>NW_026622897.1:0-1200000 GCF_023065955.2 Ursus arctos | reverse complement strand
ATGGTGTGGACCTATTCAATAAACAGAGACTGGGGCGTCTGGGTGGCTCAGTCGGTTAAGCATCTGCCTTCAGCTGAGGTCATGATTCCAGGGTCCTGGGATGGGCCCCGCATCCGTTGGGCTCCTGCTCAGCAGGGAGTCAGCTCCTCCCTCTCCCTCTGGCCTGCCCCCCCGCTTGTGCTCTCTCTCTCTCGCTCTCTCTCAAATAAATAAAGTCTTAAAAAAGAACGAAGAGACAACTTGCTTGGTATAGGTGGGGAAATTGATTTTCCAGGAAGACCTGCTGGCTAGCGTCAGAGGGAAACTTGAAATCACTAAGCAAGGGGGAATCTGCATTTAAGTCATTAATTTTTGCTCAATGAATTTGGGAGAAGATCAGAGATGTTTGGAATTGTGAATATTATCCAAAAGAGTCACCCTAAAACCCAGTTGCAAAAAAATTGATTTTTCTGAACTGCTGGGAACTTCAGGTAGTAGAAGCTGTAATTCTTAAACCCCCATGACTTATTAGTGACAGAACTGGTCTGTTAGCATAAATGCAAGAGTACAGCAGATACATTCCCAGTTAGGTCACGGGGTTACTCTGGTTGGCCTTGATTTTTAAATTCTTACGTGGCTTTCTTCTGATATGGCCCTCTGATTCCTCAGTCCCACATTGACCTCCCGTTCTCTTAGACTGAGGCGTCCGTTTATATACTTTGTTTCTCCTCAACATGAATAATTTAAAAATGTATGCGGAGGGCACATACAAGTAAAGTCTGTGTTAAACAGTCAATAGGAATTTCCTCATTGTAACTTTTAAAACTCAACGTTTCAACTGATTGAATGTACTTTTCATGGAAAATAAAGGATATTTTCCTAAAGCAAACTTCTCTGATACATTAAAACAGGAAGGATTGAAAATGGCCAAATGAAATTTATCTCTGATTGAAAGCTCCTTGTTTTAGAGAACTCCCATCAGGGTTCCTGGGCTGTTAGGAACCCCGATGATACCATGGGAAGAGTTCCCATCTCACAGTGCTCATCGGAGGATTGAAGGAATTAATAATGTCAGTGCTTGGAATGAACGATGTCTGATGCAGGATCAGTGTGCAGTAAATGTTAGCTACTTCTTTTGATAGTTCTTTTAAATCAACCCAGGAGTATTCAGTGAGGAAATGTGTTGTCTGCCCAACAGCAGAAATTATTCTTTCTACGTGGCAGTTTTTTCCCCTTTATCTGTGTCTGTCTCATGCTCCTCACTCTTACCACCTCGTGTTACTGGTTTTTATTGTTGAAAAACTAAAGGTGTGGTTCGTGACCTCAAAAAGACTGGTGATCTGACCTTGCCACGTGTCTAGCAGCCTGGGAGATCAAGTAGGGGGCTGTGCTTCTCAGCACTGTGTCCTGTTCTCCAGCTCAGCCCAACGCCATCTGTCCTTCAGCCTGCCCGTCGTCCTTTCCTCTTAGATCGGTCCAGAGAACGTCAACTAACAATCCAGTGCTTACTGCCCGTACCATACACTTACTGTATTTTATGTGTGTGTTTCATGTGTTTGTCTATTTTCTTTCAAGAAATAGTTGAGGTTCTTCAATGGCTTGATGTCGTGGAGTCATTACCTAATTATACCAGGGAAGAAAGGTTCCCTCCTCTTTTTTATAATTCCTTCTACCATCCAAATTATACTCTTTTTGTCAGAAGATTTCTCTTGGAGATGAGCCTAATTCACCCCCTTTGCAGTGGATGTTACCATCTGGATGAAATGAAGGGAGGAAATGTGGTTATGATCATGGTTAATTATTTTGATTTTTAAAAACAGTTCTTTCTTTCATAGAGCTCTTTTTTTAAGGAATTGATATTTTTTTCTTCAAGGCATTTTAAGTCTTTGGAATCTGTGATTTGAAAAAGCTGTATCCCACTCTTCCTAATTTTTAGCACGTTGGTAGAATAATTCAGAACGAGATCCGAATAGCATCTACACCACACCACCTGGTGTTTTTAACCTGAAGCACCCAGTGGCCCATCCCAGACCTACCCACCTGAAGGTCTCGATGTGAAGCTGGGCGTCTGCAGTTAGCATGCTCCCAGGTAGTTCTTAGATATTTAGGAAGTGAGAATTGTTTGAGCCTTAATATGCTAGAAAGTGAAATCCTATTTTGCATTCCTTTTTAAACTTTGCATTATGTCGTTTTCAAGCTATTCAGATAGGGTGATGCTTGGTTCAGTAGGACAGTTATTTCTGAGAGTGGGAGCCTCTTCTCAGTGTACGTCTGTGTGTGTGTGTGTGTGTGTGTGTGTGTGTGTGTGTGTGTACACAGACACACAACCTTCTCCGGTCATAGCCTCCTGATAGTCCCATAGTCTTAACTCTAAAGAAACCCACCTGACATTTTCCCACTACTCCAAGTTGGTCCGTATCTCACACCCTCCACCTTCACCAGCCTGTGTGTTTCTCAAGGATGGCTGCATGGCACAGAAGAGGTTAGATACAAAGTGTGTATTTGTTGTTCTAAATATCAAATACATTTTATATCACTATTTGATCACTTCCTGTATATTAACCATATAGTCTCAACATGGGAAAACACCTAAACGTAAATTTAACTTACATTTCTATGGTATATTTTACCCTCTGTGTGCATCAGTAAGAATTCACAGTTTTTGTTAACAGTTCTAGAACTGAGCAAATATTTAATTTATATGTTGAAGAAAAACAGGAAAAAATAAGTGAGTCTCTGCCCAGTCTTATTTCTGGAAGAATAGCTCAGTGGGGCTGAGCAAGTTCTGTTTACAGGCTTGGTTTCCACAGCTGGGCGAGCTTATGTACCAACCAATTGAGCCATTGTCCCCGATGTGTTCTTATTTCTGGCCAGAACATGAAGTTGGCAAATTATCTAAAATATCATGTGCTAAGCCACTCTAGATACAGCCAAGAAGCTCGATTGTCAAAATAGAGATGTGTGTAACTGGTGGATCTACTGAGTGGAACATGCCTTATTTGCAGGCAAATGATTTCTTTTTCTCTGATTAAAAGTGTGTTTAGATGTATTGAAATAAGGTCCCTGTGTGCATTTCATCTGTAAGAGCAATCAACAAATACCTTCTTTTGTCCAGTTCCGAGGATAAAAGTAGTACAATTTGCTCAACAGAGTACAAGAATCAATCAAAAGAAGTCTCAGACTGAGAATTCAAGTTCAGATAACATTTCAGAGCATGTTATACCCTAGGCTTGTGAATTAATACACCGTCCTGTTCTTACAAAGGTCAGTCTGAGACTAGCTAAATAATGTGAACACCGAGAGATGTTGGTTTGCACTCTCCCTTTCTCCACAGCCAGGTCCTGTCTTGCCATGTTCCATCCATACAAACTCCCTCTGCGAAACTTCTGGCGGCACCTCTCATAATTAAAGAGGAGAAGTGAACGAATGTTTGCTGAGCTCCTACTATGTGCTTAGTACTTTAAAAATGTTACCCAATCCTTACAATTCTCAAGATGGATTTTACAGTTCACCGTTAACATGTGGAAAATTCTATCCTCGAAGAGGCACCCTGTTGATAACTGAGTCAGGGAGTACTTCATACGAGAGTTCTATTTTCACGTCTGGAATGCGCATCACTGTGCCGGGAGCTAGTATCACATACTAGATGGTCAGCGAGTCTTTGCTGAATGAACGGGCAAATTCCGTGGATGACTCATGAGTATCACCTTCAGTCTCTCAGAATTCTTGCTTGCTTGCTTTCTCTCTTTCCCCACGGTAAACATTGATTCAATTGGGGATCAGCTGACCCAAGTTCTTCTGTGAGTAGGAGTCACCTCCAAACTGTCCTTGACACAAAGCCCGCCAGCCCTGTTTGTCTTCTGGGAGAGCTAGCTTGTTCATTGGTGAGGCTCTCCGTTTCCTTCTTGTGCGGTCCTTACGGTTAGAAAGGCTTTCTTTCTACTGAGATAAAACCTCTTCTAGGTGGAAGGATGGCATGGAATTGTGGGGAAAGCTTAGGCCTGGGGTCAGAAAGTTGGAATCTGGCCCCCGATGTTTTCACATGAGGCAAACCCCAACCGAACCTGGTTCCTCACCTGTAGAGTTTCCAGAATTGGTACTAGGTGTGCAAAGGCCTGCGTTACCCAACCACAGGGGCAACACGAGAACCAAAATAATGCAGAGGACGGTCCTTTGCAGAGAATAAATCCAAACAGAAAAAGTTAGTTGTTCCTCTTTCACCTCCTGGACCTCATAGAATAAGTAATTCTACTAATTTTTAAAGAAAACAATGGCATGTCTCATTACATCTTGTTTTCTTTATATTAAAGAGCTCTGCTTCCTTACATGCTTTAAAAATACAAAAGGGATGGGTTCCATGTAAAAACTGGTCCCAGCTGCCTCCTGCTGGATCCTCTCTGATAGTCAGACGTTTCCGTGACATGTGCCCAGGACCGCCCTCCCCCACGCTGCAGGGTCAGTCTGGCATCCCAGCATGGTGTGGCAGCCCATGGCCTGCATGCACCTGCTGGGATAATGGAGCCTCGGGCTGCACCCATGTTTACCTGCCTGGCAGCAGGAGCCAAGCTGTGTCCAGACTGTGTTGTGAAGGGTCAGGTCCCAGCCACTGTCATGCTCTATCTTCCGGGGCCTGTGTTCGTGCGGTCGTGGTTTTTAACCTAAACGTACAGCACTGCCCTTATTTACAGTTGATTTAATTCGCCGTGGTTTTAGCCCATCATGCCAGTCACTGCGATGCTTTGGACCTCCTATTTTTACCTGCCAATGAGTAGCTGCCTCCACAGGCTTTATGACATCTTCGAAAATGATAAACCAGTCCTTTTTGTTGTTAGCTACATTATGATAAAAATATCCACGAAGATATGGCCTGGGAGGACCCTGTGAATGTCTTCTCATTAAAGATTTTCTGCTAATCTTGATTACTCTCGTAGTTACTTAACCGCTTATAGTTACTTCTGGGAGAACTGCGTCTCCCTCAGAGACTGTGAGCTTGGTCTCCTTAGGATCCCTCGGGCTCACGTCACATCTGGCGGATAGCTGCTTGGTAAACGTCTATCCCTGGAGAATGACCGGGTGGATGAGTGGAGAGGTGCAAAGTCACATGCCTGTGTATGGTTATCCACCTAGACCTCTACTCGTCTTACTTGGCCAGCATCCAAATCATATTTCCCTTTTTTTATTTGTAAAAGTACTAAGAGTTTATCAGACCTATCCTAAATCGATGGAAGTATCTCTTTTATCTAAAGATGGAATAGCCTGTTACAGAAGGAAACTAGATCTGCTAATATGACTTGATTTTAGTGAACTCATCCATATTTATTTGTAGATAACATGTATTTCTTCTCTAAGTATTCACACCTGTTTAATTACTCTCTCCCGCTTCTGCTTCATTATCTCCTTACCTAATTATCTAGTGTACCTGTGGGAGGTACAGCTATCCTCTCTCGTCCATCCCCTCCCGCCCCCTCCCTGCTTCCCCATTTCTGCTCCTTACTCTGTTCAGTCAGTCTTTCCAAGTTAAATAGTTTTCCTTAAATGCATTCTCAAAAACAGGCTTCTCTTTATCCTTAGTTCTCCTATTCTTATCCCTCTCTTTCCCTACCTGGATTCTTCCCTTTGGAACAAAGTTGAATAAAAGTATATTTATAAGTGTGTTGAATAAAATTTTTTGTCCCATCATCTCATTAAAAAAAAAAAAAGCTGATTCTCTCTATCTAAACTAAAACAACCAATACCAGTTACAGTTTCTTCGAATTGCGTAGACGGGTAAGTGGGTCAGTGGTCCTCAGATTTATTGCAATTTGGGTGATCAATAAAGGCCCAAACAGGAACTCCCCTGAATAATTATGATTTCTGATATTTTATAAGGTTAGTTCTATTTCCCTGAGAAGACTAAGAATATTCTATTAAATCATTGTGAGCTCTGTCTTACTTACCAACATCTTTAGCTCTTGAGTCAGTTTGGGTTTTGTCTTAAGTAGGGGCAGTCTTGACTTGGGCAGGTTTTCTGGGAATAGAGTGAAATGAGGCCATTGATCAGCGTTTATGTTTAGCTTAAGGAAATAGCCTCTTGTTTGCTGAAATCACGTACACAGTCCTCTGCTATTTCCTGTATTTTGATAATCAGTAATATTTTCCAGGGTGGAAAATATGTGTCATTCTCTTGCAGGCTTAATGTGATCTTAATCTGAAAGTAATTAGCAGTTCATTTTTTTATATATATTCATACATTTTACCAAGTCTTCACAGGCAAGTCCAGGGGTACCATTAATGTTATGTCACATTGTAGTCCACGTGCAAGCCTTTCCAAAGGTTTATTCATGATGATAATGTTCTATATTTGGGTTATTTTGAATGCTGCTCTTTATTTTTCACTTGAGTAATACAAGAGTTTACACTTAGAATATTGGTTTACCCCATCTGGGAGCTGTCATATGACAAGATTAATCTCTGAGTCTTCATTTAGTAGGAAAAATACACAAGTCAGAAAGTACAAAAGGTGATGTAAAGGAAATCTTAAAACTCAGTCCTGTAAGTTCTGCCTCTGTCAGGAGCTAACCTATGATGTGACAGAGGAGCTGCATCTGTTACTGGGCATACTTAGGGTCTCAGCCAACACTGGCTACCCCTCAGATGTTAAGTTACAGTCCTCTCGAGGACCCTCTATACTGTTCTCCACAGTGGCTGCACCAGCTTGCATTCCCACCAACAGTGCACGAGGTTCCCCTTTCTCCACCAACATTGGGTAGACAGGTAAGTGGGTCAATTGCAATAAATCTGAGGACCATTGACCCACTTACCCGTCTATGCATCCTCACCAACACCTGTTGTTTCTTGGGTTGTTGATTTTAGCCATTCTGACAGGTGTGAGGTGGTATCTCCATGTACTTTTGATTTGTATTTACCTGATGGTGAGTGATGTTGAGCATGTTTTCACATGTCTGTTGGCCATCTGTCGTCTTCTTTGGAGAAGTGTCTGTTCGTGTCTTCTGCCCATTATTTAATTGGCTTATTTGTTTTTGGGGTATCGAGTTGTACCAGTTCTTACATATTTGGGATACTAACCCTTCATTGGATATGTCATTTGCGAATATCTTTACCCATCTAGTAGGTTGTCTTTTAGTTTTGTTTATTGTTTCCCTCACTGTGCAGAAGATTTTTATTTTGATGTAGTCCCAATAGTTTATTTTTGCTTTTGTTTCCCTCGCCTCAGGAGACATATCTAGAAAAATGCTGCTACAGCCAATGTCAGAGAAATTAGTGCCTATGCTCTCTTCTAGGATTTTTATGGTTTCAAGTCTCACATTTAGGTCTTACATTTTGAGGGGTGTTTGTGTGTATAGTGAAAGAAACTGGTCCAGTCTCATTCTTTTGCATGTTGCTATCCAGTTTTCCCAACACCTTTTGTTGAAGAGACTGTGTTTTCTTCCAATGCATATTCTTGCCTCCTTTGTCATAGATTAATTGACCTATATATAATCGTGAACTTATTCCTGGGCTTCTGTTCTATTCCATTGATCTGTGTCAGTGCCATACTGTTTTAATTACTACCACTTTGTACTGTAACTTGAAATCTGCAATTGTGATGCCTCCAGTTCTGTTTTTCTTTTTCAAGATTGCTTTGGCTATCCGGGTCTTTTGTGGTTCCATAAAATTTTAGGATTGTTTGCTCTAGCTCTGTGAAAAACGCTGTTGATAATTTGATAGGAATTGCATTAAATCTGTAGATTGCTTTGAGTACTATAGACATTTTAACAATATTTGTTCTTCCAATCCATGAGGATGGAATGACTTTCCATTTCTTTGCATTGTTCTGAATTTTTTTCATCAGAATTTCATAGCTTTCAGAGTACAGGTCCTTCACCTCTTTGGTTAAGTTTATTCCTAGATATTTTATTATTTTCAGTGCAATTGTAAATGGGATTGTTTTCTTAATTTCACTTTCTGCTGTTTCATTATTGGTGTATAGAAATGCAACAGATTTCTGTACATTGATTTTGTGTGCTTAGATTTTACTGCATTCATTTCCCAGTTCTAGCACTTCTTGGTGGAGTCTTTAGTGTTTTCTATGTGTAGAATCATGTCCTCTGCAAATAGAGAAAGTTTTACTTCTTCCTTCCAATTTTGATGCCTTCTGTTTCCTTCTATTGTCTGATTGCCGAGGCTAGAACTTGCAGTACTGTATTGAATAAAAGTGGTGACAGTTGGCATCCTTGTCTTGTTCCTGACCTGAGGGGAAAAGCTCTCAGTTTTTCACCATTGAGTATGATGTTGACTGTGAGTTTTTCATTTATAGCTTTTATAATGTTGAGGTGTGTTCCCTCCACCCCTGCTTTGTTGAGAGCTCTTATCACGAATTGATCTTGTTCTTTGTCAGACGCTTTTTCTGCATCTATTGAAATGATCATGTGGTTTTTATTTTTATCCTTTCTCTTATTGATGTGATGTATCATGTTGATTGTTTTGTGAATATTGAACCACTCGTGCATCCTGGAAATAAATCCCACTTGATTATGGTGATTTTTTTAAATTTATTGTTGGATTTGGTTTGCTGATATTTTGTTGAGGATTTTTGCACCTATATTCATGAGAGATACTGACCTGCAGTTCTCTTTTTTGTGGTGTCTTTATCTGGTTTTGGTATCAGGGTGATACTGGCCTCCTAAGAATGTATTTGGAAGTTTTTCTTCCTCTTGTATTTTTTGGAATAGTTTGAGAAGAATAGGCATTAACTCTTCTTTAAATGTTTGGTAGAATTCACCTGTGGAGCCGTCTGGTCCTGAACTTTTGTTTTTTGGGAGTTTCTTGATTACTGATTCAATTTCATTGCTGATAATTGGTCTGCTCAAATTTTCTATTTCTTCCTGCTTTAGTTTTGATAGGTTATATGTTTCTAGGAATTTATCCATTTCTTCTAGGCTGCTCAATTTCTTGGCATATAGGTTTTCACAATATTCTGTTACAATTGTTTGTATTTTTGTAGTATTGGTTGTTATTTCTTCTCTTTTATTAGTAATTTTGTTTATTTGGGTCCTCTCTTTTTTTAAATAAGTCTTGCTAGAGGTTTATCAATTTTGTTGATCTTTTCAAAGAACTTACTCCTGGTTTCATTGATCCGTTCTATTTTTTTAGTTTCTATATCATTTACTTCTGCTTTGATCTTTATTATTTCCTTCCTTTTGCTGGGTTTGGGTTTGTTTGTTCTTCTCTTTCTAGCTCCTTTAGGTGTAAGGTTATATTGTGTATTTGGGATTTTTCTTGCTTCTTGAGGTAAGCTTGTATTGCTGTAAACTTTCCTCTTAGAACCACGTTGGCTGCATCTCAGAGATTTGGGACTGTTGTGTTTTTATATAATTTTTTCTTTTTTTTCCTGGTTGACCCATTCATTGTATAGTAGCATGTTATTTAACTTCCATGTATTTGTGGTCTTTCCAGATGTTTTCTTGTGGTTGATTTCTAATTTCATAGGGTTATGATCAGAAAAGATGCATAGTATTACTTCGATTTTTTTGAATTTGTTGAGACTTGTTTTGTGACCTAATATGTGATCTATTCTGGACAATGTTCTGTGTGCAGTTGAAAAGAATGTGTATTCTGTTTTAGGATGGAATGTTCTGAATATATCTGTTAAATCCCATCTGGTCCAGTGTGTCATTTCAAGCCATTGTTTCCTTGTTGATTCTCTGTTTGGGTGATCTGTCCATTGGTGTAAGTGGGATGTTAAAGTTCCCTGTGGTTATTGTATTATTATCAATTATTTCTCTTATGTTCATTATTAACTGTTTTATGTATTTGGATGCTCCCATTTTGGGTACGTAAATATTTACAATTGTTATATCCTCTTGTTGGATTGTCCCCTTTATTATTTATTATATAATGTCCTTCTTCGTCTCTTGTTATGGTCTTTGTTTTGAAGACGATTTTGTCTAAGTATTGCTACCCCGGCTTTCTGCTGGCATCCATTTGCAGGATAGGTGTTTCTCCATCCCTTTACTTTCAATCTGCCAGTGTCTTTACATCTGAAATGAGTCTCTTGTAGGCAGCATATAGATGAGTCTTATTTTTTTTTTATCTACTCTGTCACCCTATATCTTTTGATTAGAGTATTTAATCCATTTACATTCAAAGTAATTATTGATAAGTATACATTTATTTTATTACTTGTTTTGTGGTTATTTCTGTAGATTTTCTCTGTCCTTTTTCTTTTGCTCTTTTTCATAGCTTGCTGGCTTTCTTTAATGATATACTTGGATTCCTTTCTCTTTATTCTTTGCATATCTATTACTGTTTTTTGATTTGTGGTTACCATTAGGTTTGTATATAACTTCTTCCGCATATAACAGTCTATATTAAGTTGGTGGTCACTTATGTTTAAATCCATGTTCTACTTATCTCCCTACCACGTTTTAGGTATATGGTATCATATTTTATATGCTTTTATTTTATGGATACCTTGACTAATTTTTACAGAAATATTTATTTTTACTGCTTTTGTGTTTTTCACTTTTCATAATCTCACTTATGGTCTTTCTTTTCCACTCAGCATCCCCTTTAATATTTTTTGTACGGCTAATTTAGTGGTCATGGACTCCTTTATTTTTTGTTTGTCTGAGAAACTCTTTCTCTCTCCTTCTATTCTGAATTATATTCTTGCTGGATAGAGTATTCCTGGCTGCAGATTTTTCCCTTTCATTACTTTGAATATATCAGGCCACTCTCGTCTAGCCTGCAAAGTTTCTGCTGAAAAATCTGCTCATAACCTTGGGATTTCCCTTGTATGCAACTGTCTTGTCTTGCTGCTTTAAAATTTTTTCTTTATCGCTACTTTTTGCTATCTTAATTACTATGCCTTGGTGTAGGCCTCCTTGGGTTGAATTTTTGGAAGGGGGAATCTCTGTGCCTTCTGGATCTAGTTATCTTTTTCCTTCCCCAGATTAGTACAGTTTCTAATTATCATTTCTTCAAATAAGTTCTCTGCTCCCTTATCTCTCTCTTCTTCTGAGATCCCTGTAATGCAGATGTTATTATGCTTGATGGAATCACTGAGTGCCCTGTCTATTCTCAATTTGCATAATTTTCTTTCCTCTCCTTTGCTCAGCTTGGTTACTTTCCATTACTCTGTCTTCCAGGACGTTAATTCATTCTTTTGCTTCATCTAGCCTGCCCTTTATTCTGTCAGTTTTTTTTTTTAATTTCATTTATTGTATTCTTAATCTCTGATTGCTTCTTTTTTTTTATCTCTGTTAAGGGTCTCGGTGATGTCCTCCATTCTTTTCTCTGGTCCAGGGAGTATCTCTATGATCATTACTTTAAATTCTCTGTCAGGTATATTACTTATGTCTGTTCCTCTTTGGTCTTTTGCTGTGATTTCATCCTTTGCTTTTATTTGGGAGGTGATTCTCTCTCTCCTCATTTTGTCTCACTTTCTGTGTCTGTTTCTGTGTTTTAGGAAAGTCAGCTATGCCTCTTGCTCTTAACGATAATAGTCTTGTGAAGGAGGGGTCCTGTAGTGCCCTTCAGTGCAGTGTCCCCTGTTCCCCAGGGCCTGGTGCTTCAGGGAGTATCTCCTTTATGTGCTTTGGGTGCTCTGCTATTGAGTCTTGGCCTCTTTTTCCTTCAGTCCAGTTGTCTGCAGAGGCTCGCTTTGCCTATTATGGGCAGTGTTTGGTCCCCAGCAGGGGTGAAGCACATTTTAACAAGGTATGCAGTGGTCTGCTCATGAAATGAGACCTGCCCCCACTGCCACCAGACCTGAGGTATGGCAAGATGTCTGCACAGGTCATGAGATGTAGTGTTGGTGGGGATTTGGGCTGGTCTACTGGGGAAGGGGCACGCAGCACTAGGACTAAGGCTGGTGTGGCTGGCAAGGGCAGATGCACCGAAGTGCAAGGAAGGGGGGGCAAGGCTTGGCGCAAGACAGGTAGGTAGGTAGTGTGGGCACAGTACTTGTTCCTACAGGTGACCCCTGTTTATGCTGGGAAGGGGAGAGGAAGTGGCACCTGTTAGCTCCTTAGTTCCTGCAGTGGTCCCTGCCTCCCCATCCCTGTATGACCACACTCTGAAATGAGCAAATCACTCTGCTTCCTGTCTGCCCCAGCCATTTTTCAAACTCCTGGTTCTAAACTGTATCTGCAAGGACTTCTTATTGTGCTGCCTTTTTAAGGGCAGGGACTCCACTTCCTAATACCCTCTAGGCTCTCCCAGAGCCAAGCCCACTGATTTTTTAAATTCTAGGCTGTAAATTCTACTGGTTTAAGAATTCGCGAAATTCAGCCCCTCTCTCTTTCAAAGGCAAATATTACAGAGATTCGTTCTCCTATTTCATGGGCTTCCTGGTATGAAAGTGTTTTTTGCCCCTCTCTGTACCACCAGCTCCCTCTCCATCAAGGATGGCCACAGTCCGTCCTGCTCCCAGGATACATCTTTGCCCTTCCTACCTTATTCGATGTGGCCTCTTCTCTACCTTGAGTTGTGCTTTGTTCTGCCAGTCTTCAGGTCGTTTTCTGGGTTATTTGTACTGATGTGAATGCTATTTAGTTGTACCTGTGGGACAAGGTGGGCTTAGGGTCCTCCTACTCCACCACCTTCACAGCTGACCCCTATCCATTTCACTTTTTTACCTGTTTTCCTATTAGACCATGTGCTTCTTGACTGCAGGGTCTGTGAAAAGTATTTATAAGAGAATCACAGTAGCTAAGCGTCTGGTTTAAACAATGCCTCTAACAAACTGTAACCCCGAGAAATTAACTTTTTGATATCAGTGTAATAAATTATAGTGGAGGAATAATCAGTGTCTTTTTTGTAGTTACTATAGTTATCGTAAAGGTAAAATAAATATTATACATAAAATCATTAAAATAATTTGAAATGCAAAAGACCTACACAAAAGGAGAAAACATGCATGAAAAGACTTAAATATTTGGCTATGAACAAAATTAAAAGGCAAAGGCAGAAATGTTGGTAACATCTAGGGCAGGTAAATTTCATTACATATACAAAATACAGAAATTGCAATAAGTATATAAATATGAAAATGCTCTAAATATAGGAAACATTTAAAGTATCATTTACAATCGCACCAACAAATTTGAAATACGTACATAAGAATCTAACAATATGTGTGCTGAAAACTATAAAACACTGATGAGAGAGAGAAACAAAAAAGACCTACATAAGTGGAGAGATGTCGTGAGTGGAGAGATGTTCACAGATTAGAAGACAATTTTGTTAAGATGAATTTTCCTCCTAGATTGAGTGACAGATTTGATTCAATTCCAGACGAAATCCCAGCATGCTATTTTGGTAGAAATCTACAATTTGATTCTAAAATTTACATGGAAAATCAAAAACACTAGAACAGTTAAAACAATTTTGAAAAAGAAGAACAAGTTTGAAGAATTCCCACTTCTTGATGTTAAGACTTTTTGTAAATTGAGAGTAATCAAAACAGTATGGGATTGGCAAAGGATCGATCAGAAGTTGGGGCGCCTGGGTGGCACAGCGGTTAAGCATCTGCCTTCGGCTCAGGGCGTGATCCCGGCGTTCTGGGATCGAGCCCCACATCAGGCTCTTCCGCTATGAGCCTGCTTCTTCCTCTCCCACTCCCCCTGCTTGCGTTCCCTCTCTTGCTGGCTGTCTCTGTCTCTGTCGAATAAATAAATTTAAAAAAATCTTAAAAAAAAAAAAAGGATCGATCAGAAGTAAGTGGAGAACTACAGTTCAGAATAAATCTATGCATAAATACCCAAATGGTTTTTTAGAAAGACATTGAAGCAATTCAATGGAAAGAAGATAGTGTTTTTAAACAAAGGGTGCTGGAACTGGACACCCATATACAAAATAAAAATAAAAATAAATAAATCAGTGAACGAAGCTGGATTTAAAAGGCTCTGTATAATGCTAAGTGAAATAAGTCAAGCAGAGAAAGACAATTATCGTATCATTTCTCTCATCTATGGAACATAAGAACTAGAATGATCAGTAGGGGAAGAAAGGGATAAAGAAAGGGGGGGTAATCAGAAGGGGGAAAGAAACATGAGAGACTATGGACTATGAGAAACAAACTGAGGGCTACAGAGGGGAGGTGGGTGGGGGAATGGGATAGGCCGGTGATGGGTAGTAAGGAGGGCACATATTGCATGGTGCACTGGGTGTTATACACAACTAATGAATCATCGAGCCTTACATCGAAAACCGGGGATGTACTGTATGGTGACTAACATAATATAATAAAAAATCATTATAAAAAATAAATAAATAAATAAATAAATAAATAAATGGCTCTGTATAGTACACTTTCATTGATGTGACTTTTTGGGCCAGGCAGATGATGGGGACAGAAAACACATTAGTGAGTACTGGGGAGAAGGGTTAGTGGAGGAGGGAACAAGAGGGAACTTTTGGAGGGCGATGAAACAATTCTATATTTTGATTGTGGTTACGTGAATGTATGCTTTTGTTAAAATTCATAAGAAAGGGAAAATTTTACTTTTTCTAAATTATATCTCAATTAACCTAATTTTAAAATATAACAAAATAGGGGCGCCTGGGTGGCACAGCGGTTGGGCGTCTGCCTTCGGCTCAGGGCGTGATCCTGGCGTTATGGGATCGAGCCCCACATCAGGCTCCTCCACTGTGAGCCTGCTTCTTCCTCTCCCACTCCCCCTGCTTGTGTTCCCTCTTTCACTGGCTGTCTCTATCTCTGTCGAATAAATAAATAAAATCTTAAAAAAAATATATATATATAACAAAATAATTTTCTTAAAGCAAATGACAAATTGGGCAAAAATATTTGTAACATGTGAGACAGACGAAAGGTTATTTGACATATAAAAAGTTTATCAAGGCACCTGGCTAGCTCAGTCAGTGGCACATGGAACTCTTGATCTTGGGGTTGTGAGTTCAAGCCCCATGTTGCACGTGAAGCCGACTTAAAAAATTTTTTTAATTAAAACAAAATTTAAAGAAACAAAACTGTTATAAATTTATAAGGCAAAGATGAACACACCAACTTATAAAGATCTAAAGGATTTAAACTAAAAAATTATAGAAGAAAAAATCAAGTAGCCAACCAACCTAAAAATTTAGCCTTATTAATACAAAGACTATGAATTCAAACAACATAATTTTTACTTATCAGACTGACAAAGATTATAGAAAGAAATAATTCATGATTGAAGGTGCAGGGAAAGGCCACTCACACACAGCTGATGAGGGTATAAACGCATACCTGCTTTTGAAAGATAATTTAGCAATATTTTTTTAAGACCTTAACATTTTATAACCATTTTTTGCAAGAAATTTCGTATCAAACTTTTAAAAAATATTAAAATAAATATTAAATTACATTTTAAAATATTAAGGATGTGCACCAAGATTACCTACAAGATTTTTCATCACATCTAATAATTGGTAAAAATCTAAATGCTAATTAAAAGGGGCACTGAATATGTGTTATTTATTGATACAGTGGAAGATAACTCAGCCATTAAAAATAATGTTTTAGATGAATTCTTATGGGAAGATCTTCATTCTACATTATTACATTTAAAAATGGATTATAATACAGTATAAATAGTATGACTCCATTTTTATAGATTTATATAAAGATCTAAAATATATATATGTGCATATATATGTGTGCGTGTGTGTATATATATACCCCCAGTTGATTCTAAGTAGTGAGATGATTATGATTTTTAAGATTTCCTTCTTATGGTTTACCTGGATATTGTATCTCATCAGCGAACTGGCAATACTTTTGTTAAAAATTTAATTTAAACAGTATGAAAAATCATAAAAATATAGCCTATTAATGTTAACATCATCTAAAGAGATTATAGAGCCAAACTGGTCATGAGTCTGAATACTTTTTTTTTACGATTTATATTTTTAAGTCATCTCTGTGCCCAACGTGGGGCTCAAACTTGCAACCCCTAGATCAAGAGTCGCGTCCTTCACCGACTGAGCCAGCTGGGTGCCCCTGAAAACTTTTAACAATGATAATAATTGCTGCTATTCGTTTAACAGTTGCTATGTCCTAGACATCGAAATTCTAGAGCCTAAAGAGGGAGCACCATTATATTCTAACTTTAAAAACGTGGCAGGTGAGGCTCAACTTATTCATAAAGGGTGGAGATAGAGTTTGGACCTGACTGAGAATCAAGCCTTGATTTCATACTGCCTCCATTCTCAGGTAAGCAGTTACTAGTCAATTTAAAAAGGGCTTTTTGGTTGCCAGCTACTCAATTTGGTGTATGATCTAGACCTCTTTGTTCCTCTCTGCTACCTCTTCCAAATCTTTGCTCTCCCTGGTGTGAAAAGTTTGTCCTCTGTGTGATGCTCCTGTGAGAGATTGATGCAGATACGTGTCGGAATTTAGTCTGTATCGAGGGTCTGGGTTGTCCATTCATTTTTGCATCCAGGTTTTTCCTTTCTCCTTTTATCATCAATCACTGAGAGCACTTGAGCGTCAGAGCCATGAAAACACTATCTTTCTCTTAGATCCTGATGTACTGGATTCTGATTTTTTTTACATATGCTTGAATTATTTTCTTATTATAAATCTAGTTCGTGTTCATTTATTGAAAAGTCTCCAGATCTCATATCCATTTATGGGCTTAACTGAGGAGTGGGGACATGGTACTGCGCAGTCGCACACCTCAGCCCCGTCTCTGGTAAGCGGCGACAAGGACAAGGCAGCGAGACTTGGGGCAGCCTTGCAGCCCTGAGCGTGTGGGAGTCCGTAAAAGGGACGCTAAAGCAGGTAGCTGCCTCCCGGCGCTCTAGTACTTGCTACCAGTAATTATGTTGTTATGCTTATTTGTTCATGCTCTGCCCCTCTCTCTGTCGCTACAACGCAGGAGCCCAGGGGTGCTCAGTACTGAGTCCTCGGTACCTAGAAGAGTACCTGGAATACAGTAGGCACTTAGCATTTGCTAATGAAGAAGCAAATGAATGAATAAGACAACAGGACTTACTAGCTGGAAGACGCAGAGAAAAGATAAGAAGGTTGCAGGGGAGAAAAACTAAGTTGGAAGGTTGTGGAGAAGGAGTTAAAATGAGAGTTTTCCCCCAAATGACTTCTCTGCCACCAATTAGATCCCTGTCGCATTCTCCCTGTTTAAATGCATCAAAGGCCCCATTAGCAAAAATACAGTTGTGGAGGTTAAAATGCATTCAGTCAGCATTGATTTTGCATAATTATCATATTCTCAAAACTGGGGGGAAAATTGTCGAAGTCCTTGGGTGACCTCAATCACATCATCAAATTCCAGTTAAGACCAAGCAATTCAGCGGCATGTCACTGCCTGCTGGGTTGGGTTTCCCTTCTTTCTTCCCTCTTTGCGAAGGTCTAAAACTGTGTGGTTAGTCATCACAAGGCAGCGGGAGAGCCAGAGGAGGAGGGCGCGGCAGGGGCAGTTTGCAGGGTCCCCGAAGTCTGTGGGCCCAGCACAGCCTGTCTCACTTGGTTGTCTTGGCGCCCTAATCCCTTCTATTCCTGTTGTCCACGTCTTCCCACAAATGCAAGCCTGCGGTAAGCGGCTTTCCCTCTGTGTGCGGATGTGACCCGGCCTGCAAGTCTGTTCACAATGGGAAAGGGGAACTCACATTCCTGAACGCCCCTTATGCCAGACGTTGCCCCGAGAACTGTGTGCGGTCCTCCAGTTCATCCTCGCAATAGCTCTGGAAAGGAGGTATCATGAAACCCGTGCAACGGATGAGGAAATCCAGGCTCAGAAGGGTCAGCTAAACTGCTACGGTTGCACAGATACCATGTGGCAGATGCGAGATTCAGACCTGCTCTGCCGAAGCAGCACCCGGGTCGTGCAGCTGTGGCTGCGTGTGGGCTCCGTGCTGTACGCCAGCCTTCCTTTGTTGAGTGTGCGCTCGGCTGCACGCTCAGTCAGCAGAGCGTTACTGTGGCTGTACACTTGCCACTGGCTTTGCCAGTAGCTTTTCTCTTGAGTAAAGCCTCCTCCCCTTTTTATCCATACACGTAAAAATCGGTCCTTTTCCTTCTAAGAGCACAACGATCTATGCAGACTTCTAAAATGCCAGAGAAATCCAGATGGAGTATGAAAAGATTTATGAGAACTTGATCATCTAAAAGTGACATTTCTAGCCCATCTCGTTCTTTCCCCAGGTGTATTGGCCTGTGGGGTAGCAGTGACATTAGGGAAGCAAGGAGGTGAGTTAGAGGCAGCGTGGGGGTGGCTATCTCAGGTAAGGCTGACGACAGAGAGGAGGAAGCTTTGAGGGAAATTCCTTGCCCTCCCCCTATGCCCAAGGGCATTGCATTCATCTTACCTGAGCAAACCCTGGAAGAAGCTTCCCCAGGCCCAGAAGAGTGATGAGTGTCCTTGTATCCCACCCATACACACAGAGACTTTTATTTTTTAATTTTTATTTATTCATTTTATTTATTTTATTATGTTCAGTTAGCGACTGTATAGTACATCATTATTTTTTGATGTAGTGTTCAGTGATTCATTAGTTGACACAAGGACTTTCAGATCGTGCTTACCCACTTTGAGGCCTTCCTATTTCCTTTGTGCGGTGTTGTTCCCCCCTCCCTCCACTCCACATTCTCAGGTGAAGGATGCAGATTTATTAAATATTCCTCACCTCCAAGCCAGTTTTTCCTTTTGTAATCCCCATAATCTGTACTACGAAACTTCAAGCCATCTTTGACTGCCCCCTGATGCTCAAATATCCAATTAGTCATTAAATTTTGTCATTTACACTTCTAAAGGCTGATATTAAATCTGTGCCATCCGTCCATTCGTCCGTCTGTCCATCCATCCATCCATCCATCCATCTCTCTATTCATCCACCCATCCATCCGTCCGTCTGTCTGTCCGTCCATCCATCCGTCCATCCGTCCATCCATCCATCCATCTCTCTATTCATCCATCCATCCATCCGTCCGTCTGTCCGTCCATCCATCCATCCATCCATCCATCCATCCATCCATCCAGTGTATGTATTGTGTTCTAGATGCTGCAGAAGGCGCAGGGAATTCAGAGATGATTGAGACATGGACCTTGTTTTTGCTTTCAACGAGCTTACGTTATGACTCAAGACACAAGCCAGACCCTATCGCCTTAGATTAAGTCCTGTGCTCAGTGTGGTGCATTCAGGGCCGTATCATCAGGGCTCCAGGCCGCTCCAGCCTCCTGTTCTGCACGGCCCTCCACTGGTGCAGCATTCGCATCTGGCTCTCCTGTGACCTTCCACGTGTCCACCCTTGGCTCATGCCCAGACTGTGCTTCCCCTGCTGCTTTGCCAAATGAAAATCCCGCTCAGCCTCCCAAGCTCGGCTCAAAGGCCGCTCCACTTCAAAGTTGCTCCACCACCCACTCAGAATTAATCACTTTCCTCCTGGTGCTCTCATAGTACTTATGCCTCAAGAATAGGATTTATTTCAATTGCGTGGGATAAATTCATTATCACTGCTGCTCTCCCATCAGATTATAGACGCCTCTAGGGCAATAACTGATTCATATGTCTTTTTATCCGTCTGCCACGTTACAGGGGAGGGCTCAGCAAATCTCCTGTTGGCTGAGACTATAGAGCAAACAATAGATATGTGATAATGCATGTTGAATTATGTGGTATTATCATACACAGTGTCCTTCTATTTAACAGTACTTTCCCAGCAATTATTGCTTTAGAGGTATAAGCTATTTCTCCCACCTCATTCTTCTTCTTTTTTTTTTAATGAAAAGATATCAAGCCCTCTCCTCTCTGAGACTATCCTGTCAGAGGAGAGCCAGGCTCTCACACGATGATGACAGAGGAGGGTTTTTATACACCCAGCATAATGTGAACCCAAGGCAGCATCTGCTGTGGCGGCAAAAACACACTCGAGTCAATCAGGAACAGTACGAGGCCATAGCCAGCTCCCTCTGCGGACAGGACCCAAGCTCATTCTTCTCCCGCCCCACCTCCTGCGGCACTGGCGTCTAAGTCTGTCCCCATCAGGTGAACCTGTTGAGAGGGAAAATTTGCCTGACTGTCATCATAGCTTTGAAAACAAGCTGCTCCATATCATCTCATCCGGACCTGCGGTATGACCTCGAGATGGCTAAATTATCTTCTCTGTGCCTCATTTCCTCAACTGTAACAAGGGTGGTTAGGAAGGCTTGCCTCATAGGATGCTTGCAGGAATTAACAAGACATGTGGACCACATCAAGTAGTGTGTGGAATACAGTGAGCACCCAATAAATGTTAGCCGTAATACCATCTCCAAAACAATGCTGTGATGGCATTTAGATTTTATAAGAACACAAGCCAGAATAATAATGACTCTGTGGGTTCCTTCGAGTGTATCAAAACATTTCCTGGGTTGCATCATTCGGTTAGTGAGTAATTTTTGGATTCGTTTTCTCATTTTTATTTAAATATTTCTCAATATGTTATGCTTTGAAGTGTTATACAAGAATTAGGACTTAAAGTTTGAAATGTTAAGTCATTAACTTTTAGCTTTGTTTATTTATTTATTTATTGAGAGAGCGAGTGCGCGAGAGGGGCAGAGGGAGGGGAGAGGGAATCTCAAGCAGGCTGTACACACAGGGCTCGATCTCACGACCCTGAGATCATGACCTGAGCCGAAATCAGGAGTCTGACCCTCAACCAACTGAGCCACCCAGGCGCCCCTAACTGTCAGCTTTATCAAAACAAAACTTCTGTTTATCCCCCATTAGCCCCTCTCCCCAGTTGGCTTTCTCCTTACATCGGTTTGCTTTAGCTGTTTTTGGTAAGAAGATCTGTACTTTGCTTCAATCTGTGTTTATCACCTTTGTAACAACCTGTTCGAAACTCGGCTGCCCCATAAAGTCTTCTCTGACTGATTCCAAGTGACTGTGAAAGCCCAAAGTGTAGAAGCCCTTTGCAGCTTCCACCACATGTCAACATTAGTCAGAATTTGTTCATGAGAATATTCATAAATATTTTAACTTTATCTCACGTATTTTCCCTCTCCAACTAGATAACCAGTTCTCTAGTGGTTAGATCATTTTCCCTGGGATTTTTCATACTGCTCTTTGCAGTTGGCAACACTTGATGAGATTCCCCACTTAAGATGAAAAGATCCTGCAAAACAAACAAACAAACCAAACTTTAGACAAGAATGGGAGAAGAGTGTCACATGACTACAGCTGGATGGGTGCTGCAGAGGTTCCTCGCCAAGGCCGTTTGACGTATGTGTGACACAGAAGCAGAGTATGGACTAAGTTGAACGTGGGGGGTGAAAACCGACTGACCAATAGACCAACTGTCTATTAGACCCATTGTTTGCTCATTCATTCAGAAGGCGTTAACAACATGCTATCCCAGGTTCTGTGGAAATTCAGAAGGAATAAAGCATTGTCTTCACCTTCAAGAAACTTGCAGTTGAGAGCTGATGAGTGGGGGGAGGAGCAACTAAAGGTTCGCTCGGCAGAATGAAATAAGCACTATAAGAATGGTGACTCTGAGGTGACTTTAAGGCCATGACAGCGGACAAATCTACCCCCAACCGCCTAACCTGCTTCTCTTCGACTTCCGTTCTTGTCACCACGGATGAATTGTCCACGTCCCTATCCTAGCCAAGCCCCTGCGGCTAAGTGGTAGATCTCATCTTCTTCTGCTACTCAAGGATAGGACTCTAGCAATTTCTCCCCTCTGTCTTCTGCATCAGTGATTTTTTTAAACAGCTTTACTGAGATACAATCTACATACCATACAATGGACCAATTTACAGTGCATGATTTAATTGTTTTGGCATATTATGTTACTAATTTTTAAAATTGCCATTTGATGAAACCATTCAGCGCAGTGGCATTAACAACATCCGTGAGGTGGTTCATGCATCACCGTTATCTCATCCCGTGATTTTATTATCACCCCAAACAGAAACTCCATAACCATGAAGCAATAACTCTCCATCCTCCTCACCCCTCAACCCATGTTCTGTCTCTGTGAACTACTCGAGATGTTTCACTGAAAATGAATCATGCAGCATCTGGTCTTTTGTGCCTTGCTTATTTCACTTAGCGGAATGTCTCCAGTGCTCACTCGTGTTATAGCGCATATCAGAACTCCGTGCCTTTTTACGGTGGAATGATACTCTCTTGTACGTTTGTGCCACGCTTTGTTTAGCCATTCATTCGTTGGTGGACATTTTGGTTGTTTCTCCCTTTCGACTACTGAGAACAGTGCTGCAGTGAGCATTGGTGTACAAATGTCTGTCTGAGTCCCTGCTTTCAAGGCCGCCGTGTACGTACCCAAGAGTGGCGTTGCTGGATCATGCGGTAATTCTATGTGTAGCTTTTTGAGAAATCACCAAACTGTTTTCCACAGTGGCTGCACCCTTTTACATTCCCATCAGCAGCGTATGAGGGTCCAGTTTCCCCACATCCTCATGAACACTTACTGCTTTATTGATAGCAGCCATTTTAAATAGGTCTGAGGTGATATCTCATTGTGGTTTGGATTGCATTTCCCTGATGACTAATGATGTTGAGGATTTCTTCATGTGCTTATTTCCCATCTGCATATCTTCTGTAGAGAAATGTCTATTTGAATCTGATGCCCATTTTTTTTTAAGATTTTATTTATTTATTCGACAGAGATACAGACAGCCAGCGAGAGAGGGAACACAAGCAGGGGGAGTGGGAGAGGAAGAAGCAGGCTCACAGCGGAAGAGCCTGATGTGGGGCTCGATCCCGGAACGCCGGGATCACGCCCTGAGCCGAAGGCAGACGCTTAACCGCTGTGCCACCCAGGCGCCCCTGATGCCCATTTTTAAGCTGAATTGTCTTTGTTGAGTTACATACCTATTTATGTGTTTGAGACATGAAACCCTTATCAGATATGTGATTTGTAAATATTTTCTCCCATTCGAAAGGTTGTCTTTTCACTTTCTTGATAATGCCTTGAGTGTGCAAAGTTTTAAATTTTGATGAAGTTCAGCTTATCTGTTTTTCTTTTGTTGCTGCTGCTTTGGGTGACATATCTAAGAATCTATTGCTAAATTCTAGGTTTTGAGGCTTTACCCCTATGCTCTCTTCTAAGAGTTTTAGGAATTTTTAGGTCATTGATCTATTTCAAGTTAATTTTTGTATCTGACGTGAGATATGGGTTCAGCTTTAACCTTTTGCACATGGACATCTAGTTGCTCTAGCACCGTCTGTTGAAGAGACCATTCTTTCCCATTGGAGAGATTTGCAGTCTTGTCAAAAATCAGTTGACCACAGATGTATGGGCTTCATTCTGGACTCTCAGGTCTACTCCATTGACCTCATGTCTATGCCAGTGCCAGGACCACACTGTTCTGATTACTGTAGCTTTGTAACAAGTTTGAGATTGCGAAGTTTGAACACTCCAGTTTTTCCTTTTTCAAGGTTGTTTTGACCATTTTTGTTTCTTTAAAATTCCATACGAATTGACGCTTCCATTTCTGCAAAACCGGGCTGTTAGAATTTTGATAGAAATTGCATTGCATCTATGGACCACTTTGGGTAGTAACGACATGAATTTAACAACATTAAGTTGAACACGGGAGCCATGAACACAGGAAGTCTTTTCATTTATTTAGATCTTCCTTAATTTCTTTCAACCTAGTTTTCAGTTTATAACTCTTTCATCTGTTGGGTTAAATTTATTCCTAGATATTTTATTCTTTTAGATGTGATTATAAATGGAGCTGCTTTCTTATTTCTTTTGCAGATTCTTCATTGATGGCATATAGAAACATGACTGATTTCTGTGTTGAACTTGTACCCTGAAACTGCTGATTTCACTTATTAGCTCAAATAGCTTTCTTGGGGTTTCTTTGGGATTTTCTATATATGATACCATTTTATCTGTAAATAGAGATGGTTTTACTCCTTCCTTACCTGCTCTGGCTACAACTTCCGGTACAATGTTGAATAGGAATGGTCAAAGGGAGCATCCTTGTTTTGTTCCTAAACTTAGAGAGGAAAACTTTCAGTCATTCCCCATTGAGTATGATGTTAGCTGTGGGTTTTTCATAATTACCCTTCATCGTGTTGAGGAAAGTCTGTTCTTTATTTTTTTTTAATATTTCATTAATTTATTTGAGAGAGAGAGGCAAACCCTCCAGTTGCCCCTCTCCCACCTGAGTCAAAACCCACGCCCTGCCGAGCCCTAAACAGCCTGCCCTCTGCTAAGGCTCTGACCTCAGTTCCTGCTACCCTCTGCCCAGCCCGCCGGCTCCAGACACCCTGGTGTCCCCAGTATCCCCACGGTGCTCGGCCGCACCGTGCCTGACCCTATCTCTGCTGGAGGGCTCTCCCCCGACAGCCCGGCTGGGCCCTTCTCCTCCTTCGGGCAGCCGATTCCTCCCGTCACCGTCTGTCCTGCTCTATGCTTCACTGGTCCTCCTAACAGGAAGTGAAGCTCCAAGGAGCCACGGCTCTCTGCCTGGTGTTTTCTTTTTCTTCTAAATTCCCATATGCACAGCACCTAGAATAAGGCCTGCACAATACACGCGTGTTTGCTCAGTGAGTGAATGAGGATTACATCCTGATGACGTGGCCGTAGTTACATCATGCTCTTGACGATGTTCGTCGCCTGCTTTTCCCCTCGTCAATGAACGAATAGACCCTTTGTTCAGCTCAGCGCTAAAGCAAGGCCTTGGGGAGTTGAAGGGCTTACCTGGGGGTTTGGGAGGATTGAGCCTCCTTCAATCCACCTTCCAGGTGGTCTGGGAGAGGCAGTCATTGTAACAGAGCGAAGGCCAGCGAGGGTCGGAGTGACAAATCGTCATATAACTTTTCCTCAAACTGCTTGGCTTCTAACCTCCCAGAGGAAATCGGTTTGGGTTTGGCGACTCAGACCTGCTGCCCTGGCTTGATTTCTCACCACGTCTTCTCTCTGTGTCAGAAGTGATGTGCATTCTTGGCCACTGTGAACAGACCCATCTTTCTATTTCTTAACTGAGCAGGAAGCCACTTCATGCTCTGCTAGTTCCTGGGAACGTTTAGGCAACGCCGGGCAGGACTGTTAGGTCCCAGGTCACCGGGGATCGGGAAACTGCCAAGTTGGAAGGGGAAGACGGGCTCGCCCAAGCCAGTCTTGGTTTACAGCTGAGGACGGGAAGCCCAGGCGCCAGGAGGCAAGAACACACAGGGCTCCTTGCTGGATGGGCTGTGGGGTTCCCACTCGTAAAGCTTGCTGCTAATGAACACTTTTATACCTTTTTTCTTCGGAAATAACGACAAAATCTCTTTTCAAACTGGAAACTGAATTTCTAATCTCCCATTGTAGGTTATAAAAACAAAACCTGTTTGCCCTGAGGTATTATTACTCTTACATTCAGGTTTTAATGAGTCTGGAGTGAATGATATGCTTGCAGGGTTTTTGGGTTTCCTGTGCCCTTGTCCTCAAACGCTCACACACCGGGGGCTGTCTGTGCTGCCGAGGGAGACATACAAGTTCAGTCCGCAGAGGGGCCCCCTCCTGCGGTCAGGTCGTCCTAAATGGGATAGCTCGTGACCAGTGTTGTCGTGAGAGGACCTTGGATTTGTGGAGCACGTGAGACTGTACAGGGGTGTTTACTAAGAACCATTTGATTTCCCTGGCACCTCTGTGAGATAGGCAGGTTGGTCATAGCATCTTAATTTTACAGAAATGGTGAGAAAACTAGGGTTTGGGGTTCATTTAAGTTTCTCAGAGTCACTTAACTAGAGGATGGCAAAACAAAGAGGCTTTCACTCCGGCTTCAGTGTTTGTTTCCACTGCGGTGAGCTTGTGATATGTTCTGGACAGAATAGTAGGCCATTAGTTCCTACAGCCGATCACACAGGGGCAGTGTCGCTGTGGACGTTTCGTTAGACAAATTGATTCTGTACTTATTACGGGCCAAGCGTTTGTCTAGGCCCTGGAGCTGTGAAATGGATATGATGCTTGCCCTGCTGGCATTATTAGACAGGACAGACATGCCAGCGAAGGACCACGACAGTATGATCATTTAAGGACTGTAGCAGAGAAATTATGCAAAGAAAACCCAAATATTTAAAGTTAAAAAAAAAAAACCTGCCAGTTTTATAGATGACATTGGGGTGAGGGAGGGGAAGCAATACACGGGCAACCCAAATAGCAGAAACCACGCAGACCCAGACAGGCAGGCAAGGTAAAGCCTGGCATTTGAGCAGAGAAATAAATCATTTCGGGGGGATTGCCACCGGGAGAAGGAAGTGCAGAAGAGGAAGAGCCAGCAGAAGCGAGGTATTTAAGGAAATTACTTGTGTGGGATGTCATTAAAGAATTCGAAACCAAAGAGGGCCACGATTACTCTGACCAGCTGGGAGAGGGGTGGAAAGCCCCCATGCCGGGGGAAGGTTGTCGCAATGACCCACAGGATGACTCAGCCTCTTCGACAGCAGGGAAAATGCGGAGCAGCTGGAATCTGTTCTAAGAGCTGAGAAAAGGTCTAGGACTGGAAAGAAAAGGGTGTTCTCTATTACATGGAAACTTGCAAAACTAAAAATTGATCCGTGTAATTAAAATCTCTACAGAATGCCCATTGTATCCATTTGATGAGTTATTTAATGAAGAGTGACGAGAACTTCATTGCTTTCAAAGACAGTTAACGGGCGGGTTTTCTCACTTTACAAGAGTTGCAAAGAATGCAAAATTATTGCTGAGAGATCTTAGCCAACCAAAGTGTGTGACTCCAAGCCAGATAATTTCAAAAGACAATTTCAAAAAACCCTTATACTTGAAGATAAAGATGATTCTATGGAGCTGTGGGTTTCACATGATGTGGACAGACCCCTGAAACTCAGAATACCCAGGACTCCCAGGGTCTTAGAACAGCGCTGCCCTCTGTAGAGCAGCTGGGAACCATGAATCAAGGAGACGTAGGTAGGAGCTGCAAGTGGTCGTGTGAGAGGCTGGAGAGGGTTTTTGGTTGGTATCACTGTTTGCAGAGGAGAGTTACATTCAATTTCAAAGCTCGAGTAGTAAATCTAGGCTTGTAAGGTCAGAAAAAAGTGGTCACCTGCTTTACCCCTCCCCACCTTTGCTTCCACGAGGCAACAATATTCAGTTCCTTGAGCACTTTCTCCTGGCAGCCCTGTCATTTTCCCTAAGTCGTGAATTTATTCTATGATGTGCCAGAAGTACATCCTACAAGTGCCAGAATTCAGGTGAGGCAAGGGAGGCACCTGCTTCAGGCACAGTGTTTATGAAGATGCCCCAAAACCCCATCATCAAAATAACATTTTAATGAAATATTTAAAAATTAAAATTAATCCAAAAATCCATGATAAGCAAAATACCAAATTTTCAATAAAGGCAGGATCCAACAGGGCTGGGATTAGAGGAAAGTGA
This sequence comes from Ursus arctos, assembly GCF_023065955.2. Classification (NCBI taxonomy): domain Eukaryota; kingdom Metazoa; phylum Chordata; class Mammalia; order Carnivora; family Ursidae; genus Ursus; species Ursus arctos. The sequence goes on along the minus strand of NW_026622897.1, from coordinate 1,172,678 downwards.
GTGGAGCCAAGCTGTACGAGGGGAGGGTTGGATTCTGTCTGTACGGAAACTTCTCATGTTGGGTTGTAGGAATTCCTACTGTACAAAGTAGACTTTAGCCTCTTACACCAAGCTGTGGCTCCCCTCTTCTTCCTCCCCCAACCCGGTTCACCAAATGCAGCACCTTGGAATCACCGGAGGCCTTTATGAATTGTCAAGGCCTCGGCTGCCTCTCCAGCCAGTGAGGTCAGGACATCTGGGGTTGAGCTGCAAGCGTCAGCATTTCTGTTAAAGTTCCTGCAAGGTTCCACCTCGCAGCCCACGTCAGGAGCCACGGCCCTAGAGGGATGCTGCCATTTTGGTGGCATCCCTATGGAGTGCTTCCATTTGGACCATGTACAAAATGTTCACAGCTGAGCCCTACAATGTACCAGGATTGTGTTTTCATATTGTACAATTTTATCCTTGCAGGCAAAAAAAAAAATTGCTTCATTTTTACATTTGCTTAATTAACTTTTTATTTACTAATCACTAATTTACCCAGAACCATCTGGCAGAAGTCTGAAATGTTCTAGATCAAATGCATCAGGTAACCTCTCACAGGTGTATTCTTTCTTGGGGACACCCCCCCCCCCGGAGTCACTCTCATGGTCCACTGTGGCCAGCTGTGCAGCCACCACCCTGGGTTGTCCCCTCCTCTTTCCCCGGTTAGGTTCCCTGTTCCCTGGGCCCCATGCCATCTCTAGGCGTGGTTTGTTCATACCATTCTGTTCCAGAACATTTCCCTGTATTATTTCTCTGACGATTTTCTCTCCTCCATTTTTTTTTTTTTTTTTTTTGTCCCGAGAACTGCTATTATTAGGACGGCTGGGTGGCTCAGTCAGTTAAGTGTCTGCCTTCGGCTCAGGTCATGATCCCAGAGTCCTGGGATCGAGTCCTGCATCGGGCTCCCTGCTCAGGGGTGGTCTCCTTCTCCCTCTGCCTCCTCCCCTGCCACTCGTGCTCTTTCTCTCTCTCTCAAATAAATAAAATCTAAAAAAACCCTGCTATTATTTATGATTTATTATTACTATTACTTGGATTGATCTTGTAATCTTGTTATCTTTTTTATTTTTTTAATAATATTTTTTATTATGTTATGTTAGTTACCATACAGTACATCCCTAGTTTTTGATGTAAAGTTCCATGATTCATTGTTTGCGTATAACACCCAGTGCACCATGCAATACGTGCCCTCCTTACTACCCATCACCAGCCTATCCCATTCGCCCCCGCCCCGAAGCCCTCAGTTTGTTTCCCAGAGTCCATACTCTCTCGTGGTTCATTCCCCCTTCTGTCTTGTTATCTTTATGATGGTCTGTTTTTCTCTGTCCTAGGAAATGTCCTCAAATTTCCTCTCTCAATACTTCTACTGACTTTTAAATTCCTACTTTAGAATATTTTTATCTCCTGGGTTTTTTTTAATGAATGTCCATTTTATTCCCTTAGCATCCCCTCCTTGTTGCATGGATCTGTGAGTGACTACTCCTAGATTTCCAAGGATTTTAATCTATTTATTATAATTTTTTTCAAGTTTTCTTCTGTGTTGTCTGTTTCCTTAAATTTTTTTTTGTCAGTTTTGGTCCCTACCTGTCACACCTGACCCTTCACTTAAGTATTGGGCAATTTTGGGCTCTGCATTTATTTTTAACAGGGAGGCACGTAGAAGCTGAGTGAAAGCTCTGTGTGTGAACAGGGTTGATTGGTGGAGGCAGGAGGCTGACCCTTCCTGCCCTTCACCCCTTCAAGTATCAGTATCTATAGGCCTTTTCTCTGGGCTGCCTTGAGGGAATAAACCTGGTTGCCAGGCTTCCCAGGACTGAGGGTGACACTGGGGAGTGGTAAGCAGAGGGGTCCATATGTCTCACTGTTCAGAATGCGGGTTTGACTTAATCTCTCTGTCTTCAGCAAAATACCAATGACAGGGGAGCCTCTACCCACGGAGGTTGTATTTTAATTGTTCTAGGAGAATTTGCCTTAATAATTCTTAAAACCTCACCAGTCAAGAGGAGGGAAAGCCCACTGCGGTCAAGTAGCTACAAGAGGAGGATATGGGGCCACAAAAGACTGAGTCCTTTTCTGTGTCCTGGGGAAGCTGGGGGTGGGAGGTCTTCTGAGGAAAAGTTACATCTGAACTGGGCTCACTTGGTGAATTAAAGGGAAACCTTAAGGAAAGGTAGCTGGAGGTGTGGATACACCTTGCATGTGCCTGTGGTGGGGACAGTGGTGTTGCCATCAAGGAGGGATAACCTGATTTGCTGTGTCTTCTGCTTGAGGGACTCCCTCTAATCCAAACAATGCTGCTGGAGAAGCATTAATACTGTCGACGGGTCCTTACTCTTCAGCTCCCCCATCACTCGTCAGAGCAATCTGTACTTAAAATTCCCCAAATCATTTTTTAAAAGATTTATTTACTTATTTGAGAGGGAGAGAATCCCAAGCAGACACCCCGCTGAGCATGGAGCCCGACTCGGGACTGGCTTCCAGGACCCTGACATCAGGACCTGAGCCAAAATCAAGAGTCAGATGCTTAACAGGCCGAACCACCCAGGCATCACCCCCCAAATCATTCTTTTTTTTTTTTTTTTAATTTATTTATGTGACAGAGAGACAGCCAGCGAGAGAGGGAACACAGCAGGGGGAGTGGGAGAGGAAGAAACAGGCTCCCAGCGGTGGAGCCCGATGTGGGACTCGATCCCGGAACACCGGGATCACGCCCTGAGCCGAAGGCAGACGCTTAACGACTGCGCTACCCAGGCACCCCCCAAATCATTCTTTATGTTCTATTGATATTTTTGAATTTATAGTCTCTCAGTTAAATTTTTTTTTATTTAAATTCAATTAGCCAACTTATAGTACATCATCAGTTTCTGATGTAGAGTTCAGTGATTCATCAGTTGCATATAACACCCAGTGCTCATCACATCCCTGTCCACAACCCTTTGAGGAATACATTCTAAATTGCCAGACCTCACCTCGCACCTCCACCTTGCTCCTTCTCGTTGGACCTTTAGGAAACCTTCTCGGTTCCCTTTCTAACTTCTGGTTTCACTCATTTTGGCTGGCCGAAAAGCAAGATCGTGAACAGAAAGAGATGGAATCTTGTCTCCAAAGGGCAAGAGAGACCTTCATAGGGAGAGTTCTTTGAAATTGTTCTTCCCTTGGAAAGCAGTTAGTCAGTACATCTGAGAATACACATCCGGAGGGATGTGTGTATACCACCAGAAGTGGTGCTGTCTCATTTGTGGGTGGAGCAGAGAACATACCATCAGCCCCTGGGATCACATCACTTGTCCATACTTGAAGGCAATGACTTCATCAGCATTACCCAGACCCCTGGGTTAAGGTGTCTGGAGGTGGGGGCGAAAAAGGAGAGGCATTACGTGGGCTTAGTAAGTGGGAAAGTCATCACAGCTTTCCCAGGAGGGAAATCCTGCAATTTCAGCTTATGCAATCCTTCTCTCTCCCAAGTGTCTCTCTTCGCTTCCTCCGCTGGCTGGATGCTTCAGCTCTCTGCATCTGTTTCCTCATCTAGACCCTAGACCTGCCCTGCCCACTATGCTGGCCGCATGCGATTACCAAGCACTTGAAATGTGGCCACCCAAAGTCGAGGTGTGCTGCAGGTATAAGATGCATGCTGGACTTTGAAGATTAGTATGGAAAATTGTAAACTATCTTATTCATATTTTTTACTGGATATGTGTTGAAATGACAATACTTTAGATATATTGACCTAAATAAAATATCGATTAATGTCACTTTTTTTTTTTTTTGCTTTTTTAATGTGAAAACTAGGAACTTAGGATTACATATGTGGCCCTCATTATGGATCACGCTGTATTTCTATTGGCCAGCACTGCCCTTGATGGTATAGAATGTCCCTCTGGCCTCACCAGTTCCCTGACCCTAATGTTTTCATTCCTGCTAGTTACTCAGGAGAAAGGATCCAGAGAGAGTTTAAAGTAATTCCTGCCTTCAAAAAGCTCAGAATCTCACTATCAAGGCTAAACTTAAAAGTTAAATATGACTTGTTGGACTGATGTTGGAATCATCAGCACCTGCTCTAACGCCTACTCTAATATGTGGCTCAACACACATGGAGCAATTAGAGAACAATTAGCTTGGATCTGTTAGTAGGACGTAAAGAAAAGCAAGATAGCCCCAGATGAACTCAGTATTTCATTTTAGGGAATTCCTAATGGACCTTGAGTTTTCAAGAGTTCTCCTAGCAAGAAGGTGTGACATAACTTCTCTCCTGGACACCACTATCTAAAGCTTGTGGCGTATATGGTGCCTTCTAACTGAGAGCAGAAAAATAAGAGAAATTTTGAGGCCATGAGGATACAAAACGCTAATACATTAAAAATGATTACTGGAAAATGAAATTTAATCTTTAGAAAACATTACCAATACCAAAAAATGCGCAGATTCAGAAATTCCCCACAGCATCATCAAGGTCATTGATATTCAAATACTGAAGGGCTGAATTCATGTTTTGGGGAGGGAGTGATACAGTCAGAAGAAAAGCTGTCTGAGTAGACACCTCACAACGACCAGCTCTAAATATTATAGAATAAATGAGATGCACAGTCAATTCAGGTTCTGAATGAACTTCCTGCAACCTTTTGGACTTGCTGTTGGAAGCATCAAACATCTTGAAGAAACGTTTTGTTGATTGGCAGGTTTCCTTAGCTTGACATTTCTCCCCCGAAGGTAGGGAAAATGAAGTGGTTGCTGTAACTGAGCCAAGCTCTTCCCCTTAAAGGAAGGAATACATTTGCTCAGACGAAGACCTGCCAGTGCCTACAATGCGTCTAATAATCTTTATTCTCTACAGAGTTCCCAGCACATCATAATTAGGTTCCCAGTAAGCAGAAGAAAACGACCACTACCATCTACTCCAAAAGTGATCTACTTCCTCTATTCCTCTCTCTCTCTGTCAAATAAATACAATACAATACATAAAAGTGACTATTTAAAGACTTTTTGGAGACAGCCACTTGATTTCTTTGAATGAAAGCTGAGAGATAGGTATTTATTTTGTTTTATTTTCTTAGAGATTTTACTTATGTATTTGGAAAGAGTGTGCACGAGCATGGGGGAGCAGCAGAGGGAGAGGGAGAAGCAGGCTTCCCACTGGGCAGGGAGCCCTGCATGGGTCTCGATCCCAGCACCCCAGGATCATGAACTGAGCCAAAGGCAGATGCTTAACCTACTGAGCCACCAAGGCACCCCAAGAGATAGGTGTTTCTGAGCAAAACTGTGTATGCTGAGGTTTAGAATGAAGGGATAAGGCTTTGGGTGTTTTCTAAAACTTCAAGAAGCCTATGAAGACATAGCTGGAGACATGGACTATTTCAGGTCTGAGTTACTTAAGAGCAAGACATAAACAGGAAGAATGCAGCTGGCTGCCTTTTTGCATGTTGCCACGTCAGAACACAGACATCATTTAGAAAAACAACGGACTGCACATATTCTCCTGAATAAGCAGGAAAGGAAGAGGGAGAAAGCATTGGAAAACACTTCATACTGGGATTTTTCATGGTTTTCCCAGCCTTAGAGGTCTTGAGAGAATTGTTTCGTGTGGTCTTTGGTGTCTGCTTGCAAAACATGGCAGCCCATTCTTGAACACAAAGAGGTGTTTCAGGATGCCTGCTGAGTGAACAGTGGTCCGCCTTCTTAACTTCTCAAAATATGTAAATTAAACTGATCACAAAACCATTTTTGTTTTCAGGAGTTAGTAAGAACCTATTCCGTAGCACTCTCTTCTCTGGTTTTTATTCTTATTTGTCTTCTGATGAAGCTCCCTCAAAAGTCAAGCTCCCAAAAAAGTCCCTTTTTTTACTAAACCCAGAAGCACACTCTTGGTCATTGGTTTTCCATGACCTTGGATGACTTCTGCTTGATATCACTGACCACCTGCTCCTTCTTGAAACTTCCTCTGTTCTGATTTGCAAGACATCGCTCATTCCAGTATCTGCCTACCTCTTTGCTAGTGTTTCCTTTATAGCTTCTCATATTCCTCTTGATTCATTGCTCTGGGCACTTCTTCAGGCTCTGTTTTGACCTTCTGGATTCCTCTCTATACTGTCTCCCAGGATAGCAGATCCACTCAAGCCTCTGCCCTTCCCACTGTGCTATATGGATGCTTCCAGATCTGTATTCCTATATAGTCCGTGCCTCCATATGAACATTTCCTTCACTCGGATGTCCCTCAGTTTGACCTAATAAGTGTCCGGCAGGACTCTGTCTTAACTTCTACACCATCCAATTATTCCCTCTTAGCAGGAGAACCATTCTCATGTGGCTCATTCCTTCTCTTCCTTCATTCTTCACAACCTGCCGGTCCTATAGATCTTTTCTCTGAAAAGTCTCCTGTCTGTCATGGCCTCTTTTGTGTGCGCCACCATCGGAAAAGTCACACCCGGATTACTGTGCCAGTTTTGTGGCTGGTCATGCAGGATTCATCCAATTGATTAATATAGATATGGATACCTTGTCCTTTCTGGTATACTTGCATCACGGTACCCACATGATCAGATGTCTGCACTGACTTTATTTCCTTCGGTAGAAAATCTAAGACCCTTTTTGTGATTAATGGTAAGATACAGGGATAGAATGCACTTGGCTTGGCAGGAGGAGAGCAAAAGCACAAGACCAGAGAGGTCATGAGGGGCATAAGGACCATCCCAAAGATTCTGATCTTTATCCTAAGGAAAATGTGGATCCACTAACGTATGTTAAGAAGCAAAGGATGTATATAAATATTTATATTTTTATTTGTATCTATATCTATAAAACAGGACCAGTTTGCTAAAAAAAAAAAAAAAAAGCACCCCAAATGCAGGATGAAGAACAGGTTGTAAGGAGACCCTGGAAGCAGAGAACCTAGTTAGTCAGGAATCTACTGCAAAGTTCTGGGGAGAGGTCATGGTGGCTTAGCACGGGTGGTGATGAGAGAGAGCTTGAGGGATTCGAGAGTTCTATAAAAGATACAGTTTCAAGGCACTTAGAGTTTAGAAAGTGGTACAGACATAAAAACAGCCCTACAGTGAGAAACTGTAGAAAGAGACATGTGAATGTCATCAGTGTGATAAGGGAGGGTATCATCAGCTAGAGTTCAGGGAAGTCAGAGAAGGTCTCGCAGAGGAGGAGGCGCCTGAACCCCTCTGAAGAGAGTCTTTGAAGATGGTTAGGCATTGGATGGAGAACAGGAAGTGAGCGAATACTCCAGGCACAGGGAGCAGCACTTGCAGAGTCAGAGGCATGAAACATCGTGGTGTGATCAGGAGACTGTATTTGAATTTGGCCGACATTAAAATGCAGCAGTAGGGGTGGTGGTGACAAAAATGTGCAGGCAAGGATTAGTGTGCATATCAAAGGGCCTTGTTTGGGCTTTATCCTATGGAGTTGGGAGTCACTGGAAGGTTTGGGACAGTGAAGGGTCATGATGACATTTGCGTTTGGAGCCGTCACTCGAGCAGCAGTGAAGAGAATGGGTTAGAGGAAGCGCTGCCCGGAGCCAGGGAGACCAGGCGAGGAGATGGGTGGTTGTCCAGGTTGGAGACAATGAGGGCAGGAATTAGGGCAGTGGCAGCGGAGGGCACAGGAAAGAAAAAGGAAATGTGCAGATGATAAAATTGACGGGTGTTCTGAATGATTGCATGTGGGGAATCAAGGGGAGGGAGAAACGAAGCCCCGTTCCAAGTTTCTGGCGAGGGTACCTGCAGGTAGAGGGGACGTTAACCAGAGCTAGGATGATGGATTTCATCTGGAATGTGCAAGGTAGATGAGCCTCTGGAACAGGACGTGGAGATGTCCAGTAGGTAGTTGAATAAAACAGTCTGAAACTGAGGAAAAGCTGGGTTGGACACACACATGCGCACACACACACACACACACACACACACACACACACGAGTTACCAAGATACAGATGTGAAGTGAAGAAGCTTCCCGAGGTCAGGAGTCAGGTCGCTGCTTCTAGGAGATTCCCTAGTGTACCATTTTGTGCTTTGGATATATGGTAGGCATTCAACGAATGCTTACGTATAAGTGAATCAAATGGAAACTTTGAGTGACTCATCTGAGTTTGTAAAAACTTTAAAAAATAGCAACTCCATTATTATCACTGAAATTTCTTGTCTATCTTTTTCATTAGATTATAAGCCCATTAAGGGAATGGATCATGTGTTATTCATCAAATCTTCATTTACTAGATTACTAATAGAAATGTCCATTTAATAAATACTTGTTGAATGAATGAACAAATAGAATTCGGTCAGAAGATGTGGCAAAGAGCCCCCTGGATGGACACAGTTCAGGAAGGCATTTAAGTGAGTTCAGATATGTGAAATCTTCCCTGATTACCTTTCAAAATGCATCTATGTGGGAAATCTGAAGAGCTCTCTTAAGGTGCATTATTCTAGGAGGCAGGGCTTTGGATAGTGACAACAGCCGGAGGAAACAACGTGAGTTCAGTTGTGTTATGATCTCCCTTGAGCATTTTCCCCCCAAAATGTACTTTATAGCTTTGTCCAAAGACATTTTAAAGTCTGCTGTTAAATTCTCATTATGAGAGTACGTAGGTTCCATAGAGATTTTAAAGCCCTTTGAGATCGTATCAGGTCCATCATAGAAAAGGTCAGCTGATGCCAAACCAGCACGGTAAATCCCAGGGCACTTCCAGCACAGGTGCCAGAGAGATTCCATGAACTGCTTGTCTAGTTTGCAGAATACGGAATGACAAACCTTCAGGGGAAAGCAGACAGACCGTTTGTCATAGAAATTGTTTATTCTTGATTGACAGGACCTCCACTACCTCGTGTGTTTACTATATAAAGTATATGTCTGTTGCTGTGGTTTTAAAAGTCTCCGACAAACACCGTAGGCAAAATCAGAACACATATGTAAAAGAAACACGTGGTCCCTCGCCCTCTTCTGACTCGGTTTTTGATAGAGTTTGGATGCCACAGTTTGAGTCACAGGATTAAGGGGAAGCCTTAACATTGTGATGTGCAGTCTCAGGGCTGGCTTTCCAGACATGAGTGAATATACGGACCGCATCTTCCAAGATCTTCCTAGGGCCCAGAGGCCCTGGGTGTAGAATAAGAGCTCAGTGTGGTGGTGATGATGTATTAGTTCACTGAATTCTCATAGCAGCCCTGTTAGGTAATAGCTATCCCCATGTCCATTTTCAAGTGAGGAGACCAAAGTATAGGGAACTATGAAACACGGCCAAGGTCAAACAGAAGTTAATTAGAAATTGAATCTGTGTCCAGTAGAACTTTTTATGCAGCCATTCATTTGACCCACATTTATTGAGCACCTACTAGATGCTAGATACTGAGGTCAGATACGGAACAAAACAGATGTGTTCCAGCTTTCAGGAAATGTATAGTCTAATGTGGCAGAGAGACAATCTAATCGTACAAAAGTGTATAATTGTAGTAAGTGCTGTGAAGAAAAGGCCCAGGGAGATATTAGCACGTGTAGACAATGACCGTAGTGCTTGGCGCTCTATAGTGTTCCGACTGTGATGCTGGTATGCGCTGGCCTCGGCCGCCGGAGCAGAGCCCCCTGGTGCTGCTGTTCGGGTGTGGACCAGGGAACTGTCTGTGGTGCTTGGCACATGGACTGTGATTGTGTCTTTATCCCCTTTCCCCGGTGCAAACAAATGCCAGCTAAACTATTTATTCATTTTACCTAAATGAATACATTATTTTAATTCCAGGAGCTCTGGCCAATCCATTGTAAAGATGAAGAATTTTGTTCTTTCTGTTTTTATTCTTATTCTCACCAGGTCATCCTGGTGTGCAGGAAGGATCTGGCTTCTTGCATCAATCATGTTAGTGTATCTGACCATTTCTAAGGATTCGGGTAATTACCCAGTAGTATTTGTGTAAAATGCTTAGAACTGTGCTTGGTGCCTAGTAAGCCCCCTGTAGATATACCTCATATTATTGTTATTATTTGTATTGTTGCTATTATGATTATACCACTATTTATTTACTACTTTTGTAGGCAATAATGTATGTGACCATTTATGAGCACTGTAGTCAGAACAATGAAAAGCATCTATTCTCTGTATTCAGTAAGACATCTTAGGTAGCCATGTGGGGAAATAAAAAAGAGCAGCTTGACCCTCTGCCTTCACTTAAGATAACTTCCGATGGTGCAAGGATTTGAATGTGAAACACAAAATCATAAAAGTAATAAAAAATATATAGGATAATAATAATAAAAATAATAATAATAATAAATAATAAGGAAGGTCTAAGTTGAAATAAAGCTCAGAAGCCATAAAAGAAAACACTGATATTTTAATTCAGCTGCATAAAGTTAAAAAAAAAATGAATCCAGGAAGGAAAAACATAAAGTCAAAATACAAGTACAACTAGGGGGAAATTTGCAACTCATATCATAGACAAATGGCTGATTTCCCTAATATATAAAGAATACAAATTAATCACTAAGGAAAAGGTCAATAACCCAGTAACAAACTAGCTAAGTTTATATATTTTTTAAATTATGCAAGTGTCTCTTTAACATAAAGTGTTAAACATTACTATAAATATCCAACCTCATTCATAATAAGAGAAATGAAAATTAAGTGACAAAGAAGACCATTTTCAACCATCATATTGACAAAGATTTAAAAAATGAAAACACTATGTTGAGTTAGGGGCTGAGAGGGAGGGGAAATAGATATTCTCAAATATTTTGGGTGAAAAAGTAAATTGGTGGAACCCCAATGGAAAGCAATTTGGCAATCTCTACCAAAAACAAGAATGCAGACCATATGATTCAAGCAACTCTACTACTAGTTTATCCTAAACACAATTATTTTCACAAATGCAAAATGAAGAATGCGTAAGTGTAATGTCTGTAGTAGCAAGAATGGGCAACAGCGTCGATGTCGTCAGCAGAGGTCTGGTGAAGTTTATAGTAGTTCCGTACTATGGGATACTGTACGGCCCTTTAATAAGAATAGAATTGTCTTTCTGTACGTATATGATCTACTGTCTGCAAAGTAGATATTAAAGTAGAAAATGCACAATGCAAAACATTGTGTGTAACAAGCTACCATTTGTGTAAAGATACACAAATATAGATTATCTTTGGCACCTCTGGAGAGGGACACTGAGTGACGGGGGGACGGGGGTGGGACGAAGATCTAAGAACTAATATTTCACCATACTCCCTTTGCACCTTAAATTTTTCCTTGTATGTTGCTAATTTAAAATTAATTAAAAATGACTGTCTCCATCATAGCCATTTGGGATTTTTTGAGTAACAGAATCCTAGATGTGAAGGTAATCTAGTTCAATCTGGTTCAATTACTTGGGAAGTAATCTGGTTCAATCTTTGTTACCAGGGCAGGAAGCCCTTCCACCACAAGAGCAACACAAGATCTCTATTTCTTGAACATTGTATTAATGTTGAAACTGCTTGTCCTACTTTTGGATAGGTCTCATCCATCCCTTTGTGGATTAGTTTAGCTAACATTGATGAAATACCTAGCAAGTACTCGGCACTGTGTGCCAGCTGTATCTCTCCTTATATACACCCCAGATGTGTTTCTTTCTTTGGCATCCATTTATTTTACTTCTGTTTTTCAGAGGATTATGTGGGTGTCCCTTACCAGCTGGAGAACCCCCATTCTGTGCTATCTACATCGGCTTCCTATTCTGTTCCTCATAAGAAATATGGAATGATTTTCAACCGGGAAGATTTTAGCTCATTGTTTTTAGGCATGCCTTCTACACTGTGGTGCTCTAAACTGATTTCATCAGTGGTCAGGTTAGCAGTCAATGGTTATATTTTGATCTAGACTCTACACTTTTATTAATACAGTCTAATGGTATGTTAATTTGTGCTAGCAACATTGCCAAATGGCTCAAGTGAATTTTACAACCAAGAACAGTCGATAAAAATGAAAAGACAACCCACGGATTGCGTAAAAATATTTGCAAATCATATATTTGGTAAGGGACTGGTATTCCAGTTATACAAAGAACATCTGCAACTCAATAATAAATAGACAAATAAACCAATTAAAATGGGCAAAGGATTTGAATAGATAGTTCTCCCGAAAGAATGTATAGTCAATAAGCACATGAAAATATGCTCCAAATCCCTAGTCATTAGGGAAATGTCAATCAGAACTACAAAGTACCACTTCACACCCACTAGAATAGCTGTAATAAAAAAGACAGATACTGGCAAGGTTGGAGAGGCGGTGGAGAAATTGGAACCCTCCTACATCGATATTGGGATTGTAAAGTGGGGCAGCCACTTTGGAAAACAATCTGGCAGTTCCGAAACTCAAGCATAGAGTGACCCTACGACCCACCAAGTTCACTGCTAGGCATTTGCCCCAGAGAAATGGATGCATACGTCCACACAAGAGCTTGTACATCAGTGTTCCCACCTGCATTATTCTTTATGGCCAAAAAATGGAAACGACCCAGATGTCCATCAACTGATGAATGGATGAATAAATATAATATACTCATTAAATAGAATATTATTTGGCCAGAATAATGAATGAACTACTAATACATTCTACAAGGTGAGTGAACCTTGAAAACACTACACTAAAAAGCCAGTCATGAAAGATCATATATTGCATGACTTCTTTTATATGAAATGTCCAGAATAGGCAAATCTACAGAGACCGAAAGTGGATCTGTGATTACCAAACAGTGGGGGATCGGGGAGTGGGAAGTGACTAATGAGCATGGGATTTCTTTTATGGATGACGGAATGTTCTGAAATTTGACTTTGGTGATGTTTGCATAGTCTGTTAATATACTAGATACCACTGAATTTCACACTGTAAACGGGTGTATTTTATGGTATGTGAATCATTGCTCAATAAAACTGTTTTTCAGAAAAGTAGAACCTGTAAGTCAGGGATTCTTAGTGATTTTGTGCCACGAGCTGCATGGGCAACCTAGTGTTGGATCCTTTCTCGGAATACTTTTAAATGCAAAAATAAAATATTTTTAAGTTCGAAAATAAAATAGTACAAATGAAGGCAATTAGCTGAAATACAGCAAATAAAAGAACATAGTGCTATGGAGAAAAATAAAGCAGGGAAGGATGGACTGGATGTGTGTGTGTGGCAGGGATGGGGATGGGGTTGCAATTTTAAAATAGGGTCTCAGAGAAAGCCTTACTCAGCTGCTAACATCTCAGTAAGAACTGAGAGAGTTAAAGAAGCAAGCCATGCCCCCAGCTTGAGGAGAGTGTTCTGGGCACTGGGAAAGGGAAACCAAGAGCCTAGGCCCTGAGGCAGGGTCTTCCTGCTGTATTCTAGGAGGAAAGACCCACGGGGGTGGGGGGGGGATTATGGTGGGGAAATCTGCAGAAGAAGAGATCAGAGGAGTGCCCCCAGGCCACACCAAGTAGGCTCTTTCAGCCCCTTAAGTATTTTGTCTTGTATTCTATTGAGATAAAAGCCACGGATTCTGAGTAGATGAGTTTGTGTTGGGAACTTTTAAGGGTCCCTCTGGGGTGCTCAACTGAGTGAATGAATTGAGTGGGAGACAAAGGCTAACTGTGCTAACTTTGGGGAGAGGGCGGGGTCCAGTCAGTAGCCTGCAGCGGCTGGAGGAGGGATGAGTCTGGATGTGAGTTTTACCATGGAGCAGAATGAATCATCTGCTCATATTAATTCCCCAAATTCCCAACCCTCAGGTAGCAAATTAGCAAGTTCAGTGGAATTGATTCTAAATAGCCATTGCAAAATATATGTGTATTATATATTTTAATATGATATATATTATATATTCTTGTATATTATTTTTAACACCAAAGAATTTTGCTCACAGGCAGGAACTCCCTTTTCTCGACCTGAGTAGTCGGTAATACGAATTTACTGCTGTTTGAAGGGTCATGGGCTTTGAAGTTGGGTAGAGCAGGGCTTGCTTGCATCCTTACGCCTTCTCTTACAAGGTGAGTGACTCAGGCTAGCAACTCCAGGGCTTTGCTGTCGTGTAGGGCAGCGGTGATTCAGTGAAACAGCGTGTGTACCTGTCCGGCACGGTATCTGGCACGTAGTACATACACACTTGTATTCATACCTTCTCCTGTTCCTGTTCCAACATAGCTCTCCAGCTCCGCCCAGGAGCCTTTCCCATAAACCCACTGGAAAATCCAAATCTTTTTTTTCTTTTTCGTTTTTCTTAAATTTAAATTCCAATTAACTAATTACACACAGTAATATTAATTTCAGGTGTTCAATACAGTGATTCAGCACGTCCATACATCACTTGGTGCTCATCAGGACAGGTGTCCTCCTTCATCCCCATCACCTGCTTCCCCCATCCTCCCACCCATCTCCCCTCTGGTCCCCATCAGTGTGTTCTCTGGAGTTCAGTCTGTTTCTTGGTTTGTCTCTTTTTTCCCCTCTTTGTTCATTTGTTCTGTTTCTTAAACTCCACATATGAGTGGAAATCCAAATCTTAAATGTGCCCTTCTCCCTTTAATAAATTAAGAAAATGCATTTCAGAAACAGGAGAATAGAAAATAAATATTTTTATGATGTCCTTTTCTAGGAAAAACATGTGAGTCTGATAAGAACTAGCCTATCTAATTTATTATCAAAACCAATCATTTTATTAGATTTGAAATTGAAATGGCCCTGCTGTTTTCTAGTGATTCAGAAGTGGAGCTGTCTTCCAAAAAAAATTCATTAAGTTTCATTAATTTTCTTCCTCTTGCATAAAGACCCTCTTACTGAATCCTGAGATTTCAGAAAGGTAAAGTGAAGCGTAAGGGATTTGTGGTGCTTTGGGGGACGTTAGGCTAGTTCATTTTACATTCTGGGAATAAATTAAGAAATATGCCAGCCATCATTTAAAAAAAGCCAACCTCCGAGCACGCAGACCTCAACAATTTCCTCCTACATTTGTGCACGAACCACATTCAGATAACGCTCTGCACCCTCCCCCTCCAACATACACACATTCCTACGCAAGTCCTGAGGAAAGCTCACTCTCGTATCCCAAAACATTTTATTTGGCTTACGTGGCTTTTCGAAGGTCATGCCAGAACGATGTTCTGTTCCCTACCTTTCATTTTCAAAAGCCCCTGTTAGAAAGCTATGTTCCTGTTACATGCAGATAATAAGTTCATGAATGAAGAAATGAACTTATCTCATAATCTTTTGTCTGCGCAAACTCAAAGCCCCTGCTGGATAGAGATTTTGCACCATTTGCTCACTTGGACCATTTCAATGCCTTGCTTTTGTGATTGTTCCCCACCTGGTCCGCTCTTGGCTAGTTGTGCCCATTTCCTGCTGGACTGGTGCACCCACTGCAGCCAGGCCGATCTGCCGGCGATCCCGTGGACGTGACTCAGCCACTCCTTCCTTTTAGTCATTTTTCTGACCATACCCTCGCCTGACCTCCTGTTATGTCTCCACTTCAGGCCATTTCCTTTCTGGTTTCCAAACACTTCTCAAAACTTCATGTGACCTTCCCAGATTAGCCTGCTCCTCATAATTCCATGACCCCCTTAGAATGTATGCATCTGTGTTCAAGAGCGATGCTAGTGACCCTCTTACCACGTCGAGAAGTCGGCGATGCTTCTAGACAGAACTTTGGGCTGTGGTGCATCTTAGAGGGTTATCTGGCATCACCCCTTAACTTTCCAGATGAAGGTCTAGCGAGCTTACCCTGCTCCAGACACGGCTCCAGGCCCTTGACTCCTGGTCCAGTCCTTTCTTCCCCCTGAGCTCTGTTGTATACTCACTTCCCTCCCTCAGTATACTTATTTTAACCTGGTTACTAGCAGAACTTAACAAGTTGGGTGATGACATCAGAGTTTCTGTCTCCCATCATTTACTAGCTGTGGATTGTTAATTTCTTCGTCTGTGAAATGAGAAGTGTTAGTGCCTACCTTATGGGGTTGTTGTGACAACTAAATGGGGTGATCCACGTACCCGAGAAAGGGCAGGTGTTCAGCAGATACTGGAGGTGGTAGTGATGGTGGTGACTGTAGTGGCGAGTTCAGTTGTACTGAGTTGGTTTGTTTGCTCTTTGGGGGCTCTATCCTGGCTCCTCTCCTACCCTTTCTTAAACGTCCTCTCTTCTTTATGAGGCGGCCTTGGCGATTTATATCCTTATTCTCAAGTATTGCTGGAAGGTCCGGAGCAAAGGAAGCCATAAATGTGAGATCACAGAAGCCGTGAGCAGTAGGTGTGGACCATCTGGCTGAGATAATGATAGAAAACTGGGTGAGCCTTGGTTCTCACCACAGGGATCGACAAACTGAGTTGGCCCGTCAGATCTAAAACCCCAGAAGGAAGCATAACTTAACGGACCTGCGGGCAGCACTGACTGGAGGAGGCAGAGCTAAGCCTGGAGTGGCCAGGGAGGACTTCTGAGACCAGGCTGGGGCGTCCGGGAGCGTTGGGAGGGACAGCAGGCTCGGGGTGGCCAGCTCTGTGCTCACGGAGGGGAGCACCAGCCTGGAGACCCGGCAGCAGCATTCATGGCCTCTTGCTGACCTGCAAGCTGTGGCTTCTCACAGACCCTCCTTCCTCTCGGATGGGCTTCTGTGATCGGCTGAGTCCTGCCTTTTGCGGGTCTCCTTCTCCTGTCCCCCACCCTGTCCTGCATTCAGATTTTCAGGCCACTCTGTCTCCAGGAGTTGCTCACCGTCCTCTCGTCAGTTTGTCCATAGCGTCTCCTGGCTTCGGTCCACTCCCGTACTGTGCCTGACACATCTTCCCGCAGCAGCTGCCAGGCACGCAGTGCTGACTGCCAGGCTCTGACTGCCCAGGGCAGTTTCTTTGTCTGCTTTGGGTAGGGAAAGACTCGGAGAGGTTACACAGCTGAGGGAAGCCATGCAGAGAATCGGGACCACCTCCTTCTGACTCGAAGGGCACGCATCACCCCAAGCCGCATGGCCTGCCCTCCGTCAAATAAAGAAAGCGTGCAGGCTCCCTCCCGCCCCTCATCCCTGGACACGAGCCCCCGGGCCTCTCCCGCCCTGCACCCCATCTGTACGTGCAAGCACGCACACACACAGGCACACACCCTGTCTGCTTGTGCACTGAGTGTTTTAGAGATGTAATAAGATTTGAATTGTTCCTGAAGGTTTTCCAGTGAACACCTACAGCCTTCTGCCAACTCTGGCTTCCTTTGGCTCTCTTTCCCATGTCAACCTTAAGTGTTCAACTACTCCGAACTTGATTCTGGAATCAATAGGAAAATTTCTCCCTTGTCCTGCACAGACCAGCCCACATGCAGGCCACAAAGTGGCCTCTGCTTTGACCCCAAGAGGAAAGTTCTGAACAACATGTTCTCCGTCTTCCTGCCTTGAGAAGAACAAACCATTCTGCAACCCCGAGGTTATTGTTTTGTGGATAGAGTTTCAAGTGGAGAAAAGCGTCCGACTTTGGCCTAAAATGTAAGCACTTCCTGTATCCTCAAGCCTTAGCCCTGAGTATGCTAGGAGAGGTGGAGATGGGTAAGTTCCCACGTGCGCTGCTGCTTAGTTCCGTGGGGGAGATGGACGCTTCCAGAGAGAGTAACGCTGCGGCATGGTCTGTTCTACGTGAGGACTGCGCAGAAAGGAGATGCACCTACACGAACTTGGGCCATCAGACTCCCTGGAAGGATGCTGGTCAAGCGAGGGTGAGACGATCTCCAGGGAGTTAGACACAGAGGAGCGGGAAACACACTGAAGGCAGGGCAACGGCGGGAGCCCACGCAGGCAGCAGTGAAGTGACAGGTTGTGTGTTGGAAAGGAACACTTAGACTTGGGTGGAGAACTTGGAAGGGTCGTGGTGCGGACGGCCTTGTTGGCCATGCGAGAAGCCTTGCCTGGAGTCTCAGAGGTAACGGAGAGCCAGTGCAGCCTTCTAAGCAGGCAGGGGCAGACTCTCTCACAACCGTCAGCTCTTTATGCAAATGTCCACTTCCCAGGGAGGATTCCCTGCGCTCCACTCACTCCACCAATGACCATCCCCTCCAGCCTTCCATGCTGTCTTCTCCATAGTAATTACCACCCTCTACCAAACTTGTTATTTTTCCAGTTCTCAAAGGTTAGTTATCTGCCGTCTCTCACTCAAATGTACGTGCCTTGAGAGGAGGTGTTCTCTGTCTGTTGTATTTACTACTCTATTTATCCCCAGCTCCTAGAAGAATGCCTGGCTCATTGGAGGCACACAATAAAAATTTGAGAGTTGAGTGAATGAGTGTCACTGTGGGCAGTTGATTTTATGAGCCCTTCAGGGCTCGTCGAATAGCTACTTACGGACAGTGAGTTCCTCACAAGTATCCACGAGTCCACTGCCTCTAATCCACCCTGCCATGTGCACTTCCTCCCCCGTCCTCTCAAGGACAGCTTCCCCTTAGTCTCCTGACCATCAAGTTTCATAATTTCACGTTGACTGCGGTTCCGATTCCTGGCAAAATAAAAACCTCTGGGAGTCTAACCTATAGTTTTCTAAGTGTACAAACAGACAGCCTGGTCAATGCAATTACTTTTTCACAGCTGGGTCATACTGGAGTTAAATCAACAAGAGGGTATGCTGTTTGCTTGGCATCTGGGTAATTGGTCTGAATACTTCCTATCACAACCTGTGAAAAAGAGCGTGTGGAGTCAAAACGTGAAAACAATTTTTAAGTCACACAAATCTGAAATGCGATACGATGTTTGGTTATTGTTTGGTTTTAGTTCCCCTGACCACTCTGATCCTCTTGATCCCTGGCCCGGCCCACCGCCTTGCTTTCTGAGCAGAGTCCTCGCCTCCAACCAGGGGTATTTCTGACACGTGACTCTGATACGTCACCCTATGCCCCCTTGCACTTGAATGTGAATTACTCACGTATGTGTTGATCCTGATGGGAATACCAACTCTTGAGGGCTAATGTCACTTTATGCCCATAGGGAATAGCACTTGTCGTATAATAACTCTGTTCAAAACCGTCTTCTCGCTGCCCGGTTTCTATGGAATAGAGCGTAAAACTCACTTGAAGTTTATTCCAGTCCTCTGCAATTTCACCCAGTCTTTTTAAAAAAATCCCTATCTCCTGCTTTCTCCCCTCCATACATATGAAACGGGCTATTCTGGGATATGAGACATTTTGACAAATCTGCTTTCAAAATGGTACATCTGAATGTCCATCCTGTTTTGTTTTGTTTTTTTAATCATCAAGTAACCTGGACAACAGATACTCCTATCCCCGTTTTTGGCACCCACTAATTGAATTTCCCCTACCCTCAAACTTAACCCCATCCTGAGTCATGACGAAGTACATTTGCACATTGCTCAATAATTTAAAAAGTTGAAAGCTGTTTGCTTTTTAGGCCAAGCCCAAAACCGTCCAGATGAAATCGGCCTCCTGCAATGACCCTGTCCCCATCCTGCTGGATACTTGTTTCTTTCGCTCTCCTGGAATGTTCACATTTGTGCCTTAGGCAAGTTGTCCCCTCTGCCCCTCAGTCTGCCCCTCACCCCACTATTCCTTTCCTGGGTAGACTTGTCCAAACCCTACTCATCCTTTCAGTGCAATTAGACAACTACCTGCTCTGCACGTATGATACTGCTCCCCTCTCTCAGCATCAATTCCTTTCTTTCTTGTGTCTCCAAACGGCATTGTTCACACCACTTTTAGAACAGATATCGTAGTCAGACTTGAGGCACAGAGAGTTGTATGTATGCCTTCTTGGGGGTGGAGGTCTTTTTTCTACTCGTTCCCATGAAGAAGGATTTTTCCCTTAACAGTCCTGGCTTCTTGCTCCTCGCTGACTTTTCCTCACGGAGGAAGTACCTGCTCGGTGGGTGACAGGTTGGTCCATGTATCTTAACTGGGTGGAGTTAATCCACCAATGGCCCTAGGTTGCGTATTTGGACCCTTTCCTCATCTCATCTCCACTTTGACCAGTGGGAGGTAAGACCTGAAGTAAGAGTGTCTACTTTGCAGACCCAAACTTTCCCCCTGTTGGGCTGTTCCGAGGTCTAGACTACAGGATAAAGGAACAGGAAAAATAGTGATAGAAAAGTGCGCCAAATCCAGTTTGGCTTTCACACTAAGCTTTGTCCTTCAACCTATCTTTGTTGTTAATAAAGTTGATAGATTAGTTATCTAATTTTTATTGTTTTTTTAAATCTTATTTCTCAGTTTGTTCTGAAGCCTGGTGGGGCTTCCTTCATTCCTGTCTTCTCAACATTCTTAAGCTTTAGAACTGAGACTGTGTCAGAATCATCTTGTGCCCAATGCATCTGGCTCAGGGACTAGCATGTGTTTTTTGGATTTAATTAAGCAAATGAGCAAATCACCTTAAAACGGTGCTGAAAAATCAAGGATAATAGTCCTACACTCTCTCAATTCATTCCCTCTATCTTCAGATGTTTTCAGTTACTATATTAAGACATTCAGTTTAGGGTATGTTTTATAACATGCATAGTCTGTAGTAATTATGTACACACACAGATATAATGGCTATGTATATATGATATGCATGACTTATATTGACAACATATATATATGAGTATATGTGTGTGCATCTATGTAAAATACATGCATATGTAACTTCCAGTGACTCTCTCTCTCTCTCTCTCTATATATATATATATATATATAATATGTATATATATTGCTCTGTCACGTTTTTGACCTTACTCTTTTTTTTTCTTTTTACTTTGTGACCCCCTTCACCACTTCTCTCACCTCCCACTCCCTGCCTTTGACAACCACCGATCTGTTCTCTCTGTCTGTGAGCTTGGTTTTGTTTGTTTTTAGATTCCACATATAAGAGAGATCGCATGGTATTGGTATTTCTCTGTCTATTTTACTTAGCATAATGCCCTCAGTGTTCATCCATGTTGTTCCAAAGGGCAAGATTTCATTATTTTTTTATGACTGAATAATATGCCATTATATACACACACACATCACCATTTCTTTATCCACTCACCCCCTTGATGGACACTTAGGTCGTTTCCGTATCTTGGCTGTTGTTGATAATGCTGCAATAGGGTGGAGGTACATACAGTTAGTGTTTTGGTTGTCTTTAGATAAATGCCCCAAACTGGAATTGCTGGATTATGCAGTAGTTCTATTTTTCATTTTTTGAGGAACCTCCATACTGTTTTCCAGAGTGGCTGCACCAGTTTGCATTCTCCCCAACAGAGCACGAGGGATCCCGTTTCTCCACATCCTCACCAACCCCTGTTGTTTCTTGGGTTGTTGATTTTAGCCATTCTGACAGGTGTGAGAGAGTATCTCATCTTGGTTTTGATCTGTATTTCCCTGATGATGAGTGATGTTAAGCATCTTTTCATATACATGTTGGCCAAATGTATGTCTTCTTTGGGAAAATGTCTATTCAGGTCCTCTGCCCATTTTAAAATCAGATTGCGTTTTTGCTATTGAGTTGTATGAGTTTTTTTAATATATTTTGGATTTTAACCCCTTAATCAGGGATATGATTTGCAAATATTTTCTCCATTCAATAGGTTGCCATTCATTTTGTTGATGGTTTCCTTTGCTGTGCAGAAGCTTTTTAATGATATGGTCCCACTTAATTATTTTCACATCTGTTGTGTTTTTATTTGGTGTCAGATTCAAAAAATCGTCACTAAGACCCATGTCAAGAAGTTTATGGCCTATGTTTTCTTGTAGGAGTTTTATGGCTTCAAGTCTTCCATTTAAGTCTTTAGTCCATTTTGATTGATTTCTGTGAGATGATGTTTGAGGTCCATTCTTTTGCTCGTGGCTGTCCAGTTCCCCCAACACCATTTATTGAGGAGACTGTCCTGTCCCCATTGTTATTGTTGGCTTCTTTGCCGTAAATCAACTGACCATGTAAGTGTGACTTCTGGACTCCCTGTTCTGTTCCATTGATCTCTGTGCTGTTTGTCCGAATACCACACTGTTTAATTACTACAACTTTGTAATATATTTGGAAATCAGAGACAGTGAGTCCTCCAGCTTTGTTGTTCTTTCTCAAGATTGCCTGGGTTATTTGAATTTCCCCAGCACCTGGTCCCTGCCTGTCATTAGGGATCCGTTGGCATCTGGACAATTGGTCTGAATACTCCTCACATGATTTGTGTGTTCTGCAGGTGGTAAATATCGTCAGACTGGGAGTAAACCCACTCTATGCTCTTTTGCTCCAGCTACCCCAAAGGTGCTTGAACCACTTCCGGTGGTTCACTTCCCCTGCATGAAGACACAGGCCGGGGTGTGGAGGACGCTGGCTCCCGGTGGCAACCTCGAGCCGCCAGGGCAGAGCTGGGATCTGTACTGCCTTTGGCTACCAGGGGAACAACATGGAGAGAAGAGCTGAGGCAGAAAATCGCCTGCCCCTTGGAGACCGGTGACCCCTCCTGAAGGGGAGGAAGAGGGAGGAAGATGACCAGTGAGAGACTGAACAGAAGCATTTCCAGAGGTGGCTTGGCAGAAAAGCTCAAACATGTCTAAAACAACTTTTTAGCAATTTATTTTTAAGGATAGCATCATCATCAGAGATCCTCGTAAAGATTTAACATATGGGTGTTTATTTCAACATTTTTTGTGAGTCACGTCCAGCCTGCACTTCTGCTCAGGAGGTAGGACAAAGGTGAGACTGTGCTGGTGAGTGAGTGAGGAGGGAGCAGAGGGGCTGAAACCAAGAGGAGAAACATGACGGACCTGGAGGAGAACAGCAAACGTCCGCAGTCATTTGGGAACAGAAGGGAAGCTGGCGTGATGCACAGAGGGGAGGACAGAGGGGTGTGTATGGATGGGGCTGGAGTGGGACCTCTCAGGACTTCGTAAGCAGTGAGAGTGGGCTCCGGCTTATTTTGAATGAGAGGGAAAATAATTGAAGGACTTTGGCCCGAAGTGAGATATCCTGACCACCTGTCAGAAGACATTTGCTCAGGTTCTTGTTGGAAGAATAAATTTTAGGGAGAAGAGTGGAGACCGTGGGGACCAGGTAGCAGGTTATAACAAAGCTCCAAGAGCCACCAGTCAGCTTGGGTTTTCCCGCAGCCGTATTTTTTCCCAGTTACACTAATAATCCTGCAATAAACAGAAGGATATAGATTTCTTTCTTTCCTGAAGGTGGTCTGTGCCAGCCCTCTTCACAGTAGCCGAGCGATGGACACAATCTGCATGCCCACCAGCGGAGGGAGCGACGAGCAGACTACACGCAGACTCAGAATGAAGTACGTGCTTTAAGTTAAGGGATGAACCTCGAAACACGGGGCTAAGTGAAAGCATCCAGACACGAAAGATGACATATCCTACGCGTTCATTTATATGAAATATCTGGAAGACGCAAGTCCAAAGAGACAGAAAGCAGACTGGTGTTTCCAGGACCGTGGGGCGTGACAGTTTAATGCGCCCAGGCTTTTCCTTGGGGAAGACAAAAAGGTTAGGAACTCGGTGTAAGTGCTGCTTGCACAACCCCGTGAACACACTAGGTGTCACAGCATTGCACGCTTTACAGTCGTTGATTTTGTTGTATGTGAAATGCACCTCAATAAAACATGTTTTTAAGTCATCTGTACATTTCTGAGCTTTGAGAAACCTTAGGTGTTTTCAGGATAGTGTTTTCTAAGCAGGTGGCAGCAAGGTGAGGGGCCTGGTTTCTCTCCGTACACCTGCCTCTATACCTGCAGATAATACTTCAGTGAAAAAGTCCCATTTCTTTACTATTTGTTCCTCACATTTCCTCGTCTAAATATTTCCTTTTTGTCTTTTACTGACTTGTATATTGCAGTCTGTGCTTCTGTTATCGTTTTGTCTGTGCCTTGTCAAATAAATATATCATCCCCTTTTCTGTTCTGTGTGTTGTACATATTTTTCCCCAGTCTGTCTTTTTGAAGTGTCCAATTTTTTTTTCATTTTTATACCATTAAGCTTATTTGTCTTTTTCCATCTTAATTTCTTCTTTTGCCTCTCGGCTGAAAGATTCATTGTTTTCAAGAGGTCTCACTATTCAATTCTACTTTTTTCTATGGTTTTCTATGGTTTGGCCCATCAGCAGTTTATTTTTAATAAAGATTATTATAAGGTTTCTTATGGGAGAATGAGAAGTTGTAAATTGTTGTTCTTACCCAAATGATATAATTTTGAGCATGGTTTCTCAAATTGAGCAATATGCCGACTACTTTTTAAAGGGGAAAAAATATTTGGGCTCTTGAATGATGTCTTAAATTATTTTTATTATGTTATTTCCTGTTACGGATTGAATTGTGTCCCCTCCCCACCAAATTCATATGTAAAAGTCCTAACCCCTAGGACTTCTCAATGTGACCTTATTTGGATATAGGGTTGTGGCTGGCGTTATTACTGAAAATGAGGTCATCCTGGATGGAGAAGGGCAGGTCCCTCATCCAATATGACTGGCGTCCTTACAGAAAGGGGGAGTTTGGGTGCAGACGTGCACACAGGGAGAGCGTCATGTGAAGCCCGGAGTCACAGTCACACGCCAAGGAACTCCCCGAAGCTAGACCTGGAACAGACCCTCCCCTCGTGCCTTCAGGGGAAGCACGGCCCTGCCAGCATCTTGATTTGGTGTAACTGTGAGATAATGATTTCTGTTGTTAGAGCCGCCCAGTCTGTGTGCTTCATTGCGGCTGCCCTAGCAAACCAGTACGTTACTGGTACCAGTCATACCCTCCCCACAGCGACAGCTCCTTTATAGCTCTCCAAGGGAGACAAATGTACAAAATACACGTAACACTATAAACCCAACAAGGTTTAAATACACTACATTACATTAATGTGACAGCTGGTGTCATTTGGCCGCAACTATGTCATGACTCCCCCCGTGAACACGTTCCTGACGCCCTCATTCATGTACGTGTGGAATGCGTCATTTCTCCCACCTTTCTGCTGCACCAGAAGCTTCCTGCGTATAATGCTCACTACATCATTTAGCTTTTACCTGGCCCATTCAGTTCTCCCTGTTCTTTTTTCCAATAATTCTCAGCCATTTGTAGGGACTACAAACGTGGACCCCGAAATCGTGCCTAGTTCTTGGTTACAAGGTGGTCATCCCCATAATCTGGGATGTGCTTATGCTGATTACTTTTAGACGACTAGTAAAACGAAAACAGAGAGTAAAAGAATCTCCCAGGAACCTTGCAGAGCCCCTGAGAACAAACTAACAAGCCCACGATGAACTCCTTTTGAGAAAACTATGATCCTGAAGGGCCCTCTCATTGGCGAGGTTTGCACTGGCTGTGATTCTCCCTCTCCTTGCCTTTTCAGTTAGCGAACAAGGTCGTTGGGACAGAGATGTCGTTCTGGTGCCCTCACTCTGGTTTGCTGGTCGGTGTTACATTGACTTCTTCGTGTCCTACTCCGTGCTCAGAGGATCCTGGGGATGCTGTGATTTTCAGGCAAAGCCAGCTCTCTTGCTGCCAATGATCAGAAAACATGTGAGCTGTGAATAGGGTTGAACACAATGTTTCATAATCTAGTGAAAGCTTTTTTCTTTTTCTTCTTCTTTTTTTTTTTTTTTAATAACTTCAGTTCAACCAAGAATCTGAGTTCCAAACAAACCAGTCAAAAACCAACAGGAAAGGATGAATTTGTATAAGCATTTACTGAAAAAAAAAAAAAAATCCCAACAATGTAAATCTAGACTCCTGTGGTCTCACTTCCCAAAATGCAGGGAGCAGGAAACGGAAAGCCCGGAAACCACTTCTCACGCTCTGTAATTTGGGAGAGGAGAGAAACTAGATTTCACAGTGTTTAGACACCTTTGCTCAACCATATTATAAGCACTTTTTGCCTTCAAATTTCTGGGAAAACTAGCATTTCTCTAAACTAAATGCAAGATTTTGCCCAAACCTGATTCTCCCCCACCTCCAAAAGTGACTTGAAGAATTTATTCAAAGTTTCTTGGAGAAAGAAGCATTCAGTCATTGAAACGTTCCACATTAATTGCACCAATGTTTGCTAAGGGGCCGAGCACACACGGGACATGCTGACTTCTTCCCTTGTGCGGTGCTGCATCCTGGGAAAGGATGCGAGAGGAGACGTCTGCAGGCTTGGGAGCACTGAGCCAGCTCTCTTCCCAAGGAGGCTCTGAAGTCCAGATGATTCGGTGTTCTGAATCAAGTAGACCTTGCGGCAGGCCCCATAATAGGGAGTGTGCAACCCAGGGCTAGAAATAGGAATTGAAATCCTGGAAGACCTTAGGGAGACGAGTTACTGTATGTTTTCATGTGTATACGTTAAAGAAACGGACCTGCCTTACAGGATATTGTAAAAATTAATTGAAGTAAAGCACGCCTAGTGCTTCTGCCTCACACACGCGTACACATGCAAACACACACACATTATATAATACATGCACATATGCACCAATGTCAGGTCAAACCTTGTAAAACCACCTGCGCTGACCATTTGTTCGTACAAAAATGGCTGTTTTGTAGGTTTTGACCTAATATGTGTATAAGGAATGATGGTCAGTGGAAAAAAGTCAGCAGGAGGCTCTGTGGCCTGCAGAAAGCACACTCCCCTACCTCGGGGGATGGTTCCTGACCCCATGGCACAGATGGTACAGTGGGCAAGGAGAGGACAGAAGGGCAGAGCAGTAAGACTTGTGTCTGTTCCTGGGACATGTTTGACAAAGAGCAAAGAGACCTAAACCAGGCACAAGGGCCATTTTGGCATCTAGATGCAGTGTGGGTGTCAAGCCTTCAAAAAAAAAGTAATCTGTGAGAGGAAAAAAGAGAATATGCCCAACCTTCCAAGGCAAATTAAAAATATATCTTGACATTGCCTTGATATTTGTTTTTTATTTCCTTAATTAACCTTGAGGTGTTGTCTCATGTTGAGGCCAGGATGTGAGTCATACTATTTTTCTCCGTGCCTTTATTGGCCATCGCAATGGAATGGGCCAGCCCTGAGACAGGCATGATTACCTTCTTTTTCAGCTTCTCAGACCTGCAATGAGCAATGTTCTATCAATTCGCCACCCCCTTGGTCAGCCTCCTGGAAATGACTTGCCACCCCCACATTTTGTCTCCTGATTAATGGTTTAGATCTTAACTGTTCAACTGGGGGACTTTCCTACCCAGTGGCTGGATGGGTCCCTGTGGCTTCGTCCAGTGAGGAGACAGGTGACCACTAATAGGAATTGGGTCAAAATGGTAAAGATTCAGGTCAGGAGTGTTTAGTTTTTCACAGCCAGCAGGGGTAGAATGAGGTCAGGAGATCAGTTTAGTGTCTGTATTGAATTCTTACTCTTTGGGCTTAAAAAAAGAAAAGCCCAAGAAATGCGGCTTTGCAGGGGCTGGGACAAGAGGTGAGCGGTCAAGGAGAGTGCCAGAGTGCTCTCCAATTCCAATACCAATACCCCAATTTCCATTAACTTCATGAATTCTCTGCAATTAGGAGTTCGGGGAAACCCTCCAACAGTTTAGCAAAAACAGAGATTTCATCAGGCTTCTTACCAGACAAACATAGACCCAATACATTGCTCAATGTGTGTATGGTGAAAATTATGTGCTGTGGTGTATGTAAAAGGGGAAAAGCCATAAGTGGAGGGCATTTCATCCCGCAGGAGAGTGGTGCCAATTTTCTGCTGGTGGCACCACAGTGGCTTCCAGTAACCTAAAGAAAAATATTATGTTAAACTGTTTTCCTAATGTGACACTTTCTTCCAAACAGAAAGAGTGAAACGTTTGCCTTGATAACAATATTCTAGACCTTTTAATGGGATCTTGACGAAACTTTAATTATTTTTGCTTGTTTTGAGTCTCTTGTTTTTCTCCCGGTTGGTTTATTGTTGGTGATTTTATAGAGAATGGGGATCTGGGTGACAAGTCCTCTTTATTTTGACTTGGAGTCTTGTTCTGCCCGAAGTTCGAAGAGCTCTTACCCAGTGATTATTCAAGGCAGGCTTACGCCAAGGCTGTCTAGTAGCATTGTGTGTGATTACCACTTGTCTAAGATAAGCCAGTATGCCCTTTGGGATGTTAATTTTGATCTGGACTTCTGTTATATAAGACAAAATCTGTCATAGTGAAGACATGATCAAGTTCAGAATTATGCAGTACAGCTAAGAGTACACTGTTTTCAGGATGCCTCCTTGGTGATTATTAGAAAATGCTTTAGAGCGTAACACCTCACTGGGAGATCACGAGTCTGGGACAGTTCTCATTTTCTCCCAGCTTGGTCCTTGAGGCCGGTTTTTGTCTGCCACCCCGGGACTCTCAAAGGAAACAAGTTCCTGCGTCACCTCCAGCAGAAAGCCATTGGGCTGGTGTTTGTCCGCTACCAGATCGATGGCGCTGACCAAGTGTTATATAGAGATCTTTGAATCTTTCAGTCTTGACTGTTTACTTCTTCATATTTCCCCCCTGCGTTGATCTCTAGTCTCCAGTTTCTTCTGTGAGAACTGCTTCTCCCCCCCCCCCCCAATATTCTTCCTTTTAGTTGAGAAACACTGTAGGATAGTGATTAAGCTCATGGGCTTTGGTGCCGGAAAGAGCGAGGCTCAAATCCTGTACCGACTGTTGGTTCTGACAAGTGACTTGACTTCTCTGAATTTCAGTTTTATTATTTGTAAGAAAGGAATGAAGATAATAATAAAATGTAGTTATATATTGTTACATAAATAAAATGAGATTATTTAGCCTAGCTACTAAATAAATATTAGTGATTATTGTCGTCATTCTTCTCATTTAATTTCCAAATGATTGGGTATAATGCAGCACAATTGTGTAGGGACACATCAGCCAACAAGAAAGCTCCTTAGCATAAAAGTAATTGATTTAAGGGCTATCTTCTTGGGAACTGTTAACCTTGACCGCTGCCCTTCCCTCTGGCCATCCTACACCATCTTCTATATTCTAATAGCAAGATTAGCCAACCCCAGCAAAGACTGTGAGCCACCCAGAATCTTAGAGGACTTAATGCTGTGCATAGTAGCACCATGCCCATAGCCCCCTGCCGAGGACTGACTCCTTATGCACCCCTTATGCACCCCTTATGCCATACTTTATGTTGGCCCCCATAGCCTCATCCTGGCCACATAATTTAGCAGGACCCTTGACCCAAAGGGAGCTGTTTCTAGGCTTGCCGGAAAACTCTATGCAGGAGGAGCAATTGTATGTTGGAGAGTTATCTAAATGAACTAATCAGATTCTCTCTCTTAGAGTATATCAGAGTGGGATGGGGGGAGAGAGAGAGACGTATGGGGGGAGAGAGACAGAGAGAGGGATGGAGGGGGAGAGAGGGAGAAAGAGGGGAGGAGGGAGAGAAAGGGAAAGAGGGGGAAGGGGGGAAGATAGGAAGGGAGAGAGAGGGAGGGGAGAGATGGGGAGAGAGGGAGAGGGAGAGAGGCAGAAAGGGGAGAGAGAGGGAGGGAGGGAGACCACCAATCTCTGGGTGGTGCTGGCCCTTACAGATGACCACGTTCTGACTTCTTTCTGTCCCTTTACTTCTGTTCTTTGTCCAGCAGACAAACTGCCAGCACATCTGGGCCTCTGCCCAAGCATCTGGCTGCACACTTCCCTAACCGTGTACCTTCAGCCGCATTTCAGATTGGCCTTGACTGTGAACCCTGCACCCCATACTCCAGGTCAAGACTGGTGAGGAGAAAGGTCAAGGGGGGAGACTCCTGTGAATGCATTAAAGCCAGAAAGAATGTGATTTGTTAACCAGAAAACATTCTGTTTACCTCTGTGTGTAGCCGTGTGTGCATTTTGTCCACCCAAAGTGCTCTTTGCCCTTGTCTCTGCCGGTCCAAGCCCCTCGCCAAACCCCTGCAGAACTGCGTGAGAATTCACAGCCTCCAGCCGACAGACGTCCACGTCTCTGCCCTAGCTCCTGCATGTCTCCGCCACCCTACAGGAGGGAATGTGGATGCAGTCAGTTGGTGTGTCCCCTTGTTTTGTGTCTGCAAGTTTGCATCTTCCATGTCATGCGCGTCTTCTAAAACTTGAGGTGCCGTGTGACCTGCATGGTGGGCCCTCTGCGTGTGCTGACGAATCTTCACTGATCCAAATCCCAGCAGCTCCAGTGTGAGCGATGCGAGTGACGCGAGCATGGACAGACTGCAGCGTAGCCGGTGCGCTGCGGTCCCTTCACTCACGGGGCCTCTGTGCCTCACGTGGGGATAAAGGACATTTTTTACTCCTGGTTTTCAGGTGAGGAAAAGGAAACTCAGAAAGTTTAAATGATTTTGCCAAAGTCGCACAGCCCTTGAGTCACCCCATCAAGATTAGACTGGGTGCCCGTTTCTATCGTACACAAATAGGTCACGTTTTCAGTGTTAACTGGAGGGGACTCCAGGTCTCAGTGCTACTCTCATCTGTAGCGTGAAATGTGAGTTTTTACCATTTTCTGCTGTATTTTGAAAACATTCTGCATTTCTGAACTAAGATTTCTCTTCCTTAAATGGCGCTGAAGGAAATAAAAATGTGTTATCTCTCTCTCTTTTTTGTGGTTGTGGAAAATCCAGTGGTGATTCATACACACAAAATCAATTTCAAAGTTTTTACTAAAGGTATGCAGCACCCTCCTCCCTGCCCCAAGGGCACGGTTCACAAACTCCTCATATCATTCAGGTTTTCATTCATTGTAAGCCACAAATATTGTCTAGAGCTGAAGTCAGACAACATGACTCATATTATTTGGTGACTCTTTGTACCTTAAATCTTATCAACGTGCAAAAGATTGTAAACAGCCTCTTCAAACTGTAGGCATTCATGCCAATCGTAGAATAATAATATTTAGGTCACCAACATTCTAATTGAATAAGGTTACTTACAATTTATTTATTTTTGGATGAAAGTTCTTTTTATTTGAGTCTGGTTGACAGTGTTACGTTAGTTTCAGGTGTGCAACACAGTGATTCCATGTGTCTGTGCTCCCCACAAGCATGGGTACCCTCTGTCCCCACACGGTGCTGTCACAGTATCACTGATCCTGTTCCCTGTGCTGTGCCTTTCCCTTCTGTGACGTACTCATTCCGTCACTGGAAGCCTGGACCTCCCCCCGCCCTTCGCCCATTTCACCCATCCTCTCACTCCCTTTTCTCTGTCAACCGTCAGTCTGTTCTCTGTGTTTATAGGTCTGATTCTGCTTTTTTGTTTGTTTATTCATTTTTCCCCACATATGAGTGAAATCATATGGTATTTGTCTTTCTCTGACCAACTTACTTCATTTAGCATGATACCCTCTAAATTCATCCATATTGTCACAAATGTCACAATCTCATCCTTCTTTATGGCCTCATAATATTTCTCTCTGTGTGTGTGTGTTATCCGTTCATCTACGTTTGGACACTTGGGTCGCTTCCACCTCTTGGCTACTGTGAAAAATGCTGCAGTAAACATAGGGGTGCGTGTATCTTTCTTAATTACTGTTTTGTTTTCTTCGGGTAACTACCCAGTGGCATTTACTGGATCATATGGTAATTCTATTTTTAATTTTTTTAGGAAACTCCCTACTCTTTTTCGCAGTGACTGCACCAGTTTGCATTCCCAAAAAGAGTGCACGAAGGTTTCATTTTCTCCGCATTCTTGCCAACACTTGTTATTTCTTGTCTTTTGGATGTTAGCCATTCTGACAGGTGTAAGGAGGTATTTCATGGGGTTTTGGTTTGTATTTCCCTGCTGATGAGTGATGATGAGCATCTTTTCATGTGTCTGTTGACATCTGTATGTCTTCTTTGGAAAAAAATGTCTATTCAGGCCCTCTGCCCATTTTTTAATCTAA
Source organism: Ursus arctos (assembly GCF_023065955.2). Lineage (NCBI taxonomy): Eukaryota > Metazoa > Chordata > Mammalia > Carnivora > Ursidae > Ursus > Ursus arctos. Next base: position 1,140,964 of record NW_026622897.1, on the reverse strand, counting down.
TTGTGTTTTTTTTTTGGTGTTGAGTTATTTTAGTTCTTTATATATTTTGAATATTAGGTTTACTTGCAATTTAAACTGAAATTGGGCCTACACGATATTTATGCTAAACCCATCTATCAACCAAGTAATTTTTGAGCACTGACTTCAAAAATTCAAGAATTAAAAAATAATTGCAAATAGTATACAGCCCCTGGGAAAACAATTATGAATTAGAAGGATTTTAGGTTCACAAGGAACGCTCTTCAGACAACTAAAAACAACCTCAAAAAAAAAAAAAAATAGAAACAATCTTTAGAACTTCCCCTGGTTCCTTATGTCCTGATCAGGGAGCTGCTTGTGTCCCATTCCGTTGTCTCTGTTTTCCTGAGGTCACACCTGTGTGTACTAAAAAGAGTCATTGCCTTTTGACTGCAGAGCAAAGGGTAGGTAAATACACCTGTTAACAGGCAAGCTAGGGCAGGCTGGTCTGAATGGAAGGGTAGTCAGCTCGACCGGGTTACCATCATTTGTTTTCTTTTCTTTTTTTTTTAATAATATTTTTTTATTATATTATGTTAGTCACCGTACAGTACACCCCTAGTTTTTGTTGTAAAGTTCCATGATTCATTACTTGCGTATAACACCCAGTGCACCATGCAATACGTGCCCTCCTTACTACCCATCACCAGTCTATCCCATTCCCGCACCCCCCTCCCCTCTGAAGCCCTCAGTTTGTTTCCCAGAGTCCATAGTCTCTTATGCTTCATTCCCCCTTCTGATTACCCCCTCTTTCTTCTTCCCTTTCTTCTCCTACCGATCTTCCTACTTCTTATGTTCCATAAATGAGTGAAACCATATGATAATTCTCTTTCTCTGCTTGACTTATTTCACTTAGCATTATCTCCTCCAGTCCTGTCCATGTTGCAGCAAATGTTGAGAAATCGTTCTTTTTGATGGCTGAGTAATATTCTATTGTATATAGGGACCACATCTTCTTAATCCAGTCATCTGTTGAAGGGCATCTCAGCTCCTTCCACGATTTAGCTATTGTGGACAATGCTGCTATGAACATTGGGGTGCATATGGCTCTTCTCTTCACTACGTCTGTATCTGTGGGGTAAATACCCAGTAGTGCAATGGCTGGGTCATAGGGTAGCTCAATTTTTAACTTTTTAAGGGACCTCCACACTGTTTTCCAGAGTGGCTGTACCAACTTGCATTCCCATCAACAATGTAGGAGGGATCCCCTTTCTCCACATCCTCTCCAGCAATTGTTGTTTCTTGCCTTGTCAATTTTTGCCATTCTAACTGGCGTAAGGTGGTATCTCAGTGTGGTTTTGATTTGAATTTCCCTGATGGCTAATGATTTTGCCACCATTTGTTTTCTTATCTCCTCTGCTCTAACATCCTTTACCCTCAACATCATCTTTCGATCGTGGCAATTCAATATGGACCAGAGCTGTTCACAAGAGACTGACGGATCAGTGCTCCAATGTTAATTTAGACCGAGGAACACAACTGCTAGGTAAACATAGGATTATAGAGAATTGTATCCAATAATCTATATATTCTCTTCCACTGACAGATATACATATGATACATATATGTGTAAGAAACATAATCAAGAGGGGCGCCTGGGTGGCACAGTGGTTGAGCGTCTGCCTTCGGCTCAGGGCGTGATCCCGGCGTTATGGGATCGAGCCCCACATCAGGCTCTTCTGCTATGAGCCTGCTTCTTCCTCTCCCCCTCCCCCTGCTTATGTTCCCTCTCTGGCTGTCTCTATTTCTGTCGGATAAATAAAATCTTTAAAAAAAAAAAAAAGAAACATAATCAAGAGCAGAGTTCTTGTAGTTTATTTGCAGGCAGAGCAAGAGGTTCTGGGTGACCGTAACGGAGGCTCCCTTCAGACCTGGCATGTTAACTCTCTTCTCCCTCTCAGACTGGATACTCCAGGCATAAGACAAATTTGCCTATATGTAAATCCTTACTCTGTTAAAATTATACAGAAGAAATAACATTTGAAAGCCCAACAAAACCCAAGAAAACAAGAGGATTCATTAGCACTTGAGAGAGTTCAATAAATTTCTGAAATAAACAAAATGAGAAAACTTATTTCATAAAATTTTAATATTCATGTTTTTTAGGGGTGCCTGAGTGGCTCAGTTGGTGAAGTGTCTGCGTTCAGCTCAGGTCATGATCTCAGGGTGCTGGGATGGAGCCCCGTGTCCGGCTCCCTGCTCCGTGGGGAGCCTGCTTCTCCTCTCCCTCTGTCTGCTGCTCCCCATGCTTGTGCTCGCTCTCTTGCTTTCTCTCTGTCAAATGGATAAATAAAATCTTTCAAAAAACTCATATTTCTTAAAACGTGTTCAGAAATTAGAACATTTAAAAAATAATTGAAATTAGGTAATTCTAGCATTATAAACCTGTTATAGAACATAAAATGTATTAATATTTAAATATGTGTTATCTTTCTAAAATACATTATCAAAATAAATTGTTAAAAGTGGTATTATTGATATAAAAGACAAGTTGTTTTCATAGTCTTTAGTTTAATCATTTATGATGAAGTTTTCCTGTATTGATTTTCAACATTCTCATCTTCATATCCTACGTTTTGGGGAAATCCTCCACTTTGCTGTTGGTTATAATTTAATAATTTGTCTCCTCACGTCAGTCATGAGGAATGACACATGCTGAATTTTTCAAATGACTGATATTTTAGAATTTTTTGTATCACGTTCTGGGTTACCGATGTGATAATATCACTCTGACTGCTTTCTACCGTGTTGTTTTGCAGTGGAGAGAAAGCGGGGATCACAGGTGATGTCGTGTGCTGGTCAAGGAAACATGCAGAGCATACGATTTTCGGCCGTCACTTGGGACGACAGGAGACAGGTGGAGAGTGGGTGAGCTCACCTCGGTCTCATCAGCAAGTCCTCTTTGACCACCCCGGCTTCCGAGAACCCCCTTCCTTATGTAATGCCTCCGCTTGGAGGGATGGGTCATCTTAATTTTGGGGACTGTGACCTGCCTCCATCCCTATCACCTAACTCGGGGTCTATAGTAAGATCGTGGCTAGTGATGGAGCACCCTGGTATGAATCATTTCTTTAATCTGGATATGGAAAAATACCCTGGGGGCAAATGAAATATCAGGATGGTTTCCGGTTGGCAGCTAGTTAGGCAGCTGACGGCACCATGAGGTCAGCTGGAAACCGGCAGGTATAGGCCCTTCCAACATGTGTAAACCGTGTGTCACTGGAAGAAGAATGGATCAAATTCCATACTTAACCTCTTGCCTGATCGTTTTCATCAGCAGCACATTCGTACAAGAAGGGGTCAGGTCTGCTTAATCACGTGTTTGTCAGTGTTTTTGGAAATTATGGAAAGAATTTTGGTTTTCTTAATGATGCTTTCCTGGGCAGATGGCTCATTTCCTACATCTGGATTAAGTTATCCTATTTAGGGTTGGACCCACGGTTACAGTGGTCCTGGCAGCGGGGGACAGAATGGGTTCCTTGCTGAGGCACGCGGTGCGAGTGTCCTTGGTCCTGACTGGCGGGACGGTTCTTGTTTGCCCTGCAGGCCTGGCTAGCTGTATTCATAGCCTCATGGGGCCCTGGGACGACTCGCTCAGGTTCTCGCTGCTCACTAGCACAGGACACGGAAAGCCCCAGGGTAGTGCCCGGCCCCCTGTTGTTCCGGGATAAATGCCCTGTCTTTCCTAACCTACTTCCCTTCCTCCCCTCCTCTTCTCCTTCCTCCTTTCTCTGTTTCCTCTCCTGCCTTCTTCTTCTCCTTCCCTCTCTTCCCAGGTCAGAGGGCAAATTACAAGTTCCCTGCTGCTCAGCCAATTTTCGAGAGAACATCCTCAAAAAAAGCAAAAGACATTCTGTCTTTATGGTCATGAAACAAGGAGGGAAACCTCTGTTTTTATCCATAAACTTCTCCTTTGGACTAAAAAAATGTGCTAAACTTGCTCTGTCCTCAAATGGAAAGTAACACAAACAAAATCGAGACAATTAAGGAGGGCACGTATTGCATGGAGCACTGGGTGTTATACGCAAACAATGAATCATGGAACTTTACATCAAAAACTAGGGATGTACTGTATGGTGACTAACATAACGTAATAAAAAATTATTATTAAAAAAAAAAGAAATGAATCCTTTGCTGATATTCTGACCCTGTAAAAGCAGCTCAAGGAGGCAGAGGTTCAAATGATCTCCCTCCAAACGGAATGAAATGACCCCGTTCCGACATCCCGCCATCTGCTGGTCCCTGCCAGGCCCTCAGCTACTTCCAGAGGACGAGATTCCCTCAGCTGGCCAGGACTGCTTCGCGCAGAGGTAACGGGCTCCTCCGCCGACTGTTCTCCTAACTTAGCTTGTGGTTTTCCCATTGAAGGGGCCCTGTCCTGTGCTTTCTCTCTCGTACCATTCAAGAGCCTTTCCTCAACTTGCCCTGAGGTCAACATACGGGCAGAAGAGAAATGTGAGCTCCCAGGGAATAGACTTCAGCATCTGCAAACACTTTCCTTGGCTTACAAGCACGTGGCCAACTTGATGCGGGAGCTTTAAACCTTATGGCTAACTGGTCACTTGACCTACAGGGAAAAGACGGCTCGTGATCGTTCCTCCCCACAATGTGTGATGTTTCCTCAGTGGGCAGGATGAGCTGTGGCAGGTCATTTACTTACGGGTTAAGTGGTTTGGGGTAACACATAGTACCCTGGACTATCCTAGTCGGGAGGCTGAGATTCTAATCCTAGCATCAACTTTATGTTATTGTGTGGTTTTGAGGAAGTTTCTCCATCTGTTTCCCAGTGGAATATAAAGGGGTTAGGTAGATGATCTCTGGAGGTCCTTTTGGGGTCCGTAAGCCTATGTTGTCCCCACATCACATTCTCCTGGTTCCAAACCAGGCTTTGTCTCTCTCACTTGAATATTGAGTTAGTGAATCTTGTCTAGGTGGCTTAAAATACATTTAACAATATTCTTTTCAATTAAAAATATTATTGAGAACTAATGGTTTCATTTGTTTCCTTACATGATAATTTTCCGTAAGAACTGAATTTTACGTTAAAGTTAAAATCAGTTGTCTCTTAACAACAGTAATGTAGTACAGTAGACTGTTTTCTTGCAAATTTAGAAAACTCAGAAACAACAAATCTTGAACCCATATTCTTGGGTGAATCTGGTTCTTTGTCAAGGGATGCAAACGATTAGGACATGAGATAATTTCAGTAAGAAATCTGTAGATAATCATCTTGAGCCTGTCCTTTATTTGTGTCCATCCGTTCAGCACATTGTAGTCGAGCTCCTAACATGTGACAAGCATGGGTCAAATACTTAAGGATATAAAGATGAATACCTTGGAGAGTGGTCGAAGTTACAGAGATTCCCCATTTGGGAGAATATTGCTTTGTTCCTTTCATGTACATAAATGGTTGAAACTCTGAGGTTTCTATCTCATATCCCCAAACAGAAATTGAAGCAATGAAACAGAATCAGCCCAAATGCTTTGAGGTCTTGGAGGGCCACGCGGACAACCATGGGGATTGTGTGGTCACAGTGTAAAGCTTGACTCGACCTGGTTTTCACCCCTGTGGTTGGAGAAGGTGTAACAGGGTTTACCAACTGTTGATCATTTAAACTTCATGTGGTGAAAATAATTTATAGTGATTCACAAATAAAACATACTGTCATTCAGATATAAAACACTGATCTGTATTGCATGTTTTGCTGCTAAATATTGACTAAGTATTGTATTTTTTTAAGATTTTCTTTATTTATTTGACAAAGAGAGAGCACACCTGGGGGAGCAGCAGAGGCAGAGGGAGAAGCAGGCTCCTTACTGAGCAGGGAGCCCGACGTGGGACTTGATCCCAGGACCCTGAGATCATGACCTGAGCCAAAGGCAGACGCTTCACCAACTGAGCCACCCAGGTGCCCCTAAATATTGTATTATTAAGAGTTAGGCAATACAGGCCTTAAATGTCTTCCTACAATTTCTCTGTTCTTATTAGAAGAAGAATGTGTCACTCAGGCTCTCAGCTAGCACAGAAGATATGTCCCTCTGAGTAACCTGGGGAGCACCAGGAAACCTGTGATGTAAAAACGTCCCTAACTGGGGCAAGTGTGGAATTGGGAAGCTGTGTGTGTGTTTGTATCAACCACATGCTAATATTTATATTTGTCGAGTGCTCTCTGCCAGAAGGCTTTCCTGAATCAACAAAAATTCTTGTAATTGGCATGTTTATCATTTTATGCAAATGTCACTAAATTCTTTAAAACAACCTAACACCTCAGATATGTATTTCCCTCCTGTGCTTACAGCTCAGCAGTTGTTTTCATAAATGCCAAAAACACAAACTTTGCATAAACTCCATAATCTTACATTTGGATTTTAATCTTTGTAGCTACTTTGCACTGAGCAGTTACTATTTGCCAGGTGCTTTGGATAGTAATAATTTAAGTAGCAACAAAGCTAATTGAAATCTAGGGGCACCTGGGAGACAAACCATAAGAGACTCTTAACTCCAGGAAACACACTGAGGGTTGCTGGAGGGGAGGGGTAACTGGGTGATGGGCATTAAGGAGGGCACGTGATGGAGTGAGCACTGGGTGTTCTCTGCAACTGGTGAATCGTTGAACACTACATCTGAAAGTAGTAATACACTATATGTCAGGTAATTGAATTTAAAATAAAAAAATGGAAAAAAAGAATATTATGACAGTGAAATGTGTTAATATAATAATGTATTAAAGTAGTAGGATACAAAATTGAGTATAATATACAAACAATTTTAAAGTTATATATAAAGATTGGAAGAAATATTAACACCAATTATTTCCAGGATGTAAGATTATGAGTAATTTTTATTTTTTATTCACAATGTCCTTATTTTCCAAGTTTTTACAAGGATTGTTTTAATAATAAAAACTTAATTTCTTAAAATAAAGGTTAACAGTAGGTCATCCCAGGAATTTTCTAGGGAATCCTTGGAATTCTCTCACTTTCTTGAGATATATTTTGTAATAATTCATTTTCATTTTCAGACAATTCAGTCTTCATTAAACAGAGTGGCTGACTCTACTGATAATATTGAGTTAATTAACTGGACAAAATGTACACATTTTCTTATTGTATGGTTTACTTGAGTTTTATGTTCCAAAATTACCTAGTAAAACCTTCATATATACTATTTTAAGTTGTTTTACTCTAAGTATAGTAATAGTGTATAATAGCTGAATTCCAAAGTAAAATGGGGCTTTATTACACTGCAAGAGAAGCAATGAATAAATGCTGTGTAAGCTCTGTGGTCACAGTGCAGAGAAATCGGCATCACTTTGTGTACAAGGGACATGATTATGTGCGTAGTGTAATTATACTCATGGCAGAGAGGAGCCCCAGCCGAGGGCTCCCCAGGCTTTGGAAATGACTTGGTCCAGCAGGCGATCGCAATGGCAGCTGCCGAGAGCGCAAGCGTTGGGAGAAGCAGAATGATGAGCTTCTTGGAGAGTTCCCCTGAAACTTCACACTGAGCTCACACAGTGCTCAGGAAAGAAGAAATGGAGGAAAGAAAAGGAACCGAAAGGAGGTTTCCAGTGGGAAAGGAAAGGGAGACAAGAGGTGTCCAAATCGGGGTCAGAGGAGAGTATCAGGAGACCATTTCCACCCGGGCGTTGATGGTCATGGATGAGCGCGTGAAAAGAGACCGTCTACCCCTGATCAGCTGCCCCTGCCACTATCAAATGCATGTTGTCAGGGGCAGGATTATAGAGCAAAAGGTTTTATTCTGAGGTCCAGGATCCAGGAGAGGAGAGTGAATGATTCCATCAGCATGTTTTTAGGTAAAAACGTACTGATCGTTGGACATTTATGGAAAGAACATAGATGTCCATCGCTTTCCATTGAAGTTTGACCACTTTTGAAGGAGCTTATCATTTCAGCATTGTCATATGATCTCAAATAAACAAACTGTCTTTTTTTTTTAAGGAATAAATACATCTGGTTAGCTAACATAGAGCATAATTCATGTAATCTGATCAGTGAAGGACATGGTGTCAGTCTTTGGCCACACCTAGAATGGAATGTTCCCTACCAGTCCGTAGGCTTTGGGAATAGGGTAAATAACAATTATATTTGCCTTCAAAATGAAAGTTCTATTTCATTTTGCTTTCTCACTTTCTGTGAGATGTAAGAGCAGGGAGCAATTGTTATCTTTATTCATATCTGAAAATAAGTCTACAATTCGTAAAAGGAGGTACACATTAAATGACACAAGATGATACAGTAAGTCAGTGCTGATTGGAACTGAAAAATGTACTTCTGTTTTCCCTTTTTAATCCTCATATTTCCCCTGTATTAGTCAGGATCCAACCAGGAACCAGAAGCCACGTTAGGTATCAAACAGAGGATTGAGTTTCACAGGTGATGGAAGGTAAACAGAAGAGTGAGCCAACCTGGAAGTTCGCAGCTTCGAAAGCAGCAGCGACCCGGGGGGCAGGTGACCTGACCAACCCAGGAGCCTGAGTGACCTCCAGGTGAGGGGCCAGGGGCTGGATCCGCGGTGGGGATGCCTCCGGGAGTGGACACGAAAGTCAAGGTTTGGGCCCAATGCCTTCCTGAGACAGACAGCAGATGAGGCTGGGAAGAGCCCCTGCATGACCCTCTGTGTGGTCTCCAGCTCAGCCTTCCCCCTCACTCTCTGTCCACTGTGTGCCAGCATGCATTTCTCTCTGTCCCCGAGAGAAGCTTGCTTCCACCCTAGGGCCTCTGTGCTTGCTGTCCCTTTGCCTGGGCTAGTACTCTGCTCCCCTATATTCACATGGCTGAACCTCTCTTGTCCTTCCCGTCTCAGTTCCAAACGTATGTCCTCTGAACTATCTTCCCGTCAACAGCATTGCTGCAATAGCCCCTGTGCCTGCCAGGGTGCCGAGCACAGCAGTTTTACTTACCGGGAATTAAGTGCTTACCATGTGCCAGGCACTGTTGAGAGCGCTCTTCAATCATTATGCCCTGGAATCATCATATGGCCTGTAAGACAGGTACTGAGATGATTCCATTTGTATAGTTAAGAGTCAATAACTTTTCTTCTCACTCTGCTCCAGCCACACCGGCTGCTTTCTTCAAATATACCAGACACATTCTTACCCCAGGGCCTTTGCACTTGCTCTTCTCTGTGCTGAGAACATTCTTACCCCAGATAGCTCGAGAGCTCCCACCTTCATCTCCCATAAATCCCTACTCAAAAGTCCCTTTCTCGGTGAGCCCTTTCCTGCCACCGTCAATAAATTGCAGCATACCCCCTTGACCCCTCTTTCCTGCTCTATTTTTCTCTCTAATTATCTCTCTCCCTGCTAGGGTGTTAGCTGCTTAAGGACCAGGAATTTGATGTGTTTTGCTCACTGCTATGTCAGTGAGATTAAAGAACTTGCACTTCTCAGGGAGCTCCTACATGGCAGGGCTGGAGTTTCAGCTGTTGTAACTGATTCCAAGGCCTGTGCTCTCAATCTCCGCACGGTCCCCGTAGACTTAGTCAAGAGCAGAATCACTGGACAGGGTAAAGAAACAAACACCCGTCCTGTAGTCCATAGCTTAAAAGGATTTCTTTGCCATTTAGGTGTCAGCTTATAATGTTCCTCACTTTAGACATGTTTTAATTGTGTGGTCTTAACTTTCATTCCAAGAATACGGCCTTTGCCCCCTTGTCATTAACAGGGAGAAGCCCTCACGTAGTGCTGATGGATATCCCAAGGACATTAGTGCACTGGAGTTCCAGCGGATGGCCGAGGCGTGGATGCTGCCCGTGACCCTCACACCGGGACGACCGCCTCCTTCCTGCAGACAGCAGTATGAGATCAGCCCCATAGCAGGACTGACCTGGGAGTCTCTGTCGGCAGCTCACGGTGACTTCCTGTGGACAGGTTTCTGACATTGTCTAACTGGAGCTTACAGAAAACATTTCAAAATTACCCTCTTTAACACATAGTATTATTAGGATATGTTTCGTGCGATTTGGAGTTCATTCTTAATTTTATGATCAATTCAGTGAAGAAGGGCAGACTATGGAACATGGTACCCACATTCATTCAAGACGGCTTTCCTGGAGTTGAAAATAAAGCTGATGCGACATACCAGCAACATGGCAAGTTCTTCTAGTCTAGAAAGTGCTGTTTAAAAAACCTTTAAGATTGACTATCGGCTAAATAAATCAACTTAAAAAATACATGTAGGGGGCAGGACGCCTGTGTGGCTGTCAGTTGACTGTCCAACTCTTGGTTTCAGCTCAGGTCATGATCTCAGGGTCGTGAGATCGAGCCCCGCATTGGGCTCTGCACTCAGCTCGGAGTCTGCTTGAGATTCTCTCTCTCCCTCTGCTGACCCCTCACCCCTGCATGTGTGCACCTGCTCTCTCTCTCTGTAAAATAAATAAATAAATCTTTAAAAAAATAATATGTATGTGGGGATCTAAAAAATCTTGGGGTATTATGGTAATTTTTTCCTTCTAGGTTTCTCATTTTCCGGTCATTATGCAATAAGTTTACTACCTTTTAGATGTTACTTTTTAAATCAGAAAATTTATTGTTTAAGAATATGTAATAACTTATACTTTAGTGCATGAGGGTAACAAGGTGAGCCCAGGCAGCTTTAAAAATAGACTTTTTGCTTCATTTGTTTAAATATTAGGGATCTTTAAATATATTGCAATTGCTTCTTGTTGAAACCACAAAGGTCCCATTTCTCTAGGTTGTTTTCATTTCCATTATTCATTGCCAAGCAATCCAGATTTTTCCCTTTTCAAAGACATTTGGACAGGGATGGGCTGGAATGGGTGTTCTATTCCTGGTTGTTTTCTCTTACAGTTCTGGTTAAATCTGGCAGACATGGACATCCAGTAACCACTCTTTTTAACAAAGCACAATAAAATTACAGTTCATTAGAAAGTGAGCCCAGGGGGCTGCCTGGGTGGCTCAGTGGGTTAAGCATCCAACTCTTGGTTTTGGCTCAGGTGGTGATCTCAGGGTTGTGAGATGGAGCCCTGCATGGGGCTCCGTGCTCAGAGCAGAACCCGCTTGAGTTTCCCCCCCCCTCCATCCCGCTCTCTCTCAAATAAATAAATAAAAATCTTTTCAAGTATGTTTTTTTTTAAAAAAATGAAAGTGAGCCCAGAAAAGTAAGTCTTGAGTTTCAGATGTCATACTCGAGCAAGTATTAGAAAGAATTTCCTTTTTTCTTGCAGACTATTTCTTTCTCTAGGGGATCCCCCAGGACGAGCACAGACATCTCTGTGGAAGTCAGTGCGCCCCTGAACTGCTGGCCTTCTGGTTGGTACCTGCAGCTTCTCCCCTGAGTCCCTCTGCGTTCGGCACCTGACCTGCAGGTTACGCCGCGGCTGTGCACTAGCGGGTCGGTGGGGCGCCGTGTCCGTGTGATCCAGTGTTTCCATTCCAGGTTCGTGCTTCTGGTTAAGCGCATGGAACGCACTCCCTGGGGCTGTGGGGGAAATTCAGAAACTAGAACAGAGCAATCATCAGAAGGTATTTCCTGCACTGGCCCAGTGAGACCACTAGGCTTTCAGAAAAATAAAGGTACTGTCATTGTCTGCATCGTTAATGTACAGCACTCGAAACTGAAGCCAAAATTCTTATCCTAAAGGTTCTTGGACTTAACAGAATTTTCATAATTTTAATCCAACTCCAATGGCCTTTGTTCCTATTCTTCCTGGTCTGGGCCCCCCCACCCTGTGCTTTACTCAGGGGTGGGTCACAGGCATTTCTGATTCTCTCCTGAGTGATGTTTTGGACTTAGAAACAGATGATGACATCTGTTTTAAAAAGTCCCATATTGCTTATGTCTGAATCAGCAGCAGATACCCATTTCTTATTCAGCCCAGTTTTGTTTGCTCATTCTACAGGTTTTCAAACTCCCCGTGGTCCGGTAGGCTTGTGAGAAGCATTTGTAAATACCAGGTCAGTCTCATTGTGCTGAAGGTGCCACTGAAACCACAAACCACTTCACCAGGGGCAGCCAGAAGGCCCGTCTTTCATTCTCACCATTAACAGCCCAAGATAAGGACTTGTGTTGACAAGAGACTTGCCGACACATTTCCATGTGATGACACATCCTGATCCTCCGTGAACAGTAGCTACAGACAAGCAGTCCGACTCTTTCCAGAAGGAATCAATTTCTGTTTTAATCTTCTGGACGACTTTTCCTTGCCTTACTGAGAGCACTACAGAATGTGAATAGCGTGTTCTCACTGATCTGTCCGTGTTTTTCATTTTGCACCGTATGCGTTCTTAGGTGAAATGAGAAACTGATGAAACGCTAACGCTGTTTGATAAGAAGCACCATTTTTGAAGTTGATAAACAGTGGCATTAATTTGTTTTCATTTCTCATTGAAAATGTGTCTTTGTGGGGAGATAATATTGTAATCATCCTAGGAAACAGGCTTTCATCCTTCATTCTATCTCCATAGTGACCAGCACGGTATCCCGCATAGTTGATGCCTGATCGATAGTCATTGACTTAATAACTAAAGTGGCTTTTAAAAAAAATTCTACCTTAAAGTGGTACCATCTGCAAATATGTGAGAGCCTACAAGTGCAGTCGACTATTCGATTCATCTCTCCCACTTCCAAACAATGTCATCTGTTTCTAAACTTTTTCAGGACTTCTTTTTTAAAATCTAACGAGACCTTACAAGATGATGAAATTGTGTTGGTAAAAACAAATGATTTCGAATGAACTAATTTCCTATAAGCTCAGTAGATGAATGAAACTTTGTGATTATTATCACTCAATCTAAAATTAACTGCTGTTCATGGAAGAGGCTTAAAACAAATAAGAGTTTTGCATTGCTGGTTGAGCCTAAATCTAATCTTGACCTCACTGGAAATATTTTTTATAAGGATCTATTTGGCTCTGCTTTGGAAAAAGCATAATAAGTTGCCCTGAACTGATTGCTAACATTTCGTAGGCTTTTCTGGTTACGTCTGAGGTGTGGCCAGTGCAGATGACAGCACACCCCTCACGTGTGGGTACCCCTGCCCCGCCCACCCTCATTGGGACTCGCGCTCCTTCTCTTTGTCTTCACGTGTTCTGGACCCGAGCTGCTCTCTGACTCCTAATCACCAAATTACCTTACATTTTCAGTCATTCTATCTGAAGATCATGACTCGTATTTTCTATCCATTTACCTCTATGGGGGACCAAAGATGGCATCCTGACATCATGGTACTAAATGTGGGACGTTCTGAAGGCCCCTCGGGGACGATTTTCCTGAGATTTTGGACCTCAGGTTCTTCTACTACTTAAACCTAAAAATCAAAATTAAGAAACTTGAAATTGGCCATGAGTTTGCCTAGAACCCTAGTTTTCCTGGGTACTCCCAGAGGTGTGGGAACAAAGCAGCTCCATTTTTTAGAAGATTTCTGAGAATTAATGGGGTAGAAGCCCTACCGGATGGTGTTTAAAAACATGAAGTCTTGAGTCTACTGGCTTGGATTCAAATGCTGACAGTACCATTTATTAACTTTATGACCCTGTCTCAGATTATTCATACTTAAAGTGAAAACAAGACTTCCAGTAGTATTTACTTCTAAGGCTGTTGTATGGATTAAATGAGATCACGCTTTTTAAGCCTAGCAGGTAGTAATGCTTCAGTATAGGTTAGCCAGTATGTTGTATTCCCATGTAGTCTTCTACCTCTTCCCGGACCTGTGGGGAATTCATGCAGGGTTCCAGGTTCATTGAGAGTCACACCAGTGCCTTACATTTCAACTGCAGCATTCAGTCCTGTGGATGTGCCCTAGTCCTTCCGAGCCTCCAAGCTGGGGTCCCTCAGGCACACATGATGTCTCCCTCTGGAATTGCTCTAGGGAAAATGGTGTTTATTTATTTTTATTTAAAGATTTTTATTTATTTATTTGACAGAGATAGAGGCAGCCAGCGAGAGAGGGAACACAAGCAGGGGGAGTGGGAGAGGAAGAAGCAGGCTCATAGCAGAGGAGCCTGATGTGGGGCTCGATCCCATAACGCCGGGATCACGCCCTGAGCCAAAGGCAGACGCTTAACCGCTGTGCCACCCAGGCGCCCCTAGGGAAAATGGTGTTTAGAAGTCACTAGGTTATAGACCTTCTAGAAGTAGGACTAAGTGTCTCTCTATGAGCTAAGGGCATCATCTTGATACTCTTATCTGAAAAAAGTAAAAGTAGCTGCTTTCCTACAGAGGGAAAGACATTTTTGCCCCGTAAAGTGAAAATTTTACTACTCTATGCTTCTTCCCACAGTATCCATAAATATGCTGAGGTTGTTTATTTTGCCAGATGGTTTTTGAGACCCTGCTGAAATGAGAGATGCCCTCATTTTATATTTCCCTCAAATCCTACCACAAACCACACTTCTTGGAAGAAAAAAAAAGTCGCCATGTAAGCATGTTTACCTTCAACAGACTAGGAAGCGGGAACTTGTCCATAAATGATGAGTCACCACTGCAGGTCTATAAAAGTAAAGGTGCCTGCCTGGGGGAAGGCAGAGGCTCCAGGCACAACCACCACGATGTTCCCAGGCGTCCTGGCCGCCTTCCTCTTCTTGAGCTGGACCCCGTGTTGGTCCCTGCCCCTTCCCAGCGATGGCGAGGACGATCTGTCTGAGGAAGACTTCCAGCTTGCCGAGGTAGAGTAACTTGCCAATCCCAACGGGGTGTTGCATCTCACAAGTGCCCTTCTCTTTTAAAAGCAGGCCATTCTGGTGTCTTTTCCAGCGCTACTTGAGATCCTACTACTATCCCCTGAATCCCGCTGGAATCCTGAAGAAGTCTGCAGCAAGCTCCGCGGTTGACAGGCTCCGAGAGATGCAGTCCTTCTTTGGCTTAGAGGTCACCGGCAAACTTGATGATAACACCTTGGACATCATGAAGAAACCAAGATGTGGGGTCCCCGATGTGGGCGAGTACAATGTTTTCCCCCGAACTCTCAAGTGGTCCAAGACGAATCTGACCTACAGGTAAATCTTTCTTTACTATTTGTTAATTTTTTGAATAGTACTAAATGCCTAATTTTCAGCACACACTATAGATGGCAGAACATGTTGGGTCCCATTTTCTTTAGGTAGGCTTTAAATATTTAACTAGAAGTTAAATAATTCCAGTACCAACTTTAATACTATTGGTGAGACTATCTCATGACATCTATTATTGTTACATTAACCTAGCATTATTTTTCATTGGAAATCGCAAAGTATTTTTTTAGGAAAGAAATAAAATTTGCAAATGAGGCATATTTATTAAGAGTGCTCAAAAATGGAGAGTCCTATGCTCTCTAGGAACTTGACAAAGCTATTTTGTCTATTTAGATCATCGCAATACAAGTCCATACCTGTATCATACAATATAAATTTCATAAATATCTGAATACTTTAAATGTAAGATTCCACATGGTCAGATATTTGGAGATACTCAAATGTCTGAGTTCATCTTGTTCTCTTTGTATGGCATCATAGTTAAGAAGTTCTTTGAAGCAACGGACCTCTAGTAGAACTTTTAGAGAAGCCAGTGCATTCTGAGTTGAAAAGCAGTATTCCAAGAAAACATATTCTCAAATAGCTTTCTCCTTCCAAAATATAATTGAAACTTCCTCTGTTTAATAGGATTGTGAATTATACCCCTGATCTGACTCATTCTGAAGTTGAAAAGGCGTTCAGAAAAGCCTTCAAAGTTTGGTCAGATGTGACACCTCTGAATTTTACCAGACTTCACGAGGGCACAGCTGACATCATGATCTCATTTGGAACTAAAGGTAATGATGCAGAATCATTTTTGAGACATTTTTACATTCTGCTCCCTAATTGTCTCCACTTTTTAATTCCTTCTTTCAGTCATTCATTGCTTTTTTACAGAATTCACCAAGAATTTGTGCCAGGCAGTGCTGGATATATTTAGATTCTTAACTCTTGCTTTTTATGTGTAGACCACGGCGACTTCTACCCATTTGATGGACCCTCTGGTCTGCTGGCTCATGCTTTTCCTCCTGGGCCAAACTATGGAGGGGATGCCCATTTTGATGATGACGAAACCTGGACAAGTAGTTCCAAAGGTAATGTCTCTTACAAAGGTCTGAGATTCATGATGACTAGATTAGGTTAGACAGTGATCCCATTGATAAGAAGTTAAGAAGCATACTGTAAATTATATTCAATAGTTGGTTATATTTTTCAAAAAAAATTTAAAGTTTATCTTATTAGTCTCTACAAGTGACATTTCTACAAACCTATTGAAACATTGAAAGTGAACAGTTCAGTGACTGTCAATCAAGGTGTTGTTACTATGGATTACCTTTCTGCGTGTACAGTTTATTACAAATACATCCCTAAAAACTATTAGGGCTAGATAGGCAGGTCATAGAGGAGTTGGATGTGAATTGAAATAGTTTTTTTTTCCTTGACAGAAATATTAATGGCACAAGTGCAGTCAGTTTTCTGTTCTCCATTATATGAATTACTTGTTTTCAGACATGTCTATGTCACTGATTTTATAAATACCATTCCAACAAATCAAGATGGTGTCTTACTCCAAACAGCATAAGACAGACGAGATAAAAATTATGAGAGAAAAATGAAACTCAGTGTTGAATGAATTCAGTCCGTAGATGAATCTCCAAAGCTCAAAAGAATTGGGAATATTAATTTAAGAAGAAAAGTGAGATGGTTCCAACTAGGACTTAGTATGGAGCTGTACTGACCCTTGGTTGTGACAGTTAGAGGTAGTCTTCATAGATACCTAATTTTTATTATTCATTTAAATCAGAAGAATTGTTTTTCCAAAGAGTAAAACTGGGCCTTGGCTGACCAATGCCTCAACTTCAATGCCCCCAATATATCTTTGGAAGGAAAGGTGAGAATTTACATATTTATGTTCTGAATATTACACAGGTAAGAACGATTTTAGGAGGGAAGACTAATATCTAGTATTGTTAAGATAGAGCCTCAGTTTTAGGCTCCTGCATAAATTCTGGATTTGAAATATTTAATCAAAATGAATGAAATTATTCACAAACAAACCATGATTGATTTTTCAGCTAAAGACCAAGAATGGGCTCTCTCACCAGTCATTTCAATGAAGAATTGCCTTTTACTCAGACTATGTGAACTCTGGTTGCTCTTATGGTCTGCATGAGTTACTAAGTGGGTTATGCATTTTCTTCAGGCACAGGCTCTGATAGCAAATAGTATTTAAGGTCAAATTAAAACCACTGACTCCAGCTTCCACGTGTTTTTTTTTTTTTTCAATTTTTTATCTTTTTTTTTTTTCCAATTTAAAATACCAGTATTAGGAGGCTCAGAAATTGCTAGAAAGAATGACTGGAGGAAATAATGTAAATACAGTGACACGGTAGTCTTCTAAAATCGAGGAAAGCTGGCCAATCATTTCCAAAGTTTCTATTTCTTTAAACTTTAGAGTCTAGAGATATGCTGGAAAGGATCATTTGGTTGGGATTTGTTCCCAAGTACAATGCCAGAGACCTTATTTAGTGCATGCTCCATACTTGGTCATCACCCATTGGCATGATGCCTCTTATTCAGACAATGTTCTAGACACGCCCTGATAGGTAGCACCCTATGTGACTTCTCTTGACTCCTCCTTCAAGGCCTCCATTGTCCACTTTCTTCACATGAACCAAGAAAACAAAGAGCGAGTCAGGATTCCTAGTGTCTTCCCAGTAAATCCTCACTGATTCCTAATTATTTGAGAGCATTCTGTTGATATTCTAATTATGTAGGCAGCTATCATCAAAGAGAATATTAAATTATTAATAAGGATTAAATCAATATTTTGAATCTTCCTTCAAGCAATTTAATATTGAATAGTAATTTTTTTTAAAAAAAGAGTGAAATAGCCAAGAAAGAGAAACAGGCAAGGAAAATAGCATTCCATCCATTAACTAGTCACTGTCTTTTCATCATTGCTTTGTTTTCTTACAGGCTACAACTTGTTCCTTGTTGCTGCCCATGAGTTTGGCCACTCCTTAGGTCTCGACCACTCCAAGGACCCGGGAGCACTCATGTTTCCCATATACACCTACACTGGCAAAAGCCACTTTATGCTTCCCGATGATGATGTACAAGGGATCCAGTTTCTCTACGGTAACTCTTAATTTATCAGTCTAGAAACAATAGATGTATACATTTATTTGCAGATGTGTACATTTATTTGCAAAATTATCAGTGAATTTATCATTACCAATATTGCTGTCCTGGTTCTGTTATTAAAACCTGGGAAGACATGCCCATTTTCCTTTCTGAATCAGACCACCTGCTCAAGTAGAAAATATTCTATTCTCCAATATTTTGCAGATTCATATTTGTATTTATACCTTGCAAGGTACTTTGATTCCCACAAAACACCTCTGACATAAGGAAGGAAAATATTTTATTCCCCAGTTAGCCAATGAAGAGTCTAAATAATGTATCTCTAGTACCGTGGCTGACAGTGAAAGTGTGGTCTTCACCAGCTTTTATAAGTTTTGGGTATTCCTTCAACCACGTTAGTTTGCCACAGTAGAAACCGTTCAAGTGGCCTGTGGTAACTTTTAATCAATATCTACGATGACCATTTTAAGAATCTCTTCTTTTTTTTTCTTCCAAATTTTCAATAATATTTGCAAAATAATGAAATCTAACCCCAAACCAGCAAAATTACCTGCTATTAAGAGAGTTAAAGTCATCAGTGTAAACACGTCTAGAGCACCGAGCTCAGAAACCTTGCCCATGGCACCTGGCCCATCCTTCCCCCTCTGGACTGAAGTCTACTCTAGCAGCTAGTGTAGGTGTGGGCAAGTACTTTGTGTTTCTTGCTATTTCTACAATCCTGAGACCAAGGGACTCGATGATAGAACGAATATGAACCAGGCGGAGAGGAAGCAGCTCAGAATTGTTACTGTGCATGACGCCTGCTCTGCACTCACCTGAGCTGGGGGAAAGGGACAAACTCGTGGCATATCAGGGCTGCTGAAGGCTTGGCTGCTCGCTCATAGCAGCGGGACTGGGGGAAACTGGTGAAGCGACCGCGTCAGACATCGCCCACTGGTAAAAGAGGCGAGAGATAGAGCAGAGGCGAGGATGCCTGCAGGGACGGTTCGCCCCCGGAAGTGGCTCCAAGAGAAATGTGTGTCTCAAGAGCAGCCTGTCCATAGCTTGTGCCAAGCATGGGGAAGTTTTCCTTTGAGTCTCGCTGCCTTCCCCACCCACCCATTTCTATCACCAACCTCAAGAAACCCAAAGCTGTAGTTGAGAAGAATCTCGAAGGGGCTTGAGGATGGAAGCGGGAGGAGCAGGCCCACCCACAAGCTTGGCGACCCCGGAGGAAGGAAGTAGGATGGCACGGTGCTGGGACCCTGGCGTAGAAGCTGAGGACCTCCTGTCCTCCTGGAGGGGACTCTGCGACTCTCCACTAGCAGGGGCGGGGCATCAGGAAGGCCGGCCTCACAACCTTCTTCCATTCATTTCATGACTGCAGGCCCAGGAGATGAAGACCCCAACCCTAAACATCCCAAAACACCAGACAAGTGTGATCCCTCCTTATCCCTTGACGCCATTACCAGCCTCCGAGGAGAAACAATGATCTTTAAAGACAGGTACTCTTGATAATATTTTACACAATGTGCACGTCATGGACATTTGTGAAAAGCTGTGTCTGCAAATCGCCAAATATCCGGTCGCATTTCCAAAGGTGAAGTTAACAGCAAAAATAATAGATTTTTGGGTAGTCTGGTGTGGTTTTTTTTTCCCTACATGTTGCAGATGACATAAATAACTGATGGATGAACACTATTTTTCCATGGTTAGCCTTGGCATGATACAGCTTCTCTTTACAACGCTGGTGGTACTTGTTCTTATAAAGATAACCAAGTAAATGTAGAAACCCAATTTATTTATTTAAAACACAAGTATTGAAATCAGTTATCGTATCAAGAAAGTGTTACAGCATCCACATGAATTCCTTTTGGTCTGGGACGACTTTTGTTCTGGTTACATATGCGGGAATTTGAGAGAGTGTTTACAACCTAAACCTGGCGGTAACGAAAACTAAGATACGAATTTTTCACGTCTGCGTTGTTCCAGTACATGCTTGTTTGTTCATTTGTTCATCAGTCATTTACAGCAAACGCTGTATTTTTGCTTTTGCATTAGATTCTTCTGGCGCCTCCATCCTCAGCAGGTTGATGCCGAGCTGTTTCTAACAAAATCCTTTTGGCCGGAACTTCCCAACCGTATCGATGCTGCCTATGAGCACCCCTCCCGGGACCTTATCTTCATCTTCAGAGGTAAGCCTTTCCCCAGTGAGGCCTCCCACATGTCCAGGGCGGGCAGGGATGAACTTGGTGCTGCCTAGTCTCAGCACGATGACCACACTCCTGAATAAATACCTAAACTAAGAGGCAGCCATAATGAAATAGAAAGCAGAGCATACCCAGAGCCTTTCTACTAAATGTCCCCAAATGTGACAAGTAAAAAGTCTGCGTTATTACTTATCATTACAAATTTTCTGTTTATTTTATAGCAATCGTGTCCATTTTTTCTTATTTCCTTTTAAAAATTGTTTGCTGAGCAAAACATTGACAATGTACCTTTTGAAACATTGAAAAAAATATTATCCATAAATCCCCCTTCTGAAAAGTCAATTTATTTCATATTCTCACTTTTTTGGTAGTCCTTCACCATATGTAATATGTATTTTCAAATATTTATATTCATAGTGTATATACATTTTCATATTTTACTTGTTTACTCTACTGACACTGTTTCTGTTATTTGACTATCATAATTAATGCTATAACAAGGTCACTTTCTATCTGGTATAAAATCTGAGTTTTCAATCTAATTCAGTGTTCCCACTGTCCTGCTTATTCGTGAGGAAATTTTAATACACTTTTTCCTCAGCTCCAGATTAACAGTCAGAGGTAATACATTGCCAAATTAATTATGATATTTGGTTGGTAATTATATTCATAATTAGGAAATTAGCATCGCATAAACATGGTGACCACAGACACTAATTGATTTTTAAATGTATAAAATGAGTCTTTGTTAAAGTAAATATCTATATAATGTGAGTCCTAATAGAGTCCCTTGGATAATAAAACCATTCTTTCACTTATTCTAGGCAGAAAATTTTGGGCTCTTAATGGTTATGACATTCTGGAAGGTTATCCCCAAAAAATATCCGAGCTGGGATTTCCAAAAGAGGTTAAGAAGATAAGTGCAGCCGTCCACTTTGAGGACACAGGGAAGACACTCTTCTTCTCGGGAAACCAGGTCTGGAGGTACGGCTGCCATGTTTACTGACCCATCACCCTGTGTCGCACGGGCTGAGTCAGTCCCACACCACTCTCGCCAGGTTAAACCATGATCTCATGCATTATTTAAAATGGCAAACCAGTCACATTAATGTCTGTTCCATGTCAGCCCCTGGAGGCAAGTCCTCAGGCGGGTATTTAGACTTCTCGAGTGTGCTTGAGCCAACACTCCACGCACACAACTCTCACTTCTCTGGAGCCACTCTTTCCTTTCTCGGCTATTGCTGTGCCTCAGCCCTGCTAAGCCATCTCCTTTACTTTCACATGTTCATCCTCACTGGTCTTGCTCCCAAATCCTCTTTCTTGTCACCCCTCCTAACTTACATGGAGCCCCACCTTCAGTGGCTTGAGAGGACCAGGAGTAGGTGCAGGAGAAGATGGAGAGAGAAGGCCGCCACTTCCCCAGTGTCTGCTCACCAGCAGAGAGGTTGGCCAGGAAGCTGCTGGGCCCACGGTTTTTAAAGTCAGCCCTTTTTTGAAGGACAGGTGGAGTTGGAATATTTAGAACATACGTTGATATGAAGGCAGCTTTGACACTGGCAACATTTAAGAGCCCAGAGCCATATATATATTTGGGAATGAGACTATCTCATAGGAATCCCATACTTGAAAGGTTTAAATTAGTAGCTTTATCTGTACACACACACACACACACACACACACACACACACATATTCCTATATGTGTCATCTTTGCTTTTTGACTTCCTTATTTCTGACAATGACATTCACTACTGTCTAAATACTACGGCCAGATTCTCCCTGGTACTGCTGTTCCAGTCCCATGCCCTATATAAGGTCTGTGGTGCAATGAGGGCGTGTGACTTACCTAATCGCAAATGCACTGTGCTTTTATCCCCGCATTTGGCTTGAAGTCCTTTCCCTGCATCTCTCCCTCTTGAAATTCTACCCTCTGGTCAAAGTTAACTGGAAATACCATTTAACCTCAAAGTCTTTTGGATCGCCCCATTCACAGGCATGTCTCTTCTCATGTCTCCTCATGGCACTTGATGTCTCCTTGTCATGATGCTCGGCTTCCATTGCTTAGTGTGGCCATGTAGATGTGTCCCACCTCTCTCTCCATAGTTCAGTTGGTCTTGTCTTTCATCTGTTGGAACATAGCTCAAGAATAAGAAACTCATCAGTAACAGTAACAGTTGTACATGATGGGAGGTTGTTGTAGGCTAATTTTAGGATGCGTGTGGTTGGCTAGGGTGTGCCTGTGTGCAGGGGAGGTGGACTATGGAACTGGAGCTACGGGAGGGGAGAGCTATGCTTCCCCTTCCTAGCTTCAGAACCACCAGATGCCCCAATAACATTTTAGTCCAGAAGCTATACATCAGATATTCTGGCATCCATTACCACACTTAGCAAGTTGTCTCACCCGGGGTGGGAGGTCAGTACATAGTTGTTCAATGCACAAACATGCATTTATTTTGGTCTAAGAACACTTTCCTAATAACACACTTTTATAACAGATATGCAGTTTGTGAGATGGAAATGAGCTTGTGACTATCTTTGCAAAGATGGCCTTTAGACCAGGCAGCAAATGCCCTGCAAGCATCCACCATGCACTCAGTATAATGATTCCTGATTTGAAAAATCTACCGGATGTTCTAAACGGACTTAAAATTTTACAACTCTTGTCAATTTTGTAAGGTGTCATGATATCCATTATATCATCTCTGAGACAATCTCTAAGAAATACGACCTACTTAAGAGTTTGTTTTTCTTACTACGTAGCTATGATGACACTAACCAGGTCATGGATAAAGACTACCCCAGACTGATAGAAGAGGACTTCCCGGGGGTTGGTGATAAAGTGGATGCTGTCTATGAGAAAAACGGTAACTGGTTCCATCGCACTGACCTCAACGGGGTGGGGGGGCTTCTGTATCCCCTCAAAGTCATTTCCCTTTAGAGAGTGGTTTTATACAGGACTTAGGGTTGCTAAGAAACGTATAGCAGTTAAGGAATTAGTTACATAGGCAGCAAATAAAACATAACACTTAGAACAAATGAAAATGTTGCTCAAAAGATTGCTAATTCTACAAATGAAAGATGCCAAACTTTAAACACTATCTTAAATTATTTTTTAAATATTTTATTTATTTATTTATTGGAGAGAGTGAGAAGGAGAGAAAGTGGGGGGGCAGAGGCAGAGAGAGAACCTCAAGCAGACCCCCTGCTGAGTATGGAGTCGTATGAGAGGCTCGATCTCACGACCCTGAGATCACGACCTGAGCCGGAATCAAGAGTCAGATGCTTCACTGACTGAGCCACCCGGGCGCCCTAACACTATCTTAAATTATGCTTAATGATGCCAAAAGGCAAAAATTATTGCCATAATTTAAATCAAGAGTAGAGTGGGGAGTCATTTATATAGAAAGACCAATGACTACCATAACTATATAGTTATTTTTGCTTTATTATGAAGAGGGGCATTTTCCCAAACTTAAATAACCAGGATCCATCAAACCTGGAACTCATGGCAAGATGACCACTATTTCAAGGTGACAATTCAGGAGACCTGGGAAACTTGTACTTTTTTTCTTCCCTTAAACTATAAGCATTAGTAGGGTTTTTAAACACAAATGTTGGCGTGTTAAGAAACAGTGGGATGTAACACGTTGTACTCTTAATGTGAGCTGGCGTAAACGCCTCCTGTTTTTGACTCTGAAACTTTCTCTTTGGTCTTTCCCTCACAGGCTATATCTATTTCTTCAACGGGCCCATTCAGTTTGAGTACAGCATCTGGAGTAAGCGCATTGTGCGCGTTATGGCAGCAAATTCCCTCTTGTGGTGTTAAGTGTCTTTTCAGTGCTGTTATTTAAATCCTGGAGAGCATTTGAGATAATACTTCCAGCGATACTGGGTGTGGGGCACGGGGACGTCGGGGGGAAGCTTAGTTCTGTGAACGAGCTTCGGTAACTTATCTTTGAATAGATGGTATATGGACAGTGATATGTGGCTGGAACCACAGCGAATTTTAAAGTAATGGAATTCAGAGGCTGTAAGGATCACCTAATTCTTGCACGCTCCACAGAAGCAGCAGACGACAGTGTTTCCCACAACAGAAACGGGACATATGGTGTGTCAAAGACAGTTAGCATAATGTTTAAATATATTTATAAGGAAACTTTGCAAAGGCATAGAAGCCAGTCACAGTTATGTAATTAATGAATCATCTTTATTAAAATGTATAAAATAGTATGAGAATGGGATTTGTGGGGAGCATATGGTACCACCAACAAACAGACACCAAAGGGAAATATCTGTAATAAAGATATTGTGGACAACTTTCCAAAGAAGTGATTTTGGTTTTGCACTGAGAATATCTGAATGTACGTGCCCCGCTTCCTACTGACACTAGGACCAGAGTCACTCCAGATGAGAGACAGGGCCCAATGCCGAGGACAGTAGAGGTGGCCTGTGGGTTTGGTTTAATTCTCACTGTTGACCGTGATTCCAGGCCTACTCTCAAAGAAGACTTTTTTTTTTTTTTTTGCATGTTCTAGAAGATAAAGAGAGCCTGTCTCTCTTTGTACTCAAACATTTCAGGTCTTCCAAAAATATCAAAGAATTAAAATGGCTATCACAGCGATCTAAGGCCACAGCATCATTCTTTCATAAATCATCTGATTCTTTAAGACGAAAGGTAGTATTCTAGCCTGTCTCACCTAGATAATTGCTTTAATTGTCCAGTTCACCGTGGATAGACAGGCTCTTTTCTGAAAATAAAAAATATATCGTATAAATTGGAAGCATGCTAAAACAGAGACATTCAAAATAAAGAAAATACCCTGCTGGACTGCAGTCCTCTTGAGGATGTGGAAATGGACTTCTCCCTCTCCTTGTTCTTCTCTCACCCCCGTGAGGCTTGCCCTGTCCAGCACAGGCGCTCACTGGATGGGGGAACGGCCACAGGCGATCTCGGACGTGCTGGGACCTCTTGTTCACAGAAATTCAGGCAAAGAAAAGTGTATTATATTTGCAAGATGTGTCAGGAAGCGTTTATACTGTTTATAATAAAAAAGTATTTTCAACAGACATTCTTATATAGTATATTTTGTTTTTCCGTGGAATTTTAGGCTTTCTTCCCACAAAGAGGGTCCATTTAAATGATTCCTTTTTCTTGCCAGTATTTCTTGGTGAATATAACTCACTCACTCTTTTGTTTGTAGAAGGACTAAATTCAGAATTTAGCAGTAACTGTCCCAGGCCATGTTACCAGGAGCTCTGACAGGGTTTGGTCAGCCTGGTGAGGATGGGCCAACCTCCCCAGACCGAGCTCACAGTTCTCAGACTCTCCCCCTGGGAGCAGTATTTGGAAATGAAGTGGGAAGAGCACTAGCTCGGGAGCAAAGAAGATAGAGTTCTCATGCGTACCTTGAAGCTCTGGGGACCTGACTCTCTTGAGGTTTAAATGAGACTATTGTAAGTTGGTGAAGTTTGGAAATACGGGGAGCCAGGGAACTCTCATGAGGAAGGCAAACGCTCTCTGCAAACCTCAGGCTCCACTGAGCTTAAGGCTAGTTCCCTTCTGTTTTCTTAAACGCTCTCCGTCCCCAGACATTTAGTAAGTGTCTGTTAAAGGTCAGGCAGCTAGGATGTTGAGATGAACTAGAAAAACTTGCTCTCTACTCCCAAAGAACTTATATCCTGCATTGGAGGGAAAAATAATTAATTAATTTAGTAAGTTAAGTGATTTTGAGGGGAGAATGACCAGTTGCTGCAGGTGCAAGGAGGGCTGCTGATTGTCTCCTCCCAGGGCACCCCTCAAAGTCAGTCTCCACACTGTTCATCTTCCCGGACTGTGTCATAGGATTTTCTATTGGAGTAGAAATGTCTGTCCATCCGTCTATCCATCCATCCGTCCGTCCATCCATCCATGCAGTAAATAGTAATTGAGCACCTATGCTGTGTCAGGAACTTAAGTAGATGCTGTGGCTACAACGAAGGGCAACTTTCTTATTACTTTCTTGGAGCTCAAAGTCTGGCTGGGGAGATGGGTATCAATCAAATAAGTATGAAATACAACCATGATAAATGCCATAAAGAAAAGAGCGCGGTACTCCGAGACCCTCCAGTAAGAGGGATTTTACCTACTGTGTGGAGGGGGCGGCGGAAGGACTGGCATGTGACTATCTCCTCTTGACGGTTGAGCCGGTGCATGGGAACAGGAGCTTTTTTGAGCCCCTGGATGCATTTTCACCGTTACTCTGAAAGGAGGTGGGCGCCTGTGTCTGGAAGAGCGCTTGGGGGCCCCTCTGGGCCTGGGGCCCAGTGGGCTGCCGGGCATGGTCCGAGGCCCCCGTGCCCCGAGCCAAGGCCATGGCAGCGGACTCGGCGCTCGGGGGCAGTGCAGCCCTCTGCGCGCAGGAAGGGCCGCTTCCTCGGGTGGGTTCCTCTGACCAGCGGCGGCTGGGAATTGCTGGAGACGCGCCTTCTGCGCCGGCGCAGACGTGCGCCGGAGGCGCGCTGCCCAGGGACCTGAAGTCCGTTTAGGAGGCCCCGGGCCGCTCCGTCCCCCGGAAGCGCTCCCGGAAGCGGCTCTGCGGGAGGTGTTAGACGGTGGGGGCGTAGGGCCCTGAGCGCGTCCGGTGCTCGGGCGTTAGCCGCTTACTCTGAGCACCTGCGGAGCCCATGCGAGTCCCGAGAGCGCCTCCGGCAAGTCCGCACGCAGAAGAGCGCCGGCCTCCTGGAAGGTGGGAGCTGCGGCGGCTCGCTTGCGGGAGACGGGCTGTGGCTGCGGGGGCGGGCGGGGCGCCTGCTCACCAGGCCACCAGGGGACGTCCCCGGCTCAAGGTGCTCCGGTGGCCCCGCGGGGGCGACCCCAGCAGGGACAGGTGCTCTGGGCAGCCCGGGTCTCAGGACGAGCACGGGGCACCAGGCACGGGAGCCGGAGCCCCCGGGGCAGGGAGTGCAGCGGCCGGCTGTCTGCTGGAAACTGCGAGCGGCCAGGATCCTGCGGCTGCCCTCTCGGGCCGGGGGCAGCAGAGGGGACGCTCCCAGAGGAGCAGCGCCTGCGCCCCCGGCATCCCTGAAACTTGGAGTCTGAAGCTCCGTCAGGCACCGCGGAGAGAAAGCCTGGGACAGGGGCAGGGGGAGGCGGGGTTCAGGCGGAAACCAGGGAGACAGGGCGATTTCTATGAGGGCTCGTCGAAGAGTAGGGGGCAGGGATTTTCAGCTCTGCGGCTGCAGGGCCGGGCGCCGCCATATTCGTCCCTCGGTCAGGGCTGGAAGCCTCCGGGGAACAGAACAGCGCCCCCAGCGGAGGGCGGGTGCCGCGCACCCAGCCGCCTGCCCTGAAACCGGGCTGTGGGTCCTCACAGCGGACCTGTCCCCCAGACCAGCACCAAGTCCTCTGATCCGCAGGCCTGCAGAGCTTCAGCTCTAGAGGAAAGACGATCGACCTTCCTTTTACTTATACTCATTATTTCCTTTATTATTTTTTCATTTATTTCCTTATATTTTCCAAATCCTTTAATTTTTTTATTTATGTAATTTTCATTTTTACATAAACACTTTTATGTATATTTTTAATATTTTGTTTTATTTTATTTATTTTGGGATCTAGATTCTTTTAACAAGCTGACTAAAACATACCCAGGATCTAGTTTTTCTTGTTTTTGTTTTTCTTGTTAATTTTCTTCTTCTTTATTTTCTGCTGTGTGTTTTTGTTGTTGTTGTTCTTTTTTCTCTTTATTCATTTCTTTTCTGGACAAAATGATGAGACAGAGGAATTCACCCCAAAAGAAAGAACACAAGGTAGAACTCATGGGTAAGGATTTAACCAACACAGATAAAAGTAAGATGTCTGAACTAGAATTTAAAACAATGGTTATAAGGATACTAGCTGGAATTGAAAAAAAACCATAGAAGACAGCAGAGAATCCCTTACTGTAGAAGCAAAAGAACTAAAATCTAGTCAGGCCAAAATTAAAAATGCTGTAACTGAAACACAATCTCAAGTGGAGATCATAAAAATGAGGGCAGATAAAGTGGAGGAGTGAATCATGATACAAAAGATAAAATTATGGAAAATAATGGAGCTGAAAAGAAGAGGGTAAGAAAGGTAATGGACCTCAAAGGTAGACTGAGGGAACTCAGCAACTTACTTAAATGTGATAACATTCATATCATAGGAGTCCTAGAAGATGAAGAGAAAAAAGGGGGAAGAAGGTTACTGGAGCAAATTATAGCTGAAAACTTCCCTAATCTGGGGAAGGACACAGATATCAAATTCCAAGAAGCACAGAGAACTCCCACTGAATTTAACAGAAGCCAACCATTGCCAAGGCAGATCATAGTCAAATTCACAAAATACATAGACAAAAAATCCTGAGAGCAGCAAGGGAAAACAAGTCCTTAACCTACAAGGGAAGACAGATCAGATTCACAGTGGATCCGTCCACAGAGACTTGGCAGGCCAGAAAGAAGTGAAAGGAAATAGTCAATGTGCTGAATGGGAAAAATACGCAGCCAAGAATTCTCTATCCGGCAACGTTCTCATTCAGAAGAGGATAAGAGAAAATGCATTGAAGGAGAGATGAAGAGTTTCCCAGATAAAAAATAAAGGAATTTGTGAACACTAAACCAGCCCTGCTAGAGATTTTAAGGAGGACTCTTTGAGTGGAGAAAAAAAAGACCAAAAGCAACAAAGACTAGAACAGACGAGGAAACATCACCGGAAATACCAACTCTACAGGGAACACAGTGGCATTAAATTCATGTCTAATCACCCCGAATGTAAATGCACCAATGAAGAGACATAGAATATCAGAATGAATAAAAAATAAGATCCCATCTACATGCTGCCTACAAGAGACTCATTTGAGACCGAAAGACACCTGCAGATTGAAAGTAAGGGGATGGAGAACCATCTATCATGCTAATGAATGTCAAAAGAAAGCTGAGTTGTCATATCTATATCAGACAAACTAGATTTTAAAACAAAGACTGTAACAAAAAATGAAGAAGGGCATTATAATTAAGGAGCTTACCCATCAAGAAGATGTAATAATTGTAAATATTTATGCCCCCAACTTGGGAGCACCCAAAATATACATCAATTAATAACAAACATAAAGAAACTCATTGATAATAGTAATAGTAGGGGACTTTAGCACCCCACTCACAGCAATGGACAAATCATCTAAGCAGAAAATCAACAAGGAAACAATGGCTTTGAATGGCACACTGGACCAGACAGACTCCACAGATATAGTCAGAGCATTTCATCCTAAAACAGCAGAATACACGTTCTTCTCGAGTGCACATGGAACATTCTCCAGAAAAGATCACATACTGGGTCACAAATCAGGCCTTAACAAGTACAAAAAGACTGAGATCATACCATGCATATTTTCAGACCACAGTGCTATGAAACTTGAAGTCAACCACAAGAAAAAATTTGGAAAGACCACAAGCACATGGATGTTAAAGAGCATCCTACTAAAGAGTGAATGGCTTGACTAGGAAATTAAAGAAGAATTTAAAGAAATACATGGGGAAGCAAATGAAAATGAAAGCATGACAGCCCAAAACCTTTGGGATACAGCAAAGGCAGTCTAAAGAGGGAAGTATGTAGCAATACAGGCCTATCTCGAGAAGCAAGAAAAGTCTCAAATACCCAACCTAAACTTACACTAAAGGAGCTAGAAAAAGAACAACAAATAAAGTCTAAAGCCAGTGGAAGAAGAGAAAGAATAAAGACTAGAGCAGAAATAAATGATACACAAACAAAAAGAAAACAGTAGAATGGGTTAACAAAACTAAGAGCTGGTTCTTCAAAAGAATTAATAAAATTGATAAACCCTTAGCCAGACTTATCAAAAAGAGAAAAGATCCAAATAGATAAAATCATGAATGAGAGAGGAGAGATCACAAACACCCCAGAAATACAAACAATTATAAGAGAATACTATGAAAAATTATATGCCAACACACTGGGCAACCAGGAAGAAATGGACAAATTCCTAGAAACTTACAAACGTCCAAAACTGAAACAGGAAGAAATAGAAAATTTGAACAAATCCATAACCAGCAAAGAAACTGAATCAATAATCAAAAATCTCCCAAAAAATAAAAGTCCTGGGCCAGATGGCTTCTCTGAGGAATTCTACCAGACGTTTAAAGAAGAGTTAATACCTATTCTTCTCAAACTGTTCCAAAAAATAGAAATGGAAGGAAAACCTCCAAACCCATTCTATGTAGCCAGCATTACCTTGATTCCAAAACCAGTAAAAGACCCACTAAAAAAGAGAATTACAAGCTAATATCCCTGATGAAAGTGGATGCAAAAATTCTCAACAAAATACTAGCAAATCGAATTCAACAGTACATTAAAAGAATTATTCACCACGACTAACATGATCAAGTGGGATTTATTCCTAGGCTGCAGGGATGGTTCAATATTCACAAATCAATCAACGTGATACACCATATTAATAAAAGAAAGGGTAAGAATCATATGATCCTCTCAATAGATATAGAAAAAAAGCATTTGACAAAATACAGCAGCCTTTCCTGATCAAAATCCTCTGCAAAGTAGAGATAGAAGGAACATACCTCAACATCATAGAGTCCATATGCTAAAAGACCCACAGCTAACATCATCCTTAATGCAGAAAAACTGAGAGCCTTTCCCCTATGGTCAGGAACAAGAGAGTTATGTCCACTCTCACCATTAGTATTTAACATAGTGGTAGAAGTCTTAGCCTCAGCAGTCAGACAACAAAAAGAAAGAAAAGGCATCCAAACCGGCAAGGAAGAAGTCAAACGTTCACTATTTGCAGATGACATGATACTCTACGTAGAAAACCTGAAAGACTCCACCAAAAATTGCTGGAACTCATACATGAATTCAGCAAAATTGCAGGATATAAAATCAATGTGCAGAAATCTGTTGCATTTCTATACACAGTAATGAAGTAGCAGAAAAAGAAATCAAGGAATCGATCCCATTTGCAATTTCACTACAAATAGTAAGATACCTAGGAATAAATAGCTAAAGAGTAAAAGATCTATACTCTGAAAACTATAAAACACTTATGAAAGAAATTGAAAAGGATACAAAGAAAGGGAAAAACATTTCATGCTCATGGATTGGAAGAACAAACATTGTTAAAATGTGAATAATACCAAAGCAATCTACACATTTAATGCAATCCTATAAAAATACCACCAGCATTTTTCACAGAGCCAGAACAAACAATCCAAAAATTAATATGGAACCACAAAAGACCCTGAATAGCCAAAGCAATTCTAAGAAAGAAAAACAAAACCAGAGGCATCACGATTCCAGATTTCAAGCTATATTACAAAGCTGTAGTCATCAAGACAGCATGGTACTTGCACAAACACAGACACACAGATCAATGGAATGGAATAAAGAGCCCAGAAATGGATCCTCAACTCTATGGTCAACTAATCTTTGACAAATCAGGAAAGACTATCCAATGGAAAAAAGACAGTCTCTTCAACAAATGGTGTAGGGAAAACTGGACAGCCACATGCAGAAAAATGAAACTGGACCACTTTCTTACACCATACAGAAAAATAAATTCAAAATGGATGAAAGACCTAAATGTGAGACCTGGAACAGTACAATTCCTAGAGGAGAACACAGGCAGAAACCTCTTTGACCTCAGCCACAGCAACTTATTAGACATGTCACTGTAGGCAAGGGGGGAAAAAGCAAAAATGAACTATTGGGACCTCATCAAGATAAAAAGCTTCTGCACAGCAAAAGAAACAATCACCAAAAGTAAAAGGCAGCCTATCAAATGGGAGAAGATTTTTGCAAATGATCCATCTGATAAAGGGTTAGTATCCTAAATCTATAAAGAACTTACCAAACTCAATACCCGAAAACCAAATAATTTAGTTACTAAATGGGCAGAAGATGTGAATAGACACTTTTCCAAAGAAGGCATTCCGATGGCCAACGGACATGAAAAGATGCTCAACATCACTCCTCATCGGGGAAATACAAATCAAAACCACAATGAGATATCCCCTCACACCAGTCAGAATGGCTAAAATTAACAAGTCAGGAAACAACAAATATTGGCGAGGATACAGAGAAAGGGGAACCTCTTACACTGTTAACAGTATGGAGGTTCCTCAAAAAGTTAAAAATAGAGCTACCGTATGTCCCAGCAATTGTGCTACTGGGTATTTACCCAGAGACACAAAGATACTGATTCAAAGAGACACAAGCACCTGATGTTTACAGCAGCAGCAACAAGCAATGGAGAGAGCCCGAATGTCCGTCGACAGATGAATGGATGAAGAACATGTGGGATATATATATATATAGTGGAATATTACTCAGCATCAAAAAGAATGAAATCTTGCCATTTGCAATGACATGGATGGAGCTAAAGATATTATGCTAAGTGAAATAAGTCAGTTGGAGATATACTCACATGTGGAGCTTAAGAAAGAAAACAGATGAACACATGGGAAAGGGGAAAAAGGAGATAGAGAAACAAACAATAAGAGGCTCTTAATGATAGAGAATAAACTGAGCCTCATGGAGGGAGGTGGGTGGGGGATGGGCATTAAGGAGGCACCTGCTGGGATGAGCACTGGGTGTTGTATGTACATGACGAATCACTAGGTCTACTCCAGAAATCAA
The DNA here is from genome assembly GCF_023065955.2 of Ursus arctos. Classification (NCBI taxonomy): domain Eukaryota; kingdom Metazoa; phylum Chordata; class Mammalia; order Carnivora; family Ursidae; genus Ursus; species Ursus arctos. The sequence continues at coordinate 1,107,976 of NW_026622897.1, read as the reverse complement.
TATTGCACTGTATATCAACTAACAAAATTTAAATTGAAAAAGTAAAATGAAAAGTAAAAACACAAAGAAGCGCTCTTTGCAGTGCTTCTGAGAAATATGGGTGTTGCTGGTGCTCAAAGATTTCTGGCAAGATCTAGGAGTGTTCTACACCCTCTTCCGGAAGATTCATAGTATGTGCTAGAGTATTAAAGGCTACCAATAGTCCTGTGGCAAAGAAGCTGTTTAACTTTGTTGAACAAGATTTCCCAAACATATCTGAACATAGAAGATTATTTTCTTTCACTCTCCTTTTTAAAAAGATGCTTAACTGGATTTCAGAAAAAACTTCCTCATTTGCTTGCATCGATCGATCGATAGAATTATTTTCCAACTTCCGTCTCTGCTCCAGTCTCAGTTCCAAATTCCCAATTTGATTAGTGTTACCTGGATCAGTGTCTCCTGTTGTGGCCACAACATCAAATTCAAATTATACCCCATGTCTGTTTGGAGCTCCCCAAGGGGGGTGAGAGTCGTCTTTAAGGAAGGCTCCTTGTGATCTGCTGTAGTGCATGTTAGCTGACACGTGGAGAGCCCGTTGACGCAGATGTTCACGAATGACATGCGGAAACCAAAGGACTTCTTGAGAAGTGACCACAGATGTTGGGGTACAAATAAGAGCTGATGTCCAGCCTCCCTCAAGTGGAAGGTCACCCAGAACAGCCTCTGCACTGGGGTGGGAAGTTTGAAACCTGGCAGAGTGAATCCATAGTCCAGACGCATCTGGACCAGGAGCAACTGACAAGGTCCCCGTGCTGGGGTGACACAGTTCGCCCCTGAAATTATCCTGGGAGGATTTGCATGTCAAATTAAAAATAGTGTTCTGGATCTGCCTGTCCTCGCGTCAGAATAAAAATGCTGAAACATCCAGAGCAGAACCTCACAGAAAGAGGCAGCTACCGTGCCTAGTCCCAGTCACAGGAAATAGCAGGATTTTGAAGACTCTTTGCAAGACTGTGAGATTTACAGTAGTTCCGCTAGGTGGCACTGGCTACACTCTTTTGAAAATGATGAAATGTTCAGATAATTTGATTAAGTCTCAGAACTAGGGCTCTGTTTGGTGTAGGATGAGGAACTTGGCCAAATCACCGGTGGTTTCATTACTGACATTATGCCATTGATTTTCAGATAAGGTTTGTGTCCCTGCCACTCACCCCTCAACTGTAAAGCTTCCTTCCTGGAGTGGGAGTCAGAACCATGTGTCCTGCCAGGCCACTGAGACTGCGGCAAGCCCCTTGGAGTGAGAGCTTGTGAGTCATCACGGGCCCCTGGGTGACAGACTTGAACATAAACCACAAGATCCACAATGTGCACAGAGCTGCCTCGTAAAGATGGAGCGAGAGGGAGCTGACAGCCAGAGGGAAGAAACCCCCAAACTCTTGGGCCTACTTCCTGGGACACTCACCTCTTAGGGGAAGAGAATGCTTAAGGTTTCCAAAGTTTCTTTCTCTCACACGACTTAGTTTTGCTAATTTGGGGGGACTATTTTTTTTTAATGATTTTTTATTATATTATGTTAGTCACCATACAGTACATCCCCGGTTTCTGATGTAAGGCTCGATGATTCATTAGTTGCGTATAACACCCAGTGCACCATGCAATACGTGCCCTCCTTACTACCCATCACCGTGGGGGGACTATTTATACCTGATATTCTGGAGTGTGCCAAATGCCGATCTCAAATTCCTCCCTGCTCATAAAGAACTCTTACTTAACCTGAAAGGACAACATTATGCCCTAACATTATGCACCGAGAGAAGGAAAATTTCTCTTCCATACATTTCGAATTCATTAGACCCACTCCAGAATCAATCATTTAAAAATGTCACCACACATCAACTGAGTGAGAAACCATCGTGGCGTACGTGATATCCAGCCACTCTGTGAGTCCCTTAAGTCTCGGTTGTCATGGAACTGGGCTTGCGTGAATCAGAACCCACCTGCTAGACCTTAACAGTTCTTTAGAGGTGGAGGTCTTACTGTTCCCATATTCCTAGCTTCACGTTGGCTTAAAGGACATCATCCAAGCATCCTCAGCGATGTCCCTGCCTCCTGCACCAAAAACATTTGCAATCGGTAACTACAAGTGTGTTTTGGTTTGTTTTTTAGTATTTACATATTCTAGCAAGATTCGTTTACTTGACAGCCTTCCCTTTGCTTGAATACGCTGAGTGCCAAAAGCCCAGTACTGGTCACAAAGCAGTTCACGGGACCCTTCCAATCTTAACTGACAAGGACTTGCTGTCTGCGGTTAGAGGCATGGCCTTTCTGGGCTGTGGACCTGAGCCAGCCTGCGCCTCACTTGATGGGTGCCCAGTGGCTTGTGCCTATGTTTGCAAAGCCGTGCAAGGGAAGGAGGCTCCTGAGAGCTCTAAGTACCTCCGAGCACGCGGGGAACAGTGTGTACGCTTATGTTGGCCCTGGTTCTGGAAAGCTCTGGTCTGGATCCTTTCCAGCTGAGCAGAGGACTGGCACAAGGAGCCATCTGTGCCTGTTGCCATGCTCACTTGTCTGAGTCCATTACTCAGGCGTTATCCCTTCTAGGTGGGGTTCCCTGCTGAGTAGTTTATTGCCGATTTCAGAGGGAACTTCTGAGCAGGTCATGGTTTGAGCAACAGCATGGTAAGTAAAGGCCGAGGAAGCAGGGCAATGGGGAAGTGAAATGCTGGGCGATATTGTACAGTAACAGTAATGGAGGCAGGTATTTGAACAGCAAAATGACTCAAATTATGTGGGATTCCCTGGAAAATGAATAAGTCAGAGCTATTTTACTGGAATTGCATTGTGCACTCTGTATGCATACCATGCCTCTGATTGATATTTACATTTAAGTTCAAAACATTTTCTGCAATCTTCCAATGCAGCAGATTTGGAGGTGGGGAACATGACAATATTGTAGGTCCTCTGTTTACTGAAGACGAAAAAATTAGAGGAACCAGTTAGACCATCAGCTTCAGGTCTTTCATTTTACAAGTAAGAGACTGAGGCCAAGAGAGAAGACACCATCTCTCCGAGATCGTACAGTAATGTTGGAGGTTGGTCCGTGAGAATCATCCCACCTTTCTCCTTCCGTCTTGCTAACTCCCCTGCCTTCCACAGACCAGGGCGCAATGTGTTGAGACACCCATTGCTTATCAAGGGTTGTGAAATAGACTCACTTCTTCCAAAGGAGACCACCACTGTGATGGTGCACGGGGGCTGCGTCTGCCTCTCTGACCTCGGCTAATGGCCGCACTCCGCCAGATTCTCCACCTTTGCGGCTCATCCTCTCCCCACAGCTGAGGTCGCTTGACCTGGATTGACCTTGGTCGGGAGCGATTGAGGGAGGCCCAGCTCAACTGCGTGGACTCAGGGAAATATTTTCTCTGCCAGAACAACTTTGGCTTTGCCTCCCATTTTGACAACCCAGTTTCTGTGTTTTTCTCGAGTTGGAGTCCCCACTTTTGCTACAAACAGTACCCCTCTTCATTCCCCATACCAGAGTCCCTACTTTTTAATGCTCTGTGTCCAGTGCATTCTGTTTTCTTTTTGCCAGATCTTGGGTAACTCAACGTTGGGTCCCCCTGTTTGCTAATGAGGGGCTGGCCCTTTCCTTCGGTGAAGACATAAGTACTGAGACAGATACATACAACTATCTCAGTTTTGTTTGGTCTATCAATTTTTCTTCCCTCTCTTGCTCTCAGTGGTCAAGCTGGCTTCTTCACGAAGAAAAGAGCTGCCAGCTACAAAGGCCTGCAGTTGCACGGCACCTGGGCACCACCACCCCCCCCCGCCCGGGGGGGCCCACTCCCAACAGTGTCAGCCCAAAGCTGGTTACAACCTCTGCTTCTTCCAGCTCTGTCAGTGTCACCTCCTAGAACGTACCGGTTCTGGGACCCTCTCCAGGCCACCTTGACGCAGAGCCTATGCGTGTGCCCGACATCGCTGGCGCCCCTCTTCCTACCAGATTGTGCCTCTCTTCCTTTCTCTCGCTTTGTTTGGCAACACAGGTAGGGACGCCCAGACCTATAGGCCATCCACACCCACCGCATCCCGTAGCCCCTGGGCCACCACTAGGACGACCCTGTCATTGGGGGGTCCATCCTCGGTAGGTCAGCCACTGGAGGAGGCCCATCCTGGCCTTAGCGGCGGGGAGTTCAGGGGACCCATGATCTAGAGCAACCCTGTGCGACAGAAATAGAACCAATTCACATACGTCATTTTACATTTTACAGATGCATCATTAATCAAACTAGAAAAAAACAGGTAAAATAAGCTTTAGTGATATGTTTTATTTCACTCAATATATCTAAAATATCAGTATTTCAAATATAATTAAGGTTTTGAAAAATTAATACAGAGATATTTTACATTGTGTTTTTCGTACGAAGTCTTTGGATTCCAGTGTGTATTTTATACTTACAGCAAATCTCAATTCTGATTATAGCCTCGTTTCCTGTGCTCAGTAGCCCCCTTTGCGAGCAGCTGCGAAGGACACAGAGCAGGAAGGAGAGGACGTGGGCGCCAGCGGTCACACCCCTGCCCCTTGGAAGACAGAGGAGAGCAACGGAGACCCTCCGTGTGTGGTACTGTCGATCCCTTCACTTTCTCTGTAGCTGTTAGCCGCCTTTTGTCTTCACTGTATTCCAAATCTAGCCCCGACCTCGTGAGAACCCTCAGCGCCCCCTCCTGCGTCCTTCCATTACTCCACCAGCCCTTTGCCATCTCCCTCCCAGGTACAGATCGTGGAGGGGTGGTGGGAGGAATCCACCCTGCGCAGCCGTCTGGCGTGAAGTCCACCCCGGCGAGGATCAGCGGGTGGGGAGGCTGCCCCCAGCGGCCAGAGCTGAGAGTATAGATGCACAGGTCGCCATCTGTGGAACACGGTGCCTCGGGGCAGCACCTGCCCTGCCCCTGGGACAATGCCGTGCGACCCGCACAGAGACTCAGCCTCTCTGGGTCTTGGTAACAGACATAGTAACAGTGACGGACCTCCAGGCTCTCTGGGGTCCCACAGCTGTTTAAGTGCTTGACGCGTAGTGATTCTCTATGTTCTTTGCTCCTTTATACATGAACAGCCAAGCACAGAGACACTGAGAGCCTTGTCCCGAGTCGCACAGAGGGTGTGCAGAAGCCTGGGGGTCTGAATCCACATATTCAAGCTGAAATAATGCCTGCATAGCACCTCGTAGACTCCTGGGCGCATAGCAGGGACAAGTGACAGCCTCCAGGGCAGCGAGGAAGAGCTGGTCGGGGTGGGGGGACATGCAGCGCGACCTCAGACCAGAGCTGAGGTCACACTGTGGGTTTGCAGCTGGGAGTTCTCCACGCATCCTGCTCACACCGTCCGGGGGCCGCTTCCCATCAGCGTAGTCCAATGACTCAGTGTTTCTGTATATGTTCTGCTTCTGGAGGATACGGAATTCTGTGTTAGAACTTCCGAGACCTTGTGCTACAGAATCAACACTAAAAACATCAACATCCACTTCTTCACAGTCACTGAGTCCAGCCTCCTTCCAGTTCTGGGCAGTGTGAGGCTTCTTCCTGTGGTGGGGAAGACCGTCTGGTCAACCACTGTCCTGTCCATACCACGAGCGGGGATCAGCACGGGAACACACGAGCTTAGACGCAAGGAAGAGTACCCAGTACGGGTCTACTATTATTCGCCCGTGAAATGCATCTTAAGGCTTATTGGAAGAAATAGTTTTCCTTTAGGAGAGGTCTTCTTTAGGCTAGTTTCAAATGTGATCTGCATTTCCTAGAAGTCCCTAGGGGAGAGACCCAGCGGCTTCTCAGTTGTAAGGAAGATTAGCCAGTCATCAAGGATTTCTCCCAAGGAAGGGCAAGGGTGAGCTGGGATGTCGGAGGCACCTCATTCTGGGGCATAGCCCAGCGGAGCCTATAATCCTGCTGCGTCCTCAGGACAGGCATGAGCGGGAGCGTTGGCAACCTAAACCCATTTCCTCCTGCGCTCATACCCCACAGCCATGCCACGTGACTCCATCGGCTGAAGCCCACATAGTCCTATTTTCCAACCACGTGCCTGACTTTATTTCCGGCATCAGCCACTGAATCAGCTCTGAGCATTCATACCGGAGCCGAGCACACCAAATCCCCTGGGTCTAATCCCATTGTTTTAAAACCATACGGCGTAGATGTAGTCATTCCGTGGATGGCACACTCACATGGCCTCGCCCTTCGGGTCCAGCAACAGGCCTGTCTCCCGCTGTCTGCAGGATGCGCTGGCCCATCTCTTCGCCCGTCTCCAGCCTGAGCTGACAGCTGGGGCCATCAGTTCCTGAATTCCACCTCCTTGGAAAAGGAAGAAGATATGTTAAGGTGTTTCTTTTGGCAGAATAACCACTGATGATTCTCTACTTAGTGAGAAGGATTAAGACTTTGGTCCCGGGGCAGAAACACACCCTGTGGCAGTGTGTTTTACACCCTCTGCATGCCTGTTCCCAGACATGATATCACGATCGTCAGAATTGAGTCAAGCGTGGGAAGGCCCTCGGTCTCTGCCCTCGAGACTAGTTCCCATAGTCAAAGCGCTGGGAGACAGGCACACTACCGATGATAAGACCGTCGCCCAGATTCTTAGAGTCAAACTTAGCTTTCAGAGTTTTGTTCGTTGCTTCCTCTTTGCGACACATAGTCATTCTGTGTATACAGCAGACGACTTCTGCTTCCTGAAGTTGTTGGTGTATTTCTCAGAGAAGAAGTGAAATGAGGTTTAGTGTAAAACTGGGCCAAGCCACCCAAGCCTGGGGGGTGGTCCCTGCAGCCTGAGCTACGGCGAGTTGGTGACTGGATAGCATCATCTCCAGGCTGGGCCAGTTGTACGGCCTTGAGTGCATCTGGCAGCCAGTCATTCTGTTCAGAGAGGGTCATATTGACCACAAAGCTTCCCAGGTTCCTGGTCCTCTGACTCAGAAAGACCCTTGTATCTGAGGTGCTGCCCACTGGCCTGCAAGAGGGTCTTGCCCACAGGACACAGGAGTTACAGGGGGAGGGAAAGAAGACAGGGTACGGGAGAACATGAGGGTCCCTGGGGAAGAGGACGACGGTGCTGTTGGCAGCTCTTTATCCTGCTGTCAACGGCTGTGCCCACAGGACGCTGGGCAAGTGTGTCTGCCCCAAATCGGGCACACATGGGAGGCATGGAAGTGGGACGTGCTGTGTGTATGCTCGGCAGGGGGAGGCTGCGACCCTTTAGTCCTAAAGCACGGGCATCGGGAAGGGTACCCACATCCTGCCATCTTCTCCAAGCCGAGGGCAGAGCTCTGTGCATGAACCGGCTTATTCTTCCCCACACGTAAACCCAAGTTACCCTCAAGGAGCTACTGGTAGTCAGTAGGAAAGAAGGAAGGCGGAGCGAGCTCGCTCACCGCATGTAGAGCCGAGGTACTTCATAGAAGAGCACCTTCCACGTTCCCGTAGTGAGACATGCTCCGTCCTTGTAGTTGTCAGTAGTCCTGCGAAGCCTGTTCCTTTAGGGCCCGCGACTTCTGCATCAGCGTCTCTCGGGTGTTACAGCAGGGAGTTCGGGAGAGTTCTGTTGTTACATGACGGCTGGGCCTGTACAAACTTGACAGAGAAAGTGGAGCCCCGGAACAAGCTGGAGCTGGTCATTCACTTGTGGTTTAAAAAATGACTAATTTATAGGAAAAAAGAAAACCAATTACACTATAAGTAAATTTTATTACAGGGAAAAGTTTTAAAGCAAATGCTTAATTAATAACCCGGGCTTTCTTGCTCCATGCAGCAATTTGTGGGGGGATGGGGGGACCTGGTTTGCCGTCACGCTCCTGTGCTAAGTGTGCTATGACCCAGAAGATTCAGAGCAAGATGATGAGGACACAGACGCAGTTAGTCCTTGGACAAGGTGGGCATTAGGGGCACCCACCTGCCCCAACAGAAATCTGCATATAACTTTTGATTCTCCCCCAAAACTTAACTACTAATAGCCCAGTGTTGCCAGAAGCCTCAGGATAACATGAGCAGTCAATGAACATGTATTTTTTTTTATTATAAACCATATTATAAACCATATTCTTACAGTAAAGTCAGCTAGAGAAAAGAAACTGTAATTAAGAAAATCATAAGGAAGAGAAAATACATTTACAGATGTGCAGGTGTATTTACTGAACGGCAGGCAGGTATGGGAGGGCCGCTGGGGCTGAGCCAGGACAGGGGCGGGCTGGCGGGCTGCCGCCAGTATAGCTGAGCCCGCCTCGCAGCTGCGGCCTCCCGAATGCCCTCCTGGAGGAGGGTGGGGGCCTCTGCGCCCCAGTGCAGCCCCAGCGGGTCAGGAGGACCGCCATGCCCTGTGCAGAGCCGGCTGGCCCCTGGGCGCTCTCCTTGGCTACAGTCCAGGCACCCGGCAGCCTGCGGCCCTGCCCCTCTCCTCCCCAGTGCACGGAGGACAGCGTGTGGGACCCCTGCGGTCATGGCCTAGTAAGATCCTGGGAGCCTGGGTGCGTGGCTGTGAATAAAGGCCTTGTTGCTTCTGTCAACTCAAAAAAAGTGGGGAGTGCCTGGTGGCTCAGTTGGGCATTGGACCCTTGGTTTTGGATCAGGTCATGATCTCAGGGTCCTGGGATGAAGCCCCTCAGTAGGGCTTGACTGGGCCTGGAGGCTGCTTAGGATATGCTCTCTCCCACTCTCCCTGCCCCCTCCCCCCTCATGCACCTGCCGCAAACTCGCGCTCTAAAATAAATAAATAAAAGTGTGTAAGTGGACCCGTGCAGTTCAAACCCGGTCCTTCAAGGGTCAGCTGCAAGCCCCTAGTCTAGTGGGGCTTCAGGACCTCCTCCTCTTGCGGCCAGCAAGCGTTAGTGGAGTGTGTGAACCTCGCCATTCCGAAGTCTTGTGGGCACAGCAGAGCACAAAGCAAGAAGGGGCATGATTGACCGCACTTCCCTTCTCCGACCTCACTCGCCTCTTCCTCTGTCTCTCATTCGTTCACTGCCCTTCCGCCGCCTGGGTGCCTCTCTGCTCTGCAAACAAAACAGCTCGTTTCCACCTCCAGATCTTTGCACCTGCTGTCCTCTGCTCGCCTATCTCCCTCGGCTCTTCCCACCATGGGCTCCCGCTGCCTCTTACCACTGAGCCCCAGGCGAGCCGACCCCAGCAGTCTGTTGTGTTTCCTGCAGATCCTACCCGTCTGGAAGCATCACTTGTTTGTGTGCAAGGAGCTTCTGTGAAGACAGGTGGAACCTGCCTTAGTTTCCCCGCCCGGCCAGGTGCACAGTACACCTTCCATGGATGAGCTGTGCGTTAGGAAGCCGGGTCAGTATTTTGCTATATGTTTTGGACTTCACTTAAGATTACATCTGAAGAAAGGTATCCACATTATATTAAAAATGCAAAGTTTTAAAATCACCGATTCTGATCCTTAAGTCCCCTTCCATCTTGAATTGTGACAGTGTCTGATGCAGCGTTCGCCTCTCCTGCTTCCCACAGCCAGATTGATTTCCTGTTACTATTTCTACTAAATACTTTTGGAATCATCACCCAAATTCAGAGCTTCGGAGTTATTTTTAACAGTTCCTCCTTCTTCCCCTTCTCCACACAACTGGTTGCCCAATGGTCCTAAGTGCCTTCCTCATCCACTTCTTATTTCCGTTCTCCAAGGGTGTGAGTGAGCCCAAGGGCAGGGGTCAGGACCTGCTCAGCCCTGGCCTGGCCTGTTGCAGTGGCTGCCACACCATTCTCCCTGCACAACTCCTGCCAGCCCGTTACCCACACAGCGACCGATCACCTGCTGCTGTGGAGTGAATCTCAGGGACCTGCCCACAGCTACTCCTGTCCACCACAGCCCCCCCCATGGTCCTGTACACAGGGGTCACCGGACCCTGGGACACGGGACCCCCACTTTCCTGGCTAGGCTTCTCCAGCCCAGGTTGTGGCCTCGAAGTCTACTGGCAAAAGAATTTTGTCTAATAGGTGGCCGTGGTTAATCCGGTGTTTCCTCCAGGGAAGTGAAATTGCAGGATTTGAGGGAATCTGCAGACATCAGTTTGGACAAGAACGAAGAGGCACAGAAGGGGTGTTGGGCGCAGAGCTCGGAGGCAGGTCCTTGGCCGCTCAAGAGAAAGGGGCCGTGGAGGAGGACGAATGCCTGATGGATGTGCCGCCTCCTCCTGGAAGCCCCCCTCCTCACGCCAGACAGTTCATCTGCCTCATGAACCCGGCACTCAGGCGCTCTGTTTTGTCCTTATTCCTCCCCGCACCACCGAGAGCTCTTTGAGGGCAAGCGGTACAGGGTGGCACTCTGGCTAAGGGTTCTGGGTCGTCCACAGAACTGAAATAAAGCTGCACTTGCCGACATCCAAAAGCACAGATTCCAGCACCGTCCTGGCATCTCAGGAGGAGGGTCCCAGTTTCTCTGGGAGGCACCAGCCGCAGGATGCTACTCGGCTGCTTCCGAGGTAACGTCCCCCACCCAGGAGGCAAACTCCAGGAGGAGAGCCGGGTTCTCTTGGCCTAAAACCGTTGGCCACACAGGGCCTGAACTGGACAGTTCCACAGCACAGGGATCCCAGGGACAGGGAGACAGTGCGGCTCCGTGCAATGGGCTGCTTTTTACTACAAGAAGGAGAAAGGATGTTTTGCAAACAAAGCAAGAAACCTCCGCTACTTGACAATTATTTGCAGAGTCGTCTTTGTCTTCTCCAAGGAGGCGAGTAATGCATTCTCCCCTGGAGGGCAGGGTTCCCTCACTGATTTTGTCTGTTTATGTCTGCCGCTCCCTGAGCACAGCGTGAGCCGTGAGCTGGGCCGAGTGTCCATCCTGTGCCCCGTATCACCTGATTTCCTTAGCAGAAGTGCTATTACTAAACTCACTTTACTGGTGAGGAAACCGTAACTTAAAGAGGAGACAGACTTTCTTAAAAGCACAGTCAGGAAGAAAGACAAGCAGGGCTCAAACCTTGTGGAACCCCGGAGCTCAGGCTCTTTGCCACCCCGACGTGCCGACTCCACAGTGCAGATGATTGAGGCCCGTTTCTAAGAAGTATGCGTGTACAAGATGGCCGTGAGTGATCGTGCAGTCCTGCACACAGCTGCACGTGAAAGACCTGGGCACGCGAAGACACGCCACCGAGAGGCAGGTGGGCAGTCGAGAAGTGGCCGTGGAAAGAAGGGAGCCTCGTGTGCAAACTGCAGGCTACCTGGTGGGGTCAGTCCCAGCGTCTGTGGGCTCAGGGACAGCCCAGGGTGTAAACCATACATGAGCCGTCTACAACGAACTTCTGTGGACTGTCAGCTTCTGTGCGAAGAGAAGACAGGGTTATAGTGACTCTTGCACATAGAACAGATTGAAATGTTATAAAACCATCAAGTTTTAAATCAGTGTGAGGTTCACGAGAAGCTGGAGGCTGCCTCTACTCTCGCGGATTGAAGTTGGTGAATTCCCCCGCCACCCAGCTTGATGCCGCATGATGGGGTCGGAGAGAATCCAAACCCACCTGGTTCTGGCAGTCCTCATGCTTTTAGAATGTGACTTGTCCCCAGAGAAGGGAAACTGCCCGGCTTTTCACATGACTTTTGGACACACGCACCACGTGGACAAGTGTGCCTCGAGGAGCTCTCAAGTGAGTCCCTCGTGCCCCTGGAAGGCAGACCTGGGGAGGGGCAAGGAGGCGTCCTGGGCAAAACTGACCTGAAGTGAGTGGATTCTGAGTCCTTCTGGGGATCCAGGTGACCCTGGCCTGGGCACTGGCCTTCACAACAAAGAGTCATGGTCTTTCCCCTTTCGGTGTCTCATCAAGGGAATCTGAGCCGAGGGTTGCAGGTGCACGATGGACAAACCTTTTTAAAAATTGAAAAGAGAAAGAAAAAAAGAGTTTATTGGAGCCCAAGTAAGGACAGGTGTCCTGGATACGCAGTTTTCACAAAGGAGAGAGCTCAGGGCAGGAACATTTGGGCAGGCTTATATATGGTTTTTCCATGAGGAGTTACAAAGTATCCTGACAAAGGACGTTCCGGAAAGTTACAGACTTTATCTTACGTTTTTACTGTGTTCAAATATGTTCAATTATTATCTTATGGGAACCAGGGAGGTTTTTTGGTTTTTTCTTACCTTTGTATTTGGAATGCTCCTTTTTTGGTTCTTTTTTAAATGAAGCAGATGGACAGTGTGCGCTCAGGGCAGAAACAGACCCTGAAACCATTGAGGTTTTGTCGGATCATTTTGACCTCTGTAAATGCGTCCCTGGGAGCCCGGGAGCAGGGCCCACCAACATTAGGAGGAGAAAATTTCCTTTATCTGGGTGTCCTTCATGAGGAGCTCTCCCACATCTGAGGGAAGGGAGCAGTTTCCATGGAACCCTGTGGTTTTCTCCACACCCTGACTCATCCACTCATGTCCTAACCCGGCCTCCATGCCGCCCTCGGCTCTTCTCTGTGATGGGAAGTTGAAATCTTCATTCCTTTCTTCATCCCTGCAACACTGACTGGTGGTGTTCAGATTTTAGTGTGTGTCTTACACGGGGTCCTTACGAGAAATGCAGATTCTAGGTCACGCTCTGCACGCGGTCCTCATGCTGAGACACGCACATCCCGGTTCTCAGTCTGGGATGTGGCTTCGTACCCGCCTGAATGTTGCTGGCCCGGCCTGGGCTTCTCTCACCTCCTTTCCCTGATTAGATCATAATCTTTGAGATCGGGAGATGCGTGTTTTCTCTCTCTGGTCGCCCTGAGGGAGTACCTCACATGCTTACAAATACACATGAGAGGTCCCTATCTGCCGGAAGTCGATAGAAACTTCTTCCATTACCCATCGTTTGAATGTCAGGATGGGGTATGAACGAGAAAGAATTGTCTTCTAGGTTGAAAGACCAATCAGAAGAGAAGTAGACAAGGTTTTCCAACTCAAGTTTATACAGATTATTCAAAACACCAGGAAAAAAAAACAACCCAGAAGTTGGAATTTTAAAATCTTTTTGTTTTCTCAGGCATATTTTTTATTAATTTTACTTAGAACATTATCTAGAGGTGAAAAATGTTGCCTCCTTCTGCTTTATACCTAGCTCATATCCATTGCTTGCTTTCATTAATAATTAATAGAAAAGCACAATTTCAGATTAGCTCCAAATTCGTCAAGAGTGCAAACACACACCAGAGGCCAAAGTCAGGTACTACTCAGCGGCCTTCGTTCAGGGAGGAGGGAGCAGGGCCTGGCTGCTTCCTCCGTATTTAACGATGTGTCCCTCCTTGTCTAAAACCCATCAGTGTTTCCACTTAGTTCTCAGGACTTGGTGCAGACTCGGCAGCGTGGCTTACAGACAGCACCTGGTCTGACCCTGCACCCCCGCCTGCCACTCCAGCCCAGTCTCTGGTTCCGAGGCCCTCCATCCCCTCACATCCCAGCCCTTCCCACATCCTCGATCGTTCTGCCTTCAGTTTCTTGAAGGTGCCATCGTCTGTCTCCTATGTGGCCTTAGTATCTCCATTTTTCCTGGCCCAGCTAACTCCCTCTTCAACACTCAGGCCTCATTTCAAACGTCACTTCATCTGGGAGCTTCCCCTGACCTTAGGTCTGGGTCAGGGACATGACCCTCCTTTGCTCGTTACAGTTGCCTGTTTCTATTCTGTACTCTCTGCAGGACTGTAAGGTGGGTGCGCGGCAGGGAAATGAAAGGTCTGGATGTGTATGTGCTCATGGACACACACGCATGTGCACACACGTATGTACATGTACGTACACATCAAGCAGCCAGGAGGGGACGATTGGTCTCACTCGTCATGGCCCAGTGCCCTGTGGTTAGGTTCTTTCGAGCGCGGGGCTCAGGACCGCCCGGGGTTAGCCCACGGTGGGAGCTCGTGGTGAGGACGCTGTGGGCATGAGGGGAGGCTCGAAGCTCTGTGGGCACACAGCCGGTGCTGCCGTTGGGGCTGGCAAGAAAGGCCCCAACGTGGGCCCCAAACTTTAGAGAGTCTTGCATAACAAGAACATTGACCTAGAGAAAGTGCTTTTTTCTACCTGACATCCCAAGAAGGTACTTTGAAATCTTCCTAGGCCCTTCAGTGAGCAGCACACGGGAGAAGAATGCACACGGCACATTGGCCCGCCACATCCATAGAGGCCGGGCTGCGGGGTGGCGGTGTGCACCTGTGAGCGGTGGGGGCTCAGGCAAAGGGGAGGTCTCCCCCAATATGTGCTGTGTGCGTCTCTGCAGACGAGCCTCCCCTGGTATCTTTCCTCCTTTGCTCCTCTCTGTTGCTGTCATGCAGTCTGGGAAGGTGCTTACAACTACCTGGAAATCTTGAGTCAGAAAAGGGACGCGCCGAGGGGGTCACCTGAGTGCTTGACCTGATGAGTCCTGATCCTAGGTTCGCACGGGGCCTGTCAGGCCCCAGAGTCCTGGCCAGAGCAGGTTCCGCCCCAGCTCAGCAGACCCACACTACCATTCATGCATACGGGGGACCGGGGAACGCAAGGGGATGGAGACAGTGCAGGGAGAGGCGGGAGTCCTCAGCCCCCTTGCCCTCCGCTCTGTGAGCCCCCATCTGCTGCAGGTTGTTGGCTGGCAGTGAGAGTGGAGCCATGGGCATGATCTGATTGATAACTTCTCAATATTTAGACATGGAGTAGGTGGGTCTCCACTTGGCTTCTGCCCATGGCTCCCCAACAATATTTCAGGTAACCCTGCACACAGTCTTGCCTCCTCATCAAAGACTCCTGTGCTAACTGACTCCTTGGAAGTGGTCATCCTCGCTCCCTCTAACTTTCTGTTCAGGGAGTGACTCCTCTTCTGACGGGCTTATATTGAGTCTCCTTCTGCCTGCACCAGCCAGCTGAACTGCTCGCGTTTGAGGGCCCCCTGAGAGAGGACCTGCCTGGCTGGCCGGTCTGTGTGGAGCCGTTCTGCAGGCAGACCTCGCGTGCACGTGTCCAGAGCCCGTCTGCCGGCCCGTGAGTGCCTTGGGTGAGGCGCCGCCTCTGAAGCACACCTGCGGCCACTATGGCAGGTCCGTTGTCCACAGAAGCATGGTGGCTTCAGCTGAGAAAACCCCTCTGGGCACTGGCCCTGCAGAGGCCTGGGGCGGAGGAGGTGTTCAGAGCTCCCAGCCCAGTACGTGCTGTCTCCCTCATCCCGCTGAAGCCTACTCTCACATTGATTTTTTTTTTAAGTCACATATGCAATTTTTCTCATTTCCACCTAAACCATGCCAGCTAAGAAAAGGTCCAAGAGTCTAAAGTAAATCATTCCGAGTCTTCTGCAAAAGAGGAAGGAAAAATAAGAACTCTTCCAACTTCAATACCAGATTTAGAGTTTTTCAGATTATTTAGAAAGGTGCGGTCTGCTATTTCTCTATAAATTTACTCTGGTATCAGTAATGCCTCATGTGTATGGGAATGATTTCATTTCCTCTACCGTGGCCAGCTATAGTCACCATAAAATTAAGACAGTGGGGGAAGAAACCCATCTGTATGTAGACAACAGATGAATTCCTTTTCATGACACAGTAGTTTGGGGCACTTTTCGTGACTGTTTTTGTAAAATCCACTTGTTAGGCTGGCCCAAATACGAGGCTAGCCATCTATCAGTGCAGCAGTCTGGGCACACGGACCTAACCAGCCTGCATAAGGTGGCGCAGCTCCTGCAGCTCTGAGTGCAGTGCTGGGCTCAAGGGTAAACCAGCGAGTTGACCCCGCTCTTTCCTCTTGCTTCACACGGGCTCCTCACGGCCTTCCTGCTCAGCAGAGGCGGTGGGACTGGGTAACGGGCGCCCCCAGGACCCTTCGGAGCCATGCTTCCTGACTCCCTTCAGCCAGTTCTACGGAGCATGGATGTGAATGGCACAGACTTCTGCGCAGACGACTGTCCCAAAGTCTTTGTGTCATGTTGGGGAAGGAGGAAGAGACCGATGAGAAAAGATGAAACTTAAGTCTCTTGTACATTAAAGAGTTCAAGTTCTCAGAGTCAAGAAGAGCTTCAGACATGGGGTTCTCAGCTCCTGTGATTCACGGGAACCAGTCCCCATGTTTCATATGCCCATCTTGTAGCACCAGCCTGCAGCGTCTGATGTCAAGGTCAGGGCGGGGATTGGCACATGGACATGTGTTACGATTCTCACGGTAACATTCCTGCTCAGGCAGGGTGGAAAACCAGTGATCTAGAGGTTTGCAGTTTGCTTTTATCCCCGCTCCACCAGGGAGGAAGAGCTCACTAGGTGACTTTGGGGGGAGAAGCTGGGCTCCAGGGAAACCCATGCAGTTGGCCACAGGCTCTCAAGGAAGAGCGAGCAGAATCGTGGAAGCAGAGTCGTCCAGCAAAGAAGTCAGCCTGACTTTGGACTTTGACTGCACTGCGACCCCGCCGGTGATGCGGGTCGGCTTCTGGTGCCCAGGTGTTGGGCATCAGCGTCAGGTGTCTTCGGGATGCCACTCTGCAGGTGCGATGGCGGCGATGTTCTTGAAAAAGTCAAAGCAGATTGGAATGCTACCCAGCAAAAACAGAAACCAACCACTTTTGATACAGGTGACAAAATGGGTACATCTTAAAAACAAAGCAAGCGAAAGAAGGCAGTCACAAAACGTTACATGCTGCCCGATTCATTCCGGTGCCTTTCCAGAAAAGACGAAAAAGCACGTAGACAAAGGTCAGATCACTGGTTCCCAGGGACTGAGAGTGGGAGAAAGGGGTTAATGCAAAAGGTGGAAGGGACTTTTTGAGGGAATGGAGATGGTGTGTATCCCCCCCCCCGCCGTGTTTATTGGAGGTCAGTATGGCCCAGACGTTTGAAGCGATGTGTGGTTGTCACCTGAAGTTCAACACGGGGATTTGGACTGTATGTTACACCAGAAGTGAGGGGTCGAAATGCTCTGGATAGAATGATAGATCCTGTCCCATAGGGAAGACAAAAATATCGCTGTGGCGGTCAGTGTATCTGAAGACAAAAGTGTCCCAAAGTGGGAGGAATTTATTTTATCCCCATTTTTTTTATTCTAGGAGAAAACAGACAACACACAATCCAGCCTCTCAACAGCTGTTGGAGGGTGCAGTACAATTGTGGTAACTGTGCGCGTTGTCATAGGCAGGCTCTGGAACTTGTTCATCTTGCATGACTGAACCCCACTGAGCAGCAGCTCTGCCTTTCCCCCGGAAACCACCCCGCTACGTTCCGCTTCCGAGTGTGATTATTTTGACTGCCTCGTGTTGGTGGAGTCATGCACTGGTTGTTTTTCTGTGACTGGCTTGTTCCTCTGAGGTTTAATTGTCGTTTTGATTTGCGTTGTACTGGTGATTCCTCGTTGACGATTAATGAGCACCTGCTCATCTATGTGTTGGCCGTCTCTATGTCTTCTTTGGCAAATATTTATTCAAGTTCTCTTCCCATGTTTAAATTGGGTTATTGGGTTTCTAAAATTAATTCATTTGTTTATGGCTGTTGAGTTGTTGGAGTTCATTATGTAAACTTGGATGTTCACCCCTTCTCAGACATCCGGTTTGCAAGTAGCTTACTCCCGTTCTGCGTGTTGTCACCCATTAGCTCTTCCCTGTGCTCTACAGAAGTGTGTGTGTTTCATACAACCCTACCTGTCTATTTTTTTTTTTTTGCTTTTCTTGCCTGTGCTGTTGGTGTCAGATCCAGTAAATCATTGCCAAGACCCACGTTCTGAAGCTTGTCCTCTGAGCTTTCTTACATTTGGGTCTAACCCACTTTGAGCTGGTTTTAGCATACACCGAACTGTAAGGTTCCAGTTTCCTTCTTTTGCATGTGGAAACCTAGTTTTCACGTCACCGAAGGCAGGGGCTGGAGATCTGCTGTGTTGCACTGTCTCCCCAGTCGGTTTGGGCAATGTTTGCTCCACATGAGCAGGCATGTGAGGTTGGGTGGATATGTGCTTACTGTACCTCCTGCTGTCTCTTTGGTAGAATGTCCTTCTTTGTCTTCTGTGTCAACGTTCTACTTAGAGTCTCTCTGTTTCTGATACAAATATGGCCACTTCAGCTCTCCTTTGGTTGTCGTTTGCCCAGAATATCTTTTTCCATCCTTCACTTTCAGCCTTTGCATGTCCTTCAATCTAAAATGAGTCTCTTGTGGACAGTATGCAGTTGGGTCTTGTTTTTTGATCCTCTCTGTCACTCTGTGTCCTCGGGATGGGGAGTTCCATCCATGCTCATTTGAAGTAATCATGTAGAGAAGGACAATGCCGTTGTCTTCTTGGTCATTGCTCTCCTCTGTCCTGTGGCTCTTCGGTCCCTCTCTTCCTGCCTTTCTTGGTGATTCATTGATTTTGTGTGTGTGTGTGTGTGTGTGTGTGTGTGTGTGTGGTATGTTTTCATCCTATTCTCATTCTCTTTTGTGTATCTTCCTGGCGTACGTTCTCTGTGATTATCATGGGGCTGACATAAAACACCTTATAGTTATAACAACAGGCTTCAAGCTGATAATAACTTAATTTCTGCTGCATACTTACTGAAACTACATTTTTACATCTGCCCCCCGCTCTCTGTTATTATGTCACAAATTACATCTTTCTGTATTGTGTATGCATTAACATATTTTTATAGTGAAAGTTACTTTTACACTTCTGTTTTTGACTTGTCTGACAGCATTGGAAGTGATCCGCACACCACTCTTACGTGTTTCTGGATTCTGTGTGCGGCTGTATGTTCGCCTTTACCGATGAGCTTTCCACGTTCCTACGCTTTGGTGGTGATTCTGGCTGCCTTCTGTTTCCACCTGAAGACGCTCAGACCTTTCCTGTGAGCGTCTTCTCTGGGCTTGCACATGTAAATTCTGAGTTAGATGGACCTGCCAGCTTCTTTCTTCAGGAGCCTGCAGTCTCTTGCTTCCTTGGGCACCTTCGCAGCTTCGCTTGACCCAGCTCTTTTGTGTCCGGCGGTGCCAAGGCTTCTAGAGTATGCTGAGTCCCTCTGTGTCACGCGAGACAAAC
The DNA here is from genome assembly GCF_023065955.2 of Ursus arctos. Lineage (NCBI taxonomy): Eukaryota > Metazoa > Chordata > Mammalia > Carnivora > Ursidae > Ursus > Ursus arctos. The sequence continues at coordinate 1,089,048 of NW_026622897.1, read as the reverse complement.
GCTGGTCCCTTGGGCAGCGCCCTGAAAAGTCAGAATGTTGGACTTACACTCCACTCTTCTCTTCCTCCCGAGAAGGGAACCTTTATCCACTTTACCACGGGTCTTCTGAGAGCAGCTCGCTGCCGAGCTGTCCTTGTTCTCAGAGGTTCCTACGTGTCCATGCCGCCGGGGCCCGTCTGTGCTCTGAGACAGGTGAGACAGAGGTCAGTCCCTTGGGAAGCCCCCTCAAAAGCTGGAAGCTCAAACACTCCCCAGATGGAGCCAGGAGTTGGGGTTTTTCTTCTACTCACTGTGCGCTGAGCCAGAGGGAGGCGGTATGGTGAGCGAGTGCTCCAAACCATCACCTTTGTTCTCAGTGGCCCCCAGCCGATGCCATTTCCCGTCAGCATCTAGAGTAGAGCAAGACAGAAGCCAGTTCCTCAGGCAGCTCCCTGAAAAGCCTGAACGTGGGGAGTAATGTCCAGTTTCTCTTTTTCTCCCTAGGGAGAAGCTGGGAGCTGGGAGTTTTCTGCTTATCCAGCGTGCTGGTCCAGGAGGAGGAGGTGCTGTGCTGAGAACCTGCCACGAATTTTGCCACTGGCTTAGGTGAGGCTGATTTTGTACTCACCTGGGATGCAGGAGCCACTTCACTGGTTTCTGGATTTCTCACAAACAGAACGGGTCCGTGTGTTATTCAATCAGCGTGTTCAGGTGGGGAAGGACAGTCTGGGGGGCCATCCTGCCGTCCTGCTGACACTACTACACAGACGGTTTATGTCCTCATCGTGGTGGTGGTTTGTATACAGTTGCCCAAACTCACCAAAATACACATCTTACCGCATGTAAATTATACATCATAAAGCTGACTAAAAATAAATCCATAAAAAATTAATGTAACAAAAAAAATTTTTTTAGACCAACAGTATGGCCTAAACTGCTCCTAGATACTTCCCTTCGGTACTCAGCACTTTATAGATCTGCCATTAAATTCCACTTAGAAATAGCATTGCATGGATAAAATTTTCTGACGTATGCGCTTTGCTTACTTTTACTGTTTACTTCTCTCTCTTCTCAAGATTGATTCCAGCCAGACTCTGTATTTTTCAGGACAGTGAGGAAGTCATCATGTGGGGATCGCCATTTCTCAATAAAGAGAAAGTTGCATCCTATGTATATCACTGCGTTCTCGGTGCCCAAACAAATGTCTGATACGTCATAGACATTCGTTAACATTTCTTGGAATAAATGAGTAGAAATTTTCTTCTTTGGCATTGCTCTGTCAAAATAGTGGAGAAAACTCGGCCTTCGAGTCAGATCCTGTTTTTGAACCTTGAATTTGCCGGTTCGGAGCTGTATGGTCTTAGTCTGAACTCGTGACTCCCACCTGTGGAAAGGGATAGAATAATCCAGCACACATGAAGGGAGCTCCCCCAGCTAAACAAATCACAGCTTTCCGTTGTCTGAGTGTCGTTACCCAAACAAGAATTTTCATTGTTTCTTTTCACCCAAAAATCTTAATGGGCTGGTTACCCATAATTTGTGTCACTTCCAATCAACATTCAAGACACTTGAAATGCTAACTAGACTGGTTTTTTTGAAACTTGATGCTTCTCTCCCCAATCTGATGACATGACTCATTTCTGTTGCTCATGGTTGATGGAGCCTAGCAGTGCCTAACATAAATGCTGGCTTCTTTAATTGCATGTTTATAGCCATTTTCATGCTCTCAGAGCTCTCTTCTTGGCCAACTGGGAGCTCAAGAACCACATGAGAGCGGAGCCTGGGTGGAGGGGCCTCATCTGCTCATACCTTCCTCTGTCCGCTTTCCCTTCAAGCCTGAGGCTCACAGTCCTGCTTTCACTCTCCTCCTGCCTCTCATTCTCGTATGTCTTGAAGGTAGCTTCTTGTTCCTGCTCTGCTCTGCAGCCTCAGCTCCTCATCCTCACGTTTTCCCGACACCATTTGTCGAAGAGACTGTCTTTTCCTCATTGTTTATTCTTTCCTGCTTTGTCAGAGATTAATTGACGATACAATTGTGGGTTTATTCCTGTGTTTCTGTTCTATTCCACTAACCTGTATGTCTGTTTTGTGCCAGTACCATACTGTTTTAATTACTACCACTTTGTAATATAACTTGAAATCTGGGATTGTGGTGTCTCCAGTTTTGTTTTTCTTTTTCAAGATTGCTTTGGCGGTCTGAGGCCTTTGGTGGTTCCAAACCCATTTTAGAATTGTTTGTTCCAGCTCTGTGAAAAATGCTGTTGTATTGCGATAGGGACTGCTGTTGTATTGCAATAGGGACTGCTGTTGTATTGCGATAGGGACTGCTGTTGTATTGCGATAGGGACTGCTGTTGTATTGCGATAGGGACTGCTGTTGTATTGCGATAAGGATTGCTGTTGTATTGCGATAAGGATTGCTGTTGTTTTGCGATAGGGACCGCAGTAAGTCTATAGACGCTCCGCGAAGTATGTGCGGTCATTTTACTCTTAGCCATTCTGCTAAGTTGGAGTGCGGTATTTTGATGCAATTTTATAGACTGATTGATTGATTTTAAAGATTTTATTTATTTGAGAGAGAGAGAGTAAGAGAGCACAAGGAGGGGAAGTGCCAGGGGGAGAGGGAGAAGCAGGCTCCCCGCTGAGCAGGGAGCCCAATGTGGGGCTCGATCCCGGGACCCTGAGATCATGACCTGAGCCAAAGGCAGACGCTTCACTGACTGAGCCACCCAGGTGCCCCTTCACTGTGATTTTAATGTGCCTTTCCCAATTATATGTTTTTATGTGTATATTGACCATTTAACTAATCTCTATTTTGTGAAGTGTCCTAGTTTTTTGCCTGTCTTTTTAAAAATTGAATTATCTATCATTTTCTTATTGATTGGTAGTTTTTTTATATACTCTGTATATGAATTCTTTGTCATATGTGTAGTATATAAATATGCATGTATATATTTATATGTTATATAAAAAATAAATAGATTAATGAATAACACAGGAAATTTAAAAGCCAGAAGAGAAAAGGTGGACAGATATCATCACACACATGAAATTTTTAGTGTTCAGAGTAATGAAAGACAGCAAGACTCCATAATATATAACAGACACCATGTATATATATATATATACATACACACACACACATATGATATATGTAATGTATAATATCGCATCACCTATATTACATATATATATAACTGACTATATATATGAATATACTATATGTATAGTTCAACCAGCCAAACCTGTTCCTGAGTTCAGAGAAATGAAATGAATAATAGGACCACCCATACACACTTACAAGAATGTGCAGACCAACTTTATTCCCAATATCCCCAAACTGGAAATAATGAACTATCCAGAGTGAATAGAAAAATGGTGGCATTCCCATAGTGTGGGACTCAACACAACATAAAGGATACATTTCAGCTGGATGCAGTCCATGAGGGGAGGAAGTCAGACCCAAGATAGTAGACGGTAGGGTTCTATTTATATAACGTTCAGGAACTGGCAAAACAAATACTTATTGATCGTCATCAGACAGTAGTTACACTTGGAGTGTTGTTACCTTCGGAGGGAGGGAGAACGAGGAAGCCTGGGGAGCTGGACATACTCTCTCCGGATGTGGGTGGCGGGTTAAAGTTACGTGCGTTGTGTGCTGAAGATTTGCACCCTTTGCCACATATGTGACCGTCTCTTCCAGCTCGCCCTGTGAGCGGAAGGATTTTGTTTGGTTTACTGGTTGAGTGTGGCTGTCACATGACGGGTGCTGCACGTTGAAGGAAGGTTGTGTGGGTGAACCAGAGCCGGCGCGGTTTTCCCATGGAAATGGTACCCCAGTCGCCACAAACCAGATTTTGGCATTGGATCTACTTTCCTTCAAACACGTTGCCCGTTAATTGAATCCTGTTTAGAAAGGATTAGCCTGGAGAGGAGCCCACTTGAAGTTGCATGTGCAGAGGAAAACCGCAGTGGCCTGGTCCTGACGGGCAGCTGCACAGCTGTGTGGCGGTTCCCGGAGCTCCAGGAACACCGCGGCTGGTTCTCAGCGACCCGTCTAGACGGCCGTGAGGAGCTGAATCATGTGTTAGAGGAACCCGGAGGAACTTTGGTCTGCGTCCAAAACGGGGATTTTAACAACAGTTTAGAAATTAATGTATAGCAAGAATGAAAGGAAGAAGAGCCATGTGTACAGGAGAACGTGGTGTAGGATAAAGACAGCGTTTAATTCTCTTGGGGACTTGATGGTGAATTGGCAAAGTAGTTCTGGACAGTTGGCCATGAGAAGAAAAACTCTGGCTTCCTATTCACACTACGTATAGCATTAAATTTGATCAATTAAAGATCATGTGTAAGAAAGAAAAGATAAAAGATGTGAGGAGATAATTTACGAGAATATACCGATCACTTTAGGAATATGGGAGACACACTTAAGCAACGTAAGAAATCTGTAAAAGCCCAAAGAGAAAGATGGGCGGAGAGGGTCACATAGGAAAGTTCTCTTCAAACGTTTGGAGTGTTAAAAGACGCCGTGAACTGAGTCAAACTGACAACCTGGCGACAATATTTGCTGTGAAGATAATAGATAAAGAGTCATTTCCTTTATAAATATAAAAGCTGTTACAGATTTGTAAGATGAAAGAAAGTAACTCAATAAAAAATGGAAATATGAGCACTAAAGATATGAGCAGGAAATGCGGAGGAAAGCGTGTTTCTACGGACGTCGGTAGCCAGCAAAAGGCACGTCAGAGCAGTAAGACGACGCCATTCTGTCGTTGATCAGATGGGCGGAAATGAATTCACGTTCTCATTTCTTCGGTTCTTTAGGGGTTTTTTTTTGACATTCCATCCTTAAATGCTTTTCAAAGGGAAAGGGGAACTTAATATTTCCCTTCAGAACTGGGGGACTTCTGGTTGAAGGTCAGGTACACAGAGCTGGCTGGAAACCTGACCAGGCACGAGGCAGCTGCTCATGCACAGGAAAGCAGGGCTCGAGCCTCCCCCGATGCCCAGCTCCTGGGGTGGAGCCGGCCCCAAAACTGGCCCCAGCCCCCAGGCACATTCTCACCTCCCAACATTTTCTGGGAATAACACCTTAAAGGGATACTCTTCTCTACCCTTTATGAAGAAAAAGAAGAAATTTGTGCCTCAGGAAAGAGAGGACAGCCTGTCCTTTTAATGTCCTGTCGAGCACCGTGACTGTCCCACGAGGGTTATCTAGTCGTGTAGAACGCATTTTTATTGGGCTTGTTACTCACTGTTGATTGAACGTGTAGATTAGTGAAGACACGTGTTAGTTGATAATTTTGGCCTATCAGCAGTATCAGTGACTTCTGTCCCATAGAAAAGATAACCCCAGTGGTTGTGGTTTTATTGTCTTCTAGGATATTACCCAGTTTTGTAGCTGGCCTAAACTTATTCTAGGGTTCTTCTTTCAAATGACTGCGCGCACTTCATTTCTCAGATATTTTTCGGACTAGTTTCACCATCCTGCTCATTCTCTCATCAATTAATTGAACAGATCCTTATATGAGTCATGGTTTTAACTTCTTGAAAACTACACTTCAATGCTCTTTCTTGATGTTATCCAGTGTTCAAAGCCCAGCCTGATGCTCATTTTTTCTAGAGATCTCTAACCACCCCAGACGATCTCTACCTGCCCTGGACGACCATAGCGACCACCTTTTCCAACCGGGAGCCCTAAGGTTTCTTTAACGTGCTGGGAGGCCAGGGAAAGGAGAAGAAGTGGGAGGGACGTGTCGGTGATGGTCACGCATGTCGGCCCCACCGCCCTGTTTTAGGGACCGTTTCCTTGTGTACGAGGAAGTGTGTTAGACTTTGCAGGCTGTGTGGTCTTTGTCCCAACTACTCAGGTCTGCCTGGCAGCAAGAAATCAGCCGTTGACAAGATATAATGGAGCAAATGTGGGTGTGCTACGATAAATCTTTATAAACACCGAAATTCGAATTTCATATAATTTTCACATGTCTTGATGCATTACTTTTCTTTCAGTTTTTTTTTGCCATTTTAAATGGAAAAACATTGTCAGCCGTAGGCTGTCCCGGAGCAGCAGGTGACCTGACTTGGCCGCCAGCCTCCTGCGGCATTGAAGGAGCCTGCAGTTCTCCCATAGGTCATCTGTAGTCCATACTGTTGCTATTGTGTTGTCTGGTCAGGGTCTCAGGATGTATGTTTGTGAGGGCGGGTGCCTCATACTTCCTTGGAAAGCTCTTAAGGACCAAGTTCATTGGAGCAAAGCAGGCTCGATGACTGTTGAGTAGGAGAAAGAGGTTTGCTTGGCATCAGCCTGGCCTGAGGAAGGTCTGGGTAGTGGCCGACTGCTCCTCTGAGCAGGTGGAAGGTTCAGGAAGAAGCCAAGGGAATGGCACCCTCAGAGAAATCCTTGACAGACACCCAGGAAATGTAGTCGGCTACCATGTAGCCCTTTGAGTAAGATCGAGAGTAACCAGGAGGCAGGTGGCCCTTTTCCATCACAGTGAAGCCACCAGAAAAAAGCCAGCTCTGACCTCCTTGGGTGCCTGCAATGCCCTTCTGTGTCTCTAAGGATCAGGTGCTGATGAGGGACGCTTCGTGCCTGTTCTCCAGGCCGGTCCTTTGACAAGGGCGCACCTTCCCGCCGTCTGACATATAGTCTCCAACTGTTTGCTCACTTCCAAAAAGTCTTCCTCACTTTCCGTCCTCTCTCCTTCCCAACACACACACACGCATGCACACACACACACATGTGCACACGCACGCATAGGCCTGGGCAGGCCTCCTCCACGGCAGGGCCAGCGCTCATCTTCGTATTTACTGTGCGTAGGACATCATCGGGACTCGGCAGCTTTTTTTTTTTCTTCTTTTTTTGGAATGGGGCTTTTAAATAGCACCTCGTTTAATGCAGCCATTTAAAGAGGTCTCTGAAACACCTGATTTTCATCTGGTTTTATCTTTGTGGCCAGGGAGTGTGAAGGGACAGGAAGAAGAAACAGACTTGGATTTTCATGTGAATCCTCATAGATGCCCCCTTTAAACTCCAGAGTGGTGGTCCCCAGAGCACCATTGCTGGACCCCATCCTGGAGGTTCCGATGGAGGAAGTCTGGGGAAGGAGCCAAAATCTCACATGTCTAGCAAATTCTCAGGACAGGCTGCCGCTGCTGCTGTGGCACCACACTTTGGGAGCCAGTGTTCCAGAAGATTAGGTCCACAGCTCCCCTATACCAATGGGAAGTTTGGGAATTCATCTTTTGACTTGGAGGCCTCCAGCCTTATGATCAGCCTCTGTCTCCAATCCCAGACCTCCGATTTCCATCCCAGCCCACATCACCACTATCCTCTGGCCAGGACAAAAGAGGATGAAAGCAGCAAAGAAGGATCTGAGATTGTTTCAAATTCAAGTACAAGAAACTGACAAAAACTTTGGTTTACAGGAAGGAATTAGCCTTGAAGAGGGAGTATAATTTTTGAGCTCATAGAGTGATCCTCCAAGAGGAATTTGGGGCTAATTTGGGAATTAGGTGGAAAAGCAGCTTTCCGCCAAGAAATCACACAATACTGGTCACACCCACCACCGGAAATACTTCCATCTTCCAGTGGGTATTTAATACTGTGCCTGGGCAGGGGGCATGAGGGGTGGGGAAGGCTGCAAAGGGAGGGAGGGGCCAGATCCTGGAGATGGCTTTGTCATACTTTGAATGACAAAGAAATCTGCCCTTGGCAAACTAGACTACAACTTTGCCTTTCTCTCCCACGTTCTCTACACAGCAGCCAGAAAGGCATTTCTAAATGAAATTCAGCCCTGTCTTGCCCCAGCTTAAATCCTCCAGCTCCAACTAGTGCCCTCAGGATTGAATTGGGACTGTGGCAATGCAGGCCCCTGCTTCCCTCCCCAGTCCCATGTCAGGAGATATCCTCCCCTGCCAGCACGCATGCACACCCGCATGCACACACACACGCACACACATGAACGCTCACATGCGTGCACACATACGCACGCACACTCACATACGCGTGTGCACACACGCACGGCCATGCACAGGCACACACACACATGCACACGTGTGTGCACACACGCACGCTCGCACATATGCACACACACACACATGCATGTGTGCGCACTCACACAGATGCACGCACATACATGCACACAGATGCACACACATGCATACACGTGTGCGTGCACACACAAAGCTCTGCTCCAACCGTTCTCGTGGGCTTTGCACATTCTCTTCCCTCTTCACTTTCCTCACCCCCTGCTTTCCCTCTATGTTCTCACCCAGGTTAAGACTCCCCTTAAACTTCCTCTGGGAAGTCTTTCCTGACCCAGAGGAAAAGATATGTGTCCCTCACAGGCTCCAGGACTACACAGTGACTGCTTGATCCCTGTAGGCCCCAGGGGCAGCTACCCCAGGACACATCTTTCTCAGTGGATTGCAATGATCTGTTTACTGCTGTCTCCCCCATTACACTGTGAGCTCCCTGAGAGCAAGAACTGTGTCCCTGGAACCTAAAACCATACCTAGCACACAGTCAGTAAGTACCTATGGAATTAGTGGATAAAGAATATTATCTTTTTTAAAAATACAGACATTGGAATTTTGAATTAAAATTTTTATTCTAGAAAATTTGGAAAATACGACAATGTACAAAGAAGGAAATTAAAATCATTTGTAATCCCCCTATTTTGAGGTAGCCCCTTTTAGTTTATGCATTAATTTTTGAGAAAGGGGATACTATGTAAAAAGGAGAATGTAGGAGCTTTCTGGCAACGATGTGTATTGCATAGAGAATGGAATTAAAAGACCAGTTAGATGAGGGTTCAAACTCTGGGTATAAAACGACAAGTGCATGGACAGAGGACAAAAGAACAAAGCCGTGAGATGCATGGGTAAGTAGCAGGTGCGGTGGCAGGACCTGGTAATAGATTCGAGGAGGCGGGGAGCGGGGAGCCGAGCAGAGAGATGCTGTCTGCTGACCTAAAGGTTAATAAACTGTTGAGTAAATGGAAGATTTTGAGATTGAAAGAACAGAGGTGTCCTTCTCTCATCGATTTCTTCATCAAATATGTATTGGGCGTCTGGTCTGCTCCAGGCACTGGTGAGGAATGGACACGACCGCAGCCACTGAGCCCGAGCACCACTGCGGAGAGGCCACCTCGCCCGTCCTCGTGTCAACTGCGCCGTAACCTCCACACTGTACAAGATGGCAACAGTTCTCAGCGATTTCTTGAGACGTCAGCGCGAGAGCCAACGTCCTGACCACACGACAGGTCTCTGCAGGTAGGCTCCATTGTTGATCAATACTGAACAGACGGGCTTAGTGCACTAATGCCCACAGAACACTTGCTTTCCCTCCAACTCATGTAACTGCCCCCCCTTTTCTCTCCCTCCTAACAACCCCTTGCTTTCACCCTGCAGTGGGACAATACTGGGTTTCCATCCGAACGCGCTCCCCGAATTGCGGCTCTTTATTTTCTGGGTAAAGGTACATCAGTGAGCACAGCAGCAAACTGCTGGCCTCCTGCAGCTGTGGCTCGGGTCGCCCACACATGGTCCCGTGGACAGAACGGGCAGGTTTAGGCTGGGGGAGCAATCGAGGAAAGTTATCAAGTCCTTTACAGAATTTTCCAAGAGCAGCTAATTCCTTTAATTCCCGAACACAGGCGTGTATGTTCGCGGCTGCCACACGAGTTGTGAGCCACTGTCTTTGGCCGGTGAAGAAAGCAGACAGTTGCTTCAGATGGAGGTAGAAAAACCCCTCCTTATGCAATGGCTAGTTTTTGGTTGGTTCCAGATGTGAACAGGCCAGAGTCCTTCCTGATGAAAATTGGGAATTAGTCTTGCTCTGAAGAGACATCCTCTAATAAAAAATTCCATTAATAGTCAATAGCTAGAAAAACCACAGAAAATTTCAGAAACTCCTGGAGAAAAAAAAACACTAAGTAAATAAAACGGCCCACTTGTGTAACACTGGTTACACAAGTGTTCACTTTGTGAAGATACTCTGAGATCAATAATTTGAGATTTATAATTTGGACACTTTTCTGTGTGTATATTGTAGAGCAATACAAATTTTACTTAAAAGCAAAATTGCTCCAGATACAGTGTCTTCTAAAAAAAAGAAAAGAAAAGAAAAAAACCAAGAATAAAACAAACCAGGGAAATCCTTCTCTGTTTCTCCGACAAGGAGAATGGTTGCTGCCTGAGGACAGGACACTGGTGTAGCCTGTGAGGAGCACTTTCCCGGCTTCCGACTCTGGAGTCGGTGAAGCTGGGCCCATCACATTCCAATTCCACCTTCTTTACGGGCTGGTTGGCCACTGGCAGATTGTTCAAACCCTTCAAGCTTCGTGGAGCTCATCTGCAAAATGGGAAACCATCGACGTCTCAGAGTCGTTATGCATATGAACAAGGTGATGTGTGTGCCGGGTCTGGCCCGGTGCTTGCCATACGGAGCGCCCGCACGAGTGTTCCGTCCTCACTTCCTCCAGCAACATCCCTCTTTTACACCTTCCCAGATGTTCACAGGTCTGAGCTCCCATTGAAGGCAAAGGGAGATGCTACTGGGACAAATACGCCAAAGACTGGAAAGCAGGAGAGGCCCGAGGAGGAGCCAAGGCCAGCCAGGCGCTGGCACTCATGAGTAACAAGGAAAATGTGAAGGAATCGTCGTCATTACTGAAACCCAGCCAGACACTGCCGCCAGGGTGCCAATGACAACAAGGAGAGCTGAAATTATAGTATTTGCTCACTGTGCAGATTTTCCCCACAGAAAAATAGGGGGAGTAAGTAAAAAAACAGCAATACGATATATCACAACAGTGGATTTTCCCATGGTGTGAGTCTAGCAGGGAATTTGGGGTTACTTTTTGGTGCCAGTCTTACAGGAACACTTGGTTGACTCATTAAAACCCAATCAATGGCTATTTTCATGTGTGTCATCTTCTGACATGACGTTTTGGGGAACTGGGGTATTCTGCTATTGGCAACGTGTGACATTAACTTGCTTTTCTTGCGGTGGTTTTCCCTGACTTTTCCATTCTCCCGTGTTTGGGGCCTGAGGTAACCCGATCGAGGTTCACCTAGCAATAGATTTTGCACAGTCATTAGCTCTAAAACTTTCCCGGGTGCCTCCCTTCCTTCCGTGGGGACCCATCCTGGCCTTCATCCTCTCTGCTGTTCTGTGCCTTCTTGACGTCACAGATAGTCTTGGCCTGAGGCTGCAGATTGATGGGCTTACACGGTGACCTTGGGGATTGCTTCCTCATCATACATAACGGGTTCAGTGTTCCCCCACTGATAGCTCATCTCCTTGGGATGAGGAGGTCGTGGTTTCCATGAGTACTGTGCCACCATAGACCCATGCGGCTTGTACTTTTCCTTTGTGTATTTCTTATATGGGGGCCACTGTGGCATATCGATTATTTTAAATAAAAGTGACTCAAGAGACAACCTGTGCAGGAAGGACACTGAGACCGTCCCCTGTCCCCCTGAAAGCAGGAGATAAACGTCCAGGTGAAAGGTGCCCTCCCTGTGCCAGGAGGTGAAGACACATCCTTATCACCAGAGATGGGACATTTAGAGCCGAGAAGACTGTGTCAACACCCTTGTGACCTTGTGCTAATGTAATCTGCCAGCCCAAGTCTGTTTACAATTCCTTAGGGACTGAAGCTCCCAAAGTTAAGTTTTCTTTGTCCTGTCAATGCCTCACAGATTTATGGGCTCTTTGTCTTGAAAGTGTAATAGCTGCCCGCCTGGGTCATTTCTTCAGGTCTCAAGCATATAACAGGGCCTCTGTGTGCTCACAATAAACTTTGGGGTTTTTTTCCTGTTGATTTGTCTAATGTAAATTTAATTCTTAGTCCAGCTGGAAGAGCTCGAAAGTCAGAGGAAGAATTTTTCCCTCCCTTCACTTCAATGTAGAGTAATGATCGATCCCATAACCTGTGACTTAAACAGAGGAAATTTGTTATTTAAAATTATGTATTGCTTAAATGCAAAAGACACTCCAAAGGTGATACCATATGTGTCATTGGGTGGTTAGGTTCCAGCCTTGGCTCAGAAGAATACCTGACCTTGTCTATCCCCAGTGCCGTACAGCCTTGGGCTGGCCTCTACCTCTTTAGGGACATATGAAGGGGAAACAGATCTAGGAAATCTGATTCCCTGACCTTAGCATCTCCAGCCCATTTGTTTATTGTCACTACAGAAATGGGCCAGTGCTCAGGAAGGCTCCTGCTCTCTCACCCATCAGTCTGAGCATGTAATAAAACTCTTCCTCCTGTCCTGTGCACGTGGGGACAGGGGAGTGAAGGCAGCAGCTCTTGGCTGGGGTTTGGGACTGATTTTTGCCATTAGAACTCCAGCCAAGGGCCCCTGGGGGGCTCAGTTGGTGAAGCGTCTGCCTTCGGCTCAGGTCATGATCCCAGGGTCCTGGGATCGAGTCCCACATTGGGCTCCCTGCTCAGCAGGGAGTCTGCTTCTCCCTCTGCCTCTGCTGTTCCCCCTGCTCATGCTCTCTCTCTCTCTCTCTGTCAAATAAATACATAAAATTAAAAAAATAAAGAAAGAACTCCAGCCAAGAGGCAAGCATTAATGTTGTAGGGAATTTAGATTGCATGTATCCATGGGGGAGGAAAAATTTCAGTTCTTCTGATTGGACTAAGAATCAGATTGACATGAGACAGATTCACGGGAGAAGATAAAATTTAATTTCATACCCGTGGGGAACCCACACACACATGAGATTCTAAAGGCAGTCAGGCCCAATGTGTTAACAGCATCCTGGAAAGGTAGCAGGGGGTAGGGGGTGGGGCCTTCCAAGGGAAGGAATGAAATTCACAGGAAGGTGAAAAAAAGTAAATGTTGAGTAACAGGTGTTTGCTGGGCACTCAGAAATAATGCACAAACAGGCCTTGCTGGATTCCTTCCTGTCCACTGTAACCTGTTCATATCATAATGCAGTTCTCTCTCTACCTGGAGCAGGCCCTCTAAATTCTTTAAGGCAGTTAGGGAAGGTAAAGTTTCTTCCTGAGTCTTTTGGGTCTTGATTGTTTTCAGCTGAAAATAATCTCCCTGCCAAAGTGGCCAATCTCAGGGTGGCCTGCCCTTGTCCCCTATACATCATTCAAAGATCTGGTTCTAAGAAATCATTACACCCATTCTCTCTATAAAAACAAGAGCCGAGATAATATGAACAATGACAGGTGGCAAGTTTATGAGAATAAAGGGAGGTGTAATTGATAAGCACTTACCATTAGGTCACATGGATGCAGCCATCACCTGCTAGAAGCCTCCAAACCCCCACAAGCTGGGATGCATAGGACTGTTTGTCCAGTGGCCTGTGAAGTACGTTGCACTGTCACAGCTCCTTTCTCAGCTGCCTGCCTGCCCGCTACCCTACGACCCAGCAATTGCACTCCTGGGTATTTACCCCAGAGATACAGAGGTAGTGATCTGAAGGGGCACCTGCACCCCAATGTTTATACCAGCAATATCCACAAATAGCCAAACTATGGAAGGAGCCGAGATGCCCTTCAACAGATGAATGGAGAAAGAAGATGGGGTTCATATATACACTGGGATATTACTCAGCCATCAGAAAGGATGATTATACACCATTTGCATCAACATGGATGGAACTGGAGGGGATTATGCTGAGTGAAATAAGTCAAGCAGAGAAAGACAATTATCATAAGGTTTCACTCATACGTGGATTATAGGAAACAGAGGACCATAGGGGAAGGGAGGGAAAACTGAATGGGAAGAAATCAGAGAGGGAAACGAACCATGAGAGACTCTGGACTCCAGGAAACACACTGAGGGTTACTGAAGGGAGGTGGGTGTGGGGATGGGGTAACTGGGGGATGGACATTAAGGAGGGTACGTGATGTGATGAGCACTGGGTATTATATGCAACTGATGGCTTATTGAACACTACATCTGAAAATAATGATTTACTTTAATTGAATTTAAATTAAAAAATCATGTTGCTTCTACCACCATTAAAAAAAAAGAAAATTTGTGGTATAGCTAAACTTTAAAACAGGATTTTTAAAGAACAGGTTGAATCTATATTGGGTGACTTGGAGGTTTTTCTATGTAGTGATCATTAGTGAGAAAAGCAGGAATCAGAGAAATGTACGTAATTTAATTCCACTTCATAGAACAAATCATGACAAACTTCGTTCCCCCTTATGTGAGTGTGAGGGTGTGAGGGTGTGTGTCTGTGTGTGTGTGTACTGTTAAAAAGAAAACCTCAGGTCCACAGTGGCGTCACTTATGTTAAGGCCTCACTTAGTAAACCAAGATTTAGTATTTAACTTAATTACAGTTTCAACTCCCCCAGGAATGTAACCTCTAAGCAGCCAACGCAGAATATCCTGGGCAACACGAGGAGGTAATGCGCTCACAGACCCATCCTTTTCCCCTTAGGAGAGCAGCCTTGCCCAAAACAATGCATTCTTTGCTAATAATTTCCTTTTTTCTACTCCTTCTCTGCCTTTAAAAAAACGTTCCTTTTCTGTAGCTCGACAATGCTTCCCTCCACTTGCTAGATGGGATGCTGCCTGATTCGTGAATCGTTTAATAACGGCAATCAGATCTTCAAATTTAGTCGACTGAATTTTGTTTTTTAACAATACAATATGAGCAAGAAGGAAAAATATAGAAGATTGTATCCAGATTGTTAATGAGAGGAACCAGAGAGCAGGACGGGGTGAATTACTCATTGGAGAGAGAAGACAAGAGGGGGTTGCCTGTGGGACAAATGGACTAAGGGACAGCAAGACACCATATTGAAAAAGGAAGTTGTCCATGACATCAGTTGCATACGTGATAAGAACTCATTTCTAAAAATTAGCTGAATGTGCATTTAAGCATGAAGAGACTGAGAGAGGAACGATGACCTCGGTGGTGGCCATCTCCTGCGTGGAATCTTAGTTGATATTCTGTTCTTCATGTTTTACAGAGTTGATCCCTTACTCTTTTCCATATATCTTTTGTAGTTCAAATATTTTATGACTGACATGCATTATTATATAATCAGAGAAAAAAATGTTAAATTTCATTGTCATAAAAACATTTGCTTATTTTTATTTCAGGTGGTAGTTCTCATTCTCTCTGTATAATTCCAGCAGCCACTAAATTAATTATGTTCAGAAATTGGACATAGAAAGACATAATCGCGGTCTCTGTGTCATGCACCTTATTGGGGCAGATCCAGCAAGGAGAGGGCACCAGTGGAGGGGCGTAGAAGTTGGGGAGACACAAACTCACTAAATCCACGTTGCAGGTATAGGGGAGGCAACACTTTACCTCTACCCACCTCAGGTTTTCAGCAGAGCCCTTTAGCAATACGGCAGATTAACGAGAGAAAACCTTGAACTGCATGCAGCCCACATCACGCAGGAAAAACCTAAAAGAAAAATAACCTAGAATGGCCCAGAATTCCAGCTTATAGTCCATTTTCCACAAAGAGCAATATGTTTGCCGGGACATGACAAGACAAAGGAAAGCAGTTTGAGGCTTCCAAGGGCGGCAAACTGAGGGGAGGTAAACATACGGGAGGAAATTAATGAAGCAAGATTTGTTCGTAGAGTCCTCTGGTCTGACTCTGATAAAAGGAGGATTTATATCCTGCCTTTAGGCAGAAAAGGGGAGCTTTTTCTGCCTTTGCTGTTTCTTAATTGTCTTCAGCTCAAAACAATTTTTATGCCAAAGAGACATATTTTGGGATGATATATTCCGGCTTCCTTCAGTGCATCAGGCTCCAGGATAAAAGTCAGAAGAGGACAATCAGCTCAGTCCCAAGGGCAAAAGCAAGAAACACAGAGGCTGTTGGAGACCTGAGGAGGGCTTGAAGCGAAGGTGTGGGCTTCGTGGGAGCTGTGTTTGCAGAACACACCTGTGAACGGGCCCTGGAAGACTAGCTGCCCTGGGGTGGATGAAAGACAGGGTCAAAGTCTTTCCAGAAGCAGACAAGAACTTGACTAGACAGACAGGGAGTTCTCTGAACTTCTTTGACTTATGCCTAAAACACGGTTGTTTAGATATTGTTGTCACTCACTAGGAGACATTTTCTACTTCTAAAATGAATTCTAAGCATGATTCATGCTTCCTTTCAGGACTTAGTAATCATCTGATGGAGTTGGTGTTAGAAAGGAGGAAGTTCCATGCTGTCTCCAGAGAGTGGATCTTTTTAGGGGCACCTCGGGTTGGAAATCCCAAGAGCTTGTTATTCATAGTGAAACTGAGATGTGGAACTTGAGTTCGTGAATTTTCTTGGTGCTAAGGAAGAGCCTCTCTCCTTGATCTGTATTTGTCTCAGATACGTTAGGTAGCCATCCTGCACAGAGAGCATCCCACTTCCAATTTCGTGCCTCCATGCCCAGGTGGCTTCCTTCGGTCCCTCCTTGTGTGTGGGCGCACCTGTGTGTGCGTGTGTGTGTGCTTCCTTCTTTGGCCTTTCCCTTCCCTAGATGCCCTGCTTCTCTTCCTCTGTGTGGGCCCATGTGATCCCCCAGCAGGGCCCCACACAGTTTACTTTTGGTCAAGACCCAGGCATATCCCAGTGGAAGAGCTCTCACCCAAAAAATGATCTTCCTCACAAGCTAGTGATGCTGATTCCGAGTCTTCCAGTAAAGACTAGTTATCACTGTGCATTTGTCCTCTGGAGGATTTCAGGTCACTATTTTGAAATTCTTTATGTCTTTTAGAGTGCTCTATGGCAATGAAAATGTCCATGATACTGGTAGCTCTTTATGGCGTCATCAAACAATACCTGGTAGAAAAATTTGTTGAAAGGCAGCTGAGGGTAAGAGAGGCTTCTGGTGGCTCTAATTTTTTTGGATGGAAATGGCTCAGGAATTGGGGTGGTCAGTCATTTAAATATTTCATAAGTTTGCCTTAGATCACCCCTGATTTAAGGACAGGCATAGAAAAGAGACACTTGCTGCAGAAATGTGAGCACATGTCTGTGCCCGGTGATGTCCCCTCCGTGTTCTATTTCAATCCCTTTAAACTCAAACACCCATTTATTAACTGCTTCGTAATACTATCCCTTTGTGTTCTCTGAAGGCTAAAATAGGGTCCACGATGATTGCTAATTTATAAAATGTATACACTTTCTGGACAAGTTAGATAAAACATTTAGAAAATTATACGTAGACTATATGAAGAGTAAGGACGACGACGATGATGATGGTAGAGCACACCTGCTGTGTAGAAAGGACCGTGTTAAGTAGCCTGTATATGTAACACGTATGAATCTCAGTCCAGCTGTGGCAGATGTGATGCATTTTTAAAACATTTAACCTCAGATCTGAGCCCATTTCAGTGGGCTGGTAGGAAACT
The DNA here is from genome assembly GCF_023065955.2 of Ursus arctos. Lineage (NCBI taxonomy): Eukaryota > Metazoa > Chordata > Mammalia > Carnivora > Ursidae > Ursus > Ursus arctos. Next base: position 1,071,718 of record NW_026622897.1, on the reverse strand, counting down.
CAACTTCAGTCATGCTCGCACTCCGTGTCCTCCATATTGATTCACCCAGCCTGCACATTCTTTCGCTTCTACTGCCTGTGGCAGGCCCCCTCCAGGGGAGCTAGAAGCCCCCGGCCCAGATTCCACCTCCCTGCTGCACCTCGCAGTGCTTCTGTGGTCCCACCACAACCTTACAGTGCTGTCGTGGACTGGGGTCCAGTTCTTCATGGCACCTGGAACCCGTAGACTCCCCTCCACGGCCAGCATTGGCTCCGTGTAGGAAACATCCATCTTTTCTCAAACCAGAGCCGTTTCAGTGGATCTAGTTTCTTGGAAAGAAGTCAGAATGAGAATAACATGCTCAGTGTCGTAGACGTTGAGGCAGGAACCACTGAGCTGGCTAGCTGCTTGGGTGGAGCTTGAAGGAAAGGAGACAAATACAGGAGAAAATTTCGTGGTTTAAAATCATCTTGTCTCACTCTTGAAGAGAACTGTGAGCATTCCCTCTGGTCTGTTCTCTATCCATTGATTTGTTTTCTCTCTGAGTTGATCAGACCCTCAAATACAGGTGGTCAATCCTTTGTGAGAATCCCACTACTTTTTACTGACACCAAGTTCAACAGATTTGCTTTCTGTGGTCTAAATAGTGTCTCTGGAATCCAGGTCTCTTGGCTTTACGGACATCTTCCAGAGGCTGGGCCTTGTATCAGCCCCCTGTGGGATGCCACGTCGGACCAGGCAGAACTGGTCTCGTTAGTTACTGACCCACCAGCGTGGGGTATATGCTACTACAGGCCGTACGTTCTCAGTGGGGGCAATATCACTCCCAAGTGGGTGAAAATTCATCACTGGGGACAAAAAAGTCTTATTTTTTATGTATAAAGGACAGATAGTTATAGAGCATATAAACAAATACATAGTACGTCTCTGGTATTAAATTTTCATCGGAGAAGTTCTAAAATGTCTGTTTATTGGGGGCAATAAGGAAAGAAATGTTGACAGACATTGCTGTAGGTGTCGGAAAAGGAAGAGAACCCACGTCCATGGACGGGCTGTTAAGGGGCCAGGCGCAGCGTCGAGCGGTTTCGTTCATCGTCTTACCGGATCCTGCAAACAGCTGTCTACGGAGGAGGAAGCCGAACTTTCATGACTTGCCCAAAGCCACCCACTTTGTAGGTAGCCTAGCTGAGGTTTGAGGCCAAGTCTCTTTCCACAGCTGGCTCTTCTCGTTAAACCAGCCTGCAAATTCAAACTCAGTGCAGACGTGTCTGCGTCATGCTCTCCACCCTTACGTGTTGCCCTTGTTGTTGGAGAGCAAGAGCAGGAAAATAAACAGTTGGCTGACTACACACGTGTATGGATCACACTGCGTCTACTTGTGATGTGCGCGTAGGACGTCTGCTTCCTGCTGCATCTCACGTCTTGGTTTATTGTCTGAAGGGGAGCCGCTTGCTGGGGGAAGAAAAGAGACCACAGAGAGAAACCATGGTGGCCTGTGCCTTTCCTGCCTCCTCCCTCCACTTCCTTCCTGCGGGCAGCGCCCCGTGGGAGCGCCCTCACTCCCGAACCGGACCTGCTCCGCCTTCCTCGCCTGCGCTCTGCAACTTCCCATGTGCGGTTCGTGAACTCGGCGATGCTTTGGGGCTGAGCCCTGGTTGGAAAGGCGCAGATTTCTAACCAGTTCCTCTGACGTTCTCTTCCGAGCAGCCAACTAGCAGCTCCATGTAGGGTCCCGTTCCAGGTCATTCTGGGGGAAGGTGGAGGGGACTCCGTGAGCAGCCCCCACCGTCAGCACCCGCTCTTCTGCGGTCCCTCTGTGATTCTGTGCTGGCTGAATGTAGATGCACTTGTGCTGGAAAACTGTTACTGAGGTTGACTTTTCTCCTCTATGGAAAAAGTTAGCTGGTCTAACCCAACCATGGCAGGACCAACATCCAGGGACAGAAGTAAAAGGAGAAAACAAAGAATGAACTTTTGTTGAGGTCATAGCATATGAGGGTAGGTGCTTTTAATGGACTGTGTCATTTATTCTTTACAAAAACTTCACATTATCCCCATTTTACATAAAAAGAAAATGAAGCATGGAAAAGTTAGCCTAAGTGCACACAACTGGTGAGGGTCACCCTTAATGGCATGTTCTTGAGGGGTGCTCTGGGACAATTCCTGGGGAGCTCGGCAGCAAAGCCACCCTAGCAGCAGGGCACTGCCCGGGGCCAAGGCCAGGAGGAAGCGCACAGAGCTGACTCTCCAGAGAGCAGCCAGGACGGCCGCCCCCGGGCCTCCAGACTCACCTACAGCGTCTCGGGACTGCGAGCTTCCTCCCGGCCCCCACGGCCGCCAAGGGGACAGTCTGGCTTTAACTGAAAAGATTGAGAGAATCGCAGTGTCATTGGTGTAGTGTTTGCAGTAGTAAGATACCCATAAGAAGACCAAAATCTGGAGAAAAATCAAAGTAATGTGTGACAAAATGGTGCATGTTGTAGCAACAGGGCAGCACAGTCAGGAGACCTCCCGGATGTCTCCTTCGGCAATTCACTTCCTTTTTCTGGACTCCCCATTCTTTATCCATAAAAGGAGAGAGTTAACTAGCTGAAACTTTCTTCCTGCACGAACAGACTATTGGTGGAAGGGTCAGCTGAGGGATTTCTTTGTATATTTGGGGAACATTTCTCCTCTCTGGGCCTTGCCAGTGACCGTGTTCCATTTGCCTCCAGAGCCTCAGGGATGGCACCTCAAATAGTCGACGGTGATTGTATCAGGGAGACGCCTCGGAAGGCCCTGTGTCTGGCTCAGGAAGGAAACAATATAATAGGGAAGCATTGTGCTGTAGAGTCTGCTCTTTCCTGAGGAAGGTCTTATCGGCAAGTGGTCCCTGTCGTGAGGGTCTCTGACCTCGACCACTTTCTGTGCTTTCATAGACATGCTCTTCTTCACAGGGAGCACTGCCAGGGACCCCGTGACTCTAACTTCCATCAGTGTGTCCCGTGGAAACCAGTCTGGGCCTGGATCATTATCTTCCTGTAGCTCCTTTGAACACAGGAGAGAGGTCTGGGCACGTAGGCGATCGCCCTTCTCATCCCCATTACCAACCTCTTCTAAATGTCTTACCTAAGAGAGCAGTAAAGGAAGAAGCATAGCAAGTCACTGAACCGGTAAGGTGTGTCAGGCATTAGGCTAAGTACTCTTCCCTATAATTTAACATAATCCTGGTAACAACTCTTGAGGTAGCTGCTATTTTTATTCCAGTTTCACAAACGGAGAGACTAAGTCTTACGGAGATTAATGATTGTGAAAGATGGTACAATGAGCTAAGATTCTCAGGCTGGTTGACTTGACCCCCAGAACCTAAGCTCACAGCCCCTGCGATGTTCTGCGGCTGCCGAAATGGTCCTTCTCCCTCATACTCAACCCACATGGGGCATTTGGCCAAGATCAGACCATTAAAATTTGGGTATAGTTTTTGTTTTGTTTTTTAGAAACCTTCCAGAGAGGACATTTTTCCCCTTCCTTTGCATCTTGGGCAGCTTTGCCTTGTATCTTACATCCTACGCTTTGTGGACTTCCTCAGAGTCCTCCCCGGACCAGACCGGTTCCTGCTGGGACTGAGACCAGTTCTTGCCTGCTGTCAGTATGGTACGGAGCACACCTTCCGTGTAACGAGCACTCCCACAAAGAAAACGCACCGCTGATGTTCTCCAGGCCCCGTGCTTCAGCAGCAGTCATCCACGCATATGCTCGAGCGCCTGCTCGCGTCAAGACCGCGTTAGGCACAGAAGACGAGCAGAGCCTGCCCTCACGGAGCAACATTCTGCTGGTGGAGAACCAGCCCCTCCCAGATGTTCTGATAAAGCCCATTTTCTCCTGCTTTCTAGCCAAACCACCATGCTCCTCTTACGGTTCTTGACTTCAATTCAGTATCTGACAGAATGACCTTACGGTACTTACAGGAGATCTTCCCCTTCACGCATCCTAGAGCCACACGTGTTGCACCGTAAGCCGCAGGACACTCCCCTTCAGGCCAAGAGAAAGGACGTGAATATTCATGAGCATGTACAGCCCGTGCTTGCGTTTAGAATACTCCGTCTCATCTCATCATCGCAAAAGCTTAAGGAGGCAAAGGTCATTATCCTTGTTTTCAGATGAAATATCTGAAGATCCTAGAGGTCAAGTCACAGAGCTGAAAAAGGGCCGAGTTGAAAGAAGGGTGCCAGCGATGGGGCTCCTACACGGGCCCCCTTGTTCTCCTGCAGCGCCTGCCTCGGGGAAAGACTGGGGAGAGCTCTCGGTTCCTGGGCCTGGGAGGTGGGGCATAGCAGTGGCTGAATCCTAACCCACCACCCTGGGGCCCATCCACCACCAGACTGTCCACACCAAGCATTCTCTACCGACTGACAGACCCCAAGTGAACGGAGCAACCAGTCCAAGAGACAAGGAAGCTGAGCGGACAGGGAGGCAGATTTCAGAGACACACCTTTCCCATCTTCCACAGTTGAAGGGTTGACCTTAGGCTGCCTACTGCAGCCTGTTAGGGAGGTACGGGAATTGGCCTCTGGAATCTCTACCCAGGTGCGCCGCTGGGGTCAGGCAGGTTAGAAGCAGGATCTAAGTCTGGACAGCGCATAGAGCAGACCTCACAGCGTCGTGATGTTACAGACTTTTCCTCGTTAAACACGAGGTCTCTGTATATCACTGTTCTCCAGGGAGCTGGGTGCAGCCTGGGGAACATACTTGTGGTTCAGCAAAAGGATTTTATTCATCTGACTTTTTAAATTTTATGTCTTAAAAAAAGCCTATTTCACGTACAGTAAATACAAGGAAATTATTACAGTAAAAATTCAGATGCTGAACTTTCCAAACATACATCTCTAATTATTGTAACATTTTAGGTGTGTAGTGTTTCTCATATAATGCATTATTTTAGAGGGCTTACTGATTTTGGGGAATATACCCTGAGTTGTCCGAGTGATGAGTTCGGTGCTAATTGACCCATTGTTGGTCCTAGGAAAAGCTCTGTGCTTGCGTTTGCGTGTTTTTGAGATAAGTCAAGGGATGATATCAACTGTGAGTCACTCGGAGGATTTCATATTCACAGAACACGGCCTAAGGGCTATATAAGTAGGGACGTTTGAGGAACTTTGTACCGAGAAGGAACCGGGTAAGTTGGGTTGAGCCATTCCCAGTTCAGAATGAAGTTTCTTCTGTTGGTGCTGACCCTGCGGGTCGCGGCTTCGGGGAAGGTTCCCCTGACCAACTCTGCAAGCTCTAAAGAAAATGGTGTGGTGTTTGCTCAAGTAAGTGTTGACCCAGCGTATTTACCCAGCCCGATTTGTGTCTTTAAAATGTATTGCACTGACTAGTTTTATCTTGAAAAGTACTAGTTGAAAACAAGTTTAGGGGACTACTTGCTTTTAGCACTGTATTTTTCTTCGCCAAAGAGGAATGTAGCAAAGTGGTGTTGTTTTTGCAGGAGTGTTATAAAGTTCTCTTATTGAAACTGCCCTATAGGTCACTGCCTCCGGAGCTGCTCCACGGCTGAACTCTACCCACCCTGAAAATAACGTGACATATGCTCAAGTAAGTATCAACACTGGGGTATTGATCCAGTCTGATTTTGTCTCTAAGATCTGTTGCACGGGGGCACCTGGGCGGCTCCGTCGGTGAAGCGTCTGCCTTCGGCTCAGGTCATGATCTCAGGGTCCTGGGATGGAGCCCCGAGTCGGGCTCCCTGCTCGGTGGGGAGCCTGCTTCTCCCTCCCCCACCCTTGCTCTCTCTCTCTCACTATTTCTCTCTCTCTCTAATAAATACATAAATACATAAAATCTTTAAAAATGTTTTGTTGCGTTGACCAGCTCTATCTTGAAAAGTCCTGGCTGAAAACTGGTTTAGGAGGGCTCTTTGCTTTAAACACTGATTTTTCTTTGCCAGAGATGAATGTAGGGGATGTATTGGGTTCTGAAACAGTGTTACAGAATTGGTGGGTGAATTTGTTCCTTTTACTAAAAAACTTTGGCCGAGGAGAGTTAGTTAAAAATAATTGCAGTCAAGTTCTGTTCAGTATTTTACAATAATTATTTAATGCCATTTAATGATCTGAGATTTGAGCAATGGCTTGATTATGTAACCGTTTCAGCCTGCCATGATGGTTCAAGAATACTTTTTACTTTCTGGCATCCCAAATATTTCTTCATGAGCATGTTTTAAAAATAGGGTTTTTTCCATATGTTTCTTTTCCCTCATTGTATGAGTTTGGACGATCTCTCCACTCCCTACAGCTCCTCTAACCTTTGCATTTACCATTGTTGTCCATTGTGTTGAGCTTTGGAATTTTAAGCAGGAAAAATTTATCCCAACTTAAATTAATAATTTATGCATCCTGGCAATAAAGGTTTTGCTGCTTACTTGATGCCATGATGTGCCAGATGCTGAAATAGATTTTAAATAGAAACAAGCTCAAAGAGGTAGACACATAAAGGTGTTTCCAGTGGCCCTCCAGCAATCAATATTGCTAATAGTTGCTGACTCACCTTGACAGCACAGAGAATTAAGATTTTTTTCTCATCATAAATAATGGTGTGGTGCCTGGTCCAGAAGCACCAATGTGCAGTTGAGTCCGCAGTACAGAGCTCCACCAGAAACCCCTCTGTGTATGATAAGCTCTAACTAAATGTATTTTTTTCAAGAGGTACCTGGAAAACTTTTATGGTTTCGTGATGGACAGAATCCCAACGACAAAAATGAAAGTCAATGGGGACTTCATGGAGGATAAAATTCGGGAAATGCAGCAGTTCTTGGGGCTCAAAGTGACTGGGAAGCTGGACCCGTCTACCCTGGACATGATGCACACGCCCCGATGTGGAGTCCCTGACGCTCATCACTTCCGGACAATGCAAGGGAGACCCATCTGGAAGAAACGCTTCATCACCTACAGGTGACATCACAGCTGCGCACCTTCCTACCTTCCCTTAGGTCTGACCTCCAGGAACCTGGGCCACGGATAGAGCCCTAAGTCTGGAGGTAGATACGAAGCCTCCCTCCGTTGTCAGCACTCCTCCTGTGTTAACATTCATTCTTTCAAGAAGGGGGATTACTCACTCAAGTAGGAGTTGTTTGGCTTGTCAACCCAGAGCACGGTATTAAAGCTGCAAGTAAAAGGAGAATGAAACCAAATCTGTAATAAATAAGAGACAGGAGAACATTTTATAGGACAGGCGAGATAAATGCAGAGGCCTGGGAGCAGGGCAAAGGGCGTACACGTCTATGAATGTCAGTCCTTCCCAGAGAAAACCGATAAATCATAAATGAGAAGAAATCCGGTTAGATTCTGTTTAAGGAGGAAGCTGTCCAAGGATAGACACTTCTGTAGCTAATGGTGCAGGGGTTGCTATCTAGACTATCGATTTACGAAATGATTCATTCTCCACCGATGCAGACAAAAATGCAGTGTCGCAATAAGACAGAATTAACACATGGTTTCCATGTATTTTTCTCTCTCTATTTGCTCTGCTGGTAAAGAATCAATAATTACACTCCCGACATGCGGCCTGCAGATGTTGACTATGCCATCCAGAAGGCTTTTCAAGTATGGAGTGATGTGACCCCCCTGAAATTCAGGAAAATCAATTCAGGAGAGGCTGACATTATGATACTTTTTGCATCTGGAGGTAAAGAACGTGGACTTATTTCATCTGTGTGGTTGGCGTGACCTACAGCATGTAAAGAAGGACTAATTTTCTTTCTTTTCAAAAGCTCATGGAGACTTCACGTCTTTCGATGGCAGAGGTGGGGTCATAGCCCATGCTTTCGGACCTGGACCCGGGATTGGGGGTGACACGCATTTTGATGAGGCTGAAATCTGGACTAAAAACTACAAAGGTAAGCAAAAAAGATAACAACAAAAAACAAAAACACAAAAAACAAAGAAAAAACCAAAACCACACATGAAAAACCCTTTACAAATTCTATATTGCGTCCTAATTTTGAAGGGCGGCATTCTGAGAAACGATTATACGACGGAAAAACTCATTCTGATTATAATTGTGTTGCTAAATAAAACGTGACACTTTGTCCCAGTTTCACCCTCTATAAATTGAGGATATTGAACTAGATTATCTTGAAGTTCAGGTTTAAGAATCTGAGGGTGAGCTAGTTCCTTAGCGTGAACCAGAGTTCAGAAAGGTGAACACTGTGATTTAGGCGGTCGGTTTTTGACGGGGCAGTCCGTGCGTGAACTCACGCAAACGCAGACGCTGACTCTGTGCTCACCAGCCGTCTGGGGTGGGCGCCATCCGCGTGATCCGCGCTGGCAATCTCTTAGATTCGTCGTGACACAGAAAGATGAAGTCATAGAAAATTTAGAAATCCCTGTAGCGGAACAAGGTTAGACGGTCACACGGCCTCTCGAGGTTCTGAGATAGGAATTATAGGATGTCCCGCTGACCGCTTGACAATGCCCTGTGTGTGTTTGCAGAGGAGGCTGTCATTCACCATCCCTCTCAGACAGCGGGGGGAGGGGGATAACCAGTCTCCCTGCTTGAAGGAATCACTACCCACTGGAAAATTCAAACCCTCATATCACAAGCCTTCCTAATCATTCTAGGGGAAATTCTAGATTGTATGACTGACTCATGCGGAGAGTGAATGGAGAGAAAGTCTTCAAGAATGGGCTCTACTGAGCGCCCCCTCTCTGGCTGATACTGCCTGCTTCAGATGGCAGTGTTTTCATAGACCAGAAAGGCTATTTGTTTTAGTCTGACACATGACCCAAGGCTTATTAAATTCTTGATCGAGGAGTTTTGCATTGTCAAAAGACAACTGACACAGAATTAGGTCCTCATTGAGCTGCAAAGCCTCAGCTGGTCATGTTAAATTTGTCTAAATTTCATCCAAGGTTATTTTGGGTGTATAATGTTTTCATCCAACATGGTAGACCTGGGTTGGTTAGCCTCATAGCATGTTTTAGAATTCTAAAGGACTTTAGAAAAATAATTTAATACAGATCTTTATGGAGAGAGGAAATTCAGAGCAGGAGACGGTTAGCAGCCAGCTCGTGGAAAAGCTGGGGCAGAGCTCACATTTCCTAGTTCTCTTCTTTTAACCCAATGTGTACTTCCCACCTGTCCACTTTGATTTATTTCTATTTGGTGCAATTCTGTGCTTTCAAAAAGCTTAATTGTTTATGATAATTATAACTCAGAGTGCTCACTCTCCCAGTAAATGGAATGAACAGTTCACTCAGTGGTTGCTGAGTTTCTCTCACAGCGTTGGGTGATGGGGGTGCTGTTTGGACACAGAGACGAAGAGGACACAGTCCCACCCTGGAAGAGCGCACAATCTGGTGGGAAACAGAGTACACGCAGAAAACCACGATTGTGAGATGAAGATCAGTAGTGGTCTTTTGCGCAAAGCTTTACGGGAATTGAAAATAGGAGAAATTGAGATTTAGGTCAAATTGTAATAGGTTGGGACATTTGACAATGTGTGGAGACGTTTTTGGCTGTCAAAACTAGAGAGGCTTCACTACTTGAATTTAAGTGTTGAACTCTGGAGTTTTCTAAACACCTGTGATGCACAGGACAGCCCTCACCCAAGGAATGATCTGGCCTACAGTGTCAGCAGTGCTGACATGGAAAAGCCTTGGCTCAGAGGGTCAAGCCTTCCCAAGTGTGTGCCATCTCCTCGTGTCAGATTTCGGTTCTGTCATTGTCCTCCAGATGCAGACATATTTCACTGCTCTTGCCCCCTTCTGGTTGGTTTCCTCTCAGGCACAAACTTGTTCCTCGTTGCTGTTCATGAGCTTGGCCATTCCTTGGGTCTTAGCCATTCCAGTGATCCAAAAGCCATCATGTTCCCTACTTACAGTTACGTTGACCCCAACACCTTTCGCCTCTCTGCTGATGACGTACGTGGCATTCAGTCTCTCTATGGTGAGTTGACTTTCTTTACTGTTTTGTCTTACAAAGACACTCTCATGAATTGTGTCATGGTATCTGCATTTGAACAAAACTTTCACCTCTGTCTTCTGTCTGGAGCCTTGTGAAAACCCTGTGAGGGAGGTAGCACACAGATTTCTGTAATTTTGTGGAAAAGCGCAGGAGACCTAGTGTGCTGATGCCCATGACGGGGGCAGATTCTGAGTCCGCCGGCCTCAGGTTTGGTCTTTCTATCCACCTCACCATTGTCTTTGAAGAAGACACGCGAGAGATTATCTGCCTCGAATAGGAAAACCAGAGTGATCAGATTTTTCTCCTCCATGATTGCGACCACATGGGGGAAAGATCTTTATTGTCTGTTTCCTGTGAATGTCATAGGAAACATAAATTGCTTTTTATGCATTTTTCATTCAGAAAATTAATGTTTTAGAAAGAATGGTTCTTCCCCTTAGCAGCTAAAATGCAGATTGTTTTTTCCCTAATGCTTCTTGAAATGTATTTTCAGGACGTCCAGAAAGGCACCAACCCTCATCAAATCCTGACAGTAGAGAATCAGCCACCTGCGACCCCAACTTGAGTTTTGATGCTGTCACTACAATGGGAAATAAAATCTTTTTCTTTAAAGACAGGTAAAATCGTCTTCGTATCTGACCAATATTAAAGGCTCTGTCCTTGGATTTTTAGAATGTTTTGTCAGAGAATGGTGGAAAATGATGGAAAATGAAGTAGATGAAAATTGAGGAGTGACTTGGAGTCAATTCTGTAGGAAGTAGACAGCCAGAAAGTTCTTTGAAGGGAGAGAGTGGTGTGATTATATTTGTGTTTAATGAGAAAACTGATGCGTAAAAAATGGATTTGCAGTAGGAATCTGGGGTGAGAAAAGGTAAGGCAGGAAGTGAAGCCAGACTACTTTAATCAGAGGTAAAAATGGTTAAGTCTAGGACTAAAGGTGTGACAGTAACAATTTAAGTCCTGATTCTTTTTTTAAATTTTCATGAAAATTTATAATTTTTTCTTTTTTTTATTATAATAATGTTTTTCTATTTTATTATGTTAGTCACCATACAGTACATCCCTGGTTTTTATGTAAAGTTCGATGATTCATTAGTTGCATATAACACCCAGTGCACCATGCAATACGTGCCCTCCTTACTACCCATCACCAGCCTATCCCATTCCCCCACCCCCTTCCCCTCTGAAGCCCTCAGTTTGTTTCTCAGAGTCCATAGTCTCTCATGCTTCATTCCCCCTTCTGATTACCCCCCCTTTCTTTATCCCTTTCTTCCCCTACCGATCTTCCTAGTTCTTATGTTCCATAGATGAGAGAAATCATATGATAATTGTCTTTCTCTGCTTGACTTATTTCACTTAGCATTATCTCCTCCAATGCCCTCCATGTTGCAGCAAATGTTGAGAACTCGTTCTTTCTGATAGCTGAGTAATATTCCATTGTATACATGGACCACATCTTCTTAATCCAGTCATCTGTTGAAGGGCATCTCGGCTCCTTCCATGATTTAGCTATTGTGGACAATGCTGCTATGAACATTGGGGTGCATATGGCCCTTCTCTTCACTACGTCTGTATCTTTGGGGTAAATACCCAGTAGTGCAATGGCTGGGTCATAGGGTAGCTCAATTTTTAACTTTTTAAGGGACCTCCACACTGTTTTCCAGAGTGGCTGTACCAACTCACATTCCCACCAACAATGTAGGAGGGATCCCCTTTCTCCACATCCTCTCCAGCATTGTTGTTTCTTGCCTTGTCAATTTTTGCCATTCTAACTGGTGTAAGGTGGTATCTTAGTGTGGTTTTGATTTGAATTTCCCTGATGGCTAATGATGTTGAACATTTTTTCATGTGTCTGTTAGCCATTTGTATGTCTTCATTGGAAAAGTGTCTGTTCATATCTTCTGCCCATTTTATGATTTGTTTATTTGTTTCTCGCGTATTGAGTTTGAGAAGTTCTTTGTAGATCTTGGATACCAGTCCTTTATCTGTATTGTCATTTGCAAATATATTCTCCCATTCCGTGGGCTGCCTCTTAGTTTTTTTGACTGTTTCTTTGGCTGTGCAGAAGCTTTTTACCTTGATGAAGTCCTTCATTTTATCTTTTGTTTCTCTTGCCTTTGGAGATGTGTCATGAAAAAGGTTGCTGTGGCCGATGTCGTAGAGGTTGCCGCCTATGCTGTCCTCTAGGATTTTGATGGATTCCTGTCTCACATGATTCTTGATTATACAGAAAGGAATTCCTGGATAACTTAGAGCACAGATTGAAGCAGATATTGGAAGGGTAGGGCATGGAGAAGATTAGTGTTTGGTAGATGGGACAAATATTCTCCATTTTTTAGATTGAAGGATAATTGACATACAATATTGTATTAGTTTCAGGTGTACAACACAGTAACTTGGGATTTATGTATATATTACAAAGTGGTCACCAGAATAAGTCTAGTTCCACCCGTGACCATATCGTGATGTTACACTATTCCTGACTCTGTTCCCTGTGCTGTGCATTTCATGCCTGTCTCTTACTTACTACAGAACTAAAAAGTGTCCTTCTTAATCCCCTCCACCAACCCCCAGCCTCCCTGCTGGCAACCATCCATTTGTTCTCTATCTATGAGTCTGTTTCTCTTTTGTTTTGTTCGTTCATTTGTTTTGTTTAGATTACACTTCTAAGTGAAATCATATGATGTTTCTTTCTCTGTCTGACTTATTTCACTTAGCATATGCTCTAGGTCCAACCATGTTGTCGCTGATGGCAAGATGCAAGATTTCATTCTTTCTTATGGCTGACATTCCACCGCATGTGCACCACGTCTTCTTTATCCATTCCTCAGTCGATGGACATTTACCCTGCTTCTATATCTTGCCTATTGTAACTAATGCTGCAATGAGCATAGGAGTGCCTGTGTCTTTCCTAATTAGTGTTTTGTTTGCTTTGGGTGAGTACCTAGAAGTGGAATTGCTGGATCATATGGTATTTCTAGAATTAATTTTGTGAAGCACCTCCATACAGTTTTGCAGAGTGGCTGCTCCAGGTTGCACTCCCACCAAGAGTGCACGAGGGTTTCCCTCTCTCCACATCCTCACCAACACTCGCTATTTCTTGTCTTTCTGAGTCTACCCATTCTGACAGGTGTCAGGTGATATCTCATTGTGATTTTGATTTGCATTTCCTGGTGGTTAGTGATATTGCACATCTTTACATGTATCTGTTGGTTGTATGTCATCTCTGGAAAAATATGCAGTTTCTCTGCCTACTTTTTCTTATCAGATTGTTTAATTTTTTAAAAAATATTGAGTTGTTTGAGTTCCCTATATATTTTGGATGTGAACCTCTTATTGGATATATCTCTTGCAAATATCTTCTCCCGTTACGTTGTTTGCCTTTTCATTTTTGGTGGTTTCCTTTGCTGTACAAAGCTTTTCAGTTTGATGTAGTCCTCCTTGTTTATTTTTGCTTCTGTGGTCCTTATCTGAGGGGATGGATCCAAAAAATAAAAAAGAAAAAGAAAAGAAAGAAATCTCTAAAGCCAGTGTCAAAGAATTCACTGCCTATGTTTTCTTCTAGAAGTGTTATGGTTTCAAGTTTCTACATTTACATCTTTCATCCATTTTGTGTATGGTGTAAGAAAGTGGTCTAGTTTCATTCTTCTGCATGTGGTTCTCCAGTTTCCCCAACACCATTTATTGAGGAGACTGTCTTTTCCCTCTTCTCAGCTTCTTTGTCATAAATTAATTGACCATACAAGAGTGGGTTTATTTCTGGGCTCTTTATTATGTTCTGTTCAACTATGTGACTGTTGTTCTGCTAATACCATACTGTTTTGATTAATTTAGCTGTGTAGTTAATTTATTAGCTTGAAATTAGTAGTCAATTAATTTACTTAATTAATTAGTTAAGTTAATGTAGTTAATTAATTTAGTTTGAAATCTGGGAGCATGTTACCTCCAGCTTTGTTCTTTCTCAAGATTGCTTTGGCTATTTGGGATCTTCTGTGGTTCCATTCAAATTTTAGGGCTCTTTGTTCTAGTTCTGTGAAAAATCCTATTGGTATTTTGGTAGGGATTGCACTGAATCTGTAAATTTGCTTTGGGTAGTATGGATATTTTAACAATATTGCTTCTTGCAGTCCATGAGCATGGTATATATTTCCATTTATTTGTGTCCTTTTCAATTTCTTTCATCAGGGTCTTACAGTTTTTTAAGTCCAGGTCTTTCACCTCCTTGGTAAAATTCATTCCTAGGTATTTTATTCTTTTTGATGCAGTTATAAATGGTATTGTTTTATTAATTTCTTCTGATAGTTTGTTATCAATGCATAGAAATGCAGCATATTTCATATATTGATTTTTATATCCTGCATCTTTCCTGAGTTCACTTACTAGTTCTACTAGACTTTTGGTGGAGTCTTTAGGGTTTTCTAATTATAGTACCATGTCGTCTGCAAATAATGACAATTTTATTTCTTCCTTTCCAATTTGGATGCCTTTTATTCTTTTCTTGGCTAATTTCTGTGGTTAGGACTTCTGATACTATACCGCATAAAAGTGGCAAGAGTGGACTTCCTTGTCTTGTTCCCGATCTTCAAGGAAAAACTTTCAGCTTTTCACCATTGAGTATGAGGTTAGCTGTGGGTTTGCCATACATGGCCTTTATTTTATTGAGTTGTGGTCCCTCTATAATCATTTTGTTGAGAGTTTTTATCATGAATGGATGTTAAATTTTGTTAAATTCTTTTTCTGCATCTATTGAAATGATTACAGTTTTTATCCTTCATTTTGTTAATGTGGTATATTGCAATGATTTGTGGATATTGAACCATCCTTGTATCCCTCGAATAAATCCCACTTGATAGTGGTACATGATCCTTTTGATGTATTGTTGAATTTGGTTTCTAAGATTTTGTTGAGAATTTTTGCATCCATGTCCATCAGGGATATTGGCCTGTAATTTTCTTTTCTTTTCTTTTTTGCAGTGTCTTTGTCTGGTTTTGGTATCAAGATAATGGTGGCCTTGTACAATGAGTTTTGGAACATTCTTTCCTCTTCCTCTTTTTTTGGGGGGAGGGAATAATTTGAAATAATTTAAGTCTTTAATTATTTAGTATAATTCACCTGTGAAACTGTTTGGTCCTGGATTTTTGTTTGTTGGGAGTTTTTGATTTCTGATTCAATTTTATTTCTAGTAATGTGTCTATTCAAATTTTCTGTTTCTTCCTGATTCAGTCTTGGAAGAGTGTATGTTTCTGGGATGTTAATATCCATTTTTTTGGTTGTTAATATCCATTTTTTTTGGTTGTCCAGTTTGTTCACGTGTAATTGTTAATAGTGGTCTTTTATGATCCTTTGTATTTCTGTGGAATCATTTGTAACTTCTCTTCTATTTCTGAATTTACTTATTTAAGTCCTCTATTTTTTTTCTTTATGAGTCTGGGTAAAGGCTTACCAATTTTGTTTAACTTTTGAAAGAACAAGCTCTTTCATTCGTTGATCTTGAAAATATTTTTTTAGTCTTTCATTTCTTTCCACTCCAATCTTTATTATTTCCTTCTTTTAACTAACTCTGGCATTTGTTTGTTCTTTTTCTAGTTCCCTCAGGTGTAAAGTTAGATTATTTATTTGAGGGGCACCTGCATGGCTCAGTCAGTTGGGCATCTGCCTTCAGCTCAGGGTCATGATCCTGGGGTCCTGGGATCGAACGCTGCATCAGGCTGCTTCTCCCTCTCCCTGTGCCTGCTGTTCCCCCTGCTTGTGCTCTCTCTTTCTCTGTCTCCCTCTCAAATAGATAGATGAAATCTTTTTAAAATAAAGATTATTTATGTGAGATTTCTCAAATAGATAGGCCTGTATCGCCATGAACTTTCCTCTTAGAACTTTTTTACTGCGTCCCTAAGATTTTAGAATTTTGTGTTTTCATTTTCATTTGTCCCAAGGTGTTTTTTATTTATTTTTTTATTTCTTCATTTCTTCATTGGCTGTTTAATAGCACATTATTCAGTCTATACATTTGTAGAGGTTTTTCCCAGTTTTCTTCTTGTCATTGATCTCTAGTCTCATTATTCTCCATTCTTGAGATCCAGAAACTAAGACATTTGGGATAAATAACTTCTTTTAGATTGGAAAACTGGTAAAGGAATTGTGGGTGCAGACTAGAACCTAGACCCTTGATTTCAAGTGTCAGGGTACTTCCATATGGTGGCTTACCCATTAAAATCATTGTTAATATACAAGAACTGATTAAAATCCATTCCTTGTGGTGTTCCTGTTGAGACATCCATGGAACAGAATGTGAGGATATTGGAAAAAAAAAACATTAAGTCATTTCACAGGTCCTTCCCAGTGACCATTTCATGGTTCTTGAGTCTACAGTGATTTTTAACATGTGTTAAATGTTTTTCATCAGATTCTTCTGGTGGAGACGTCCTGAGAGTCCAATGAGCAATGTTAGTTTAATTTCTTCTTTGTGGCCAACCTTACCATCTGGCTTTCAAGCTGCTTATGAAGTTGGAGCCAGAAATCAAGTTTTTCTTTTTAAAGGTAACTCTACTGTTTAGTTTGCTACTGAGTCTACTTCAAGGAAGAGAATAAATGAAGGAAATACTACTAATTTTTATAAACATAGAAAAAAAACACTCCAGACTTAATTAATGGTGAGTCTGAACTATGAGCTAAAAATAACTTACATACCTAGGTAGTGTGCAAAAATTCCAGGAAAGGTTTGTCAAATATAAGATCATAATACTTGTAAAAAAAATACAGAACCATAGGAGACAAACCATGTTGAAGGACAAGGAGCAGCATGTTTTGGAACTATGGGTAAAGAATGATGTTGTCTGTAGTGAGTCAGTATTTCTGTTACTCTTTTTGAATGATTCCAATGTATCTTTTCTATTTCTCTTCACAGATGATAAGTACTGGTTAATTAGCAATTTGAGACCACAGCCACGCTATCCCAAGAACATACATTCTTTGGGCTTTCCCGACTTTGTGAAAAAAATTGATGCAGCTGTTTTTAACCCACTTCTCCATAAGACCTACTTCTTTGTAGATAATCAATATTGGAGGTGAGCTTAATGATTGGTAATGTGACTCCTAAAATTCACGCAACAGTCAGGGAATGGGGCTTTAGGTAGGGAGTCTTTCTATGTAAATTCCCAAGGATCCTTGACCTTCCTCAGAGAGGAATCAAGAGACATAGATCTGGACTAGTTATTGTCATCCTAGTTCTGTTCCCTGGACTTTGGGATTCTGATTTGAGATAGCACATAACGTGTTTCTAAAAGGAACACTTTAAGTAAAATGTCACATCATGAATCACGGTGGAAGCACAGTGGAGAGCAGGGGCACAGACAGACAAAACACGGTGTTCACACAGTCTGTTCAGGGAGTGCACTCTTCAGATCCCTTTTAACAACCGTTGGGCCCAAGGAGACAAATGAGGAAGCCATCTTCTGAGGGCAGCGAGTCTGGCAAGGGCTTCATCTGCAGGAAATTAGACAGTCGGGCTCTCTAAGCAGCACTAGGCACTGGCGGAGGCATCGTGCGGAGTGGGGAAAGTTCCTGACCAGAAGTCGGGACCCTTAGGGTCTGAGTCCTGTAGGGCCTTGGAATAAATCAGTGAACTGTTTAGGTCCTTGGTTTTCTTATCAGTGCAATTTAAACCTTTTCAGGAAAAGCCTTTCAAGAGAGAATAGGTGGGTTTTGTGGTTCATGTCATGAAATGTCAAGCTCATCATCATGAAATCCATTTTCTTAATGGAGGTCCTACTGATTATTTCTTTGCTCAGGTACGATGAGAGGAGACAATTCATGGACTCTGGTTATCCCAAACTGATTACCAAATACTTTCCAGGAATTAGACCTACAATTGATGCAGTCTACTATTATAACAGTAAGTAGGTCAGGAAGCCATGGATACTGAAAATCCCTTTTTAAAATATGGACAATGATAAAGCCTTCAAGGTCAGAGAACAGGGATTCAAATTGGAAAAGAAGAGGACCCTGCAGTTCTCCATAGGGCTGCAGAGGGAAAATTCATAGTCTGCTTGGTTTAGCATAGGTGGGCTCAAAGACTGAGTGACAGAGAACAAACAGTTTATTTCTAGAGTGGTTTAGCGGGTGGGAGCATGTGATTGTCGCCACTTGCATGCGCCTGAGTTTCTGGAATGTCTGATCTCATCAGGCCACACAGCGTATGCAGGCGGCCATGTGGCAAGACTCTGGCAAGCTGGGCTCGAGCACTTTCTACACCTTGCCTCTTTGACCTTCCCGGCAGCCTCGCCCACCCTGCATGGGCTCTTGTGGACTCGGGCTACGGGTGGGATAAGAAAAACTTGAGGTGGTTGGTGTTTGTGTCTGGGAATATCTTCAGGCAAGGTCAGCCAAGGCGGACTGTTGGCTGTGGGACCAGGCATTTTGTTTCTGTTCCCACCCCCATGTCTTACTCCTCCATCAGGGCCTCTGTGTGCCCCACCTGCATCCAATTGCTTCCCTTCCAGTTGAGCTCTTCACTGGGAGTGCGGTTTTTCAAAAACAGTCACATCTTAGGAGTTAGCTTTAAGACCAAACAATCTTCTCAATGAAATTAATGAAGATATTTAGTGGTGAAATGATGAGTAGTGAACAGATAGCCAGGGAGCCGGACACCCAGCACAGGGGCCCAGCATTTATATTCTCAAATGTCTAATATAGATCATTTATGAAATTTGGTCTACTATAGGTAATCTATAAAAGCACAGATCCGTGTTTCCTTTTTTTTTTTTTTTTCAAGAAATACAAGTGAAGAATTAAACTATTCAATTTGTTTTCATTTTTAGGACACTACTATTTCTTCCAAGGACCTGACATATTTGAATATGATGTCGTATCCCAACGTGTCACCAAAAGGCTGAAACAAAATATCAAGTTAGGTTGTTAGGAATGGTGTGATTAGTGATGCTGGTCAGTTCACGTCGGTTAAATAAGTATTTATCGCATACTTGCTATGTGCCCAGTGTAGGTCATGACACAGTGATGTGTGTCTTAAAATAAGGTAAAATCTATAGGCCATAGATAAATTGTCATATAGACAGGTGACTATGCAAACAACTTAAGATTTTTTTTTTTATTTTGAAAACCCTCATTGTCTATTTTTACTTGATTCAACTATTAAGGTTGAAAACAGACACTTTATCAAGGGGCAACAGAATATCTTGTTCCTTGAACATCCCAGAACTGAGAAATTATCATTATTTCTTTGCCTTAACTAACATTAAGCAATGATTAGTTTCTGTGGCCATTAAGTGCTTCAGCAAGTATATCATTTTAGTTCTTTCGGAATAAAAACAGACTATACCAGAAAATAACATTTAGTGTAAGTAACATATAAGTAAAGTATATAATTATGGCGATGATGTTATTTTATTCTGTGCTCAGTGTTGATTTTTCTAAATCTTAAAGTATATATATATTTTTTTCTTTTGTTCAAATAAAAACTTTGAGAGAAAGTATTTGGTTCCTGAGAATTTTTTTCTTGAAAAACAGTGTGTATTTCGAAAATAGTTCTGGACCTACTCCTACATAAGGCGAGACTCTACATAACTGTACCAGGGGGTGAAATGGGAAAAACTTGTATTCGCCTTGGCAGCTCGTCGAAGTCCACATAAATCCCTGGTCCGGAGTCGGGGAAGAGTTCTGCAGACCACGTGTGACCCTGAGGAGCCCGCCCAGAGTACGACGATGAGCCTGGAGAGAAGACACGTACTGGGAACTTCCCGTTCTCCTATAATTCCCACTGCAGCTCGGGCCTCACAGTGTGGGCCACGTCATTGCTGTGAGACCCTGGCAAGACATTACATCGCAGCTCCCTTCGCTTTAGGAAAAGCGGTAGTGTGAGCCGCCTCACAGATTTATTGAGACAAAAATGACACAGGATGAGCACGTCAGGCTGGTGGCTTCGACTGCCTCTACCTGTCGTCCCTGCCTTGACACACTTGTTCCCTATTTTCTGGATTGTCCGTACACGTGCGAAAGCTCCAGTTCAGATGATGTGGGTTTGTCCGGGCGCCTGGGTGGCTGCATCGGTTAAGCGACAGGCTCTTGGTTTCAGCTCAGATCGTGATGTCAGGGTCCTGAGATCGAACTCTGCATCAGGTTCTGCGCCCAGTGGGGGGTCTGCTTGAGATTCTCTTTCTCCCTCTCCTTCTGCCCCTCCCCCTGCGCGCTCTCTCTCTCTCACTTGTGTGCACGCTTTCTCAGATAAATTTTTTAAAATATTTAAAAAAAGATGATATGGGTTTGTGGAATACTTGGAGTTTTCAATTGGTTTGCAGACATTGCTGACTGACTTCAATCGTTTTTTGATTAATGGAACGGAGGTCAGAAAATTGGAGGATCAGAAAGGGGGATGGAGTTCTCTGTCCTTCATAGCTTAGATCCAATCTCAAATAGGTGCTTCTTCAGTTTAAGAGTCCTAGCGTTGTCTCTGCAAGGCATAGGGTCACGTCATTCTGAGAAGAAATGTGATTTCCCCGCAGGAAACTGCACTCTGGACATCCTTCAAAAGAAGAAAGTTCCCCACAGGATTAGCATCAAAAGAAAACAGTGGTATCTGGGGTGAGTTGTCTTTGGCCTTAGGTAATTCGGGGGGAAGCTGTTTCTCCTCAATGATGACTGAATTGGAATAAAAGCCAAGAGGACGCCCTGCTCGGTCTCATCGGTGCTCATGAGAAATGCCTCCAAAGATTTGCAAGGGAATCCTTCCTCCCTCTACCTCCGTTTGCGTTATATCTTTACGTTGTGTTTAACGAACCCTTCCAATGGAAACCATGGGCCGGGCACTGTTCTAGGTGATGGAGGCACACGCGTGTGCACACACACACACACACACACACAGAGCTCCCTTAAGTGTCAGTACAAGCATGAGGCAAATGCTATCATTCTCATTTTTCAGATGAGAAAGCCAGGACACTGAGAGGTAAACTTACTCGCCCAAGGTCACACAGCCTTGCAGCTGCAACTCAAAGCCAGTCGGTTTGACTCTAGAATCTGTTATTAACCACCACAAAATTCTGCCTTCTCTAAATCATAAAGTGGGAAAATATCGAAGCAAGCACTGCACTCTGTACCACTTTGTACTTTCACTTGACCTTTCAATGACCAAGTCTTTAATATGTCAGAAGGATTCTTTGTGTATCCGGTCCAGGGAATATCACTTTGCCTTGGGAAATGTAGTAGAGCTTTCTTGCTAATGTCAGGAAAAAATTATCCAAGACTTGGAAGCTAGAGTGCTGGACATTCGTCCACTGGATCTTCTGGAGACCAGTCGATTTTATAAGCGTGAACGCCTCTGACTTCACATCAACCGGGCTATTTTATAAGTCCACAAGGACAGAAATAGTATAAAAATGGCAATAACGCAAACTGTTTCTTCCAACACCAATACAAATAAATATTATGTATTAGAAATTAATAGGAAATTAGAATAGAAACTAGAAATTAATTGATTTCTGCCTGGTAGAAGAGAAAACCCCAGATGTTACATTTTATTGCCCTATAAGATATTAATGCATTTATGTCATTAGAAAATTCATTTTAGCATTTCTTTTTTTTTTAAATTTTTTTTATTATGTTAGTCACCATACAGTACATCCCTGGTTTCTGATGTAAAGTTCGATGATTCATTAGTTGCGTATAACACCCAGTGCACCATGCAATACGTGCCCTCCTTACTACCCATCACCAGCCTATCCCATTCCCCCACCCCCCTCCCTTCTGGAGCCCTCAGTTTGTTTCTCAGAGTCCACAGTCTCATTTTAGCATTTCTTACTGCATATATATTTTTCAGATCTTTCTTTGGACCAATTCCCTCATTGATTAGTGAGTTGGATAATATCTTTAACATGTCCATCTCAAATTTACATAAAAGTCACTTTTATTTTTTTGGAAATTATACTTGAGCACTAGTCGACCAACAGGGAGACCAGAAAGCTGCCCACCTTTTGGGCCACCCAGTGGAGAAGACCACACACTACTCCTCAGGCCAGACAGAACCCAAATCTAGTCCTCCTAGTCCTGCCTCCCTCCTACCCTCTAGTAGTGTAGTGAGGGACCCTGCCCCTTCTGGGTAGCATACAGTTTCCCAGTTTCACTTTTTTTGCCTTTGTTCATTCATTGAAAAGTATTTATTGAGAATCTGCTGGATTCTAGGCCATGATAGGCACGAGGGGCCCAAAGAGGACTAAGACAATCTCTGTCTTCAAAGGCACAAAATATGGTAAAAACATAAAAAAGACAGACACATAAACAACCAATCACTATGTAATTAAGTGGGTAGACTAACTGAAGTATGTACAAGATAGAAGAGTCAGTCAATCTCTGCCAAAGAATTCAGGGGCCACAGAAACTGTGGAAAACAGTATTTGTGATGTGCTTTAAAACAGGAGAGAAATCTGTCAGGCAGAAAGTGTTAAACTAAACGGATCGAAGACAGAAGAAGCAGCCTCTTCAAAGACCCATAATACACAAAGAGTAGCTTTTTAAAAATCGGAGTGTACAATATGCAGGAAAAAATGACAAGAATAAGACACCAGATTATGAAGGACCTTTCCTGTCATGAGTTTGACCTTTGTCTCATAAATGATCTGGCTTTATTGGTGAGACTTAAGATCGAGAGAAATTACTAAGTTGCGTATTAGAGGATCTTTTTGTTGGAAGTTTGGGGGTTGATCAGAAGGAATTAAGGCTAGATCCAAAGGAGAACAGCTACTATACTATTGCAGTGGTCCATGCAAGAAACACTGAGAACCTGAGGCCTGTCCTAGGCATAGGTAGGAGAGAAGCGATATTAAAGTGTGATATTATAACAGCTACAAGGGAGAATAAATAAAGTTGAGTGACTGCATGTGGGTTATGACTGAAATGGAATAATAGAGGATGATATTTTAAGGATCTGGTTTAAGAAATTATCTTGAATAGAGAATAGGCAAGGAAAAACAGGTCATGGAGGACGTAGTGCCATGGTTGATGTAAGGGAGATAATTGGGTCTGTTCAGTCTGGGAGCCTTAAGACATTCAGGTGGGGATGTCCAATAGGTGACAGGATGGGATCAAGGCCCAGTAAAAGAAATGAAAATATGGTAGTCCATAGTGTGTAGGTGGAAGATAACAACTTAGTAGTTAATGGGATATCCCAGGAGGAGCATAAGTAATGGTCTTTACAGTATGCATCATCCCTCAGAGTGATTTTCTAGCATTATCATTATTAGAATATCAAGATATTCTGAGGTTGTAATATACTGAAGAAAAGATTGTGCTCACTTATGTAAGAAAACTTCCAGCTCACAGGGATTAAAATCCAAGGCCTTGTCTTTCTATGTGTTAGTACGTAAATATGACTTCCAAGGATCACTTTTGTTTCTGCTTGTATTGGAGTAATGAGTATTGAATTTTCCTTCCTGCTGTGATTAATTAAAAGATTGGGCAAAATGTATGAAGCAGCTGATTCCATTCACTGGGTGCCCGGAAGTATAGTCCGAAAGAGAAGAGAAACAAGTGATGCAGACCCAAAAATCTTCCTTGCTCTTCTACCTTCAGCCAGTTTCCAGAACAGCACATGGGAAGGGACAGAACACAGCAGTCTCACTGAGTTGAGGAGGCCGTCGTTGAAGATCAGGGAGATGGACGTGGCTGTAACTGGCAGAACAGAGCATAAAAGAGGAGAATGCTATAATGCTATACAGAGAAAACATTCCAGAAATTGGGAGAGGAGTCCCCTCGGGTCTGTCCATGAACACTAAGCTGAGTATGTACCACCAGGAAGCTATAGACTGAACAATCCCCAGAGGTTACCCAGAACCAGGAGAGGTTTCAGTCCCATCCAGCCAGAGTAGGAGATAGTGAATGCTTGTGGCAATCAGTAAAGCTTCCATAATAGGGGGGCTGACAGAGCCCTAGGGTAAAGCATCCTAAAATAGCTAAAAATCAAATCTTGAACAGATCATGGCGATCTGTAGAGTAACTGCCTGCTCCAACTAAAAATTGAGCGCTTTTTAAAGAAAAAATAAAAAGTCTAAATATCTAACAATATATCATCCACAATGTCTATCATCCAGTAAAAACTTACCAGATATGCAAAGAAGTCTGAAAATGTTAGCCATAATACAAAAAACAATGAGTCAATAGAAACATATGCAGAAATGATAGAGATGATGAAATTTACAGAAAAAGGATGTTAAAAACAGTTATAAATATATTCCAGGGTTTCATGGAAAACACAGACATAAAACAGAAATGAAAGATATGAAAAATGAGTAAATGGAATCAGAGCTGGAAAACGAGAATTTCCACTGGATTCATTTTCAGGTCGGACTAATCATTTGTTAGTTTCTCGTCACTTGCTTGTGTTTGTGGTTTCATCTTTTGTTTCCTTATACCTTAAGTTCCTTTGTTATTACATAGTCTGGACTTGATAATGAGCCCTGGGTGTTATACACAGCTACTGAATCGTTGAACACTGCATCAGAAACTAATAATGTACTATATGTTGGCTAATTAAACATAATAAAAAAAATTTCCAAAGACCTTGTGGATCTAAATGTGTTATTTACTGTTTCTATTGAATTTCATTTCTAGAATTTGTTCCCCTGTATATCAGGTGAATTTGTGGGACCCATTTTTAAAAATCTTAATTTGCAGCAATCTAGAGGTTCTAACAAGGACATGCTTTTTTTTTTTTTCCTTAAGAATATTGGTTATTGCTTCTATTAGGAAGCAAAAGGATTTTTCTCATCTGAAACCACCTGGGTCTCTTCCCAGGACTTGTGGCAGGAGCTTTTCGACGCAAAATCTCTACCTTGCAAATTGTCCAAGATGGAGTATCCTCAGGGTCCTTCTGACATGAGCATTTGACCTTGGAGAATTTCCTTTTTTCTCCCCATTTGTTCTTGGCTAGCTGCTCATTCACCCTTCATCTAGCTTCAGCTCACTGTGTCTGTGCGTGTGCATGCGTGTGTGTGAGTGTGTGTAGGGACAATGCGGGAGCCCTAGAGATTTCGGATCTCTCCTACAAGCCCAAGAAAGCATTGGAAAATGAGCTTCACTGAGTTTGAAGTTGTTTTTACAGGGAAAGGACCCTTCGGAATACATCGTCTGCTGTACTGCAGGAAGTAAAAGTGTGTCTTGTCTCTTGACCCATCACGAAAAACTTGGAAAGCAGACTTGTCGGCAGTGACTTGCCGTACAAAGTCCATGATATCGATAAGTTAGGAAATTTGCGCTGTGATTCACTGTCTGATCTAAAGCAAGTTAGTTGCCCTCTTTGAGTCTCAGGGAAAATAGTGTGTGTCTGTGAGGTTTGTTCTGAGGGTCAACGGAGGTGGAGTTCCTGGCGCTTCCTAGTTATTCACCTGAAGCTTGTTTCTCCCATCTCGTCTTCCCCCCGACCCAGAAGCCCCCAGTCTTGCTGCTCTCCTCCCCCAGAGGTCTGTTCACATCCCAACAACCTCTCCGACATTCCGGGAAAGTAGAGAGCCTGTGGGGTCCCTCTTCCATTTTCTCCATTTTTCCTTCCTTCCCAATCACTAAAGATCATTCAAAGTTAGAAATATAGTCGCCTCATTTTTAATCATCCCTCTAGATATCCAATTGTTATGAATAATAATGTTTATTATGTGCCTAGAAGTTTATATATATTTTGTCTTATGTATATCAAGCTTGTAGGATAGATTTTTATTGCCATTTCAGGAACAAAAATGAAAGGGCATAGAGAAGATAAGCAGGTTTTTGGTGTCACAGAGCTGGTAGGTGCCGGACTGAGACTCGAACTGAGGGGCTGTTTAACCCCAAACTCATACTCTTTTACTATGCCACTTTCCTTCTTTGGGCTGATAATCCTTT
The DNA here is from genome assembly GCF_023065955.2 of Ursus arctos. Classification (NCBI taxonomy): domain Eukaryota; kingdom Metazoa; phylum Chordata; class Mammalia; order Carnivora; family Ursidae; genus Ursus; species Ursus arctos. Next base: position 1,045,927 of record NW_026622897.1, on the reverse strand, counting down.
AACCAGCAAGGAGCATGATCTGATGCTGTTTGGCCCCACGACTAACGGCAAAATAAAATAATCAAAAAATTATCATCAAACCCAAAAATCCTAGTCCTCTTCTGTACATTTTTGCAGCAGTCAAGTTAGCAAGAAGATATATTCAGAGAGATGTGAATATAAGTGAGGTTTGAAGAGACATTTTTCCACTTAAGCCCTAAATTCATGACTTAGAACAGCATGTTCCCATCCCGTAGCTGAGTAACACAGGACTTTGAAAAGAAACTGGATTGTGAAATGTGTTTTGGGACACAAAGGTATCAAAGTGGGTATTTATGCTCAGAACCTGAGAACTGGGTTTTTTTGACAAGCACTCAGGAATTCACGGCCAGCAAGATTTTGAGAACTTTTTCAGGAATTGGAACATTGACTAACCTTGGTGAATGAGGAGGCTTTGTGGATTTCTGAACGTTAGTGACGCATAGTGACTGCTCCCAGATATGTGTCCTAACTGGGTCACATCTGGGCAGCATGAGTGAAGGACATGGGCAGGAGAGCCTGGACTTGAAAAGGGGACATGGAAGTCAGGGGTCTGAAACTGAAGAGAGGGGCCCCCTGAACTGAAGACGGATTATCAGACAGACACTGTGTTAAGAGACACATAGAGGATTCAGTTTTCAAAAATGGAGAGCTTGAGGGATAATATTTGTGGGGACAGTTAAGTCCAGGCTAAGAGGAGGTTTGAACAGATAAGATGCAGGGATCAGAATTAGTGCGCAGACACTGCAAACTGGTGTTCTGTTTCTTTGGGTTTCAACTGGACAACGTTTGCCTCGTCTCTGCTACTTAGTTTGTTCATGGACTTGAGCAGATGTTTTAAGTTTCCTGAGCTTCAGTTTTTTCACCTGTGAGACGAGGATGCTGACCTTCCCCTTACGGTGCAGGTGTAAAGCTCGGACGCACTACCTGTAACACTGCAGGACACGTAGACGACTGATACGTAGTTTCTTCCTTTCTGGAAGAACGGTTCTGAATATACATCGTTTGACCATGTTACACATGCCGAGAAGACTCAGAGATGTTAATTACCTAAAACTATATAAAAGAATGAAAGTTCAGAAGCTTGATTCCATTTTTCTCACAATATAGTTTTCGCGGAGAAGAAGTTGGAACGCCAACACCGGTGAGGTTGTGTGAGTTCTTCCCACCGTGGTGTGTGTCCGATGCTCATTTTAGCTATGGCTACAATACGAAACTTCATTTTGTCATTCTTACATAATGTGACCCCTCCAAGGAAGTGTCAACTTTACAAATCATGAGTCAAAAGAAGATGAGGTGTCCCAGAGCAGTGCCTAGGACCACAGATCTGTCAGGGCAACGAGTGTTACCGGTTTTTGGTATTTGAGAAAAATGTGGAGAAACCTAACTCCCAGAATAAAGCACTAATGAATGCCAGAGTTTAAGCAAAGAATATACAGGTAGCAAAAGAAGAGGCCTCCCAGCCAAGGGTACACACCCAAGGCTTTCATCTGTTACAGAGATGCATAAGCCATGAGGTAGAAACACGTTTTCCAGTGAGAGTCTGAATATACAAATGGACAATGGCCAGATCCTATGTAAAAACAGCATTTTGACCCATAGCGAGCGGCAACCTGCCCAGGACACCAATTCCCCTTGTGTACACTGCACAGCTCGGGAAGCCAGGCTGCTGTAAGTCAGTCATGCCGGAAGCCAGGTGTGGGGATCTAGTAACAACCCAGGACGCTAAACAGCTTCTGTGGCAATCAGTCCAAGATGGCCAGGACTTGACTGACCACTGGTAGCTTCCCTAATTTTTGTTCCTGTTTCCAACTCTAGACCAATCAGAAAAAGCCACATATGCACTCGATACGAACAACACGGGAAGCCAGGCTTGCAGTTAGCCCCATACGGCCCCCTTAGGCCGAGAGCCTCCAGTCAGGACACACGGAGCCTTTCCCGTTTCCACAGTCGCTTCCCACTCCGCCTGAGCTGTTGAATCTGCCGGAACACAGGTGACGGTGGCCGACTCCCCTGTGACAGCGAGCTCCTTGTTCCCCTGCGGCTGAGTCTTCTCCCAAATATATAAAGAACCCTCAAACTCAACAACATAAAAACAATCATCCAATTTAAAAATGGGCCAAAGAAGAGACACCTTCACAAAGAAGATACGCAGATGGTCAAGTAAGCATACGAAAACATGCTCCATGTCACCTGTCACCAGGGAAATGCAGATTACAAACAACAATGAGGCACCACTACACCCCTCTCAAATGGCCCAAATCCCGAACACTGCCAACACCAGGTGCTGGCGAGCATGCGAGCAACAGCAAGGCTCATGCACGGCTGAGGGGGTGCAAAGCGGTGCAGTGTAGCACACAGCTGGGCAGTTCCCAACAAATCTAACCGTGCTCTTACCATACGATCCAGCAATCACGATCTTTGGTATTTACTCCAAGCTGTTGAAAACCTGTGTCCACACAAAAACCTGCACATGGTGTTTCTAGCAGCTTTACTCACAACTTCCAAAACTTGGAAAGAACTCAGATGTCTTTCAGCAGGTGAACAGATCAATAAAGGCTGGTAACATGCAGTCAATGCGGTATTATTCAGCACTGAAAAGGAATGAGCTAGGGGCGCCGGGATGGCTTAGTCAGTTAGGCGTCCGACTCCTGGTTTAGACTCAGGGCAGGTCTCAGGGTCATAAGATTGAGGCCCGTGTCCGGTGGAGGATCTGCTTGAGATTGTCTCCTTCTTCCCACCCCCCACTCATGCTCGCTCGCTCTTTCAAGTAAAAATAAACCTTTAAAAAAAGGAACGCGCTATCACAGTATGATAAGGTACAGTGACTTAAATGCATGTCACTACATGAAACAGCCAATCTGAAGGCTGCATACTGTGCGTTTCCAATACGCGACACTCTAGAAGAGGTAAAACGGTGGGGAGCGTAAAAACTTAGCAGCTGTCAGGGGTTGGGGGAGGGGAGGGATGAATAGGCAGCACACGGGGGATTTCTAGGGCTTGAAGATGCGCCGGATGATGTCATGGTGATAGAGTCATGGCATTCCACATTTATCCAAACCCGCTGGAGCACAACCCCAAGAGCACACCGCACGTAAACGACGGACTGTGAGTGGTATGATGTGTCACTGTGGGTTCACCAGGTGTGGCAAAGGTACCACTCTGAGGGGGGTGCTCAAAATGGGGGAGGCTTTGTATGTTTGGGGACAGGGAGTATGTGGGAACTCTCTGTACCTACCCTCCATGTTGCTGTGAAACCAAACTGCTCTAAAATACTAAAGTCTTTCCTACAACGTTAACGTGAGCAGACGCAGTCCTCCTGCTACATGCTGCGCCACGATAGGGTCGCGCGAAGGGCAGCAGCTCAGATGCGTTTTAATGTATGCTTCAAAATAGATAGAAATTTGAAAATTATCTGTCTCTATATTTATACCTATCTCTATAATAAACATTTCCTTTAAAAAAAAAGAAAAGAGCCTGGCCAGGAGTCACTGAAGCAAGACTTCCCAGACTTGCACGTAAAATGAAAAGAAACACAATAGCTGTGACACTGAAAACAAAGTCTCCTGCTTTAGAATGAATTTTCTGCGGCTTCTAGGGACGGTAAAGTTGTATTGGAAAAGCATATTTGATGGCCCACCTATGTCTCATGAAACCATGGGAACTCTGGTGATCGGAAGGGACGGAGGGAGACTTGGCTCCTCACGTGTCTGCTCCACTCACTTACTTTCTATCACTTTCTTCCCACGAGACAACGTTGAAGCCATGTCTCTACTGATTGGGTATTGATTTGGAAAGAGAGAGAAAAAAAAACCTGTGACCCATGTTGTACCCCTCCGAGGCCTGTCCCGTAGGAGAGGATAACAGAAGATGTGCTCAGACACGGTGGAACCAGCCCTGGAAAACAATTACGTAAAAGCATACCATTGCCAACTGACTCAAGACGAGCATTCCCAGAACGTATAGGTCAGGCTCGAAGACACGTAGCAGAGCTGTCTTTCCGCAGTTTGCTGGACAAGGCCACGGAAGGTTGGCTTGCAGGTGGACCCGGCCGTCTGGGGCGGCACCTGCCCCGAGCTGCTGCTCCCTCCGGTCCGCCGTCAGCTCCCACCGCGACCCTCCCATCGGAACACGTGCTTCTCAAGCAACACTTTGTACAGTTAGACGGAACATGCCGCCTGTTGGCGTACCACTAGAAACTTCAACTCGTGTTACTCTGTTTGCACAATTGCAATGCTTCTGCCAAGAATATTACAAAACGCTCTCCTTCTTTCCAAAATATCAGAGTTGCCCGGAGCCACACAAAGCCTGTTGCCACCACCAAGCAATTTTAGGGATGGATTTCGACAGCTTACCACTCATGCTGAGTGGTCTGAGTCATTCTGCTCTCATAAATGAACAAGGACTGAGCCATCCACGTGCTCTTATTATCTGTTCCTAAATCCCTTTTCTGCTCTGGTTCACCTTCCAACTGAGATGTTTGGACGTTTCTGCAGCAAAGTCATGAAGATTAGCATATGGGGTCGGACTTCAATTATGAAAAACATGTATTAAAAAAAAACCTGTAAGCTACATCAAAAACTAATGATGTACTGTATGGTGGCTAAGTTAACATAATAAAAAAAATAATAAAAAATAAAAATGCAAAAAATAAAAAATAAATTTAAAAATGTAAAAAATCTATAAGCAACATGTTTTATCCTATAATTCAAAGAGGATATATTGCCTGATTAGTGCTCCTCTCTGACTGGTGAGATTCAGAATCGTGGAAAAAACAGATATAATTTTATAAATTTCCCCTGATCACCGTGATGTAAAAAAGTAAAAATTAGGTTGAAGCACAGTGAAGGGTTAATCGTTTTCCTCCTTGTGGCATGACTATTTATGATTTCTTTTCTACCTTCTACTTTTTTCTATATTCTGTATTTTCCTATGATAACAATAAGAAGTTTTACTGAAATATATAAAACTTTATTTAAAACATTGTGTAGAGGGCCGCCTGGGTGGCGCAGTCGTTAAGCATCTGCCTTCGGCTCAGGGCGTGATCCCAGGGTCCTGGGATCGAGCCCCGCATCAGGCTCCCTGCTCCACTGGGAGTCTGCTTCTTCCTCTCCCACTCCCCCTGCTTGTGTTCCCTCTCTCACTGGCTGTCTCTCTCTCTCTGTCAAATAAATAAATAAAATCTTTTAAATAAATAAATAAATATAAAACATTGTGTAGAAACATGGCTTTCCATCACCAACAGAATAAACGAAACATCTTAGCCAGAGTCTAATGGGTTTTCACGAATGAGCTCCAACCTGTCTGCCCACAACTTTATTTGTCATTTTTTGCCGCTACTCTTCATGCACTTTTTATTTCAATAAAAAATTAATTCTGTCATTTTCCAAACAGAAGTTCAGCTTTCTTGAGCCTGCGTGGTGTTCATTCTGTTCCTGGCCTTTCCTGCACGTCCACACCTCGGTGACTTTTCCTGCAGTAGACACCTTCCCCCTGCAGAACACCTGCCAACCCCTCTCTCTACGCCCCGACAACGCCCTGCCCTCCTGGATTGCACCCTTCCTCTCTTCCTTCCCTTTGTCCTGCATTTCATCCTCCCTCCTTCCTTCCTATTTTTAAATACCTCATTTGGTCACGTTTTCTCCAACTTTCTCCGTTACTTGTGATCTCCAAACATACGGTCTTAGTCTGGGGGTTCTGAGGCACTGAAGACGGAGACTCAGGAGAAATGAACGCATCGCTGAAGGAATGATTCTCTGCTGGTGGTGGCAAGAGTCATGTGTTATCTTGTCTGATCAGTCCTGGACAAGCGTAAAGAATGGGGAGACAAACGGGAGAAGTTATCCGAGAGGCTGTGACTTGGACTGATGCCAGCTCTTGAGTCCAAGTTTGAATCAGATTGAATGTAAGTTTACCGCCTGGCCTCTGAGCCCCGTGGGTCCGCATTGCGCCGCCAGCCTTATCCGACCCTTGTGTGTATTTAGCCGCGTAACAACTGATTGCTCTGTGGAATGGTCAGTCTCGTTTCTGTGCTGGAAAAGCCCAAGTTTCTTCTAGTGTTCACAGATCCCTTTACATTTGGTGTACTTACTCTCATTCTCTTCCTTCTCTCTTCCACTCGGTTGCTCTGTAATCTACCTATCCTTCCTCACTAATGCTTTCCCTTTAGAATTTAATCTACAAAATGCAAACTGACTCTCTCACATTGTCAGAAAACCCTTTGATGCTGCGATCTTTGAGTATTTTACAGACATAGGAATGAGGAATGGGAGTACACACGCCTTCGATTTATTCTTTATTAGACACACTTAGGATTATCTCTTGAATCTTTTTCAAAGACAAGAAAACAACAAAAAAATTCAGCTAATAGGGTATTTGGTAAATACGACCTATAAGATCTGGGGATTTAGAAACATCTACATGATTCATGAGGTTTTTTTGACTTCTCATTCATCTCTTTGACTTTTCCTGTGAGCCTTTCGATCTTAATTAATATATTATTAATTCTTTAACCAATATTAGGGCAGCTGCTTTATGCCGGGCACCATGCTCACCCTTAGGAGCACAGAGAAAAATGAGAATTTACGGTGATGGAGGGAAGCATCACACTCCAGCTCAGCATGACCAATCTGCAAGAGAGGCAGATCCAAGGTGCCACTGAGAAACCAGTAATGAACTCTTCCTGAGGCTGGAGACTTCTGGAAAAGTCTCTGGAATCCTTGCATGAGATGACCAACTCTGCACAAGCAGACTTCCACATTTATTTCAGGAGCAATGACGTGGCCCATTTTGCCAATCGTGCTTGACCATCTGGGAAAATAAACATGGTGTCTGTAAGGTTTCCCTCTAAGCTTGAAATATATTTTACCGGTTATGATCCTAGAGAACATTTACGCAGGAAAATCGTTAATCCAGGAGGAATTGAGAGCGTGGCTTCCACGTCTCTTCCGTTTACTCCCTAGCAACCTCTGCCTCGTCCAGCGAGCCTTCCCCGAGCTCAGCCGCGGTCCCGGCCCTGCTGCTCCCCAGCCCCCTTAGCTACCCTGGCATCAGTGTGGACAAGCATTTCCCCCTGACTCTGATCAACACCAGACCCACACCCTTTCCCCCAAAGGAACGAAATGTGTTTCGATAGAATCTCGTCTAACAACACATGCACACTTCAAGCACAGTCCCTGCCAAGTGGCCTTCAGACGACTGGTCGCCTCCAGCCACAGGGGTCTCACTGCGTCTCCGACACATGTTGGATGAGATCTCTCCGGTGTTTATTCAGAACATGCAAAAATACAGCAGAGGAAGGAAAATGCACGAGAAATGCAAAGGCAAGGAGCAAAACTTGCAGTTACTAAATGTTCTTTTTTTTCATCATCTCACTGAGCTTCTCGCTCCTGGTGTTCTGCTCTTCAGCAAACAAATAAGCAAGCAAAGAAAAACCGAAGTGTGGTGGCAAGTCGAAAATGTGCACTTAGTGGACGTGTCACAAGTGTAAGCGTGGCTCTTTCCAATCTGCATTTCTTTCTCTTTTTCTGCTCTGTTTTTCTAAGGGAAGGGAGACGAGGTCGTGAGGGAGAGGGGCAAGTGGCAGGTGGCAGGTGGCGGGAGGAGGGCAAAACGTTCAACCAAGTTCCTTCCCCTGTGGATGTCTCCAGTCTTCCCTACAAGCGTTGGTTACACTGCTGGCAGGAACAGCCCTCTGCCGGACAAGAGAACAGGAAGGAAAAGGAAGGGGGGGAGGAGGGAGAGAAGGGGAAGAAGAGAGAAGAGAAAACAGATAAGCACCCTGGGAGACAATTAAGACTGGCTTTTGTTTTAAAGTTCAAAGTAGGGGCACCTGGGTGACTCAGTCCATTAAGCACACCACACGGTTAAGCATCTGCCTTTGGCTCATGTCATGATCCCAGGGTCCTGGGCTTGAGCCCCGCGTCAGGCTCCCTGCTCATCAGGGAGTCTGCTTCTCCCTCTGCCCCTCTCCCTCTGCCTCTTCTGCTCCCCTCCGCCTCTCTCTCTCTCAAATAAATAAAATCTTTAAAAAAAATAAAGTTCAAAGTATGTACGATTTTGAATTGAGGGAGGAGGAAAAGAGCCTGAAAGAGAATGAGAAGAGCGTAGGAGATGATGACTTCGGTCCCGTGTGCAATGTACTTCATTTCGACTCCCCCAGTTCCTGTGGGCCGTCTGCCCAGGTCTGCCACCTGTTCACAAACTAGGCACAGAACGAAAACCAACTGGAGGAGAAAGGATACAAGTCCTCCTTCACTGTCTTTGTTCTGTGCTGCCCGTGAGACTTACCTCCTCAAAACCTAAGAGATCCAACTAGAAACCAAGAGCACATACTTCAGACCAAGGACTCAAAACATGAAGTCTCCCTTCCAATTTTATTCTAGATATTATTTCTTCTGTTTTTACAGAATCTAATAGTATAGACTCAAGTTATGTAAGCACAGCTTTTCGTTTACTTACATCTCATTATATTTTATTTAAAATGTGTTTTTCTCAAAATAAAACTGCATTTCAGTGTTCTAGCCAATTCTGACTTTTTACTGAGTCAGCCTATTTCTCCTCTCAAACACACAAACATAAATTGTCTAGTAAATTCTGGGCACTTTTTTTTTCCAGAATAAAAAAAAAAATGCCCCAGTTTTCTTCTTACGAAGACAGGAAGCGTTTCCTGGAGCTTAATCACTGTTATGATTTGCAAAATTGGAAAGGTTGAGAGAAATTAGTAAAGTAGGTTGTATCATCCTACTTCAGATTCGGAATTTTTGGACATACTCCTGCTGCCATTCGGATGAAAGCAATCATGAGTCAAGCTGCGGGTGACCTAACCCACCGCTGTCGCCCTATAAAAGTCAGGGCTCCAGAGAGTGGACCCAGGAGGAGGTAGGCAGAGGCACTACGACGACATAGAGCCAAGAAGAGCCCGTGGAAATGCAGAACCTTCCAGCTCTGCTGTTGCTCTGTGTGGCTGTGTGCTCGGCCTACCCAGTGGACAGAGCCGCAGAGGACGAGGACAGCATGGAACTTGTTCAGGTAACTGGTGCATGCCCCCCTCCCAGGCGTCGGCAGAGCCCAGTGGGAAAACTGTTCTCTGCTTTCCATTCACACAACACATAGGATGCTTTGGGCTTACTGTGTGGGAGTGGATCAGGGACAGAGAGTGACAGCGTGTGGGATGGGGACGGGTCTCCGTATCCCACTGTGCGGCTCCCTGTCCTGCAGGAATGAACAAAGGCCAGAAATACTAGGTGTTTTCCCTAGATCGCCGGCACCGTGGCTGCGGCCACACTGGGGCGTGAGGCACACGGGAAACAGGTGGAGAGGAGGAACTAAATGTATCTCCAGTTGGGACTTCTGTAGGTGTTTTAATGCAACATAAGTTTAGCTAGATGTAAATATTGCTAGTGTCATGTTTACACACAGGGATTTGTCCAACTTTTGTCCTTAGCCAGGTCCCCGTGAGACCCATAAAGTAGACCGTTGAGGTTGTTGACTAAACGAGCCTGAAATACACAATTATGCCCTCTGTGTTCCTCCTTTAAGTTTGCTAGACATTTATCTTGATTCTCTGCTTCATCTTCATTGCTGTGGGAGTAGACAAAGCTCCAGAGATTACTTGGTTCAAAGACAGAACCGAAGCAGGCGGAGCCTGTAACTGAATAGTTGACGCGAACGTGACGTTTAGCTTGGTTTCCGCAAACCAGACGGCCCACAGATTAAGTCGCAGCTGCAATTTACTATAAGAGGCTAAAAATCATGAGTATGACCTGAAAACTCTACCTATTATCCCATTAGCAATACCTGGAACGCTACTACAACCTTGCAAAAGATACCAAAGCATTTGTGAGAAGAAGGGACGGTGGTCCTGTTGTTGACAAACTCCGAGAAATGCAGAAGTTCCTCGGGCTGGAGGTGACGGGGAAGCTGGACTCGGACACTCTGGACATGATGCACAAGCCCAGGTGTGGGGTCCCCGACATCGGTGACTTCGCCACCTTCCCCGGCATGCCCAAGTGGAGGAAGACACACCTCACTTACAGGTGATGGCTCCAGACAGGTTTTCACGTAATATCGAGATTTTGTAAATGACTGTCACAGGAGAAAATAACATCTTCAATGTTTCTCATCAAGGGTTATGAATTATACGCTGGATTTGCCAAGAGATGCTGTTGATTCTGCCATTGAGAAAGCTCTGAGCCTCTGGGAGGAGGTGACTCCACTGACTTTCTCCAGGACTGACGAAGGAGAGGCTGACATAAAGATCTTATTTGCAGTTAGAGGTAAAAAAACAAAAACATGAAATGCATCCATTTATCCAGTTGCTGTTGTGGGGTGGGGGGGATATTCCAAATAGATCTTAATAATCTATCTTTCCAATAAAAACATTTTCTCTGTTAGATCATGGAGACTTTATCCCCTTTGATGGACCTGGAAAAGTTCTGGGTCATGCCTACCCGCCCGGGCCCGGCATTTACGGAGACGCGCACTTTGACGATGACGAGCAATGGACGAGGGATACTTCCGGTTAGTTCCACGTCTCTCAGAAGGATGTGGGTGGGTGATTTCTTTAGATTTAGGAAATTCTTAATAGCTAAGAATCTTCAAGAAGTGGGTGTTCCACATTTTCCAGATGGCTCAAGAATTAGTAGAAAGTATTTCTGTTTTAACCATTTTTCAGATGTCTAAAAAGTTTATTCTCTGTCTTGGTAAGCACAATATGGGAACACCGTTAAGTAGTTCTTTGATGACTACGGTTCTGGTGTGAGCTGAGGACCATCATTAGGAATATCCTCTCATTATAATGAATTACACATACCCAAGGGCCAGTGCACCGCATGGATTCTGCCTTAATCCGGGCCCTTGATGTTGCTTGCATGCAATTGGGGGAAATTTCTTCCTTACTCTTCCAGACAGAGATGAGAGTTAAATTTCGGAAACGGAGGTCCCTGTTTAGGTTTTGCTGGTAAATCAGCATTTTACTGTCTCTAGGTTAACAAGAGTTTCTATAGTCTTGTTCTGAAGGGAAGGACTAGCCCCCAAATACAGTGTCAGATTTTTTAAGTAGAAGAATATTTCTCAATTCATAACTGTATGCCTTGAGGATTGGCTTCCAAAGATTTCAAAAAATAGACTAAAACAAATAGTACTACTTCTGAAATTCATTGGGATTTATAATCGAAATGCAAACAGAATCTCTGTAGGGAGTAGGAATGTGACGTTTGTGCTGGATAAATTTCTTTGGTTCGATTGATTTAACAACTTCTTCCTGCAAAGTCTCTAATGAGGACTTTACTAGGATCACAAAATTACACGAATAAAGCTTACAAAAGTAAACGTAGCATGTCAGACATAATTCCACGATGACTTCTGATTTTTTTTTAATAATATGAAGGAAAAAAATACAAATACAGGTAGTGTTTGTGTGGCCCAAATCTCTTTTGTGACAAATGATAGGCGTGATTGGGCATGCTATGTTTTAGACCAATCTCACAAACCCTGTAACAATTATCCTTACTAGTATTTCCGGACCCAATATGTGTTTAATGATAATCTTGAGGTGGAAAAATTATGCCGGCAAGAGTCCAATGGAAAAGAATGGGAGAATGCTTGTTTAAGGATTTCAGAATTGAGATGAATAAATTGTGATTCATTGAACTGAGACCATAACTGGCAAGCAGTAATACGTTGAGACCGTGTTTATCTTTTCCTTGGCAAATGGAGAGAAATATTTATGGATGTGGTAAACAAGGGGTTTGGTTCCATTCCGGAGCACAGGACAGAGGAGCTGGTTCTCAGGAAGTCAATAGGATCCTAAGACGGGAGAGGGGGTAGGCGGACATGGGTGGGTATTTCGTCTCAAGGACTGACTTCAAGAATGAGCCTTGAGAAACACTTGGCTTTCCATTAAGTGTGTGATCAGTCCGCGGGTCAGTTGACCACAGAACGAGGCAGGAAAGCGCCGTGTGCCTCCAGGACGTAAACCAACAGCTGACCTGCGTGATGATGTACGTGCGTTTAAGGAATAAGTCCGTGTTATCTCTGATTTCTTAACTAGGAACCAATTTATTCCTGGTTGCCGCTCATGAACTTGGCCACTCCCTGGGTCTCTTCCACTCGGCCGACCCTCGCGCCCTGATGTACCCGGTCTACAACGCGCACACAGACCCGGCCCGCCTCCGCCTTTCTCAAGATGACGTGGCTGGCATCCAGTCCCTGTACGGTGAGCGAGGCTGCGGAAAGCAGGCCGGTAGCTGTGCGGGGACGGTGTTCGGGAAAGCTGGACAAGGCCGTGTGAAGCCTTTGCAGCTCTTCTCAAAGCACCTGACAGTGTTTGGAAAGCATGGACGTGGGCGATGGCATCACAGTTGTCCTTCTGTTTGCCTCCCCCAAACGTTTGCTGCAGGATCTCCCTCTGTCTCCCCGGATGACCCCGCGGTGCCCCCGGAACCTGTGCCTCCAGGACCCGAGACCCCAGCCGCGTGCGACCCCAGTCTGTCCTTCGACGCAATCAGCACTCTGAGGGGAGAAATCCTGTTCTTCAAAGACAGGTCAGACCGGAACCTTCCATTTCCCTCTCTGTTCTTTCCATGTACATGCTTAGAAAGGACAACAGAGAAACTTGGTAGAGATTTTTCAATGCTGAGAGCAAAAATGTTTTCTCTGACCTTGCAATCACTGAGATCTCGGGCTTCACCCTCCACATTTTCCTAAAAGCACCAAGCTCGTTTTCGAAGACTTGGTCTGATTCTTCTCCTCTCATTGTTGTTCCTGGTCGCTATAAGCCACGCTTGCTTTCCAAAGGCTCACGTGGAACTTCAGAATTAGAGATTTATCTTTGTTCCCTTTAAAAACGCCATCGGGAGAGCATGACACTTAATCAGTCAGCTGACTCACAGCAGATAAATATGCACACGGTAACACATTCAAGCTGCACACATGGGGAGAAAGTGAAAAGCACGTCTCCCCACCACACTGGCTCCCGGCATCCACCCACCGTCAAGGACACGTGTAGAGGCTTCCAGAAGCGTTGTGGAAATACTGACACGCACGCACGCACACACGCACACACACACACACACACGCACACGCACACACACACACGCACACACACGCACACACACGCACGCACACACACACACACACACACCGGTCTCTCTGTTTGAAAACGTAAGCGGTGTTATGGCCCCTACACTGGTTTGCAAGAATGTGGTCACCTTCTCTCCAGAAGGTCCTGCCCCGGAACCCGCTGGTAGGAGGTCGGGTACGGGCCCCCAAGAAAAAGCAAAGACCTTTCCCCACCGGCGACTTCCCTGATTTCTGCCTGCCCTCGAGCCTCACAGACGGGGGATGGGGGAAGATGGATGAGGCACCACGATAAGAAAGGGATACTAACGGTGAACGTCTGTGTCTCCGTTTTCATTTCCTTTTCTGTATGTTTCAGGCATTTTTGGCGCAAATCCCTCAGGACGCTTGAACCTGGATTTTACCTGATCTCTTCGTTTTGGCCGTCCCTTCCTTCAGGCCTGGATGCTGCGTACGAAGACACGAGCAAGGACATTGTTTTCGTTTTTAAAGGTCGTTATGAAATAATAATTTCTCTAACTTGCTGAAATTGCCGCTTTCACAGGAAAATTGAATAGGGTTTAATTTTCTCTACTCTGACAAAGTGTGTCTCCTTCGTTACTCTAAGGTAGTGAAGAGATAGCTGGATCTGGTTTTCTTTTATTTATGTTTGACAGATAATAAAAATGCACGTAGGGATATAAATTGCTCAGAGTTGTCAATTCCTTCTTTGGATTTGTGTTCATCCATTAGAATCTGCAAATTTTTGTTAAAAACCCACTTTGAGCTGGGGATTAAATCTTTATTACGAAAATCAAAGGTGCTGAGTATTTCCAAAACCCAAAGTCTTAACTGTCATAAAGTCAGTGTGACTCTGAATTATTTTTCTTAACAGGAAATCAGTTCTGGGCCGTCAAAGGAACTGAGGCACAAGCAGGTTATCCAAAAAGCATCCACATCCTGGGTTTTCCCTCAACCGTAAGGAAAATTGATGCAGCCATTTTTGATAAGGAAAAGAAGAAAACGTACTTCTTTGTAGGGGACAAATACTGGCGGTAAGATGGGGCTGGGATGGCTTTGTATGGAGCCTCGTTAGGGAGATTATCTTCTTCCTCCGAGGAAACCCCCGGGTCACTCTCAGCCCAGCCTCCCTCCCAGTATGGAGGGTGGGGACATGCTTGCTTTCAAAGGCAGCAGCGCTGGTCACAGGCGGTCACGGGCGCGTCTGCCTCGCTCCCACCTTGAGCCTATGAGCTGAGCTCCCCCTGCTAACGCCCAACCTGCCTGGATGGACTCTTCTCGCCTCTGCCCTCTGCCCCCCAACCCCGCCAACCCACTCACCCTTCAAGTCCTGCCTCAAGCTTCCCTGCTGGACTCCAAACCCATATGGGCTTGTCTCTTTTTAAAAGAAGCTTCAAGAATCCAGGCCACAATTCAGCATTCCTTTCTTGTCGACTCATCACCTCCTTGGGTGTTTTTCTCATCTTCCCAACCTTGCTATACGGTTTTTCAGGGCTTCCCCTAACCTCATGCACTCATTAGTGCAGCCTGTTTAGATGAGCAATAGTGGCCCAGTTTTATGGCTAGAACCCAGGACTCACGGAGGCCGATGCCTGGGCCGTCTGCCCAGACTGGGTGGGCCAACCAAGGTCCAGCCAACGAGTCTGAAGCACATTCCCGTGCTTTCTGGTCTCCGCCATCCCTTTCCCTAGGAGGCTGCCACAGGAAATCCAGATGTGCTGGGTTGGAGGACGTACAGGAGCCGCGTAGGGTAGAGAATCTGAAATCTGTATTTGAGATGAATGAGCCAACTCATCTGTTCATACTTCATGTCAGAAAGATGATTAGGGTTCTCTCCATCCAGGCTTGAGAAGTATGGTGACAGACATCGGGTAGATCGGGGTGTTGCCTCTGCTCCTGGTGGAGATACAGTTCTAAGAATCATGTCTGCAGCTCCATTAAAGTCACGCATTTCTGTGGTGCTTGACATGTTTGACATTTATTGGCGGTGCTTAGAAAGTTTACTAGGACTCCACATTAAACCTAACAGGACTTAAGAATTTTGGTAACATGTCCTCTGAGCAATGCTGTGCTGTGTTTCTTTCACTGGATGCAGGTTTGATGAGAGGAGACGCTCCATGGAGCCAGGCTTCCCCAGGGAAATAGCAGAAGACTTCCCAGGGGTTGACCCCAAGGTCGATGCTGCTTTTGAAGCATTTGGTAAGAGCATACTTCTTCTGCTGGCAATGGGGTACTTGAAACATCTTATGGTATCAGAGGGACAATTGGATTAGTTTGTAATGACAGATTTTTTTTAAAGATTTATTTATTTACTTGAGAGAAAGTGGGGGAGGGGCTGAGAGAGAAACACTCAAGCAGACTCCCTGCTAAGCACAGAGCCCAATGCAGGGCTCGATCTCATGACCCCAAGATCACGACCTGAGCCAAAACCAAGAGTCGGATGCTTGAGTGACTGAGCCTCCCAGACGCCCCATGAAATGACAGATTTTCTTTAACCAGTTTCTTTCCCTCCTCCCCAAATTGCAACTTACCAATTCTGTACCAAGTCTACGACAACTTCCTGTAATACATTGGTTCGAATCATGAAGACAGTCAACACACATCTCCCTATTTTGTACATGCAGGAAACACCGAAGTGCTCACGGGTCACGTCCGTACATGTAGACCCGTCACCTTTCAGGTTCCCATGTGGGCATAAAAACCCCCTCAAGTGGTGTGGCCAACTTTCTTACTGGCTGGCTTTGTCCTCCGCTGCATCCTGTTGTAACTACTAATCCCAGGGAAGAGGTCCCTGAGTAGTCAGTCCCTGCCCACACTGGTCAGGTGCAAATAATTACTTTTTCATGTGCCCTAAGTTTTAAAAAAGTTATATCTTTTTCCTGCTCAAGGAAAGGTGGCTGGAGGCTGGTGACCCTTCTTGAAAGGAAGCCTGAGCAGCAGGACAGCAGAGCCATAAAGGCCCCCCTGCTGTTCTGAAGGAGTTTCCATGCTTCTCTGGGGCCAGAAATGACCCTCAGGAAACGAAAGGGGAGGAGGACTGTCAGGAAAAAAGGAAATAAAGAGTTCGTAGTTTGCAAAGAAGCAGAGAGTTCTGTCTGATCGGAAGCAGATAACCTAGCAAGCGGAGCCTGGCTTTGCGGTCCGAGCTGGAAGGCAATGATGTCTGCAGCCTGTCCCCAGCAAGGGACCCGGGGCAAGCATGTGTGGGCCCTCCACCTGCTCATCTGTAGAATGGACTTAGATACGCGTCCCTCATAGGACTGTTGCAGAAAGAAATGAAAAAACAATGAGATAAAATGCTTATCAGAGTCCCTGCAATAGTAAAACCCTATAAACACTTTGTCATTTTAATTACCTATTATTCTGAGTTTCGTATGTTGCCAAATTTATTTATTTGAAAAAAGATCTCATGGTTTCCCTTGTCCATATTTCCAGGGTTTTACTATTTCTTCAACGGATCTTCACAGCTGGAGTTTGACCCAAATGCGAGGAAAGTGACACATTCCTTGAAGGGCAACAGCTGGTTGAATTGCTGAGACGCCGAGAAGCGCCCCCTGGGCACCGGCCATGGGGCTGATAGCCCTTCCCCTTAGTCTCTGTGAATGGAGATGGTTCCTTATCTCCTGCGTGTGTGGGACCGACGGCGCGGGTGACGCCGCGTCTGCTGGTCGCTTCACGCGGTACCGGGCATTCAAGCTGGCTGCTAGCCGGCTCTTGGTCACATGGAGTAACCTCCACGGGAGAAGGGAGAGCGCTCGTGTGCAAGACCAGTGACTGTATATAGACTATTTACTTGTTATTTAATAAAAAGAATCGGACAGTTATTTTATCGTCTTGTTTGTCTCAAGAACAAGTTGTCCCCACAGCCTTGGGTGTGGACCCGACAGGAGACAACCTGAGATCCTTGGCCCATGGTGTGAGGATTCGGATCTCCATGGTGGCCGCCTCACCATGGGCTCGTCCAGAACTGAGGACAGTGTAGTCCGTGCCCTCTGCAGGTGTCCTACCAGCACATGTCCCTGTTTCCACCACCCAGATGTCCTACCGTTCCTGAAACGCCCGAGGGGAAAGACCTCGGAAAGCTGTCACCTTGCAGGGCGGGCGCTAGAAACAATTGTGAAGCAGAATCTTAGGACTGTGGCAGATCCCCTCATTCACACACTTTCTTTTCCAGGTGGAGAACAACCACCCTGTTCTTCACCTTCTCCTTCTACTTACACGTTTCCTCAGTGGGGCCCTTGCGCTGTTCTAGCAAACAGCTTCGCTCACGGCCGCCGCACGCATGAACGCATCCTCCGGTGCTCGTGCCGTTTGTCCGGGTCCAAGGTCCATGAGCAGATGCTGGTGCTCAGATGGATTTATCGCCCGAGTCAGGGGTCTAGCACGCTCTGCCACGCAGTAAGAGCTCTCGCACGCTGTAACTTGCCCATTCATTGGCGGATAACGTATTAGTCGTATTCCGTGCGCCAGGCATTGTGCTGCGCTGTAGGCGTAAGCACCCGAGTAAACACACACAGCTCCTGCCTTCATCAGGCTCATAGTCCAGCAAGAACAAACATATGCAAATAACCACCATCACGGACCTGCAACTGTAAGCGTGATGAGTCCTAAAGGAAAACCATCGACATCTTCAATAGAATAACAGGAGGATTTCCCCTGCACTGGGTCGTGTTAGAACTTCCGAGGGAATCACCCCAGAGGAGGTTTTGAGGGGAGGCATGGGTGAACCAGGTGAGGGGATCACGGCTCAGGCGAAAGCGGTCACACTACAGAGTCAGACAAGAACACGAAAGACAGCAGGGCTCTACGGGGCGTTGAAGAAAGAGGAAAGAGGCCACGTCATTCCCAGACAGCTTCCTAGAGCAGAAGGACAAATGTCACAAACGATGGCAGCATTTGCTGGGTTGGGGGACAGCTTGGAGACACACAGCTTTGTGAGGAAAGGGTGAGAATGGGGAAGAATGGCTTAGGTTTGCCAAGTTTTGAAATGTCGTGAGATACCTAACTAAGCCATGACTCAACGAGTCTGAACTCGAAAGAGACGACACAGCGACTATGGGGGTGACGGGTGTTGGCCACACTTACTGTGGTGACCGTTCTGCAACATGGACATATATGGAGTCTTCTTCTCATGCACCTCAAACAAATACAATGTTGTCTGTCAATCATATCTCAATTTTTTTAAAAAAGAGAGGAGATTTAAATACGTGGCTTGTCAGCATTTAGACCGTCCTTAAAACCATGAGTATGAAAGAGACCATATGGGAGATTGTGAGACGGAACTCTGAGAAATGGCAGTATTTTGGTAGGAATTGAGCATTTCTTTATTTTAAAAATTACCTGAATTTATTTGGATTATTTTCTGCAGGTGTGCTAGGTGGCCACAGCACAATTCTGAAAGGTAGAAAACACGGCGAAAAGTTAATTTTCCTCACTCCTGTCCCCACCAACTAGTGCCTTTTCTCAGAAGCTAGTATGACACTCCCTGCCCTCATCGAGCTTATAGTCCAGGAAGAAAGAACGCACGCAAATAAGCACGTACACGTGCATGTGACCCACAGAGCTACTCTGTACACACGCAAGCATTAACACCGTCTGTTAAAGTTAGACTGGTAGCAGGTGAATTCACGCTGCTGTGCTCTTTGCTCTTTTCACTTAATACATCTTGGCAACCACTCCTCATTAGTACATGCTTCACTAATATCGGCCGACTTCTACGAAACAAACACATAATTTATTTATTCAACCCCCTACTTGATGAAACCCATGCTTAAGTAAATCAAGAAGAGAAAAAAGGAAATGAAATTTAAAAATAAAAATAAAAAATAAAAACCATCAAAAATAAATAAAATACACACATCTGAAAAAATAGAAATACTACATAAGGAAAATAATGATTTAATGATATATAAAATATACATTTGAAAAAAATTTAATGTATTTGAAATTAAAATAATAAAAAATACATCAAAATTATGTGCGTTAGAAGATTATTTTTAGTATGCAATGTGTCAGTAGGTTATTTTCAACATTTGATTAGCATTCCGATACCCTCACTTGTGTATCTGATAAAGAAGGTCAACCTTTGACGGCTGAGCGGAGCTGGGGGAGCAGGGATGCCCTCTGTTGGATTCCCCATCACACAGGTCATTAGATGTTGTTTACAGCAGTAGTATTGCTGGAATGGTGAAGCTGAATTCTGACTGAAGTGGGTAGACATATTGGTAAGTTGGGATGCTTTTAGTTACAGGTAGCAATAACTCCCAACTGGCTTAAAAATAAGAGTTTATGGGGCTCCTGGGTGGCTCAGTCGGTGAAGCATCTGCCTTCAACTCAGGTCATGATCCCGGGGTCCTGAGATCGAGTCCTGCATCGGGCTCCTTGCTCAGCAGGGAGTCTGCTTCTTCCTCTGCCCCTGCCCCTGCCCCTGCTAGTGCTCTCTCTCTCTCTGACAAACAAATAAATCTTTAAAAAATAAAAATAAAAGAGTTTATCAAAAAGACAAAAGAAAAGTGTTGGTGGGGTGCCCAGGTGGCTCAATCAGTTAAGTGTCTGACTCTGGATTTCAGGTCAGGTCATGATCCCAGGGTCGTGGGATCCAGCCCCATGTCAGGCTTCCCACTGAACAAGGAGTCTGCTTGAGATTCTCTCTCCCTCTCTCTCTGCCTCTCCTGCTTGCATGCATGATCTCTTTCTCTTTCTCAAAAAAAAAAAAGGAGAAGAAGAAGAAGAAGAAGAAAAGAAAGAAAAGGAAAAAGAAAAAGAAAAAGAAACAAGTGTTGGAGAGGATGCAGAGAAAGGGGAACCTCTTACACTGTTGGCGGGAATGCAAACTGGTGCAGCCACTCTGGAGAACAGTATGGAGGTTCCTCAAGAAGTTAAAAATAGAGCTACCCTACGACCCAGCAATTGCACTCCTGGGTGTATAACCAAAGGAATGAAATGAAAAAAGAGATCTCAGCATTCCCATGTTCACTGCAGCATGATTCACAACGGCCAACACATAGACACGAGCTAAGTGTCCTCCAGTGGATGAATGGATAAGAAAACATCGTGTGTAGACACAATGGAATGTTATCAAGCATTAAAGGAAAAAAAAAAAAAAGGAAACTTTGCCATTTGCAACAACATGGATGAAACTCGAGGACGTTATACTAAGTAAAGTAAGCCAGACAGAGAAGCACAAATACCGCGTGATCTCACTTACAGGCGGAATAAAAACAATGTCAAACTCCTAAAGCAGAGGGTGCAAGGGTGGGTGCCGGGGCGAAGTGGGTGCAGGACACGGGGAGAGTTGGGCAAGAGGAGAGGACCTTTCGGTTATGCGAGATGAGCAGGTTCTGGGGAGAGAACGCCCAGCGTGCTGACCGCAGTTACTAAGTCCGTGTTGCAGACTTGGAACTTGCCGAAGGTGGGTCTTCAGCGCTCTCCCCGCTCACACCCGCCAGGACAGGTGACTCGGTGCGGGGCTGGGTGCGTTACGAAGCCTGGCCATACTCATTATTTCACAGTGTGGACATATACCAACACACCGTGCCGCACACCTTAAAAACGTACAGCGCTCACTTGTCAATCATACCTCAGCAAAGCTGGAAAAGATTGTGTAAAGCAAAACCACGAAAATAAGAATAAAGGAGTTTGTTGATTCCCATCACTCAGAAGCACGGCAGTGGCGCGGGTCTGTCTCGGTGTGGCCGTGGCTCCGGAGGCCTCCTCGGCCCCCAGCCTGTGTGCCAGCTGTGCCTTGGGCTTTCCCCGCGGCCGCTCGAGGCATTGCACCCACACGGGGCACCGCCCAACCGCAAACCACACTGTGGGCTGCCCATCTGGTTCTTTCGTAATCGCGGGGTCAGCCGGGAAGGCTCGCTGTGGCAAAGGGGAGTCCTGTCCCCCAGCCGTGTTGCTGCTACACAGGGGGTGGGGGAGATACTGACGCAGAAATCCCTGTCCGTCCACCGCAAGGAGGCTTGGCCGGGTGGCAAGGGGAGGTCCTAGGTGCAGATAGTTCGTAGAAGGAGCTGGGCTGGGCAGCCAGGAAGCAGCACACATTCCTCGTCCTGGCCCACCTGAGTCACGGTTCTTCGCTTATCTGGGGAGAGGGCACTACACAGCTGTTTGTTGACCGAATACCTGGTTTTCAGCAGGTACCGCACAAGGGACTGGAGGTGCGGTGTCCGTTTCGTCCTTGTAAGGACAGTTGGGTGGGTGGCTTATCTCCGTTGTGCAGAAATAGAAGTTTAGAGTGACTCAGGGACTCTGCCATGGTCACGCTGTGAGTAGCAGAGTCAGGACCTAATTTCACTCCTTCCTGGTTCCAAAGATCATGTTCTTATTTTGTCTAAAGTAACAGACGATCAATCAGCCCAGACGGCCTTCCCGTACCTCGCTTTGTCTCCGTTCTGAACAATATGTTGTGTGTATCACACTGCATGACCGCAAAGAGGGGAAGCTGACTCTACCTCAGTCCCGCAGTTTAAAATCCCCACAGCCCAGAGGCCGAGGTTCTCGTGTCTGTGCCTGACGTCTGGCCTCTCTCTGTGCCCCATGCTTTCCTCACTTAAAACGGGCAACGGGGGCCTCCCTCCTGCCACTGCTCCCCTCTGCCCTTTCGCCCAAGCCACCTTGTTCCAGAAGGACTGGAGTGTGTGTGTGTGCTGACAAGCCAGCCGCCCATGTTTCTTGACACCAAGTAGAGGCCAAGCTCCAGGGACCAGACTTGTAGTCCATGTTAGGGCAAGTCCAGCTCTAACGGTGACACGGTGCTGAATCCCAGCACCGTGTTCAAGAACTGGCTTGATTCCTCTTGCCTTGGAAATGTAGAGCACACCTGCTTTCCAGGAAGTGACACGACACGGCGGGGCGGGGCGGGAAGCAAAGCAGAAATTCGGCAAGAAACCAACAGAATGGTGGGTTTAACACCGATGAGAAAATAAAGAACAGAGACGGTACCAAATCTCACCGTCTCTGCAGACGGGTTACTGTCTCCAAAGCCCGTCGCCAGAAATCACACCGGGTTGTGAGCCCGCTGTGAGGAGAAACACTGGGAAAAACACACTGCATGTCCTCAAACATGGCAGGAATAATTTGAGAAAGCAATTTTCTGTAAAACTGAAGACACGAGCAGGACCTAATTATAAGAAAGTGTTTAGCTTGCCAAACTGGGTTTCAGGTAGAATTAATTCAATTCTCGGCTTTATTATATGAGTAAAAGTTTTGTAAATGCCTGGAAATATTCTGTTTGATTTTAAGTCTGCACTAATAGATTTGGATTATTTGGAAGAATTAGCTATTTTGAAATCATAGTTGTAATTTGAAGTGTTGATGAAAATGTTCATGAATCCAAGTAGTATTAAATGTTTAAGGGTATTTCAAGATTTTAACCATATGAATCCATCAAATATTAATCAGAGAGCTAATGAAAGTGATTATAATTATTTTATGCCCATTTCATGGATTAATAAACAGAATAATATTAGAAAGTTGAATTTAAAGTCTTAAGAAACCTTAAGATTTAAGTTTATCATAAATCGAATATCAATTATAATACGAGTGAAATTGTACTAACAGGCATGCAAAAAAAAGCTGCCCTCAGACATTAAGAAATCCACCGGAAAGACTGACATATATTTCCAGTCCTATTTTAATGCAGAAAGGAAGCAAATAGTTCACATATATTATCTCTTTTAATTCTCATTTACAGGGTAGATAGCATTAAAGCAATTTTACAGATAGGGTTGCTGCTGTTCAGAAGGACTGAGCCGTACCCCCAGGTCGGCAGACGGGAAGCGACAGAGCCAGGGGTCTGATGCACTTGCCTGACCCCAGGCTTGCGTTTGATCCTCTCTGCTGCTCCCTACTCCATGTGGACAAGATTGATCTGCCAATGTGATTAATGGCAAGAGGCACGGAGCAAAGAAAAGACCAACAGAGGAAATAGGGCAGGAGTCGAAAAAGAGAGAGAAAGGGGCATGTGCTTTGTAGCAGGTCGGTTGGCCTGACCCACGAGGGGTTGCAGGACACAGACATGCAAAAGTCAGACTCGTAGCTTGAGAGGTTCCTGTAAGTGTAAGTTCCACTGAGATAAGGACGGTGAAGCAGGTAAGAGAGTGTTTCATGTCTATCTAAATGAATAGGAGTAAGGTCTGTTATTAATAAAGCAGTCATATCATAAATCAAGAAAATCTGATGATCTGTCAATGGGATTAATGCATTAAGAAATCACTGCAGGGGCGCCTGGGTGGCACAGCGGTTGGGCGTCTGCCTTCGGCTCAGGGCGTGATCCCGGCGTTCTGGGATCGAGCCCCACATCAGGCTTCTCTGCTAGGAGGCTGCTTCTTCCTCCCCCACTCCCCCTGCTTGTGTTCCCTCTCTCGCTGGCTGTCTCTATCTCTGTCGAATAAATAAATAAAATCTTTAAAAAAAAAAAAAGAAATCACTGCAAAGCCCAACACCACAGAAAGGGGCGTGGTGACTCGTAAGCGCACCGCGTGTTGCCCCTCCTGAGGGGCTGGGGCGACATGCGACCCGTGAGGCCACAAGTAGATTCCTGAAGGCGAGGAAATATTTTATTGACTTGTCACAGAACCGCAAATCAGTACCCTTGATGAGTCCCACATCTGAAAGTGACAATGCAGTCCTTAAGCTCTTCCGTACGTTAACTTGCTCAGAGTTTCTTTCCCCGCAAAGCCCTAATTTGTCACCGTTTGAATCTGAAGCAGATGCATCTTTTTGTCCGTGTCCTCAGCCCACAGCAGTCTCATGATTAGTCAGACTCAAATTACATCCTTGTGCGTGAGCGAGACACACACGAGGGGAAAGTCACAGCCACAAGACCACAGTTTGCAGAAACTGAGGTCAAAATCCTGCTCTGCGAGGAGAGGACAGCGATGTCGCCCACTCTGTCAGCGTCGTCTGGGGAAGGTACCGCCCACTCGGAGGCGGACATAAACGGCAGACGTGGTAGGAGACGTTGGCCGGTTTCTCCGCTCGCTCGCTCTTGGCAACGCCGACCGGGCTGTCACCACACGCAAGCACGCTGCCGAAGGCTCGCACGCGTCAGGCAACAGAGCGGACCAAGACTTTCCCTTCTTAGGACTGACAGTCACCAGGGAGGCAGGTAAGAACTAGAATGATCGACTATAAACACACCGTACCTATGTGGGCAGGAGATACGTGCTCTGGAAAAAAGAAAAAAACTTAAGAGTTAAGGGAATGGCAAAGGCAGGAGGCCGGGGGTGGCGGTGGGTTGCAGCAGAATTAACGTGGTCAACCTGAGCTTTTCTCCCCAGAAGAAGAAAGACGAGACACAGCTTTTGGGACACAAGTGACTTCAGGCCCCTGGCTAGTCCCTGTGATCTGTGCCCATCTCCCCGCCCTGGCACAGTCTTGCAGAGCTACCAAGGAGCTGTTAGAACAAAGGAATGAGAAGCCCCAGTCGTTAGGGATCGTAAGGGAACAAAGAGGATGCAAGAAGGAGCCCAAGAGGGAGCCGTCTCTAGCAGGCCCCAAAGA
This sequence comes from Ursus arctos, assembly GCF_023065955.2. Taxonomy (NCBI): domain Eukaryota; kingdom Metazoa; phylum Chordata; class Mammalia; order Carnivora; family Ursidae; genus Ursus; species Ursus arctos. The sequence continues at coordinate 1,021,318 of NW_026622897.1, read as the reverse complement.
GCCTGACCCCGTCAGAGACAGCACATGTGCGGTCCAGCTCGCAGGGCTGTTTCAAAAGTGAAGATGGACCTAACGCACGTTCTTGAGTTGTTTTTGCAGGATCGAAACCAGGCCCCACAGGGATTTCGAGTTAGAAACTGTCACCAGCAAGACTCCCATTGACCCCACTTCTTCAGCACAGGAATGGTGAGCTTAGCGGTCTGAGGCAAAGCCAGGAAGAGCCCCAGGGGCCTGGACCCGTGTGAGCTCCCCCACCGACCCACGCCTGCACGGAGGGGCCGCGGTGTGTCTACCTCGCTGTACTGTCAACGTCCCCGCCCAAGGAGGAGCACAGGCCTCACTCACGCGCAATGCGCGTGCAGCCATGTTTCCTGAGTCCGCGTGCACCACCTCACGCCCACCTCTCCATGTGATGACACAACGCCCCGTTCTGAATACTCATCGTAACCCTAAATAAAAGAAACCTACTGGCCCCCACTCGGGGAGACACGGCTCTGGAAGCCGTTCGCCACGATCTTCTTGTTTGCTGCAAATAAGGCTTCCTTTCTGTGACAACTTCACCCGCAGCTGTTTCTCCCTGTGAGCGAACTCACAGGCCTTGGGTTACAGAGCTCCTTGCAGCCATGAAGCGAGTGGTGGGATGGGGGGGAGGTCTAGAAGATACGGTCGGAGGCGCAAGGGTTGAGGTGGGAGCAGATTGTGTGGGGTTATGGAGGTCAATGTAAAGTTGGTTTTTCCTCTCTGTGAGGAGCCCATGGCGGGTATGGACCTGAGGAGTGTCGGCGTGCTGTGCTGGTTTGGGTTCCCGGGGAGCAAGGGCAGGAGCACAGACGCTGGTCAGGAGTCTCCTGCAAGGCTCCAGGCAAGAGGCGGCGGGACCTCCCACCAGGGCGGTAGCAGTGCAAGTGGAGAGACGGGCTTCTGGAGGCATCTGAAGGGAGAACCACCGGGATTTAATGATGGACGGGCCGTGAAACGGGAGAACAAAAGAAGGGTTCAGAAGGACCCAGCAGCTGGAAGGGTGAGGTTGGAAGGATGTGTTGGGCAGATCAGAGGCTCACCTTTGGACGTGTTGCGTATTTGTCTGTTTTCATCCAACTACTGACCTGAAGAGTCACGGTCATCGGTAAAATCAAGCAGGATAACAGCTGTATCAGAGTCTGTGATTCTAGATTGCCTCTTCTTGCTGTTTGTGAGAGCCCGGGATTATTATACTCACATAAGGGTGTCTGACACAGAGGGCAGGACCTGGCGTGCGGGTGGTATGGACAGTTTGGGACAGGAGTGCGGAAGCCCTCATAGATGATCCAACGATGAGCAGGTGGTGGGTGGAGAAGCGTTTCAGCAGGTCAATGGAGGGAATCAGGGAGAAGTGTGTGAAGAAGGGAAAGGATTAAGATATTAAGATGACAAAATAGAGACTCACATGAGGAAAGTAATCTAGATTGGTCATGGAGGAAGTGGGTAGGGAACCAGGAGGAGAGAGGTGTCTGGAGAGATTTTTGCTCTGGGTCCCAGGGCTGAGACTGGAGACCAGAGGAGGGCTTTCACTCCTCATGGACTGGGGTCAAGAATGCTCCAGCTGGCCCTCCTGAGAAGCAAGGCCAGACTTGGCCCCTCGAGCAAGGAAAGGGGTATGGCTGTGGCTCTCTGCCTCCTCCAGCCTCCTGTCCCCATGTTGGGGACAGGATCTCTAAGATCACCAAGGCTTGAAACCAGAATTAGAACCATGGTATCTCAAAGTCCTGCACGGACTGATTTATAGGGGAGCACCATCCTTGGAGCAAAGCCGGTCTGCAGATAAAGGAAAACCAGCAAATATTCAGGCTCAGGCTAAGAACAAGAGGGAGAGACAGAGAGCCCGTAATCTTCCCGTTTCTCAGGAAGGCTGTCCTGAGATTGTATTCCATGAGATTCCCCAAGTTCCTTATAAATCTACTCTAATTGACCCCCCCAACAATCTTGGCTTAGACATAAGTTGGGAGTGGGTTGACAAATCACAGACTTTCAGAGGATACGTGGAATTGGCTGTGGGGTCCCAGCCGTGCAGAGGGAAATGTCATGTCAAGGTGAAGCCAACAGTCCATGAGCAGAGAAGAAGCAGCTGGTTCCACTACCGTCTGTGTTTTCATGTGTGTCTTTGACCTGCCCACCCTGCCTTCTGGCTGTTCAACCTTTCTCTTCTGTGCAACCATTAGTCCGCGGCATGCCGTAACTGTCCTCAAATGTCCCACATTGGACTGTCCCCAGGGCCCAACATGGTGTCTGCCTCTTAACCATGGCTTATTAATAAGCTTTTATTGAATGAATGAATGAATGAATGAATGAATGAATGAATGAGTTTAGGAAGGAAGCAATGCTTGGTCCTAGATGTTCTTCAACCAATAAGAGTCTAGCAGGCCGAGCATGCTGGGTAAGGGAACAGCACATGCAGTGGTGTGAAGATATGAGAGATAACAACATTTTTGGGGAATCACGAAGAGTTGGTTTGACTACAGTGAAGAAAATATTTTTTTTTGGAGTTATATCATAGAGGGAGGAATATCAAGAATTCAACTTGCTATTACATAACTAGAAACATCACTTTTTCATTAATAAATGTAACAACCAAGAAAACACTCCCCGAAACATATTAATTAATCAATTTGGTCCATGCATAATTCAGCAGTAAATCCATTTTGGACATGGCCAGGCTACAAACAATAAATTGAACCAGTAACTTCAGCAAGTGTTACCTCCTACACACACAGTACGTTTCTTAAGCATTTTGAAGTAGATCACACGTGCTTCAAACAGGGGGCACAGAATTTGGGGGAGAAGCACCCTGGCCGTCCAGATTTACCAAAGAATCCACACCGTCCTTTAATCCTTAATAGTCAGTAGGGAAAAGCCACTTCAGGGGTAAGAGGGCGATCCCACCCTGGGCAGCCCGCACAACAACAACTGATTCATAATGTAATTGTGTTTATCAATAAAAGCTCCTCAGTGTGACTAAGAGGAAGCCGTTTCACTTTCCCAAGATCAAGGTGAGTGTGTATGTTACATGACTTCCTGGCCATGATTTACGCGGCTGAGAAATTTGCCACCGCGACACCCAGTATTAGAGGCACATGTGGCCTGGGCCAACGAGGGGATGATGACACATCTTACAGTGTGGCTGCTTCTTGGGAGAGCTTCCAAACTAGTTAAGGAGTCACTCACTGTGTTGGCTCACGTTGGGCTCTAGCCAAAAACTATATCGCCATTGACTTGCCGTACCTCATTGCATAATAACAATATCTTCAAGAATCGTGATGAATTTACATTATAGGTAGTTTCTTACTAGCAATATTTGGCATATTGACGTGTTCTCACTCCTAGTTGCAAGAGTTTTGCTTCCAAGAAATAAAACAAATGAAAACGTAGGGCCTCGATTTCCTCGTGTCCAGCGTTGGAGGGGGCTAACGTAGACGATTTTAGGTGCTTCCCCCACGAGGCTGGACGCGGCTCGAGCAGCTATTACGTGACGAGCATGATGTATTTTTGCGTTTGGGGATTCGCGTAGCCCTAAAGCTGTCCCGGAAAATCTTGATATTATCGTTTGCATTTTATACGTGAGAAAATGAGATATCAGGAAAGTTGACATGCCGAAGGCTACAGGTCTAGAAAGCTGCAAAATCAAGTTTCAAAGTCAAATCTGCTTTCTGCAAAAATTAGATTTCCTCCCTGTGTAGCATTCTGCCTCCGTTCTGTGTTCTGTTCCCGTGTGCGTCCATGAGAGGTCTACGCTTGTAGTCACGCTGTCGGGAGTTCCATCAATGGGAGTCAATCAGATTTGTAATGCATGCATAGTATTTTGGTTAATATTCTAAGAGCAAATATATCTTTTTGTTTCAAGAAACTGCTAACTATAGACCCAGAAAATGGGTTTCATGTCTGTGAACCCCTGATTATCTTGTATAGCTATGGAGGCCCTGATCATGGAGACAGTCTTAAAGGTCAGGAGGTGAGGATAATTACCATATGCAGTCATTCAGTTTACAAGGCACCTACCAGTTCAATCATATCATAACTACATGGGCTAGGCTTTATAATTTCCTTTTTGCAAATGATAACAGCCAAGATTGCTCAGCTGTGATTCAAACCCGTGTCATTGGGCTCAAAATTCTGTGCTTTTCCTACCACACCTTTTGGAGGGTACCTGAAAGAAAATTCTCTGGCACATTCCCTTCCCACGTGCCACCGTTTTGTGAGCAAACACTGGTATTGGAACACACATTGAGCCTGGAAGCAGACGGGGCTCAAACCTCCACTGTGCCATCTACTGGTGCCTTGGAGAAGGTAACGTGTGTTTCCATTTCTCCTGGCCCAGATAGTGGACACATCCAGCCCCGAGGGACCAGCCTCCCTACGCCCACGCCGCAGCAGCCCCCAAGCTTCCAAGGAGCGGGAAACAGAGTGTGGATCTCTAGGCCTGGGGGGAGACCGCCCAAGTGTTCCCTTTTCCAGTTTAAGGAAAATGCTGCTCTCCCTCATGCTTCCCTCAAAACTTCCCTTCTCAGTTGAAGACATGTTGCGTAAGCCCCCCAAATGACCTTAGGTTTTCCCAGAAGTTGGAGAGAGATATTGCCTTTAATCGAGTGCCTGTGGATTGCAGTCCTAAAGACGTAGGGAACACACCGTTCTTGGCAAGTTCAGGGGAAATGATGGGTCAAAATACCATTTTACATCCCAATATATTACCCTATGGCATATATTCTCCATAGAGCCGCACGCGTGTGCTCGCTCACAGACACGGTGTTAAGTGGATGTATGTATAGAGAGTTAACCCGATATGCATATTGATAGGTTTTGAGTCACGAAGGTCAATGTGTATCTACGTATATGTATAAAACATGCGATGCACACTGGACCCCTTTATACGGGGACTGTGCTAACCCTCAGTATAAACAAGGATGCAGATTTGCTCTTACAACCCCGACAGCAGGGCCCTGAAGGGAGGAGAAACAGAGGACTCTGGGGATTTGGGCATGACCTCAGGCTGAGCTCCAAGGCCAGCGAAGAAAACACCCCAATGTTCTAGTTGTGTCGCTCTTAGGATGAGGCTTCTAAGGGCTTCTGCTTCTCGGGGTAGATTCTCTAAAAACCCTTATGCCCTCTCTACCATATCTGTACAAGTTCTCCTGCTCCTTTTGAAAGCTGTGTGTCCTGGGAAACTAGTTTCCTTTCCCAAAACCATGGAGGGGACGCATGTGCCTAAGGGCATGTCCTGTCTTCCATGAGCGTCTGTACAGAGCCCATGCCAGGCTCAGGACGCCACAGAATCCGGCTGGAAGGAACAAGCTACAGCTCTCTCTAGGCCTTACATCGAATGCAATTGGTAAAGGACAACTAATCATAAAAACAGTAAAGCTAACTCTTCTGTACCCAGTGCCAGACACTGTTCTGATTGCGTGTAATTCATTTAGAAAATAACGTGATGCCATCCCAACACAACATCTGTTAGCACCAAACCCAAAATAGGGAAGCAGAAGTTGATGACCTTTTCAACTGATGCCTAAGATTAAATTGTTTCACGAGGAGATTCAAAGCCTCGGCAAACCGGCCCCTTCCTGCAATGGAGCAGATCTCTGAATTTCTCTGCAGTGTGAAACATGACTCTGAAACTGACTAGCTGCATGTCCTGCAGCCCAAATCCCAACGACACCTACTCATGGTTAGTGTGCAGGATGGCTTGGGAGCCCCCACTCTCATCAGCTGCCCGGGAGCCAACAGAAGACCCTCCAAGGGGGCCTCCTGAAAGGTGGTCCAGACAAACGTCTACCCACGCAGCTCCTACACACCCCTCTCCACCTGCCCCTCCAAGAACGCCCACTGATGCTACGTGCACCAACAGGACAAGATGTGTTACCAGTACTAGGTTCTGAGAACTGAGTACCAGAACTAACAGAGGGGTGCTTACCTGAGTAGCAAAAACAGACTCTGAATTTGTTTGGGCCATTAGTGGATTTCTGGGTAAATTGGCTGCAAAGTACATCCTTGTGTTTTAAATCTCATTTTTCCTATTGTCTTCCATAAAAATTCTGGGGTTGTGTGCCTACATAAATATTCATTGGTATAATGTAAATGACACCTAAAATTTTTAACAGCTACTTCAAGAAATGATTGTACGATAATCAGGCCGTAACCACTTCATGACAGAAATAACTTCTGAGAGCAAAACTGGTATCTGATTATTTTGCAATCCTAGCATGGGGTCTGAAGCCTGGCATAGCATACGTGTTTAATACACGAGAGTGAGTTCAGTCTACATGCGTTCACTTTTTATAGAATATTCAGGGGATGGTTAACTAGTGTGTTCTTATCCACACGCGGTGTGGCAACCTGATGGCTACAATTTCACTACGATTCTATCTCCTCCCGAGCTGGCCAAAATGAAAGAAATCTCTCTGAAAGAAGAAACACCCTCCAAAGTGTGAATGTGTCACTTGTTCTATTCTATTGAGTTTAACTTAACATTTTCCATATCAAGCAAATGTGTCCCCAAAGCTGGTACGCCGTGGAAAATGGATAGAAACACAAACACGAAATGCCGGCGCTCTTTTCAACACATTGCCTTCCGTTGGGAGAGTCAAGTCAAGGTAAGGAAAACATGAAAAGTGCTTTAAGAGAGCGGATGTTTTGTGAACACTCAGAGCAGGGAGGAGAGAGGAAATGTGGCAGCAGCAGCACTTGACCGAGAGCTGGGGGGTTGGCAGAATGTGTGACGTCGGAACCGAGGGGCTCTGACGTCGGACAAGGCGCAGAACAGGGTGCAGCGCACGTGGGGAAACAGGGAACTCGGTTTGTGCGGGAGACTGGGAAGCGGCCCCGGGACGTCACTCCGGGCCTGAGCACGGTAGGTCTTCCACGTGCTGTTCACTTTGGTTAATGAAGGAAACCACGGAAGGATTTTAGTCATAAAAGGAATTACGGAGCCTCTTGTAGTTGACGCTCACCTGTCCCGGCCACTGGACGAGCATATCCCACCGTGTGTCTCAGTCCCAGAAACCCGCCTGACACACGGGCTGCTATTTCCAGTTTTTAGATGAGAAAATCAAGACATGAAAAGACTGATAAGATGAAAACAGAAATGGAGACAAACCGTAAGAGGCTCTTAACTCCAGGAAACAAACTGCGGGCTGCTGGAGGGGAGGGCGGTGGGGGGCTGGGGTAAATGGGGGATGGGCACGAAGGAGGGCACCGGATGGGATGAGCACTGGGTGTTATACACAACTGATGAGTCACCGAACTCCAGATCTCAAACTAATTTAAAAAAAGGACACAAGAAAGACCGAGTGACAGGCTATGTCGTAATGGCACAGTTCGAACTCCAGTCTGTGGTTTTGGAAGCTCTGTTCCAGGTAAGAAGCCGCACGGTGAGGGAGGAGTTGCGCTCTGGAGGGAATTACACCACCTGCAGCTGGAGCTATCCAGCAGCAGGTGAAGCTGAGTAGGGCTCCGGAAAACACGGCAGCCCGCGTTCAGGGAGGAACTTCCGTGAGGCTGTAGGCTGACGTTGCAGGAGCAGAGACCCCTGACCCGGGGTGATAAGCGGCCAGAGATGAGAGACGAGGACTCAGAGCTGGGCCTGAGTGAACGGAGAGGTTCGGAAGGGGAAAAGGAAGAGACCCAGCAAAGAAGAGGAAGTAAAAAAGAAAAAAAAAATACAGGGAGAAAGCAAAGTGCAGAGACTCCCAAGCCAAGGTAAGAAGGATCTCTCCAAGACAATGCCTGAGAGGGTCAGCGGCACCTGTGAACCGAGGAAAAACCATTTGACCCGGGGGTGGACGCTAGTTGTCACCCCTGAGAGCCCAGTGCAGGGGATCAAAGTCGAGGTCAACTTCAATGTCTTTCAAGAGTGATTTATAGTTTCTAGAATATAGATCCTTTACATCTCAGGTTAAGTTAATTCCAAGGTAACATATGGTTTTTGGTGCTATTGTAAATGGGATGGATTCCCTAATTTCTCTTTCTTCAGTCTCGTTATTCGTGTATAGAAATGCAACTGATTTCTGAGCATTGATTTTGTATCCCGCCACATTACTGAGTTGCTCTATAACTTCTAATAGTTTGGGAGTGGATTCTTTTGGGTTTTCCATATAGAGTATCATGTCATCTGCGAAGAGAGACAGTTTGACTTCTTCTTTGCCTATTTGGATACCTTTTATCCCTTCTTGTTGTCTGATTGCTGCTGCAAGGACTTCTAGTACTATGTTGAATAATAATGGCGAGAGTGGGCATCCTTGTCGTGTTCCTGATCTTAAGGGAAAGGCTTCCAGCTTTTCCCCATTGAGAATGATATTTGCTGTAGGCTTTTCATAGATGGTTTTTATGAGATTGAGGAATTTGTATGGACCCAGAAAAGGCCCTGAATCGCCAAGGAACTGTTGAAAAGGAAAAACAAAGCTGGGGGCATCACAATGCCAGATTTTGAGCTGTATTACAAAGCTGTGATCACAAAGACAGCATGGTTCTGGCACAAAAACAGACACATGGACCAATGGAACAGAATAGAGAACCCAGAAATGGACCCTCGGCTCTTTGGGCAAATAATCTTTGAAAAAGCAGGAAAAAACATCCGGTGGAAAAAAGACAGTCTCTTCAATAAATGGTGCTGCGAAAATTGGACAGCTACATGCAAAAGAATGAAAGTTGACCACTGTCTCACACCGTACACAAAGATAAACTCCAAATGGATGAAAGACCTTGATGTGAGACAGGAATCCATCAAAATCCTAGAGGAGAGCATAGGCAGCAACCTCTACGACATCGGCCAAAGCAACCTTTTTCATGACACATCTCCAAAGGCAAGAGAAACAAAAGATAAAATTAACTTGTGGGACTTCATCAAGATAAAAAGCTTCTGCACAGCCAAGGAAACAGTCAAAAAAACTAAGGGGCAGCCCACGGAATGGGAGAATATATTTGCAAATGACACTACAGATAAAAGACTGGTATCCAAGATCTACAAAGAACTTCTCAAACTCAATACGCGAGAAACAAATAAACAAATCATAAAATGGGCAGAAGATATGAACAGACACTTTTCCAATGAAGACATACAAATGGCTAACAGACACATGAAAAAATGTTCAAAACCATTAGCCATCAGGGAAATTCAAATCAAAACCACACTAAGATACCACCTTATGCCAGTTAGAATGGCAAAAATTGACAAGGCAAGAAACAACAATGCTGGAGAGGATGTGGAGAAAGGGGATCCCTCCTACATTGTTGGTGGGAATGCGAGTTGGTACAGCCACTCTGGAAAACAGTGTGGAGGTCCCTTAAAAAGTTAAAAATTGAGCTACCCTATGACCCAGCCATTGCACTACTGGGTATTTACCCCAAAGATACAGACGTAGTGAAGAGAAGGGCCATAGGCACCCCAATGTTCATAGCAGCATTGTCCACAATAGCTAAATCGTGGAAGGAGCCGAGATGCCCTTCAACAGATGACTGGATTAAGAAGTTGTGGTCCATATATACAATGGAATATTACTCAGCCATCAGAAAGAACGAGTTCTCAACATTTGCTGCAACATGGACGGCACTGGAGGAGATAATGCTAAGGGAAATAAGTCAAGCAGAGAAAGACAATTATCATATGGTTTCTCTCATCTATGGAACATAAGAACTAGGATGATCAGTAGGAGAAGAAAGGGATAAAGAAAGGGGGGGTAATCAGAAGGGGGAATGAAGCATGAGAGACTATGGACTATGAGAAACAAACTGAGGGCTTCAGAGGGGAGGGGGGTGGGGGATTGGGATAGACTGGTGATGGGTAGTAAGGAGGGCATGTATTGCATGGTGCACTGGGTGTTATATGCAACTAATGAATCATCGGACTTTACATCAGAAACCAGGGATGTACTGTATGGTGACTAACATAACATAATAAAAAAACATAAAAAAAAAAAGTCAAGGTCAAGCTTAGACAATAAGGTGGGTGGTAAAGACCAGAGAGATGTTTGGGGAGTCAAGGTCAGCAGACAAGTGCATGGGGTGAGGAAAAAGATTTGTACCAAAGGAGGCGGCTGACATGGAAGCGAGAAGGGTGGAAATCACAGTGGAAGACATCGCCTATGCACAGAGGGACTGAGCCACCACACTGGCTGTTCCACACTGAATTCCGGTGAGAACGAAGAGATGCATTTCAGCGTCAGACACATAGAGGTGTGTGCGGGGTTCAGTGACGATCCTTTCTGGCCCGAGGGACAGGGTGGGGGGTGGAGATGTTATTACAGACATGACAGGACCAACGGAACCAGCCCCATGTCTCACAACACTTTCTCTGGTAGGGAGGCCAAATCCCTTACCCAGAGCCTGTGCGTCATGTCTGGTGACGGCACCGTGAAGGCCGGTGGACTGCAGGTGCACAGACACATGAAGGTAAGTGACTCCGGGTCGACGCGTTGATCATCTCCACCTGGAAGGTAGCCACGATGGCTAAAGGGACGGCAGGTGCAGTGTCTGTTAGACGTCAGACACACACACACACACACACACACACACACACACACACACACACACTGGTTGTCTGTGAAGCAACCATAGGGCCATTCGGAAGGAGAACATACCGGGTGGGACAAAGCCATTCCTCATGTTACTCCCAAAACAAAGCAGCATGAAACATGTGTAAAGGTTCTGCTAAAGGTCATTTCAAGAGTTGTAGGACCAAAAAACAAGAAAAAAAAAATCTGACTCTCAAGTTGAACTACAAAATTAAAAGGCCGTATTTCCAAGCATAAAAAACATGCAGCAAGATTGCTATTCCAAGACTGAGCTTAATATGGAGAAACACAGCCATGTCTGAATCGTTCCTCAGAGCAGCAGGCGTGAAGTGACCGAGAAAGCCTTGGAAACGGTTTGCATGTTTAGAAACAGTGAGGAGTCCGTGGAAGCAGCAGCTGACAAGAGCACGCTTGAGCCTGCCGTGCTCCCGGGGATACGGCAGAGAGGAATAATTTCCCCAAAACTACAGCCAAGCGGGGGCCAGGGGGAAGAAGTCCCCAGGGAAAGAGCATTCCAAGGTGAAGAGCAATAAAATTCTAACCTGTCTTGAGCTTCTTGGAAACTATGCAGAGCTGAGGCATTGGCAGGATTTGGGTAGGATTTAATCCCCAGCATTCTGGTCTAGATTTTTATGTTTTCTTTTCCACTCTCAGATAGATCACATGCAGGCATTAATCAAGGAATTACTGAATACCTAACTGGAAATTTCAAGATTCAGGACCACGTGAATCTTGGAGGCTGGCTGCCAAGCCAAAACTTCATTTAAATTCTTTGTCCTTCTGGGAAGAAATTTAACAAACAGCTATTTCAGTGACAAGTTTGCGATGCACGTCAGCATTCCTGAAGTTGTAATGAAACTTTTACGGCTTTTAGGGCTTTTCGATGGAGAGCTCTGCCCTCAGGCCAGGAGCAGAAGGTGTGAGTCCACGCTCCCCGCGGTCTCCCCGGCCACGACCTCCCCCCCAATCCCTGCAGAGGTGTGAGCACCGGCCATGGGCGACCTCTCTGTTCTCCCATCTCTTCACCTGAGCTAGACCCTGGGTTTCTGTGCTTCACACCACTGAATCGTCGCTGCTGCATAGAAATCGGAGACTTCACTAGAGGAGAGGAGACAGGGGACCACGGGGCAGGGAGGGAGGCGGGGCTCTCAAGCCCCATTTCCCACTTCCAGAAGGCACTTATGATCGCATCGGCTTTACAAGTTGGCTTTCCCAAAGGGATTTTGTTTAAAGGATATAGTAGTTCACGAACGTTGGAAAACTTGCAGACCATAGGCTGTGTAGACTCCTGCCACACTGAACACTTTACGGGACCCTTCCTGGGGGTTGCTTTGTAATTCCTGGCCCAGCCCCAGACGGTCACATGCTCTCGAGCTAAGACGGGGACCGTTCTTCCCACTGCCCAGTGGAGCAGGGTGCCCCCTCTTCACACCGGCCAGACTCCCCAAGAGTCAGGGTGTGCCACCCCTTGACTTTAAAACACAAGCTCCAACGTAAAGAGTTCTTGCGGGATTTCCCTTGCCTGCTGAAGTCAGTTCAGTTGGTGTTCTGTGCTCCCGGCCCCACCCTCCTCCATCTGACGCCCGGGAGAAGGACAGGATTTCAACTTCATGAGAATTTCTTCTAATTCCTCTTACTGTCTCAAACTCATGAATTACTCCACTTCGATGAGGAAGTTGTGGTTAGATAATTAGGGAGGAAATGAGCTCTTTCACATCAATCCAAAATACACTGAAGCAATATTTATACCCACGGTGTTGATCTTCGTGTGGCAAGAAGACAGAAATCGGTGAGGTGAGAAAGCCAGCCTGACAGGTGGGGGGGCGGGAGCCCCGTCAGGTGCTGAAGGGGAAGAATAGAGGCAAGTGGTTCTCAACTTCACGTCTCGTTCGACACTTTCCAGGAAGGAGGGTGGGGCGCGAGTAGAGAAAGCCACAGATTTAGGTCATCTTTTCTCACCAAGGGTAGAAAGGACACCCCCCCAAGACACTTGACTATGGGACTATGGATACATTAATGCACATTTTCCATTACATAGCCCTGTATTTATTTTAATACACATACAAAAATAATAACCCAGTAAACCATGATTTTACAGTTACGATAGCTACAATGAGGCAAAACTCGGGGCGCCTGGGTGGCTCAGTGGGTGAAGCATCTGCCTCAGCTCAGGTCATGATCTCAGGTCCCTCTCCCTCTGCCCCTCCTCCTGTTTGTGTGCTCTCTCTGTCAAATAAATAAAATCTTTTAAAAAATGAGGCCAAACTTGTAAATTTCAAGAAAAATACAAATAATACTAGAGATGGTACTGAGATTTGACAAAAATTATGATGGCGGTAGGAGGATTAATGAAGGTCAGAAAATTGAGAGTTGGACCAACTCTACCATCTCTTCTCTCCCAGCACTTTCTGGTAAAACTAGTATGAGCAGCTTTAGATGGACTCCTGTTAAAGCCGTCTTAAGACGTCCCATACGATGTTCATTTACTAATTAACCTCCTGCCACAGTAACAGGTGCACGGAAGATGCTAAATAACATCATTGGAACCGACGAACGCATAAATACAGGAACACACGCATCAAAGAAGAAAGCCTCGCGGCCGGACGCCAACGAGCAAAGATGTGCTCCCATCAAGGGGAGCGAGGATGATCAAAACTAAGACAGCACGGGGTGCCTGGGGGGCTCAGTCCCTGAAGCATCTGCCTTCGGCTCAGGTCATGATCCCAGGGTTGTGGGATCAAGTCCCGCGTCGGGCTCCCTGCTCAGCGGGGAGTCTGCCTCTCCTTCTCCTTCTGCTTCTCCCCCTGCTTACGAGCTCTCTCTCTGTGTCAAATAAATAAATAAAGTCTTAAAAAAAAAAAAAAAAGACAGCAGACTCCCAGTAAGACCATAAGACTTGGTCTCCTGCCGGCCCCTGCCTCACATGGTCCATTCTGATGGGTTTCAGCGAAGGATCCTCTGTGTCCCATGATGCCAATGGGCAGTGTCTACACAGGGTGTGAGTTATCGCTTAACCCACCTGTGGACGGGGGTTTCTCACCCCTGGGCCTGAATAAAGAGCGAGAGACACTGTGGGACCCTGGAAGAGGTGTCCCAGGAGACTTGGCAAAGGCAGAAGGGCGCTGCTCTGAAGGCGGGATCGCTGCCCCGCGGTGAGCACCTGCAGGGCTGTAAGCTTCAGCCGTGCGGGTGCTGAGCCACCAGACAGCACCGCTGCAGGCGCTGCAGCCCTGCCCTCCGCCCTGGGAGCGGGAGCGGGAGCGGGAGCAGGGTGCAACCTGGAGCGCGTCACGGCCGGCACAGTCAAGGAGCAAAGCCCACCTTTCCAAATGCTCACGGAGTCCTCTAGAAGGCTGCTCAAACAGGATAGGAAGGAATTGGACACAACTGTCTTGTGCCTCCTTCACACACACGTCCTGTTTGGTATTAATCATACAATTGCGACACCAAGTGAATCTAAATAATCTGCAAGCGTCACCATCTCTGATAATTGCTGGAGCTATTCATCACTAATCAAAGAGGATGTTATGAAACGTGAGTTAGCCAACCTCCGGCTTTCTGGAAGTGCGGACCTGTATATAAAGAGGGCGCTTTCTGGCTGAGGCACTGGGACGGCCAGTGGGGAACATCAGTCCTTCGGCTGGGAAGGAGAGCTAAGGCCAGCATGCCCAGCCTTCCTCTGCTGCTGCTGCTGCTCTGCGGCGTGGGGTCCCTCGGCTTCCCGGCAGCCACCCCGGGAGCACAGGACCAGGACGTGCAGACGGTGCAGGTAGATGCCGGCTTTCACACGCCGCCAACGTAACAGCCTCTCTGTGCGTTTTTGCTCAGTAGTACCGAGCAGCACTTGTACGTAAGGGAGTTTATTGGAGGGTGGACTTCTCACACGGAGAAATGTTTGCTGGGAAGGGCCCTTTCCCCAAAACAGTATCCAGCTGTGCGCAGGTCCTTCTCTTCCCTTTCCCAGGTGGAGGTGAGTGGGAACTGAAGGAACGATAGGTTACAATTACAAATTGTAATTCGGACTGCACGCTCACTAGCGGTGGGGAGATTAGGCTCCACCAATAATAATTTCCACCATGAAATCAAAACGCCATCTTTAAAGTAGTTCTCCACCTCAGCTAAAACTTCTTATTGTCCATCTTTAGAAAAGAGAAAGAGTTCCCGTCCAGAGCTTCAATAATTTTCTCTTTCATCAGAAATACCTGGAAAACTACTACAATCTGAAGAGCGATGGGAAGCAGATCGTAAGGCAGAGGAACAGCAGCTTGGTGACTGAGAAGCTGAAGCAGATGCAGGAATTCTTTGGGCTGAAGGTGACCGGGAAGATAGATGCTGACACCCTGAATGTGATGAAGCAGCCCCGATGTGGGGTGCCCGACGTGGCTCAGTACGTCCTCACTGATAGGACCCTCCGATGGGAGCACACACACCTGACCTACAGGTAAGCAGACCGAGCACCGGAGCGAGGGCGCTATTTCCCATCAGAGCTGTAAGCAATGAGTCCTTACGTCTCTGTTTTATTCCATTTTAAGGATTGAAAACTACACACCAGATTTGCCAAGAGCAGACGTGGACAGTGCCATGGAGAAAGCCTTTCGACTCTGGAGTAACGTCTCGCCCCTGACCTTCACCAAGATCTTTGAGGGTCAAGCAGACATCATGATATCCTTTGTCTGGGGAGGTAAGCTCTTCTTGTCCCACAGGAGTATTCTCACCTTAAGTTCGATTGCCCCTAAAGCCCTTCATCTTTGCATCTGGAAGAACTTGTTTAAAGGGGTGTTGATGTTATAGGCTTAAGGAAGGAAACTGTATCACATTTGCTGGAAGTCTCTTGGCCTCTCAGCAAAGCCAATGCTTTCTCTCCTGGGTTAGCCTAAATTGGAACCAAGAGGGACACTTCTCGAATTCTGTTTCTGACAGATCACTACGACAATTCTCCCTTTGATGGACCCAACGGAAACCTTGCTCATGCATTTCCACCAGGCCCAAATCTTGGAGGGGATGCTCATTTCGATGAAGATGAAACATGGACCAACAATTACAGAAGTAAGTCAGCTGATCCTGTCTCTCTCCATTGCCCTATCCCTTCTTGCTTCACTGAAATATTGCTTGGCTTAACTGAAAGAACGCTTTCGTAGAAGTATGTATTTTTCTACTATCACTTATAAAGTTAATGATACATTTAGAAAACTGGAAGAGAAGGGTATTTCTGTTAGTAATAACACCTCTTTGGCTGCAAATAGGCCCCTCTAAAATTTCTATTTAAAAAATGTTGAAAATCTTAATGTTTTTCTTGTGGGCATCTACATAGAATTATTTTTTTATTAGAAGAACACACCAAAATTCAACAGTGTTAGTAAGATTATGTGAAAATTAAGGGAGGAGAGGTTGTGTTTTCCAAAATTTCCAGCATAGGCACGTATCAGCTTGTGGATAGGAAGAAAAAAACTGTTACTGGGACTCCATTGCTTCTCCGTGAACTAATGTGCGACATCTAACCCCTGACAAGACTGGCCGATCTGTGCTGGACTCAGAGTCGGCTGAGCTGGGTTTTTCGTTTTATCAGTGTAATCACAGAGTTTGGGCTTTAGCCTGTGTTCTCACTATTAATAAAAGCCTCCCGTCCTCCCATCTTTGGGGGAAAGTTTTATAGCTATTTCAAAAAGCTACACAAAGACATGAGCCCTAGTCCTTGTAGAGTCGTGGATTCCTCTTAACTACATGTCTCCAAACTGAGAACACTTCGAGCAACCGCTAATGGGTTTATTGGACCTTTTAGATTACAACCTGTATCGTGTGGCGGCCCACGAATTGGGTCATTCCCTTGGACTTTCTCATTCTACTGATATTGGGGCTCTGATGTACCCCAACTACATGTACGACGGTGATGTCCAGCTATCTCAGGATGACATCAATGCCATCCAGGCCATATATGGTGAGTGCACAGAAGATTAGGGACGAGGGGCCGTTGGAACCCATCACCTGTCTCCTCTAAGAAGCTGTCCCACACCAGGCAGAACTAACTGCAGATCTCTTTTTCTTTTAGGACCTTCCCCGAATCCGGTCCAGCCAACAGGCTCCCAAACACCACAGGTGTGTGATAGTAACCTAGTCTTTGATGCTATCACTACAGTTCGGGGAGAAGTGATGTTCTTTAAAGACAGGTAGGCCATCAGCTCCATTTTGTGTTTCATGTTTGTAGTAATAACAGCGCTCACAGCTGTGGGTGCCGGTGGGCCACTACTGTGCACACACTTTATTTACCTTACACTTGTTTGCATACATAATTATAATTATAATTAAATGTGAGCAATTTCATGCATTTGCACAATGTGATGAACTTGTAACAGCTTTTTCCCCCACATGTATTCTGTTGTTTGGTTCTCAGAAAAACATACCATTGAAGTAGAAAATTCAGTGAATAGAATCCCATTTTTCAGATCAGTCAGGTAAGGCAGGGAGAAGGGAAGAGATGCTCTCAAGGCACAGGGTTCTCCGGTGACAGAGCGGTAACCGATCTTCTGACCCCCACTCCCCAGCTCTCCTCATTAATGCCCCTCCTCGTGATGAAACATGGTTGAGGAGTATTAGTACCTTGTGAGGACAAACCCATGCTTTTCACGGCACCATCATGCTGAGCAAGGCTGTGTGGCCGTTTTATCCCAGTAAAGATGCCCCCACCCCACGCCTGTGATCTGCAGAGACCTAGAGAAGGGAAGGAGACATAGTGGGGAAAATCCCCGCGTTCATGGGGTTCCTCCTGTAAGCAGATATGGGCGGTCACCACACGCTTCTCTTCTCTCAGGAAGGCCCTGGAGCCCCCTTTGCAGCATGTGGCCTCACAAATGCTAGGGTCCCCTCACATGCGAGACGCAGGCCTGCTGACTGTACCATCCTGATTCCTAGAGGACCGTGCAAGAGAGTAATACAGTCTTTTTCTGAGTGAGGCCGTCCACAGAACGATCAGCGCTGAGGAAGGGCCAGGGTGTCAGCACATAGCAAGGAGGGGGCTCTGATGGGCTCACTGGTCAGCTGCTCTTCCTGGAGTCTTGTCCGTACTGTTTCATCACTCTGTCTGTGGTCATATCCACCCTAGAATGGAGGGTATTGGTTCCAAATGCTTCCTGTCCTCTCCTCTACTAAGGACAAGGCTGGGTGCAAACCATATAGGGTGTGACTCCAGCCAGGCTGTGCAAGGACATAGTTGGTTTGAAAGGAGCAGGACACACCTATCAAAGCAAGAATCTGAGGGATTTCTTCAAGGCACAGGCACAAAGCTAGGATTCGCAGGAACTGAAAGGACACTGAGATCACTTATGTGTGACCAAGTCACGAAGCCATGGGAGGCTAGAGACGGTAACAGACTTGCCCAGGGTCTCGCAGCCAGCAGAGGCGGGATCGGAGCTGCCTGTCAGGCTGCCAATGGCGGGGGCCACAGTCTTCCCTGTGGGCTGTAGAACCAACCCAAGGAGGAGGAACGGAATGGCTGCCAGACCTGAGTCTGAAGTTAACCTTTGCCTCTCTCTTATCAGCTATGTGGCCATAAACAGCTCCCTTCACCTCCCCGACCTTGGTCTCTCATCCGCGAGATGAGAGTACCAGGCTCTCGTAGGGTGTTGGTCAGGCGTGGTGCAGGGGAGAGGCCGCTGCCACCGGTGTGCCCTGGATGTTGGCGACCAGCAGTGGGTTCCGGCCACGGGCGTTCGCCACTGGCTCCCAAAGGCTCTGCCAAAGCCAGTGGTTAGATTGTGAGAATTTGTGCAGAACTGATCCCTTTGTAATTATTTTGCTGCATGTGACTGTTTATGTTCTTGAGGTTGGTTGGGTCGGATGTGTTTGTTAGAGGTCAGCCCGCCCTTGCATCCAGGAGATCAAAACCTTTTCCACTGTTTTTCCAAATCAGGTTCTACATGCGCCAAAACCCCTTCTACCCGGAAGTTGAGCTCAATTTCATTTCTACTTTCTGGCCAGACCTGCCCAGTGGACTTCAGGCAGCTTATGAATTTGCTGAGAGAGACGAAATCCGGTTTTTCAAAGGTAATGCTTCCCCCTACTGTTCCGTTACTGTGAATTCATCTGCTCTGGGGCTGAATATAGGTGAGTCCTGGCCACTTTCTTTCCGTGGCCTTCGGAAAATCAGGCGATCTCACTTATCACACCGATGGGAGTCCATCACCCTCACTAAGCATAACCTAGTGCATCTCTGAGTCATTTTAAATAAGAAGTGTATCTATGCGTGTCCTGCCCGTCCATGAACCTGGACTTATGGATGCGTTTCCTCTGCAAACTACTTACGTACCCACCCTGGGGATGCTCAGGAACAGAAGGGAGGGGCTGGGGCCCCCAGGACAGAGCGGATGACACAGAAACATTCAAGTGTCCAGATTTCCTAGAGGCCGATTTTAGTACCAGTGGGTCTCCTGAGGGAGGGAGAGGCGGCCCTGGCAGCCAGCTGTCAAAGTACGGTCCTCAGACCAGCAGCGTGGACATCCCTGCGGAGTCTGTTAGAAACACAGACTCTCACTTAGCATGATGTCCTCAAGGTCCGTCCGTGGGATCGGATCCCACTCCAGACCATCTGGAATTCTAACAAGATTCCAGGGCAATTTCTATGTACATTAAAATATGACAAGTCCTACCATGAATCGAATGGGACAAACTTCTTGGATTCTGTCAGAATGAAACATAATCCAATGACGGGCTCTTGGCTCTGAAGGCCCTATGCCAAACACCAGTATTTCTGCAGACAGATGTTTGGCATCATACACACAAGCGTTAGAGTACTTGACCCAGCCAGAGGATCGAATGCTGTTCAGATGGGCAAAAAACATTGACACACGCTTTCTGGCCCTTAGATCACAAAATTAAATAGGATTTTAGATGCGCCAAGTTTCAAGCTGCTTTTTCATAAGGGGTAAATGAGTGTATTTGCGCTGTGAGAATAATCCTGGCTTTGCAATCTAAGACCAGTTTTATGTGCTGTGGGGCTTACCAAGTATAAATACACGGATCTGGACACAGCACGGTTACTTACTTGGCACTGTGTTCTACTCAGATGCAATGGTTTTTATTTACAAAGGTTGCAAGTCATTACAGATTGTGAGTCATTGCAACCCTCTGGCCTTTGGGAAACCACTGGTGTGAACTTCCACAGCCCACGGGCAGCTAGAGGAGTGAGCCTTGTATCGCTGACATAGCACGATGAACTCTTCAGTCACCGGGACATCTGGCTTTGGAAGAAACCCTCAACCCCACAAGCCAGTCACTCTCCAAGCTTACTGCAGATTAGAATTATGTAGGAAACTATAAATTGTATACTAATTTAATTGATCGGGGCTATGTTATTAGCATCGATATCTTTAAAAATCTCCCTACATGGTTCTAATGTGCAGCCAGGACACAGCTCTAACGTGGGAAGCTGAGGACATGGCTGGAAATCAACACACTGTCTTCCGGTGCCCTGGACAAGTATTTTCATCTTTTTTTTTTCTTTTTTGATTGGCAGGTGATAAGTACTGGGCTGCTCAGGGGCAGGAAATGCTGTACGGATACCCCAAGGACATCTACAGATCCTTCGGCTTCCCTCAAACTGTGAAGAACATCGATGCTGCTGTTTCTGACGAAGAAACTGGGAAAACCTACTTCTTTGTTGCTGAAAAGTACTGGAGGTAAAGACGGAGTGCAGAACATGTCAGTGCACCACCTCCTTCTACCTAGAGAGAACATTCTAGATTGAACCATTTCCAAATGAGTCTCATAATGCCTTGGCAGGCTGCCGTCTCTGTGAATGGCTATAACCAGTCTAGCAGCCATGTCCGTGGTTGGTGACGTCATGCAGCACTTGCACTGGGAATGCAGGGAGCACGTGGGGCTGAATTTGGAAAAGGACGGCTAAGAAGCAAGGCATTGACCTTCACAGAGCCCCTTCTGCCGATAGGAATGTATCTTTCATTGCGGTTTACTGTAGTAAGACAATGTGCAGCACCTCCTGGAGAATTAGAATTAGTTGTTGGCATTGAGAGGGACCTTAAAAATCTCCTATCACCCAACGTCCTACCTCCCCCTCCCCCATGCTACACAAGACCTATGGGGTTAAAAGTTCTTGTGAGAGTCCTGCTGCAAGTTCCCTGTAATGACTTTGAGAAGTCTACACAATTAACACGTTCTGATGCTTCCAATTACTTTTTGACCAGGTATGACGAATACAAACGGTCCATGGACGCAGGTTATCCCAGAGCGATAGCAACTGACTTTCCTGGGATTGGCCTTAAAGTTGATGCTGTTTTCCAGAAATATGGTAAGTGAATATATATATGCGTTTCCTCCATTGTGTTGTCATAGAGTAGTGTCAGCGTTGTTATTTGGAACAAGTGCCAAAAACATCTATTCTCACAAATGGCAGTTTTTCAAGAATTCAGGTTAAACCCAGAGATCATTTGTGTAACGTAGTAAGTCTCTTTTGTTTATTTCCAGGCTTTTTCTATATCGTTCATGGAACCACACAATACAAATTTGATCTTCAAACTAAGAGAATTCTGAGTATTGACAGAGTTAACAGTTGGTTCAACTGCTGAAGGAATTGACCAACTATTGCAACAGAAAAATACATTTCAAAAGCCCAAAGACGTGTCTTCCTGAAGAGTCATTTGCTTAAATAAAACACAGAGCTATGAAGTATAACTGTACTTACACCTCATTCTGCACTTACTTTTTATGCTTGAGAATGCAACGTGCTGTAGTTTAGTTCCACAGCTGAGAGCTAAGAAAGGCAGGCTCATGGCTTGTGGATTCAAATGGGCCAGTTTTGCAAAGAAAAAAAGGCTTTTCCAAAGTATAAGACCCTGACATCGATCCCGGAGGGCAGCTCTTCAAGAGAGGAGACCAGAGATACGAGTCTTCACCAGAGCAAAACCGTTCACAAACATAAGAGCAGCCACTAGACTGTCCTAATACGCAAGGAACAACTTTCATTACAGAAAATAAAGTGCTGTGTGTTTCAAAAAAAGCCATCCATGTCTCTACTGTTTTATAAACTTTCTAGTATATTTATTACACGATTATTTCCTGATGATAAAGTCATACATCCAGAGATTAGTTTTCAAATTTGAAGTGGGAATAGACGAATATGCAAAATATTCACGTGGGACGCTAGGATATACAACAAATTGGAATATCCCCCCATTTTCACGGAATTTACACCATGTAGAAGAGGTTAAAACCTACTTCTCAGGTCCTGTGTAAAGATTCCAAAATGGGTTGTCGGTAAAAGCAGTGACGGTCTGGTAGAGACTTCTCCCTCTGACCACGTGGGGGGCTCTGCTGTCCCAGGGTCCCTCTCCCTGCCATTGTGGAGGAGGGGCGGCTGGTGCCTGGTGCCCAGCGGGGACCCGTATTACCTCCAGATGGAAACATGCGATTGCTGGTGCAAATTTCTCCAGTGGCCCCCAGCTTGCTCTGGGGCTCGTGGAAGCCCAGCTGCAGCTTCCGCAAGATGGACCTGAATTCTCAGGCCACCACTCTGAACAATTACTCCAAACCTCAGTAGATTTTCCTTAAGAAGTAAACTTTGACTGTTCTAAGCCACTGAGATTCTAGATTGTGTGAAGGCAGCACAATCTAGTTTTCTTGATCAAGGTGTTGATGCCTTATTTGGGAGGATGTTAATGTAAGCGGAGTCCTCAGGTAGTAGCTGAGCCCCGCGAGGAGGAGACTGGGGGTGCTCATGGTGTTGGCGGAATTTCCAAGTACATAGAGAGCCTTATGAATGTTTTCAGGTACTCGTGGTTCAGAGGCAGGCAGTTCTCGACTCAAGACTTTGGAAAGAAGTGTAACCTCTCCTTTGGCCAGGTCTCCCCCCTTTTAATAAACATTTTGATATTGAAATATATATAAGATAAATACAAAGAAATGAGCAAGCATTAATATTCCTATCCCTGAGTTATGACAAAGTGAACAACCCATGTAACTCTCACCCAGGATGAAGAAACAGAACGTCACCGGGGACACAGCAGGTCCCCACAAGATCCCCGATCACCGCTCAACACTGCGTCAGCTTAGCTCACTAGAATCAGAGCCTAAAACAGGACTAGTTCAGCGGGGCCGTGGGGGGAGGGGTGTTCTCACGAGAAGAGTGGGCAAAACACTTTTGAGCAGAGAAACAGCTACAGAATGTGGTCGCAGATTGCTCTGAACTCAGGAGCAAGGGCTCTGGAGCAAACATTGAATCACAGTTAGTCCCACCGTGAGACAAAGGGGCCAGGCTTTTGTACCCCTGTGTCAAGCAGTCCTCAGTGGAGGTCTGGTTTGGGGGAGGGGCATAGCCCCCAGGCAGAGCGGCTCCCATTTGGCAAGGAAACGGACAAGTGGGAACAGCAAGCCGCCGTCCCCCCAAGTAGCCAGGAGGGTGAGTGCCCTGGTGCCGACGCGGGTCTGGAAACACGACCGACCGCATCCACTACACACTATTTCCCAGAGGCAACCACCGTGCTAACTTCGAACCTCTGAGATGAAACGTGCCTACTTCTCAACGAAATTAGATCCAGTTTAGTTTCTCCTTATCTCCTTCCCTGCGTTCAACATCACGTTTCTGCCCTTCCTCCACGGGCGATGCACTTTGATTTGTTACCATTTGGGGTTTTTTATAAATAATGCTGCACTTACGGAGGCATTTCTGTTGGTTATACACCTAAGAGTGCCCTTGCCGAGCCATAGAGGTCCTCAGTCACATGACTTCTGCAGATCTTCCCTGGGCCTCCTGTCTTCCAGCCACAGCAGCAGGGACTGCTTCTGTCCAGGTTTGAAACCAGCTTCTAGCCTCCTAGCTGCTCTCGTCAGGCCTGTACTTTCTGCTCCGGGGTTCACGTGCCCTTTCTGTGGCTGCTGCATCCAGCTCTGCTCTGGAACTCACTCAGAACTCACGCACAAGGTACCTACAGGTGAGAAGATCAGTCGCTTGTGGAGCCGTCATTTTACCAATGTGAGAGACACGGATGAAGAAATCTATCTCCGTCTCGTTCCCCAGAGAGATGTTCCTAAGATGTATTTCAAGTGGGTCCTCAGATGGTCCCGTTCTAAGCAAGACGTTTCCCCTCTCTGCCTGGCTGGCAATCCATCTTTGCATTGTCTCTCCACTGTCCCTGTTTTGTTCTCCCCAACCCTCAATCCAGCCCTCTCTCTGGATCACATGCCTGAGTAGGTACCTACCCCTAAAATTTCATCTGAGGCTCTGCTTTCTAAAAATATCAGATTACACCAATTTGTGCTAGAAGTGGGGTAGAGATAACCCTTGGTATCACCGTGTCATCACAGTTACCAAGACTCTTATCTGTGGTTGATTGTGAAGAAATAGAGGTGAACGATGAGTAACGGGTCATCAGCTGGCCGTGAAACTTAGACGACATGGGAGGACTGGGGTTATAGAAAGTGTGGAGTGGGCTTGTCGACCACACTGGGAATTTGGTAGGAAGAAAGTAATTCGTTCAGGGCAGCTAAGTATCAACTGAAGACACACTGTGAAAGTCCAAAGACATTAATGACATTTAAGAAAATCCTCATCTGTTATAGGCTGTGCTGAAAATCAGTCCCTGATCTAACTGCAAAGTTGGACTAGGAAGCTGGAATCATGGGGGAACAAATCTGAAAATACCAAACACCTAAATTTTCTTGAAAGCTCCAGATGGCCAGAATAGGCTCTCCCCTTGCCAGAGGAAGGCAACATACCCTTGCACAGGGAACCAAAAAGCCCCGCCTGAGTCAATACCTCACAAGTTGAGGCTTGTCCTCCTCCCAAATTGCTTCCTTCACTCACTGTTTCCAGGCAAATAACTAAGGTCAGGTCTGAGCACAGTTCAAATCCTAGCTATGGCAGGACATTGCTTACAAACCAAAGGAATTAGAGGATATGGCCCTAAAGTATCACCAGGAGCCAGGAGGACATGTGTGGGAGTGGACTTGAAAGGCACTTGAAAGGACCAGGATGGGGGCATGTAAAGCTGGACAGGGAAGAATTTATTAACCTGGTGCACTCATCCGTGAGAGTCGATATTCTGGCCAGGAAACCAGGTCTTTGTTCAACACTCTGCTTCCCTGGAGTCTCTACCCTGGGACACAACGAGATTCTACAGCATATGTGGTAGAAGCGCCCAACCTTGCGTAGTGTCAGCGGATGAGCCCGAAACCACAGGGAGATGGGAATCTGAGAATGGATTTATTATGTGAGATTGGAGGACCCAGCCCAGGACTCCTCCTGGTCCAGAGGGCACTGCCGTCACAGAGGCCACACAGAATGCACTAGTGACAGGACATCCTGGTGCCTCAGAGATACGCAGTGATGGCTGTTCTCTGTGGGGTGGGGGTGAGAGTATGAGGTGTGCTTGGACTCAGGCTCTCTAGCGTCCTTAGCATGAGGGGAAAGGACAGATGGCACACTTCACCATCAAAAGCAGGGTAAACCATAGCAACTCTAACAGGGAGGCTAGAATGGTTCTAGAGGGCCTTGATCTCCACAGAGCATGTGTTTCTAGCAGAACAGCCAGTAGGATTGCTGAACTTACATTTTTAAAAATCAAAAATTGCCAATATCAGTAACATAGAAAATCCTTGTTTCTCATTTAATTTCCAAATCTAACAAGATTTACAACCTCAAGTTCATTGATTGCAGAGGAGGCTAGGTCTCCTTGAGGAAGGATCCTCTTTCATACCTACGTACTTATGTTAGTACATAAGAAAGACCCTTCTTCACAGGGGCTGTGGTAGTGGGTTAGAGCTGCTGTGGCAAACACCACAGCTTGCGTGGCTTAAACAACAGCAGTTGACTTTCTCAGGATTCTAGAGGCTATAATTCTGAGATCAAGGTGTTGATAGGATGGGTTCTTCTGAGGCTTCTCTCCTTAGCTTGTAGACGGCCATCTTCTCCCCATGCCTTCCTGTGGTCTTTCCTCTGAATGTGCCAGTGTCCTATCTCCTCTTTGAATACAAACACCAGTTATATTTGATTAGGACCACCCTAATGACCTCATTCTAATTCAGTTGATCCTTTTTTTCTATAAAAGATTTTATTTATTTATTTATTTGACAGAGAGAGAGGGAGGGAGCACAAGCAGGGGGAATGGCAGGCAGAGGGAGAAGTAGGCTCCCTGATGAGTAGGGAGCCCCAAAATGGGACTCGATACCAGGACCCCGAGATCATGAACTGAGCCAAAGGTAGACGCTTAACCAACTGAGCCACCCAGGTGCCCCCAACTCAGTTGACTCTTTAAAGACCCTATGTCCAAATGCAGTCCCATCCTGAGTCACTGGGGCTGGGACTTCAACATATGAATTTTGGAGGAGACAAAATTCAGTCCATAACAAACACTTAGCCTGTGTCCGTGTGTGTGTGTGTGTGTGTGTGTGTGTGTGTGCACGAGTGCACGTGCATGTGGTAAATTATCCCCACAAAGGGACTCGTGTCCATTTACCAAGGTAACTGTGCTTTGGGGAAAGAGGAGTGTCCAGATTTTTCAAAAACAATTGGATACCAGATTGGGACGGACACTGATAAAGAGATCTCAAAATAGCAACTTGATCTTCTAGTTCAGAAAGGAGCCTTAAGTTACACCTGAAACTCCTATTACACTGTATGTAAACTAACTGGAATTTAATTAAAAACTTTAGAAAAAAGAAAGAAGTCTTATGAAAATTAGTGATAAAGAAAGCTCTGACTCAAGCTCACGCTGGGTCCAGTGGGTCCATGGACACATCGTGTGGCTCTCTCTCTGGTCAAACTTGCCTCTTGGTTTGCTGACTTGTGAACTTAGAACCTTGGAGTAGGAAGGATGAGCGGGAAGCCTCTGAAACCGCTCCCCTCTACCTTCTCTATCAAGATGGTAAATTAGAAGCAACAAAAAAACAATACTACATCCTGGAGGATTGCAAAAAGCAGCCATACCCTCAAAGACTTAAATCAACAGGGAGGGTGGTCCCTATCACAACCCCATTCAGTTTATCATCTGGCCCTTGCTTAAAAACAGAATGAACCATGGCGGGTGATGGCGGACCTCCATAAACTCAGCAAGCAGGTAGCATCCCAGCGACCGTGCCAGACGTGACTGCTTTCCTGGACCAAATTAGCCCAGCTGCAGACTCAGCATGGAGGGACTTGGGAGGAATGGTTGAGGATTTCCCTTACTTTCTATGAACCCAGAGGCACTGAAAATAGGGTATTTGCTTGTTTGTGTTTTGATTTGGCTTCAAGCAAAAGTTTACCTTCTCTAGTTGGAGGCTTTGGGGAGAATTTAGCCCCAAATGCTACAATAAGGGGAAGGAGTAGCTTTTTTCCTAGACCTAGTCCATGTGTCTTGAAGAGGCACTGTGCTGGCCAACTAATTGTAGTGAGAACCAGGAGCTCTGCTCCGCCATTCAGCTCTCTGAAATCTTAACCAAACGACCTGGACTTTTCTGTAGCTTCATTTCCTATCTGAGCGAAGAAAACTAGTGCAAACTCCCAGGGCCTCCCTGAAGACAGACAAGGCTACATCGCCCGGCACAGAACCTGCCCCACAGAAAGTATTGAAGAAATGACTGCTGTCTTTTCTTTCCCACATCATCCTAAGCCCAGAATTTTTCATCTTTGTTACTCTCCTCTCTCACAGGCTTCTTTCTACAAAAAAAAAAAAAAAAGCCCACCATTCGTCTCCTTAGTGGATAGTCATTTTCATGGCAAAATTCGTGACCTAAAATCTTCACCTAAATGACTAAGGAAAATAAAATGGGTGAAAATTCAGTAGTAAGCTGTGTTTCCATCTGAAGCAAAGTGGTATTAAAAGCATGGGAAAGGGGGCGCCTGGGTGGCTCAGTCGTTAAGCGTCTGCCTTCGGCTCAGGGCGTGATCCCGGCGTTCTGGGATCGAGCCCCACATCAGGCTCCTCCACTAGGAGCCTGCTTCTTCCTCTCCCACTCCCCCTGCTTGTGTTCCCTCTCTCGCTGGCTGTCTCTGTCAAATAAATAAATAAAATCTTTAAAAAAAAATCATGGGAAAGGAAGTCTCTGGCTTTGCAAGATAACTCCAACCTGTAACAATAGCAGGATTTCCAATAAAAGAAGAAGTTGCAAATTACCGTGGCTGGTGTTGTGACACGGCTGACCTGGGGCCATGTGTGTGCCTGCAGTGTGAGAATCAGAGGTGTTTGGATGGTGAAAAGTGATAGGTAACCAGTTTTCTAAGAATTGGGCCATCCCGGGCGGGGAGCACTGCATTTCTCAGGCTTAGCTGCAGGCGCATCGAGTCATGGATTTCCGTGCGCCCCACGTGCGGCAGGGCTGACAACACTGGCTCCATCTTTGGCCTCCCGTCGTGTTCTCCCCTCTCCCGCACAGGCCCTACCACTTCAGAGAACTAACAAAGATCGCCTGTGGTTCACAGGTGGCACCCACCTTAGAGAACTACGCGCGAGCTCACCCGCACGCCCCTGGCTCTTAAAGCTGGGGAAGCCGGGGCAGGGGCCGGGGGTGTGGGAGAGCAGTCGGGCGCCGCCCGGATTGCCCACCTGGCCCCCCGGTCTGTAAGTTACCCAGATCAAACTGTGTAAATGCTAGGGGGGCTTGCTTTGTCTGGGGCATTAAAGTGCCTTCACAGTCTGGGGGATACGTCGCTGGCCCTCCTCCACCTTCTGACAGCAGGCCAAAAGCTGCAGTGGACACTGCAGGGAGACACGGACCAAACGAAAAGCTGAATT
Source organism: Ursus arctos (assembly GCF_023065955.2). Classification (NCBI taxonomy): domain Eukaryota; kingdom Metazoa; phylum Chordata; class Mammalia; order Carnivora; family Ursidae; genus Ursus; species Ursus arctos. Next base: position 993,069 of record NW_026622897.1, on the reverse strand, counting down.
AGCAGGATGATCAGAGTTAAGAACAGAAGCCAAACAGGTAAGCTGGAGTGGTTTCAGGCATCAGTCTCGAGAAGGAGAAAAACAGAAAGTGTCAAAACGTGAGACAACAGTGCTGGGGTGAGAGCCAAGGTTCACAAGGCAAGAGAAGAGGCTTTTGGTAAAAATGTAAGTGGTAATGGTTAAGATTCTTTTTTAATTTTATTTATTCATTTGAGAAGGAGAGACAGAGTGCGCACAAGCAGGGGGAGGGGCAGAGGGAGAAGCGGGCTCCCCCCTGAGCAGGGAGCCCGATGTGGGACTCGATCCCAGGACCCTGAGATCATGACCTGAGCCGAAGGCAGACGCTTCACTGACTGAGCCCCCAGGCATCCGTAACGTTAGGATTCTGACTAATCATCTCCACTTGTTCGCCGGCTGTCCTTGCATTTACTAATTAACTTTTCCGATCCTAATCTACCCCCTTGGGTTGTTCTAACCATTAGGAATAACACATATTTTAGGGCCTGGCATACAGTGGTATATGCCTACAAAGATTTCAGCTTTTTTTAAGGAACAATTCTATGCTTGCCTGACCATGGACACACTCTAATGTGTTCAACAACGTAACCAATAACTTACGGGCAAACCCAGGACTCCTCCCGCTCCAGGTCTTTAACGTGTGACGGGTTAGTGACCGATCAGCGCTCACACAGCGTCGCTCCCGTGAGACACGTGCTTTGGTGTCAGACAGTTACAATCACAGCTTTCATTACACACGAACTTTCACTGTGTCATTACCACAGAATGAGATCCGCCAACACCAATAAAATAATGACTCCCGTGGAGACCAGGCATCCCGAGCTCGCTGGATCGGTGCCTGCAGCATTGCCAATGGCTGGTCAGGCCAACACGCTTTGTCGGGTGAAGATTTGGGAGCGAGTCAGAGAAGACTTGTTCCCAGCATCAAACATACGTCACAACCCCACGAGTGAGGGGAGGTCCACCCCACTTTTCCAGACGACAGAACATTGGCCCGCAGAGACGATACACATGCTCCGAGTCCAGCTATCAGCCCAGCCCGCTCTCAGGCCGAGGACCATGGCACCGCACCCGAGCTAACCCGCTGGCCTCAGAGCCACCTCCTCCTGAAGCCCGCCCCGTGCAGTCAGCAGGCTTCCGTGCGGGGAGGGGCTATTCCTGCACACTCAGGAACTGACAGTCCCGTCATGTCAATGGGACATGCCCTTCAGGCATGGCAGAGTTAATTTAGCTTTGGTGAGAGAAAATCAGAATTCTCCACAAAAATTTTAGGGTTCTCCATACTAATAGGTGAATTCGATAAAAATAAGTTATTGCAGACTTATGATGTGAAAAACACCCCACTGGGCAGAGAAAAGAAGGAGAGAGAATGTGTGACGTACGTGCAGAGGTGAGTGGTGATGGGGAGGACCTGCCATCACTCCCTGTGACAAATCTCCACCCGTCTCCTCCTGTGCACTTGGCGGGGGAGGAAGGGAGGAAATGAGGATGAAAAGAAGATTTTTTTAAAAGCAAAGAAGAAGAAGGTCGGAGGTATTTTTCAGTCTAAGATGCAATTTGATTGATTCCAAGGTAATGAGTTTTTACAGAGTGGTTACTGTAAGCAAGTCTTGCACTCTGAAACGCGTGGCATCCACTCAGAATGAGCGAACAAGGCAGGGGTATCCGTGGCTCCTTCCTTCCTCAGTGGACCCTCCTTTCCAGCACCTGCTCCCTCTGCTCCATGCCCGCCCCTCCCCAGGAACAGTAAATCCATCTGAAAATTAGTAACGGCTGAGATCTGGAACTCAAGCAATGAAATATCTCTCCTAGGGTCTTCTAGATAACAGTGCCCACATTCAGAGCAGTTTTACCTGGAATTTCTTTCCATGCATCTACTTATTCTTAACCCACTTACATTTGAGTTTAAAATATAGTCTTTTTAAAAGAAAATTGCACTGCTTTCAAAAGTCTACACATGGGACATTTTACCAGGCTCTTCAGCTGCTTCCCAATAAACACACTGAGGTGACGAGTCCATTCCTTTTCCTCTGTACCAACACAGAAACCATTTCTGGGAAATCAATCATTCTTTCCTCACCCAAGTTTAAAAGGGGAAGTCTTTACATTCAATGTTTATGAGTATTCTTGATGTTCAGATTAAAAGAAAACACATGCGTGAATCACGCTTCACATAAAAGCAGCATCGCCCTAAAAGGACAGCCACTGGAGGGGGGACACAGAAGCCAACAGGCAAAGAAGGGTGTTTTCCTGAGATAAGGACCGTGAGAATGGAGCATCTCGTCGTCCTCGTGCTGTTATGTCTGCCAGTCTGCTCCGCGTATCCACTGAATGGAGCAGCGAGGAAGGAGGGCTCGACCACGGATTTTGTCCAGGTACGTCATGGTGGCGGCCACTGCAGCCACGTGCCCTCCCAGCGGCAGGAACAAATGTGCCTGCTTGGTCTTGCAACACAAACAAGGCTTTGATTGGTAGTTACTATGCTGGAATAAGTTAGCACTGGAAACACTAAAGTACTAGAGATGGGTTGTCCGTACCTTTGAACAGAGAAGGGAAGCAAGGGGCAGGAAGGGCTTAGAATTCCTCAGGCTTGTATAACAAAATACTAGCAGCTGCTCTGGGGCCAAATGAGATGAGCAAATGAGAACTGCATGAAACTTCTCTGGCTTTAGAATTTCTTTGGTTGAAATAAGAGGAACATGCTCTTTTTGATTTTTCAAATAATTTCAGGTAATGTTCATATCGTTACTTGCCAGGTTTAGGCAAAAGAATTGATCCCGCTTCAGTCTTGAACCAGGTCTATATTAACAGTATAAATTTCTGCCCCCTTTCTGCCTTTAAAAACCATTCCTTTTCTATAGTTGGACAGAGCTCCTTTACACGTCCTAGATGGGTTGCTGACTAACTCATGAACTATTTCATGGCAATTTGACCTTTTAAATCATTCAGTTGAATTTTTGTTCTTTAATATCCCATTAGCAATACCTGGAACGCTACTACAACCTTGCAAAAGATACCAAAGCATTTGTGAGAAGAAGGGACGGTGGTCCTGTTGTTGACAAACTCCGAGAAATGCAGAAGTTCCTCGGGCTGGAGGTGACGGGGAAGCTGGACTCGGACACTCTGGACATGATGCACAAGCCCAGGTGTGGGGTCCCCGACGTCGGCGACTTCGCCACCTTCCCCGGCATGCCCAAGTGGAGGAAGACACACCTCACTTACAGGTGATGGCTCCAGACAGGTTTTCACGTAATATCGAGATTTTGTAAATGACTGTCACAGGAGAAAATAACATCTTCAATGTTTCTCATCAAGGGTTATGAATTATACGCTGGATTTGCCAAGAGATGCTGTTGATTCTGCCATTGAGAAAGCTCTGAGCCTCTGGGAGGAGGTGACTCCACTGACTTTCTCCAGGACTGACGAAGGAGAGGCTGACATAAAGATCTTATTTGCAGTTAGAGGTAAAAAAACAAAAACATGAAATGCATCCATTTATCCAGTTGCTGTTGTGGGGTGGGGGGGATATTCCAAATAGATCTTAATAATCTATCTTTCCAATAAAAACATTTTCTCTGTTAGATCATGGAGACTTTATCCCCTTTGATGGACCTGGAAAAGTTCTGGGTCATGCCTACCCGCCCGGGCCCGGCATTTACGGAGACGCGCACTTTGACGATGACGAGCAATGGACGAGGGATACTTCCGGTTAGTTCCACGTCTCTCAGAAGGATGTGGGTGGGTGATTTCTTTAGATTTAGGAAATTCTTAATAGCTAAGAATCTTCAAGAAGTGGGTGTTCCACATTTTCCAAATGGCACAAGAATTAGTACAAAGTATTTCTGTTTTAACCATTTTTCAGATGTCTAAAAAGTTTATTCTCTGTCTTGGTAAGCACAATATGGGAACACCGTTAAGTAGTTCTTTGATGACTACGGTTCTGGTGTGAGCTGAGGACCATCATTAGGAATATCCTCTCATTATAATGAATTACACATACCCAAGGGCCAGTGCACTGCATGGATTCTGCCTTAATCCGGGCCCTTGATGTTGCTTGCATGCCATTGGGGGAAATTTCTTCCTTACTCTTCCAAACAGAGATGAGAGTTAAATTTCGGAAACGGAGGTCCCTGTTTAGGTTTTGCTGGTAAATCAGCATTTTACTGTCTCTAGGTTAACAAGAGTTTCTATAGTCTTGTTCTGAAGGGAAGGACTAGCCCCCAAATACAGTGTCAGATTTTTTAAGTAGAAGAATATTTCTCAATTCATAACTGTATGCCTTGAGGATTGGCTTCCAAAGATTTCAAAAAATAGACTAAAACAAATAGTACTACTTCTGAAATTCATTGGGATTTATAATCAAAATGCAAACAGAATCTCTGTAGGGAGTAGGAATGTGACGTTTGTGCTGGATAAATTTCTTTGGTTCGACTGATTTAACAACTTCTTCCTGCAAAGTCTCTAATGAGGACTTTACTAGGATCACAAAATTACACGAATAAAGCTTACAAAAGTAAACGTAGCATGTCAGACATAGTTCCACGATGACTTCTGATTTTTTTTTAATAATATGAAGGAAAAAAATACAAATACAGGTAGTGTTTGTGTGGCCCAAATCTCTTTTGTGACAAATGATAGGCGTGATTGGGCATGCTATGTTTTAGACCAATCTCACAAACCCTGTAACAATTATCCTTACTAATATTTCCGGACCCAATATGTGTTTAATGATAATCTTGAGGTGGAAAAATTATGCCGGCAAGAGTCCAATGGAAAAGAATGGGAGAATGCTTGTTTAAGGATTTCAGAATTGAGATGAATAAATTGTGATTCATTGAACTGAGACCATAACTGGCAAGCGGTAATACGTTGAGACCGTGTTTATCTTTTCCTTGGCAAATGGAGAGAAATATTTATGGATGTGGTAAACAAGGGGTTTGGTTCCATTCCGGAGCACAAGACAGAGGAGCTGGTTCTCGGGAAGTCAATAGGATCCTAAGATGGGAGAGGGGGTAGGCGGACATGGGTGGGTATTTCGTCTCAAGGACTGACTTCAAGAATGAGCCTTGAGAAACACTTGGCTTTCCATTAAGTGTGTGATCAGTCCGCGGGTCAGTTGACCACAGAACGAGGCAGGAAAGCGCCGTGTGCCTCCAGGACGTAAACCAACAGCTGACCTGCGTGATGATGTACGTGCGTTTAAGGAATAAGTCCGTGTTATCTCTGATTTCTTAACTAGGAACCAATTTATTCCTGGTTGCCGCTCATGAACTTGGCCACTCCCTGGGTCTCTTCCACTCGGCCGACCCTCGCGCCCTGATGTACCCGGTCTGCAACGCGCACACAGACCCGGCCCGCCTCCGCCTTTCTCAAGATGACGTGGCTGGCATCCAGTCCCTGTACGGTGAGCGAGGCTGCGGAAAGCAGGCCGGTAGCTGTGCGGGGACGGTGTTCGGGAAAGCTGGACAAGGCCGCGTGAAGCCTTTGCAGCTCTTCTCAAAGCACCTGACAGTGTTTGGAAAGCACGGACGTGGGCGATGGCATCACAGTTGTCCTTCTGTTTGCCTCCCCCAACCGTTTGCTGCAGGATCTCCCTCTGTCTCCCCGGATGACCCCGCAGTGCCCCCGGAACCTGTGCCTCCAGGACCCGAGACCCCAGCCGCGTGCGACCCCAGTCTGTCCTTCGACGCAATCAGCACTCTGAGGGGAGAAATCCTGTTCTTCAAAGACAGGTCAGACCGGAACCTTCCATTTCCCTCTCTGTTCTTTCCATGTACATGCTTAGAAAGGACAACAGAGAAACTTGGTAGAGATTTTTCAATGCTGAGAGCAAAAATGTTTTCTCTGACCTTGCAATCACTGAGATCTCGGGCTTCACCCTCCACATTTTCCTAAAAGCACCAAGCTCGTTTTCGAAGACTTGGTCTGATTCTTCTCCTCTCATTGTTGTTCCTGGTCGCTATAAGCCACGCTTGCTTTCCAAAGGCTCACGTGGAACTTCAGAATTAGAGATTTATCTTTGTTCCCTTTAAAAACGCCATCGGGAGAGCATGACACTTAATCAGTCAGCTGACTCACAGCAGATAAATATGCACACGGTAACACATTCAAGCTGCACACATGGGGAGAAAGTGAAAAGCACGTCTCCCCGCCACACTGGCTCCCGGCATCCACCCACCGTCAAGGACACGTGTAGAGGCTTCCAGAAGCGTTGTGGAAATACTGACACACACGCACACACACGCACACACACACACACGCACACACACACGCACACACACACACGCACACACACACGCACACGCACACACACACACGCACACGCACGCACGCACACACACGCACACGCACACACACACACGCACACACACACACGCACACACGCACACACACACACACACCGGTCTCTCTGTTTGAAAACGTAAGCGGTGTTATGGCCCCTACACTGGTTTGCAAGAATGTGGTCACCTTCTCTCCAGAAGGTCCTGCCCCGGAACCCGCTGGTAGGAGGTCGGGTACGGGCCCCCAAGAAAAAGCAAAGACCTTTCCCCACCGGCGACTTCCCTGATTTCTGCCTGCCCTCGAGCCTCACAGACGGGGGATGGGGGAAGATGGATGAGGCACCACGATGAGAAAGGGATACTAACGGTGAACGCCTGTGTCTCCGTTTTCATTTCCTTTTCTGTATGTTTCAGGCATTTTTGGCGCAAATCCCTCAGGACGCTTGAACCTGGATTTTACCTGATCTCTTCGTTTTGGCCGTCCCTTCCTTCAGGCCTGGATGCTGCGTACGAAGACACGAGCAAGGACATTGTTTTCGTTTTTAAAGGTCGTTATGAAATAATAATTTCTCTAACTTGCTGAAATTACCGCTTTCACAGGAAAATTGAATAGGGTTTAATTTTCTCTACTCTGACAAAGTGTGTCTCCTTCGTTACTCTAAGGTAGTGAAGAAATAGCTGGATCTGGTTTTCTTTTATTTATGTTTGACAGATAATAAAAATGCACGTAGGGATATAAATTGCTCAGAGTTGTCAATTCCTTCTTTGGATTTGTGTTCATCCATTAGAATCTGCAAATTTTTGTTAAAAACCCACTTTGAGCTGGGGATTAAATCTTTATTACGAAAATCAAAGGTGCTGAGTATTTCCAAAACCCAAAGTCTTAACTGTCATAAAGTCAGTGTGACTCTGAATTATTTTTCTTAACAGGAAATCAGTTCTGGGCCGTCAAAGGAACTGAGGCACAAGCAGGTTATCCAAAAAGCATCCACACCCTGGGTTTTCCCTCAACCGTAAGGAAAATTGACGCAGCCGTTTCTGATAAGGAAAAGAAGAAAACATACTTCTTCGTAGGAGACAAATACTGGTGGTAAGAGGGGCTGGGATGGCTTTGTATGGAGCCTCATTAAGGAAATTATTAGATTTCTTTAAATAAATCTCCCACCCCCTCCGTCTAAGTTGCTCTAACTTCCAACTTTCTGATTATGAAGGAGACAACTTACTCGACTTCTTAGATATAATAAAAGCCTCTCAGAATGGCTCAGCACCGGGTCATAGATGCAGACAGCATAAGACATCAGGAGAGGCCACCTGAGGTCCAGACACCAGCCCATCATAGGAAGCCCAGGTGTGTCAGGCTGTAGAGACCAGGTCTACGGGGCAGGTGTGATAGAGAACCAGAAGTTTTTTAGCCAAGTGATTACTCAGTTCCCATCTCTTATGTACACAGTCCTCATGCATTTGTGGCAGAAAGGCATTTGGGCTCTGTGTGAGGCTTAGAGACTTGACCTCAGACATACGGAGGGAGACCTCTGTGGAACAGCAGGATACTCTGGTCCCTGGAGAAAATGTTGGTCTGTGCTAAGCTTATAGTGCAGGAAAGTGATACAGTCTTGTAGTCATAAACATGTTTCACACTTGTTTCCCCTACGTGAGAACGATCTGGAGGGGTAACATCACACCGTGCTCGACGTTGAGCTGTATTTCTTTCACTTGGTACAGATTTGATGAAAACAGCCAGTCCATGGTGCAAGGCTTCCCCAGACTAATCGTGGATGATTTTCCAGGGGTTGAGCTGAAAGTTGATGCTGTATTTCAGGAATTTGGTAAGGAGGCACTGCTTTCATTGCCCATGGGGACACTTGGGGGCACATTTTAAGGAATCAAAATCATGTGGAGAATCCAATTTTCAAATCATTCCGTCTTATACCCTTTATACTCCAAACCTGTGAACATTTTAACTTTCTAATTTCTGCAATTTGACTTTAAACTTTATTTTTCCTGAATAATTTCCAAGTCTCTGTTTCATACCTGCACATAAAATCAAAGGGTACTTCCTCACACCATATTACTCCGGTCTCTATGTTGGTATAAAAACACAACCAGGTATGAGCCAGGGTTACTAATGGCGGGTTGTTATGCTCCTTTCTCACCCTCTTGCCTGTTCTCTCCCATCCCAAGGGGACTCGCCTGGACTCCTGCAGTCTGCAGCAGCCTCTATGACATAATTGATTTGTAAATAAACAGTAGTCTTCCCATATGCTCGAAACAGACAAAATTTGATTCCTGGTAACTGGTAGATGGGCAGGTGATACTTGTGCTCATTCTGAAGGAATTTGGAAGGGAGATGCCAGGGTTTGACCATCCTAATGCTCATGAGGCGTATGATCTTGTTGCTAAGACGACTTGACTGCAGTGCGTACAGAGCAGGAAATGGACCTCCAGGGCTTTGCACTGTCAGCCTGATTCTCTTGGGTCCGACGGCCTCCCAAGCTGTGCTTTAGGACCCACTGGGGGAAGTGGGCATTTTTAAAATACCACAGCATTTTATTACTTTGGAGGCAGTATAATCTAATGTTTTAAGAGCACTGGCTTTGAAGTCAGCGGAGATGGAGCTCTCCTTCCATCTTTCATTAGAGATGCTACATTGGGGAAGCTGCAAACTCTCCCTAAGTCTCACCTTTTTTTTTCCTGGAATGATTTCCCTTTATTGTTAAAGGATTTTTTGTTTTGTTTTGTTTTATTATTATTATTATGATGATGATGATGATGATATGTTAGTCATCACACAGTATATCCTAAGTTTTTGATGTAATGTTCCATGATTCATTGTTTGCGTATAACACCCAGTGCACCATGCAATACATGCCCCCCTTACTACCCATCACCGGGCTCACACATCCCCTCACCCCCCTCCCCTCTGAAGCCCTCAGTTTGTTTCCCAGGGTCCACAGTCTCTCATGGTTCTTCTTCCCCTCTGTTTACCCCCCCCTTCATTTTTCCCTCCTTCTCCTACTGATCTCCCTGCTATTCCTTATGTTCCACATACGAGTGAAACTGTACGATAATTGTCTTTCTCTGCTTGACTTATTTCAGTTAGCATAATCCCCTCCAGTTCCATCCATGTCGATGCAAATGTTGGGTAATCGTTCTTTCTGATGGCTGAGTAATAGTCCATTGCATACATAGACCACATCTTCTTTACACATTCGTCTGTTGAAGGCCAAATTCTCACCTTTGTCCTCATGAGTGACGTCTCACTTCTTCGGTGGGAGAGATGAGACGAAGCACGTGAGGACGTAGCGCGGTGGCACGTTCGGGAAGCACCCTTCATTAATGCCATCCACTATTAGCTCCCTCTTACTCTGACTTATGCATGTTGCAAAATTGGTTTACTTGAAGAATGTCTCATTCTTGTCCTTGTCTCTATTTACAGGATTTTTCTATTTCTTCAGAGGATCGTTACAGTTTGAGTTTGATCCTGATGCCAGGATGGTGACACGTACACTGAAGAATAACAATTGGTTTTATTGTTAGATGAGAAATGAAGGAGATAGATTCAAATGAATATAATAATTCACTTAATTTATTATTAGTCAAAACGATGAGTTTTTCCCACCTGTGCCGTGGGCAAAGAAGATGAGCCTTGTAGACACTTCCATGTGTCCTGGAGCGTTTATCTGGATCGTTTCGCTTGCTGTTGGGTCGTGCTGAATAGAAGTGGGAGACATCCGCATGCACTATCAGAGAACGCTCCTCCATGGGTGTTTTATTTGCTCTTTAATAAAGATTTTTATGTGTGACCCGTTCCTTTTTTCTCAAATAATTCATTTTTAATATAATGACCACAGTGTGGACATGGCACTTGGCAGATGTTCTGCTAGTACGTGTAGCAGGAACACACGCTCCACGGATGGCGCATATGGCTGTCAAGGACCCTCTCCCCTTCTCTATTCTCTCTACCCACAGGATGTTTGTTTTCACTTCCAGATATCTAAGCATTCCTTACACACCTAAGGACGAAAGAGCTTAATCAATAGTAGTCCTGTAGGACTGGGTCTGGACAAAGTTGGGAAATAGAAGTCTAGAATATTGGAGCTTAAGGAGCTAGCAAATCACTTAGTGCGTGTTATCATTTACAGGTGAAAGAAAACTAGTTTGAAAGCCAGCCACCGTTTTTTTCTAACCCAAATGTTATTGCAGTAGTGCCCTCTGACTGTCCTGGAGACCAAATTTCTCATGTCCTCCTCACTCTTCCAATAAAATATTCTCTGGTTCCCATTTTGTAGGTGGCAGCTCCTGGGGACATGCCAACTGCATGAGGCTTACCATCACTGAGTTGTATGCTTCCCAACATACCAGGTACCCTACAGAGACTTGCTCCTTCTTCTACCAATTCACCTAAAAGGCCGACAGTATCTTCAGTACAAGGAGTAGGACAGCGAGGAGAATGCACTGGCCCCAAGCTCTCTGAGCTCTGTCTGGTGCAAGTAAGAAGTCCAACACAAACACAAATCAATAGATGATTGTTATGAGAGAAATGACACAATGATAAGGGAGAATGAAGCTGGGGTGGGAGGTAACTACCAGCTAAAGTCTAGTTGTTTGAAAATATCTCTCTGGGACAATAATGAAGGGGGAAAGTATCTAAATTCAGTTAGCCAGGCCAGATAGGTGGGAGGAGAGACACTATTCTAGGAAGAGAAAATACAAAATAATGTCAAGGCTCAGAGGTGGAAAAATCTTGGCATGTTCCAGGGACTGAAAGAAGGTGGTGCCTGAATTGTGTGTTGGAGGGCGGATGTGGAGTGCGAAGTTGTTAGGTAACAAAAATCCAATCTTGTCCAATGTGTTAAAGAGCTGTGTCTTATTTCAAGTGCATTATGCATTTGTTGAAGGAGTTTCCAAGCAGAAAAGCGACACAAGCCAGTATGTAGGTTGAATGAGCATTCTAGCCGGAGAGAATTGGAAGGAAGTGGTGTTGGAAGTTGGAGGACAGGTTAAAGGATGCTTATAGATGACGGGAGATTGGGGCACACGATGGACTTGAGATGTATCTTAACAGCATTCAGATTCAGCAGCGGGCTCGTTCGGAGGGCAAGGAAGGTGTTCAGAACCACTGGGCTCCTGGCGTGAGCAGCTGCAGTAGCCATGGCTCTACGGTTATTGCGGGAGGCCTGGGAGAGAAGCAGGAAAGTGGGAGATGGTTTACAGTGAGGAAGAACCACCTCATTTTCCAAATTTAGCAATTCCTGTGAGGTAACCAAGTGAAGACATCAATGGGCTATTAGATGAAGGATCATAGAGCCCAGCCTACAGGAGGTGAAGCTGCAGGAGACAGGGGAACGTCTGTGTAGTCGTGGGACTAGGTGGGGGTGCGCGGAGAGGCTGCAGGGAGAAAAGAATGGAGAGGGACTGAATTCTCTGCCACGAGTGTCCCTCAGGCTGGGCCAGGCTGCACTGCACGAACAAGCAGCTCCCAAGTCTCTCTGGATAAAACTAAAAGCCCATCATGGCGTCCTGGTGGGATCTCTACTCCAGGTTGTCCCACTTCAAGACCTGGCAGATGGAATAGCCACCCCTTGGAGCTGCGTCCTTCACTGTATAGAGGGAAAGGGTTACTGCTACATTTCTCACTGCCTCCTAAAACTCCGTGGGGATGGAACAAATATCCCTCTGTCTACAGGTTATTGGCCAAAGGAAATGTGCTTTGCCTCGTCTAATGCCAAAGACACACAAATGCGGTCCTGTCATGAGCTTGAGCGGGGTCAGAAATATTTAGTCATCACAAGCACAAATCATAACCACAAAGGATTTTTTTGTGCAAAAATATGTAACATTTTAAATTTTCCTTCAAGTATTTTACATGAGATTTTTTGAGTCGGAAGTACATACAAACAGCCCAAAGTCCAAAAGAAGAAAACATTATTTATTTACTGAAAAGGGTTTCTCCTCCTACCTCCCCAGCCGTCTTTCCCAGAGCTAAGCAGTGCCACTAATTCCTGTGAATCTGTCCATCTATTCTGTGCATATGTGAGCACGTCCGTGAAGCCTTGGTTTACCCTCAAAGGGTAACCAATATTTTGATTTTCAAAACAATAATGTAATGAACATCGTTTTATATATGTCATTTCACAGGTGCAAGTGGCTCTGCTGAAAAGCTCTAGAGCCGAAAGGTGAGGTTAGAGGAAGCAGGGCTGGAAAAGCAACTCATTGATCAGAGCACGCGAGCTCTGTCCAGGGCCATCCCGACAGGGGCAGCGCAGGCCCCGACACGGTGGCAGAAATCTGACCACAGCATGCCAGGATGACTTGGGTGTAGATTGATTGGTTAGGTGGCTCACTGACTAACAGGAAATGTCTTAGGGCAGTTTCCAAGAGTTTCCTGTCTGCTGTTTCGGCTCTGCACTCAGAATGATGGTTTTAGCGTTCAGGCTGGATGTTCTCCTGGGGGCCTGGAAGCTGTAGCCTTTACCTTTCTTCAATACGTCATCTCTGTCCACCACATATGGCTCCACTCTTCTCTGGTCGAGCTGCCTCTGTTCGCGCACCACACTGAGTCAGCGGCCGTGGGAAGGAGAGAGAACCCCCACGACCGGCTTAGACCCGCGAAGGTGGGAGGGGCCTAATCCCAACCTCCTCATCCTGCCGCCAGCGAGCCAGGGAGGACAGAACGGACGTAGAGACAGCAACATCAGCATCTTCTACCTCGAGCAATGGGAGGTGAGAAAGTGCAAAGTGTGCAGTATCTCGGGGAGATGTTGGCAAAGAAATTTGCTCCCGAAAATGTTTTCTCTTACGTCTCCAGGCTAATGAATGCCTTCATTTGGTTGAGGGGTAAGGAAAACGTGGAATTTCAAACTATAGGCCCTATACAAGGTGCCTTCTACGTGCAGTCCAGGGAGTGTTCATTGGAACTGTAGTAAGTAGTAATGTCTATCTACTGCAGAAACCTAGACTCAGAAGGATGGACTTTCCCAGGACCAGCAACTGGAGAGCAGTCACCAAGATTCTCCTCCAGAACTCTGTGGTTTCAAACACCTCTTCCTGAGGCTGGATCAATAGACCGTACGTAGGTCAACCCAGTCTAGTTTAACTTTGTCCCCATTATGTGCTAGTTAATGTCATTGCTTTTACAGGCACAAAAGTTCACTGAGATTGTGGTTCTCGGAGATAGCTGCACGACCTCACAGGTGTTCCTGATTCTGCAGACCTCAGCATATCCAAATAACTCAGGACCATTGGCACCAAGACAAAAACAGATTCTGCTTACCCTCAGAGCTGGCAGAAAAGTGCTGGGCTCGTGGCAGTTTGTGGGTGTTTAGAGATGTCAGGCTCAGCAATATTGAGTGGACTCCTCTAGGTTCTTGAAGATAGGAGAAATCTGACTCTTGCAATTCTACCATCCCCTTAACATACGTGGCATTCCTGGACTTTCCATTCCTTCTTCCACCGTCCCAGGTTCAGATAACAGCACCACCTTCTTCTTACATCTTCATCTTGAAATCTCCACCAGCTTTGACTTGTTATTTGGCTCACAGGCACATTCTCTCATTTGTCATGTCCTCTGAACTCTGCCTGTGCCGTGTGTGTAGAGAGAGCAAAGTAAGGGCTTGAGCTGCAGTGTGGCACAGGGGACAGTCCACACGTTCCCCACCTCGCAGCCCTCTCACCTTCTTGACCTGCAGAAGACCAGGCATCCCCCAAAGCCGGGATCATCGTCCACCTGGTCCATGATGGCCTCCCACACAAAAGTAACTCCTGACAAGGATTTGGTACGTCTTGGAATCCGTTTAAGCACAACTACTTTCTTAGAGCAAGAAACTGTTCCAGATATGAGTGCTGATGAGGACGTTCAGCCCATGGGGCAAAACACACATTCAAAGAGGCATAAAGCTGAGGTCAGCCATGATGTAGTTAAGCAGAGGAGGTGTGAGGATGGGGCAGGGGAGAGCCCCGTGGGTGGGAGGAACGCTGCAGTACTGGGAAGTGCAGGCAGGGAGATAGGTTTGGACCCCGCAACAGGACCAGTCCAGCCCTGGGGTCGGTGGATGAGGGTTCCCAGTGGGGGTGCAGCGGCTGCATCGGGACTGCGGCCTCTGCTCAGCTCTGGTTCAGGGAACCGGAAGAAGGACGCCTTCGCCTAGAGGGGAGCATCGAGTGATTCTGACTTTGGGGACAGACGACTGCTGAGGTCGCAAACAGGCTGGAACTGGTCAGTAAATCACCATAGCATGGTGGGAATGAGACGGGAAAGAATGGAACTGAATACAGCCTGAGTAAGTTTGCAAGTAGATTCCCTGCCTCCCCCCGCCCCCCACTGTCTCCAGATGAGAATGCAGCCCAGCCAATGCCTTGGGACTGTCTGCAAGAGCCCAGCTAAGCCATAGCCAGCCTCTTGTACCACGGAAACTAAAATAATAAACTAAAATAAGTAATGTATTAACCCCTAAGTTTGTGGTAATTTTAAAATCAGCAACGCGTATCCAACACAGTGAGCGATGTTAGGTGGAGTCACAGGCAGGTAACAAGTATCCAGATAATTCGGGTCAAAACCCAGTTCTGCTGAAGGTCTGGAGGCAGAACCGTTTGACCCCTTTGGGAGCTCACCATTTGTCAACGACACCCTTGACATGGATAGACTTATGACTGTGTCCAGCGTGAGCTTTAAGGCAAGTTTTTGAAGTAGGGAAAACTGGTCAGTGAAGCCCTTATGTGGTTTGGGGCATCCTTGTCTTTCTCTCCCTGCATTTTACTGGCCTTGTTATCGGGCACCAGGTGGCACTATCGCACAGCCCTCGGAGTCATTAAAGAAATTATGGATGATAACAAGTATGGTGTGTTTGACTTATAAATGTTCCTCTCTTGCTATTGACAATTATTAGAGTGCATGTGTCAAATACACCTGTGGGGAGAAATAGGAAACTCAGAGCAAAACAGGGAGAGAGGAAGGAGAGAGATGAGAGACAGTGTGATAGAGAAGAGGGGACAGGGAGAGAGAGACAGAGGGAGGGACAGAGAAAAGAGAAGAGGAGGCATGGAGGTGGTAAGAACAGGTGTGGCCAAGAACGTGTGAGCCATGTTTGAAACACACAGAGATGATCCAGTCCTGAGCCGACCAAAGAGGAGAAGTCTGAACTGGTGGAGGGCAGAGGTGACATCGTGCAGGAGAACAGTCAAAAGTGACCTACGAAGTAACCTGGGGATCGGAGAGGGAGAGCAGCCTGAGAGCAGTTTCATCCCAACGCTGGCGTGAGACACGAAACCTGGCAGGAGGCTTTTTTGCCTCAAACCCCGGGGACAAGCGCGGCAAGCCGGTCCACATAGAAGCAAGCTGGCTGCTCTCCTCGTGGGCTCAGAGGGCCCTGCGCGGGCGCGCTCCTGGGGGCTGGGGGCAGTTCTGCCCTCTCTGCTCCCACACTCCCCGAGGAACGCACTCATCCCACAGTGAGGTCTGCGGTAGCCGAGGCACGGGGCTCGGGACACGGGACACAGGGCGCCGAGCATTACGGCCACGGCTC
This sequence comes from Ursus arctos, assembly GCF_023065955.2. Taxonomy (NCBI): domain Eukaryota; kingdom Metazoa; phylum Chordata; class Mammalia; order Carnivora; family Ursidae; genus Ursus; species Ursus arctos. The sequence goes on along the minus strand of NW_026622897.1, from coordinate 977,249 downwards.
TGCTCTCCCAGACTTCGTGTGCTCCAGACGGACATGGGGAAGTGAGCGGTCTGGCTGATTTGGTACCAAGTGCTGTGCATGAAGGCAGAGCTCACGATGCTGTGGGGTCACCTCAGGGCTCTGTCCCAATATCCAGTACTGAAAAGGCCCTGGAGGCCACCGAGAGGAGCAAACACCTATGTGGAAAACCCAACAGCAAGAACTGAGGAGGCCCAGGAAGAGAGAAAGGAGAGCTCGGGGAAGTGTTTAGACCTCATGTCCTGAAGCAGGGCTTCTCACAGCACCTGCAGTGAGGAACCCGTTTCTTAAATTTTCAACAGATTAGAGACCACTATTTTTGTCAAACAGAATGAAAGGAATTACTAGGAAAATGAAATGAAAAGGCTTTAAAAGGCCCGATTTTTACATCCCTTGATCCTCCAGACCCACGTTGCTTGTCATGCTGCTGATGTGTCGACTCGTTCTCGTATCCTGTGCTGACTTCACGATAGGACAGTGACCGGCACGTGGGCCGGCAGGAGCGACACCTGGAGCCGCATGACGTGTGGTGTACGAGTGGGGACAGGGCACAATGATGGGCATGAAGCGGGTGGTCAATAAATGATTGCTGAGTGAAGCAGAAATGGGTCGGTAATCCTGGGGAGGAAAGGACGCTGGGCCTTGGGGGAGAGAGTGGGAGTTGTCGGCCATGGTCAGGAGAGGGAGGGCGTCCGCGGGGCAGGGAACAGCACGAGCTGTGGCACAGAGGCGTTAGAGGCCATGCTCGGGGACTCCGAAGATGTCTACTTAGACTCAAGAAAAGAACAGGCCCCTTTGATGTACGTTTTGGAGATAACCTTTTGAAGCATTCCACTTGTCAACTTACAACGAAGAGCATGACATTTGGTTCAATATGTGAAACAACTGGGTTAAAAGTCTCCATGAAGGTCACGTCGCCCCTGACCTTATGTTTTTCACGTCTCATTTGTCACATTCATTCATTCAATAATCATTCAATCACAGCATCAAATGCATTTTTTGATAAGCAAAATGTAAGTTGGAAGAGAAGGTCCTCAGCTAGGAAGTCCCCTCTTCCATGTACCTGTCGAGTCTCTTCAGGAACCCTGGAGACACACGTTATTTTAGCACGTGTGCAGGGGAAGGAATGACCGGGCCTCTGAAAGATGTAATCAAGGGAGATTTTCTGTTATTTATTGCTACATGACAAAAAACTCTCTAAAACCTAAGGGCTTAAATGGACAATCCGTCATGTTTCGGTGGGTTGACTACTTACAGCTCCCCTGTCTCGCTCAGGCTCTGATTGTACCCAGACGATGACTGGGGCTGGGGACATGGCCCTGATCTCTCCAAGGCTGGGGGTGGTGAGGGGGGCAGCAATGCTTTTGCTAATCTGCCACATTGATACTTAAGGATTCGTACAAACTTGGTCCCCGCGAAGTCAGCAGGAAACACAGCTATTTGGGGAAGAGTCCTCCCTGGAACATGGACTTGATAAGTGATAGATCGGTTATATCTGAAGCTGATTTGTAAATGTATTGGTAAGCTTTCCTAACGAGATTAAAGAGGTGGTGTAGCACTGTCATTGGTGAAACCACAAGTTTGATTATGCAAGATACATGACTTGGGGCAGTTTATCTCTCTCACGAACGTGCCAGGGTAGCAATTACGCTCAGAACTGTATTCGGCTCACGGTAGTCATGAGCACCAGCAGGAACACCTGACCACATGGCTCTTTCTTGGGCAAGGCTCCTGAATTATAGAGGACATGATTCAAAGTATAGTTTAGAATGTGGATTCGGCTAAAAATATTTTTTGTTTTGTCTTGTCGCAGAAACAATTTAAGAGTCCCATTTCCTTTAAGAAGTTGAAATCTACTTTGAATGATCTCACCCGCCCCTCAATCACTTCCCAGCTGTTTTCTTTCAAGAAAACAACTTAGCATTTCCAGATCTGTTCTCCCTTCCGTCATGTGAGAGTGTTTCATTAAGTTATTTTCTAGCAGAGCTCTTTCAATTCTAGAAGGAATCAGCTCTCACTGAGCCATGGATTTCAATGTGACAAGCACACCTGGTTCCACTTCATTCTCCCAAAAAACACTTCTGGGAGATACTATTATTCTTATTATGCCTATTCTCCAGCAAAGGAACCAGTCTCCACGGGGAGATCGACCAGCCAAGCCCCACTGGTAGGTACGTAAGCTGATAAAACCATATTTAATAATCTATCTATCCATCCATCTATCTTTCCTCCACAATTCACTCAAAAGCCAAGATGTCTGCACTGTTCCCTGATTCGTTCTTAGAGCTTGGTTGCCTGTTTTGGGACCCAGAGACCTGAGTCCCAGACCCTCCACCACTACATGGTGTCTGGGCAAAATCTCAGGCACGCCCCCTAATTCCTGTGAGAAGCTAGTTTCCTCATCTATCCAATGCTCCATAGGATTGTTGCAAAATCTAAACTCATTTTATAAAAGGGGTGAAGCCTTACAGATGCTAAATTTTGTTCTTTTCCTCCTAAAGTCAACTAATTGAAGAAAAATCAATCAATCTCTTTTTAGTGGACTTTCTTCTCTTTCTTCCCTGTCTCATTCCTGTCCCCTTTCATCCTAACAGAAACTTTCTGGGATCACACTTCCCCTTCACGCTACTGCTCTTTGTTCCCTTCATCACACCTTTTTTTTTTTCTCTCAAGAAGAGTTTATAGTTGACTAATTGGAGAAGGAGTGGTGCCAGGCAGTGGCACTTGGGTCCCCAGAGTGGGCTCCCATGCACACCCCACGGTTCCACAGGTTGACTAATTGAAGAAAAGAGCTGACCAACTGTGGATTAATTGAAGAAAAGCAACAGGTCAAACTAGTTGGCTTTATAATAAACGAGGACTGAGGCATGAGTAACCTAGAAAAATAAAAATACAATGCCTAAGACTCATGTAGGTTTTGCATCATGTGAAAATTCCTCTTCGTCCAAAGCAGAGGCAAATTCAGCAAAACAGAACTTAATCGGTTTCATAATCTGAACCCGATTCACAGAAAAAGGGTGTAAAGTCAGGAGATAAACACACTTCAGAGACACACAAGCAGGCAAGTCATCGTCTGGATTGCAGCATGACTAAGATCTGTCCTGAGCAGCCTCACACATCGCAAACCCAGTGTGGGGGGGTGGAGGGGCGAGGGAGCCGTGCAGGGGGTCGGGGGGAGGGAGCCAGGTTCTCGCTGGTCCCCACTGCCCGCACGGCAACATGGAGGTTCAGGCTCCCGCGGGAAGAGCTGCGCTTGAGAGCAGGTTGGCTCGACCAGGGCCGCCCTCTCTGCGACCGATGTGCCGGAACGCGGAACATCTTCCTGGTCATGTCACGACTCCCACCGGAGAGGAGACGTTCCCGGCATGCAAACCAACCAAGTGTGGGGTCCGAGCTGAAAGGAAACAACCTTGGCGGGGCCTACCAGTCCGTACGGGCGTTGCCCGGGAAACATGCCCTCAACACCCACTCCTGCTCTCTCTAGGATGTTTGAAGTAATTATTCACCCCAAAGAGAGTAAAATAAACCGAATCTAATCAGGCAGTCAAGTCTTTCTGCAGACTGAACCTGAAACAACCGTCACTTTCGTGTGTTCCTGCCTTCGCTCAGCCCTCACGGATCCTGCCCTAAGCGGCAGCCCGGCGGTGGCAGCGGTGACTATAAACTCTCCTGGCAAAAAAAAAAAAGGTGTGATGAAGGGAAGAGGGAGCAGTAGCGTGAAGGGGAAGTGTGACTCCAGGTCTGGCCTCCGCGTCCTCGAGTGGCGGCCCCGGAGGGGTGCAGAGCCTTCTGGTCTCAGGGGAGCGTGCAGGAGCAGTCCCGGGCGGCGCGAGACCACAGAGGGAGGAAGGAGGCCCGGGGTTCACGCTGAGACGAGAGAGTGAGGGAGACTCGGTGGGAGTCACAGTCCAGTGGGTCTCTGTCCTTGGAGCCACGGTGCCGCTGAGCGGGGAGGGACCCTCTCCCAGCAACAGAGCGGAGTTACAGGGGCGCGCAGCCCGACGTCATCAGCACTTCCCGTGGAACCGCGGGGCTTGCATGGGAGCCCACTCTGGGGACCTGGGCGCCACTGCCTGGCACCACTCCTCCGTTCAGGAAAACCAGAGCTGGACGGTGGCTCAAGCGCTAAGATCTGTGTTACTGGAGCTGTGGCAGCAGAGGGAAGGGACCAGGTCTGGCACGAGGCTCACTTCTGAATGCAGCGTGGACGGTGGCCGTGTGTCGCCAAGGAGCAGGGCGGGGGTCGGTGGATGGAAAATGCTACAGGAAGCAAGGTTCAGGGGAGATTTTGGTCCCAGTTTGTACCAACTTGGCGGGATTCTTGCCGAGCGCAGACCAGGGTGATGAGACACCAAGAGATAACAAGGGTCTAGTTACTTTAGTTTTCCTCTACATTGACTTAGCCAGGTTCCCTCCAGGACTGGCCCGTGCGGAGCTTGAAATTGACAGGGCTCAAGGGAATGTCAGGGTCACTGCTTGGAGAGCAGAGATTTATAAAGCCCAGGGAACACAGTGAAATCAAAGTGCCTCAGAAGGAAAGAAGAAAGACACCCGCCAAAGACGAAGGAGCGGAACCCACCATGAATGTCCCGTCTACGTTGGCCGTCGAGTTCGTGGTGTTGGGGAAGGCAGTCTATGAGAAGGGAGAAGCCATCAGTCTAGACCCGTGGAGGCCCCGAAGACGTTTGTGTGAGCAGAGAGAACGAATCATGTGTCCGTGGATATCTGTGTTTAGAAGGAGGTTACGTGCTTGAAGGGATTGCAACATAAAAGAAGAAAAACAAGATCAAAGTGGGGTACGGAGATCTGGCAAACAGCCAGGAGGGGGAATGAAGGTTAACGGAGGTCAGGACGCAGAGGGCGTCTGGGGCCTCCAGGGAGACGAGTGTCTCCATCTTCTCTGCAACTGTGGCACTTTGTACCAATGTCTTACGGCACAAACATTGACTGACCCGTTTCTCCTTTGCTCACCTAGTGGCTGAGGCATAGAGACACTGTGAAAGCTCCGTGGAACGGAGAAACGGGATGTGGAAGAATAAATAATGGTCCAGTCCCACGCATTAAATGTGTTCAGTCGGCCCGGAGTAGCCTCAGCCGCGGGACTTTCGGACACGACCCTACCTGGGACCTCCGCACAGCGATCCCTCCGTGTCCCGGGAACACGACAAAGCAGGATTGAAACTGAGTGATGAATTATAACCACTGTCCTGCGGACCAGGCCGCTTTCTCATCAACAACGTCACTTCAAGCTGATCTGTGACTTAGACAGTACATGATTGCTATAAAAACAAATTCTATCAAGAAGGTTAAAAAAGCAGGAGGAGGGGCATGTAGGGGGCTCGGTCAGTTAAGCAGCCGACTTTTGGTTTCAGCTCAGGTCATGATCTCAGGATCCTGGGATCGAGCCCTGTGTTGGGCTCCGCACCCAGAGTGCAGTCTTCTTGTCCCTCTCCCTCTGTTCCCCACCCCCTCACTCTCTTTCAAATAAATAAATAAAATCTGAAAGAAAGAAAGAGAAAGAAAGAAAGAAAGAAAGAAAGAAAGAAAGAAAGAAAGAAAGAAAGAAAGAAAGAAAGAAAAAGAAGGAAGAAATGCTTTGCAAATGGAGAAGCCAGCGTTCCGTAGAGCCAGTCGTGGAAGGTAGAAGGGAAGGAGCAGAAGACAGTCTGACAGCCAGTCTTCCCTCACCCGGGAGCAGGGCAGGACCGGCGGAATCAAGCAGCGAAACCCATGGACTGCCCTGTAGGTTGTACATGAGAGTGTAGACAGCAAGGGTCTTCCCGAAGGTAGCACAGAACGAATACGAGAACACAACTGTGTGGGATGAGGTGTGTCTCTCTGTGGATGTCCTGTTTCATCACAATCGTAAGGTTGGAAAGACAAGAAAAGATTAAAGATTATCTACTTTATGTCACAATTTTTGAAAGTTGAGACCACACATTGCACAAAAGGGGGTGTGACTCCTCTTGTCGGAGGTGAATCAGATAGCCTTTGTATTTCTGGGGTTGCCGGGACCCTACATAAAGCAGAGCCCGCACCCGAAACCTGCGGCAGGGGTAGGGAGGCACTGGACGCCGTGGGCAGAGAAGGACAACGAAGGCCAGCATGCCCAGCCTTCTTGTGCCGCTGCTGCTGCTCTGCGGCGTGGGGTCCCTCGGCTTCCCGGCAGCCACCCCGGGAGCACAGGACCAGGACGTGCGGACGGTGCAGGTAGATGCCGGCTTTCACACGCCGCCAACGCACCAGCGTTACATTCTCATTTTCCCAAAGTCAAGGGTAAAAGCTCAAGCAAGTGTGGGATTCATTCTAGGGTAACTAGAACATAACCAAAACAAAACCTACTTACCCCCCCCATAGACTTCCCTTTAGAAGACAGAGATAGAGGGACCCAGAGAGAGCGAGCCCTGACGACCTTCACACTGACCTCCCAGGAGAGCTAGAGTTCACCACCACACCAACAGCAAGCCTGTGGAGCCACTGCATTTGCAGACAGGTTTTTTCCTCTTTGCACTAAATCTTCAAGACAAAAGAATCCGCTGTCACGGCAGTGACATCCTGAAGATTCTCAGGGGGATAAGAAAGATGTCACATCCCGTGTCTTGTGTTTTTCTCTTTATCAGAACTACCTGCAGAAGTTCTACGACCTGAAGATGGGAACCAGCAAATCCGGAAGGCAGACGAACAGCAGCTTGGTGACTGAGAAGCTGAAGCAGATGCAGGAATTCTTTGGGCTGAAGGTGACCGGGAAGATAGATGCTGACACCCTGAATGTGATGAAGCAGCCCCGATGTGGGGTGCCCGACGTGGCTCAGTACGTCCTCACTGATAGGACCCCCCGATGGGAGCACACACACCTGACCTACAGGTAAGCAGACCGAGCACCGGAGCGAGGGCACTATTTCCCATCAGAGCTGTAAGCAATGGGTCCTTACGTCTCTGTTTTATTCCATTTTAAGGATTGAAAACTACACGCCAGATTTGCCAAGAGCAGACGTGGACAGTGCCATGGAGAAAGCCTTTCGACTCTGGAGTAACGTCTCGCCCCTGACCTTCACCAAGATCTTTGAGGGTCAAGCAGACATCATGATATCCTTTGTCTGGGGAGGTAAGCTCTTCTTGTCACCTGAAACCCTACTGAACGTCACCTCCCCCCGATCCCAGACCTGCTCCCCTGTGCTGAGGAAGGAGTGTTCCTAACGGGCCGTTGGTGTTACAGGCCAAAGAAGGGAAGCGTCATAGATGAAGAATGCCTTTGGGCTCCTTGTCACTGTCCTCCCCTCCGGGAGAGGGGAAGCTGGATAGAAACGGGAATTTATTTGCCTTTGCCTCGCTGTTCCTCACAGATCACGGGGACAGCTACCCCTTCGGCAGACCTGCAAACACTCTCGCTCATGCATTCCTACCAGGAAGAGGCATTGGAGGAGATGTTCATTTCGATGAAGAAAAAAGATGGACCAGTGATTTCAGAAGTGAGTCCACCAATTTTTCCTATTTTTCCCTTTCATGGGTCAACGTTTGTATCTAAGAGAATGCCTTCAGTAAAGTGAGCCAAGTTTGTGATTAGCCTTAAGTACTTTAATAAACATAAGCTTTGATTAAAATTATAATTTCCTGGAAAGGTAATGGTAACTCTATTGTGTCCTTTTATTTAAAAATGTAAGGGAATATTATTTCTGCAAGTAATTTTTACCAACAAAATATGTTACTCAGAAAATGGGATGTTTAAACCACATTGTCGTATATACAATCCTATACCAAAATTTTTAAATGGTTATTTTGGTAAAGTGATTTTGGGAAATTTTTCTTGGTACTTTCCTACATTATCTAAATTTTCAAACCGGGCACAATATAGTATTTATGGGCAGGAAAACATAATAAATGTTAATAGAATACTATTATTCCTCTAGAGTATAACAATTTCTACCTTATTTTTTGATATTTATTGATCAATGGGATTTTCTGTGTTGGCTGACTTCATCCAAGAATTATACTAGCCCAATCTCAGAAATTCGGACTTTAGCCTACCTCAAATTATTAAAGCCCTCTCCTTTCTTTGATTATACGCACACACACAGACACCCCACGTAGAAAGACACCACCAAAAACACACCAAATTTGCACAAAGCCAACAGTAATGCTGTTGTGGTTTGGAGACTTCCATTTCCTTCTCGGGATGCTAGGAAATGCCTTCCAGGAACTGCAAACACGTTTTGTTGCTGTTTTTTAGATTTCAACTTGTACTACGTCGCAGCCCATGAGGTGGGCCATTCCCTTGGACTCGGGCATGATAACGACATTGGTTCCTTGATGTTCCCCAGCTACAATAGCTACAGGGACGTCCTGCTGTCTCAGAGGGACATCAGTGCCATCCAGGCCCTCTATGGTGAGCACAAAGAAAAGCACCTTGGACCAGCGATCGGAGGTCTGTATGTGGAGTTCAAATAAACAGCTATTAGTGACATCCTTTAAGAAAGAGCCTTCATTCTAAGTGCTTTTGTGTTAACATAATACGCCAACAGTTCAGAACATTTATTTATGTTTTAGGACCTTCCAAAAATCCCATCCAGCCAGGAGAACCGCAAGTACCACGAGCCTGTGACAGCAAGTTAACATTTGATGCTGTAACCACAATTCGTGGAGAATTATTCTTCTTTAAAAACAGGTAAAAACAGGGGCACCTGGTTGGCTCAGTTGGTGAAGCATATGCCTTCAGCTCAGGTCATGATCTCAGGGTCCTGGGATCAAGCCCCATGTCGGGCTCCCTGCTCAGCGGGGAGACTGCCCCTCCCTCTCCCTCTGCTGCTCCCCCTGCTTGTGTTCTCTCTCTCTCTGCGTCAAATAAATAAATAAAATCTTTTTTAAAAAAAAAGGTAAAAAAAAAAAGAAATTACCATGAACCCTGACTTATGTTTTTAAGGGGTTCTGATATTTTGTTGAATGTTCTATATGTTTCTTTAGTAATATACTTTTAATATGTAATTTTAATAATACTGCATTTACATGAAATGGTTTACTCTTCAAAAATTTTTATCACAGCTAAGGGGTGCCTGGCTGGCTCAGCTGGGAGAGCATGTGACTCCCAATCTCAGGGTCACGAGTTCAAGCCCCACATTGGGTGTAGAAATTACTTTAAAAAAAAAAGAATAAAAAACTTTTTATCACAGATAAGTCATTCAGTCACCTGAAACTTCATGGAGTGAAAGGCATTGTAAAGCCCCCACTCTACTAGTAACACACATACAAACATGGGGCGTTGGGCAGACAGACAGAATTCCCCTTGTTGAAGACCACAGGCTTGTCAGAAATGCAGCAAGAAATGGTCTTCTAATTCCTTCCACGTCTCATGTCTAGGGTGAGAAACACGTCAGTGAGTTAGAATAGGTTCTTCTGAACGCGGCTGCTCAGATCAGAGGTCTACACCGCGCCTAGGGTGGTGTAGCCTGGAGCCCAGGAAGGAGGGGGGCATGCTCCTGAGGCCGGCGAGCTCAGGGGCTGGGAGGTATTTCTCGGGCCTGAGCGCCGAAGCTGCAGGCGACTTTGGCGGTGGGATGCATGCATGGACAGCGCCTGCTGAAGGGCTGACAAGGAGGACCCCGCCCCGCGCGAATGGCCTCTGGTCCTTCCCAAGGCTGGTGGCTTGCCGTGCGCTTGCATTTGGTGTCTGTGGTCTTGGAGACACTCCGTCAGCCCATGTGGAAGTGTGAGCCGTCGTTACCCCGTCGGTCGGAGCGGCCTCTAACAGCTCCGTTAGCCTCCATCTCCTGTCTGCGTCCAAGGACGGTTTCTGGGAGATGAGTCCTCCTGCAGGGAAGGGCCTGGCGGGTCGGACGCGGCCCCTCTGTGCGCGTGAGACTCGTGTCCGGGGAGAAGAAATGCTGGATCGCGCCCTTTCTTTTAAACCAGGTTCTTCCTGCGCACAAGTCCCTCCCACAAAACAGTGGATCTCGATGTCATTGCTGACTTCTGGGAATCGCTGTCCAGAGGGGTGGACGCGGCTTACAGCGTTGTTGACAGAGATGAAGTCTTCTTTTTTAAAGGTAAAGCTTCTGGGGTTTTTTGGTCAATGTTTCTACGAGTGACGCTCTCATCAGGTTCTTTGGCTGAAACTTAAGGGGGCCGTTTAAGTGAAGAAGCTTGAAGCAGATCTGACGCTCACGCGGTGGAAATCAGGAGGATTTGTGCACATGGGAAGTCTCACACCGCCGTTCTGCGGGGTGCTGGCACATGGTTCTGCAGATACCCCGCGACACGGAAGGACAAATTCACATTCTGGAAGAACTCAGTGAGCACATACACTATTCTCTGTCAGGACCCAGCCCAGCCAAGAGCTGAGAGGTGCCATCCGGGGAGACACGCTAAAGCCACAGGAGAGAGTGTGGCCCGGCTGCCCGACCACGCGTGGTCCCACACACGCCCTGCACTGCTGGGGAAGGGGTCCACCCCACACCGGAGAGATGCCCATCTCAGGGGCACCTCACTGGGAAATAAAACTCTCCATGCGGGGGCGCCTGGGTAGCGCAGTCGTTAAGCGTCTGCCTTCGACTCAGGGCGTGATCCCGGCGTTCCGGGATCGAGTCCCACATCAGGCTCCTCTGCTGGGAGCCTGCTTCTTCCTCTCCCACTCCCCTGCTGTGTTCCCTCTCTCGCTGGCTGTCTCTCTCTCTGTCACATAAATAAATAAAATCTTTAAAAAAAAAAAAAACTCTCCATGAGCCTCTCGTGAGCGCAAGTCTGGAGGGAAGCCTGCTGACTGTCCTCCAGAGTCCCAGGCAAAGTTTTCATGGTCCATTTTTTGGTTGACAGGTAGTAAATACTGGGCCTTCAATGGGGATCAGATGGTGCGAGGCTACCCCAAGGACATCTACCACTCCTTGGGCTTCCCGCAGAGTGTGAAGACCATCAATGCCGCTGTTCACGAGGATGAAACTGGGAAGACGTACTTCTTTGTTGCCAATGAGTATTGGAGGTAACGACAGACCCTTGGAAGTCAGAGTCAGGTCACTCAGTGGAAGGGGGGTTGCCTTTTAAAATTATTCTTGGGGCATCTGTGGGGCTCAGTTGGTGAAGCGTCTGCCTTCAGCTCAGGTCAGGATCCCAGGGTCCTGGGATTGAGCCCTGCGTCGGGCTCCCTGCTCAGCGGAGAGCCTGCTTCTCCCTGCCCCTGCTTGTACTCTCTCTCTCAAATAAATAAATAAAATCTATAAAATTATTCTCAAACTGTGCTGAACCTCCCTCCTCCCATGATGAACAGACGCAGCCAGACTAGCCGTCCGTGTCCCTACCTGGTATCATCACACCATGTCTGTCCTTGGAAGGCAAGGGACTTGTAGGATGGAATTTAAAACAGAGATTAAAGGAACCTTCTTTCCCACAGTATTTCTCCTTGATAGGGTAGACAGTGGAGTCCGAGATAAAATTTGAATCAGATTTTTAGAGTTGATGCCACTCTAGGAATGGTCTCGTGGGTTCCAGTCTCCCATAACCCTGTTGAACTGGGACCCTTTCCAGTTAAACACTCCCATTATTTTCATGTTGGTGATGTGCCCGCTCAACTGTTTAAAACAGTTGTTGGAGGGGCGCCTGGGTGGCACAGCGCTTAAGCGTCTGCCTTCGGCTCAGGGCGTGATCCCGGCGTTATGGGATCGAGCCCCACATCGGGCTCTTCTGCTGGGAGCCTGCTTCTTCCTCTCCCACTCCCCCTGCTTGTATTCCCTCTCTCGCTGGCTGTCTCTATCTCTGCCGAATAAATAAATAAAATCTTTAAAAAAAAAACAAAACAATTGTTGGTTTCCTACAACATGCAAATAAAGGTAGCCCCACCTCTCAGACTGACACTGAAGGTTAAATGAATCCGTGCACTCAAACCACTCAAAACAGTGAGTTAAGGCTTAATACTGAGTGCTACTGATTGTTATTATATTACTCATATTCTGATTTTTCTAACAATTATTTTTTTTACCAGGTATGATGAAAACACACGGTCTATGGATACAGGTTTTCCCAAAGAGATAGCTCACGGGTTTCCTGGAATTGGCAAACAAGTTGATGCTGTCTTCCAAGAGGGAGGTAAAGCCCGTCCAGTTTCTTCGTTTTTCTGCCATAGAAATAACACGTGGGCTGTTCCTTAGACGTGAAAGCAAATCGCATGTGTGAAAATGTGTATTTTTTTTCAAGAATTCACATGTAAAATCACTGTCTATTTGTCTAATATGATCATTATCTTTCACTTTATTTCTAGGATTTTTCTATTTCTTTCATGGAAAAAGGCAGTACAAATTTGATCCTAAAACGAAGCAAATTTTGACTCTCCTGAAAACCAACAGCTGGTTCAATTGCAGAAATAAATGATGATTGACTACCAGAAAGAATAAAAAGAAAAAATTCTTCTAAAGAGCTCTGGGGGGGGTTTCTGAGGACCCGGCTACTTCAGTGTTTTGTTTTCATCTCGTGGCAATCCTGAGACGCAGCCGTAGGACTGCCGTCATCAAACTGCACATCAGAAACCAGGGATGTACTGTACTGTACAGTGACTAACATAATATAATAAAAAAATATTTAAAAAAAAAAGGAGTGCCGTCCTGTCTCACCTCCATCTGGACAGTCTGCGTTAATGACAGTGCGCTGTCTCTCAGACTTCCAAGCTTTAGCTCTAAGTGAGGGCTGAGGTCATAGTTCATCCTTAGGTTTACATAGGGAAAAGCTTTTTGTCACTATCCTATGCTGTTTGAAGTGATTATACTTCTCGTAATAACCGCGTTCTCAGATGTTCTGTCTCTAGGTTGGGCAAATTCACGATGCAAGTATGCGGGAAGACAGGATGTGCTTCCCATGGCATATGCATCACATAGGGGAAGGGGCAGGTTTTGACCCTCCTCTCCTCTTTTGATTTCAAACTAAGCCTTGAGGTCAAGCCTTGGGGCACCTGGCTGGCTCAGTTGGTGGAACACACGACTCTTGATCTTAGGGCTGTGAGTTCAAGCCCCACATGGGGCACAGAGCTTACTTTAAAAAAATAAAGAGAAAAAATAAAAATGAGCAGCTTTTTAAAAAAAGTAATGATAACGGAGGGGACTTATTGAGCTTTGGCTAGGGGTCCTGGTGGGAGCAGTGGGTTAAAACTTCTCAGTCTTCTTCTAGCTAACTTGGTGAGGTTAGGAGCTGATCCCTGAATATTAGCATGATGGGTCTTGCCCCCCAGGGAGCTTCCCTACAGAACACCTGGGTTCCCGGTTACACGATGCAGGTGTAAGTTCGCAGAGCCTCGCTGTGACTGCTGAGAGAGACTCAGTGTGATGCACATTGTCTTTTTTGCTCATACAAATTATTTCTCATAGGTTTTCTGGAGGAACGCTGTGGCTAAGAGTACCTTGATTTTATAGTGAATGATTTGTGTAATGTGTGCTGTTGAGTATTATTATTTTTTCTGTTTACCGTGATAATAAACGCATGCTCAGAAACTCTGGACAAGATGCCAAGCCGGCTGTAGGCTCCTTTCTTTGCACCGAACCACAGAAGTAAGGGGAGGTTGGTGCACCCTAGAATCAGAGAGGAACAGGGAGAAAACTTGAGTGGGCAGACAGACCCAACCACCTTGGGGGCAGGCATCCTGCACGAGGGAGACCCAGCGGCCTCCAGGAGGGTCAGGCTCTGCGAAGCACCTTCTGCTGGTGTCCCTTCTCTCCCACACGTTGCTGAGGCACTGGCGTCGGCATGGCAGGCCTGGAGGCAGCAGACCGCAAGAGACAAGGGGTAAGGCCAGGGCAGTGCCCCTATCTCACACACAGCAAAAGCTCAGGTCCCTACAGGGTCCTACAAGCGCTGTGGCCTCTGTGCCTCCTTCTCTAGTGTTCTCCCCCCTTGGTGGCTGCATTCCAGCTGCACCAGCTTCTTCGCTGTTTTCCCAGCACGTGAGGGGCACTTGGACCTCAGCGCCTCTTCACTGGGGTTCCCTCAGATGTTCGCATGGTTCAGTCTTGCTCCTCCTCTCCAGCTTTGCTCAGACGTCCTCCTCAGTGGGACCTTTGCTGGCTTCCCCTTTCAATATTACCACGTACGTCTCCCCTCCACACAGACATAAACATATTCGCGATTGTCCTGCACAACTCCACAATTATCCCGTAGCCCCTAACACCTTCTGACGTAGTCTGTAATCCCCCATCACATCTACTGTTCACCGCCTGTCTCTTCAACAGAGGCCCCCTGAGAACCAGGGGCTTTGGTTAGTTTGGGTTCGACTTTATTGTTGTTTTCTGTTGTTTGTCTGACTTAGTGATATAATTCAAGAACCAAGTAGGGACTCAAAAAATTAATAAAGTAATACAGAATTGATGCAGGGTGCTGGGAAAGCTGGGACATCAGTAACAGAGTGTCATCAGCTTGACCAGCAACTGAAGGACTCCAGCCTTCCATTCCCCCCCAGCCTGGACACCAGAAAATCAGACAGCAGCAGCCCCCAGAAACACTCAGAGTGGACACAGAATTTCTGAGTGGTTCCTGAGGGAAGGACCCACTGATGAGGATAAGAAATGAGAGCAGTTTGTGCAGACTTTCTCACCAAACACCCTGCCCCAAGCAGCTTCAGTTCTATTTTGGTCCAGCTCACAGAGAACAAGACCTTAACCCGTCTGCAGAGGCCAGGGAACCTGACAGTTTCATGGAAACATTTGTGAATACCCATATCTGACAATGGACTTTGACCCAGTATATATAAAAAGTTTCTGCAAATCAATAATAACATGACAAATAATCCAAATAAAAACGCACCGAAGTCTTAATCAAATCAAACTAGTCATAAAGAAAGATTAAAATGGCCAATAAACACATGAAAAAAGTACTTAACAGCATTGGTTATCAAGAAAATAAAATTCTTGTAAGGTATTATTATAAAACCACTCAACGTATGCCTATTAATGACTGACAGCACCAAACGAGGAGCTATAGTATTTTACCTCTCATACGATACGGAAGTTGCCCACAAAGTTAAATATTTACCTACCCTATGACCTCCTCTGCATATTCCCCTGGAATAGGTGAAAACACGAACATACGAGAAACTCGTTTAGCTTGCTTGGGAAGGTTCATAGCTTTACGAATGGTAGCCCAAATCTGGAAACAATACACTCATACAATACAGTATTTGGAAAAATGAGAGTGAAGGATCTATTAGTACACGCAACGGCGTAGATTAATCTGAAAACCATTATTCCACACAAAAGAGTACGTTCTCTTGATTCCCTTTATGTGAACTTCCTGATTAGGCAAAGTAATCTATAGGGAAAGAAATCAGAACAGCGGTTGGCTCTGAGGAAGGATCAGGATTGGGTGAGAAAGGGCACAGAGAACTTCCTAGGGTGATGGCAATGTTCTAGTTCTTGACAAGGCGTGAGTACGTGAGCGTGTGTCTGTAGAATTCACTGAATCGTGCACCTGAGAGCTGTACACGTCACTGTATTCAATACCTCAAAAATATAGAAGTGAAGTAGAAACTAACAGAAAAAGGAAGGCTTCGTCATTGTATAACTACTAAAACAATTAGAAACTGGTTTACAAGTCTTCCCACAAACACTGGCCCAGATAGTTTCATTCATTTGTTTTGTCAAAAGCTCCATTTCAAGGAATAGATCATTCCAATCTCTGTAAACTCTTTCAGAGAAAACGGTGTATATTCTCCCGTCAGCGCATACGGAGGAACTTTAGTCACTGTCTTATTAATACCACGAATGAGAGAAGGCTGCCTACATCACCGATACTTGGTCCCGACAGTCCTGGACGTCTGGCCAAAAATCAGGACGAGAAAAGTAACAACGGAAAGAACATAAAAATAACCTCAGGTATAAGGACCAAAAGGGAAGAGTCTAAATCACCATTATTTGTAGATAATTGGGTTACTTACCTAGAAAAGCCCAAAAGAATCAAAACTCTTTCGACAGCACAGACATTTCAGCGTTTCCAAATATAACATTGACATATAAAAATCACTTATATTCCTATACACTCACAATAAACAAGTCGATAAAATACAGAAAATAAAATACTAACAGCTACAGCAAAATCTGTGATCTATGTAGGAAAAAATCTAGTGAAAACAGAACAAGACCTCAATAAATAAAATTTTCGGACGCTATTAAAGATAAAGGAGAAAAGCTGAACATCGTATCCGTGTATGGAATGACCTAATACTCCAAAGATGACAATTTCCCCCAAATTAATTTATAAATGTAATGAAACTTCAATTAAATCCCAGTGGGATTATTTAGGAAACTTGCAACACTGATTTTGAAGTTTTTATGAAGGAACAAATACAAGGAGCTGAGAGTTTTGACAAAGAGCAAAGACAGAGAGAGTCCCATCAGACACGGGGACACGTCACGGAGTCACCGCGACAGCAGGCGCGGAGCTCATCCAGAAGCAGAGACAGACGCTGACGGGACCAAGGACGAGTCCAGACATGTCCTCGGTAGGACAGAGGTGGCATCACAAGTTAGAAGGAAGAACGTGGATTACAAAACAACGGCTTGGAGAAAACTCGCATGCCGTGTGGGAAAATAAAGACGGTTCTTGCTGTCGTCAGGCGTTCATGATTTATAGTGTTCACGTGTTTCCAGGTCTTCGCCTGCTGGACACATGGAAGGATCACACTTTCTAGGCCAGTGCAGGGGTTTGGGGTGGGATCACTAGTTATGGAGAGTGACTTGTGAGTGGAGGTGACATGTGGTTCTTCTGAGCTAAACCAATAACCCTCTTTAAAAACCCTAAACATTCCGGGGAGCCTGGGTGGCACAACGGTTAAGCGTCTGCCTTCGGCTCAGGGCGTGATCCCGGCGTTATGGGATCGAGCCCCACATCGAGCTCCTCTGCTGGGAGCCTGCTTCTTCCTCTCCCACTCCCCTGCTGTGTTCCCTCTCTCGCTGGATGTCTCTATCTCTGTCAAATAAATAGACTGGTGATGGGTAGTAAGGAGGGCACATATTGCATGGTGCACTGGGTGTTATACGCAACTAATGAATCATCGAACTTTACATCGGAAACCGGGATGTACTGTATGGTGACTAACATAATATAATAAAAAAAAATTAAAATTAAAAAAAAAACCCTAAACATTCCAAAAATACAGTAGAAATCTTTTGTAATCTTACTACCCAGCAATAAGCACCATCAATATTTTGGGTCACACGCTTGTAATATTTTAATGCTTATGGTTTTCTCTATAAATGAGAATATACTGTACACACATTTTTATCGCCCGGATCTTCCACGCGGCAAATGTCGTGATATGAAGCAGTCTCTCTGTTGTATCAAGTAAAAACGTACTTCTTGACCCCCAAGCACGTGGAGGCTCTGTGTTAGGCATTTTGGATTCATCGGCAAAACAGTGAGAGCTGTGTTTGTGGGGCTCACATTTCTGCTCGGGCAAGACAGATAAAGAGTAAATACTAGAACCAAAGTATGTGGGACGATGACAATGTCCTGGGAGAAAGCGCACAGGAGGAGGGGGTGAAGCGCGTCAGGGACGGGGAGTCAACCCATCTCGAAGCGTCACCAGCACTCAGCTTAGTGCTGACTGGAAGGGTTTCCCTCCAGAGGACGGGGACGTCCGGGGAAGCGGGAGCAGGCACCTGGACAGCTGTGGAAGAGGTGATGACCCAGGGCGGAGGCCCCGAGGTAGGGCGTGCACCCTGGGGGCCAGGAAAAGCCAGGGGGCAGTTGGCTCCGCTGCGTGGGGGGCGCCAAGTGAGGAGCAGAAAGTCCTAGGCAGGCGGCCGGTGAGCGGATATGCTCAGCGCAGCGTCCGGCACGGTAGAGGACCACGAAGCCAGGCAGGAAGTCCTGCTGTCCTCGCCACAGACGCTGGCGGCTCCGTCACCTCCCTTCCACTCTCGGCACAAATGCCAGCCTTCTCGCAGGGGCTACGGGGCCCCCGACTGCGGACACAGGTGGTTAGCGAATCTGCAACTGTCCTCTGCAAAGCTTTGTCCCGCTACCGTTTGCACAGCCGCTGTGGCGCGTCCGGACCCAGGGAGCATCCTCTCCGGCCTACGGGATCCACCTGCCGTCCTTCACCCGCTGGCCTCGCTGAGAAGCCGCTCTGCAGGGAGAAAGCTCCGTGTGCCAGTGCGCAGCCCTGTGGCCTCCAGACCGGCCTCAGCCACGGTAGGACACGCCGTGCAAGAAGCCCGTTCAACCACATGCGGCCTGTCGGTGACCTTCTAAGACCTCGACCCGAGACCGGACGTTAAGAAGATGCTCTTCAGCGGCTGGAGGACGACCCTGTGTGCTGAGGGGCTCTGGGGCCCCTCGGGGAAACCTCTCACCCCGTGTTCTCGCCTAGAGCCAACTGCACTGTCATGAGCTTTGGCTGGGTCTGTAGTGCCCGGCTGTCCCCTGAAGCGGCCTTGTTCCATCCCTGGCCTGGTCTCACTAAATGAGCTGGTGGCCAGCGTGGTTTCTGTGCGGGAGGCTGGCCGGCCACACAGCTGTCCACATGGACCCCGGGCGCCCCCTCCTGGCCTCACACGGCCGAGCCCAGCCCCAGCTCAGTGCCGGGCAGGTCCCAATCTCCTGGCGCCCCCGCCTGCCAGTCCAGCCTTAGGGCGTCTGAGTTGACACTGGGGACACCTCTCCTGCAGCAGGAACGACCTTTCATCTGGGAGAACACCTGGACAGAGGCATCAAAACGTGACAGCAGTCGCCTTTCCAGGAGGGCGTGCAGGGAGGTGGGCCCCAGGGGCGTCCCATTCACTTCTCATACCCTGAGTGCTTGAAATTGCTCTTTTTCACAGAAAAGTGTGTAGTCCTGGATTGCTAGCCTCTTTTAAAATAAATGATTTTCAAAGTAAGTCCTTGGAAGAGCCCATCAGTTGATGAACTTTCATCTGTCGCCTCCTTAGAGCCCACGGCTGTCCCGCGAGAGAGTCTCACAGCCATCGGCGGGGCTGCTGGTCTGCACCGCATGCGGGCTGTGGGCTGGGCACTTTCCACGCCTGCTTCCCGGCGTTCCCGGGATATGGGTGCCATTGCTTCCGCCAGGTGACACTTGGGGAAACTGAGGGTTCAGGACGTGCAGCGGGTTGTTCAGGACCTCACATCGGTAAGTGGTTCCTCGGGGATGTGAACCTGAGGCACAGAGGCCGTGGAACTTGTCCAAGGTTGAGTAAAGGGCACAGAGAGTGAAAGGTCAAGCCCAGGTCTCCAGACATCAGCCCCACATGCAAAAGAGAAAGTGGCCGCCTGGGAGGGCCTGCAGGCTGGCCAGCTCAGGCTCTCCATCCCATGTACTAGGCAGTCACACCCGGGAATCCCGCAGAAGAGTCAGAAGATGCCCACGGTGACCTCAGTGTAACCTCAGCAGCTCCGGAGGTGAGAGGTCAACCCCAGTCTATGACTTTGCTGAGCTTTAACAGAAGCAGCGTCAGAACTGGCGTTACAAAACCAAACCTGGGTCCCCAAACCCACTTACATGACACACCTGTTAGCTGTGTGACCTTGAATCATTCACTTAACCTCTCTGATCCTGTTTCTGCTTTAGACTTAGGAGACTTACATGAAGGTGACTTCACAAGGGCACTTAGGACAACGTGACTTACAACGGGTGTTGAGTAAACACTCAAACGATACATTCTTAGTATCGAAAGTCAGAATGAGGGCACGAGTACGTGCGGGTCGTGCTGGGATTCCAGGACATACGGACCCAGGTCCTCAGGTGCAATCACTCTGCACACTTTCGGACCACCCCTCCCTTCCCATCGAGAATGACTGTAGTAGGCAGAATAGGGGCCCTCAAGATGCCTACGCCCTAATCCCTGCCATCTGTGAATACGTTCGCTTCCATGGCAAAGGAGACTTCACAGGTGCGATGAAGGTGAAGGATCTTGAGAACGGGAGAGTAGAATAGACTATCCAGGTGCGCCCAATCCAACCACACGAGCCCTTAAACGTGGAGAACGCTTGCTGGCTGCAATCAGGGCAGGGAGTGCCGTGCGGAGACCAACCTCGCTGGTTTTCCAGCTAGAGGAAGGAAGGGGCCGCAGCCCAGGCATGCCGGCCAGCTTGGAAGCTGGAAACACCAAGGAGGTGGCTTCTCCCCTGGAGCCTGGGCAAGGGCACAGACGCTGCTGACATCTCGGTTTTAGCCCGGTGAGACCTACACCAGACGTCTGCCTGCAGAACCGTGAGCTAACACTGTCCTGTTGCAAAGCCGCTAAGCTTGTGGCAGGAGCCACAGGAGGGCCATGCCCCGGATTGGCCAGTCATAAGGGCATATGTGCTGTTTTTCTGATATTTTAGGTTAAAAGAAAAGTAAGTTGGGAAGCGTTGGCCGAGGCGAGAGAGAACAGGGTGCAGCGGGGACCGTGCGGGTGTGCGGCAGGAATCATTTGGAGGACTGCTCAGTGCAGGCGGGCCAGGCGTGGTGAGGAGCAGGTGTGCGGCGTATAACAAGGACGGGTTCCAGCGTCGAATACAGAGGGGTGCCTGGACCCATCACAGGGCGCTTATCGGGACTCTGGGAGACGGACGCCACCGCCAACTGTCCACCTAAGGGAAGAGGTAATATCCTCTCAGTGTTGCTGGCATGAGGCTCGACAGCGGAGAGGGGAGCAGATTTAGAAAACGCAAGGCTTAAGAAACACGCACAATGAGGGATCGCAGCCACAGGCCAGAGGGACGGACTGGGGAGGAAAGAGAACTTCGGCAAAGTCACTGGGCAGCTTCCCGTCTCCAGAAGCACCGAGCAGCTTGGCACGCAGATGACCATCATCCCTGGTCCGCTCTCGTGCGTCGCTGTCAGGACAGCCTGTGGACAGTCACGGACCATCCATCCCGTCTCACCCGCAACACCCTCCAGCTGGGAGGGGAAGATGCGGACACACGGAGGCTGACGAGCAAGGACGGGAGAGGCTGGCCAGGGCTCAGGGCAGCCTCCCCACCTGGGCAGGGCCGCCACACCTGCTCACCTGGCCTCGTCTGCCTGCTGAACCTGCTCCCACCTGCCGCCCGCGAGACAGCAGCCCCCGCTGTGCCCGCATGGTTGACGGGCGCCGCGTTACTCCCCAGAACACGCGTGCAAGGGGACGGCTGCTCTGTCTCCAGCCTGCAGCGGGATGGTCCGGGCTGCCTCCCACCCTCCTCAGCCTCCTTGCTTCCCCACCCGTCCCCGCGCAAGGAGGGATGTGTCTCCTCGTCTGGGGGAGGACCTGTGGCCGCCCTCAAGCCAGATTTCACCAGCTTTCACCCAAACTCTGTCCCACCCCTTACATGCTCTCCTGACACCCGGGTCTGTCCCTGACGCTGTGGCCAAGGTCAGACGTATGAACTTGGCTCAGAAACGACAAGGACTGCGCATCTGTGCCGGCTGTGCTCACTGCTGTCCCTCTGCCGTGTGCTCCGGCCAGCCCTCCAGCCTGGCCGCGTGTCGTCCTGTGATGCCCACCTGGTACCTTGTTCATCCCCACGTACCGCCCAGAGTTTCTCACCTCTCTGCCTTTGCTCTTTGCTTCTCCCTCCCCACCCTCGCTCACCCCAGTCTCAATGCCAACACTCAATCCATTGTCCAGAATTCACCTCGAGGGCCGGTCCTTCCACGAAGGCTTTGCTGCTCTGCCTAGAAGCACGTGACTGTTCCTCTTCTAGACCGTTGGCAGCAGAGGGCCTCACTGATGTTCTCCAACGTCCACATGCCTGGGCGCCGCCCCAGAGGCTCTGACTCAGGAGCTGGAGCGGAGCCCACTTATCTGTGTTTAATACAGATTCTCAGGAAGAGCCAGTTAAGGCCTGGTTTTGAGTTTTTCCTCACCGGGCGAGCAAAGGGGACACCAGGAAGGGCAGACAGGAAGGCACACTCGATCGGCTCTCTGAAGCTTTCATTACCCTAAGATGGGGATTATAACCGTCCCTCCTTGGGCTGCTCTGAAGCCCCAGGGACTAACACAGCACACCGGAGACACACTCTCGATTTTGAGAGTGCGTGAGAGATATCAGGAGGGACTTGAGCTGCTTACCGTAGCATCTGAAACAAAGGCATCATTTCCATATTAACCCATGTCCCGTACCCACATGTCGAGGCAGGCACTGATACACAAAATACCACCCTTGCAGAATACGTCAGTACGTGTAGGTGAGCACATGCAAAGATCGCACAGTGACATCATCTCATGCACGTGGAGTCAGAATAAGTGAGACCAGGTGACAGGATTTTGAAACATGCCCTTGGGCCCCTGATGGGCACAGCCACCTGGTCTGGAAACCCTCTCTTGAGACCTTTTTCCTGGAGCACATATACCCCCTCTCATTCCTCCTCTGTGAGCCAGACCTGGCTCCCGGTGGTTCCCCGCCTCGATCTTCCGCTCCGTCGTGGGCCAGCTGGGCGCCCATGTGGTAGGGCCTGATGGGGTCGCTGCCAGCTCTGTCTCTGCGAACACCTCACTTGGCATTGAGTCCTAGGCACCCCAACTTAGCACGTGACTCATACTGTGCTCTCACTTCTCTGGATTTGCTTTCACCTGCAACATGCAAAAATGCTAGCATCCCCAGGCCGTGCGAGGATGGCCTGACATAATACAGGTGCAGCGTGCGTGTCTGGGACAGAGTAAGTACCGACGGAGTGTTGTTGTTACCACCGTCAGCATTGCTGTCTTCTCCTTCCCACAGAAAACCCACCTTGCAGACCCTTCTCTAATACACTGTTGCCAGAACTGCATCCCCCAGCAGCTGCTCCAGGACCCCCCACAGACCTGCTTGGTGACCGCAGCCCCAGGCACACTGCGTACAGAGCTGCTTGCTCGGGGCCCCTCGGTCCCAGGTGACGACCGCCCATGTGACAACACACCTGCGTAAACACAGCCCCGGCACCTCTCCTACCTGGAAAATACCCACCGACGGCGGCTGACGTTACCTTCAGGAGTAATCCCCCATGCTTCTCCTCGACCACACAACTTTGCAAAAGTAAATCTCTAACCAAACACCCCAAGAGCAAAGATTTGCAAATTGCACTTTTTTTTTTCTGTTGAAAAGACCCCCCACACACACACCCCGTTCTGGAATATACTGAATCACATTATAATGTTGCAACAGCGTCAGAGTGTAATTAACCTGTGTTGCTTCACATTCCCCATGTGGCAATTGTTGAAGCCACGGCTTTTATAAGGGACCAGAAGAGAGGGCAGAGGCCGATCTGTGAACCGGTGACCTGGAGGCACTCTTGAGGCGGGGGTCCTACCTGAAGGAAGGTCGGGATGGCAGCGTTTGCAGAAAAGGCCCAGTTCAGTCTGCGGACACTCCCGGCCCTGCTGCTCCTCTCCGTGCCGCTGTCCCAGGCCTTTCCAGTCCCTGGAGGATCCCCGGAAGAGAAGAACGCACAACTTGTCCAGGTAAACGGACTCTCTGGTAGGTCGGGGCTGACGGGCTGGTTCTTAGGAAACTGTGTGGCTTGTTTCTTCTTTTTAGTTAAATCAGCCTGAAAGTGCCTTCTGTTTGACCTCAAGCATCTCGCGCCAGGGATCTAGAGGGTTCCCGGCAGGGCTCCTCAAACTCTGGGAAAACGCTGCTGCAGAGCAGCCTCCAGCTGGGGACCCCGTGGAGAAGGGATGGTTTTAATTACAAAACTAAATGATTTCCTCTCTCACTCACCTAAGATGTTCCCCAGGCATTATATGCAACCCAGTTACTCCTCGTCTGGGGTTTTCTGCAGGGACTTGTGCTCGTAGCCAGAAATCTCAGCTGGACCAGGGAGCACGAGGATGGGAAATGAGAAGGAACTAGAAGTCAATTCCTCGTGCAATGAGATTTCCTACACCAGATTCTGCTTATAAGTAAACATGTTTATAAACGTTTATAAAGCAAAACCTACAGCTATTTTCCATTTTTGTACAAAAGTCAGGCCAAATTTTGAAGAAACACCAGGGAATGCTGTCACGAATTTGTCACACACGATTTCCTTAGCATTGCAGTTTTAGAAAAGTATCATTCTCTCTTTTTTTTTTTTTTCCATTTCCTTTTTTCTTAAATAGCTCTTACGGTGGGAACAGTAACCCCCGGGCTGACAGCCAGAGCTCAGCGAGTGTTGACTGTGAACAGGACGCCCCGCTGAGCACCTCGTTCATCCGCATGGCAACCCCGTGAGGGTATTTTTATTCCCACTTTAGAGACTAAAGCAAATCTTGAGTCCGTTACATGACGTGTCCGAAACCTCAGTTAAACCGTGGCGCAGCTCAGATTTGAGCCCAAGCCTCTCTCAATCCCACGGCCTGTAAGAGCACAAAAGTGCCGCGTGCTGTGTCACCTGCCAAGTGACAGGTGTTCCCCGGCTGCATGGGGCGAGAGAAGCCTCAGAAGTGGTGTAGCAGCCCCGAACCTCTGCTCCCTAAGCACCTTGGCCCCTCCCAGAGGTGGTGTGGCGGGGAAAGGCTAACGCCGACCAGGGTGCTGTTGCCCTAACACCAATTTGGAGTTCTTGTGGAATTGTCAATTCTCATCTGAGAAGCAGCAGGGACGGTTGGGACCTGAACTGTCATCTTGGCCATTTCCCTCCATCTGTGCACGTCCGCGTCTTAGTGAGGATGATTGACCCTTCTCCATAGTGGCAGAAAGATAATGAAAAGAGCGTGTGCATCGATGCAGTTAGCACCTCAAGGAATCGGTACACACCAGCGCTCTTCAGTTTTTATAAAAAGGAGCCAGTCTCCTGACTGCATACCAGTGTGTCGCATGGGGCTTGGACCTCCTCCCTTAATAAGCCTCTGTTGTTACGTGTGAGCGCTAACTGGGGTGCCGAACGGAGGGGCTGTTCTGACCCACTGTCCCGTTCTCTCAAAGCCGACCCCAAATCTGCGTGGTTGCCCCCCGACTACCCGGTTACTAGCGTGTTGGAAGTTGCAGTGACACAGAAAGCACACAGAATGCCCAGGGAGCGGAAGGTGATGACGCGGCAGGTCCCCTCACACGTCTGTCTCTGTCCAGGATTACCTAGAGAAGTTCTACCAGTTACCGAGGGAAGGACTCCGGTCTGAGAGGCAGAACAGCCCTAGTGTGATCGTTGAGAAGCTGAAAGAGATGCAGCGATTCTTCGGGTTGGACGAGACGGGGAAGCCCAGTCAGGAGACGCTGGAGGTGATGCGGAAGCCTCGCTGCGGTGTGCCCGACAGTGGGGACTTTATGTTAACCCCGGGGAACCCCAAGTGGAAAGAAACCAACCTGACTTACAGGTGAGGTTCAAGGTCCAGAACCCGACAGGGTGTTTGTCAGCATTTGTGATGTGCCCGGCACTGTTCCAGGACGTGGGATCCATGGGAGACAGGAGTCCCTGCCCCGCACAGGCCAGAGTCTAGCGTGAGGGAGAAAGACCCCACAGGCTCTCCTCACCCCACAGCCTGACGTTTTGTCCTCCTCCTCCAGCAGTCTCAAGAGGACGAGGGCAACATTGGTGTCTCTCTGTGAACTCCATGTAGGACCCCACCTGGACAGACTAGCCCCACCTTCCTGATGATGGCAGCGATGTCCCAGTATCTGTTCAGTACTGCGATTCGCCAAGCACTGAGCTGAATGCTTAACGTGGACGTAATCCCCACAGCCACCCTATGAGAGGGCTAGGGCTACTGTTTTATGCTCCTCCTCTTATGAGTAAAGAAACTGAGCTTAGAGATAAGGAATGCCCTGTCCAGAGGTCCCTAACCCTGTCCACCCTCGACTCCTGCCCCCGCTCCTTAGACAGCTAGCTGGTCACATCTACCACTCACTCCCAGGTGCAGAAGCATGGTGTGCTGACGGCCTGCCCTCTAAACCGTAATGAGTCCTCCCATCTTCTCATTTTGAAGGATTATTAAGTACACGAAACAGTTGTCAGAGGCCGACGTGGAAACAGCTATCAAGAAAGCCTTTCAAGTGTGGAGTGATGCATCACCCCTGACCTTCACCAAGATCTCGCAGGGAGAACCAGACATCAAGATCGCTTTTGTCTGGGGAGGTAGGCTCGCAGCCGTCGTGCTCGGGTTGGCCTTCCCTGGCGAAGCTGAGACTTGGCGGGGACGTGATACAAACTGTCTTGTTTCAGATCATGGCGACAATTCTCCATTCGATGGACCCAATGGAATCCTCGCTCATGCCTTTCAGCCGGGCCAGGGTATCGGAGGAGACGTTCACTTCGATGCAGAAGAAACATGGACCAAAAATTCTGACAGTAAGTTGACCAAGGTCGTGTCACCCTGCAGCTTCTGAATAGGGTTTCTCACATCGGAAGCCTCTCCTGCACACACACACACACACACACACACACACACACACGTTACTGTAACATTTCAAACACACCCAAGCTGATCGTTTTAAATTTTTGCTACCCCATAATGCTGAGTAAATTTAGGTTTTAAAAAAGCCCTAAGGCCAATTGCTGACCTTGTTTCCCTAGGACAGAAATCAAAAAGCTACAGACTGTGGCTAAATCCTGCCTGATCCTATTTGTACAAATAAAGTTTTATTGAAACAGAGACACCCTTACTTGTTTATGTATCATCTCTGGCTGTTCTCACAGTGCAACAGCGGAGCTGAGTACTCACTACAGAAAGCACACGGGTCACAAAGCCTCAAATACTTACTATCTAAGCCTTCACAGAAGTTTGCTGACTAGGGCTTTAGGGTATGTGTTTCTTTGTAATATTCTGAAATTTAATGATGTTTGGAGCAGGTCCTTGTTTTTGGAAATCCAGAAACAATCAGGTTCATTTAGAAAGCAATCCCACTTAGAAAACAGCCACCAACTTTTTTGTTGAGTTATTTTGTCTTCACGGATCTCTTTTCCAGTGGTTGTTCCTACAGGACAAACCACCCCTTTCAGGAGAAGACTGATAATGAGTCAGACCACCTGAAGGGAAGAGGTGAGGATAAGGACAAGAATATCCAGACCACGTGGTACTTCACAAGGCCATGGGGCAACCACATGCCACAAAACCTGGTAGAATATAGGAAAGGAGCATTTTATCTTTGCTCGGAACCTGCCCCTCCCACCATTTTCTCAGCATGTATGTTGTGAGTGTTTATTCCACCCAAGTCCCTATGCTAGGAGCTGTGTGTACCCGAAGATAAATAACGCTCTCCCCTACTCTGAATTCCTCTCGCCCTCCCCACTGGTGCACGTGGTCGTCACCTCTTACTGAACTAAACCACCCAGATTCCCACCTGGTCTGTTTACCTCCAATCTCTGCTCTAAGTTTTCCCAGCACAGCAGCAGAATTTACATTGGGAAAGCCCCTCGTGGATTACGTTACCCTCCTGCGTAAACTTCCTGTGTGACGTTTCTGGACCACGACAGGTACCTTTCCTTGGATCAAAAGCTCTTGGGTGTTCACAAACTCATCTTTCATCCTGTCCTCCTGTTTTACGTGCAGCAGCCACATCACACGTTCACTGTTCCTACATCACACCACATGCTTCCCAACCTCCCTACGTTGGCTCACAATGCACCCCAGTCGCCCCTTCCAAAATCTGTCTCTGCTCCGCACCATGCTGCCTCTGTCTTGTTTTTCAGCTGGAAGTGAGGACTTCCTCCTCAGAATCCCAACAGCCTTTGTTTCTCTTTCTCAGCTGCTCTCCTCGTTGTCCTGTGCCATTCATGTCATTGGCGTGCATCTCCCCTTCTAGACTGTGCGTCATTACCGATTCCCCAGAGCCCCTCACAATGTGATCCAGGCGCTCAGAGAGGTTTTCTGAGATACATTCAGGAATGCAAAAATGCAAGGATGAGATGGTCAAGAGAAAAGTCTTGGAGCATGGGTAGAATTTCACAGGCTGGTTATCAACAGGAAGTTGAACGCTGTCCTCAGAGCCCAGGTCTTGCCATCAACTTGGATTTGGCCCCAGCTTGACTAATTACTAGTTGCAAGACCTCTAATGAAATATCCAAACTTTGTGGGCTTCAGTTCCTTTGCTGTAAAAATATTTCTAACAGCCCTTCACACAAATGTTGTGAGGACTGAGTCATATCACGCTTCCCCACATATAGAAAGTACTCTTTAAGAGGTGAGCACGGCAGACAGTGCACGGTGTGTCTGCGGGACGGCCGGAGTGAAGGGTTCACATCACACGTCACACCCTCACATGTCTGCTGGGCAAGTGAGGGGCTCTCACACTTGGCCACGGAGCTTGGGCTCTATCTGATGAAGCGTGAGCCTTGGAAGTCGGGTTCCCAGCTGGGGAAGGCACTGGGCTCCTGGAAGTTAAAGATGGGGGAAGGAGCAGGGTTTGTCTCTTTCAAACAAGGCGAACGTGGAGAATCCTTGAAGCTGCCTGGAGAACTCGGAATCAGGCAGGAGCTGGTGCTGGCTGACCGGTGATCAGGGAGGCAAAGCAGGTCCATCTGCATCCGAGGCTGTTGGCGGCCGGGCAGGCTTCTTCTCTAGCCACCTGTGCACTGAGACTCTCCTAAAGGGGCTGAGGGCCTGGGAGGCTGGAGAGAGAGCCTCACGAGACTACAGGGCCTGCCATCCCTTCTCTCAGCCTCAGGCCCACATCCACGCAATCCCAGAGTCAGAATAAAGGCCGTATTTCTTGCTTCTGAGATGGGATGAGAAGCTTCCCTCTCCTAACCTACAACTGCTACCTTCATTGCTTCCAGCTTCCACCTCTTCAGACAGGCATGGCAAGCGCCATTTCTCCAGGCTCTGTTGGCTTGGGAGTTGCATTCCTTGAGATCTTGCTGTCTCCACCCTTGGAGCCATTTGGAGCCACTTACCGCACATGCTTGCATTTCAGATTACAATTTGTTTCTTGTTGCCGCCCATGAATTTGGCCACTCCTTGGGGCTCGCTCACTCCACTGACCCGGGTGCCTTGATGTATCCCAACTACGCTTTCCGCGACCCCAGCACCTACACCCTCCCTCAGGATGACATCAATGGCATTCAGACCATCTACGGTAAGGTCACTGGAAGAACGGCACACATGCTGAGCTCTGCCCTTGTCTAGGATGTTCTTCGGGAAGAGGGAGAAGGATGGGATTAGGGTTTAAAACTAGAGGGTGGGGAGGGGGGAGGCACAGAATTCAAATTGTTTTACTTTACAACTTCAACTGGAATGATCTCTGAAAATCACCATTCTGATTTAAAACAATAATAATAACTCTAAGAGGGCCAGAGTCTGGTAGGCTTTCCCTTCTTGTGAAAACCCTTCGCCTTCCCAAGGAGCGTCTGACGTACTCCAGCAGTCACACTAGACTGAAGCTTATAAAAAGCTTTTTTTTCCCCTAAGGTCCTTCAAGCAACCCCATCCAACCAACCGGACCAACTACCCCCACAGCCTGTGACCCCAACCTGACGTTTGACGCCATCACCACCCTCCGTGGAGAAATAATATTCTTTAAAGACAAGTATAAGATTGAACTCCTTCTTCCTTTGACTTTATTTATGGGCATGACTTAAAGCTGGATTCTAAGCAAGTCCCATGTTACACATCGCTCAGCGTTTCCTTCGAAATCTATGCTTGTGCGCTTCATTGCAGTGAATCGTATCTCCTGGGTAACTCGAAACATCCAGGAAAATTAAAAAAAACAAAAACCGCAAACATGCAGAAGCATTCAGATGTGGGTGACAGCGTAGCAGTCCTGGCTCCGCTCCGGCGGCTCGGGAACGCCCCACGTGGGTTTACCAGACACTGAAACCTCATCCACTCCCACCCACGTTCAGTCCAGAAATGGGGACCATCACGTGACAAGCTGGGGGGCAGGTCGTCTCACTGGTTGGGTTTTTCCATCTTCCATTGGCTGCTTTGTGATTGTGTGATCGGGGGCTGATTCACCCGTATTGCTTTTGCTGGGATGCTCTGAATATTCTCAGCGTTTTGTAGAAACAGCCTTGTCAGGGCGTGCGGAGGGGACGGGGCAAATGTAATCACAGAAGTTCCCTGCTAGGACCTCCCCTAAGACCTGTGAAGTACCCAGCAGGTGAACAGCATTGCTGCATGTTGGCTACGGTGCTAGGAACTCCCTCCATGACATCGTCCCACCCTCCCTGCAGTCTCATCGGGGTGGGCGCTCGTGCGGGACCCAGGGAGGCTTCCTGCTCATGTCCCTGTGCTCTCCCAGGTACTTCTGGAGGAAACACCCTCAGATGAGAAGAGTCGAACTCAATTTCATCTCTCTATTCTGGCCATCCCTGCCCAACGGTATACAGGCGGCCTATGAGGATGAGGACAAGGACCTCGTTTTCCTGTTTAAAGGTAACTGCCTATGGTTTTCATCCTGTTTTAGTTGTCCCTGAAGTGAGGGGAAGACTTCTTTGTGGTCCCTTCCAGGGTGAGAGGAGGTGAGCCCATGAGAGCATGTTACCCTGGCCGGACTTGGTCAAGACACCTGGGTTGGGTCAGGTCCCACGTAACTGCTACGTGAGCTTGAGAGCTCTTCCCTCCTCAGCCTTGTTTCCCCCCCATAGAATGAGAACACCTGTAGTGTTCTTCCCTCCTCGTCCCAGGTCTAAGAGTCTCCAAGTCCCCGTGGCTGTAGGAGTGTCTCTGCATAGAAGACGCATGACCTGAGAAAGTCCCCCAACTCTGAGGCCCTGCTTGTCCGGCTGAGAAGCTGGAATTCTTAGCAGGTGCTGGGGAACCACCAGTGAACTTGACCACATTGGTCTTTTAAAGACTCTTTTCCATTGTTTCTGGGATGAATTTACACGAACACTAAGAAGTGATACCACATGATGTTATAGGAACAGAAGAACTTTATCTAATGTGTAACCTGACTCGTTGGCAGGCTGCCAGTACTGGGCTCTGAGTGGCTATGACATTGAGCAAGGTTATCCCAGGAGCATCTCAGACTATGGCTTCCCAAGCAGCGTCCGAGCGATCGATGCAGCTGTTCACTACGGGAGAAAAACCTACTTTTTTGTGAATGACGAAGTCTGGAGGTAAGGCAAACTATTGTTTCAGTTAGAGACTGAAATCTGCGTATTTACAGAACACTAACAACCAGGCTTCTGAAGGTTGGTGATCTCTGATAGGCATTCTTTTTCACAAAATGATCGATGTTCCCATGGCTTTTGAAGGTGTCATTTTTATAAAATTACAAAGTCCTCACAATGGTATTGAGGCTTCTACGTCAGGAAGCAGAGCAAACCTTAATGAGTTACCGGGATGGGATGCAAAGAAAGAGGCTAATTCTCAGTCAGGAATTGAATTCTAACACACTCAAGAAAATGCTCTTCGCATAGCCTACGAAATATGGTGCCCCATTGGTCTTATTACCTCCCTATTCGTGGGGGAGGGGAAGAGAGATAGAGACTGACTATGCACCCTTTAAGGAAATCCTCAGAAAATAGAAACCCTGCCTTTGGAAAATAACACTGTGCTAGTGATCAGAAGCTTGTTTCAATGTTACTGTTACCCGCACGTTTTATAAACAGGGATATACCTTTAGGTAGAGAAGTCCACCACTCTTAGGCCCAGGAAATAAGACATTATAAAGACCGAATGAGAAAATATGTGTGAAGACAGTTTGTAAGGTATATGCAATTTAAAGAAAACTGTGTCATTATATACTATACTGGTTTTAAAACGTGGGACATTTTTTTTTCATCAGATATGATAATGAAAGACAATCCATGGAACCAGGTTATCCTAAAAGTATACCAAGTATGTTTCCAGGAATAGAAAGCAGAGTTGATGCAGTTTTCCAGCAGAATTGTAAGTAGAAAAAAAAACCTAATAATAAATTCTTTTAAATTTTTAAAATAGCACATTTGCATTTAAATGTTAAATTGGAACAGGCATGGGATGTTTTCAGTTGAAAACATCTGAGATCTACAAGCTAATCCAATACTTAATCTTTTTTTTTTTTTTTACAGATGTCTTCTTTTTCTTCAGTGGACCAAGATATTATGCATTTAATCTTGGTGCTCAAAGGGTTACTAAGATTGATAAAATCAATAAATGGCTCAACTGCTGATAAAGCTGAAGCAAAGTCACACATGTTTGCATCCACTTTCTACACATGGAAGGAAAGTCTACATTGCATAACCATTTTCCTGTGTCCTATTTATACTTTTCTCAACAATAAGTAATGCTGTTTACTATCACTGTACTCACTGGACCTGCCTTCAGTGAAAATACATTTGGAGTGTCCTCTTGTCTCCAGGGCTGATTGAGTTCCTACAGATTCCATCTCAAGAGAGGAGGTGAAGCCTTCTTTGTCACCTCAATATTCATTATTTCGCTACTTGCTTACCTGACTTCTAAAATGCTCATATACGCCTAAATCTCCTTTATCTGCTACATATAATTCAGCACTGGGCTTTGATGAAATGTAGAGACTAGGAACAGCATGAACAGTACCTCTTGCCTTTACTGAAAATGTAGTGCTGTTTTCCACTTTTGAAAAAAAAAATGTTGATTCATGTTGTGGCTTGAATTGTGTCCCCCCAGGAAAGATAGGTTGAAGTCCAATCCTAGGTAGCTATGAACATACCCTATTTGGAACTAGGGTCTTTAAAGATGCGCTTAGTTAAAATGAGGCTATGCTGGAGCACGGTGGACGTACGGACAGGTGTCCTTGTGAGAAGAGGAGCAACCCAGACACATGGCGGACAAGGACAAGAGAACATAAAGACACACATGGGAATGATGCATCCATAAGCCAAGAACAGCCAGCAGCCACCAGCAGCCAGGAAGAGGCGAGGAAGGATCCTTCCCAGAGCCTTCAGAGAAAAGAACTTTGTGCTCCCGACTCCTTGGTTTTAGACTTGCAGCTTCCAGAACTGGGATAGAATAAACCGGGTTGGAGTTTGCGGTGCTGACTTATGGCAGCCCTGGGATATCCACCGGCTGATACAGTAACTCCGCTTTAAGAAAGTGAGTCAACACAAAACAACAAAGTCGAACCCTCAGTAAGGACTACTGTCGGCTTCCCCAAAAGGAGCAAAACGGGGAGGTACCGCTTTCTCTTCTGTCTCCTCCCAGCTCTGTCCTTGTAGAGTCCAAGCAAATGGGCTAGTGACTGGAAATGTTGTTCCTTATTTCTTTTTTCCCCAAGGACACTCAGGAGGGCACACTCTACCCATAAGTGGGATTTACTGTACAAACAGAACAGCGCTGGGCACAAAATTCAATGAATCTCATTAAATTAAACTAAGCTGAGATGCATACACTTGATAATGGTTCTTTTCTGTCAAGAACTTTAGGATTCTGGGACCCTAATGGCTAATTCAGACATCAAAATCATTATAATGTCATATTTGCAATTGTTAGAATATAATACAGCTTATTACACATTAAATAACCGAATTGTAAAATATATTTATTACATTCTATTTTCTTTTTCTGTTCATTTTTAAGTCTCATAATTAGTTTAGTAATTTGGTACCTTATTCTGCCTCAAAAATTATTAAGTGAGTTCAAAATAAATAAATGACTGACTTGTGACCTATAATTTCTTAAGACGCTAACACATAGTTCATATAAAGAATAAAAAAGAATGGCAAATTTTAGTATATTTGCAGCCATTAGTTTTCTTGTCAGAATTATAACATTGACAATTTTTAGATACTGTTTCCATTTATAAAATCTTTTGTAAATATTCAATTTCCTTTATAGATTCCCTCAAATATGTCAGCACATTTTTTTCTCAACTTATTTTATGAGATAAGAAGACAAGCTAGGATACACTATCATTCATTCATTCATTCATTCATTCAACTAATCACCTACATGTCCCAGGTACTATGCTAGGGAAAGACAAGTGCAAAATAACCTGGAAAAACAGACTATTTCGTTTTTGATGTTAGAGTCAATTTCAGACTATCATATTTTCTAAGACTAATGTCCATTTTTACAGGCATGACGATTCAGAACACCTGCTAGTTATGCTAGGTTCTCATCTATATACACGTTGTTGAGATGAGAATGGAGTTCATATTATTTCTTTAACCATATTTCTCAGAGTCCTAGGAAGTGAACAGCAATGTGAATTGAAACGATTCAAAAATTACTCCTTTCTCTAAAGTTCTCTTCTTGACAATATGTGGTATTTTCTGGCTATTACACTGAGGTTTTATGTGACTTCAAGAGCTCCAAGAATCTAAGCTTAGAACTTAAATAATGAGATTACTTTTTACCTTGGGTTAAATGTGTTCGAAAGCAAAGCCTAAGTCCAGCCCTTGGTGCAGTTATTTTACTGGGAACATGTTCCCAGGAAGCAAGAGTGCGGAGGCAGGCAGAGCGAGTTAGAGCAGAAAAGCCAATACAAGGGCGCTATCAAGGTTTCTATGACGAGCAACTGGGGCTGATGCCAACTGGACCTCCTGAGAAGCCTACCCAACACCTTTCACTGTTGAAATCTTGAAGGAGTGGGAGGCTGGAGCATTCATCCCTCCGTTCCCTCCTGCATAGGGTGGCTCTAGGCTAACACTTGGGAGGAAAGCAGAAAGTGTGTAAGAGGCATCTCTTACATCTTTGTTGATGGGAGCTTTAAATGATGGGAAATTGGAGAAGTCTTCTCTGGAGAAATTTAACAGCCCACGAAAGAAGACTTACACCGACACTGATCTGTGTTAACACCTTCTCCCCCCTCCTTTGCTGCGATAAGACCCCAATTTCCTTTGAGGTCGTAATACCTCCAGCTAACAGAATACATTTTGTAGTCTTGCTTACAGCTAGATGTGGCCAGTGTTCAATTTCTTGCCAGAATGCATATGCTGAGTATTGTGTGAGCTTCTGGAAAGAGACTGAGAACTTGCTTTCACTGCCTGTAATGCACAAAGTCTCCAAACACGTGAAAAAATCTCCTAATGTGAGAAACAGGCACCCAGAAGGAAACTTTGAAGAAATAGAGACAATTCTGGAGCAAAAGAAAATGTCAAGATAAACTTAAAAATACCACACATTCTCAAAAACTAGGGCATATTCTATATCCAAAAACCACTAACAAAATGCAAGAAAATAAAAATATTTAGAGAATTAGAGCTCTTGGAAACTAAAAACACAACTGGGCTGGAAAATAATGTTGGCAAAAGTAGTAAAAGATATATTAGGAGCCCAGAGGCTCAATCCATGAGGTCCAACAGGCATGTGTTCCAGAAAAGGGAAGGGAAAATCGAGTGGGAAGAAATTATCAAAGAAATGTCAGAGGAAAATTTTCTTGAAGTCGTCATAATGAAAGGGCCTGCTTACTGCCCAGTAATGTTAATGCAGAAAGAAAAAGAAAAGAAAACCACATCAAGAGACATCATTATGAAATTTCAGAATATCTGCATAAAGAGAATGTTTCTAACATTTTTTGGAAGAAAAAACATCAAGAATCAGAATAAAAGACTTCCCAGGAGCAACACAAGATTCTAGAAAACAATGCCAAAGTGCCTCTAACGTCCTAAAGAAAATTTATTTTGGTCTGAAGTTCCGTAGACACGCTCTCCATCAGGTGTCAGGATGGAATAAGGGACATTCTTAGGCATGAAAAGATTGAAAACATTCATTTTCCTTGCACCCTGTACGCCATCCACCCCCGTCTCCCTCGGCTGTCTTCACTCTTCCCGTGTATTGCCTCCAGTCGGCCAGATCTCCCAAGGCTCGTTTCTGCTGTGATACCTGCTTCCTGTGGCCCCCCTCCACACACCCCCTGCGCCATCCACACCCTACCCATTCCATTCTTCGAGACCCCGTGGAAGCCCTACCCAGCTGAAGCCACTAGGGCACACCCATCAGCAGGGCTCCTACCTTTGGCTCTTCTCACGCTCCGGAACCTCAGTGCACATTTCGCCGCCCGTCTCAGTTTTGTCTGGCATTAGTTTCTGCACGTGTCTGAATCCCCAACAAGATCGGAGCAGTGTCTTACTCATGCTTCAGTTTATGGTACCAGGCAAACGGCAGATGCCAAACAGACATGGGCTGTTTATCCTAGTTCACTAGGGTAATCTGACTACTGATCTGTCTTTTCTGATCTTTTCTTTCTATCCAAGATATTCTGGGGTTTCGTTCAAAAGAAAATTACTTTATAAACTCAAGAATGTCAAAGATAGGAAGAGCTCCAACTTTGCAAGGACCACAGTAACTTGGAGGCTGGCTTCCTATTATATTCAATTCAATAATGAACCACGATTGTGTTTACTCAAAAACTGCAGATCATGATTGCAAAATCAAGTTAACCTAAGGGGAAAAGGCGTATCATGACACACTTCATGGCAAATGTCCTCCTCTGGGGTTAATTAAATGATGATACAAGCCAATTCATGCCACGTCTTACTCTTGTTTTCTGAATTCTGTGGACACAGAAACAGGCTTCAACAGAAAAGAGAGAGGGATGAAGAAACTTCTGCTTCAATTTTTGCTCCTTACAACATGCTCTTCTGCATTTCCTTTGGACCGAAAGATGGACACAGAAGAGAACATACGGCTGGCACAGGTACTGTCTCAATAAATGTGAATAACAACTACCAATAAAAAATAAATTTTATTGATTGTCTTGGAACCCAACAAGACAGCAAATTCCTACAAAAGATTCCGGTACTTTCCCCTAGCTCTAAGGACACCAAGTAACCGTGTGTGGGGTAGAGGGTGGGGGTAGGGGTGGGAAAGGAGGATTTGCTGCCACTTCAAGCAATGGGTCCAAGTGAAGACGGAGGGAGGAGAAAGGGGACAGCCCTGGAGAAAGGGAGATCTCTGTACAAGGATGTCTGTACCAACCAGGGAGACCCAACTTCAACTGTAGGTCCCTTTACCCTACAGGCATGACAAACACTTTGCCTTGGAGAAATCAGTCCAGTGAATTTGCCATTTTTGGTTAAGTTAATTAAATTTGCAAAATGAACAACCATGTATCTCTTCTAGAATTTGTTTCAAGGAAACACCGAAATGAAAGTAACAGCAGAAATGTATAAGCTGTGTGATCATTTAACACATGGAATCAGCTGACTGTCTTCCCTGGGGGTTTGGAGTTTTATAGGCTCTGTGATTTGGATAATTCTGGTCACACAGCTCAGCCACTTGTTGAAAATTGAAAAAGCAGGATGACTCTTTGCTTCCTTCCTTCTTTCCTCTCTCGCTCCTTCCTTCCCCTCACTACTTCCTTCTCTCTTCCCACCTCTGACTTTGTTTCATTCTGAGATACAGATTTGCTGTCCTGTAGTTTGTGTCCTTCTTTTGTCTTTTTGGTCAGGCATATCTCAACCAGTTCTACTCTCTTGAAATAGAAGGGAGTCATCTTGTTCAAAGCAAGAACAGCAGTCTCTTAGATGGCAAAATTCGGGAAATGCAAGCCTTTTTTGGCTTGACAGTGACTGGACAACTGGACTCAAACACTCTCGATATCATGAAGACACCCAGGTGTGGGGTGCCTGATGTGGGTCAGTATGGCTACACTCTCCCAGGATGGGGAAGATACAACCTCACATACAGGTAACGCTTCTGCACACTTTCCCCCCCATCCCAAAACACAGGAATACAACAGTTTATTTTACTGAGCACTTCCTAGGTGCATGGCCCCTCTCAGATCTCATTTATTCCATCCTCCCCACAACACTGGGTTGTAGGCACCGCCGCTGGGACCACCTGAAACACAGAGACACTGAAACAAAAGGTTATTTACCATCGTCAGGTCCTACCAGCAGACTGAGGATAGGATCTTAGGAAAGTCGCTGAACATCTCTGAGCCCCATTTATTGAAGTGTTATTACACTCCCTGATCAACAGGGCAGACGACAGGACTGGATCACACAGCATATGTAAAAGTGCTGTATTTAAATAGTAACGTATTATAACAATGCAAGAATAGCACAATGCTATCAGTTACTGTAGCATGTGATTTATAAGAAATGATCTTTTCGTCTTTGTGTGCCTACATGCATGTGTCATCACCAGTTGATCTATTTTTGTAACTTTTGAAGAATCGTAAACTACACTCCAGATATGACACAAGCAGATGTGGACGAGGCTATCCAGAACGGCCTGGAAGTGTGGAGCAGAGTTACTCCACTGACATTCGCCAAGACTTCCAAGGGGATTGCAGACATCATGATTGCCTTTAGGACCCGAGGTAAGGTTTCCAGCAGAGAGAAAAGTATGGCTATTTCCATCTCAGGAGATTTGGAGAGGCTGACCTTTTCTTCCCCCTGTGAACTGTATCTCAGTCCACGGCCGGTGTCCTCGTTATTTTGATGGCCCCTTGGGAGTCCTCGGCCATGCTTTTCCTCCCGGTCTGGGTCTGGGTGGAGACACTCACTTCGATGAGGATGAAAATTGGACCAAGGATGGAGCAGGTGAGCCCAATTTTCTTCATGAACAAAATTTTATTATTCTAAAGAATCCCTGAAATAGCTTTGCGATTAGTTGGTTTTTGCTTCCCAATTTCCCCACAGTTTCCATATTCCAAGATGACATTGATGGAAGGGTTCAATGTCTATTAGATAATTGTGCTCGTACAGGTCAGAGCCTTATCCACACAGTGCCCTTATAAAGATGATAACCCTTTCATGATCCGAGCATTCTTCGTGTACTCGCACACTCATTCATACACCCACGATGCCTCAAGATCTGCTATGTACCTGGAACCGTGCAAGGTGTTGGACAGACCACAGAGCTGTACTGGACAAGTTCCAGCCCTTCAGAAGTTCGTGGTCTTGTGTGGTGTGAGGACTAGACCACCCGCCACCCACAAGGCAGAGCGTGCTACATAGAAGGTAGAAGTCCTCTCCGGCCTCGGGATTGAGGAAGACTGGGAAGGTGGTAGTTCTGAGTTAGTGACTGAAGGATGGTATGTGGCCTCATGGCCCCTAGAAGGTCTATTTAAAGGCATGAACTTCCTCCTCTAACACTTGCCCACCTGCCAAGGAATTAAACCCTAATCGTTATTCAACCTATTCCTTCAGACCAACTGAGTTGATTTTATTTCTTTTAATATGGCTACCTGGTATTAAATAGGGAATACTTTATTACTTTCAAACAAAATACAAAACTTTACTACAGTAAAAGTATGTGCATCCGACAAAGGAGCAGGCTCAGTGGACTCTCGGGTTCTCCCCAGTCCATTTACCGTCATTGACAACAGTCACCTTGGGTCTGGGGTCTGGTTTCCAAGGTCCCAGGAAAGCAGAGGCTATGGCTCTCCTGATGTGTGGTATATAAGATCACACAGTCAGTCCTGACCAAGTAACTCTGGAGAGTCTGTGGGCCAGTTTCGTAGTTTCTGCAAATCAGCACATGATAGATGCTCTACCATTTTGGTAAATGAGGTCAATCAAAAATCCTTTACTCAACATCCACCATGACCAGGCTCTGTGACAGAGATGGAGTACACGACAGTGTGCGAGACACGGACCCTGCCCTGGAGGGCTTTACAGTCTAGGGGACACGCAATCTCAAATGGCAATTAAAATCAGTATGACCAACACTGGGATGAAGGAAACTGTAGCAACGTAGTAGGAGAACGTAAAAAGAGATTTGAACCCAAACACAGAGGTCAGGGGACGAAGTGATACCAAACCCGAGTAGAAGCCTAAGCAGGAAAAGCACAGTGAAGCAGAGTGTGCTCCAGAAAGAATAATCCGACCAACTCAAGTACCGGGACTGTGACGGAAATGGTGACTAGGATCCAGACAACATGGGGTCTGAAAAGCCAGCATAAAGGTTTGGAAGTCACTGAGATGACCTGAATTTGAACTACTTTTTCCAAGAGTCAATTGTCCCATCCTGTCCAAAAGCACACCCCATGATACCGCCAGCCAGACAAGGGGCACCAGCAAAGCCAGAGCAGAAAAGCCTGAAGGAACATTAAATAATCCTTAGTCAGTCTATGTTTGTTTCATGCAAACATCATTGGACAAGGCTCCATCGTAGAAGGCTCAGGCTTTTCGTTAGGATCCATAGGCTTAATTTCAAGTCCAAGGACAGTCTTTTGTACTTAGAACCTTATAGGCTAGTGGGGGAGACAGAGAGCTAAAAAGGCAGTTTCACCATGCGCGGTGAGACTTCTGATCTGGGTGTGCCGGGGGCGCATCCATCCAGTCTTTCATCCAAATAAACACCTGGATATCCAGCAACCGTTATTAAGCATGCACTACTGACAGGCCGTTCCGTAGTCACCAGGAGTAAAAGGTGACTAGGACACAGTCCCTGAAAAGATGCATTACTTCATGAAGGAGATAGCCAGTGCTGTCTTATGTGCTATCACAGAATTAAACACTGAGTCTGGAAATGCAGAAAGGTGCATTTAACTCAGGCATGACAGCAGGTGGTGGCGGGTAAGAGAAGTCTCATGAAGGAGATGATTCTAAAGGAGTTTCCTGAGAACAAGGGCGGGAGAGATAATACTCTGGGTGGACGGGTTGGAGGTAGTAAGACATAGAGATTAGAAGGAACATGGCACAGATGAGAGATGCAAATGATTACGATTAGCTCGTGAGACACTGAAACAAAATATGAGTCTGGAGCAAAGGCCGGGACTGATTATGGACGGCCATGATGAGGTGTTGGGACTTGGTCCTACGGCCAACGGAGAATGTCTGAAGGATAAAGCAGGAGAAAGCGCTCACATACAGTATCAGCCCAGCAGCAACCAATGACTGGTGGCTTCTATTTTTTTGTTTAGTAATATCTATTCCTCACACACCTGTTTTCTGCCATTTGCTTGCCCTGGATCATAGCTCTCCAAGATATGGCCAACGCCAATTACACGTGTTGAAATATTGCCTAGATAAATGATGGCGTAGATAAGAATTATCCACTCTGCAGCAGGCCTTTCCTTCTCTCCCCTTCGTTCCTTCCTAATCTCAGATGCAGCCATCCGCCTTTTCATTGACCCATGTTTTTCCTGTTTTTGTTAAGGATTCAACTTATTTCTTGTGGCTGCTCATGAGTTTGGTCATGCCCTGGGACTCTCTCACTCCAATGACCAAACAGCTTTGATGTTTCCAAATTATGTGTCCCTGGACCCGAACAAATACCCACTTTCTCAGGACGATATCAGTGGAATCCAATCCATCTATGGTGAGCAGCCCCCTAAGTCTGAATAGACGGGAACTGAATAGGAAGCCTTCCAGAAAGGAAGTGAAAAAATCACTTCTTGAAATATCACCGTGAAGAAAATATCCACTTGGGTAAGATCCTTCTGTAGGTGTTTCCACATGCCTTCTTAATCCACTGCGCTATTTCTTTTCTCATCGAAGGGAGTCTACCTAAGACATCCGCTAAGCCAAAGGAGGCCACTGTGCCCCAAGCCTGTGACCCTGATTTGACTTTCGACGCTATCACCACCTTCCGCAGAGAAGTCATGTTCTTTAAAGGCAGGTAAACCCATTCCCTTCAACACCTCAGCTTCCTATGAATATTTTTCAAGAGACTTGGGGGTAAATAGGGAGGAAATCATGGGGATAGTGAGAATGTGTTCCTTTTCCTTTCATTTTATAACTGCCCATGCTCTGAATGTTTCACTATGTGTATATTATCTCTTGCTTGTTTGATAAATTAATTTTTAAGTGTTCCTAAGCAAATTTTTTAATTGCCATTGTATAAGATGGTGAAGCAGAGTCACTTTGTGACTTCTTACCTAAAATAATACACCAATCCCAGTGCTGATGGAGCTGACCTATACCATTTCAGAAGCCAATGCTTAAACTTGGGGGGATTTTGTAAACCACTTCACATCACTTCTATAGCTTGGAACTGGCCATGATTGGAGTATTTATACCTGGAAATCAGCAAATAATAAAAATTAAGTGTTTTTTCTACCGAGAGCGCAGCTGTTAAACATGAATGAGCAGACCATCCCTTCACGTAGCGTGGGTGAAGTGTTCGCTGTAGTAGGAACTCTCTTCTCTCCCCGTGTATAACTCACTGGACTTCAGTTGCGACATGGTCTGTCAGCTGTGTACCATGACTGTATTTTCAGAACAAAGTATTGGGACATAGACCATCTCACAAGCACAGGGTACGAGGAAGCCTATTTGAAATCAGTCTCCTCCCCCCGCAGCCCTACAGCACTTGGAGGCCATGTGATCACCGCCATGCTCTGCACCGCAGAGGCTGAGGCCACTTGTCAGGGACATCGGAGGGGGGTTGCCCAGCATTGAAGGGCTTTTCGAGTCCTCGTTCATAGACTCAGAACTTTACAGCCAGAGGGGAACATCTGAGGAAATATTTTACCATGCAGTAGTAACCCTTCTTTATTCTAGCGAACATCAGACCAGAAAGCTCTTCTTAGATGCTTGGCGTTGCCTTGGAATTTTGACTATTGCTGATTTGGCAGAAATGAGGCCACTGAGCACTCAGAATTGAGATTTCGATGGGCGGGTTGCTACTCTCAGTTCCCAGGAGAGTGAACACGAAGGCGTGTCTTGACCTTGGGTCACAGGGTAGAAGTGAACCCACAACCACCTACACTGGCTGAGGACAACTGCGTGGATGCTCTAAATTATTTGAGGACAATGCTAATCAATAAAAGACGAGCCTAGGTTCACAGTGTCTCCCGGCACCGTAGACTGTTTGTGTAAGTGTTTCTGTTTGACGCAGGCACGTTTGGAGAATCTACTATGATACCAGCGATGTTGAATGTGAACTGATCTCTTCTTTCTGGCCCTCTCTGCCGCCTGATGTTCAAGCTGCCTACGAGAACCCCAGAGACAAGATTCTAGTGTTTAAAGGTAACTTTGCGCAGCATGATTTCTCTTCTGTCTCTGGATGCCTGACCTGGTCAGTGGGCCTTTTGGGGCAAGGAGCACAATATTCACGTGTGGGTGAAATGGAGACTGCCTTTGCCGTGACCGTGGGCTCCTATCAGAAAGAGTAACTCTCCAGGGTTCTCTGAGGCTGTGAGGACAAACCCCAACTGCACGGGAGCTAGAAGGGCCCTGTATGATAAAAACCAGAAACTATCTTTTTTTCTGCCAAATAAAGGGAACCCATCCCTCTTTTATATTCCCTTTTTACTAGGATTGTCAGATTCGGCAGATAAAAATACAAGATGCCTTGAATTTCAGATAAAACACATAATTTTTTATTATAAGTATGTCCCTTGCAATATTTAAATGTTTATACTATACTTATACTAAAAATTAATGATTGTTTATTTGAAATTCAGATTTAGCTGCAATCTTACATTTAATTTATCAATGCTATTTTTCTATGGATTTCATCAGATTACTTGCCTTTGAGAGTATTTGGGGGCTGAAATCTAGGAGAACGTGTACAAACATAGCTGGCTGTTTAGTCAGAGTTAGAGAAATCATCAATCCAGCATGCTCAGTATTAACTCTCTGTGTGTTATCGGTGTCATTGTAGTGATAAAAGCAGCTCAAGAAGGCGCAAGAATAGATGGGGACGTGAGATGACTAAACCCTGAGACACAAGGCATCTAATTATTTTCAAATTTCTTAAGACATCTATTTTTCCCTCTAGGTATCAGATCAGAAGATAATCACTTTCTCTCTTCCTAGATGACAACTTCTGGATGATTAGAGGATATGCTGTCTTGCCAGATTATCCCAAACCCATCCAGACGCTT
Source organism: Ursus arctos (assembly GCF_023065955.2). Classification (NCBI taxonomy): domain Eukaryota; kingdom Metazoa; phylum Chordata; class Mammalia; order Carnivora; family Ursidae; genus Ursus; species Ursus arctos. The sequence continues at coordinate 933,782 of NW_026622897.1, read as the reverse complement.
GGCTTTCCAAGACATGTGAAGAAAATTGATGCAGCTGTCTGTGACCACAGCACCAGAAAAACCTACTTCTTTGTGGGCATTTGGTGCTGGAGGTAAGTTGGCAGACAATCGACCTGTTCAATTTATTCCGCAGAAAATATCCACATAGCATCACTTTAACACAGGCAGAAATAAAACTAACCCACAGTCCTCTTAAGTCATTTATGTTCAAGCCCGTCTTGGGTAGATGACATTCACCAAACAAAAGAATGTTTCAGTGAGTCCAAAGCTCTTTCTCTAACATAAAAAAAAATAATAAAAAGATAAAATAATAAAGCTGGTGATGTCAACCAAATTGCCAGTAACACAACATATCTGGTCAAAATCTGTGAAAGCTCTAAGCTGAGCCCTTACCTTATTTTTTTTTTAATTGCAATGTACTTATCATACAATGTAATATTAGTTTCAGGTGTACAATGTAGGGATTCAGCATGTCCATACATCACCCAGTGCTCATGACGACAGGTGCCCTCCTCCATCCCCATCACCTGTTTCCCCCATCCCCCCACCCACCTCCACGCTGGTCCCCATCAATGTGTTCTGTGTAGTTCAGAGTCTGTTTCGTGAGCCCATACTCTGATCTAATGGTCCCTCAGCATAGAATCAATCTGACTAATGATGTGGCTTTTTCCCCCTCATCATTTCTTGTTTTTAAGACACTACAAATGATTCGGCCAAACAAACTCTTTGACATGTTTTTCATTATTGATTGAATTAGTTTTCCTCTATGAGGGCTACTTTTCCTCCACATCCCTATTTGACTCCAAGTGGGGCAGTGGAAGGATTAAGGTCCCCAAAGCAAAGATCCCCTGGAAACTTTTCCAACCCCTGCATGCAGGTATGATGAAGTGACCCAAAGCATGGACAAAGGGTACCCAAGGAGGGTGGTGAAGTTCTTCCCGGGACTTGGTCTCCGAGTCGATGCTGCTTTCCAGCATAAAGGTGAGCGTCAACGGCTAAACCTGTGGGTACTTGGACGTCACTGGTGGGGAGAGGGGGTCGCACAGAAATGTCAATGCTTCCATTTTACTTGCTGTGTTTGGTTTGGTTTGGTTTGCACTATTTATTTATTTATTTTATTATGTTCAATTAGCCAACATATAGTGCACCCTTGGTTCTTGATGTAGTGCTCAACAATTCATTAGCTGCGTATAACTTTAACGTAATCTGACTCTTCTCAAGTACCTGTAGTAATAAACTCTAACCAGGCAGGCATTCTCAGAAACGGAGTTAGTGAGTCCTGAATCGTGCTCTGTTACACTATTTCAGATCGATGCAAAAGTTCCAAACCTAATTTTACTTATCATTGATCCGAGACAGCCCCGACGAGTTCTGAATGTGGAGAATGACTAAGCACATGGACTGGGCAGTGACTCTCAAACTGTCATCGCATAGTTTAATCTGTGCGCTTGGGGGTCGTGCGCAAGATGACAAATTCTCCGGTTTCTGAGGCCGATGTAGCACGGTGGGCAAGAAGCAGAAATGTACGGCTTTAGAAGCGTCTCAGGCGATTTAATCCTCAGACTTAGACCACGGACAACAGCACAGAACCTGGAGGAAACGGAGTCTAAAAGTTTCTGAATGACAACACCTTTTATCGCAGTGAAGTCTCACACAAACCGAACAACTAAAACAGCAGAACAACTCGAGGAAAATGAGGATATAGAGCCCAAGGCCATACCCACAGGGACCTTCTTCTCCCCCTTGCTAAGACTCTGTTCTGAAACCTAGTTTAAGAAACTGTGGCATGAACCAGTCTGGCGAGAAATGTGCTGAGCCCCCTGACGTTCATGTTCATACCATTGCTTCTTCCTTGGGGAAATAAAAATAACAGTATTTCTCATGTGACAGTAGTAAAGTAAAATATACCTAGATAATACACAGGTCTCTTTTCTCTCCATAACGTTCAGTTATTTTGTTCTATATGCATACAGTCAACAAGTGTGGAACCATTGTAGAATTGTGCAAGATAACTAATGATGACTCTCTCTCTCTAGGATTCTTCTATTTCTTCCGTGGATCAAAGCAATTTGAATATGACCCCAAGGCAAAGAACATCACCAGAATAATGAGAACCAATACCTGGTTTCGCTGTAAAGAACCATTAAACGCATCATCTGATTTTAGTATCAGTGAGGAAGAAGTCCATTCAGGAGGAGTGGAGATGTTTTATCATAAGAATTCAAACTTGCTCATTTTCAGTATTGTTCACGTGCTGAAAAAAATCTATAGTTATCCATAAATTCATAGACTGAAAACGAACCTCCAGAAGTCTTTTAATCCGAACTCTGCTTCCAAGTGGAATAGAACTATTCTTTCACATAAGCTGCTGGTCCATGTTCTAGATATCTACTGGACAAAGATTCCATGGATATTTTGAGCTGCCTGATTTCTTTTTACAGGAAATTATGATGCATAAGCAAAACTCTGGCTGTACTTTAATCCTATTATATGCTTTGTGAACTTGAAGAAGTAAGCCATGTGTCTCATAATAACTAAATGCTGCAGACCTTTATTAAACCAATCTTTAGCATCCTGTTTGTCTGGACCTTTGCAGTTGGAGGCTTATCCCTACCCATATTCTGAATTCACCAAGAAATAATGCACAGTTAGGAGAGCAAAATGCCACCTTTTTTACTGATAAAACTTGTATTAGTGAATGCACCTATGGGCAAGCTAGTTTACTAATATCGAATTCTAGAAGAAGACATACTTACACACAAGTCATGGGAAAACTGGAAAGAACCAGGTCTCCCCAAGAATGTGAGCCTTCTATTGGTTGCATGGAGCCCAAAGAGAAAGAAAGAGGATGGAGCTACATGTGCCAAGTTTCTGTTCCCAAATTCACCAATCAAAGAAGTGATTCCACCTGCCAAAGAGGAGCGAGAGCCCAGAGAGATATGAGTTGTTACACGACAGGTGCTCCCCCAACAATTAGGAAACCGATAGGAGAAGGAGAGTAGTGTTCCCTCCAACCTCCCAAGCACAGTCCAGTGCATTTAACCATTCCTTAGAGAGTTTAAAATCAGATTTTATACACACTGCTCTTATATACAAGAAACGCAGACTTCTCCTGTGCTCGAAATATTTGGTTTCACCTAAGCTGAAACATATAGATAGAAAGTTCCTGCCCTCTTTGTTACACCATGTATTTGTTGAGTTTCTAAATTCTGAATGGCTAGATTTCACCTTTCCACCCTCAAAACTAAAAGCTTAGCTAAGCTCTTCATGAATTTTCTGACCCAGAAAATAGGAGGCAGTCAGTTGAACTTGATTCTGATGAGGTGATCAATTGAGCAAGTGTCAGCTAACAGAAAATATGCATAGAAAATCTCAGGAATTCCTACAATCACATTCCCTACCTTGAGTTCATTGTTCCCAGATTCCTATTAGAAAGGGACATAGAAAAAATTGTTGCATGTTTGAATAGATAGTAAATTTTAAAGAGTACAGCTGAATACCTAGCATAGAGTAGATGCTAGTCTTTATAAAAAACAGTGTTGGAATAATCAAATATACTTGTATACACACAAAAGAACCTCGATCCCTACTTCACATGGTTCACAGAAATTTACTCAAAATGAGCCATAGACCTCTAGTAGAACAATCAAAAATACAAAACTTCTAAAAGAAAATATTTAGAAAATTTATGTGGCCTTAAACAGAGATTTTGAGATAGGACATAAAAAGCATGAACCATAAGAGAAAACACTGATGAATTAAATTTCACCAACACTGAAAACATTTGCTCTTCCAAAAAACATTAAAATAATGAAGAGTCAAACCACACATTAAGAGAAAATATTTTCACAACATGTTTCTGATAAAGGCCTTGTATCCTGAATATAGAAGGAATTCCTATAATCCAAAAAGAGGACAAACAGCTCCATGTTTTTAATGGTCAGAATATTTGCTATCTGAATGACGAATAAACGCATAAAGAGATGTTTAACATAATCTTAATCATTTAGGAAATGCTAATTCAAACCACAATGAGATACCACTACACACCCAACAGAATGGTTCAAATGAAGAAGACTGGAAACACCAAGTGCTGAGAAGAGGTAGAGTAACTGGAACTCAATTGGAGTGAGAATAAAAAGCTATGCAGCCACTTTGGAAAACAGGTGGGCTACTCCTTACAACGTTAAACATTCGCTTGCCATGAGACCTCTGACCCCGCTCCTAAATATTTACTGGAGAAAAATGAAAACACGCTCACGCAAATGGTTGTAGATGAATGCCAGTGATCGCTTTCTTTATGACAGCTGACACTGGAAACAACCCCAATGTCTACCAACCGGTAAATGTATAAACTGTGTCCATCCATCCAGATGGCGGGAAACCACACGTGCAACAATATGGAGGAATCTCGAAAGCCTTTGTAAGTGAAAGAAGCCAGATGCAGAAGACTCATTATCACATGATTCCCTTTATATCAAAAATTAGAAAAGGCAAAAGTAAAATGATAGAAACCAGATCGTGCTTGTCAGGGGCGGCGGGTGGGAACCGAACACAAAGTAACGCGAGGACAGAAATGTTCTGTGTCACGATGATTGCGTTGGCAACACTACTGAGTATATTTTTCAAGACTGCATAGAGTTAAATTGTATTATATGCTAATTCTACTTCCTATCACTGATTTACAGGAGCCTTGCGGCATAGCGCCTCCTTGATTCTCAGATGTTGGTCAAGCTCCTTCTGTTTCCTTGCGTCTATTCTCACTTCTGCGGGACAAATGCCTTTGATATTATAATTTGGGGAGCATCTGAAACTGCACTCAGATTTGCTTATGGGCAGTTACTTTCTCCTTGATTTTCAAGAAAAATATTGATCCATAGGCAAGGACAAGGGTCAGTTAGAAAAACAATCGTATTTTAAACCCAGTGGAATGTCTGAAAGCAGTTTTCTGAGGAATACATGCTGACTATTAGAGCTATATTAAACATTGGTAAGAATAACCCAGAGGCCAGATGATGTCACTCAGCCTTTGAAATTTAAGGAAACTTGACTTCCAAAATCCATGGGGACTGTAAGGCCCTCCACCAAGCAAGGGTCCTTTAGCCAAGCCACCTCCCAGTCAGGTCTCCCAGCCTTCAGCCCCAGCTCCTCTGTCTCACCCCCTCCCTGCTTTGCCTTCTATGAGGAACCCACATTCCAACTATGTTTCCGTTTAGAATGTATAGCAGTGAAACTAACTTTGTTTTCTTGTCTCTTCAAGTGCTTTCAGGGCCTCTGCTTTCTTGGAAAAGCAGCTTAAGAAGATACGTTTTTCTTCTAGAAAAGAGCACCAGAAAACAGGTGCATCTGACTTCATGAAAGCAAGCGTTTTAATTTCCCTTTGCTGGCGTGGAGGCTGGGCAGGACCATGGACTCTGAAGCCAGACTGCTCCAGTTTGCGGCCCACTTTGTCCACCTAGTAGCTGTGGACGTTGGGCAAGTTCCTGAGCTCTCTGGGCCTCAGTTTCTCCATCTGAGAAAGATGACAGTAAGAGATCCAGGCTCAGGGACTTGTTCAGAGTTGGAATAACCAGTCACGTTAGGATTTCAGACAGAGCACGTGCTTGACAAGTGTCAGCCATCGTATTTAATCAGGGGAGTTGATAATTTATCCCGAAGTACGAACAATTGGAAAAACGAGAAGCCGATCTCAGAGTTTCTCAGAACTGGACTGAACTAGGATGCAATTCTTTCCCAGCTGTGCCATTCACTCACTGGGAACAAATTCTTTGTTTTGGTTTGTGTGAGCCAGGTTCCCCAGGGTCTGTGATCAGGTCTGGAAACAAAGAAACAGCTTCAAAAGCGAGCATGAACCAGACCCTGCAGATAATAGTTAGGCATTTGGCGATCTGAGCCACAACAGGGAACAGAAGTGAATTCACACAGAGAGAAGGTATTGGAATTTCCTCTTGCCTGGAGACAAAGAGGGAACTGGGCATCACCTTTCTGTTTGTCGGGTCGACTCTCCTTCTGGGCTCACCGGAATGAATCACTTGTCCCACGGGGAAACGGGAGAATGTTTTTTCTTTTGGTCTTGAAGATATTTTAAACACATGACATAGCTTTAGGCTGAAATTCAGTCCCTTGTTTGTCTTCAAGTTTGAAGAATCCTAGAAAGGAAGTTCAGTAGCTAAAGAATTTCTTAAACTGGTCACAGAATCATAAGTGTTAAGGCTGTATTCACTCATTACCCAGATACCACTCTCTGCCTGAAGTTTCCACAGGGAAATAAAAATCCAGCTTTCCCTAGATGAGTCACGTAAAATGTGATCTCTAGAAGATACCAGGAAAGTATGAACAGGAGAGTCAACACTGAATTTAAGACTCCCTTAAAGGGAAAAGTTTCCAGAACAGAGAAATCTTTCTGTCTGACCACTCTTTACAGTTTCATGCCACTTTTATTGCTTAATTGACCATAAAGCCAGATTTGGTTTTAATCTTCAGATTTAATCAACTATTTTTGTCTATTTCCAAACTATGGTATTCAATTTTATTAGTAATAAATAGTACAAGATTTATTTTCAAGCTTTATTTTTTAATTATTTTTATTTTTTGACACACTGAGTCCAGAGTTTCAGGTTTCCTGAACTATTTTTAAAACTTAGAAAGCAAAAGAACCCAACAAGGAGGATTTCAAGTGGGCAGATTCCTGGAGATGAAATGGAGGGTACAGGAGTCTCAAACGCCCTGGAAATTGGACGCCAGGGACTTGAAGGGTCACATCTGAAAATGCATCATACATTATCAGGTTCTCAGGATGAGTGTGATCTCCTCAGGAGCCTTGTGTCAGACAATCTGTTGAGACGGCACCTTGTTTTCCACGTAACGCTAGCTGGTGGCACAACCGTGACTCAGTCTTACTCCGTGTACACGGATTCCATGCCACTGTAAGTCAGACGCCCAGTGTGGAGGCGTGTCCTTCCGTCCCAGCATCTACTGAGGGCCTTCTGGCACCTTGCCCTGTTGCAGGAGCCAAGGGTAGTCGTGCGCAAAACAGCAGAGCCCCTGCCTTCATGGGCCCCATATTCCGGTCGAGGTAGAGAAACCACAAATAACTACATCAAGCGTGACGGACGCTCTGAGATACACTAGAGCAGCTGGCAGCCCTGCTGGGCCGGAGCTGGGTGGTGGGTGCTGCCCCTGCAGGCTGAGCCCGCGTCTGGGTGCATTCGTCCAGGGGTGGTGGGGAAGCAGGACCGGCTCCCCTCCCTGCCACGGCAGCATCCGTCCTGCTGGCTGTCTCTTCAGGGCTCCAGCTTCTGCTCCAGCCAGTGATACGGACCCTCTCTAACTTCTGGGTTCTTCATGGTCCCTTCTGGCTTCTCGGCCTCTTCCGTTATTCTTAGATTTTGCTGCCTTCAATCCCCCCATTTCAAATACTCAATGATTTGTTTTCCCGTTGACACGTGACTAATACCTTGAGTAAGGTGCGACACATGTTTGGGGCTGTTTGGGGATGAAGTCCGTAGAGCTCTTAGTGAAGACCCGAGTCCTACAATCTGAAGGAGCTGAGCAAGCAAACCATGTCTCAGGGGAAAAGAGTGCCCCAGGAAAAACACCTCCGTGCAAAGGCCCTGAGGCTGAGTTGAAGAACAGAGAAGAGGCTCCTGTGACTGGGGAGAAACAGGGATTGGAGAAGGCGGTTGAGGGGAAGGCGATGAAGTTGGAGGAGCGGTGGGGAGACGGATCCCACAGGGCCTCACAGGTCAGGATATCGACCTGAGATGCTAGAGAGACATAAGAAGAGAAGCTACATGGTGACTATCTGACTTGCATTTTAGAAGAACCCCTCCGGCTGCTCTGAGACAGTAAATTACAGGAGTCCAGGGGCAGACAAGGAGGTGGACCCGGAAGCTCCTAGCACAGTGGGCGACGGGGGTGGCCGTGAGGAGTAAGGTGAGGGTGTGTTCTGAAGGGCGCATGACTGGACTGGCTCAGCGATTGGATGGATGTGCAGTGATATCAAGACAGGAGTCAAGTACAGCCCAACCTTCTTCCTGGACCACTGGAAGAACAGAGCGTGCGTTCGCCGGGGCGATTAGGCCGAGGGAGGAGCGGCTCTGAGCACAAGATCGAGACGTCCAGCGGCCAGTCCAGCGGCCAGATACTCGGGTCTGAAGTTCAAAGGTGAGCCTGGGCGTGGGGTGTAAATCCTGTCGCCATGTGGAGACCCAGGATGGGATCAGGTCATCCGGGCAGTGACCCAGAGAGAGGCCAGAAGAAGCTAAAAACCGACTCCTCGTCATTTGCAGATTGAAGATGGACGGTGTTGTACGTTTTGGCCTCGCAGCAGTTGGACAGAGGCAGGTGGGCCCGTGGTCCTGCTGCTGTCGGTCCCCAGGCGGTGTGCCCGGAGCCCACTACCTCACCCTGCACCCCACGGCTCCCAGCCCATCGGCCAACCCTCCTTGTAGAACAGGCACAGGGGGGCAGGGCAGCACGAGCCCCCAGCGGCCCGGACTGAAGAAAAGCGGAACTCCCAAAAGTACGTGAAGTCAGCTATGCCAACAGTGTACGTCGCGGTTTTATTTAGTAAACATATGAAAGTTACATCGTTTGTCAGTAATGTGGAAACACTTACCAAGTGAGAAAACTTCCATCATGCCTCTGGAGAACTACTGTCAGGATGCAGGGGAGCTCTGCCCCGCCTCCTCGCTAAACAGTCTGCAAGCCGAAATTCTGGCCTTCGGGGCCGCTGAGACTTTCTTTTAATAAGTATTCTAAACTTTATTGACACTTCTTCATAAGAATGGAACTTAACAAAAAGAACCAACTCAAAAATGTATGATTAGAGGCAGCCTTTCTTAAAAAACAAAAAACAGAAAAACAAACCACGCTTCACCATTTTCCACCCGTCACTGCATTCAAATTAGAAAAACGGCCACTTGCAGACCCGCGTCCCAATGGCAAGAGCCGCCCGTTATCAGAACCAAGGGCCTGCCCGGCTGGGAGGGTCTCCGTCGTGAACACAAAATGCCGTTATTTTTAAGTTCTTAACTTCACTGATATTTATCTCAAGCCAGTTTTTTTTAAAGATTGCATTTATTAGAGAGAGAGCGAGCGAGTATGAAGAGAGGTGGGGGGCAAAGGGGGGGAGACAATCTCAAGCAGACTCTGAGCTGAGCACGGAGCCGGGAGCGGGGCTCGATCTCTTAACCCTGAGATCATGACCTGAGCTGAAACCGAGAGTCGGACACTCAGCCGACTGAGCCACCCAGGCGCCCCCAAAGCCAGTTCTGTAGGGACTCTTTAAATGATCGTGGTAGTGACCGTTGACCAAACACAACACGCTACTTGCTCTGTGGGATCTCATTTATCCCATAAGGCTGGATATTGTCGTGTTTCACAAATGAAGAAATGAGGCTGAGGACTTAGCTTTCCACCCAGGGTCACGTGACAAGTGTTAGGCCCCCACATCCCATCTCATGTACCCACGTCCGCCGTCTCCTCGCAGAGCACGAGCGTTGGGGTGTTGGGTGCCCACCGCTGTGCGAGCCCCAGGGTCCGCACTGATCTGTGCACCTGTAAGAGCCTGGCGCTCCCACACACCCCAGCCTTGCAGCAGCAGGAGGCTCAGTTGCAAAGGCTTCCTGGTCCTTCTGCAACACGTTTCACCAAAGTCGGATTTCACGATTCCTGTGGTTTCTTTTCTCAACGTGTGTAAAGGAAAAAGAAGGAACGCGGTACAGTCCCCATTAAGCAATGCGACAACACAGCAAGCAGCAGTCCCCGGAGACACGCCCTCAGAATGCAGTTGTCAGAGACAGTGGGGACCCCGGCTCTGTCTCAGCTGTCCGCCTGGGACCCCTCCCTATTTCACAGCAATAAAAACCACTACAAATATTGGCTCGCAGGCTATTTCCATAGAACTCCAAAGAACGACAGCCACGACCGTTGGAAGTTAGTATTTCATTAACCACTGATAACCCTGAGAGGTAAGAGGAAAATGCAGGCGAGAAGAAATCCATTTTACTAAGAGGAAGTTAACGTACAGGATGGGCTGGTTTAGAGGAGGAGTTCGTGTTCAGAGGGCTGGCTGGCCGTGCTCTTCTTATTAGAACAGGCTGGGCCGGGCGGGGGCCTGGGGCAGAGCCCAGGAGGAGGCCCAGCACCCCTCCCGCCCGGCCCTGCCCCTCTCCCCGTGGCTGCAGCTGAATCTTGTCTTTTCCCCCATCTGGTGTCTCGTGCCTCCCCCGCCTCGCTCACACGGGCGCAGCCTGGTCTGAGCTCCCTGCGTCACTCCCTTGAGCGAACCAAAGTATCATTGGGGACGTGGTGTCACTTCCCGCTCCTGGCCTGAGCCCCCGGGGCCTCTGCACGGCTGAGCTCTGAAACCTACCCCTCTCTGCGGAAGGGCAGGATATACACCTGCCAAGGAAAACCATCCACGCCTTCTCACATCCGTGAGGAAGGGACCACCTTGTCTCCTGGAACACATAACATGCATTTCACAGTGTCTTTCCCGGAGCAGCGACGCCCAGCCCGAGCTGCAGGCCCTCGTCGGTCTGACTGCTGAACTGGAACAGAAAGCCATGGACGGGTGGCTTCCGCCACAGTTTACTCCTCACAGTCCTGGAGGCCAGACCCTCAGGGGGCCAACGCAGCCCCCCTCCGATGAGAGTTCTCGTCCTGGTGACGTCGTCACAGGGCCTTTTCTTGGCATGTGTCCCGAGAAAGAGAGCGAGAAATCTCCCCTCTCCCCCGTCTTTTCACAAGGGCACGAATCCCATCATCAGGGTGGCATCCTCATGACCAATCAAAACCAAATACCCCCCCAAAGGCCCCACCTCCAAACACTGTCTCCCTGGGGACCAGGATGTGAACAGACAGATCCGGCAGGGGAAGTGGGACACAAACATTCAGGCCCCAGCAGCGCACAATTAGAATCACTCTGGGAGCTTTTAAGATTACCGCTAATTAGGCACCTTTCTGCTGCGCTAATGATAGTCTCAGGAGGGTGGGGCCCGACACCCTGTGTTTCCAGCGAGCTCCCAGATGACGCGGCTCCACCTGTCTTTGAGGAGCACTGGCTTCCCAAAACAGGGGTGCTCACTGTTAGCGCGGACTGGAATTACCTAGAGGGCCTGTCAGGTAATAATAGAGGGTGTGGGCCCCACCCTGGGGCTTTCTAACGCCGCGTGTCTTGGACGGGCCCGACTTCGGCATTTCTAACGAGTTCCCGGGTGACGCTGATGCCGCTGGTCTGGAGCCCAGCCTCTGCAAGCCGGTGTGCACTGCGCACCCCACCGCCTCCCGCCTCTGCGGTCCTGCTGACGCGCTGTGGCTACGCGAGCTCCTGAAGAGCTGACCGCCAGAGAGCAAAGCCGAGGACGACAGGCGGAGGCCCCGAAGGAGGGCTGACAGGGCTCTGTCCTGCTCGTGCCCGTGACCTCTCTCGGGCTGCGTGTTGCAGGCCCTGCCCCGGAATCGGGAAGGCTCGTTCGCATCGTCCCAACAGCGCTGCACAGAAGGCCCCACTTTCCGTAATGAGGACGACGGCCCAGCACACGTGGAGCCCCTTCAGCTAACGGCCCTGTGACGCCGCCCTGCCCCTCACCCTAGAAAGGCCAGGGAGGGAGGGCCCGCGTTGGCGTTGGCGGAGAGAGGGGAAGGGGGGAAGAGGGGAAGGGGGGATGGGGGGAAGAGGGGAACGGGGGAGGAGGGAGGAAAGGAAGGAGCTGGTTCACCCCTCAGCGGCTCTGTAGAAGGCTCTGGGTAAAGGGCGTGCAGCAGCTTTCGTTTTTTTGGTTTCCAAGTGCCTTCTCAGCCTGCAGAAGGCTTTCCTGTCCCTCCATCTCTCCCAGCAGCCCCAGCCCTTGACTGCTCTCGAGTCTGTCTCCGTACCTGCGGCCGCAGCCGTCCTTTCTGTCGGAAAGTCCCCATCTGGGTGCCATCTGTTTACCAAGGCCGAGCGGCCTCCCGTGGATCCAATCCCCGAGGACGGTGGGCCCCTCCCTTGGCTGGCCCTCTGGGCCTGGAACACTGGATTAAGCTAGTTGTGAAATATCTTTCCCAGAAAAGACCAACGCCCCCCTGAACTGAAATCTGTCCGAAGCATCAGGACCCCCATTAAGTCAAGGGTCCAAAGTACTCCAAAGGGAGCTTGCTCAGAGGAACGGACAGAACGTTCCTCTCTCCGTGCTGTGTGACCAACCGGGGAGGGAGTAAGAGAGGTCCTGATTTATTTTTCTTGCCCAGGGAAGGCTGTCACAGGTCTCCTCCTCTGTCTTTGCCCCCCAGGCTCTGCGTGATAGCTCGGCAGGGCTCCGGCCCTGGTGGCAGCCCTAGGGAAGGAGGGTGACCAGCCAATGGCCAGTGCTAGCTGGGCTTTGCTCGGATGGGGTCCAATTGACGACGCTGATCTTCTCAGAGAAAGTTCTAGAGCTTGATTGCACCCGTTCAGGTGCCACTCCTCTCCAGGGCGTTTATCAGGAAGAAAATACCAGGTTCAGCCAGTGAGAGAACACTGAAAGCAATGGGCAGAAGAGAATGAAGCCAGATGGTGGGACCAACCGTTCTGGGATCACTGCTCAGAAGCACACACCTGTTCGCACTCTCCGAGCCTCGTTTTACCCTCCTGGCTGAGGGAACAGCAGGTCAAATCTGGTTTTCACAATATCCTGAAGTTAAATCTTTGAATCTTCAGCATTATTTAAAAATCCCCATGCGCCACCTAGTGAAACCTCCAGTGAGCTGAGAAAGCGCTCGTCCATCTGTCTGCAGGGCCCGACCGCTGCCTGACCCTGACCGGGAAAGACGCAAACCTGCGTGTCTCTGATTTCCGTCTTCAGGTGACTCACCTACGGAGCTTGATAAAATGTGGATTCTGATGCAAGACGGGATGGGTGGGCCTGAGATTCTCCCAATAACTCTGAGTAAAAAGGATCTGGTCCACCTGGATTGGTGTAGACGACGCCACGCATGACAAGGTACCAAGAAGACACACGGAAATTGTTAAACTTCTTCCTTCCTGCGTAAGGCGCAAACCCAGAAAGTACAATTAAAAAACTGAAAATTTGGAACACCTGGGTGGCTCAGTCAGTAAAGCGTCTTCCTTCAGCTCAGGTCATGATTCCAGGGTCCTGGGATCGAGTCCTGCGTCGGGCTCCCTGCTCAGCGGGGAGTCTGTTTCTCCCTCTGCCTCTGCCCGCCGCTCCCCCTGCTTGTGCTCTCTGTCTCTCCGTCAAATAAATGAATAAAATCTTTAAAAAAATAGTAAAAAACTGAAAATTTGACAAAATAAAATTTAAATCTCTCCATGGCAAAAAAGGGAAAAATAGAAAAAAGGTTTGCATATAGAAAGGGATTGTTTCCCTTTTTAATGTGGAAAGCTCTTTTAAAATCAGTGAGAAAATGATGACCAGCTCGATAGGAAAACAGTCCAATGACAGGTGTAGCTCACGGCCAGTGGAAGGAGGGTTTACATAGGAACCTCTGCTCAATCTCACTCATAAATAAAGCAATAACATTTAAAAAGCAGTGAGCTACTTTTTTTTTTACTTCTCAAATAGTTGAAGTTATTTGTTTGCTTTTAATGTCTTAACATTATAATGCTGATAAGAACATAGGGTAAAAGCTGTTCTCATGTCCTAGGACCAATGTAAGCTGCTGCGATGTAATTAGTGGGCAATTAAAATACATCTTTTGCCCCAGTCGGTATCACTGCCAGGAATTTATCCTAATGGTACACTTTCACACAGACACAAAGTTGAATATCCACAGAAATCACTGTGGCATTGCTTTTAACTGTAAATTATTGGAAGTAACTGAACATAAAGGACTGTGGAATTGTTATACAACTAAATACAAGGCAACCATAAAACAGAACAACTATCTTTTTGTTGAAGGGTACGTGACGCACAATGATACATTGGTTGCCGTGCACGACGTAGTGAATCCATGAATTCATTACACATCACGCTGTGCTCACAAGGGTAGCCGCCACCCGCCACCACACAACGCTATAACGCTGTCACTGACTCTATCCCTGCGCCGCACCTTCTATCCCTGTGACCCACTCATTCTTCAGCTGGAGGCCTGACCTCCCACGCCCCTCACCCACGTTGTCCAACCCCCACCCCTTTCCCCTCGCAACCACCAGATTGTTCTTTATATTAATGGGTCTATTTCTGCTTGTTTTTTTAGATGACACATATACGTGAAATCATATGGTGTTTGTCTTTGTTTGACTTATTTCATTTAGCATAATTCCCTGTAGGTCTATCCTTGTTGCAGATGGCAAGAGCTCATTCTTTTTGATGGCTGAGTACTATTCCATCGTGTGTTTACAGCACGTCTTCTTTATCCGTTCACCTATTGACGGCCACTTACGCTGCTTCCCCATCGTGGCTATTGTAGGTAATGCTGCAATACACAGGCCTGTATGTATCCCTTCAAGATAGTGTTTGTGTATTCTTCTTACACACCCAGTAGTGAAATGACTGGATCATAGGGTCGTTCTGTTTTTAACTTTCTGAGGAGCCTGCATACTGTTTTCCAGAGTGGCTGCACCAGTTTGCATTCCCACCGACAGTGCAGGAGGGCTCCCCCTTCTCCACATCCTCACTGACACTTGCTATCTCTCGTCTGTTTGATACTAGCTGTTCTGACAAGTGTAAGGGGGTAACTCATTGTGGTTTTGAATCACGTGTCCCTGATGATGAGTGATGTTGAGCATCTCGTCATGTGTCTGTGGGCCACCTGTGTGTCTTCACTGGAAAAATGTCAGTTCAGGCCCTCTGCCCATTTTCTAATCAGATTAGCTATTTTTTTAGTGTTGAGTTCTGTATGTTTTTTTTTTTATGAACTTTATTTTGTATAGTCACCATTTTGTTCTTGTAGTGAAGACTTCTAAGATCTACTCTCGCAGCAACATTCAAGTGCAAAGTATAGTTTTACTAACTGTGGTCACCATGCTGTACAGTATATCCCCGTGACTTGTTGTATAACTGAAAGTTTGTGACTTCTGACGCCCTTCACCCATTTTGCTCGTTCCCCCTGCCCCTGCCTCTGGCAACCAGCAAACTCCTCTCCGAATCTGTAAGCTCCGGTGTTTTTTGTTTACCACACAGACGAGGTAAAGCAGCTTTACTCATGATAGCCACAAGCTGAACACAACGTAATGTCCCTCGATAGACGAACGGTAAATATACTGCGGTACGCCCATATGTAGAACATTATTCATCATTGAAAGGAATAAGCTAGTAATAGACACAACTTGGATGGACCTCAAGACATTATGTTAAGTGAAGAAAAAACTCAGTCTCAGGGGGTCACAAACTATGGTTACATTTATATGATATTCTCTAAATGGCAAAATTATAGAGATAGAAAACCGATGACTGGTGACCAGGGATATGGGACGGTGGGAGGTTTGTGGGGAGGGGCAGCCAGGGAGATCTTTGTGGTGCGGGACTGGCTCCTTCCTCTCTGACTGCGGTGGTGGTTACAGGAGTGTCCACAGGTGATAAAATGACAGGGAAACATCACACCAACGTCCTTTCCTGGCTTCTATATTGTGCTATAACTTCATAACATGTACTCATTAGGGGAAGACACTAAGGGAGAAAAAAGTAAGGTAAAGAATAATATATAATAGGGGCGCCTGGGTGGCTCAGTCGGTGAAGTGTCTGCCTTCGGCTCAGATGGTGACTCTAGGGCCCTGGGATCGAGCCCCACATTGGGGGGGGGGGGTCCCGCTCTGCGGGGAGCCTGCTTCTCCCTCTGCCCCTGCCCCTCCCCCTGCTTGTGCTCTCTCTCCCTAATAAAATCTTTAAATATATATATATAATATGCACCTGTTTATTTTTTGTTTTAGAAAGGCTAAATTGTATATATGCTCATATATCTATACTAGTTTCCTCGGTGATGCTCAAGGGACTAATAGCAGAGACTGCTCGTGGGCAGAAGCAAGATGGAGAGACACTTCAAAGGTCCAGTAACAATTGCACAGGGACCACAGGTGCGCAACCCGGGCAGAGAGCTATGAAGCCATTTCACAGTCAGGGGGGAAGCGGCGCCTCCCGCCTCCCGGTCCAGCAGATGTGTTTCCTCATTCGGCCACCAGATGGCAGTGGCCTCCCAGAGCAGGGGACGGGAAGGACGCAAAATCCCGGAGCCGCCTCCAGGCTGACCTCCAGTCTTATCAGTCCGGCCCACAGCCCGGCCAAGTATCGGGGTAGCCCCTCACTCCGTAGCCGAGACATTCAGGGCCCGTCCTGAAATTCCAGGGTGAGGGGGTGGTGATCCCGAAGAGCAGTTCAGGAATGTTCCCGTGAAGGCGCTCACCCGCGCCGGTGAGTTTGCCCCGCCTCCCCCGGGACCCCCCGCCTCCCCGCCCCCGCCCCCGCGCGCTCCGACCGCGGTGCCCGGCCCGCCCCCCTCGGTCGGGACCTGTGCCGGCCGCACCGTCGCGAAGGCCCTGCGGAGGAAAGTCGAACGAGCAGAGCCGCCGACACAGCCCCTCTGTCCCCGGAGAGCAGGCCCCGCGTCCGGCCGGCTCCGTCCATGACCCGTGCCTGCCCCCGAGCCTCCGGGGCGGGCGGGCTGGTCACTCAGCTGGGGGGGGAGCGGGACCCCTTCTCTCCTTGCGTCCACGCTGCCGGCCTACCCCGCCGCGTCACAGGACCTCGGGGCCCCGCCGTCCTTGCACCTGCCGCAAGGTGTGCACGGGCCCCTTCTCCCCTCCTGCGCGCTCCCGCCCTGCTTTCCCCGCGCTGTTCCAACAGGCCCTTCCAACAAAAGCGCAGGCCTGACCTTGACCTTCTGCTCAGAACCTTGACCCGCCAGCGTATCCCCCGTCCTCCTGAAGCCTTCGGTGTCCCCGCCTCTCCGCGCGCGCACCGCCCTCTGGGCTCCAGGACCCCGCTGTGCGTCCTGGAGGCCTCTCTCCAGCGGCTAGTGCGCTTTCCTGCGGTGGATGCTAGCCTACTCCTTGTCACTAGGCCAGAGGGTCTTCGAGGGCTGCCCCACCTTATTCCTTTGCAAGAGTCGTCTTGATGCCCAGCACCGAAAAATTAATCTGGAGCGTTTTGAAGCCCATAATGGGTCCCCACGACCTACCAAATAAACTGGAAGCCTCTTGCCCTGTCATTCGAGATCACCGGCATGTCCCCTAATGACTTGCCTACATATCCCACCCACTCCCAGCCTGGCTGACGCCCTGGGTGTCCCTGTGAGCACAGGTCGAGGATACCTAGTGCCCCTGGAAAAAAGCCCCTGAGAGATGGACGTTATCTATTAAAATGTTAGAGTATTGGGTACTGGGAAGGTTCTGGAGCCAGACTGCCTGGGCTCACATCTCCCTCCTCCACTTACTGCGTGTGACTTGGGAAAGCATACGTCACTCTCTCTGTGCCTCAGTTGGCCCATTGGCAAAGAACGTGCTCATAGTGGTACCTTTCCCGGAAGGTTTTTATCTATTTTTAGAGAATTGGGTCTAGATATGTAAAGCTCTAGAACAGTCTGGGCACGCAGCAAGGGTTATTGAGTGTCTGCTATGTGTCAGCTGCCAAGCTAGGAACGACAAACAGTACCTCTAACCCCTACAGCACTGGAGGGAGGCCATGTGTTCCTGCTTCCGACCGGGAAGAGGGCGGAGGCCGGCAGGCTCAGCATCCTTCCCACTGCGCGGTCAGGGCCTGCTGGAGCCCGGGACCGTCCTTGTCCTCTAGGCTCACACTTTGCCAACCTCAGGCCACGGCTCGCTGCCTGTGTGCTGTTGTTCACTGAACGTTCTGTAATTTGTCTCTGTCCTTTAAATGATCTCAGCGCACAGGTAAACTTCGTTTTACTTTCCCAAATGAGATCCAAGGGTTGGCCAATTCTCCCAATTCATATTCAAGTGAATGATTCCTGAATGTTGGTCCATCTTTCATGGAAAAATAGTGAGCATTCCACAGCGCTTGGAAAACACAGGACCGTGCGCTGCTGACCAGCCTGTTTTTATTTATATGAGTTTTACAGGAATGAAGTGGTGGGTCTGTATGGCCGTAGAGCCGTGTACCAGTGTGCTTGGCGCTGATGACACCGTACACGTGAAAGTTTGTTAAGAAGGTAACTTCCATGTTAGGAGATAGATGTTTGCTGCAATTACAAAAGCAAGAAAGCAAAATAAATAAATACATAAATAAAATAAATAAATAAAATAAATGAAATAAAAAAAAACAAAACAAAAAAACGGGGGAGGCGCAAGCCAGGACTGGGGAGGTGAGGAGCTCGGGACTCCATGTGTGGGACCTCAACTCGAGGCCCCCGTCTGTGCCTTCCGAGCTTTGCGGACGCACCCCGGTCTGTACGTGTGAACAATGCCACACAGCAACGACCCCTCCCTCCACGAGAGACGAAGGATAAAATTATTCACTGGTGAGAGAGTATTGAGAGAAGTGTACTCGAAGTCAACAGTTTATTATTTGAGCAAATTAATAAACTGTATTCCTATTGGAATCAAATTATAATAACACAGGACCACTGCGATAAGGCCTGGTCAAGACTCCAGAATCCTGTTACTGGATTTCAACCCCATCACTCCTGTCAAGGGAAGCCGTGCTTCCTCGGGAAAATGCAATTTCCTCGACTGCGTTATTCTCCAGAGAGGCAGACTTTTCTTCGTATTGTGGGCGTTTATCACCGAGAACACACGGTCCAGGACATTCTGTTCTGGGAAGGAGAGACTGAACACTGACTTATGTCCAGACTAGAGACCGGGAAAAATGCAGGCCCCCCTTGCGGATTACACAGTCCCGTATGCCGAGGATTCTGAGTGTGTTCCCAGGTGTCGCTCTGGTCCCACACACATCACTTCTGAGATGCAAGTTAACCGAGAACTCGCACCATGAAGATCAATGAGCGTTCCACTCACAACCACAGACCACGCAGCGTCTAAGGTGGCCGTCACGTTCCCCGGGATTCGTGCCCTCGGTGTCTCCCTGCTAAGAAGGGCAGGGCACCATTCCTGTCTGGTGCCTTCTGCGTCTCCCTGTGCTTAATTAACAAAGGCAATCTGGGGACCATAGCACAATTAAAAACATAACTACTCGTATGTCTTACAATCTCTGGGAACGTAAGTGAAAGCCAAGCACATTAAAACTTCATTTTGTTACAAAGATAATCGGTGTTATGTTTTCATTTGCCTGCATGTATTTCTTCTTTTCTCCTTTGGTTTTTCCGTTGACCCAGGATCTTGAGGGATTGGGATGGCTGTCTGGAACGCCACGGCAGACACAAGAAAAAATGCTGTAATGCTCCCTGCCAGGAGCCCAGGAGGCTGGGGAAGGGGCCATGCCTCTAGTTCAACCCACCCAGCTTTTCTGAGCTGAGGCCCGCTGACCTTTCCTCCTCCCACCGTCGTTCCCTTACCGGATAACCGGTACAATCAGGTTCACCCAAGAGAGGCTAGTAAGCAAAGAGGAAAGAAACCAGGCAACTGTCTTGTTCCTGGGGTGAGGGTGCCTAGGACATACACGGGGCACCCGTAGCCACGAGGAAGGCAGGTCAGAGGGCTAGAGATGGAGGGCCAGACGGGGCACACAGGTGAGGAGAGAAAGAACGTGAGGGAGCTGCCCCGGCCAGACACAATAGGATCCTGGCAGGTAAACACTGTTTAATGTGATGACTGTGTATTAAACCTGAAATCAGCATTTAGCCCCTGTCAGTGCGCCAGCAGGATGCCTCTAAGTGCTTACTGGAGCCCTTAGACACGGGTATTTTCCTGCTGCAACACATACTTAAGGCAGACGTTGGCTTGTGGTGAGGGAGCGCTTTCATGGCTACTGACCCGCACCATGCCGTGCTGCTCTCGTGGACAAGCCTGTACTTATTTGGTCCCATCTGAAGGATTAAAAATACCTCCTACTGATTCTCCTGCTATAATTGTTCCTGTTCTTTCTGGTTTAGAAAGAAAGGGAAGTTTGTAGAGTAGTTAAACTCACTCCAAAAACTACAAAAGAAAAGCCAGAGGTCCTTCCTTGGCTGGCAAGGCTAGAACCTCTTTTTCAGAGGCTGTCTAAAGAACGATTGTGCAGGAAAGAATGAACATCGCAGGCCTGAACGGCTGTCCTTAGAAAGTTCTGCTTGCAAGGCTGGCCTTCAGCTGGCTTTTAGAAACCTAGATTCTGGAAGGGTTCCCACCGTGAGTGGGTAAGGAAGGCTCACTGTGCTTGGACTGTCTGCACAAACACTACGGCGTAGGCTGCACACCTGCTTTCCTTCTGGGAGTCTGGAGTGTGAAAACCGCCTGGCAGACGCAGGCAGAGGGGCGCATCACCCCTCCCTAACAGGCTTCTCTGGTTGACAACACTTCACACACATCGTTGTGAGGAGGTTCAAGCGTGTCTATGTGACTCCTCTGGAAAAGGAGGGAAATGGGCCCTGGTTTCCCCCGGACTTGGCCCCTTCCACCTTTGTCCTTGGCTGATTTTCCTCGGTATACTTCCCCGAAATAAATCGGGGCGTGAGGACAACTGTGTGAGGAGCCCCACCGTGGTCCTAGCGGATGTGGAGCCTGCAGGTGGACGTGGGGAGTCCTCCAGCACCGCTGCTTCTACAGGTCCAAGACGGGGTCACAGCCGCAAAGTCAGACAGATTTGAGCTCAGAATCTGCAGCTTCAATGGAAGGTTTGGACTCCAAACATCAGCTGGAGAGTTGATCGAGCGAGACTGCACACGAGGAAACAGGATGAACTCCTTGTAGCAATTGCAGAAGGGGTATTTTGCCCTTGAAAAGCAGCATTTAGTGTACGACCTGATCTTGTACTCGAGAAAGAAAGTTGCTGCGTAAGTGAAACGCTAGTTAACACGAGTGGTCGTCCTCGAGGGAAAATCACCTCAAAACTAGAAATATAAGGTTCCTCCTTGCTTCTTTTTTCTTTTTCTTTTTTCTTCTGTTCCTTTCTTTTTCTTTCCCCGCCCCCCGCGTGCCTGTTTAAAGGCGTTTCGGAAACCATGGACTTAGCAGGGTCATCCATCTTCTCCTATCTGTGTAGAGATGCTCTCGAACATTCCTGTTAGGTATCACCTGAGCCCTCCCCTTACACCCAGGGCTTCTCACAATTTCCCTCCAAAGTTCTCTAAGGAAATCATTCTTATTGACAAAGAAGTTACAGGTGCAGGACAGATCAGGGTCACAAATATAAACACCTCTGGTTTTGCTTAAAAATTCATCTGAACGTGGCTGTTTCACTGGATGTCCATATCTGCTCACATGAGACTGTCAGAGACTCAGGTATAACCTGGCACCTGTATGCTGCTGCAGGATGCTCGTCACCAATTTAATAAGCACAGTCTGAAATAAAATACATTTTTAAGTTTTACTTATTTGAGAGCGACAGAGAGAGGGAGAGCACGAGCCGGTGGGAGGGGCAGAGGGAGAGGGAGAAGCAGGCTCCCCACTGAGCTGGGAGCCCGACACAGGACTCGATCCCAGGACCTTGAGATCATGACCTGAGCTAAAGGCAGGCACTTCACTGACTGAGCCACCGAGGTGCCCCTAAAATACATTGTTATATAATTTTTTTCCTAATTACAAAATACATAAAAGCACAAATGGAAAAGCACAACAGTCCTACAAAACCTCCCCCAGCCCTCATGATAACTGCTCCTAATATTCAAGTGCAGGTCTTAGAAATTTTTTAAAGGAAAAAACCCCAACAGCTATAATATCTAGTGATAGATTCTAGTTGCGTAAGAAAGAGAGAATGAGAGAAAGAAAGAAAAAATTACAATTTCAATCGAAGGAAGTACCTAGAAATCTCATTCTGCCTGGAAGACCTAGGGGTGAGAGAGACAGAAAATTAGATATAATAACCGTGTTTCCATTTTAAAACACACCTTTCCAGTAAGGATCCAAGTGCTTCAGGTATAATACGGCAAAGACCGAGTCCAGAACATTGGAGCAGGGACGTCTGCACGTCTATTCCCCAGATGCGTTGTTAATGTAGGGGTAGGCACCTGTGTACCCGTTACTTAGCCCCACTCAGCTGCTGTCAGCAATCCCACACAGGTCAGAGCTGCGCTGGGAATTTATTTTCCAGTCATAGACACAGGTCTTCTTATGAGAACTAGGTCTCCTAAGAAAAATAATTGTGCTTGCAAGACTTACATTTTGTAGTTGGCCAAAAGAAGACCTCGTAGGGTTTCAAGGGCCTGAAAGAAGTGAGAGTCTCTCTCTCTCTCTCTCTCTCTCTCTCTCTCTCACACACACACACACACACACACACAGAAGAGAGAGGGTAGAACCATGGGGAGGGCAAAAGTCCTATTGAACATCAACGTTCCACCAGACATCTGGTTCAAGGACTGGAATTTATTCCAATGACTGGAAACCTGGTAGCAACAGTGTTGGAAGGAAACCGAGAACTTGCCCTACAAGAAGTCCAAGCTCCCTCTACCCCTGGTTCTGCTATTCACCGACTGGTAAGCTTCTGCAAGCCACGTCTCTAAGCCCATTTTCCTATCAGTAAAATGGGTATAGCAATGCTCACCCAGAGGGGCTGAAGGTACTCTATTTTAGAATGCCTGGAATGTAATAGACACTTCATACATGATTGCTCAGAGGGCCGATGTGCTGGTAAATAAAACAGTATGTGTGAAAGTACGTTGTAATCTACACCGTTACCTGACGGGGGAGAAGCCAACCCTACTGGAATGCTAATGTGCAGAACTAAGGACTCCATTTAATAAGGTCGTCACAGACTAAGGAAGGCAACCAGCAAATGACCCTGAAGCTTGCTGAAGAATGGCTCCCAGGCACAGATCCACATCCTAAGCCCTGAAACCTACAAATGTTACCTTGCTTAGAAAAAGAGTCTTTATGGATGCAACTAAATTAAGGATTTTGAGACATTATCCTGTATTATTAGTGCAAACACTACATCTACTCACGATTACCCTTGCAGGAGAGGCAGAGAACCACTTGACATAGAGCGGAGAAGTCAGTGTGACCATGGAGACAGTGGAACGATGCAGTCACGAGCCAAGGGACTCTTGAGGTCCTAGCCTGGTCTGCTGAATGTCCACACGGGCAGGGCACACACTGCCTCCATTTTGTAGCCTGCTCCAGACTTAGACCTCAGGGTGAGCTATTCTCTATCCCCTGGGAACTTCTGTCCCTTCAGCGAGCCCAGCTCAGCCTTCCGAGGCCGCACAGATTACTTGTAAGAACGCTGCAGGAAGCTGCAGAGGATTATGACGTGTCTCCCTGCATCTTCTCTTCCTAGTAAGTTAACTTTCTCGACCTCTTCTTCTCTTCTTTTTCTTTTTTTTAAGATTTTATTTATTCATTCGACAGAGATAGAGACAGCCAGCGAGAGAGGGAACACAAGCAGGGGGAGTGGGAGAGGAATAAGCAGGCTCATAGCCGAGGAGCCTGACGTGGGGCTCGATCCCAGAACGCCGGGATCACGCCCTGAGCCGAAGGCAGACGCTTAACCGCTGTGCCACCGAGGCGCCCCTCTTGACCTCTTCTTTGTATGATATGTTTTAAGTGGCTCTTACTTTCTGATTCCTCTCTGTGGAGGTTCCACTTACGATCATTTTAAAACGTGGACCCGAGAGCTAGTCACGATGGTCAGGTGTGTTCTGACCAGTGCCACGACATCCAGCTCTCTAGGCCAGCACTTCATCTCCTGCGGGATACTCGTCCAATCCCACCGTACGTGCCAGGCGGGGATCTCATGCCCCAGAAAGCTGGCCACTCTACTTCTAGGTCTATTCAGAAGCAAACTGTCAATCAAAGAAACCGAGGAATTCCTATTCCTCACTGTGGCTCCCCCAAGAGCTGGCTATAGCCCCCAGTTCCACTGGTTAGGGTCAAGTCTTGTTGCATAATTTTCACTGCAAATATGATGGGAGTGGCAGTGCATTCTGTCCCATTTGTCCATTTTACCACATTTTGAAATTCTCTAATTTTTTTCCTCCTCGGCCCAGGCTGCCAACTTCCTTATGGGGTTGTTCTACGTCCAGCTACTGAAGTCCCACTGCCTCTAATTTTTCACATCAAGGCCAGAGTAAGCCCTCTAACATACAATTAATCATGCCCTTCCCTATCTTAAGACCTTTAGGTAGTTCTCCATCACTCTCACCTTCTTAACATGACTTGCAAGGCCCAGCATGACAAAACTACATACCCTGCTTCATATTCACCCCTCATCCACACAGCCTTGTGTCTGACGCGCGAGCTGTGCTGAACTTCGACGAGTTTGCCAGAACATGGCCATGTTCTCTTCCACCTTCAGGTCTTTGCACCTGCTGTTCTGCTTTCCGGGAAACCCCTCCCTCTACCATCCTGTCCTCTTTATCTGGCCTTCTCCTTGGCAGGCTTTAGGGCACCAGATAGCCCCCTCCTCCGGGAAGCCTTCCTGACTCCCACCTCTAAAGTTTCCCTTCCCATTCCTCTCCCTTAGCACAGTGACTGGTACTGGCACCATCAAGTTTATCAAAAGTTACTCTCAAGACTGCAGACCAGGAAGTCCACAACCAAATGACGAGAGTTGGTACATTCTGTATACCTTGGTGTGACCAAAGAAAATCAGTCGGACAACTAGCACACACACCGTGTTGCCCTTCAGAATCCTTTGGCCTTGAAGAGTAGAGAAAAAGGAACAGCCCTCCTCTACTGAGTCTGAGAATAGGACAACATGAGTAAGTGGGAAAACCTAGAACTCTGATGGGAAACAACGAAGACTTAAAAACAATAATGACAAAGCAGAGTTTGCGTTGCAAATGGTGGTATTTGGCAAATCCCAGGAACTGAGTCACCAGCACTTCCAACCCCCCATGAACACTACAGTCTGCAGTGGTCTGGCCTTTTTTAGTACCCTGTCATCAGCTCTGGGTCTATATCCAGATGATGGGTGTTGACCTGAGCAGAGGACCAAAGAGAGAGGGAACGGGGCTCTGTCCTATTTCTGGAAAGGAAGCAGTATGTTGCAAGAGTGAAGGAACACATTCATCTATTTAGAGGAGTGCATGAAAAGGTAATGAGATGAAGAAAAATCTCAGTCCCCAAAATCCCTGTTAGGGAAAGCACTGCTCTTGTGCTGAAATAAACGTCTTAACCAAAGCTGAGAATGGCCCCCGCCCTGCAGGCTCATGCTCCAGAAACAAGGACTGATTGCGAGGTTGTTCGGTATTGTAGAGAAGTGGGGGGTTTCAAGTTCCCTTCAAGAAAAGAGAGGGTTTCAGAGAACCCCCAGAAGCAGCAAGAGAAGGAAGAACTGAGGAGAATGGAAGTATCAGATGGCTAAACCCTAACCTAAAGACAAGTATGACTGATTCATGACCTCATACCTGGAAATGTGTTCCTCTGAATCCTGGCCAGCACAGGGAATAGAGTCAGTAATATTGTAACAATGTTTGGTGACAGACGGTGACCCCACTCATCGTGTGGGCACGGAGTGACGCCCGCGATTGTCAGATCACTAAGTCGTGCGCCTGAAACTAATATGATATTGTGTGTTACTTACACTTCAATTTAAAAAAATATATTACTCATTCAAAGAAAAAGAAAAAAAAACTGGACCTCTCCGTGTCCTTCCCTTCCTGGATATTTTAAAAGAAAACTATAGGGTCGGCAATTGTTTGCAGCCCTTCTGAGCCCTCTCGGTCCTGTGATTCTATGACATTGTGTGGACTTGAGGCATGATTACACCCGAGGAACTATAATAAAACGAGCTCGAGCTTTAATTACAACATCCGAAAATGCTGCTTCGTCTCTTCTGCTGCCGCTTATATTTTCACCTAAACTGCTTCAAACTGCAAATCAGCATTTTAAAAGAGATCCTGGGTTCTCCGGGGGGGATAAAAGTAAATATTTCTGGACTCAGAACGTGATTCTGGTCCCCAGTCAGTATTTTCGCTGCTGCTATAATTTGATAGAATATTTGCCAAACTGCTCTCTGCAGTTTGTATCAATCTTACGGGGATGGGAAATCAAAGATGAGTGAAATGTGATTTTTGCTTTTAGTGATCTCATAATCTAGTTGGGGGACAGAAATATGAATAACCCCCATTAGAGGGGTACATACTGAAACAGAGTTATGTGGAAATGCTACCTTATAGGAAATGTTTATTTAAGACGTGGGAAAAATACGTCCAGTGCAAATCGTAAGCCTTGTCTTCCAGGTGCTGCTATCACCTGTTCTCCTTCTTATCGAAACGTGATGACGATAGCCACAGCCTTGTGGGGAGAAGCAACAAAACTGTGACGGGAGACAATGACGCCTCGGAACCAAAAGTTGGAGCGTCACCCCATAAACGCTACCCGCCCGGTAGTCGGGTTATTTTGCAGGGGAAGCCGACGTGTAGCCTCACGGTTAAAGAGGTCAAACGGCATTAGAAGACACACAATACTCAGAAAGAGCCCCGTAAGTAGGCTCAGCTCACTGCCACCAACGCCGTTTCATTCGGATGGAATCAGAAGATGAACATCAAGGGAAGAGGAGGAAGTCGTAACGGGCAGTCTGCCCCTTTCTCAGGCTGGCGCGTGGGAGTCTGGAGTGGCGCTGGAGTCGTGACCACGGTCGTGGGGAGCAGCCCAGCCGAGCGCTATACACTCAGACCTGGAGGTGGGAGGTGATGAGCACATGCAACAGCTTCCTCCCCCGCCCCGTGGGTCCCAAGTGCTCAGGACCGCACAGTTTCAACCAGAGCCAAGGTTCTATTCTTGATACAAAAGAAGAAGGAACACACAAACAGGAAAAGTAAAGTAGTTAAAGTTGAAAGCGTTGGCTGGGTCCAAACCCCTCAGTGTTTATCCCTCACCTCCAAGGTAAAGTTCAAGTGCTGGGCGGGGTGCCCAAGATCCCCCGGGATCCACCCGCCAGCCTCTTCTGCTTGCATCCTGCCATCCTGCTTGCCCTTTCGGCCTCGGGAACTCGGCTTGTCGCGTTCTCGCACAAACCGACCACCTCATACTGTCCTCTCCGTCATCTGGTTCACTGCGGCCCATCCCAACACACGTAGCAAGGCTTCCCTGCCCTCTGCAATAACCCCACAACATGGCATCCCATATGCTCCCTTGCGTCCTGTTTTAGGATTGCCCTTTTGTATGACTGTCTCTTGGACCAGCCACGGAGCGGCTGTGGCTCACTGGTGCCCAGCAGGCCGCCCTTAATCAAGTGCGTGAGTAACCGGGATGTTTGTCAGTTTCGGTCAGCTCTTCCTACATCATTGCTGGCCGAAACCTTGTAAGCAGGGTTCCAGGGACGGCAGGGATGACCAAGGGAATGGAAAAAAAAAAAAAAAAAAATGAGCCCCGCGTCCTCAAAGAGAATGCTTCCTAACCGTGGAGTGGGTGGGTGGAGAAAGGAAAGATAAATTGAGGATATGTTTAAAAGACTGGGAAGGAAAAATGAAGAGAAAAAAGAGAGAAGAAAAACAGAATATTCTTACAACCACTCATTACACTGTATGCGTGCGTTAGCAGCCGTAAGCATGTCTGCAGGAATCCAAGTCAAAGGGAGCGAAATTGGGAGGATTTTGCAGATAAATATATCTTACGATTATAGTAATTATTATCTAGGATATTAAATTATAATTGTAGGTTGTATGCGAACATAACACATAACGGTATGTAATATATAATATACATAATGCTATATCGTAACAACAAACACTATCCAGCACTTTCTATGTTCCAGGCACAGTGCCAAGCGTCTACACACACCATCTCGTTCAGTTCCTACAACTCGATGTAGAAAGTCTCCAGGGGCGCCTGGGGGGCTCAGTCGTTGAGCATCTGCCTTCGGCTCAGGGTGTGATCCCAGAGTCCTGGGGTCGAGCCCCGCATCAGGCTCCCTGCTCAGCGGGAAGCCTGCTTCTCCCTCTCCCACTCCCCCTGCTGGGTTCCCTCTCTCGCTGTCTCTCTGTCAAATAAATAAAATCTCTAAAAAAAAAAGAAAAAGAAAGTCTGCATATCCTCCCTTCATAATGAAGAAACTAAAGCTTAGAAAGGCTAACTTGGCCAAGACCACACAGCCATGGTGCCTCCTTATCTTGTATGTATCTAAATAGTCAGAGAAATCTATACCTTAGTTAACTGAAACGTCCCATCACTATGTGGAAACAGACGTGTCCAAAAAGTAGGTGTTCTAAAAAGAGCTTGCCAGGACTACTCTTTTCTTACAAAAACATCACCTGTGTCTCAAACAAACCAACAACTCCTTCCTCCGATGGAGTGTTGCCCCCATTTAGAATCTGGTTAATTGTAAATGCTTTATAACTAGAGAATTGTTTCCTTTGAATTTTTCCCAGATTATTAGGGAAAGGGCTTCTAGAGCAAAATAGAGGTTTTGTTTAACCATTCTCTGGATCTTGAGAACGGTTTATTGACGGGAGAACTTTGGGGTCACAGAATGGAGAGGTCTGTGGCTCTGATGTCTTAGAGACGGACATAACATTGTTTGAGCAGCTGGATGAATACAACATACATTTGTAATTGCCGTGGACACCGGACGGGAAGGTCGGCGCTGGTCAATCTCTACAGCCGTGTGGTTTGGGACCGCGTGTGGCGCGGGACCGCAAGGCTTTATTTGTTCGTACTTCTTTGCAATCACTGCTACTCACATTGTACTTTATCCACAACTTTCCTTATCTAAAAACACAAATCTTCATATTCAGTGACTTCTCAATTCTACTAGAATCCTCTCTCCGAAGGTTTTCAAAGGACTGCATTTGCAGAATTTCCATATCTAATTTTTTCCATTCTTTAGGCAGAAGCATTAAGCATCGTAATGGGCCCTGAGGAGCCATAGAGTGAAAGGGCTGGAATCGAGTTATTTTAAGTCACTATTGTCAAGTTGATTTTAATTCAGGCCACAGCGTGAGTTTCGCGGAGTCCCACTCTGGCCTCCCACCACCACCGCAGGGCCCAGCTCCCTTGGTCTTCCTTGCGCTGCTCCTTCTGAGATGAACTATGTTCCAGCGCACTGACCGCTTCCGGAGCAGAAGGAAGGGCTCTGCTCATCCGACAGCAAGATGAAGGATGTGTTGTTGCTGCTACGGGCCTGTCACCGGGTCCCCATTATTTTGACTCCATGTGCATGAGCAGGAAGCAAAAACTCCCACGTCAAGGGACAACCTGTAAAACCACCAGCCAACGCTTCTCCGCATTCTCGAGGCCACGTGAGTCCTTCCTTCTTTCTGTCCCTCATGTGGCCTCGAAAACATGGAGAATCTGGGGGAAGATGACAGCTGAATTCTTTGTACTATTTTTGCCACTTTTCTGTAAGCCTGAGATTATCTCAAAATGAAAAGTGTAAAAGGTAGGAAAAATTATGTAAGTAAGGAATTTTCAAAAGTGAAAAAATGAGGAAACAGAGGTGGAGGGAGGCAGGAATCCAGGGTAAATTCCTGATTTGGGTAGATGTTGGCATGAATGATACAATAAATACGTACCTACCAGCACGTCACGGGTGCTGATGACCATGACCCGTCTCCCAGGGTGCACGGGCCACATACCAGCCCTGCAGGATTCAGTCTGTCTCTCTGACGCACACGTGCGCACACATACACACACACACACAGTGCACGCCTCTGCTTCACCCTCTCCTAGGCCACCTGGCATTTCCACAGTGGGGGACGTGGCCACACGTGACCCCAGAACCTCACATCTCCATCCGCAGGAAGAGCTCAGTCTCTAATCCTGAATTCAGTAAGCCTGGAAAACGGTCTCATTGTTTCGGCGGGGTCCCTGATGGGCCCCTTCCCGGGCCAGTTCAAGGTGGCTGGGAAAATGGGAGCCTGTTTCCCTGGGACGAGGTGACCCCGAGACAACGCATAGAAGCTGAGAGTATGTGGAGTGAACACTCAGTGACATGATTAAAGATGAACGCTAACATGAGAACTAGCGCCTCAGGGGATAGGAAAAGGAAACGGACTGAGGAGGCTCCGAGCAGCCCGGGCCGTGGGTTTGGTACGTGTGACGCGGCGGACACGCTGGGCGAGGCCGCGGTAGCCGAGCCCGGGGACGGTAGATCTCTCTAGACCAAAGTGCCCAGCATTGTCTTGTTCCCACTGTGCACCGTGGGACAATTTTGAGACACTTATAAATTGAGAAAATAAAGAAATGCATGATTTAATTTCCCCCATTTAAGATGACTTGTTCCGCGTACGCTCCACATGCTGTCCCACTTCTGACCGGTGTCCCTGCTTCCTCCCGGAGCCAGAGCTACCGCGGCAGGCGCGTTAGGTCCGACGACGCCCCTGCTCGGGAGGCCTGCTGTGCCCGTCAGTGACAGTCCCGCGTGGGTCTGCAGGGCCTCCCACGCCCCTCCTCGGTGACCCCCTCACCTCCACCCCTGCTCGCCTCCGTCCTTCCAGGGCAGCCCTTCTGTCAGTGCGGGCCCAGTCCTGCCGTCCTGGGGCAGGAAGACCTCCAGTGGTTTCCCGTCACACACGCTAACGTCCAGGTGCCTTAGCCCCACAGTGCTGTTGCCCAGGGCACCATGCTCCCAGCCCTTCGAATAAACTCAGCAAGCCCTCAGAAGCCTCTGCTGCCCCCGTGGCTCCTCCCGTGGCTCCCCCCATGGCTGCCCCCCCGCCGTGGCTGCTGCAGAGTTGTGGGGAGCCGCTCTGCTCACCGTCTGCCTTCCGTGTCTTGCCCACCCTGGTCTAGCTCTGAGCCCTGGAGCCCTCTCAGTCCTGCCCCTCAGATCTTCAGCCTGGGTCAGATTCCCGGCCTGTGCCTTCATTGTCACCATCAAACTGCGGGTGAGAGGTGTCCTCCAACAGATAGGTCTCTGCCCGCCTTTTCTGCCCCATCTCCTGGTGCTGCCCCCAAATCACCTTGTGCATGAATTACCTTCGATTCCCTAGAACAGGTGCTCCTGGACATACCCTCATCCCGCGATCCCCTCAGCCCGGACCTCCTCCCTCCCTGCTCACCTGCACCATCCCTCCTGCTCCCATGACCCACCCTCCCGGGGGTCTGTACGGGGTCAAAACCCCATCCTGTAGAAAGCCCACCCTGACCCCTCTTTTCCCTTCTCCCATTCTCAACAGTCCAGGCACAAACAGACTTTCCCTCCTCTGCTCTCATTTGGACCTTTCAAGACCCCTATGATTCCACTAATTACACTGTGGGATACTTTGAGCTTACACCCGAATCTCTCC
Source organism: Ursus arctos (assembly GCF_023065955.2). NCBI lineage: Eukaryota > Metazoa > Chordata > Mammalia > Carnivora > Ursidae > Ursus > Ursus arctos. The sequence goes on along the minus strand of NW_026622897.1, from coordinate 902,636 downwards.
CTGGAGGCCCTAAGACCCCGGCAGGCAGGAACAAGTTTCTGTCTACCTCTTGTGCCTCCAGCACTAAGCCTGGTACCGGCATACGGAACAAATGCAGGAGTTTTCGTCCAGGTGAAGAACAGACAACAAATGAATAAGAGAATAATGCCACGGAGTCGATCACACACGTCTCCTGTTTCCCCAAATGCAAACTGAACTTAAAGGCACATCGATAAAGTTGCTCAAAATTCCACTTACTGTTTTTAAAAATGTGTGGTGGCATTAGAGGAAAATTTAAAGTTTTACCACCTCAACAGCACTGCTTTCAGCTCCGCTGGTATCCTTCCAACTTTTCTGTGTACATATTTATGCTTTTCTTTAGCAGGCATAACACCAAATTTGTCCAATTCTGTAGTTTGCTCTTTTGGTGAAAATTGTTCTTTTAATATTTTATGCATTGCTATCTTATTTCTTATGACTAAACTATATAATATTCACCTGCCACAACTTCTATAACCACTTCCCTATTTTCAGACACTTAGGCGGCTTCCAAGTTTTTGCTCTATGATTAGACATAAAATAAACATTTCTGTTTCTATCCTTGTAAATGACTTTCTTAGTGAAAATTCTTAGGGATGGAATATGACCCAAACAGTATAACCCCTTGTATGGCTCTTGGTACTTATGGCATCACTGCTTTTTAGAAGGAGTCTACCCACTTGCACAGTGAAGGCATGTTTCTGTCACAAAGAGTCCGTCCATATTGATCTAAGATCTTACTCCAGGTCCCCGGTCTTGTCACAGCAGACCTGAGCTCCTCGCACGTAAAAACTGCCTCAAAAACTAAAAAGTAACTGATGGTCAACAGATGAATTGAGTATGAATTAAGTGAAACAAGTGGATATGAATGAATGAACTTGACTATGAATTTATCGAAAAAATATATTGAATGTATATTGAATATAGTGAATATATCTATAGTTTATACATGCTTTCATTTATATTTAGGCATAAATATTTATAAATATAAATTTGAAAGAATCCTCTAATCTAACTTGTCCACATACACCCTGAACCCGAGCAGACTGGCGGAACCCCACATAACACAACACGTTCCCAAGCGTCTCTGTCCTGTAGTCGGAGACTTCTGCAGGCAACTGCACAGACTCGTCCAACAGCTCATTTTACTACTAGCAGTGGCTAGATCGAAGGATTATTTGCGTCCGTCTCTCTAGCCATACTCATCTATGGTATAGATGGGTTTGTTTTCTTCCCATCCCCTTCCCTCCCCCCTTCCCTACTGATGCAATAAGATTTTTCTCTATTTCAAAAAAAAGTTCTAAGCTTCAAAAAGTCATAATATAATTATAAAATATTACATGAGTTACAAGTTAAATAAATGAACAATTTTTAGAAGTCCTGCATTCAACATGGGGTGTATTTCCTGGAGGGGTCTGAAGGAAGGAGGGAGCCTGGGAGTGGGCTGAGGCTGGCTGGTGGCTTATTGCTAGAAGCCAGCCCCACGGTGGGGCATTCTTCCAGGTTGGGACTGGCCTCCTTGGAAATCCAGAAATTTAATCCCTTATGAAAGCTAGATTATTAGAGATTGAAATGTAAAAACCAGAATAACAACAGGATTGTTTGCAGTGAGAAAGAGCATCACCAGTCAGGGAGCGAGGCCGTCTGCTTGGCCGTGTTCTGTGGGGTGAGACTCAACAGGAGCGCTAAGGAGCCCAGCGGCCTGCCTGCCAGCCACTGAGGTCCCCTGTGCGCCCGCACACTGTCCGCTCCCCGTAACTCCCAAGGGCACAGGCTTTGCGCTCCAGCAGGCCTGGAGTGCAAGATGGAGACATCACTTCTCTTGAAAAGCGAGGTGTCTTAAAGTTGAGTGAAAAATGTACATAAGGTAGTTAGTTCAATGCCTGGCATATGACATGGGTTTTAATAAACATTCCGACACCTTAGGGGAATGCCACACACATTCGATTTCTTATGCGGGCTGATTTGAAATGTCTCTCTCTGAGGACAATCTTGGTTTCTTTTTCCTTGCTTTTATCATTCTCTCACTCACTCGGGCATATTCATCTGTGCAACAACTGTTCAGGACGTAGCTGCTTTGTCCCAGCCTCTGTTCCGAGTACTAGGGATGATGCAGTGGACAGAATAGAGCCCCGGTCCTCATGGAAATTACATTCTAGTGGTAAAGGACAGACAACAGACACACAACCTATAGCATGTCAGTGCATACATTTAATGACATAATGCTATACTTTTTCCCGCAACCGTTATCTTAATCAACGCTCAATTCAATGAACAATAGTGTCTTAAAAATAAGAAAATGTCATATTCATTTCTTATATTCATCACAATATTTCTGGAACATTTTTGCAATTCGTGGCAAAGAGAAATTCTGGAGTTTCCCATTTGTGACCTGGACTGAGCGCTAAGCACCCATTAGCCATTTTAATCGTCTCCACATCCTCCTGGTTTAGGATTTATCCTCCACGTCACGAAGCAGGAGGCTTCCCAGATTGTGGGGGACACTGTCCAGGTTTGGTTTTGATGTGTTCTTCGGCTGCCCGGCACAGAATTCCCCTCTGGGAGATACTCCCTAGTATGTATGGTTGGTGGTCTCCATGAACAGGTCCTGCCTCTTTGTACGGATGGACACCAAGTTACAGAGGTCCTCCAGCTTCTTGCTTCTGGACAGAGGGCGAGGGCGTGTGGCCGGCCCAACCACAGACCCTCCCACTGCACGCTGAGAGCTGAGGGAATGAGACAAGGACCGTGAGAACCAGGAGCCTGGCCGCAGCGGCCTCAACCGCTCAACTGGAAAACCATCCAGTGATAAGGGGCCAGGGCCCCAGCAACACACCGCTCTTGGTGACGGTTCCTACCACCCTTGGTCCTGCTGGTTCTCCCAGCCTGGTGCTCTAATTCTCTGAGCTACCTGATATTTTTTTCCAAAAAGGGGTGCCTGGGGGGCTCAGTCGGTGAAGTGTTTACCTTAGCTGAGGTCATGATCTCAGGGTCCTGGGATTGAGCCCCACATTGGGCTCCCTGCTCAGCGGGGAGTCTGCTTCTCCCTCTGTCTCTGTGTGCACGTGCTTTCTCTCAAATATATAAAATCTAAGGGAAAAAAAAAGTTTTCTTGTAAATTGGCCAGAACTGGATTTCACAGCTCAAAACCCCGACAGCTAACACTTAAGAAAGCTGGCCGAGTCAGTGTTTGATTCTACGTCTAAATACAAAGTCCGTGCCTCTCATTGAAGGAAGACAAGCTGGTGGTCAGTTACTTATTCAACAATTACTCTCAGCCCACGGTCTGCATTGCAGCACCGGCCCAGAAATCCCAGCATGGGACCGAACCCAGCTGGGACCTGGCAAGAACCAGTCTCCATGGAGCACTTGACTCCGTCACTTAAACCTTCTCCCTGTCCTAGCAGCGCGTGGAAACTTCCGTTTACAGTTTCTGGGAATTCTGCGGGATCCTCTGCTCGGAGGCTACTGGCCTCCTGTCCCTTGCAGATTGTTTTTCTGCAGACCAAAAATGGAATTTAGTGATTCTTCAAGTTCTTCCAGTGAGACTGTCTTCTGTTGACCCTGAGTTCCTTACTGTCTTCCACTCCCTGGCTGCCTTTGGCTCAGGACCATCGCAAGGACCTGGAGCAATGATCTGGGGTGGAGATAAGCCAAGAAGACTGTCGAGTGCAAGAGTTCGCAGGCCTCCGTCCTTGTTTTACTCCTGCTGCTCTGAGGGTGTGGGAGCAGAGCCGCAGGGAACAGGGAAGTGTGCAAATGCAAATTTTGAAATTGTTTCCTGCCCTCAGACCAAACGTGGCCAGGAGTACAAGCTGTACATTCGTTCGTTCGTTTCTAAAACAAGCTTTGTTGGGACTTTTGTACCACTCAGTTTTGGAGGACCTTCCAATTCAGTGAGTTGGACGAGTCTCGCAGGCCTCTGATCTTCCTTCTGTTTTACAGCAGAGTCTCAGAGCACAAGGCAGAGACGGTGTTCACGCATGCAACAAATACTCGTCGAGGACCCGGGGCTGCTCACTAGACCCCACACACAGCTGCTCCCTCCCGTGCAGGACAGTGTATCCGAACGCACCTGAGCGAGGGGCGGGGGGCGGCGGGGAGAGATCACTACGGGAATAACCTTGAATCTAGTCTAAGTCAGAAGGCCAGTCAGTTACACATTTTCATGACTTAACAAGTATTACCATAAATTATTTGCAACAAACTTCACAAATGACATTCAAATACGCGGTCTGTCACCACTAAACACTGCTCTGGAAGGCGAGGGTAGTACTCAATGCTTTCTGTGCCTGCGGTCTTCTTGGCATTTTTTATACTTTTTCTTCATTTCACCCCAGCCACCACGATGCTATTTGCTCAACTAATACAGCGTTTTTCAACTTTAGTGTATCAGAATTACCCAGAGGGCTTCTGAAAACACAGACCACTGGGCCCCATTCAGTGAGTCTGGGTGGGGCCTGAGAATTGGCTTTTCTAACAAGTTCCCAGGTTACAGTGATGCCACGGGTCCAGGAACCACACTTTGGGAACCATTGATCGAGTCATCCATTCATCCATTTGAACGGCATTGCTTCAAACCTGCCAGGAGCCTGGCCCCTCAGTCAAGAGTTAAGTCAAACATGGTTTTGTAGGAGCTGGTGTCCCCTGAGCAGTCTGCAGAGGGCTTTCTTATGGCCTGATGTACTCCTTTATGACAATCCAACAAAGAGGTATCTTTCCCCCCGTTTTACAGATGAAAATACCACAGCTGAAAGAGACTGAGTGACCTGCCCCAAGTCCTGCTGACAGTTGTCAGAACGCCGATTTGAATCTATGTCTGCTGGATGCAAGCGGCCCAAGCGGCCACCAGACACCACACTACAAGCTGCTCCTCCTGCAACTCTGAGGAGCTCACACACAGTATTGCTGCCGGTCTTTTGCAGATTAAACACACACTACACACAAAACTGATGTTCAGAGAGGTTAAATAACCTGCCCAAAGTCACACAGCGAGGAAGTATCTTAAAACTGAATGTCACTTCGTCTGATGCCAAAGTGCTTTCCCACCATAGAAACCATTTCTCCACGCTGTCTCTAGCTCGCGATCTATCTTAATCAGAGCCAGGAGGAAGACTGTGACCCCAGTTAGCCAGAGCGCCAGGGAGCGGGGAGTTCTGTGCAACGTGTCTGTTAACGAAGACGCATCTCGTGCCTTAACTTACTCAGGGTGTTCTGACAGCTGTCAGGCTACTTCCACCCTAAGTCAGCACACTCTAATGCGATGTTTCCCTGACGATTCAGGATCCTGCGTGCCCAGAACCATCAGCAGGAATAGGGCTCCTTACTGAGAAATGCCCGAGGGGATGCAGAGAGTGCTGGCGGCCCATCGAATTTTAGGGGGAGGGGGCCGGATTACCAAGGAGGAATTAAACTGTATTCTAATCATTGACCTCTTCTGTCCTCAGAACGGAGAAAGGCCCCCACACTGAGACTCCTCAAATGTTTCCATTGGATTGGGTTAAAATTAATCAAGTTTACCCCAATTTGTGTAAGCAGCTGACAAACTTCATTAAAACTCAGTGTTTTTCCGCCTTTGTGACTTGGTAAATCGCAGGGAATGAAGCCTACCCCGACTCCCGTGTACCCTGGTGTTACCCCGTCATCAGGGAGAGAAACGAGCTGTATAATTACCTTTCGAGACATGAATCATCCTTGCTCCGAGGGCCCAGACCCGTTTGATGCTATAAAAGAGCTCGGGGTCGGAGCGCTTGCACACGGTCGCCTCGCCCCGGGCTCATACAATCCCCAAGCCGCCCCGAGGAGATGAAGGTGCTCCCCGCGTCGGGCCTGGCTGTGCTGCTTATCGCGGCGCTCAAGTTCTCCACCGCGGCCCCCTCCCTGTTTGCAGCCACCCCCGGGACCGCACGGAACAACTTCCACCTCGCACAGGTTTGTGAATCTTTACACAATTCCTCCTCCCGCCCCGGAAAACCTGCACGGGTATAACGGGAAAACACGGAACAATCCGTTACTGTTCTAGACCGCCTCCTGAGCGCCCCGGAGCCGAGGAGAGACTACCTCCTGGTCGGCTGAGATCCAGTCTGGTGCACACGGGGGGTTACGCGAGGCACGACCAAATGGACGCGCCTCCACGTAGCTCGCTTCCTACAGAAATTGAAGCGACTTCCCAAACCCCACCAAGACAGAAGGACCAAGTACTGGAGGAATCATGTCGGGGGAAATAGGGCAGAAAAATAAACCCCGAGGTGTCAGTTCGGCACGGGTGAGGTAGGCTGTCGATGTAGCGACAAGCTTCCTGGCGGCCACCAGAAAGATTTCCTGGTTCACACGTTAGAAAACGGCTCCGGCGTTGGGCGCAAACTTGGTCAAAATCTCAAGTGAAGCGTTTGTCCTGGGCGCCTCCCCGCTCCGCCGTGAGAGCCTTTCCTCTCTAGAGCTTGTTCCCAGGGACCTGATTTACCGACACTTTCTGTATTTTCCTCTTTGAAGATCTCTCGGAAATGGTTGGAAAGGATGTGATACAAATCATGTTAGAATTTTTGCAACAATTATGTGACTCCACGTGATTCAATGTTTATTTGCTTCCAAGCGGTTTTTGCATTTAAGGGAAGGTGGCGATCTGTCATCTAAAGAAACATCTCTAGGGACGGGCGCTGGGCTGGCTCAGTAGGCAGAGCGGGTGGCTCTTGATCTCGGGGTTGTGGGTTCAAGCCCACGCTGGGTGTAGGGATTACTTTAAAATCTCGGGGAGGGGAAATGTGTAACGATGGAACTCCCAACATTAGCGGGCGTGTGTGGATGTCTTTGGGCCAGATGTGTCTTTGATCACAGATGTCTTTGGGCCAGGACCTTTCCATTGTCCATCGAATGGGAACACGTCTGTGATTGCCAACCGTGCCTCAGGGGCTTTCCTGCCCGCCACGCCACCCCTGTGCACGTGCACACACCAACTGTTTGCACTCCCATCCATCCTAATTAGTCAGCCCCCCACCATGCCAGTCATCAACATTTTAACATCAGCCCTGCTTATAAACAAGGTAGCGGATGCCGAGAACAGAGCCGTTCCCCTGAGCTTCCTGGGACTGGAGCCCACTGTTAGCTAAACTAAATTCAAGATAAGGTACCTCAGAATTCCGGGGCCTATTTCAAAGTGTTTCGCTGGTACCACGTAGCTTTGGGTCCCTTCTCCCCAGCGTACTTTTCCCTCACCGACCGTCATGCCCCACTGATTCAGAAACTAGGGTCGTGTGACCTCCGGGAGGAGGGGGATCCGAGGCCAGAACCGACGTGAGGGAGTCGAAGACCGTGATTCTAGTCCTGGCGCAGACAAATGACGCTCATCGGGCCAAACCAGCCACACATATCCGTCCACATGTCATCTGCTTCTGTACCACGGCGGCGGAATACCGCAGAACCGAAAATACTCACTATCGGCCCTTCACAGATAAACATAGCTGAGCCCTGAGCAGTCCATGCAGGAATGAGACCAGAGGGCCTCGGGGAAAGATAGGCTTGCTAGGAGTATTTGGGAAGAATGAAGTGGCCTTGGGAGGCTGGGGGTCCCTCGCGACTTCCGCTCCAAAACAAGTCTGCTCTCCTCAGGCTCCCTTACGACGTCCTCTCAGAAAGACCCTCGTCCAAGGACCAGAGAAACCTGGCGAACAGCACGTCTCCTGCCACAGCCCGAGGCACCAGCCCTGGGCAGGGAGAAGGCACCCTCTTTAGCAGGCTAGCGTGATCCGGGCAAACGTCTGAAGTGGGTCCCAGTGACTGGGAAGAATTCACGTCCTACCTTGTGGTTTATAGAAATACAGCAGCTCCCCCTTAACTGCTGTGCACGGCTTCAGTTGCGCACGGTCACTCCTGGTGGGAAAGTGAAAGACCTCCCCTTCTGACAAGAGGGTTCGCTAGCAGCCCGACGCCCCGTCACCACGCCCACATCGTTCACCTCGCTCCATTTCATCCCTCACGCCAACCCCACGAGTTGGAGTGCAGAGCCCACTGTCACATAACTCTCGTCACGGTATAGCGTTACAATTGTACGTTACTACTAGTCATTGGGGTCGATCCCTCGTTGGGCCCCATCTCAGTTCACCTGTATCGTGGGTGTGTACGTGTGGAAGGATCAGTACTGATAGGGTTCGCTTCTATCTGCAGCTTCAGGCACCACTGGGAGCTTCGGATCGTAGCTCTGTGGATGCGGGGGGACTTCCGTCTGTAACAACCTTACAGTGCAGCCGATGAGACACTACGAAAGTACGCGGGGGAAGTGCTTCCGGGCAACCGTGGTCCACGGAAGGCTTCCTGCCGTATGTGCTAGTACCGTTAAGTCCTGGAGAAACGCCAGTGAACAAAACAAGTCCAATCCCTGTTCTCGGGCACTTACGTGGGGATAATGGGAGTGGGGGGGGGGTGCCAGGAGGAGATCAACAAGTAGTCAATCAACAAGCGTCCAAGATTATTTCAAAGCAATAAGTGATATTGGGGGAAAAGATGAGCCACGATGATAGTGACTGGGGGACAGCGGGGGACATTGTCACCTGAGGAGTCCAGGAAGGCTCTTCTGTGACGTTTGAGGTGAACCTGAACTACATGAAAGAGCCGGTCACATGACTATCTGGCCGGTCACGTGACGATCTGGGGTGAAGGAGCCTGGGGGCCGCATCAGGCTGGTGGCAGGCGCTGGGAGACCACGCGCAGTGGGCCTGGCCGGGTCCCAGAGCCAGGTGGCCAGTAGACCAGGGAGGCCTGGGAACTGGGGTCAATATAAGTAGCTGCCACAGGACCCTCTTCTTTCCACAGAGAATGGATTATTTCTTGCGCCTGGAAACACCAGACAGGCAAAATTTTCAAATGCCATATGGCTCCTCCCAACCCGCGAGCACAACACTCTACACTTAAAGGATGAGCAGATTTTTAGTTGACTGACTTAATGCCCACTTGCATCTTCTAAATTCGGTTTTGCTGATGAGCATAAAGGCTTTGAAAACAATGGACTAATAAAATGCTTAGTGTCTTTTATTCTGTTTTTGTTTGCTCTTAAAAACCAATAATATTGGGGCACCTGAGTGGCTCAGTCAGTTAAGTATCTGCCTTCAGCTCGGGTCATGATCCCAGGGTCCTATCAGGCTACTTGCTCAGTGGGGACCTGCTTCTCCCTCTGCCCCTGCTTGTGCTCTCTCTCTCTCTGGCAAATAAATAGATAAAATCTTTAAAAAAAAAAAAAAGAAAAGGAAAAAACCCAGTAATATCAATAGAACATTTAAAACAACATTTAACAGTTTGTTAAATTGTCCTTTAAAATAATATAAATTTTCATTATCACATTACTATGAACTTATAATTAAAGATAATTAAAAATTAAAATTGAAAGCTTCCAAATACAGACTGTTAAATTCAGGTGTTTTTACTACCATTTTAGTTTCTGTGCATGAAGAGATTTTTTTAAATTATTATGTTTGGTTCCTAACTTTATCACTGATTATTATTGCATAAGAAAATTTTGATTTTTATACTGTTTTCAAAAACATCACCTTAAGGAGTTACACATATTCCAGAATATAAGTGAGTTATAATTTATTGAATTGCTTCCTTTGCTGGACCCATGGATTATTTCCATATGAACAGTGTTGCTGTGAATATTTCTCTACACCAGCCTGAGCTAAAGGATGATTTTTTCAGCACAGATTTCCAGAAGAGGAATTAATACGTGAAAGGGTGCACACATTTAAAGTCTTCCGTACCCTGAAAAGCATTCTCACACTGAGGACCTCCCTGGATTCTGACGCAGGTGTGGTCCATAGAATAAGCTCCAGCCTCGCGTTGTAGGTGAACGCACGGAAAACCCAAGACACGAAGGGCGTTGCCGAACTTGTTAGAAGCTGGGATTCCTCACCCAGCATCCCAAGTCCTCATGATTCCCTCTTTGCGACTCAGCCCAAACAGAAGGAAATGTGGAAGAAACCCTATCGTGAACTTCCTCGTGTTTTGAAGCACATACGAGTTTTAAGTTCTTAATTCTCAAGAAGGATGCCAGGAACGCGCACTGAACAAAGAGCTGGAGCTGGGGAGCCCGGCCATGCAGCCTCTATTATTTTACTCTCTCCGGTGCTGAAAGAGAGCAGAGAGAGTACCCCCGAGAGCCAACTCTAAAATCCTGTCATTTGAACAACGGGGGAGTGGGAAAGGTGGGGAGCAAATAGGACAGTTCTGGGGGGGCATAAACCCTTTGACCCCCAGGGCCAACAGTGCCCGGAGTTGAGCCAACAACACCCAAGTGTTGGAATTAACACAAACACAACATCTAAGTGCTTCCCTGAACATCTGGAGTCTGGAAAGATTCGAAAACCTTGTCCATAAATTTGGCAAGAAAGTTCCCAGAACAACTTGGGCCCTGAGTACTCAGAACACCTGATAAGTCTTCAAAGAAGCAAACTTGCATATTTTACCTAAAGAAAAAGAGCCCAAAGGTTAACTGAACAAGTACTCTGAGCCTAGAACTGTGTCAGGTACTGTTTTAATCCTATCTTTCATGGATAAACCTTTTGAGCTGCAAGTCTGACATCTTCTGCATATGTTAAAGAAAAAAACATTGTAGAATCATATATGTTCAAGTAGAAACGTTATAAAACATGGGTAACCAAAAAGAATCATTCTCAATAGCATCACTACGATAAAACCACTGTTCATCCCTTCATCTGTGTTTCTCAAAACACTTGGCTATGACTCTGGGCTGGGGCGAGGGTGAGGGCATGAGGCAGAACTGGACCCCATTTTTATTTAAAGTATCAATGTTTTGCTCATCATGGATTTCTTTGCATTAATTTTTATTTTCTTAATGTTGCATTAAATATTATTACCCTTGATTACTGAGTTTTGGGCGATCCCTGTCTTCCTCACCCTGGTCCAGGTTTGTGAGCATTTACCTGTGTGCGTCCGTATGCACACACTTTTCTTTACAAACGTGGCTGATTCTGTAAGGATACTTGTAAATCTCTTTCCACGTAAGATATCATGAGCATCTTCTCGTATGACCGAAAATTAGAACACAGCATGTGCCACGCATAACCTAACACGGGAACACAACCCTTGAAATCCAAACTGCTCAGCTGCGGAGCCTCTGGTCTTCTGCACCGAGCTTACCTCCGAAAGAGCGTAATTCAGACTCACTGTGAGCACTGTGTTCTCACAGCATCAACTCGAGCAAACACGAGAGGCTCCGAAAACGTCATCGTGCAAAAAAGATCAGAAACATAAAATGCTTACTTGCAGAGATGGGAATGGAACCGCATGGCCGCTGCTGTTTCCAGAGCCCCTCGCCGGCTCCAGGGCTGGGGCTCCACGCGGCCCCCTTCTCATCCTCTTGGGTCCTTGTCCTGTTAAGATTCTCACAAGGAACCACTACCAGGGAACTGAGTTTCCCCGGCCAGCAGGGTGGGGGGTGAGGATCGGCTGACCCCCCAGGAGCACATCTTACTCCTTTTAATTGTTTCCCGAACTGCAGTCCACGTTCACAGCAGAAAACTCTGGGATCTAGGAAAGGACGAAAAATAAGTCGTCACCCACAGTATTCCAGCCCAGAGGTAAACAAGCTCACTCAGACCCGTTTCTTTCCTTATTGATGTTACTCGAGTTCATACAAATTACACGCGTAGGTTAATTACCAATATATCAATTGCCCAATTTTCAAGGTTAATTTGCGTATTAACCTTATATTAATGTACATATATAACAAACAGAAGCATAATATGTACACGTATACAGGGTCTGACTTATTTTTGAAATTATGATTATAATCTGTATAAAGCTTACCTCTGCATTGTCATTACACTTAGTGCCTTATTCCGCGCCATTAAATATCTTTCAGAAATGGGACCTTCGAGGCCTAGTATTACTTCATATGAATGTGTAACACTATACCCAACAAATCTGCTATTGCTAGACAGTAAGGTTGCTTTCAGTGCTTTATTATTTATGTATATAAATATGTACATATAACAGAAATCCTACCCATAATTTATATAGAATATAACTAAACATATAGTTAATGTGATAGTTATATGCACTAAATAAATACCTCTTGTATAACATATAAATATAAAATTTCACGTAAAATAAAACATACACTAAATCTTCAGCTGCTCTGTGTTTCCCTGAAATGCGGTGGCGGTTGAAACCCCTGGGCCAGCAGTGGGCTCTGGCTCTCACCCCACGTGGGAAGTCCTAGAAAAGTGTCTTGAACGATGAATGTAGAGGTTTTGAGCCTTAATGTGCACATGAACAGCTTGTAATCTGTGGGTAATTTTACTTGCCTCGGGGGACAAAGGGCCAGTCGTGGAAGGCTGCCCTGGGAAGGCAGGTTCAAGGCCACGCTCTGCTCACTGAGCGACGGAAAACCAGCAGGGAAACGGACGGGCCGCCTGCCTTCATCTATGATGAGAGGTTGCTGACAGAAGGCCTCCGAGTGTTAAAAACGTACCACTCTCGTGTGATGTACCAGGAAAACATGGCACCAGTGACTGCCTTCTTGGGAAATAGAATAGTCTTAGTTTTGAAAACTGAGTAAAGATTTCAATGACAAATAAATGCTCTGTGGGGAAAGTGTTCACATTCATTTCCTTCCATTATTTTTTCCTCTTATAATAACTAGTCCTTATAGGAAAACTATAAAATGCAAGTGAGTAAAAAAAGAAACTGTACGATCCCCACGACCCAGCTTAACCATTGTTAATAACGTGGCATCTATCTGTCCGGGCTTTATCTAGGCGAATGTATCTGATTTTTTTAAAAGATGGGAATATGCGGTCCATGCTATTTTTAGCTTGTCGAGAATATTGTCCCTTTTCTAACCCAAGCATGAGTCTCTCCCAGAGACCATGCCGCAGACATGTCAGCCTGCCTCTCCGTTCCAGGCCTATCTTGACAAGTATTACACCAGGAAGGCAGGGCCCCAGGTCGGCGAGATGGGGGCGCCAGGAGGCAGAGCCCTGGTCAAGAAGATCAAGGAGCTGCAAGCCTTCTTCGGCCTCCGCGTCACCGGGAAGTTAGACCGGCGCACGATGGATGTCATCAAGAGGCCTCGCTGTGGAGTTCCCGACGTGGCAAACTATCGCCTCTTCCCAGGTGAACCCAAATGGAAAAAAAATACTTTGACATACAGGTAATGAGATGGAGTCTTTCCAAAGTCAGAGAGAAACACCCTCTCTCCTTTTCTTCTCTTTTAGAAAAAATATCTTCCTTCCGATCTGTATGAGAGTCCTGACTCATCACAACCATAAGGAAGGCTTTTTAGGGCTAAGCTGTGGACAGTGACATTGGAGGACTCGATCCAAAATAGGACCTCATGGTCATCCTAATGGCTGGCCACTTCTGGCACCACAATTTTATCAGAGACAACACACTTGTCTTTAAAGAAAAATAATCTAGTTTAAGATTAATAACCTGACAGTACCAACCAGTTTTCTTAAAACAAGTTCCTCAATCAGAAGGAAACAAGAAAACTCACCGAATAAGAAAGCAATTTTTTTATTAATTTCAAAAATAGTTTATTGATGATTTATTAATGCCTACTATAGACATTTGATTTTGGAGATACAAAAGTGAGTCAATCCCGTTCCCTGACCCTTGCAGACCTTTTCGGGAGACACACAAGCAAACAGATCCCTGGGACAGGTGCGAGCCTGCAGGTCTAAGCAGAGAACTGTGGTGGCACCTAGAGGGAGCTCAGGACCCACTGCTGGGCCAACTGGCCTCCTTCCCGGGGGTCCTCTCCACCTGCAGGTCCTCTTGGGCCTTGCACCTGCTGGACAGACGTGTCCTTGCAAACGAGCGGCCTGCACCTGCATTTTTCCCCCGGCCTGGCAGACGGCGAGGGTTTCCCCAGTACAAGAGGAGTCCGTGCAGATAGGGGCGTGCAGTGGGGTGGTCCATGGGCAGGTGCCGCCCAGGGCAGCGGAGAGCCAGGCCAGGCGTGGGGCCAGATTTTGTTCTTAGGATGAGCACATCTGGCCGATACCTGGGGACGGGGCGAGGCCGGGTGTTCCAACAGTCCCTGCAGGGCTGTGCCAGGGCTGGCTCCTCACGGCTCACAGAAGCCCGTCTTCAGACTGGCAGGAATTTTGCACCCAGTTGTTAGGGGCAAGCTGGTTGCCAAACAGAGCCATTATTAAAAATTAAGCTCTACATACCTGCAATTAAATAAATTGTATTTGTATACCCATTATTATATATTACACTGTGGGTGTCATATAGAATTAAAAATAAAAGGTGATCAGACGCTGCTTCCGGGTCCCTGTCCCACACGTTACTACTGTCTGTTCACGAGGCCGTTCACGTTTTTACCCCAGGATGGGAGTAGCGTACTGCCAACCCTTCGCACGGGGTGACGGGTTGCTGGCTTGAAACTATCGCCAGTGAGACCGTTTACAGTCTGGAAATAAGCAAAGCTCTCAAATGAGAAATTTTGGTCACGGAACCTGCTGTTAAAGGGCACCCCAGCTGGAGTCCACACGGTGGCGCTCTGAACACAGTTATCGCTCTGCTCACGCCAAGGCCACCAAAACCAAAACATTTGGGAAAGAACCGCCCTGTAGGGAGTTGAACAGGACAAATGTGTCTCAGTCCTTGAAGCCTTTCCCTTCATTTTCTTAAAGCGTATCACAGAATTTCAGCCTGTGACTACGCAGAGACAAGGGGACGCGATCGGGCTGCTTGGACACTCAGAGAAGTGTATTATTTGGCAGTTTTCCCTGGACGTCCCAAACCCACCCCCCCAGCAGCTCCCCCGCCCCAGAAAGCAAGCCAGCAAGCACGGAACTCACTAGAGGCTGTCCGCGTATGCTGTGCGGGTGTGGGCCTCAGAGGAACCTGTTCTAACAGAACCCGGAGGACTGACAGAGAGGGAATACAGCTTGGAGCTTATGTGCAGATGTGGGGAGTCAGAACTGGGCTCCAGTCCTGACTAATCATAAAATGCGCAGTGTCATTACCTCTGAAGCCTGTGGTGAAGACGGGACAGGCCCGGGCCCGTGTCTAGCGGAGTGTGTGCTCCCGGGGTGTCTACTGTTCCCCTCTTGTCTCAGGGGTCTCCAGGTACAGACTCATCTCCGTGCTCCTTCCCTCTCCACGGAGGGTCAGTGTTTGCCGTACCCCCTGTGGGACCCGGCCCCTTCCCTTTGGGCCCCCAGGATTGCCCCGGGTGGTTCCTGGTGGAGACAGCCCACCTCCATCAGAATAACCCAAGACACCTGCTGAAATGCAGGTCTACGGGTCGCACCTGTGTGTTTTTACCCAGCTTCTCAGGTAGTCCTTGCAGGTGCTAGAACCACCGCCACCCAGAAGGCCTGAAACACCACTAGCTTTTATTCAGTAGTTCATCCGTGTATCGAGTGTTTGCTAAGCACCTACGATGGCGAGCGATGGATGAGGAGCTGGAGAAACAAAGCAGTCAGGTGTCTGCTCCCGGGTTGGCTCTCGCTCCACATCCGGGATGCCCGCTGCACCTGAGGTCCTGCTGAGGTCCCGCCGAGGTCCCCAGGGCAGCTCTCTCCCCCTGCCCTCCCTCCTCCTGTCAGGAAGCCCCAGCCCGCGCAGTCTGGGACAGTGCGTCCTACAGAACCACCCATCCTCTCCACCCACGGCTCATCCCCAACGCTCTCCACTGTTCTGCCTTCAGAGGCCCTTGTCACACCAGGACCTCAGGAAAGCTAACGCTTCCTCTTTAGATACGCATTAGTTTAAGCACAAACATCCCCCCCACTGAGGGAAATCCCGAAGGCCTTTGAATAAGAATGTGCAAAACCTCCAAACTCAGTGTTTTTATTTTTTACCATTGAAAATTTTCAGTCCCTTTTGGGGAAGAAGAGGTCCTTTCTCCTTTAAAACCATTTGAGGGGAAATGAGCTCTTGCTACTTGGAAATAACACCAGGTTATCCTCTTTTAAAACTCGGGATAATTAAAGAGCCTTGAGAGCCAAACCGCTTCAGCGGCCGGTGATTTCCCTGTTGCCCCGCACGTTGCGGTAACGTAGCAAATAGGGAAGCAACACGAGCAGCCTTGTTCGGGACGAAAGCACCTCCACGGCAGGTCCGCGTCCAACCTTCCGAGTGTTGCTAGCACCTCGGCGGACGGCTGGCCTTGCGGACTCGGAGCGCCCACTGAGGGGAGCGTGTTCCCTCTGCGCCCGCAGGATATCCAAATACACGCCTTCCATGGCCCCCGCGGAGGTGGACAAGGCGGTGGAGATGGCCTTGCAGGCTTGGAGCAGCGCCGTCCCGCTGGGCTTCGTCAGAGTGAACGCGGGGGAAGCGGACATCATGATCTCCTTTGAAACGGGAGGTACTGTGGCTCTTCCTGGTTTCCTCCCCGTCCACGGGAGACACGTCCCAACGTCCTCCCTCCTACACCTTTAATGCGAGGGATCAGTGATCCTCTCCCACACGCGGTGTGAGGGGCAGAGGCCAAGGGCATGGCAAGGTCATGACTGCGTCTGGCCGGGACGCCGAGTTCTCAGCATGTCTCGCCGTGCTGGACGGGGCGGGAGAGTGGACTCCACGCTCTGCCGCATCAGAGACAGAGTGTCCCATTCAGCTTCCCCACTGGCCGCTGCACATCCCCTTCCATACTGGCCAAGAATCTCCCACCTTGAATCCCCACTGAGGGACGTCCACGCCGCAGTGGCCCTGACCACGTTCCCGCCGCAGCAGTGGTCAGCGGAGAGGTGCTGCTGTCTTGTCCACACCTTCTGGAGTCCCCAGGCCTTCCCCACTTCGCCCACCCCTGTACCCCTCCTCACTCTGGTAGGGAGTGGAGGCCTACCTAGGCACAGGGCATGGCGGCCGGCTCTGAGCCCTTTTCAGAGCCGCCTGTCCAGGGAGCCCATAAAGGAAGGGCCGCAACATTCCTTTGCTTTTCTCAGCTTCCAAGTAGCCGAGGTGGGCGAGCGCCTCTGCCTCCTCCCTCCACAGACGCCCTTGCTAAGGGTCCCTGTTACTTCAAGTCTCGGTCTTAATTGAGTCTCAGGCCCTGGGAAGTACGCACTCAGAAGCCAGGAGAGAGAAGGTGACGGAGGTCCTCTGTGAACCTTCAGAGGCGGCCCTGGCTGTGACCTGGCCCGTGGTGGGTTCTGTTCCCCCCGGAAACAGGGCCACCCCAGGGACACGGCACCGTGGCTCACGGCAGCTTTGTAGGCCGACGTTAGCATCTGCCTCTCTCCTGATCTTGCCCGGCTTGCACCCTTTCCCCTCCAAGCCTCAGGGCCCACCATCCAGGAAACCACACTGCTCCGGACCCTGGTGCCCAGCACACCAGATCCTGAGACACCGGGAAACACGGCTTCTACAACAGGCCTCATTTTGTTCTTTCTCCTCTTTTATCAAGTTCACAATAAACCGTTAGCTCAATATAAGCAAAACAAAAACACAGGAAGCCCTAGAAGTTAAGATTTGACGGCTTTACCGCTTGCAGGAGCTTTGTACAGGAAAGCGTATTGAAATGCCAGAGGCACTTTCTCCGTTTGGACCCCTCCCTGCGTTGTACTGCTCGGCAGAAACAGAAAGCGCACATCTGCTCCGCGTGCGCCTCTGTCTTAGCTGAATCAGACCGTGAACGCTCAGCCTGCCCACACGTTCCCATTCCAGCCCGCAGGGGTTGCCTCCCGCTTCTTTTGTAAGAATGTCTTGTGTAAGACACAGACATTGCAACAAAAACACTCACAAAAGAACATTTTTTATTTTTAATGCTAACTATCTTTGAAATGCCAAATATCCCTCTTAATTTTTCAATGGACGAGTCCTCGCTGACATGTGAACTTCTTACAAAAATGAATCTTGGAAAGTAAATGTATTTGTATGAGACGTGTCAACACCATTTAAAAAAAGAAAGTGGGGGTCCAGTCCCTGTAATGTGAAGCATGCCTCAAAAATTGCTAGAAGGACTCACTGCTGTTGGTGTTTGTCCTGCCTGTTTAGATCACGGGGACTCCTATCCGTTCGACGGGCCTCGAGGGACGCTCGCCCACGCATTTGCACCTGGGGAAGGCCTGGGAGGCGACACCCACTTCGACAATGCTGAGAAGTGGACTATGGGAATGAATGGTATATATGCACAATTCACCATAACCTGGAAAATATTGTACCTTCTTCTGGGCCTCCACCATGAAACCCTGAGGTTCAACGTCCCAAGCCACCCTTTAACTAGGGAGGCTGGCTAGGAAAAACAAGTAAGCCAAAAGTCTAAAAGGGAACACAATAAGGGAAGAGAACCACCCTCAGGTGTGCTGTAGACTGTCTGAGCTCTGCTTCGTGCCTGTGGTCTCGAGGACCAGCGATGACCCTCCCCACGGCTCTCGTTTTCTTTATGTAGAATTTACCCTCCTTATTTGTACTTGGAAATAGGCTCTGTTCAGAGATGACCTGAGGAAATCCGTACTCTCCTGAGAAGTGTGAGGGGCCTGGGTTTTAAAGTCCCAGGATGTCATGCCCGTCATCTGGAAGTCCTCCCTGTGAAATGTGTGTGGACGACAGGGGATAGTGTGTCCTAGCCGGGAGCTGGTGAAGTCTCTGCGGCCTACCCTGGGTCTCACTGCCCCTGCTGGCTGTAATTAGGCCCCTCTGTACCCACCCATGGAGCATTGCTGACAGGGAACAAATGGACCGATTGACATTTCCACCCTTCCCCACTGCAAAGCCCCTTCTAGCCACGGGGGAGAGCGTCAGAGTACCGTCAGCAAAGCTCAGCACAGAAGGACCTGCCAACCTTTGAAGAGTCTGGCTATGAGAGGAACATGAGTTTACTATGATTGGGGCATAAATTCTCCTGTAAAGACAGAAAATATTGAAAACAAAACCCCATGTCAATGTTGTCTCTTTCTGTCTCCTATTGTATAGGTTTCAATTTATTCACCGTCGCTGCCCACGAATTTGGCCACGCGCTGGGCCTGGCCCATTCCACAGACCCCTCAGCACTGATGTACCCAACATATAAGTACCAGAATCCCTATGGATTCCACCTGCCCAAGGACGACGTGAAGGGGATCCAGGCCTTGTACGGTACAATCACTCCCCTTCTCTGGCTACCAACCCCAAACGCTCCAGGCGTTCAGTCTCCAACTTAGAGAAAGTATGCGTTGCCAGGGGTTACTGCACAGGTAAAGGTCAAGCTGGGGACAGTAGCCCCACCTGTGCCCTTCTATGAAGAGCTTATTTACCAGATATGAAGGTAGCTTGCTGTCCTAAGACGCACGATTCAGTTGTACATCTTTCCTCCAGAGCACATTGGTCCCTCGAGAGCCAGAGAAAACGCAATCATTTGTCTGGGTTTTGGTGGGTTTTTTGTTTTGTTGAGTGTAGGTCAGAATTTCGGTAGCAAGAGCGGATGCGTGTATTTTGCAGTTCCTACACATGGTTCGTACCCATATGTAGGTAATCGACCTTATGTTCCTAAAAACAGCAAGGGTAATGTTAATAGCTTCACTGCTAGCTGCATAGACAGACCTCGTGTGAGTCACCATCTCACCCAGCCTCGCGACTAGCCTGTTAAGTGTTCAGTGTTTCCCTCCCTGGCCAGCTGAGAAAGTTGAGGCTCAAAGACAGTAAGCATCCCAAGATCATCAAAATTATCTCAGGAGTTAGCATTCTTTCAAAGGTAATGAAGAGTTATTAGAAGCTCTATGTCCCGCCTTCCTCACCAGAAAGACAGGCCCCCAAAGTCCTGAGAGGGAACCTGGAGCGCTCTTAGACCTTGACACTTCTGCTTTCAGGGGTCAAAGGCAGACACTCTAGGAAACGGATGTCCCCTTAGCCTCAGAGACTGGTTATTCTGCCTCCGCTCATCGGAGGCTCTCGGCATCCTCCCAGCCAAGAAAAGGGCCTGGAGAGCCCGGATGCCCCGCCTTCCTTGGGGGCGTTGGCCAACCCGCCTGGAGATGACCACACTCTTCTGAAGACTGCACTGGGGGCGTGGGAGACAAATCTCATCCCGGGAAGCGTTCAGCCAGCTCTACCCACCTCAGAGACAGGGTCCGTGCCACCTCTGTTCCTCCTCTGAGTGACAGAGACAAAGGCCGTGAACGTCTCCATTGTACAAACTTGGCTCCGGTGCCCCAAGCGGCCAGGGTCCAAGGGGAAGCTATTCCCACGGGCCACCGAGAAGGACTGAGCCCCAGTGCCTGCCTGTCCCTTACAGGTCCTTCTGTACTGGAAGGTCACCGCCATGCCGATGGCCACGGTCACGGGGCCAGGGGTGGAAGCGTCTGTTTGGACGTGGCCATTTCTGCACAGGTGAACAAAAGGCACAGGCATGGCCTGACGTCACCCACCCCGGCCACCCCAGCACCTCTGACCCTTAGCAGGCAGCTTGGCACATAGTAAGTGTTCAGAGACCGGCAGCACATTTCTGACGTGGCAACCTTCCAGGTTCTGATCCTTTCCCAAAGCCTCGCCCCACTGCCGACCCTACGCCACCCCAGAGCTTACCCATCCCTCTCTCCTGCGGGTTCTCCCCGTCCCTCACTCCCTCTGGGCACCGCGGGGACTTGCTCAAGGGCAGGGACCCGCCAGCGCCCACGGCTCAGGCAGCCCCCGCGCACATCCTGTCGATGGCAGATGGTCCCCAGGAGCACGGAGTGGGATGAACACCCCCCACAGCTCTCCCCGAGGAGCAGGCCCCTGCCCTACAGAAGGACCCAGCACAAGGTGCCACGGACCTCCAGCGGACCTCCTTGCCACAAGAACTCAGTGATTCCCGAGTGCCTGGTAGAAGGCTTATCGTGCAGGAGGCCCAGAAGTAGATGAAAATGATACGAAAATACACAGGGAAGTTACCGTATTGAGAACAAAGAATTTAATTACCAAGAAATAATAAAATAAATAAAAGTGGCAACTTTAAAAAATCTCTGATTTGGAGCCCCGCAGCCATCAGAGGAGTGACGTGTGACAAGATAACAGATACCATTGTTTTGATGGTTACCGTGTGCCACGCTCTATCTCCAAGCGCTTCACAGACGCGCTTGGGCACAAAGGCCGCCGAGGCAGGTGCTGTCCTCGCCCCCCTCCTACCCCGGTCGCAGATGAAGAAACGGAGGAGTGGAGAGGCTCACAGATGTGCCCGGTTATCGTGCAATTCCACGACTAGCAAAGCTGGGGTTCAAACACGGGTCCGCCTGCCACAGACAGCCACGCACCTTGTCACCCGCCGTTCAGGCCAACAGGCCTCTGGAGCGGAAGGGGCACCACTAGATTCCCAGTGCCATTTTGACCAAGTCACTTTGACTCCTAGGACCCCGGAAACCGTTCCTGGGAAAGCCCACCGTGCCGCACGCGCCCCCTCAGAACCCGTCCAACCCCGACCTCTGTGACTCCAGCTTCTCCTTCGATGCCGTGACGATGCTGGGAAAGGAGCTGCTGCTCTTCCGGGACCGGTAAGCCTTGCACGCGGCACCAAGTCCCACAGACCCGGCTCCGCGCGGCCCTGCCGGGGTCCCTGCTGCTGCCACACGCCAGGGCCGGGCGGAGCTGCCGTGCTGCGTGGCACAGGGTGGGAGGCTCGGGTCTCTGGGGAGACACAGAACGGCCAAAAGCACCATCTGTGGGGCAGCTACCGTGCGCGTGGCCCTGGGCGCAGTGTTTTCCAGACACGTGAGGCACTACTTCTAACATTTTCGCTGCGGGGAGAATTCACAGATGCAGAAAGAAGCTCAAAGGGAACAAGGTGCTGTCCTGAAGTAAGAGTCGCACTGAGTGGCTGAGTTACATCAGCCCGGATTTACCTGCTGTCTGTTCTGTCCATCACTGTATCCCTAGTGAGAGACCCAGTGTGTGCTCCGTAAATATTCGGTAATAGGGGCTGGGTGGGTGGATGGATGGATGGATGGATGGATGGGTAGATGGGTAGCTCCTTCCAAAGCCATCGCTCTGCTGAAGCCCCTCTTTCTCAAGGTCCCTTGACTTTTCAACTGTCAGCAAGCTGCCAGACAGCCCAGACAACGGAGGAATATTGGGTCTTGGCTTTTGTATAGCTACAGCTCCTGGAGAATACCCTGAGCTTTGAGGGTCCAATACCGTAGTTTTAGGAATGTTTCTTTTGGACTGATTAATAGAAGTTTTCGTAGTTCTGTGACTTGTAAAGGATGGTGAGGTGGTGCTGGTATTTAAATTTAATGGCTTAGGAGGGGGCGCCTGGGTGGCGCAGTTGGTTAAGCGTCTGACTCTTGGTTTCGGCTCAGGTCATGATCTCAGGGTCATGGGATTGAGCCCACTCAGGCTCTGCACTCAGCGGGGGGTCTGCTTGAGATTCTCTCTCCCTCTCCTTCTGCCCCTTCCCCCGCTCATGCTCACTCTCACTCTCTCACACACGTGCACTCTCTATCTCTAAAAAAAAATTTTTAATTAAATAAAATAAATTTTAAGATAAATTGAATGGCATAAGAGATTGAGTAACTCATGATGCTGGCGATGCTGGGACCTTCAGGGTCGGTGCTGCAGGAAGAGCTGTGTTTCCAGCTGTGTGAGTTGATCAGTGGGAGAACTGGGTGATCTTTCTTAGTATTTTTATTGTCATGGACATCACTCAGGAAACTTAAATAGAAGTAAATTTAAGATTAGTGTAATAAGGAAAGAGAAGAATTATAATTTGATTAAGCCTTTTGGGTTTGAAATTAATGTGGAAGTTTTCATTAGAAGACAGGAAACGGTTTTTGGTGACAGGTTTTCTAGTTGAAGTAGGTCTACTAACAACGATATTAGCTTTTTGTTGGCTGAAAGACTGATGAATGGTGAGAGGTGGTGAGTAATCATTGGAAAAAACCCAAGGAGTTTGGAAAAGTCATAGAGGGGTGAAGGAGAACTGAATTTTATGTTTTGTGTTCTAAGGTTATGTTCAAGAGCTGGAATGAAAGTGGAGACCGTGTTCATTTTAAGTTAGGCATCATTACGTGAGGAACAGTTGTTGGGGTCATGTTGTGGGAAATAAAAATCCAGCAAAAATTCTCCCAGTTAAAAGGCACTTACTAGAGTGGATTAGGGACCATTATTCTCACTGATTAGAATTAGTGTGAACCAGCAGGGTTGTCCCACCACTGGGAGAAAGTGATTGTGGGGTCATAGACAGCCACTGGGAAGCCTCAGGTTTCACAGGGCTCGGTGCTCACGGGACAGGACAGTTCTGCTCCCCAGTTCTGATGTGGGGGGTCCTCCCACCACCAAGCAATTCTCAGACTCCAGCTGAGTGCCCTACAGTTCAACTCAATTCTGATGCCATCCACCCGGAGGTAACGTCCGCCGACCCCACAGGTTAAGGGCTCCGTCCTACAAGACTGGCCTCCACTTCAGATGCCAGTTCTGACTGATGGGTTCCCATAAGCCCCTCCTTAGGTTTGACTGGTTTACTAGAGCAGCTTACAGAACTCAGGAAACCCGTTCAGTGACTAGATGAAGTTTATCTTCAAAGGGTGTAACTCAGGAACCGTCAGAGGCAGAGATGCCCGGAGCAGCGGATGGGGGAAGGGAGCAAGGCTTCCATGCCCTCCCTGGGTGCAAACCCCCCCATCGGCACATCTGCATGTGTTCACCAACCCAGAAAATTCCCAAAACCCCCTCCTTTGGGGTTTTTATGGAGGCTTCATCACAGAGGCATGACTGATTAGATCATTGGCCGTTGGCGACTGATCCAACCTCCATCCCCTCTCTCCTGCCTGAAGGGGGTGAGGTGGGTGTTGGGACTGAAAGTTCCAACCCTCCCATTATCTGGTTGTACCCTCCAGTAACCGCCCCCGTCTGGAGGTGCTTTCCATAAGTCACCTTGTCGACCTAACAAAGGACACCTTTATCCCTCTCATCACTGGAAATTCGGAAGGTTTTAGTGGCTGGGTGCCAGAAACCAGGAGAAAGACCAGATATGTATTTCCTACTATAAATCACAATATCACAGATCTATTAGCATTTTGATAATTAAGGCTGTGGAGTAAAAGTCTGCAGGGAGAGGCCTACCTGTGATGCTACTCTTCCAATAATGAGGTTGTGGGAAAGGGTCAAGCTTCAAGCCACATGTGTTTTGGGTGTCTTCTCCATCAGTTAAGTGATCGATAGCAGACCCACAGATATAAATAATATGGATTTAATTCATGCCTGTGTGCAGAAGTGAAGGAATCCTGGGTATGTGGGTGATATCAGGAGTCACCATTGTTAGGCCTAACCGGCTTGAAGTAAAGAAGGCAACAATCTTTCCATGTCATTTTGGGTGAGAGCACAGATGCTGCAAACAGCCTGGTAGACCAGCTAGACAGAGTGTTAATGTTTGACTGGTTATATTATTTCCTGTCATTGGGTAGAAGGGAATTAATAAAAAGACACCCGCTACAACTATTTACTCGAATGAAGTAAAGCTGAGACTGGCATCCGGTCTTCGGTGGTGTAGGGAGGTCATGGGTGAAAGCCAAATTGGGCCAGTTTACCAGTTGCAGCTAGACAAAGTACAATTAGCGGAATGAGGTCATGATTAAGGCCAAGTATGCGGATTTGTTGGAGATCTCATGCCTTTACATTAGATAGCCCGGCTCCGCCGCCCGCTCCACACGGGCCCACGAGCCCCTCCTCCTCTTTGGACTGAGGTGCTCTGATGTCACAGCGACTTCCCTGGGAGCCAGACTCACTGTGATAAGCACTGGGTTATCACACCCTCACAAGGGCCCCGTGAGGCAGGAATTACTGCTCCCTTTCCACCGGAACACGGAGCTAGGGAGGGCTGGAGCTGGGACCCACGGCCACACGAAGACCCTCCGGAGCCCTGGCCCCCCACTCTCCTGCCTCCCAAGCTGCCATCGCAGCAAGAATCCCATGCTCCGTAGCTCTGATCCCTACTAGCCAACACCAAAAAGTCCCAGAGTGCTGGTGAAGCCTGGGCAAAGAACAAAGAGTTCTTTCAACCCTCAGCGACGATGCAAACCGCAGACAGCAGGGAGACCTCGGGTCCGGCCTGGAGTTCCCCGTCACCAACAATAACCTGTTGAGGAGACATTCCCACGTGTGGGCGTCATCTCCACACGGGGTGTTTCCAAAGCAGGACAGGGTACAGCGCCCTTCCCGGTCACCGGGACCGCATCCTGCTGTCCGCCACGCGTAAAGGTACACGGGCACAACCCAGCGTTGTGTTTGAAGACAAATGGGCATCGACTACACTACGGTGAAAGTTGCAGATACCTACCCCTTACACGGACCTGTATCTGTACGTTTAACGCACGTACATCGGTTCTTTCCAGTAGACGGTGGGAGAGTATGGCTGTCCCACATTCCTCAGGCTGTTAGGGAAGAGGCGAAGCAAGTGGGTAGAACGACAGCCACTCCAAACTGTAGTTGCCCCTCTCAGATGATCGTGGGTTTTACCCAGTTGAATTTTGCCCATAAAATCAAGAATATCACAATCAGCGGTAGACCTCAGAAGTATAACAGCATTTTGCACATGGAGTAAGTGTAAAGCCGACTGTGTTCAAATCCTTCATGTTGGAGAGAAGAAAGGTGCGCCCTGTCTGTGTCTCAGCCCAGCAGACGCTCCTGCCTGCCCGCCGGGTCTCCGGGTCCTAATCCAGAGCCATCCTGTCACTCATGCAGAACTGGGCCACCTCAGACAAGCACTGCAGTTCAACTCAAAGGAACTCAAGCCTCTGACTGGTATGTGTTTGAGTTTGTGAGGAAAACGCGGGGCAGCGGGTCCTGTGCTCCAGGCCCTCTCCTGCCAGTCAGATAAACAGCCACAGGGAGAAGAACGTTCTTAGACCATCTACGTGCCTCGAACACGTTGGATAGGCTGGTCCACATTCTGTTCTCTTCTCAAAATATCTGTCAGTAGCTAACGGTCACGTTTTGGAAGATGTTGTGTATCTTCGATCAGCAAAGGAAAGCATTTTTAAGGCTACGCAGTCGGAAAGGAAGACAAGGATGAAGAGGGTCCTGAGGAGTCGCCATCTTTAGTGCAGGAGATGGTGCAAAGGAAGAGTCAAAGACAGCAGACGGGAAGTCAAGGAGACTTGCTGGACACAGAAACTCTGTGTTAGATGTGCCGCGTTCAAGGCGGTGACGATTCTAGCGGGTTCTGTAGCAGTGGGCCGGGGCTCAGGGGCGCCCACAGCTGGAGGCTCATGGATTTTAGAAGCTCCCACGCGGAGGAGGCAGGTAAAGATCTGAAAACAGACTCTAATAATACTAACTGATGTTTCACAATCGCTCACAACGTGCTGAGTCTTGCGCGTGTTACAGATACTCATTTGATCCAGCGTTACTTCCCCAGCTGTAGCTTTAACCCACTTGGCATTGGAGACAGGATCCCTTCATGGAGCTTTCCCAAACGGATCAGCAGTGCAGGGCGCCGGGGTGGCTCCGTCGGCTGAGCATCCGACTCTTGACTTCGGCTCAGGTTGTGATCTCAGGGTCGTGGGATTGAGCCCCGCGTCGGGCTCCAGGCCGCGTGTGGAGGCTGTTTGAGGTTCTCCTCTCCTTCTGCCCCTCCCCCTGCTCATGCACACTCTCTCTTTCTGTCTCCCTCTCGAATAAATAAATAAATCCTCAAAGTGATCAATCTGGAAAGGGATGCTGGGACCATCAGACTGAGGACTGAAGAACAGGGACAGAGTGGCCAGGACGATTTACGTGTGTCATTTCAGAGGAGTCACGAGGGGGGGTCCAGGTCCAGGGAGTGAGTGGAAATGGTGATACAGACCATTCACCTGAGAGCCGTGTTAGTGACAAAGAGAGGTTCGTTAGGATCACAGCTGGAACGGGCAGCAGGGTCTGAGGAGGAGTTTCCAAAACTGGAAACTACCTGGACATGTTGGGAGACAGGACTAGGAGCGGTGGAGAGACGGAAGTGCAAGGCGCTGGGGGAAGGAGGAACAGTACATCCGTCACTCCTACTCCGGGACAGGACTCCGGGATCTGGCATTTGGAGGGTCCACAGGATTGAGCAAAGCGCACACTGAGGGGGACATCGTCCTCCTTCGGTCTCCTGGGGACGTGTCTCCGCTGGTTGTAAGACTGCATCACGAAAAGTCAACAAGCGGCAGTGTATTACTTAGACGGAGTCTGGGTTATATATTAAGAATTCAGACAAGGAGGCAGAGGGTGTGTTACGATCCTTGATTCGTTTGCTCTCCTCTGAGCTCCTTCCTCCTGGCTAGGTTTGGGGCCCTTCACAGGTTATGGCTTCTGCACATGGGCGTCCCCGGGATCCTCCAGTGGGAGAAACACGAGGTGCAGCTCTGACTATTTTTAAGCACCACTACGTTTGGGTTTTTAATTCTGCGAGCTGTGTTTCTCTGGGGCTCAATGAAATGAGTGACAGGTTTGATTTCTTGGCCTCCAAAGCCTTCTGACCTAAGCAGCCCTGGTTGGTGAGCCCCCAGAATGAGTGCGTGTCAGCCAAGACTGCGAGTGTTTGTACTTCACGGTTTCCACTGACAAAACTTTTATGTCAGTGAGGCACATTTGGAAAGACACTTAGTGCTTTGGTAAACTCTAAGTCTTACCGATCATCGGTAGAATGAAAACATGTCTTTCTGCAGAGTATCTACGAATTATTGTAAGAGTAGTCGAGAGCTTATAAACATTTTCAGATGCATTGTCTGAATTCCTCCTTCGAAGTATTAGCACACACATTATTAGTATTCCCACTTTTATTTGAAAGAAGGAAACCAAGTCTCAAAAATTGAGTGACTCACACAAGGCCACACATCCAATGATAACACCAGGCTTCGAGCTCCTAGCGAGAGATAAGCAGCAAGAAGAGAGATCCCTCCTCCCCCTGAAACTAAGGAGCGGAATGAGCGAGAACAGAGTCCAGGAGAGTAAAGGGTTGAAGACCATGAACCGTGAAGGTCCCCCCTCGGCTCCTGCCGAATCCCCCGACGGTCCAGCAACGAGGGGGTGACGGGCTCCTTACACAGGTGGGGGGTGAAGATGGTTGGGGACAACACAGGAAGAACAGAAGTTGGGCAAATGTGGGTCACATCCCCTGGTGTGCCGGGCGCCCCGTAAGCCAGAGGACAGGAAGACAGATAATGATGAGGCTGCCCCAGGTGAAGGCTACCAGGGAACTAATCTCAAACTTGAATAAGCTGCTGTTCTTTGAGAAAAGAGATAGAAAATTTCAGAGAATATGAAAATCAGTAATCTTATGAGTTCCTCTCACTCCCTGGCACCCATTCATTGAGCCAACGAGTATTTATTGAGCCCTGACTGTGTGCCAGGAGCAGCGATGGCTCCTGGGAGCGTGGAGATAAACAGCACAGCTAAACATCTAATCAGCAGATCCCTACCATCAAGAGGCACCATTGTCTCGCCCTCCTTATCAAAGATCAGCTGACAGACCTCCGATAAAGTGCTCACGGATCTCCATGACCCATTGACCCATTCCCACACACCCCGCAGCTGCTCTCTTCCAATACGTTCACAGATTGGTTTTCTTTTTACTTATTTTTTACATCCATTTACAGATGTATTAGGAGGTTACGAGCTATACTTGGGGTTTTGGGTCAATTTTAACCCATTTATGTTTGTAATCTATAGCGCCAAGCTTGTAAATGCTCTGGGTATGTTCATTACCCACCACTAGTATTGAAAATTTTCATGATTACAATTTCTTCTGGAATCTGTGCTACGTTCCGTAAGTGATGGACAGTTTTTTCTTCTACCTTGTGGGCACAGTTTATACATTTTAATACATCATAACACTGTTTAAACCAGGGTTCCTTGACTTTGGCAGTACTGATATTCTGAGGCAGACCAGTCTTTGTTGGGTTGGGTTGTCCCAGGCACTGGGACACGTTGAGTGGCCTCCCTGGCTGGCTTCTCCCGCTGGAGGCCAACAGCACTGACCACTCCCGGTGATGACAAGCACGACTGTCAGCAAACATGGCCAAATGTCTCTGGGGGCACAAAATCACTCTTGGCTCAGAATGACCACTCCACTTCCCCTTAGTCCTCACAGTTCCTGCCATGTCTTAACTCAGGGTTGATTTGGAAAGGAATTTTAGATTCTACGATGTGTGCAAAGTTCCAAAAGTACACTTCCGGTGTGCAGGAGCTCTTAATCACGACGTCTTCCCAGCTCTCCTACTGGGTGGTGCGGGACATCCACGCCCTAACTGCCAGTGAAAGAAAGGGCTTGCATTTGCCTAGAGCCACCTTTTGATTTTTAAATGAAAAATGAAAGCAAGTATTTCCCCGCGTTCGGGTGCCCGAGGTGAAAGCGGCTGGAAGTCGCCGTACCTCATCAGAGACGTGATTCAGATAGGGCCTCGCCTGCCGCCTTCCTCACCCCACCATCACAGCCCCTGAAATGCAGCTCGGTGCCTGGGTCAGCATCCAGCGCAGTGACAGGAAGAGTCAGCATTTCACAACCATGTATTGAATTAAGTGAAAGACACTTGCTTATGGATTTCTCATCAGGTTCCCAATTAATGCATTGTTATCAAAAATCAGATGGCAGGCTGTGGACACGATGCGCTTATCTGTTTTCGTTACCCAGATCTGCGGGGTTCCCCAGACCGGTGCTCATGTTGTGGTGGCAGAGAGGAAGGAGAAGGGGCAAGCGGTCCCTCACGCCTTCAGAAAAGCCTAGATCTGACGAACGGGGTCGAGCTATGAACAAGGAAAGCGGAGATAACAAGGCGGGATGAACAAGGGGATGGGATCAGGTGGAAATGATTATTGAGACAGCTGCCTTCGAAGCCGGCTCTGTCTGCCCCTAACCGCCACATGACCTTTGGGCCCACCAGCCTTCCTGAGCCTCGGTGTTTCATCCGTTAACACAGACATTCTAGAGCAGGCTGTGAAGCGTAGGGTGTGGGACGGGCCAGCACACCTGCCACGGACGCCTGCCACCCCGTGTATCGTGCATGGTGGGTGCCCAGTCAGCGGGTGGGTGAGGCCTGGGCAAATTATAATGTTTAGAGTGGACAGTATCTAGCTCTATGGCACTTCATGGTTTCTAATCACTTTCCTGTGCATTCTGTCCTTGGATCCTCGGAATGACCTCCTGAGACAGGGTAGATATTATTATTTGCATCTAAGAGATCAGTAAGACTGAGCTTGGAGGTGCCGGTCAGAGTTAGAGCTCAAGCCTACGTCTCCTAAAGCATGGCGGTCATGATGCCGCGTAGGGCACGAAGACATGTCTCTCTCAATAAAGCTCTTTCAAATTCATCGTCCGCTTACAAGGCCCCACCTGGGACACCTTCCCCAAAACCCTGAATGTGGTGGAATTTCCCTCCTGCGGGGTATGCTCTGTGTTCACATCCTAAACTTGACTGTGTAGCACTGGTCCTGTCTGATTGTAATCCTAACTGCCTAATCACGCACCTGTCTGCACTCCTGGGCTCTAAGCTCCCTGAGGCAGGACTGGGTCTCGTTCAGTGTCTCATCTACCACAGTCCCTGCTGACAGGCACTCCGTAAATATTTGCTAGATTAACTGAACAGGAAAACTCAACGTAAGATTGATGAGTTCCTACAGTAACTACCCAGAAAATTAAATGTCGAAATTCATTATAGTTTCCCTATCCACAAATTATTTTAATGTATAGAGTCTACTTTCTACAGAGTCAAGTAAACTTGTATTTTATAAAAATGATTTTCACTTCCAAAATTCAAAATGGACCCCATTTACATTGACTATTTCACCCCAATACCCTTATGATACTGCCACCGTTTTTTGGAAATAATTTTGGATGAGTGGAGGGATGAATTGCTAAAACTTGAGTTAATCTGTGTGTACCAGATTTTCTGTTAACTAGCCATCCATTTCAAGGATAGAAGCACTTTCAATAGATAAGTATTCAATAGATAACTTTCGATATAACTGATAACTGTTAATGTTCTTGCCAGCTTCGTTGGGAATAATTCCCAACCACAAAAGTTTGGTGCAATTGTCATACTCATAACGTCCCAGGATGGTATGTTATCTTTGTGAGAATTCAGTTTTTGAAAGATCAGAATGGGAAGAGGACATTTATATCAAGGGATCCTGGGACTGGAAGGGGCACAGCTTAAATGTGTGAAACACAGCTTAACTCCTGGCTGGATCCTTCCGTGTTTTGAACGTCCTTATGTAAGTGAAGGAAAGGGGATTGCAGGGAGGCGCAAAGAGCAAAAGGGAAAAGAACTGTATACTAAGGTCAAACACTTACGCTCTCCTTAAAAACGAGGCAAGGGCAGGAGGCGTTGAGAAACGGCCCCTGAAGTGTGGCTTGCAGAACACGCCGTTCCCCGTCCCACACAGGATCTAAACCAACCCTCGCTCTCGTGGATTGTCCCGCAGGATTTTCTGGCGTCGGCAAGTTCACGTGATGGCGGGGATCCGACCCAGCACCATCACCAGCTCCTTCCCCCAGCTTATGTCCAACGTGGACGCGGCTTACGAAGTGGCCGACAGGGGCACCGCTTACTTCTTCAAAGGTACCCTACGGATCCGTGGGGGGCAGGATGGCAGGCGCGGCGCCCCACGTGCTGGCAACGTCTAGCACTGGCAGCGCTGGGTCGGGGACCGTGGCACGCGCTCCGGGCGCCCCTTCTCAGGTCGGCATGAAATGCCGCTCTGCTGTACCGTAAGAACGGCAGCAAGGGCCACGACTCTCACAGTGTTCTCAGAGCCAGGGACACCGCGCTCAGTGACAGCACCCCGGGGCTACAGACCCGGTCCCCGCCCCTCAAGGTGGCATGGCGTACCCTACCGAGAGCCTCTAGTCCACAAAAGCCAACACGGAACCCCATGTGAGGAGAATGATGCTCCCAAGCAGCGGGAGTGGAAAGACACCTGCGACTCTGGGAGGTGGGCGCAGTGTCAGCCTCTGGCTCCAGCCCTTTTCTATTAGAGTGACTGGGAATGATCTAACTGCTCTGACCGACCTCAAAGACGGGACAGTGGCTGGCCAACGGGCGCTGTCCGAGAGGTGGCACCTGTCCGTTTTAGCGTATTTTTCTTGAAGCTGAGGGATGAAGGTCCAAGGCTAGCCCTAGCTTGCACATCACAGCATTTGTGTATCGCATGCCCCTTCTCTCCCACGCTCATATATGAGACTCAAATGAGGTTATACACATGAAAAGTATCTTGAAAAAAGTTACTGTGTGAAATTTAAGGCACAGCTGTATCAAAATTAGTGCTTTCCTAAGGCATCACTGGAGATGTTTGCCTCCAGAGTAGTTTTCATTGTATAAAAGCTTATATATTGGGTTACAGCCATGGCAACTCTCCCATAAACTACTCCCACTTGGGATCCTGCCTAGAAATCCTCAAGAGTGAAGTCCACTGCCGAGTGGTACAGAGTTTTTGTAAACTCTGATTTCTGTTTTCAGGCCCCCACTACTGGATAACAAGAGGATTCCAAATGCAAGGTCCTCCTCGAACTATTTATGACTTTGGCTTCCCAAGGTATGTCCAGCGAATAGATGCTGCCGTCTATCTCAAGGATGTGCAGAAGACCCTTTTCTTTGTGGGAGATGAATACTACAGGTATGGCTTTTCTCCTTTTGATTGTCCAGATGTATTCAATGGGAAGAAAAAATCCTTTTGCAGAAAAGAGTGCAAAGCAAGTTTGCAAGAGGCCCATTGACTCCTCTTGGCCATTGGGGTGCCATTTACTCATGGTCGACATGGTCTCTAAGTTAGGAAGCCACCCAAATAAGTGAAGCATTCATTCATGAATCCCATCATTTGCTCTCTAGCACACGAAACATCGTAATCCTTCATGCGTTTATTAACTGGAGCTCCAGTGGCCTAAGAGTAGACACAGCTTCCCCAAATACATTGCTAGCCACAGGGAATGCCTCGGGGCAGAACTGACTCCCTGTTATGTGGATACCAATGAATCCCAGAATACTCTGATTTTGTGCAAAATGGATGTGGTCATGACTGTGGGGCTCTTTGAAGGAAAGTTCTGCTGAAAGAAAAAAAGCCCTTACTGCTAAGTCCTTTCATCAGACCCAGAACATGAAGACTCTTCTTACCCAAAGTGGATACATACACAGTCATCCTGCCCATCTTGCAGACCTGAGTTAGGTGCCATCTGTCATCGCCGTGCCCAGGGTCACACCACATCCCACCTGCTGGGTTTCTGTCCTTAACTGACTCATGTGAAGGGTGAGAAAGCTCTGCCTCTGCACGCCTCCCCCCTACTCCCAGCTCTCACGTCCACTGTGTTTGCTCATCTGAACCTCAGAAGAGAGAAGTAAAACAAACAGATTCTAAGCATTTGGCTATGCTACATACTTTAGGTCCATGATAGGATCTGGTTGGAAGCAGGAGAGTGCCCAACTTTGGTCCAAGGGCTTTCGTTTTATTTTATGTCAGTTATTTATGTTTCTATTTTAATTCCAGTTAGTTAACATACAGTGCTGTTAGCTTCAGGTGTATGATAGAGCGAATCAACACTTCCATACATCAGCCCGTGCTCATCATGACAGGTGCACACCTTCGTCCCTATCACCTGTTTCCCCATCCTCCCGCCCACCTCCTCTCTGGTCACCATTGGTGTGTTCTCTGGAGTTCAGAGTCTGTTTTTTGGTTTGTCTCTTTCTTTCTTGTTTGTTTTGTTTCTTAAATTCCACATATGTGCAAAATCATGGTATTTCTCTTTCTCTCACTTATTTCACTTAGCATTATACCCCCTAGCTCCATCCACATCGCTGCAAATGGCAAGATTTCATTCTTTTTGATGGCTGAGTAGTAATCCATTGTATATATGAACCAAGTCTTCTTTACCCATTCATCTGTCAATGGACATCTGGGCTCTTTCCATAATTTGGCTATTGTTGACAATGCTGCTATAAACATCAGGGTGCATGTACCCCTTCAAATTCATATTTTTGTGTCCTTTGGGTAAATACCTAGTGGTGCAATTTCTGGATTTTAGAATAGCTCTAATTTTAACTGCTTGAGGAACCTCCATACTGTTTTCCAGAGTGGCTGTACCAGTTTGCATTCCCACCAACAGTGTCAGACGGTTCCCCTTCCTCTGCCTCCTTGCCAACACCTGTTGTTTCCCGTGTTGCTAATTTTAGCCGTACTGACAGCTGTGAGGGGGTGTCTCATGTGGTTCTGATCTGTATTCCCTGACGGGAGTGCTGTGGAGCATCTTCTCATGTGTCTGTTGGCATCTGGATGTCTTTTCTGGAAAAATGTCTATTCGTGTCTTCTGCCCATTTTTTCATTGGATTACTCATTTTTGGGGTATGGAGTTTAATAAGTTCTTTATATATTTTGGATACTAACCCTTTATCAGTATTTGCAAATATCTTCTCCCATTCCATAGGTTACCTTTTAGTTTTATTGATTGTTTCCCTCTCTGTGCAGAAGCTTTTAATTTTGAAGAAGTCCCAGTAGTTTATTTTTGCTTTTATTTCCCTTGCTTCTGGAGACATTTCTAGCAAGAAGTTGCTATGGCTTATGTCAAAGAGGTTGCTGCCTGTGTTCTCCACTAGGATCTTGATGGTTTCCTGTCTCATATTTAGGTCTTTCATCCATTTTGAATTTATTTTTATGTATGGTCAAAGAAGGTGGTCCAGTTTCATTCTTCTACACGTGGCTGTCCAATTTTCCCAACACCATTTGTTGAAGAGACCATCTTTTTTCCGTTGGATATTCTTTCCTGCTTTGTCGAAGATTAGTTAATACATAGTTGTGCGTCTGTTTCTGGGTTTTCCTATTCTGTTCTATTGATCTATGTGTCTATTTTTGTGCCAGTAACATCCTGTTTTAATTACTATAGTTTCATAATATAGCCTGAAGTCCAGAATTATGACACCTCCAGCTTTGCTTTTTTTTTTTTTTCAAAGTTGCTTCGGCTATTCGGGGTCTTTGTTCAAGCTCTGTTTTAAAAAAAATGCTGTTGATACTTGGATAGGGATTGCATTAATTAATTTTGGTCAGAAAGACATTTTAATATTTGTTCTTCTAATCCATGAGCATGGAATGTTTTTCCATTTCTTTGTGTCTTCAATTTCTTTCATCAGTGTTTTATAGTTTTCAGAATACAGGTCTTTCAACTTCTTAGGTAGATTCCTAGGTATCTTATTGTTTTTGGTGCTATTGAAAATGGGATAAATTCCTTAATTTCTCTTTCTCTTTCCGTAGAAATACAACAGATTTGTGTACACTGATTTTGTATCCTGCGACTTTACTGAATTCATTTATCAGGTCTAGCAGTTTTTTGGTGGAGTCTTTTGGGTTTTCTATATATAGCATCATGTTGTCTGCAAACAGTGAAAGTTTGACTTCTTCCTTGCCAACCTGGATGAACTTTATTTCTTTTTGTTGTCTCATTGCTGAGGCCAGGACTTCCAGTACTGTGTTAAACAACAGTGGTGAAGGGCACCAGGTGGCTCAGTCAGTTAAGCGTTCAACTCTTCATTTTGGCTCAGGTCGTGATATCGGTCATGAGATTGAGCCCCACATTGGGCTCCATGCTCAACGGAGAATCTGCTCAAGATTCTCTCTCCCTCTCCATGTGCCCCTCCCCCTAGAATAAATAAAATCTTTAATTAAAAAAATAACAGCAGTGAAAGTGCACATCTGTTCCTGACCATAGAGAAAAAGCGCTGTTTTCCCCACTGAGGATGATATTAGCTGTGGGTTCTTCATATGTGGGCTTTAGGATGTTGAGGTATGTTTCCTCTATCCCTGCTTTGTTGAGGGTTTTTCTCATGAATGGATGTTGTACTTTGTCAAGTGATTCTTCTGCATCTATTGAGAGGATCATATAGTTCTTATCCTTTCTTTTATTAATATAGTTTATCACACTGATTGATTTGAGAATACTGAGCCATCCTTGCAGCCCAGGAATAAATGCCACTTGATCGTGTTGATTGTGGTGAATAATTTTTTTAACATACTGTTGGATTCGACTTGCAGTATTTTATTGAGAATTTTTACATCCATGTTCATCAGGGATATTAACCTGTAGTTCTCTTCTTTGGTGGGGTCTTTATCTGGTTTGATATCAGTAATGTTGGCCTCATAGAATAAAATTGGAAGTTTTCCTTCCTTTTCTGTTTTTTTAGAACAGTTTGAGAAGAATGGGTATTAAGTCTTCTTTCAATGTTCGGTAGAATCCCCCTGTGAACCCATCTAGTCCTGGACTTTTGTTTGTTGGGGGATTTTTGATTACTGATTCCATTTCTTTGCTGGTTATCAATCTGTTCAAGTTTCGTATTTCCTCCTGTTTCAGTTTTGGTAATTTATGTTTCTAGGAATTTATCCATTTCTTCCAGGTTGTCCAATTTGTTGGCATATGGTTTTTCACAATATTCTCTTACAATTGTTTGTGTTTCTGTGGTGTTGGTTGTGATCTTTTCTCTCTTATTTGTAATTCTATTTATTTGGGTCCTTTCTCTTTTCTTTTGGTAAGTCTGTCTAGAGATTTATTAATTTTTTCAAAGAACCAGCTCCTGGTTTTATTGATCTTTTCTATTGTTTTTTTACTTTCTCTATCATTTATTTCTGCCCGAATCTTGATTATTTCCCTCCTTCTGCTGGCTTTAATCCTCTTGTTCTTCCCCCAGCCCCTTTAGATGCAGATTAGGTTGTGTATTTGAGATTTTTCGTGCTTCAGGAGGTAGACCGGTATTGTTATATGCTTTCCTCTTAGAACCGCCTTTGCTGCAGCCCAGAGGTTTTGGACCATTGTGCATTCACTTTCATTTGTTTCCATGTATTTTTAAAATTTCTTCCTTTGATTTCCTGGTTGACCCATTCATTGTTTAGTAGGATGTTCTCTAATCTCCATGTATTTGTGGTCTTTCCAATTTTTTTCTTGTGATAGACTTCAAGTTGTGTAGTGTTGTGGTCTGAAAAGATGCATGGTATGATCTCGATCTTTTTGTACTTGTTGAGGCCTGATTTGTGACCCAATGTGATCTATTCTAGAGAATGTCCCATGTGTACTCGAGGAGAATGTGTATCTGCTGTTTTAGGATGAAATGCTCTGAAGATATCTGTGAAGTCCATCTGGTCCAGTGTATCATTCAAAGCCATTGTTTCCTTGCTGATTTTCTGCTTAGATGATCTGTCCATTGCTGTGAGTAGGATGTTAACGTCCCCTACTATTATTGTATTATTATCAATGAGTTTCTTCATGTTTATTAATTGATTTATATATTTGGAGGCTCCCCCAAGTTGAGGGCATAAATATTTACAGTTGTTATATCTTCTCATTGTATTGTCCCCTTGATGGTTATATAGTGCCTTTCTTCATCTCTTGTTACAGTCTTTGTTTTAAAGTCTAGTTTGTCTGATATAAGTACTGCTATCCTGGCTTTCTTTTGCATGAGGGATGGTTCTCCATCCCTTACTTTCAATCTGCAGAAGTCTTTAGGTCTAAAAGGAGTCCCTTGTAGGCAGCATATAGCTGGGTCTTATTTTTTTTTACCCATTCTGACACCCTATGTCTTTTGATTGGAGCAGTTAGTCCATTTACAGTCAGAGTAATTATTGATAGATATTTTATTTGGTGCCATTTTATTACTTGTTTTGTGATTGTTTCTGGAGATTTGCTCTGATCCTTGCTTTGTCACTTTCATGTTTTGCTGATTTTCTTTAGTGGTATATTTGGGTTTCTTTCTCCTTATTCTTCATGTTTGTTAGTGACTGTGATTTTTGGTCACCATTAGGTTTGTGTATAACCTCTCGGGCGTACAGCAGTCCATATTAGGTGGATGGTCATTTAAGTTTGAACCATTCTTTTCTCCTCTCCTCCCCATGTTTTAGGTATATGTTACTGTATTTTATGTTCTTTCTCTGTGAGTTGCTTGGCTGATTATTTACAAAAAATATTCATTTTTACTGCTTTTGTGTTTCCTGCCTTTATACTGTCACTTTTGGTCTCTCCTTTCCACTCAAAGAGGCCCCTTCGATATTTCTTGCAGGGCTGGTTTAGTGGTCATGAACTCC
Source organism: Ursus arctos (assembly GCF_023065955.2). NCBI lineage: Eukaryota > Metazoa > Chordata > Mammalia > Carnivora > Ursidae > Ursus > Ursus arctos. The sequence goes on along the minus strand of NW_026622897.1, from coordinate 864,692 downwards.
TTCAGTTTTTGTTTGTCTGGGAAACCCCAACTCTCCTTCTGTTCTGAATCATAGCTTTACTGGCATATCACCTATTTTCATAACTACTTCTATGGCATAAAATAAATTCGTAAGTAAGTACGCGTGATCTTCTTCCACCTGACTGGTATCTTCTCCAGTCTGGCACTGAGGAAACAATATACCTGGAGAACAGATCTTTTGTGAAAAGGAAAATTTATTTCATAGAAATGAATGCCCAACAAACGTAGACCCTGCTGACTCCAGGCCACTGAGAGCCCTGGGAGCATTGCTCAGAGTATCATGTGGTGTCCTGACTTGTCACTTCCAGTCCAATGATTAAACCACTAAGCCAGCTATTTTTCTTTCAGAACTTCCTCTCTGGCTTCCTGATGGTAATTCATTTACTAAGTTCCTATGGCTGTTGGGCAGATTCCCCCAAGTCTTTCTTTAAGATAAGGTGGCTGTAATTACAGTGCTGACATACAGGAAGATAGGTATTGAGAAACCCAACTCCCATTGTGGATTTTCAGAGAATGAGACTGAAAGATGCACGTATAAGCATGTGTGTGGGAGTGTGAGGGCATTTATGTTATGATTATTCAGTTAATTTCTCAAAGGTTGCTCACAGCCTGACTCTCACTGGGGGGATTATCCACTGTCCCATTATTTCAGTTCTGCTTTCATTGCCTGGTCTTTGGACTAATCTACCATCCACCAGCAAAGCATGCGCCTCCAGCCGGGCGGAAGTGAGGCTTAGCAGCCAACACAGGAGGCTTGATGACAGGTTTTTAATTCTCTGTAAATGTAAGTTGGGGAGGGAGAGCGTCTCTGATTTTAACGAGGCCTGATGCCCCCCCTGAGGAAATCACAACACACCTTTACAAACAAGTTTCTGTGAGTGTCTATTAAGGAAAAGTCTTAGTGATCTGGATAAAACAGATTCATTAAAAAGTTGGTCCAAGAGATTAACTCAAATATCAAAGACTCATTTTGATATTAAAGGAAGGAAACCACAGTAGGCACTTTTAAAATTAACCTTCCCAGATTCTAGAGAGCGGTAAGCGAGTAACATGTGTAGACACACGAGCACAGAGCCTGGCACCTAGTAGGTGCTCAAATAGAGTCACTGTTCAGGAATCGTAGGAACTCATACGTAATCAACAAACACCTGCTTCAAAAGTTGTGGTGATTAACAAACGATCATTTCAACCTCAATAATTCTCTGAGCAGCAATCCAGTCAAAGAGCCGCGCAAAGGGAATTTCCTTTTGAAAGACGGAAGGCCCCAACATTGCACGGAAACTCCTGCTTTTGGCAAAGCATAGACAGTCCCTTTACCAGAGAGGGTCCTCTGTCGTACGTACTCCAACACACTGGTTTCTACTCTAAAGAATAAGGTGAACGGCCTCGATCTACAGCTTAGAAGTTCAGAAAAGGCTGTTGTTAGCCACTCCATTCACGAAGCCCTCCCCTGCAAACTCCACACCCCCGTTTTAGCAGAGCCTCACATGTAGGACATCTTACTATCCCATGAAGCCATGTGCTGCTTAGAAATTATGTTCAGCTGTTGGTAAGAGACCCGCAAGTAACTGTAGCTGAAACGCATAAAGGTCTGTTTCTCCCATATGCGTAACACGTCCGAAGTTTAACAGACTTAGAGCTGACACGGCGAGTCCACGGTCACTAGTGACCCAAGTTCCTTCTAACATTTTGCTCCGCTGTTAACATGTAGATGCCACTCTCGTGTTGCCCTAAGACTCGAGTGGCCAGTGAAGTCTCGGTCATTACATCCTGTTCTAAACAGGAAGAAGGAGGAAATGGGAGGAAAAACCAAAGGAGACAGATGTTCTGTCAGTGAACCAGATGGCCGTACTCAAAGACACACAAGGCCAGAGTTATAGACCAAGAATTCGACTGACAACGTATTAGGACTTACTTCCCTTAGTTGTTCCTCACGACCTTCTTCGGTCCTCACGTGAGTTCAGTCTGTGACACAATGACGTGTCGACGGAACCAGTTTAGTGAGTGATGGGCCATGGGGAAACTATTGAAGACCTTCCCCCACTGAGGCTGAGGGTTGTCTTGGGACCAGGGTGGTTCGGGCTCTAGGAGTGAGAGCCCACATGTTGGTGCAGTGGTGACGCCCAGGGGAGCAGCCACAGAGAACTACAAGGTGAAATCCGAGGGGAGCTCTACCATGCTGACAGCACCACGCTGGCGCCACACGTGCTACATGATGTGCTGCTTAAGCTTCAACAAGGGCTTCTTCCCCGTACGTCCATTGGCTTTTGCTCCTCCCTTTCCTCTTCCTGGCAGGCCCAAACAACCCAGCCAGTTTTTCTTTCTTTACACGACTTCCATTGCCTTTGGCTAATTTCTCCCTGTAGATATTCTCTCTTGCTTACCAACAGCAGAGCAGTAGCTCTACCAGGGAGTTCCTGGGGACTGGGGGTGCCAACAACTCCATCATCCTTGGAGGTAGTCAGTGTTCTCTGAATTTTGTATAAAGTGACGTCCAAATCTATGAGCCCCAGCCCCTTTCCATCCCTAAGTCACTCTTTCTATGCAGACAGACTGGAGGCATGATTGATGCAAAGTAGGACACATTCTCTCCCGCCTGGATGCCCCAAGTATACTGAAAATTGATCTGTTTATTTAAAGATTTTATAGTTGGTCACCATAGAGAAATAAGTAGTAGGTAATAAAAATAAGAAAGATGACTAGAGTTCAAAATCTTCTTTCTTAATCTTAAATTTTTAACTGCATTACCAAACTACCACTTTCAATCTATGTATATTGGGCATGATTATGTGTCAGGCTCTGTACTAGGACCTTAACACTCAGGAGAGAGCACAGAGTTTGCTGCCTGGGAGTGTGGGCAGGAGTAACGGAGTGCTCACCTCAACTCTCACAGCCATCATCGGGCAACATGGATTGCCTTTCTGTTTTGGTTTAATCATCTTCAAAAAGGAGGCAGAAAGAGCATCTGCTTCATTGGGCTGTGGGAATGGATGAGAAAACTGTGAGACGCCCATCACATGATAAATAGTCAGTTCGCAGTGGGGCTACCCACGCTCAACAAGGCCTACAGTTGAAAGTACCTGCACAAGGAAATAATTAAGAGCAGTCAAGTGCGACAGGTGCCCTGAGACAAGACTGGATGGAGATCAGTGGGGCAAAGCAAAGAGGAAATGGCCAACACTAGTAAAGATATCAAGAAAGAACCCCCGGAGGAAGTGAGGACTGCTCTTCATCTTGAGAAGGGAGTAGGAATTTCCCAGGCAGGAGACAGGAGGGCGGTGTGGCTTCCAGGCAGACACAGCAGTTGAAGCAAAGGCACTGGGGCATGAAATAACGTGTGTATGTGGGGAAACTTCAAGAGTTCAGCAGGATAGCAGCGTGGGCTAGAATGAGAGACGTGGCCCAGGGAGAAGCAGGATGTCAATGATGAAGTGCCTATACCTTTCCAGGGAGACCAGTGTGAATTTATAGAAAAAGAGGGATATCTTTAAGTGTCCTAAATAAGCAAGTAATCCAGGCAGGTTTGTGTTGTAAAAATATCCCTCCAAGAGCAGTGTGACAAGATGGGAAGTCGGCTAAACCGGAGAGGCCAGAAAGTTGTGGGCAACATCTGCAAAGTGCTCAAAGAAAAAGCTCTCAACAAAGAATCCTACATTCAGCTAAACTATCTCAAAAATGAGTCCAAAGAAGACATTCCCAGATAGACAATAACTAAGAGAATCTGTTGCTAGCATACCTGCCTTACAAGAAATACTAGAGAAAGTTCTTCAGGATGAAAGCAAGTGCCCCTAGACAGTAATTTGAATCCACATTAAAAAACAAAACAAAACAAAAACAAACAAAAAAACAAAAACAGAGCACCAGTAAATGTAACTATGTAATCATGAAAGATAGTATAAAGATATGTTTCCTCCCTTTCCTTCTCTTACCTCATTTTAAAATTAACTATTTGAAACTGCATATATGTAGGTTTATTATTCATATATATAAAATTATACCATTGGGCCTATAACATTCAGAAACATAATCTTTTGTCAGCACATAATAACAGCACAAATGAACTGGGTGTAAGGAAAACAGTATTAAGCTAGGGAAATGATATCAAATGCTAACTCAGATTCACAGGAAAAGCAAAAGAAAACAGAAATGATAAATAAGAAGTTTAATATATCAAAAACTATAAATATATACTTTCTCTCCTTCCTTCTCTCAGCTTCTTAAGAAGACAGATATTAAAATTGTATAAAATAGTAATTAGAGCAATGTATGTTGGGGGTTTGTAACATAGACAGATGTAATATGTATAAAAACAACACCATCAAAGGAAGGGACAAGAAATAGACTTGATAGGAGTAATGTTTCTAGGTCTCCCTGGAATTAAGTTAGTTTAAATCTGCAGCAGTTTCTGGTAAGTTAAGGAATATATGATATGCTCCCTAGCAACCACTAAGGAAATCACTTTTTAAAAATGTCATGACAAAATAATGAAAGAAATTAAAATGGTACATTGGAAAATTTTCAGTAATGCAAAAGAGAGCATTAAGGAGGAAAAAAAGGAACCAAAAAGACATGAGACATGTAGAAAACAGAAGGTAAAGTGGCAGATATAGATCCAATAATATCAATAATACTAAATGTGAATGGATTAAACAGTATAACCAATGACAGAGATTATTAGACTGGATTAAAAAAAAAAAAGAAACCAAGACCCATCTCTTTGCTATCTATAGGAGACACATTTTATATTCAAAGATACAGAGAGATTGAAAGTAAAAGGATGGAAAAAATATCTATCACGCAAACAGCAACCATAAGAAATCTAGAGTGGCTTTGCTAATATCAGGCAAAACAGACTTTAAAATAAAAAGGGTTACTAGGGATTCAGAGGAACATTTTTTAGTGATAAAAGAGTTAGTCTACCAAGAAGATTAAACAACTCAGCAACAGACACTCAAAATGCATGAAGCCAAAACAAGAACAAACAAACAAAAAAAAAAAAACTGACAGAAATGAAGGGAGAAGACAACAACTGAATAATAGTATTTGGAAACTTCAATACCTCACTTTCAATAATGAATAGAGCAACTAGACAACAAGATGTATAAGGAACAGAAGCCATGACGAGCACTATAAACCAATGAGACCTAACAGGTGTATATAGAACACTTCACACATTCTTCTCAGGTGCTTATGGTGCATTGCCCAGAAGAGGTAACAGGCTAGGCCACCACACATGTCTCCATAAATTTAAAACAACTGAAATCATACAAAATATCTTTCCTGATCACAATGAAACGAAGTTACCAATCAACATCAGAGGGAAAACTGGAAAATTTACAAACATATGGAAATGAACGTACTCTAAAACAACCCATGTGTCAAAGAGGAAATCACGAGAGAAATTAGAAAATACTTAAAGATGAATGAAAATGGAAACCCAGTATTTGAGAACATACGGTTGCAGTGAAAGCAGTACCCAGGGAAATTTATGTCTCTAAATGCCCATTATAAAAAGATCTCAAGTCAATAACCTAACCTTCTACCCAAGACACTGGGTAAAAAAAGCCAATGAATCCTAAGGCAAGTGGAAAGAAGGAAATTATAAAGATATGGTGGAAATAAATGAAGTAGAGAATATTATAAGCAATTTGAGAAAATCAACAAAACTAAGTTTTGATCTTTGAAAAGATCAACAAAATTGACAGATTTCTCACTGGGTTGACCTAGTTAAAAAGGGAAGACTCAGATCACTAAAATCAGAAATGAAAAAGGGAACATGACTACCAAACTTACAGAAATTAAATGGACAATAAAGGAGCCCTATGAATACCTGTATGCCAGTAAATTTGATAAATGAGCTGAAGTGACAAATTCCTGGAAAGATACAAGATGATGAAGCTGAGTCAAGAAGAAAGAGCTGAATTGACCTATAACAAATGAAAAGGTTTTATTCATAACCAAAAAAATTATCCATGAAGAAAAGCCCAGGCCTACATGCCTCAGTAGTGAATTCTACCAAAACATTTAAAGAGGAATTAATGCCAATTTTTCACAAACTCCTCTAAAACACAGAAGAGGAGGGCCATTCCTCAACTCATTTACGAGGACAGCATTACCCTGATACCAAAACCAGACGAAGGCATCACAAGAAAATAAAACTTCAGAGCAGTATCTTTTGTGAATATGGATGCACAAACCCTCCAAAACTAGCAGACCAAACCCAGCAGCACATAAAAGGGACTACACACCGTGACTAAGTGGTCTCCCCAGGCATATAAGGTTGGTTTAGCTTCTGAAAATCAATTAATGTAATACACTATATCAATAGAATAAAAAACAAAAGCCATATGATCATCTCAATTAATGCAGGAAAAGCCTTTGACAAAATCCAAATCTGTTGCAAAATAAAAACTACTAAACAAACTAGAAACAAAAGGACACTTTCTCAACCTGATGAAAGGTGTCTATGAAAACCCACAGCTGATCTCATACTCAGTGGTGAAAGCCTGGATGCCTTCCCCCTAAAATCAGCAACAAGACAAAAATTTTCACTCTCACCACTTCTATTCAACATTATACTGGAGGTTCCAACCAGGGCAATTAAGCAAGAATGAATAAAATAAAAGGCATTCAGACTGGAAAGGAAGTAAAACCACTTTTATGTCATGTGGTTTTTTTATATAGAAAAGCCTAAGGATTTCTCTAAAAAAAAACCTATTAGAACTAGTAAGTTCAGTAAATATGCAGAGTAGGAGTTCAGTATGCAAAAATCAATTTTACTTCCATACACTTCAATGAATAATCCAAAAATGAAGAAAATAATTCCACTTATTATAGTATCAAAAAGAAAAATACTATTTAGAAATAAATTTAACAGAAGAAGTGGAAAACTTTTAGCCTGAAAACTACAAAACCCTGTTGAAAGAAATTGAACGATCTAAATGGAAAGACATCTCGTGTCCTTGGATAAGAAGACTTAAATTTTTTTTTAAGATCTTATTTATTTGAGAGAGAGAGAGAGCATGAGCACAGGGGAGGGGCAGAGGGAGAAGCAGACTCCTGCTGAGCAGGGAGCCCCATGAGGGACTCGATCCCAGGACCCCTGGATCATGACCTCAGCGGAAGGCAGATGCTTAACTGACTGAGCCACCCAGGAGCCCCAAGCCTTAATGTTTCCTAGATGACAATACTCTCCAAATTGGTCTACAGGACTCAACGCAATCCCTATCAGAATACCATTGGTTTCTTTGTAGAAATTGACAAGCCGATCTTAAATTCGTATGGAAACTCACAGGACCCAGAATAACCAAAATATCTCGAAAAAGAGGAACAAAGTTGGAGGACTCAGACTTCCCAATCTCAAAACTTACTACGAAGCAATAGTAATCAAGACAATGTGATACGAACATGAAGATAGACATATAGATGAATCAAACTGACAGTCCAGAAATAAACGCACATATCTATGGTCAGCTGATTTCTGACAAAGATGCTGAGGCTGTTCAATGGGGAAAGAATAAAATGAAGAAGTAAAGCAGAAAGAAAGGAATACGCAAGAGTTCTGTTTTGTACACGTGGACTTTGACACTCTAGTGAAACCCAAGAATGGAAATGTCCAGAGAGTTCTCTATTCAGGTCTTGAACTCGCAGAATTCAGGCTGGCAACACAAATTTGCTTTCATCAAACAATCGGCTGGTAACTGAGGCCATCGCTACTTTTCAGCACTGTAACATAGTCTTGTTTCAGAATCCTCGTAGGCAGGGTTCCTAACCTGCATCTGGGATAGTACGGGGCAGCTTCTCACTCTTCTCCCCTCCCATCCCTGACCACTCGCCCTCTCTAGTGCAGATCACAAAGGCCCCGTCCTCCCTGAAAGCCATGTAGTTCCCAGCTAGAAGTCGATTATGAATCTCAAAGGGGATTCTGGGTTTCTATTTTACTAGAAAGGTCTCCTTGAAGAAACTTCCTGAAAACATATATTTTAGATACCTTATCAGTAATTCCCCTTTTTGCCATCCTTTCTCACATTTTCCTTAAGCATCCTTTCACAGACACAACTCCCCATTTGGTAATTCAAAGGAGGCAGGATGGGGTCAGTTTTGCCACTGATGTATGATAGAAATCATCGTAATTGACACACCAGAAATGCCTAACAAATCTAAATTCGGAGCATAAGATTAAACTATATGCAGGCACTTTACCAAAATACTCCCCAAGCCCTTAGATGACCAAAGTGGAGAGTAAGATAATATATCTGAAAAAAAAAAAAACACTTTACATCGATGGCACTATGACATTGCCAGTAAAGGTTAACTGCAAGTAATGATTCCTGTAATATTTATTCCCACTAATCAATATCCAATGATGAAACAGAAGCCCATAAAGGAAATAAACATTTTACTTGGTATTTAGGTTTTTCACAAACAAGACCTCGGTCAGGAGAAAAGGCATGCAATGATTTCTGCAGGTCCCTCGTATAGAGTAGAGGCCCAATAAAAATGTGTTTCTTTCCTTAACATTCTAATCCAGCCAGTATTTATCGATGGCTTATTGTGTGTTAGGAATCCTGCTGAGTATTTCCTCACGTTCTCTCATTCTCCTATCGGCCTTCACAATAATCTTGAGAGGTAGGCATTCCTCTCTCCGTGAAACAGTCAAAAACATTACATCTCAGAGAGCTACGTCATTAGCTTCGGGTCACCCAGCTCACGAGCGGCCCATCAGAGGCTGCGTTTCACACCCTCCGAGTCCAGATCCCGAGGCCTTCGCCGTCCACCACACACAGTCTTCTTCATTCTTTTCGCCATGTATTTGCCATTGATCGAATACCCACACTCGTGACTCTCACCCTGTCTTTTGACTTCCTTTTCTATTATCCTCCACAAAATCTGCCACAGAACAGTGGACCTTCTCAATCCTGATCCCTTCTTGGCGGTGTTCTGGACTAACTCCACATTGTCCAGCCCTCCTTTCTCCGCCTCTTCTCAACCTTGCCTCTGCTACAGAATGCTATCCAGAGGAGGTGTGTTGAAAGATCAGGTAAAGATTAAACTCCTTGATGACTGGAGCTCAGATCAAATCACGAAGTTTACTCACGCTCCTACTAGCCAGTTAATGGTTCTTGGAGCCCTGGGTGTGTCTATGCACCAGGCACGTGTGTGCGTGTGTGCGTACTTGTGTGTAAACTGCCTCTCGCCCTCATGACCACTGTTTTCCAGGTAAGGAAGCTGGAGCTCAGGGCACTTTCCCCAGATTTCAGAGCCCGGAGATAACAGAGTCAGCTCAAACCCAGGGCCGCCTGACCGTCTGCTCTTTGCTCTATAACAGAAATCCTCAAATATCAGTCCACAAACCAAGGGCTAGATTATCACAAAGTTTCCACCAATCCATAGCAAAATAAAAACAGAATGATATTATAAATGTAGGGGGTGTAGTCTAGGTCAGTATAAAGGTAAATTATTGGCAAGAACCATCTTTTACGTTGAGATTATGTCCTTTCTGCCTGTTTGGTGTTAAATTTTTTTTTCTTTGTGAAATGATAATGAAAATAGGTGGTAATTTTTTGTTTTGATGGCTTGATGGTAATGTCCTTACTTGGTACCATGAAAAATAGGTAACTCTAGGGTAGCTTCGTGGGTCCCATCTACAGAACGTCTACCAAAAAGGTCCAAATGAAATATTTCTATGTTGCCAGCTAATCCCAAAATGACGATTGGTGTTTCATACCGATACTTTGAAATAGACTGTGTCAAGAGTAATACTCTTTAGAAAGCAGTTACAAGGTAAGCAAAGGGCAGAGAGGAGGCTAGCCCACGGGGCGTGGGTCTGTTAAACACGTAAGTGATAGAAGGAGTAGAGAAAAGAAACAGTGATTTCACAATTTCCCCAAGCATTTTGCCTGGGTCTTTATAAATGTGATTAAGAATTAAAATTCCCAGGTAGACATTGCTTCTCTAAAATTTCTCCTGAAAAAATTTTTTTCAAGATTATATTTATTTTATTTATTAGAGGGGGGGAGGCAGAGGGAAAGAATCTCCAGCAGACGCCCCGCTGAGTGCAGAACCCGACTCCGGACTTGATCTCAAGACTCTGATATCATGACCTGAGCTGAAATCAAGAGTCAGAGGCTTGACCGACAGTGCCACCCAGGTGCCTTATGAAACATTTTTTGTATAAATATTATTACCTCCGTTATCCTCTGAACACGTGTATATGAGATTTTAGGTGTCACCGCCCACCTTAGTAAACTAAGCAGACGGATAAAAGAGAAAGATCTTTCTTCCATATCTTCCTATTGGATCAATAGTCACTATTCTCTCTTTGAAACATACTCCTGTATTTAAACTGTTTTGCTGTTCTCAAGAAAAAAGATATCTGTGCTGTCCTTTGACCCTTTCCAGTCCTCCATATCCAATTTAAAGAAGACCGCAGACGCCCACTTGTAACAGTCTCCCTACAGGGATTCTTTAATCAGTCACTTGCTGGGAACTGAGAACACATTTTAAAACAATATAAATGGTGATTACGTTCTCACAATCCCTCCCAAATGTTTGCTTACCATGCACAAAGGTAAGGCACAGCCCTAGTTTAAAATCTGAGCGTCAGTCCTCCGTTCAGAGCAGAGAGAGGACAGTGGAGACCTGAAAGCCAGGCCACCGTTCTCCCTGAGCACAGAGGTCTCGAGCTCCAGCCCCTCCCTCCACGCTGTCCTGGACACCTGCAGGGCCGCCGTCACTTTGCCCTCTCCTCTGCACCGCCCCCCCAAATACTGAAGCTTTGGAATTATCGTCCTCACTCTCCCCCACCAAAGCTTCCGTTTTACTACAACTGTCTCAGGGAAGCAAGAGAAGAAAGCAGCCTAGCTAACAAAGGTTAATATGTAAACAATTTTTAATAAGGGACTCCAGATTTCAGACACTGCAAGGAGGCGAGCGTAAGAGGTGCAGGCCGTGGGGGAGCCACTGCGCCCGGGACGGTCCTTTTCTCCCATCCAGTTTTTCCTGATTCCACTCCTGAGACGTCGCAATCACTCAGATGACATAGTTGCCCGTCCCACACGCTGTATTGGCATTTCTGATGACAGGAAACAGAGGGAATGACTTCCATCTCTGTCTGTGCTACAGTGACTCGCAGAGCTCGGTTTTCCCCTTGCCCCGCTGGAAGGTTCTAATGACCCTCCTGAAAAGGGCATCTGGCACAGTTGGCGCCCACTCCTGTCCTCCGCACTCCCCAAGCAGCTCACCCCGCTAGTCACGCGGGCCCGACACTTCTTTGCTAACATGCAGTCCCGCTCAGGGTCAAGAGGGATCTGTCCCCAGCCTGTGCGGTCACGGCCTCATGAGCGGAGGTGGGTGTCCGCGGCTGCAGGAAACGGCTCAGGGCTCCAGGCACAGCACACACTGTCTGACCTTTTGGTGGGAAACGAGTGGGGTGTTCACCCTGGGAATGTCCCCGCAGGGGGCTCTGTGCCGATGAAGAAGGAATTTCCTCACACTTGAGACGAAGTCGGCCTGACTGCCTACGTGCTGAGCCCACACCAGTCGTGCTGAGTCACACAAGTCACAGTTTGTACACGGGGCAGCGGGGGTCGCGAGACAGGCACTGAACGTTCCTCTGAGTTGTCACTGCAGGCGCTGCCGATCCAGAAAGAGACCTGATCTGTTTGCTCAGTTGTACAATCTTTCCAGGAAACAAAAGCAATTTAATTCCATTCACCTAATTTCAAAGGCAGAGGCTCAGCTGTCCGAGATTTTCTTGCTACTTATCTTTACCTACTGACTGTTCGCATATGTGTTTATTCATTCCTTGTGTGTGGTGTGTCCAATCCCTCCTCCACAGACACACAGCAAAGGAGCCCGTGAGTGAGAGCCCCTGTGACAGGCTTTCAACTGATTCTTGGATGAGAATCCAAGCCCAGAAATTCTTACAGGGAGTGCGTGCGGGATCATGGCAACAGTAAATAAAGCAGTAAAAATATATGTAGAGTTCCTTTTGAAAGGCAACATACCGTTTTTAATTATAGGATCATGTTTCTATAATATATAGAATAATTCTAAGACTAATTCTAGGCATATATCTATTTATAGACTATTTAGAGCAAATGAGCAGTCCTTGAATCTCAGGGACTTGGGAGAGAAGTGACACGGCATGTGGGTGCGTGTACACATGTGTGCATCTGTGTGTGCGTGCACGTGTGTGATGAAGAGAGGCACAGAAAGACACACAGACACGCATCTGAAGTAAGCCACAAGTCAGCCCTGGCTACTGATGCCCGACTAGCACCATGTCACCTACAATTGATAAAAACGTCTTATTAACATTATTTATGGGATAATACCTCTTCCAGCTACGATGAGCGGAAAAGGAAAATGGAGAAAGACTACCCGAAGAACACCGAGGAGGAATTCTCGGGGGTTAGCGGCCAAATCGACGCGGCTGTGGAACTAAACGGTGAGCACGTCCACCGAAAACTTTCTTTGTGGAAGAAGGAATCTGGGCTCTGCGTTACATATGACAAAACAGGTTTCCAGAAGGGAGTTCTTGGTCCTGAGTCCCTTATAAATTTAGCGAACCAGACCAACTATTGGGAAGAGTATAAAATGTCTGCCATTGAGACTGCGCATAGCGAGTTCTGGAAGTACAGCTTCAGTCCAAAAGTCGTACACCTTAAAGCTCACCCGGCCAAGACGGCCTCTTTCCTCTTGAAAATGCACATGCCCTCAACGTGCCCAGAGCCTTTCCCCATCACCTCACCCCACTCCTGAAATTTAACACACAGCAGGGAACGCTGAACTGAACTTAACAGGCTCGAGTCAATGGGGCTGAATCTTGTGGACCAGTCAACACATTCTTCCTGAGCCTAGAGCACAGAGCTGGACTCCGTTCAGAAATTCAAAGAGAGTTCCAGACACGTTCTCTGCTCTTGTGGAATGGCTGATAACTCTGGGAAGTGCCCCTCCGTCCAGCACAGATTACAGTACTGCCATACAGGACAGTCTATGACAGACCTCACAGCGAGAGGTGAGCTGAGAAAAGAAAGACGAGAACTGGCATCCACAGTTGGAGTTTGCACGGTGGGACTTCAGCTGAGTTTTAGGGACTGGCTAGAGGTTTGGGTAGGGAGAGGAGGGGGGATTCCCCAGAGGGAGCAGAGGCACAAACACAGCTGAGCCACACCTGCTGGGTGAGCACCACCGGGAGAAAGGTGAGCAGGACCGAGAAGTCGGAGGTGCTGGGTCCTAGGGCTCCGTGAGAGCCGGGCTCGGGAAGGCACCTGCCACCTGGCACGTCCCCAGCCCCCCTGTGGGGCCACCTACAAACCCTCCCTTTGTGGATCTGTAAGTCATTTTCAGTAACGATATTTTCAACTTTGTCTCTTTTAGGCTACATTTACTTCTTTTCAGGACCAAAAGCGTACAAGTACGATACAGAGAAGGAAGATGTGGTCAGTGTGCTGAAATCTAGCTCCTGGATTGGTTGCTGAACAGAAAGGTCTACTGTTTTCTGGGGAGTGAACACGACCACAAGCAGCTGGTCCCTGGACCGCAAGGACTGAAGCAGAATGTAGGATAGGGATTCTTCCCACCGCCTTCGACCCGAAGGCCAACTTAGAGTTCATTGAAAATAATTACGCTTCTAAATTTTTTCATGGTTGCAGATTCATAATTCTAATATAAGTGGGCAATTTCTGCATGGTCAACTTCACATAAAATCAGAACCACAATGCTCTTTTCTGTGAGACGCCCACTGCTTTGTTTTTTTCCTTACCCAATATACAGAAGCAAATTGATAAATTTGGTTTTTATTTCCAAGAAGAAGCCTATCTGTGGATTCCCCAACATGTATTATAATTCTTTTTAATAGGAAACGTCATTGCCCTACAAATTATAATTACTCTTTACAAGCAGTGGCTTTTGTGGCCTCTACGTTTGTTGTGATGAATATAAATTTGTCCATCTTTACCTGGAACACATCACAAACAAAATACTGTGTAAGTCTTGTTTCGCGTTGTTTGTTGGTTAACTCCAAGTACTCGCTGGTCTTTGAAGTCGGTCGTAGCGGGCAAACCAATTCAGACGAATTTTCACACTAAGCAAGAGATGGACACTTGGCAAGAGGAAAACTCTTAACGGAAGCCAATAAAAATGTTGTCTAAGAACAGTTCCTCACTTCTCCTTTCAGTTAATATTTACCAGCTTCAATCCCACTTTATTTGGCAACAAACTCTGTACCTAGCGGGAACTCAAAACCCAAGATAGGATCGTGAGCCCGCAGAGCCAGGAGAAATAACAGTAACTCCATTCCCTCCTTCCTGCTGCGAACTGTCATTAACCCGGACGAGCGAGTCTCTTTGGAGCCGTTTTCCATTCAGGGGAGTCTGTTTAGTTTTTCTTACTTCAAGCTAAACCTTTTCTCTTTCTTACCTACTTACCAGTACAGGGAAAACACAGCTGTCTGTCGTTCTTATGACCTTTGTTAACCTTACGCTCTAGAACGCAAGGGTTCTAAAGATGGAGTGAGTCTAAAATTAGAGGATAAATACACTTAGCGTACTGCATAGGCCGCCAGGAGTACCCGCCGCGCTCAGTCCATTAGCCGTGGCCGTCACCACCGCCGACGAAGCCCGAGTCACAGTATGAAGGAGGCATGGGGCCGCTCCTGGAGGGGACTCCCAGCCTGCCCTCGCTCTGTTTCTGACAGTGGCTATTCATAGCGACCAGGTGCTGACTCTTTGAGGGTCGAGGCAAACTCCAGCATGCTTGCTTTCCCACGTCAACTGCCCTTCCTGAGGGAGCAAGGTCACTTCTGCAACAACAGGCAGCAGAGGACAGGTGCGTAGTGGCCCTGAGCCAGGAGGAAAGGCCTGCAGCTCCTCGGAGGCTGAACACAGAGTTGGCAAATACGCAGGCAGCCCCACTCCCGGGTGCATGCCTGGGAGATGGCAAGACACGCGCCACGGCACGGATGAAGCCATGAAACAGTACGTGAAGAAACCAGCCACGAGAGGCCACCGATTCCAGGACTCTGTTTCTATGAGATGTTCAGAATACGAAAATCACCGAGACGGGAAGCTGACGCGTGCTCGACAGGAGTTGGGGGAGGGGCGACGGATGGTGACCGCTAAGGGGTGGGGCGTTTCTTTGTGGGGTGATGAAAATGTTCTAGAAGTGATGATGGTGATGGCTGCACAATTCTGTGAATATACTAAAAGCCATTAAATTGTACATTTTAAGCGGATAAATTGTATGGTATGCGAGCTGCATCTCAATAAACCTGTTGTCTTAATAAGAAGAACAAAGGAGCCCCAGGTTATGTGATGATCTCTGCAGGGCGCACCCTGGCCAGCTGGGGCAGGGACACACGGCAGGGAAGCATTAGCCCGAAGACATCTGGGGCTGAGCTCCACCAGCCAGAGGTCCTCGTGGTGCCCGCTGCTCGCCCGGGGACATGCACAGTGTAGACACTTCACGAAATAAACGAACGTTACTGAAACAAAACGGCATGTGCTCTGAGGTCTGACGGGCTCCGAACCCAGGTCTGTTATTTTTAGCTGCATGGTGTTGGTCGGTTCCTTAATCTGTGTCTCGCTTTCTTCCTTTGTAAAATAGGAATGGGAATCGTTGTCACGTCCTAGCGATATTTAGAGGCTTAAATATAAGACAGAATATACAAAGCCCTTAGATAGTCCCTAGCGCCCTAGAGTGGCTCAATAATAGCTGTTTTGAAGCAATTAGAGATCATTTCATTTTGAGACATTTCAGAGAATTTATATATGTATCCCCGAGATAACTGAAGACATGACGAGCTGTTTAGCATCACGAGGATTGATAGCCAGTGACCTGAAATATTTCTTTTCCAAACTCCAAAGGAAATCAATAATCAAATAATATACTGACTGTTTTTAACGCCCGTCCCCCAAGAACCATTCTTATGAATTATCATTCCTTTGTTGAGTAAGAGAACTTCTGGCTCCCAGACACAGTTGTCCGTGTTCTGGAAAGACAGTCTCTCTAACCCACAAGAAATAGTGACGGTTTGTGTCAAAGCTCCCTTGGAACATTTACGTGCTCGCCTGAAACAATTTTGTGTCGAAATCATTTATAACATATATTCGCCACTTGGTTTTAGAGGAGCTGAGGGCAAACAGGTTTTGTTAAGTAACAGTTTCAAACACAGTGTGGTTCAGCAGCTCCTCTTGAGATCAAGGGTGAGCACAACAGAGTTTTCCTTCTGATGACCTCTCATTGTCTTACTAGCCTCAGGGTGCTCCTTGCGGGCGTCCCGGAAGCCCCCGGAAGGCACCAGAGGGGCTGCTAAGGACGAGAGGACCTTCCCCCCCCCCCGCCCCCGTGGGGGCTTCCCTGACACTGCACCAAACCTTCTGTGCCTAGAACTAAGCTTGCTTCCCGTCAGCCTGGTGAAACACAAACCCAGCTCACCTGTCGGTCCTCTCGTCTTTCCCACATGGTCATCTGGAAACGCCTCAGACCTCCCTCCCACGGAGCAGGTGGCAAGCGAACTAGGCAGGTTTTTACCTGGAATTCTGGTTGATATATTCTTAAATCATCACAGCACCTTCAAGTGCTTTCACTTCTATATCATCCAGGATGATGATCTGTCTGTACCATCTCTATCATTCTTGTTACTCTTGCTTTCAGCCATTTCCCTCTACAGACAATGAGATGGGAGGCTTTTTGTGAATATTCATAGCTAACATTTCCCAATGGAGTGGCATTTGAGAAGAAATGCATAACGCTGGCCCACAGGTTGGAGTTTCAGACTCCCACATGGACCATAGGAGAGTCCAAGCCAAAGGTTTTCTGTCTGTCACCCCTTAGACCTGAGTGAAGGGAAGGCAGTGATCCTCCTGGCACTTCCCTCTGCTGAGCCTGCCCAGTGTCATCCCCAACCCCAAGTGGCTTGTCGGCATGACCAGACGAAAGCCTATCCTGTTGTACCCGAAATGCCACAATCCCTGCCTTGCTCCCACCGCCAGCACTGTTGTCATGGAAATAAGAGCAGAACCGGGAAGAAGGCTGGTGGATAAGTTATCGTAGGAAATCAGTGAACGACTCTGGGGTCCCAAAGAGGCTGCTTGTAAGCACACATCCTTCATCTCTCCGCCATCGATCCTCTTCTTTAATTCAATGCATCATTTCAAACAGTTGGGGATGAAACAAAACTTCTGTTGCGCGATGCACCATGTTGTCCTGACAAGAGTGGGAGGAGAGATGAGCGAGAGAAGGACCAGAGCGACTCAATGAGAAAACATTTGCACAGTTGAGAAATGTCACATATAAATCCATTTTAGGTCATCTGAAGTGGGAAGGGGAAAAAGCACGTCTGTGTAAGTGGCCAGCAATTTGTTTATCCTCGGAAAATCCCAGGCCCGTAAAGCACTGATGAACAACGTGAGCTTCTGGGGTTGGCAGTGGAGGTGTTCACAGCTGCCTCCCCCGAGGCTGGGGTGTCAGGAGTCCGCCGCGAGCCCAGCGCGTGAACCGCGGCCTGCCCAGGGCTGCGGCGGCTCTGTGTCCCCACCGTAGACGGTTACCCTGCGCGAACTGCCAATTTCTGGATGTCAGTGATGTTACCGGTGATGTCATCTCCATAAATAATCCCTTAGGCCTTCCCGCAGAATCTAGCCACCCTCTCCCCGTCTCCACCCTCCGCGTTCACTCTTAGTCCATTCAGAAATTCCGTGAAGTGTTTACACTGACACCGACCTAGGCTCAGCCGTATTCCAGTGGGAGTTTTGCCCCCAGGGAACACACACATTCTGATGGAAGAGACAGTCAACGTTCCAGGGAACAAAGAGTTCTGGATGTAATGAAAGAGAGTGAGCGTGCGTGGAGAACAGCGAACAAAGCAGGGAAGAGCATAAAGTGTGTTGGAGTGCCATTTGACTGACGCGTGTTTGGGAGACGACTCCCTTGATAGTCACTACGATATTCACGCAGAGACGGGAGGTAAGGGAAGGAGGAGCCATGGCGGCCCCTGGGTTCAGGCCAAGGCAGCAGTAAGTGCGAGGCCTTGAGGTTGGAGGGGGCTGGGAAAGTTTGAGACCCAGCAGGAAGCTCAGTCCGGCCAGAGGCGGTGGGGGGAAGACACGCAGAGCGAGATGGGGAGGCTGGGCAGCCAGCCGCACAGCGCAGAGCCTCACTGGCCACCAGAGATCAGTTCTGCGAGAGTTCGACAGGCAGGGGTCTGAGCACGTGCATAACCCGATCTCACTTACGTTCCGGAGAATCACCCTGGCTGCTGGGCGGCAAACATCTTGTAAGAGCAAGGGGTGCGGGGACGCCAGATGGTGGCTTTCTTCCAGGGCAGAGATGGGGACGGTGCCGACCAAGGAAACAGCAGCGCAAACGCGAACAGTGGTCGGACGGAGGAGAATATTCTGGGTAAAACCAACGGAACTTGCTCCTAAAGTGTATGTTGGAATTAAGAAGCACAGAGTAAAGAATGACTCTAAGGTTTCGGGGCTTAGTGCGTGGGAGAGCGGTGTGCAATCCGGAGTCTGCTGGGTGTGAGCTGCCCACTCGATGGGCCAGGGGAGAGGCCGCAGCAGGTGGACAGACGGGGACCTGTGAGTTCCAGAAGGCCACCGCCTTCCTGCTGCTCTCCATGACCCCGGGAGCCCCCACCCCACATGCTACCATGGAACTTGGGGCAAAATGGATCCTACGGGAACGAGAAGGCAGGTGAAAATTATCTCAGGTGGTTTTCTATCACATGCAGTGCTCAGTCTACTGACCCGTTCTCCCTCCCCCCAAACAGGGTTCGGGGCACCTGGGTGGCTCAGTTGGTTGAACGTCTGCCTTTGGCTCAGGTCATAATCTCAGGGTCCTGGGATCAAGTCCTGCATCAGGCTCCCAGCTCAGCAGGGAATCTGCTTCTCCAGACTCTGCCTGCCACTCCCTCCCCCTGCTTGTGCTCTCTGGCAAATTAAAATCTTTTAGAAAAAAGGAACATGTTTCAATGCTCAACAAGAGGCTTGGGTTTTCTTTTTTCCTTGGTTTTTATGTTTCTTGGTACAAAAATCAAAGCACAAATCACAAAAGAAAGCACAAAATCTTCAGGACTGCTGTCCTGAAAGAAAGTTGTCAATCACCTGGGAACATTAATTGAGTACAGTAAAAGAACTTTCAAGACTTTCTAAAAATCCATTTGTTCCTGCAGTGAAAACACGTCTGTAACATCAGCAGACCTCACAGAGAAGGTGACTGGCAAGGTCTCTACCACATTCTTCTGTTTTTGCCTGAAAACCAGAGTCCCTGTGTCTCTACCACAGGCCTAGACATTTCCTGGTCCCCAAATCAATGTTCGATTCAACTTCATGCCTGGAACTGGGTCCAGCCGGCCAACACAGCTTGTTTCAAAGGGCCCGTCCTGCTCTCCAGTGGGCCAGCATGCCACCGGCCAGAGCAAATCCCAGATGGGAATCCCCGTCCTGCCCAACCTCATGTACGCAGCCAGGCCTCTGCCTCCATCTCCTCTCCCGGCACACGGGTTCCCAGCCCTGCTTTGAACCCCACACCACTTGGCTGCTGCCCCGGAACTGTAGTCAACACGATAGCTTTCAAACCTCACTGCACACCAATGTGCTTTGAGACTCACAATAACCCCGAGAGGTGTTGCTACGCTCACAGTCACGCAGTTAAGACCAGAATTGGACATGAGCTCGAGCAGGGAGCACAGTTGCTGCTGACAGATTGCCAAGTGAGTGGCGTGGGCCACACCTGCTCCAGGAACCCAAAGCAGTTCCACGTAGTGAGAGGGAAGCAGTGACAAAAGGATGCCTGGGTTCTCTTTCCTATGAAGGAACGTGAGCTCAGCTCTGTCGTTTTTCACAACGTCCGTACACCCAGGGATTAGGTTTCGCCAACAGGACTTACACCTTTCCAGAAGAAGGTCAACCACATCATCAATCTCTCTCAGCCCTGCTGTCCCTTTCTCTGTCAATCACAAGTTATCTCAGAAACACTAGACAAGTTTCAACCAGCTCAGATTTCACGGAAAGCCTGAAGGCTCCGCAGGTTACGTGCCTCTGAATGGAAGTCTGGCCGCGCTGAGAGCTGGTTGAGGACTTTTCTGTTATCAGGAACGCGCGTTGAATTT
This sequence comes from Ursus arctos, assembly GCF_023065955.2. NCBI lineage: Eukaryota > Metazoa > Chordata > Mammalia > Carnivora > Ursidae > Ursus > Ursus arctos. Next base: position 844,550 of record NW_026622897.1, on the reverse strand, counting down.
TCTTGATGGACTGCACATTGAAATGATGACACAGGATTCTTGTATTTAGTCCTTCATTTTTTATCATCAATTAAATAAAATGACTTTCGAAATCTTCGACAGACTTTGCCCTATTCCAGGAATAAACCCCCTATTCATGATGTTATTATCCTCTTTATATATCGCGGGGTTTGTTTTGCTAACGGTTTGTTTAAAATACTCGCATCGGTGTACATAAGAGGTATCAGCTGGAGATTTTCTTTTCTGGTGTTTGTTCGGTTTTGATACTTGGTTTATGCTGGTCTCACTCCGTGAGTGAGGAGTATATCTTCTCCACCATTACCTGAAAAAGCTTGTCTATGGTCAGTATTTTTTTTCCTTAAATGTTCAGTAGAATTTGCAGGGAAGCCACCTGGGCCTGGAATTTTCTTTGGGAAGGTTTTCATTACAAACTCAATTTCTGTCATTCATCTAGGGCTATTCAGATTTTCTGGTTTCCCAGCGTCCGTTTTAGAGATGATATGTTTCAAAGCAACTGTCCGTTTCAGACAAGTTGTCCTTTGACTTAACACATAAATGTTAAGTCAGATTTTTCTAAACGCTCTCTGCGTGTTCAGACCTAGGTTTTCAGTGTGGGGGCTGTTTCTGGACACCTTGCTCTCCAGAGACGTCATACTAACTTCCTCTGGGAGCTTCTGGCTGTGGGAAGGGTGAAGGCCCCATGCTCGTTCTGGCCTTCTTGCAGAGTTCAGACACTGGGAAGGAATTGAGTAGCCTGAGGGCGGGGTGCTCGGCCAAAGTCCAGGCTCAGCCTCCGGATCCTCCCCTCTGATCCCCTCAGAAGTTTGGCATCAGGCGGGGCAGATTTCTGGGGGCTGCGGCTGTGTTTCTAGCATCTGTCTGGATGGGAGTGAGAGGGGCTCTTTCAGGAGCTGGTCGGGCTAACTCTGCATCTTGGTAGTGACTTCTCATCCCTGCTGGCGTCCAACCCCTCATTAACTGACCCAACAGTATTTGTTAAGCATCTTCTTGACCCAAGGATTGTATCAGCGAACAAAACAGAAGCCCTGCCCTGGGGGAGATTCCAAGGAAGACAGGCAGTAGGCAGTACACATGACAAGTGCTGGAATTACCTAGCGTGTCACGGGGCACCTGGGGGGCTCCGACCACAAAGCTTCTGCCTTCAACTCAGGTCATCATCCCAGGGTCCTGGGACTGAACCCACAACAGGCTCCCTGCTCAGCGAAGAGTCTGCTTCTCCCTCTCCCTCTGCCCCTCCCCCTGCTTGTGCTCTCTGTCTCTCTCTCTCTCTCTTAAATAAATAAATAAAATTTTTTAAAAAATTATATAGTGTGTAAAAGATGATAAATTCCAAGGAAAAAAATAATTGTAGAGCAGTGTCAGTGGACTGGGACTAGGGGGCTGGGGTTAAAGTGTGTGATTTTAAGTCTGGTAAGCCAGGGAAAGCCTCCCTGTGAAGGTACAAATTAACTAGTATTTTCATGAGAAAACAAACCCATTTCTTATTTAAAAATTAAACAAAATGCATACTTGTATTACACTTAACAGTGATAAATCAGAGAAAAGACAGCTTTTTTTCATAAAGTCACAATTATTAAACCATTCAGATTTGCCAAAGACTTACCATTATTATGTGAACTTAATTCTCAAGATGTTTCTGACTTCACAGTCCCTGTAAAAAAAAAGGATTTTTTAAAAAAATTAGTACATTTATCATATTAAAACTTCACTTTTCTTATTTTGTATGAATTATGGGAATATTAGAGTTACATAAATGCTTATTTACCTCTACGAAAAAAATCAGAACGAGCGTCTTTAATCTAGAAGACGTTACGGAGCTAGAGGGGGTTGTGAGGAGCAAAATAAGTCAGAGAAACACCAATACCGTATGATCTCACTCATATGTGGAATTTAAGAAACAAAACAGACAAACATAGGGGAAGGGAAGGAAAAATAAAATGGATAAAAACAAAGAGGGAGGCAAACCAAGAGAGACTCTTAACTACAGGAAACAAACTGAGGGCTGATGGAGGAAGGGGGGTGGGCATTCCGGAAAACAGGGAAGTTGGACGGGAAAGAGCACCAGCATTAGTGTAGAAAAGGACAAAAAGGAAAGGGGCTAGCGTGGACTGTGTTTGCTGTAGAACGGCCAAATTGGATTGAATAAAAAGCAAATTTTTTTCACAGGAAAAAGAATAAATAACATGGAGTGGGTTATATGTTATGCCAAGGGGTTTTGCTTCATTATCATTTTTTTTAAAAAAATGAATCTTTGTGAGGAAAAGATCACTACTATCCCCATTTTACAGACAAGTACACAGATGAGACTCGAGACGTGAAGCGACCCGACCGCTGAGGTTACGCCCAAGACTCCCGACTCCCCTCCGACGGTATCGTACTTCTCTGACTGTGCCTCCCGGGGAGGTAAGACTTGAGGGCAGGTGCGTGTTTGAACAGGGACTGGGGATGGAGCTCCCCGCCCGGCGCTGAGGAAATGCTAAATGACACGGAGAATACATTTATGAACAAATAAGCAGAGAATACACTCTGGGAAGAGAAGTGGCTTAAACAGACAAAAAAGAAAAAGTTCTGTAACTCTTTAAGAGACACGGAGGCCTTCAGACTGTTACATGGGGCTTACATCGTGAGGGATCCTGAAAATCAAGCCGAAGAAGTCCACTTGAGTCAATAATTTAAAAATGCAGGTTACACAATGGGATATTTTTTTAATGGAGCTTCAGAGTAAAGGAGGTATTTACATAATGGTTGGTTGGAAAGTCGGGAAGCTGCTTCCCGGTGAAATCTGAAACCAGCCCGCAGACACCGGGGCACCAGGGAGGGGACTGACCTGCGGGTGGCAGGGAGACAGACAGCGCAGACAGTGGAGGACACCAAAAGGACACTCACCTGCAGGCTCGTCCTGGCGCCCAGCACGTGTCAGCACCCGCACCTGCCGCGGGGACGGGAAGGGTCGCCGCCAGGCCTCAGCTGGCCTCCGTCCTCAGCAGCCCCGGGGCAGACAGACACCGCCAGGTGGGGCTGGGGTGCGCAGAGTGAGGGGCCTCGGGTGCCCGGATGGAGCTTGGGGGTCACCCGGGGGCCGCGTCCTCTCCATGCCCTTCCCAACAATGGTGTCAACTGTTACTGTTGCATTAACTGAGAGCAGCAATCTACACGCCCCTCTCCCGCCCTGGAGGGGGGAACAGCGGACTCTGTATCTAGAGGAGGAGGACACGGGAAAGAAGGAGAAGCAGCGTGGGACACACCCCTTGCTCGTCCTGGGAAGACGTTGTTTCAGACAGATTCGACAGGCGCAGAATCACTCTGAGAAATTGCTTACGGAAGCTATAAATGCTCACTGGCGAGTGCTGTGGACACGCGGTCTCAGCCCGGGAGCAAGCAGCTCAAACACACAGGTGCTGCTCCGTGCACCACATTCCGGGGGGGCCTGGTGCCCAGGACATAGCCTTTCCAACCCACGTTCCTTAAATCCAAACTTTCTGTCATGTGAACGGTATCATTCGGCAGGTTTCCAAACTGAAGTTGCTGTAACCAAAAGTCATCCGTAAAGTGTATGCGTATCAATACATTTATATATTATGTACACATCTATGCATTTACACCCTACACATTTATATACATATTGCATTCCTATGTTGTTTACACTCATATATTATATACTTATATACAATGTCTAAAAGCAGATTACAGAGGACGTATAAAGAAAGAAGAGAAGGAAGGAAGAGGGGGACAAAAGTAGAATTGGCTGACAATTGCATAATTACACCAAAAATTATTCCAACAAGGCCTTATTCGTGAAACATTGCAACCAACCTTAAAAATTCTACCAAGGAGAGAATAAAAGGCCATTGAGTTAAGTTTCACCCAATAAGAGTTTAATTCTTACGCAGGTCAGAGTGTCCACGACAGTGAAACTTTCGGGTAATACCCGTCATGCCCAGAACCCGTGCCTCGTGGCCTAGCATCGTGGGACCTGCCCTAGTCTATTCAGGGATGTCAGCCAATTCCTACCCAAGATTTAATTACTCTTCTAATGACAGAGCCCCAAGTTCCAAAACATGACTACATGACTAACCTGGCCATGTTGTGCCAAGAACCGCGGGCCGGTGACGCTGCAGTGTTTACAGAACTAGGAAAATACGGTACAGACAGTCCCCGAGTTATAACTGGGCTGTAATTCAAACCTCTGTCAGTTGGCTCTTCAGAGCTCAGAGCCTATTCCCACGGTGCTGATCTTAGAAACTAACATAGACAATATGGTGACTAACATAATATAATAAAAAATAATTAATTAAAAAAAAAAGAAACTAACGTAGACAAGGGCGGTGTAGACCCTTGAGGGGAACTGTCGGGTCACCCGCTGTGCACACACCAGCAAGCCCCCTCGGAAAGCAGCTGTCCTAACGGACACCCCGCCGCGGTGGGTGGGATCCAGGGGGCGGTCGTTTCTACTGAGCATCTGTGCTGTGTTCACACGTGTTTCCTTTGAAGTTCAGGGCAACTCCCCGCACGGGCACCGCTGGTGTGTCTGCTCTCAGACTAAGCGAGCCCTAGAGGCAGAGCCCGCAGTGCAGCCCATGACGGGTGCTCGGAGCCATGAAGCCTCCGCTGGGAGAGTCTACAGGGCCCACGGACATACACAGGAGCACACCCCCCGAGATACCCTGAAGGGAGAGCCGCAGTCAGGGCCGAGCCTGAGGCCCGTCGGCTCTGCACCCGACACCCCGCGGGCTGAAGGAGCAGACGGTAGGGAGCTGGTGCGGGAGTCCGGGAGGGGAGGACGGCGCGGGCAAGGTGGGGCGTGGAGGCCGCAAGGGAGGCCGAGGGCCCTGACGTGGAGACGGAGGCACCGTCCGCCTGAGCCCGGTTTTCTGGCGCGCTCCCCAGAACAACATGGACCCCGGGGCTTAGGATGAGAGAGCCTTGCTCACATGCTCCACTTTCCCCGAGGCCCTTATTGCTGTCTTCCTGGAGCTCCACCCTTAGCTCTCGGGCTGTTCGTTGTTTCTGAGTGGGGCTTGCTTCCTGCGAGGGCCTGTCCTCCCTCAGCGCCGGGAACCCGGCCCCAGGGCGGGCAGGCTGTTTGATGAGCCGGGGCAGGCAGCAGGTGAGGCCGGGAAGGTGCCTGAGCCTCTGGTGTCTGACCAGCTTCCCACGGCCCACGGATCCTCGAGGTTCGCCTCCCGGAGTCCGTGCAGGGGCAGAGCCCGGGAGACAACGTGCCTCTCTGTCTCCCACGTCGCGGCCTGGCCTTCCCGTGCAGACGGCTGCGTTCCAGCCCAAGTGGCTCCAAATCCACAACCCTGGGGTCCTATTTTTCTCAAACAGCCGAACATCCCCTTCGGCCCAGCCCGCCCCCCACCCCCCAGCAGACTGCAGCACCGCTCAGCCCTCTGAGGACCCCGCGCCCGGGCTCGCCCACGTGCTCTTCTGCCTTCTTCGTCCCCATCATCTCCTCTCCACGCTCCTTGTCCAGCCTCGCCGCGGGCGTCTTGGCTTGCCGCCCTCCAGGCCCGGCGTCCTCTTCGGCAGGGACGCAGCCCCCTTCCCCACACCTGGGCGTCACAACCGCACGCCGGTCTGAGGACCAGGTTTGTGGCAGCTTGAAGGGGAAGAGAGGGGTGCAGAAGAGGAGCCAAGCTGCAGTTCGCCGGCAAAGGCTCTGGTCCCCGTGGCACGCCAGCACCCTTCCCTCCTGTTTGTCTTCTCCGGTCTCACCTCCCTCTCGCCCATATCCTCCCTTCGTCCATTTCCCCAAATTCGTAGCCCCTTGAACACATTTTTGGGACCGCCAGGAAAAACAGGAAATTCCCATTACTTTATCACACGGATCAGTTTAGCTTCTTTGACCCTCTCCTCCTGCTCCGTGAACCTTGGCTTTCTGATCACAACGCCATAAATGATGTTCTGCACGCACAACTGTCCACCCCGGGCTCCAGCCACAGCACCGGCTCAGATCTCTGAGACCCTTTCAGCCACCTGAGTCTCCAGTCTGGGTCGCACGCCTTCCCCGTGAGAGCACTGTGTTCTCCTCTGCCAGGAGTCTGTACGTCGACGACAGCCATCTGCCCTCCCCCTCACCTGGCCAACTGTCAGAGCTGGCGACTCTTTTCTCCTCTTTCGTGGGTAAAAAATACTTCTCAAAGGCATCGTTTCCTAGAGAGGAATCCTGTCCCCTGCGTGGTTTAAGGACTGGACTTATCAGAGAAGGCAAACAGTTCTTCTCCCCTATTCCCCCTGGGAAAGTAGCACACGTCTGGATCATGGAGGCAGCAAACCCACAGAGTTGAACTGAGTAACAAACCCTTGTCTCAAACAAAAGAATATTCGAGAGATCGAAAACACATTTCCAACTTCAAGACGCACGATGTTCACAGAAGAGATATTTAGGCCCTCTTGCCTGTGGTCCCTGTGAGAAAGCCCTTTTTGTTCTCCTCTGTGCCAAGGGTGGGAGCTCAGAACAGTCCTGGGAGGAGGGGTTATTCCTTGCACTAACGAGCAGCACCACTGAGGCCCACAGGGATTGAGAGTTTCTCCTAGAAAGTGCCGGAAGACGGCTCTCCCTCTGCCCTGCCCCTGCTCACGCGCTCTCAAAATGAATAAATAAATCTTTAAAAAATAATAATAATAATTTTTCTTTCAATTTATGCCTATTTTTTTCAAGTAGTTTCTAAGTTTGGGGAACATAAATGATTTTTAAGTTGGTTTGGACCTAACTACTTCATCAATAGGACTGCTGGACATCTCGTTTTGGTCTAAAGGCACTTCAAAAAATATTACTAGGACCCAGGAAACCAGAAACAAGAAAGTTTTAAAACTTTTTAGAGGTGAGAAAATGTGCCCAGAGAAGTTAAGTAACCGCTCCAAGATGATAAAGCCGAGATTTGAACCAATGCGTATCTGATTCCAGAGTCCGTGTTCCTTTTATAGCCCAGCTCTGCCGACACGAAGGAACCCATGATGACACTTGGTCTCTGCTTCAGGGGGCTCACGAACTCTGCCGTGACGGCGAGGCTAACCCTTCCACTCCACGGTGCCCACCCCCATTATCTGTAACCCTCCTGGAACGTCCGTGCTGTTTCCCAGGGGATGTGCTCTGGCTCGCCGCTCAGGCCAGACCCAGGACCCCAGGGAGAAAGACTATCCCCGGTATCCCCAAGTCCGCCTGGACTGCATGGAGGCGTGATGTCAGCTCAGGCCGGTCTGTGACCAGACACGGGACGTGGGAAATCCAGAACGAAGGGGCCCCACGAATATGAATATAAAACCCATGGCGGACTTCCATAGTAACCATAGGAATCTTGCTGACTTGGGAGAGTCTAGACTAGTTTACCAGCCTAAGATGCTGGAATTACTTCCAAGGGATATGGTAAACATCAGAGAAGTCCTTCCTTTTCCACAAGGGAATGCAACGTCTTCAAAGCAAGAAGGCAGAGGAAAATCCTGACAGCAAGAACAGTGAAGGGGTCGCTACACTCCACACCAGAACAGTAGTGGCGTGGTGTCTAATTTAATCGTGATTTACATCAGGAGGAAGAAAGGACAAAAATAATGAAATGCAAATCATCAAAAAACACCAGCTATGAAGCTTGAGGGAAGCCTGGGGACTTTCACAGGTAGTGTTGTTTTCCCCAACGCCTTCTCCCCTATTGGTGCTTCACAACGGTTAGTGGGCCGAATCGAAGCAAATTATTGCACACGAAGCTAAATACAGGAGCGACTTTGAAAATCCTGCCATGAACCAAAACAAAACTCCTAACTAGGACTCTTCTCTGTTTGAGAAGAACAATCAACCACCATTAGCAGGTGAATTTTATGGTGTGTAAATTGTAACTCAGTAGAGTTGCTTTAAAAATAAAACTATTAATATCTACAAGGCTCTCTTAAAAATCACACAGATGATAGTTTAGAAATCTCTCTCCAGGGGCGCCTGGGTGGCTCGGTCGTTAAGCGTCTGCCTTCAGCTCAGGGCATGATCCCGGCATTCTGGGATCGAGCCCCACATCAGGCTCCTCCGCTAGGAGCCTGCTTCTTCCTCTCCCACTCCCCCTGCTTGTGTTCCCTCTCTCGCTGGCTGTCTCTCTCTCTTTGTCAAATAAATAAATAAATAATTTTTTTTTAAATCTCCATCTTGTAGAAAATTACTTATTTTCCATTCACATTTCTTATGACAGTTTTAAATTTCTCCGAGATATGTGAGTAGCCTGCATTCGTTCATAAGCCTGCTTCCCAAGTCCTCGAAGATGCAGGAGAATTGAGAAGGCGGTTGGATGAATAATGAAGAGCGTTGGTTGTGGCGTCAGACTGGGTCAAAAACTTGGCTCCACCGCTTCCTCGCGAGTCACTTAAAACCTTTGCGCCTCACTTCCGTCATGCGTGAAATGGAGACGATGGTGATCCTACCAGTGACAGCGGTTTCAGGAGGGCTGGCCACCCGTGGGGGCTGTGATCTACATGTGCAAGTACCCCGCACCCGCAGGGGAGACAGCCCCAGACCCCCAGTGCATGCCTGAGACCACGGGGAGTACCCAGTCCTACAGATGGGCTGTTTCCTCCCACACGTACACACCTACGATAAAGTGTAATTTGTAGATTAGACTCAGTAGGAGATTAACAGCAGTAACTAATACTAAAACAGAACAACGGTATCGGCGTGCCGAATCCGGCACCTGCAGACCCCCAACCCCAGCGGCAGGAGGAGGACCACCTGCTTCGGGTCACTGGGAGTCCCGAGAGCCAAGACGCGGTTAAGGGAGACCTGCTGGGCATCCCATGTGGCCCTCACAACAGCTCCATTCCCTAGGGACCACTTCCATCTACATTTTGCAGGTGAGGATTGAAGGAACTGGTTTTCAGGTTACAGTCACACAGCTAGTCTGTCTGTAAGCTGACGTACACAGTTTGAACTCGGGAAGAACGTCGTTTGCAAGATGCTACGCTCCTCACTCCCTCACGGTCTTGTCGTGAGTCAGGAAAGAAAACAGGCAAAGCTGCTGAACAGGGTCTGAAACGTGCAATAGATGTTAGCGTTTAGTAATTGAGGTAAAAAACAAAAATTTCCCTCTATCTGTATTCCACTGCCCTCCCTTCCCCAAAAGAAACCACTATTACACACTTGTGTTACCTTTAAATGTATATTTATTTCTGTAACTGAAATGTATGTAAATACTAACCATATTGCTCCCACTTGCTTTAACTTACCCACACGTCTTTGCATATTTGGAGACATTTCTGTGACAGTGTATAAAGCGTATTTAATGTAGGATAAAGATGATGGTTTAATTCAGTGGGAAAGATGAATTAGTTAATTAATGTTAGCAGGACGACCAGTTATCTTTCCTGCCATGTGGTTCTGTTCACTGTATATTGGGTCCAGTGGCCTGGTCAGATTTAAATAGAGGGATAATTTTATTACAGATTCACGCCTGTAAGGCCTACCAGCCTCCCAAAAGTAACAGTGCACACCCCTGGGATTGTGGAGCAAGACACCTGTTCACGGGAAACACGAGTATGATGGCCCCACGTGGTCCAGAGAACATGTGTTCCATGAACAGGTGGCCAGAGCCTCAGCGTCTGCCAGTGCCTCTTCCCCAGCCCCTACCTGTAATCCTGTGGGGTTCTCTGTGAGTACTGTAGGGGAGGAAAGAGAACTTCCTGTATCCTCCCGGGCTCTCCAGCTGGGGCCCCGCTAGACTGGTAAGGATCTAGATGTGTCCTGGGTGGACCTTCTGTCCTTCCTGGTAGAGAGGGAAGGGGGGGAGGTTACTGCTTCTAGGCAACGAGGGAGAGAGCAGAGAACTTTACTCGCCTCTTCTTCTCAGTTGCCTTCGGCTCAAAGTAACTCTTACGGCAAAGTGACGTACTTTGGGAGCGTGCCCTGCGCTCCTCCCCGAACTGAGGGGGGGAAACATTGGTGCCTGGATTGCTGACTGTCACCCCGCACGGGGGCAACTTGGAAAGACGGTCGTGAGACGCAGCACTTCCAGGAAGCAGAGCGCTGAGTACATTTGGTGCTGATGTCGAGGCTGATAGAGAGTCATGTCCTCCGCGTGGAAGGGGAGAGAGTGAAAGCAAGAATAGACATAAAGCTCTGGGCTCCCACAGGTCACTGGACTGGGTCATCAGGGTCTGGAAGGAGCAAGACAGAGAGATGATACGATCAGAGACAGGGAGGCTGCGGAAGTTCCCCTGAATGACTGTGCCCAGGTGAGCACACAATGTGGGATCTTTGTGTCACACCTGAGCACCCACATGGGGACCTTGAACTGAGGAGGAAGTGGTGAACACCTGTGTGAACAGGATGACACAGCCCGTGGAGGTCAGCCGGCCTCTGCCTGGAAACATGATGGGCCCACGAGCACCAGGGCCCGGTAATGGGCATGGGGGCTGTCCATGAGCCTGGCTCCCGTCCGTCTAAGTACTCTGCAGCGGGTCTGACTTGTCAGTATTGAACAGGGAATTGAGCCCCCAGGACAGGACCATTCCTCAAGGGGACCCACGAGTCACCTGTGACACATTGATTGAATGCGATGTTGGAGGTATGAATCTGCTTGCATGGCCCTCGGCCTCAGCCAGCAGCACCCGGCTGGGCTAACTGTTCCTCATCTCCACTCCTCAGTAGCTCAGCACACAGTTTATCATCACACAGACCACGTGACGTTCTAATTTTGTGTGTCTCCTTCCACCAACGGTCCACTTCTTGAGGGCCAATGCCAGGGGTCCCTCTTCATGGGTTCCCTAGCCTTACCCCCGGGCCAGACCACACACCACATGCTTTTGAATAGTTGGTAAATAAATGAGTGAGTAAAAAACTCACCCAAACACCCAGTGAGGGATACTAAGGGCCCTAAGTAGGGTGCTGGCCATGCGCTTGGAGAGTCTCTGTGTTGGCCCTGGTGAGAGTGCCCACACAGGATTAGGGAGCTTTTGGTAACCACACTGGGATCAGGATGGAAAGGGACTCAGACCAGACAGCAGTTCAGTCGGCGAACCATGTTATTACCTATGCAGTATTCGTAACCGTGATGATCGCCACGACACAAAACCTCATATTAGAAATCCGTCATGTGACTTACAGCCCACGGCCTAGCACCAGGGCGGGTGTGGAGCGAACGTGCCACGCGTGTCCGCAGACGGAGCGACCGCGTATGGGCCTGAACGGATGAAGGCCACACGGGACGCTGACAGACAGCAGGCCTGCTCCAAGCCCAGCTCTACCAGCCAGTGCCTGTGGACCTCTGAAGCTCAAAGAACAGCGTCCTCAATGATTTGGTTGAGAGCCCCAGAAAACCAACCCAACAAGCACAGTCAAAAACCAACCACCCAAGCAGTACCGGGGTTTTGTCGGCTTGCTGGGAAATCAAGCGGTGAGAAGCCCTTCAGCTGTGTCCGGACCTAAGGAACCAAGGGACATGACTGCAAATGTGAAACCTCGTGCTGAGTTTTATTCTCAGACAAGCGTTCTCCGTGGGGTAGCAAGACCACCGTTAGCCGCAAGCCGACAGGTTCTTACAGCTCGTGCCCCAAAACACAAGCCCCTCTCTCAACAGCGGGACCTCACGCCCTGAAAAGCCTCCTCACGCCTACTTCCAGGTCACCTGCCCACTCCTGGACTCCTCGCTGCAGCCCGGCCCGGGGAGGGGGCCTGTGAAAGCCCGGGAAGGACCCGGTAAGCAGGAGAGCACGGATCACAGAAGGAAAAACCGCCAAGCGGACCGAGAACTAAGAACCTCGCACGGAAATGATCTGTGGGCTCTGCCGTGATGATTGGCGGCAAAATCGCGGGTCAGGCGCTTACTAAGTAGTAAAGGACATTCAACAAGTAGGAGGTATTTAAATAACAGAGCTGTTAAGGGGAACAGAGTTCAAAGTAACTACAAGAACTATACACTCAATTTGAATTATATCCTTATTCAAATGCCAAAAAAAAAATCTCTTCTTTTTAAATGTTGAATTTTGTGTGTCATTCTGCCCTAATTTAGGAAACAGAAAACTACACCGGGCTCACTGAACACCAGGGAGAACCTGGGAGCTACAAACTGAGAACATTTCGTTAGATGACAAGGCCTTATGGACACAGTCACAGAGACATTTGGTGTCATTATCCCGTTGGCTCCTATAGTTAGCACCCCTCTCTTGCCCATTTGCTGATTTAAGAGAGAGAGAGGCTAAATGGAATTTGGCATACAGGGCTGGACCCGGAAAGAGAAGGACATTAATACAAAAACTAGTGGAATCCAATTCAAGCCTGTAGATTAGTTAGTAGTGATATGCCAGGGGTAATTTTGTCTTGATAAATGAATCAGGGTTAGGTAAAATGTTAACATTCGAGAAAGCCGGCTACAGCATCTTCGGGAACCCTCTGTTCTATCTTTGGACTCTTTCTGTAATGTAAAATTATTTTGAACTAAAAAGCCTTTTTTTAAGACAAATATCAAAAGAACAAAATATTTGGAGGGCCTGCAACGTGGAACACACAGGAAAAAAGACACCCCCCCTTCTCTCGAGGATCTTATGGTCCTATTGAGACAGGGAATAACCTGGAATGCTTTATGAAACGGTGTTTCCTCCCGTGATAGGGACAGTGTGACACAGTGACTGGGAGGACAGACTGCCTGGGCCTCCCACGGACTAGCTCCGTGATGCTGGCTACGGTATTGGGAGTCTGCCCCTCAGTGACTCCACCTGTGAAAGGGGGTGATGCTACCAGTACCCACCACAGAGCTGTTTCGAGGGTTTAATGAGAGTAAAACAGCACAGAGCTGACTACTGGTGAACTTTACACAAATGTTGACTATTATGATTATATTATAAAGTACAAAAATATACAGCACTTCCTAAGGGAAGCAGAAAAAACTAGAGCAGTCAGTTTCCACGATATCAATGATTGGAACTTAATTCAAAGACCAAGGTTTTGAGTGTTCCGTGCGTCTTATTTCATTCACTGCTCAAGATAACCCACGAAGCAGTGCGTCAGTCCGGGCTCAGTTGAGGATGACAGGGTTTGCCTTTGCTAGTTTTACAAGAAAGGAAATAGACGGAATTACCTGTTAACAAAACCACAGAAAGGCCAGGCCTCCGAGAAGGGCTCCCAGAACAACACCATAAACTGGCCAGAGAAGCCACTCTTTCCACAGCCAGGAGCCGGCTCTCTGCATCCGTGGTCCTGGGATGCCCCCGGCTGAGCTGCTCCCCCTGCATCTGGGAGCCACAGTCTACACTATGCGCACAGAGCCAGAGGAGCGAAGTGTTACTGTGGTAACATTCACTGAAGGAAGAAACACAGAGGAGCGGGAGACTGCTGAGAAAGATCACAACTTCTCTCTAGGACGTGTAGTTCCGATGGACATTTCTAGAAGGCAAGAGGAAATACAAATTTAAAGGGGACAGATTTAGACCAAATTTAGGCCAGGGAATGAGGTCAGTGCTTTACAAACATGTCCTTTATCCCAACAGCAACTGAGTGATGAGATATTATTATCCCCAAGACGATGAGGTTCACAGACGTCCATACAAGTCTGCGGTCACACAGCTGATAGGAATGAGCCAGAATTCAAGGACAGGACGTGGTCACTTCGGCACTGGACAAGCCTGGAAATGATCATGGAATGGACAGTAAGTGAAACTCTGGAATACGTGAGGTCACCCAAGGAGCATTCATACCATGAGACAGAAGGGGACAGAACCTTGAGGACTGCCGGGAGTTAGGAGACGGACCGAGGAGGGGGTGTGAATACGAAAACGGGGAGCACGGGAGGAGAGAAAGCAGGAGTCTAGGGTGTCAGTAGCCTCCGAGTGATCAAATTCCATATGGACCGGAAGAGTCCTCCAGATGCAGCAACAAAGTCCCTGTTGTACCCTGCTGTTACACACCTACACTTTCATATGTAAGATGGTCCCGTTCTGCTCCCCACAAGATGTTTGAGGTCAGAGAATATCTGTTCACTCCTTTATCCCTAGAACCAAGCACATATAATGGATAAATTAGTGTTTTTGTTGCATGAATAAATAAATCTGAGGATATAGGGGCACCTGGGTGGCTCAGTTGTTTAAGCGTCTGCCTTTGGCTCAGGTCATGATCCCAGGGTCCCGGGATCGAGCCCCCCGTTGAGTTCCCTGCTCAGCGAGGAGTCTGCTTCTCCCTCTCCCCCTGCCTTTCCACCACCACCACCCCCTACTCATGCTCTCTCTCTCTCTCTCAAATAAATTTTAAAAACCTTTAAATTTTTTTTTAATTTAAGAAAAAATCTGGGGATATACTTTTTTAAAGAAGATTTTATTTTTAAGTCATCTCTACACCCAACGTGGGGCTTGAACCCACAACCCCAAGACCAAGAGTTCACATGTTCCACTGACTGAGCCAGCCAGGCACCCCATAGATATATATACTTCTTAGTGGTGCTGAATCCATCCAGCTCAAAGATGGGATCAGGAAAGGCCTTCTCTCCCAAGTGGAGTCTCATACACAAATGAGAGAGTGGCTACGATGAATTTAAAAAATATATGTACAAAGGAAGGTTATCGAAACAATTTAGGAAGTATTCCTAACTGGTTTTAGGAAAAGTTGCCTCCCCGTTTTCCCTTGCCCTCACCAATATTCAGCTAGTCTGTGTGACGCTCCTTTTTAAAACAAATCATGGAAAGCTGTGTTCAGTGAGAGCAGGTGATCCTGGCAAAGGGGTGGTTCAGACTACAGAATGGGGCAATGATGCAGCAACTTTGAACTCTGCTGTCTTTCTAGATGTGACCCCGCCTCCCTGCCAGCTCAGCACACTGATGGCGGATCAGCATAACGATATCTGAGATACCACCCAAAAGAAGGAGGCAAAACAGCAAAATGCTGAGGAAATTTTTGGGAAGACTTAATGACTTCAGGTGGCAAGAAAAAAGGAAAAATGACAAAAATCTGCTGGCCAAGAAAAGGGGGATGATTGGCCCTGCACCCCACGGTGGGGGGAGGTCCCCTCGTGAAAACCGGAGACGGTGAGTAGCCCTGGTCAGCATGAGACCTTCACCCCTCCCCACACGGTCTTCACCAGAACCCTGCATCTTAGATATGCTTAATTAGAAAGAAATCCTTGGTCAAATAAGTTTGGAAATGCAAAAAAAAAAAAAAGAGTAAAACCCTAAATTCAGAACACAGATTTGCATGTTGGAGGCTCTATGAAATCCTGCAAGAAGCAAAACTGTGAATTTGTTTTAATATATTCTTTCCCAAAGTTATTTTGCCACAGTGTGTTTCTATGTAACTTCTGCTCATGCCCTGCATTTTCTGTTCTTGGGAAATGCTGCTGGAGAAGTTGGTAGGTCTGGCGGTAGACCCTGGAGGCTTGGCAGTGTGTAACCAAATAATTGGGTATACAACAAAACATAAAGCATCAGAGAAATCTCCGGGGCTATGGTGAGCTGCCCTGGACCGCACCCTGAGAAGCCCCAAGGGCACCTGAGTAGAGAGGTTTGGGAAACACAGGTGTAAGCACTAAGGAGCTAGTTCTGAAACTCTCTTCAGGTGGGAAGGGAGCAGAAACCACGCGGGGACAAGTGAAGGCCACAGAGGCAGGCGGGGCTCCGTCCCTTCCCAGCTCACTTCTGTGGTTTCTTGAAACAGTCACGACTGTCCTCAGAGACACAGGATTCAAGCGCAAGTCACCTGCGGGCCAACATAAACTGAGAGGTTAGGGAAGGAAGAAGGAGCCTCCTGGAGACTGACGGGGGTGGGGGGCGTCCGCTGGAGGGAACGGGGCTCAGAGAAGAGCTGGAGCCCCTGGCGAGCGTGGGAGCGGCTCCAATCGGGATTTAAGCCAGCAAATGCCCTGAGCCAGGACCACATGACAACAAGGCGGAGGGAAGACGCCACCCTCGGGGTGCGGTCCAGGCGGACACCAGGCGCTGCCCTAGGGGACGGAGCCGTCAGAGGCCTGGTGCGGCCGTCCCTCCTCCCTCAGGGCTCAGCCCACGCCCCAAGATGCTTGGCAGTCTTCAAAACCCTTGCTGATTTCAGCATTTCAAGCCACTTAAAGGGAGAGACACAGAACAACGCAATATCTAATTTTCAACATCAGTCTAAACAGAGAAGAGGGGCCAGAGTAGCGCAAATATTCCCGGAGGAACTGACTGAAAGCCAGAACTGTCCCCCCAGACGGGACATTTGGAGCAAGTCTGCTGTTGCAGTTACAGGTACAACCTGAGGTCCCTTACTTGCTCCTCTTTCTTTACTCCAAGTGTGGTTCGTGCTGTGCGATGTGGCTGAGGGGCTGAGCTCCTCGGCAGAAACGACTGTCTTGGCCCAGAAAGATACCTTGGTGAGCGACTTAGGATTGGAAAGGGAGGCTCAGAGAGCTTGGATTGTAAGACGATCTGGAGATTACTAAGAGGCCCCTAATTTTAAAAATAAAACAAAACCACAGCGTAGGGTTGGAAGCCAGTAGAAAGAGCAGGAAGCAGAAGACGTAATTGGTGAGGTTTTTTTGTAAGAACAGGGACACTTAGCGCTGAATTTCACATTATCCGCAGTCCCGTGCTGCACGGTGACCCCCTCCTATTACCCCCTACCCTTCAATCTGTGCAGACCTCCGGCTTGTGTCCCTCGGAGGAGGTCAAGCACGCACAGTGACGTCCTTCCACGCACGGGGCTGGGCTGGGACGGCGCCGTCACTCCCTTTCTTTCCGAGCTGTAACTTGTAAAAACTGGCACTGAGGGGAAGATGCCTAGCTCCGTTGGAAAGCTGCGCTGTCCTCCCTTGTGCAAGCAGGGGAGGTGGGCTCGGTTACGCAAGGTCCAGACCCCAGCAGGCTACGATCAGGGGAAAGGAAGGGGGAGAGGAAGAGAAACGTGTCGCTTCTGTCTTCTCCCTTCGGTGGTGGAAGAGGCAGGAAGGACACAGAATAGGAGCCGAGCAGAGGCGTAGTCCCTCAGAACACCCTGTCTGCCACTGTCTCCTCGCTTCCCTGCCTTCGCTGTGCTCCTTCCTCCTCCCATTTCCCAATTCTAGAAGCTTCCGTGTGCTGATGCTTGGCTTCAGGGTGTGGTGACCTCACCGAGAGGCAGTGGTCCTGCAGCAGCTCAGAACAGGCCTGGATGCCACCTTGTGTGGTCGCTGGTCACGGACGTGGTGGGAGGGCTGTGCGTCCTCAGCTGGGTCCGCTAAGGTGCCCCACTGCCTCCCTTCGCGCTGCAGGAGCCCATCTTCTCCTGAACGCGAAATGTTTCGTGCATTTAAAAGTAAACTTGTGTCATTTGTGCGAACATCTGATTTACTCTGTCTTCATCTTTGTGACTTTTTCTCCTGGATATGTTTTGTTGTTCATACTGTGCACCCAGAGGTTTTATTGATAAAGACCATGAATCCTTTGTTTTTAAGATTTTATTTATTTGACACAGAGACAGTGAGAGAGAGCACCAGCAGGGGGAGGGGCAGCGCGAGGAGCAGACTCCCCCCTGAGCAGGGAGCCCGCTGTGAGACTCGATCCCAGGACCCTGAGATCATGACCTGAGCCGAAGGCAGACGCTTCACCGACTGAGGCACCAAGGTGCCCCCAGGAATGCTTTTCTTGTTTAAAAAGTCAATAGCACCTATGATATGATTTTTTTAATTGGTTACATAACATGCCACAATATTTACAATAGTTCCCTCTGTCTCAGAAAACATTGGCATTATCAGCATCAGTAAAATTTTTGGAACAAAACCACTTGAACTTCCTACTTTTCTTGTATACCTAATTGTCTGATGATCACACTGGGTTCATAGAGGTCACAGTACATAACAACTCCCGGTGTGTGATGACAGCAACGGCAATCTTAGCCAGCATGTATAAAAGTCTTACCGTGCTTACACACTTAATCACCTCATCAGTCCCCTCTACAACCAGAAGAAAAAGTGCCCTCCCTGTTTTCCAGATAAGCAATCTGAAACACAGAGGGGTTAGGGACTTGGTCACTATGATGCAAGGAGGCTGACCAGGGCAGAACACCCTCCTTTAATGTGACAACAAGTCTCTCTGCTCAGAACAGCAAAGCAGAAAATCACACTGCAGCAGGGGGAAAGCAAAGGCGTGACGAGGAAAGCTGTCAAAAATAAAGCACGTACACAGCTGTCAGAATGGCTGAAATCAACAACACAGGAAAAAACAGGTGTTGGTGAGGACGTGGAGAAAGGGAATGTCTTACCCTGTTGGTGGAAATGCAAGCTGGAGCGGCCACTGTGCAAAACAGTATGGAGAGTCCCCAAGGTGTTAAAAATAGAGCCACCCTATGACCCAGCAAACGCACTACTGGGTATTTGACCCAAAGAATACAAAAACGCTAATTCAAAGGGATACGTGCATCCTGATGTTTACAGCCGCGTTATCTACAATAACCAAGATATGGAAGCAGCCCCAGCATCCGTGGATTGATGAATGGATAAAGAAGAAGCAGTGTATACACACACACACAATGGAATAAAAAAGAATGAAATCTTGCCATTTGCAACAATGTGGATGGAGCTAGAGGGTATTATGCTAAGCAAAATAAGTCAGCCAGAGAAAGATAAATACCATACGATTTCACTCATATGTGGAATTTAAGAAACAAAACAAACAATCATAACAGGGAAAAAAACAGAAGCAAACCAAGAAACAAGACCCTTAACTACAGAGAACACCCTGCTGGTCACCAGAGGGGAGGTGGGTGGGGGACGGGGGAACAGGTGCTGGGGATGAAGGAGGGCACCTGTCATGATGAACACAGGTGATGTATGGAGGTGCTGAACCGCTATATTGTACACCTGAGAATCATGTTAGTTATATGTATTTTAACTAACTGAAATTAAAATAAAAATTAAAAAAATAATAATGTGGATCAATGACCTACATATAAGAGCTAAAACCATAAAACTCTTAAAACATAGGCAGAAATCTTCATGACTTTGGGCTTGGCAGTGGGTTTTCAGATCCAACATTGGAAGCACAAGCAACCAAAGAAAAAATAGATAAATTGGACTTCATCAAAATTAGAAACTTTGGGGGCTGCCTAGGTGGCTCAGTCATTAAGCATCTGCCTTCGGCTCAGATCACGACCTCAGGATCCTGGGATCGAGCCCCGCATCGGGCTCCCTGCTCAGCGGGAATCCTGCATCTCCCTCTCCCACTCCCCCTGCTTGTGTTCCCTCTCTCACTGTGTCTCTCTGTGTCAAATAAATAAGATCTTTAAAAAAATTAGAAACTTTTGTGCATCAAAGGACATTATCAAGAATGTGAAAAGGCAACCTACAGAGAGGGAGATAAGATTTGCAAATCATATATCTGATAAGAGTTTAACATCCACAATATATGAAGAACTCCTACAACTCAACAATAGAAAGACAACCCGATTTAAAATACAGTCAAAAAGCTTGAGTCGATCTTCCTCTAAAGAAGGTTTACAAATGGACAAGCACATACAAGATGCTCAGCACCGTTCACTGGTCATTAGAGATACACATCAAAACCACAGTGAGATGCCGCTTCATGGTTATAATACAGAAAAGGTTCTAAACACGGGAAATAACAAATGTTGATGAGGTTGTGGAGAAATTTAAATCCTTCTACATTGCTGGCAAGAATGTAAAACAATGCTGTCTCTATAGAAAACCATGTGGTGGTTCCTCAAGAATTTAATCTATTTATAATAGAATTATTATATGGCCAGCAATTCCACTCATAGGTACATGCACAAACTGATGGAAAACAGGGACTCAGGGGCGCCTGGGTGGCTCAGCCATTAAGCGTCTGCATTCGGCTCAGCGTGTGATCCCAGGGTCCTGGGATCGAGCCCCGCATCGGGCTCCCTCTCGGCAGGAAGCCTGCTTCTCCCTCTCCCACTCCCCCTGCCTGTGTTCCCTCTCTCACTGGCTGTCTCTCTCTCTGTCAAATAAATAAATAAAATCAAGAAAAGAAAAGAAAAGAAAAGAAAAGAAAAGAAAAGAAAAGAAAAGAAAAGAAAAGAAAAGAAAAAAGAAAAGAAAAGAAAAGAAAAGAAAAGAAAAGAAAAGAGAAAAGAAAAGAAAGAAAAGAGAAAAGAAAAAGAAAAGAAAGAAAAGAAAAGAAAAGAAAGAAAGAAAAAGAAAAAAAGAAAACGAAAACAGGGACTCGAACAGATATTTGTACACCGAGGACCATTGCACAATTGTTCACAATAGCCAAACCATGAAAACCACCCAAGATCTTGACAGTTAAATGGATAAATAAAATGTAATACATTCATATGATGGAATATTATTTGGCCATAAAAAAGGAAGGAAATTCTGATACCTGCTACACCATGAATGAACCTTGGGGATATTTTGCTCAATGAAATAATCCATACAGCAAAGGACAACTCTGATATGAATACACCCATATGTGCAGAATAATCATATTCATAGAGACAGGATGTAGAATTGAGATTACCAAGGGCCGGGAAGATGGGAGGGAAAGAGTTATCGTATAATGGGGATAGAGTTTCTGTTTGGGATGATAAAAAAAGTTCTGGAAATGAGTACTGGTGATGGTCATTCAATATCATGCATGTACTTTATGCAACCAAACTGCACACTTAAAACGGAGAAAATAGTTAACGTCATAGTATGCATATTTTACTACAAAAAAAGCATGATTTTCCTTCTTTTGAACTAAGTCACTCACGAGCTCTACCTGCAGACCAGATCACCCCCCATGAGCTCCAGATCTGAGTTTCCAGCTGAGAATACCTAAACTCCATACCCAAAATTGATGTCAGTGATTAACCACAACCGAGTCCCTGTTTCCCTTGAAAAATTAACTTATTGTTCCTTTTCCCAAAAGCCTCATCTCTGTAATAGCAGCGCTACCGTCCACGAGGTCCATTAATCTTTCATTCTCTCTTCCTCGCTCCTGCCACCACTCAGCTCCTAAGCTTTTGTCTGGTTTTGTCTTCGTCAGTCCTTCCTTCCATCCAGATGGTGAATTGCCTTCCTCTTTCCCATCCCTGCAGCAGGTCTTGGTTCAAGGCCTCATCTTTTGTCAATAACTTGCTCTTGTTCTGTCTGCCTCCCTAGTATCATCCCTAGTACCTGCAACTTCAGAACAACCACCACCATTTGCTTACATCGTGACAAATCCGATAATGCTACTCTCTTCCTTTGAAACAGTCCTCGACACTGTTTAGGATAAAGTCAAGAGCCCCTAGCAAACAAGACTGGCTCTTCACAACCTGAACCCTAACTCCTTTCACAGTCATTCACCTCCCAGCAACACCAACGGCTCGCCCTTCATCATGTCTTCTTTCCTTCCCACGTGTTCTCTCTCTAATGCCCACCCAGGGGAACGCCTAGTTACCCTCTCAAATCCAGCTAAGATGCCACCTCCTCCATCGATCATTCCTCAGTTCCCATGGGAAGATTAGCTGTTCCCTGTCCTTGGCAGCATTGCATACTACTAGCAATTGTCCCACTGTGCAGGGGGTCCCGTACCCTAACCCTAGAGCATAGGCTTCTATAAGCAGGACGGGGATTTGATCCCATTTGTTCATTTTTCACTGATTATAATTCAGAGGAACAAGGCAAGAAAAGATTTCTTTCTTGCTATCCAGAAGTGACTGTTCAAGGGAGTTACTCAAATTTATTTAAAATATTTGTAATATCTAATGCTCTTTGAATTACTAAAATTAACAGAAATAGAAAATATAATATCTAGAGAATGCCTTTGAACTTTAATTCAATGCAAAGATCATGGAAAACCTCATATACCCATGTTACCTGGTCCAAATCTATAAGCATGTATTCTGTAAACATGCGTTGGGCACCTGCTCCAGCCCACATACTGACTAACGGCAGGAGGCTCCCACGTGTGGCTGAACTGCGATGATATGAGTGATGACATCCATGTAAAGAGAGCAAATTTAATTTATTGGTCTGGAAAGTTTACTTTTGCTAAGTCACAGCACCCAATCTCCAGATGATTTAGGAGCTATTTGAATAAGTAAATTTTTCAGCTCCAGCAAATCTGGCGTGTTTCCCGTGATGTAACACCGTCCAAAGCCATGGGACTCTCCCGGGAAACACATAATATAATGACACAGCGGAGAGGCAGTTCTGGACTGGGAGTCGGGACTGACACCAACTGCGGTGACAGAGGGAGAATAAGTGAATTTTGGTTTTACCTTCAGACCTTTGATAAAAGTAAAGAAGTTGGACTCAAATCTGGACTTCGGAGTTTGTTACAGAATGTTTGCTTCATAATTATTTGATTATGTGTGTGTTTTATGCATTTTTTCATGCATTTCAAATTTCTTTAAAAAAATCTCTTAAGATGCATGTACAATATGTCCTGAATGATCCTCCCCAAAATTTAAAATTGTGAAGACATGTCTGAGTAGAAATTTGATTCTGGCAAATAAAATGAGTTAAATTTATACAGCAGACAAGGCACAAAAAAAAAAAATCCCTTGAAAGGCAAATACATGGTGTGCTTCCTGCCAATAAGGACATAAAACTTCCTTGTTGCCGTTAATGAAAAACAACACACACTTCCAACGTTCTGTAGACACTAAAAAGAAAGAAAACACTCAAATGAGTCACCTATCTCCACACGCAGGTCTGAGAAGCTGTATAAATGCCTCCAGCCTCTGGCAGAGCCCAGCAGACCGGCCGTCGGTCCGAGAAGAACCATCGGGGGACAGCAGCTATGCGGCTGGCCGTGCTGTGCGCTCTGTGTCTGCTGCCCAGCGGGCTGGCCTTGCCGCTGCCCCGGGAGGCAGGGGGCACGAGCGAGCCACAGTGGAAACAGGCTCAGGTACGTCCCTGGCCCGCTCCGCGGGGGGGCTCCCCGTCTCACCAGCAGCATGAGGAAGTGTGTTTTCCAATTTGGGTGGTTTTTCTGGTGATGTATATGTTTTAGTCAAGGGGCTATCAAGAGCAGGCTGACCGGGTGGCCCCGTCAGTGGAGTGACTGACTCTTGGTCTCGGCTCTGGTCGTGATCTCAGGGTCGTGAGATCGAGTCCCGCCCTGGGCTCCGTGGTCAGTGGGGAGTCTGCTGGAGATTCTCTCCCTCTCTTGCTCACACACGTAAGCACTCTGTCTCTCTTTCTTAAAAAACAAACCAAAACGCAGAGCGGCTTTAGAGCCTGCCCACACCGGTTCACACTGCAGCTCCTCCTGCCCTCACCACTCAGGCAGTGTGGGGACGTCCTGACGTTTCTCTAGCTTCAGTATTCTGGCTTGGAGGTTGGAGGCGGTATGGGCGCTGCGGGGCACTTACACAGGAGCTGAAACAGGGTTCTGGCTCAATGAATTGAAGCGTTGATGTTATTATTTATTGTGACCTGAAATTCTTTTCATGAAGAGCTGAGTGTTGCCTCTTAAGGTGGGGACTCCTGGTAGCGGAGAGGCTTGACCTCAGAAAACAAGGTAGAGGTTACAGCGGGCCCTGACCAGCCGGTGGGGATGGTGGGCAGGTGTGAACTCCTGACTTCGCCCATGGGGACACGAACGTTCGTGTTTCGCAGCTCACGGGATTCTTCTCCTGAAGGAGGAAGTGAGGACAGCGCTGACTGTTCTGCATGCGACCGTCACAGGCTGTGAAGTGCTTCCCACACCTTCCGCCATCGAATCGTTAGCGCCATCCCGGGGAAAGAAGGAGCCAAAGTTATGCTGACTCAGACTTGATAATGATAGTGATAGGAGTCAGGGACAAGTTTTTCTGGGTCAAAAACCATGGTCTTTCCAATATACTTCTTAATAAGCTACCTAATAAGTATAAATAATTAATGTTTGGTAAAATAATGGGTTGTTGACTCCTAACTATTGTTCAAAAATTTAAGCTTTAAGTATAAGTAAAGTCTACTTTTATTTCACATTAATTTTGACTTTCAAAAGTCCAATAATCTGTTAGATTGAACCATATGAAATTACAGATATTTGACTGTTTTTTTTTTTTACCTGCAAAACAGCAATTTCCTAAAGTCCAATCTAATGGGTTCTCCAAAAGGGGTACATTTGCAAGAGCCCTGAGTCCCTTCCCTTCACGTGCAGGTTGATAATAAACCAGAGAGACGCTAGCTGAGTTTCACAGAAGGCAGGAAGTTCGCATCAAGAACGCAAAAGGATCTCTTCCAAAAGAGTGTCTTTGTCAAGCCTGCAGCTCAGAAAAGGATGAATGACTTACTTGTTTTAAAATAATAGATTCATTCCTAATTGTCATGGATGAATAGTGTTTGTTGTGTTGAACGAAACACCATCCCTGGGACCTTGAAGAGAGATCCCAGTAGGACTGAGGTCACTGACATAAAGCATGCATCCCTGAGAGGTTCAGGGACAGGTAACCGTCCCGCCCACCGCGATTAGACCGCACGGGTGTGCGCAGGGGTTCGAATCAGTCCAACAAAACCATCGTGCATCCTACAGCCCTCTCCATTGTTCTAATGAAATGGGCTTTGGAAACAGAACCTGAGGTCAAATGCAGGTCCTCTCAGGGTGACCTTGTGCTGGTGATTTGCTTAGTCTGAGCCGGGACTCTTCATATGTAAATGGGAATGACCATGCCACACCTGCATCCAGGGCGGCCTGAGGTTTGCGGGGGCCCTACGTGTGCGTGAGCTCCTGCCGCTCCGAGGTGCTTGGTTCAAGGTCTCGACAAGGGGCTGCTCCTCTGTCCCTCACTTTTTCCTCTTTCCTGTTAAGGCTGCTGGACGGCCTTCCTCACGTCCACACACTGGGTCCTTTGAGAAAGTCACAAGGATGCAGTGGCACGTGGGGTTCACCTGGGAGACCTGCTGTGTCCTGCAGCCCACAGAACAGGCAGCGAGGGGACTCAGGGCCAGCTCCGCTGCTGCACTGGTATGTGCCCGGGGCCCTGCATTCCGCTGTGTGGGCTTTGCTGTCTACACCTGGAGAACAAAACAATGTCACCGTACCCTCCCCCAGGACTAAAATCTTCAGACCCGGTAACCCTCCCCCAGGACTAAAATCTTCAGACCCGTTAACCTCAGCACGGCCCAGACCTCTGGAGACTCAGATGAGGGGGGCGACTTGGACCTCCAGGCAGGGTCTCTGCTGCGGCCCCTGAGGACTCTCTGGGTGCCTTCCCGCTTGGCTGCGACAAGCAAGTCTGTGTTTGTTCTTTTTTTCATTCTGTATCTTTTTTTAAAATATTTTTTTATTATATTATGTTAGTCACCATACAGTACATCCCCGGTTTCTGATACAAAGTTCGATGATTCATTAGTTGTGTATAACACCCAGTGCTCCATGCAATACATGCCCTCCTTACTACCCATCACCAGCCTATCCCATTCCCCCACCCCCCTCCCCTCTGAAGCCCTCAGTTTGTTTCTCAGAGTCCACAGTCTCTCATGCTTCATTCCCCCTTCTGTTTACACCCCCCTTTCTTTATCCCTTTCTTCCCCTACCGATCATCCTAGCTCTTATGTTCCATAGATGAGAGAAATCATATAATTGTCTTTCTCTGCTTGACTTATTTCACTTAGCATTATCTCCTCCAGTGCCGTCCATGTTGCTGCAAATGTTGAGAACTCGTTCTTTCTGATAGCTGAGTAATATTCCATTGTCTATATGGACCACAACTTCTTAATCCAGTCATCTGTTGAAGGGCATCTCGGCTCCTTCCACGATTTAGCTATTGTGGACAATGCTGCTATGAACATTGGGGTGCATATGGCCCTTCTCTTCACTACGTCTGTATCTTTGGGGTAAATACCCAGTAGTGCAATGGCTGGGTCATAGGGTAGCTCAATTTTTAACTTTTAAAGGGACCTCCACACTGTTTTCCAGAGTGGCTGTACCAACTTGCATTCCCACCAACAATGTAGGAGGGATCCCCTTTCTCCACATCCTCTCCAGCAATTGTTGTGTCTTGCCTTGTCAATTTTTGCCATTCTAACTGGTGTAAGGTGGTATCTTAGTGTGGTTTTGATTTGAATTTCCCTGATGGCTAATGATGTTGAACATTTTTTCAGGTGTCTGTTAGCCATTTGTATGTCTTCATTGGAAAGTGTCTGTTCATATCTTCTGCCCATTTTATGATTTGTTTATTTGTTTCTCGCATGTTGAGTTTGAGAAGTTCTTTGTAGATCTTGGATACCAGTCTTTTATCTGTAGCATCATTTGCAAATATCTTCTCCCATTCCGTGGGCTGCCTCTTAGTTTTTTTGACTGTTTCCTTGGCTGTGCAGAAGCTTTTTATCTTGATGAAGTCCCACAAGTTCATTTTATCTTTTGTTTCTCTTGCCTTTGGAGATGTGTCATGAAAAAGGTTGCTGTGGCCGATGTCGTAGAGGTTGCCGCCTATGCTCTCCTCTAGGATTTTGATGGATTCCTGTCTCACATCGAGGTCTTTCGTCCATTTGGAGTTTATCTTTGTGTATGGTGTGAGAGAGTGGTCAAGTTTCATTCTTTTGCATATAGCTGTCCAATTTTCCCAGCACCATTTATTGAAGAGACTGTCTTTTTTCCACTGGATGTTTTTTCCTGCTTTATCAAAGATTATTTGCCCAAAGAGCCAAGGGTCCATTTCTGGGTTCTCTATTCTGTTCCACTGGTCTATGTGTCTGTTTTTGTGCCAGTACCATGCTGTCTTTGTGATCACAGCTTTGTAGTACAGCTCGAAATCCAGCATTGTGATGCCCCCAGCTTTGTTTTTCCTTTTCAACAGTTCCTTGGCGATTTGGGGCCTTTTCTGGGTCCATACAAATTCCTCAATCTCATAAAAACCATCTATGAAAAGCCTACAGCAAATATCATTCTCAATGGGGAAAAGCTGGAAGCCTTTCCCTTAAGATCAGGAACACGACAAGGATGCCCACTCTCGCCACTATTATTCAACATAGTACTAGAAGTCCTTGCAACAGCAATCAGACAACAAAAAGGGATAAAAGGTATCCAAATCGGCAAGGAAGAAGTCAAACTGTCTCTCTTCGCAGATGACATGATACTCTATATGGAAAACCCAAAAGAATCCACTCCCAAACTATTAGAAGTTATAGAGCAATTCAGTAATGTGGCAGGATACAAAATCAATGCTCAGAACTCAGTTGCATTTCTATACACGAATAACGAGACTGAAGAAAGAGAAATTAGGGAATCCATCCCATTTACAATAGCACCAAAAACCATACGTTACCTTGGAATTAACCAGAGACGTAAAGGACCTATATTCTAGAAACTATAAATCACTCTTGAAAGACATTGAGGAAGACACAAAAAGATGGAAAAACATTCCATGCTCATGGATCGGAAGAATTAACATAGTTAAAATGTCCATGCTACCCAGAGCCATCTACACTTTCAATGCTATCCCGATCAAAATACCGAGGACATTTTTCAAAGAACTGGAACAAGTCTGTGTTTCATAAAGTGTGCAGTGGGTTTCTCCTCAAAACATTTACCAGGAGAGGGGCACCTGGGGTCTCCGTTGGTGAAGCGTCTGCCTTCGGCTCAGGTCAATCCCAGGGTCCACTCAGCGGGGAGCCTGCTTATCCCTCTCCCTCTGCTCCTCCCCTGCTTCTGCTCTCTCTTTCTCTCAAATAAATAAATAAAACCTTTTAAAAAAATTCTCTTCTAAAAAAACATTAAATGGGATAAAAGGGAAATGAAGGGGCCCCTTGGCACATGAAACTGATGACGAAGTGCCCTTATCAACATCACATTTTCTCCTCATTAATGCACACGAGTTTCCCTTGGTGGCCACGTAAGTACCTTCAAGCCACGACGTGAGTCCACAGGACCCCGAGCAAAGACGCACGGCCTTCTGCGAGCTAAAGAGAAGACAGGACAGTAACAGAGACGACAGCACAATCCCTGTCTTCCCAACAGGACTACCTCAGAAGGTTTTATCCGTCTGACCCCAAAACGAGGGAGGCCGACAGCTTCGAAGCCAGACTCAAGCTGATGCAGAGATTCTTCCGTCTGCCCGTGACCGGAGTCCTGAACCCCCACACGATCGAAATAATGCAGAAGCCCCGATGCGGCGTCCCGGACGTGGCCGAGTACTCACTCTTCCCAACCCGGCCCAAGTGGGTTTCCGGCGTGGTCACCTACAGGTGCGTTCCCCTGGGCTCGCCCCGGCAAACGCTGCCAAGCCCGCCTCCTAAGGCCACACGCTGTTTTCCCGTTTGCTCCCAGGGTCGTATCGTACACGCCAGACCTGCCGCGTGTCCGAGTGAATCAACTCGTGGCGAAGGCCTTGGCGATGTGGAGCCAGGAGATCCCGCTGTCCTTCAGGAGAGTGTTAGTGGGGACGGCGGATATAATGATCGGCTTTGCAAGAGGAGGTAAGGAAGGTCGCTGCAGGTGGCTCCTGCGTGTCCTCTGCTCAGGACTGACAGTCTTCCCGTCTATGATCGTCATATCTGCTACATGCGTGACGATATGATCGTCATATCTGCTACATGCGTGACATACATAATACAAAACGACATCTACGTCACTGCACTGCTTCTAGTTTGTTAATTTAGAGCCACTGTTTGTAGCAGGGGATGGCAAGTGACAGCCCAGGGGCCGAATCTGACCCACCATCTGTTTTTGGGAAGAGATTCCTATCCTTTGTTTTGTTTTGTTTTGTTTTGTGGGCAGTTTCAGCATTCTATGGATAAATGTTTATCAGAACACAGTGATGGTCCTTCATTTATGCATTATCGATGACTGCTTTGGGGCTACCGTGGGGGAGTTTAGTATTCCTGACAGATACCACCACGTTCATAAATCCTAAATTACTTATTATCTGGTCCTTTACAGAAAAAGTTTGCCAACCCCGTTTTGTAGCATGAATCCTGATAGATGTACATATGTGAATATAGGAATGTTTATGGGTCAGGTTAAAATATGGCTAATTAACATCATCATTAAACCCAGACAAGGGTGACCGTTTCCAAAGGCCCTAAGTGGTCTCCCCGACGGCCTGTTGCCAACACCCTCACTGGAGTAAGAAAGGAGAACCTGAGAGCGTTCAAATTACAGGATTTGAGGAGACAGAACCCACATACGTGGTTGCTATTAATGGCTAGCATTTTATGATGCAAATGTAAAGAAGAGTGTTGTTCTTTCCGGTCTGTTCTAATGTTCAGCTGCCCATGGGTGTGAATTTAGCTGAAATCTGAACTTTGGCCACAATCCTGACACCACCAAGAACATGTCCCCGAGAGCACTGATCAGGGCAGTCCACGTCTGTCGAGAGATGGATCGAATCTGTTGGATTCGAACGGATGCAGCCTGATACTGATTCAAAGTTCAGCATGTCTGCATCGCAAACAAAAGCACGGACGAAGTTCACTGTGACACGCTGTGCCTGGTTCTCCAAGACAGTGTCCACTCTGCCCGCAAAGACTAAGCCAGGTTCTTAGAAGTTCTAGTTAACGGCACGAGTATCTTGCCCTCCCTCTCCATCCTGCCACCATTGGGCCAAGCACAGCGATCAGATTTAACCCCTCGATGCCCCTGGAAGTCGGATGTGATGCGCTTAAAGTCCCGTATTCAGTGAGCCCTCGTCTCTGGCGGTGAGCAGCGCGGAGCAGTGGTTTTGTGAAAGAAAACTGGCCTGTGACCAGCACCGGGCTGATCTCTGCGGCCTCTGTAACCACGTAAAGTACAAGGAGATCGACTCACTCACGTGGCACAACCCCCTTTTTCTTTCAGCTCACGGGGACTACTACCCTTTTGACGGACCGGGAAACACCCTGGCTCATGCCTTTGCACCAGGGCCGGGCCTAGGGGGAGACGCGCACTTCGATGAGGACGAGCGCTGGACGGACGGCAGCAGGAGAGGTATGGTGCCCACTCGCTCTTCGGCTGAACGCAGGGTTTAGAGCTCTGAACGCCCTGTACAGTTGCTGCAGTTAATGGTAATTACTGACCCATCGTTAACTGCCAATGCTGTGTAGACAGAGGATGGGGGCAGGATGTGGGCTCAAACCACACTGGGCTCAACCAGCCACTCGGCACGTGCCTTCGGTCAGGTTATCGACTTCTCTGGGCCGGTTTCCGTCTATGAAGTGGGACTATAACCCACCGCCTAGGATTGTGGCTGGAAGTAACTGATATAGTGTTTTACAGTGCTTTACACACTGTCGGGATATCTTAGTAATTTCATAAATTAGAGTTCTATTTCCCAAAAGTAATTTTTTTTTTATTGGAGGAGAAGGAGGAGCAGAGATTAGGATATTTAAGCCTCGTGCACAATTCTGAGGTCATTCTCTGTTGTTCAAAAGGAGCCAGCCCATCGTATTCACCGCCTTACAAAGTGGGAGATTACAAACACCCCAGAAAACTATGGAGGAAAGCTCTGGTGTAAACAACACCAAGTGGAGACGATGCTGACAATAAATTAATTAAATAAAGTACCGTGGCTGCTCACTGTCCCTGAGAGGGAGGTCGGCACTAGTGTTGGGTGGTGGGACTTCACCACCACAGCGATGCCCGGGGGTCAACGTCCAGCCTTTGTGAGGTGGTGACACGGGCTCGCTTCCACACCCTGCATGTCTTGCTCGTCTCCCTTCCTTCCCCTCCGGGTGGCCTCACCGAGCGCCCCCGCTCTCCTCCCACCGTCAGAGCCCTGGCCACTCCGCCGACTCCCAGGCTCGCGCCGTCCGCCTCGCTGGTGAAGCCCGTCTGTGGGTCTGAGGGAAGATGATTCCGTAGGTCAGAAACCAAACCCAGCGTCGCCAGGGGACCCTGCTTTCCGTCTTGGCTTCCTCAAGGCCGACGTTCTGTCTCCTGACGCTCGAGGTCACTGTCAGTGAATGGCCATTACTCTCCAGATAGTGGGGAACTCTCCGTAGTGTGACAAACCTGCACGGTAGGAGTGATTATTTGCATTTAACAGACGAGGAACTGAGACTCGGGGAGGTCAGTTCATGCGTCCACAGAGTCCTGCTGGTAAGCAGCAGAGCTGGGTGTCAAGCCTGGGTCCCCAGCACCTCTGAAGCGTTGCTTTCCACTCCAGAAGACTGCTGTCTGGGTGATCACGTAAGGAAAACAGCACGTTTTGCAAACACAGAAGGGGCGAGGAGATGAAAGCACTCCTTTGATGCTCCTTCTCAGCCCTCCGCTCGTGAGGGCCTAGACACGAGTAAGTGGCTGCAAAGGCTCTGAAGAGGTGTGTGTTCTTGTAGCTCCCAGTTCTGTTCCATGTCGTGCACGACGTTACTCACAGAGCTGCCCTGCACTTACTGCCTGTCACTCTTGGTTGTAGGAGTTAACTTCCTGATCACTGCAACCCACGAACTTGGCCATTCTTTGGGCCTGGGTCACTCGTCTGATCCCAAGGCCGTGATGTATCCAACCTACAGAGCTGGAGACCCCAGGAATTTCAAACTTGCACCGGACGATATCGAAGGCATCCAGAAACTTTACGGTAATATTTATGATTTCACACTGTCTCCTGCGGGCGGGCGTGCTGGAACGGGAAAGGCTGGGAAATGGGAATCCACTTGGAAAAACACTGGAACTTACATCTAAAAGCCCATTGAGGAGAGAAATTTGAGACCTTAGATCCTCAAAATGTCACCGGGCTATTTTATACGGCAAGGATATTGATTTTACGTCTTCAGTAACACGGTATCATTCGGTGAAATTAGAAAAATGACACGACTGAGGTATTTTTTCCCCAAGCTGCCCCTCACTGTGCTTTCTTGCTCAGTTCAGACACTTTAGAGAGTGTCCCCGGGGGGATGGGCTCAGGAACACAGCCCCTTCCTTCCTAGCTGCCGAAGATCCTGAATGGATGAGCATGAAAGTGCTTCCAGATGACAGGGCGATGTCCTCAGGAGAAGATCATTCCTGGAATAAAAGGGTTTAAATGATCAGTCGAACCTAGAACTTACCATCAGTGGCATTTCCTAAACTCTGTTCCCAGAACACTGAGTAGTCCTACAAGACAATTCCCAGAAAAGGAAGCTGTGGAAAAACCAGGTCAAGAAAGAGTAGCTGTCGTACTGGAGGCCCACGGGATAGTCGGCGCACCCGCCACTCGAGGAGCCCCGTGCCCCCTAGATTATAATCCTCTTTGTGGAACGCTGACTGAGCCCTCACAGAATAGCATTCCAGAGAACATTCTGGAAAATACTACGTAACTGCGCCTTAAAGTTGTGACTCAAATTGCTGCTGTTGCCAAAAAGTTCACGAAACTCTAACAGTTGTCCGTGAAGTTACCACCAACAGAAGACCACGCCTCCCTCACCTACATCCTCGTGGAAGACTCCGTGGCCTGTGTCACTGTCCCAGGACCCGAAGGAAATTAGAAAGGGACCAAAAGGCACTGACTAGATTTCACATGAAGCAGACAGACCAAGGCGTTGAATCCCTAAGTATTAGACAATGAGGTGCCCCGGTCAATGGAAAGAGGTAACTTCTGGACAAATGAAAGCAAGACTTAATTACATAGGTTTTACGTTTAGCGAGTTCATTAATCCAAGAAGTCCTATGAACAGAAAATATACCTTCAAAAGAGTGTGATGAAACTCAAGGATGCTCTTCCCAGAATAATACAAACCAGAGGTGCCGTGCGTCCCGCATTTCACGCACCCAGCACTTCACAGGCCTTCGCTCGCGTACTGTGACAGTCCAGGGAGCCGCCGTCACCCTCACCTCGCACGCGGGTGATGTCGCGTTGACAGAGGCCGCGCGCGCGGTGCCTGACCCGAGGCGGTGCGGCTGGTAGACGCAGACAGGGGCTGCAGAGACTTCTGGCCCCGGCCTGCCCTCCATCCAGCACTGCCCCCTTCGCCCCTGGGGGGTGGTCTTCAGAACCTTGTTCCGGGCACGGAAGAGCGGGCTGGGTGGGTGACGGATACTACTGACTGCGACTCGCCTTCTGTTTTCCACGTTTTAGGGTGGTTTTACGTGTTCTCTGTCAGATGTTCTTATTTTCTCTCTTAACAGGAGAGAAAAGTACCTCAAGAGCGAATTAGGGACACAGGGAAGAACCCACGTTCGTTTGGTGGGTTCGGTGTGGTTGCTCCCCAGCCAGAGTTAACGCACACGGTCCCTGAGCTCCGCTGAGCGCCCTGTCGGTTCTTCCCTGCGTCGCAGCTGGTTTTCACCTGCCTCGCTCTCCTGGGGAAAGCTCCTTGTGGCACGAGTGTCTCCTTCATCGATGACTTTCCTCCAGCAGCACTTGGTACATGGTAATAAATGTTACATACACAGATAAATAAAGGTTTTACTCCGTGGCAAAAGGATTTCTACCGGGAAGTACTGGTTCTGTGTCAGAGAAGACACGCTGTATGATGAAATCAAAGACCCAACAAACAAACAAACAAAAACCCCACATCATTTCGGGTCTTCAGCTCACCTGCACTGTCCCCGAGCGGGCAAGCAGGGAGCTCTTCACCGGCACAGCCCAAAGGCGCCCCAGTTCCCCTTCTCCTCCTGGCCCAGGCTTTCACTCTGAGTGTCTGGGAAGTCCAGTTCTTCCCACAAAGGGCATGTGAATTCCCAGGAGTTTACATTCCCACAGTCACTTCCGGCTGAGTCCTGCCCTGGACCTGACATCACTGTGTCTCCCCTGACCCGGCCTTCCTGGGTTCCCTTTCCTCGGCCCAGGGCCAACCCAGACGTCAGTCACACCCTCTTCTCTTTAACGTTCCCCGAGCCCATCCCGCAAGGCTTCCATGACATCGCTGATGCTGCAGAAGCCTTTCTCGGCAGTGGGATTGCATGTTGCACCAGGACGATGAAACTGGACATTACCCCATCCCGCAAATCCTTGCCCTGCCCAGCACCAGGGGTTTCTCACTGGCCGCCCGCCTCCCCCACCCCCAACCTCCTAGCCCCACGTCTACACCTCATTCCTTCTCACTTCTCCCAGAAATTCATTTTCCTGACGTCCACACAGCTCTCTCTGCAGCGAGAGACTCGCTCATGTGTTTCTGTGGGAGAGGCACGCTCGGTAGAAGAAAGAATCCGCGAACTTGAATGTAGGGCAGTGGAAATTATCAAAGCTGGGGGAGAAAAGGAAAAAGGGTCAAGGGAAAGGGAACAGAGCCTAACGTGCCTGTGACACAGCATCAGGCAGACCGTCGTGGGAATTCTGATGAGGAGGGAGGCTCTGACTGTGAAGGGATGGGAGGGTCTCTGGAAAACGTCCGTACCTTCCCCTCCATTTCGCTGTGAACTCAAAACTTCCCTAAAAAAAAGTCTTAATTTTAGAAAAATAACCTTACAGATTAAACATTAAATTACAATCTGGAATTTTTTTAAATCAAAAAGATTGACAAACCTTTAGCTAGACGGACTATGGAAAAAAGAAAGAAGGCTCAAATCACTAAAATCAACTGTGAAAGTGGGCACATTACTGCTGATACTACAGAAATAAAATTTACAAATAAGACAGTAGTGTGAGCAATTATATGCCAACAAATTGGATAACATATACTCAATGGGCAAATTCCCAGAAACACAAAACCTGCCAAGATTAAATCATAAAGAAATAGAAAATCTAAATAGACCCATAACTAGTAAGGAGACTAAATCAGTAATCAAGAGTCCTCTGACAAAGGAAAGCCAGGACTGAAGGCTTCACCAGTGAATTCCACCAAACACTTAAAGGAGAACTGACACTGATTCTTCTCAAACTTTTCCAAAAAATTGAGTAGGAAGGAGCACTCCCTTACCCATTCTACAGGACTGACATTACCCTCATACCAAAGCTAGACAAAGACACTGCAAGAAAAGAAAACTGCAGACCAATATTTCTTATGAAATTGATGCAGAAATTCTCAACAAAATACTAGCAAACCAAATTCAGCAGCATAGTCAAAGGATTATACACCCTGCAAGTAGGACTTATTCCTGGAATGCAAAGATGTTGCAATGAGCTGAAAATCAATCAGTGTGATACACCACATCAACAAAAGCAAGGGAAAAACCACATAATCATCTCAACTGACGGAGAAAAGCATTGGACAAAATTCAAACCCTTTTATGGTAAAAACACTCAGCACACTAGGAATTGAAGGAAACTCCCACAACATTATAAAAATATGAAAGATCCACAATAAACATCATACTCAGTGGTGAAAAGATTTAAATCTTTTCCTCTAAGATCAGGAACAAAACAAGGGTGCCTGCTTTGGCCACTTCTACTGGACATCATACTGGAAGTCCTAAGCAAAGCAATTAGATAGGAAAAACAAAATACATCCAAAATGAAAGGGAAGAAGCAAAATCATCTGTTCACAAGGATAAGCTCTTGTATAGAGAAAACCCTAAAGATCACAGACACACACGCACACACACACACACACACACGTGTGAGAACTAAGAAAGTCAACAAAGTAGCAGGATACAAAGTCAACAAGCAAAAATCAGTTGCATTTCTGTACACTAACAACGAACAGTCTGAAAAGGAAATCAAGCAAACAACGTCATTACCAATTGTATCAAAAAGAATAAAATACTTAGGAATTAAGAAGGAGGTGAAAGAAATCAAAGAAGATAAATTAGTGGGAAAATCCCATGTTTGTGGACTGGAGGACTTAATATTGTTAAAATGTCAATATTACCCAAAGTAATTTACAGATTTAATGCAAAAGTCAAAAACTTATGCTAAAATCCTTATGGAATCTCAGGAGACCCTGGAGAGCAAAAACAATCCTGAAAAAGAACAAAGCTGGAAAATTCTCACTTCCTGATCTCAAAACCTACTACAAAGCTACAGTAATCGAAACCAGATGGTGCTGGGCGCGTGGATGGCTTGGCTCGGTCAGGAACATCTACCTTTGGCTCACGTCATGATCCCAGGGTCCTCACTGGGCTCCCTGCTCGGAGGGCGTCTGCCTCTCCCTCTGCTCCTCCCCCTGCTCGTGCTCGCTCTCTCTCTCAAATAAATAAATAAAATCTTAAAAAAAAAAAAAGATGGTGATGGTGTAAAGAGAGATACAGAGGCCAGTGGAATAGAAGAGCCCAGAATAAACCCTCACATATGCAGTTGGAGGATTATTCCTATAACTACACACAAAACATAATTTGATCATTATTCTCAGTTAACCATTCAACAAACATTCATTGAGTCAAGAACTTGGGGAGAGAAGAAGCATGCAAAGGTGAAAAACACATAGCACGTACCTTCCAGAATCTCGAAGTCTGATGAATAGAGCAGATATTCCAGAAATAATTACAACACACCAGGTTAAGTGCTACAGAAAAGGACTGGCAATGTGTTGAGTTTCTGAGGTCCAGTCTACAATTTCTAGCCACCACAGATGACGTGCAAGTCCAAAACTCCAGTTGACCATCAAGTATTTTGGAGACATAGGACCCCTCTCAGAGGCTTG
This sequence comes from Ursus arctos, assembly GCF_023065955.2. NCBI lineage: Eukaryota > Metazoa > Chordata > Mammalia > Carnivora > Ursidae > Ursus > Ursus arctos. The sequence goes on along the minus strand of NW_026622897.1, from coordinate 808,269 downwards.
GGACCCCCCACCAGCCTGAGCGAGACTGTCTTACAACTGTGATAGAACGCAGGTGTCACAGACTCTAGACCGCATCACGGTCTGAAGGCTCCCCCCTTCCCTCCAAGGCACAGGAAGGACAGCCAGGAATAAATCTCCTGTGTGTCTAATTACGTCTTGGCATCTGCTTTTTGGAGGACCTGAACGACCATACGGGGGTTTCTGTAATCTGTCACTGCACTAAACAGTGGCTTGCAACAACAATCATTGTATTAAGTCCCATGATTTTGTGGATCGGGAATTTGGACAAGTCTCCACAGGGTGATTCCTTTGCTTCCTGGGGCAGATGGCCTGGTTGGGAGGGTCTGAGATGGCTTCAGTCCCTCGTCTGTCACCTTGTGACAGGCGGCTGGAGATCGGGGCTCAGCAGGGACTGCTGGCCATATCCTGTACACACTGTCTCTCCAGCGTGGAGATGGTACGGTGGTGGGACTTCAGACCTGGAGGCTCTGGGCTCCAAGAGCAGGTGTGTCCACAAGCAAGGAGAAGCTCTGTAGCCCTTTGCCTCTAGCCTCAGAAGTCACAGAACATCACTTCTGCTGTAGTCACTGGTCAGCGCAACCGCAAGCCCACCAGACTAAAGATGAGGGCATACCCACGGAACTCCATGCAAGAAATGCCGCAAAATTTACGGTCATGGTTTAAAACTGCCACATGGGGTCACCCTTTCTCTTATGAAACCGTCTATCATTTAAACCTGAGGAGCTTTGTTCATTCCGACTGAAGGTACCCTTGCTTCAGAAAAATGCTGGGTGGGATGAATGGAGAAAGAAGTGGTCCATATATACAGTGGAATATCACTCAGCCATCAGAAAGGATGAACACCCAACATTTGCATCCACATGGATGGAACTGGAGGGGATTATGCTGAGTGAAATAAGTCAAGCAGAGAAAGACAATTATCATATGGTTTCACTCGTATGTAGAACATAAGAAATCGTGCAGAGGACCATAGGGGCAAGTAGGGAAAACTGAATGGGAAGAAATCAGAGAGGGAGGCAAACCATGAGAGACTCTGGACTCCAGGAAACAAACTGAGGTTACTGAAGGGAGGTGGGTGTGGGGATGGGGTAACTGGGGGATGGGCATTAAGGATGGCACGTGTGGTGATGAGCACTGGGTGTTATATGCAACTGACGGACTGTTGAACACTGCATCTGAAATTAGTGATGTACCACAGGTTGGCTAATTGAATTTGAATTTTAAAAATGAAAATAAAATAAAAATGCTATAGGGATCAGCAAAAATAAGTCCTAGTTTGTGCCCTCTTTGGCACCACAGCCCAGATGTGACTGCCCCAGCCAACAAAGAGAGAACTCAGTGTTAAGGCTTCAGTGTTCAGGAGACAGATGAAGCCATAGACCATGTCTCTGGGGACGCAACTGTTTCTCTGGGGATGGAGTTTACGTTTTCCGTAAGTGTGGGAGCTGTCAGGCAACATGACCTCTGCCCACATAGTCACTGATCTTTCTACGTGTGTGAAGGTAACTGACACTAGCAGGTGTGGGGAGGACGGTGACCTGCTCTTTGGCCTGACCTCCAGCCAAGGGACAGCCCTGACCTGCTGGGCAACTTCCTCTGGTAAGAAGAAACATGGGGTCATGATAACCAAAGGACGATGGGCCAAAGTTTAAGAAGCAGCACAGCCTTTTATCCCTGACACAGTTTCCTAAGGATCGGAGGCCGTAGAACCAAGGACCAGGACTCTTCTTGGTTACAACGTAATTGTGGACTTGCTCTCACAGCCTTGATGACGGTGACAGTCAAGTTTGTTCTCGGCACAGGCGTAGGGGTACACCTGTGCTTGAGGACACTTTGACAACTACTGCATTATCCCAACGCGTTTGAGAGGCTTCCTTGCCTTGCCTCTCAAATTAGCCAATTCACCTGGCCCTGAAAAAGAGCAAGCCACTGTATAGAAAAGTGGGGAACCATACAGAAGGGGTTGAAGTTCTGTTTGAACTTAACTCCTCCTCCTCCACTTCCTCGGTTTACCTGTAACCAGATCACACACAGGGAAGAAGCTACCTCAAAGTACATAGACCACACGTCTTGGTCTACGGATCATTCTGGTGCAGAAGCCATGCTCGGTCTAATACTTCTTTAGGCTTCTCCTCTCCCCGATCTCTCCCCCATGATATTGGCGGGAACGGTGGAGTTCTTGGCAAAAACGCAGAGTCCGTGTTTGAACTGTTTGGAGTTAGAGACTTTGTGACTAGTGTGATCACTGGCACAGAGAAGTTGCCTAATACTCATTTGTCGAATGGTTGAATGAATGAATATTAATTTGAGTTAAGTTGCTCAACTGAAATTTTCATTTTGGACGTCTTTCAGAAGACCATGATATAAATCGAGAATGAGAGGCAAAATACAGGCTACTTTAAATCCGAACTAGCTAAAGGTTTCTATTCAGCTGCTTAAGTTTTAACACTTAGGAAGATATTCATTATCTTTTACTGAGAGTAAGTTTCCTCTGAACTTCATTTCTCATGTGTCCAGATCAGACAATTATGCCTTTTTACAGAAACCCTAATATTCTGATTATCTTAATAACCATCACATCACCAACAAAGACTAAAGGGTATCATTTTAATGACTTTCGGACGGGGGGCTTATCTGTTTTGTTCAGTACCTAGAAGAGCTTGTGACATAGAGTCAGCACCCATTGAACGTTTGTTGAATGAAGGAATGAATTAATTGGCGGATAAATGGTCTGGAAAAGCATCAGTTGGAAATTGACTTTGTCCTGCACAATGGCCCCTATGCGGGGCTCGCTGGGCCCTCCACACTCCAAGCACTGCAGTGGTCTGTGGCTACACAGTAAATAAACCCAAAACCTAGTGTCCTGAAGCGACTTCAATGATGTATTATCACTCGTAATCCTGTGGATCGACCAGATTCTTCTCTGGCCTCGTTCCGGATCTCAGCAGTCTTCAGTCAGGCAGTGGCTGGGCTCGAATGTCCAAAACCACCTCATTCACAAGTCTGGTCTTTGGCACGGTGGCTGGAGAGCTGGCCCTTCTTTCTCCGTCCAAATGGTCTCTACACAGCGACCGAAGGCCCAGACCTACAGTTTCCAAGAAGCAAGAAGCAGAAGCAGCACGTTTGCCAACTTGCATCTGTTGAATCAGACCTGGTGTCAGGAGGCCGGGATTCAAAGTGGGGGAAGCGAACTCCGTTTCTCGATGGGAGAACTCGACAGAGAACACGAAACCGTCTTCAGGCCGCCCTCCCTGCTGGCGTTCTAGGGATCACAGCGGCCCTGAGAGGGGGATAGCAGCTAGTCCACTGCATCAAAGAGGGAATGCTCACGGCTGCCACGTGATGACACTCGGGTCTGACGATGGGGCTGTGCATCTCCGGTCTTCGCCATTGCTTCTCCGATAAGGTGCCATTAAGGACGTGTACAAAGTACAACCAAACCAACTGACTTGACATCGACCTTGTGTCTCGCTGTGGGTCTCATTCTTGTACCCGAAAGTCATGTTATTTGTAGAATTATCAATCAGGGACTTGTGTTGCTTTTGGCTCCAAATACTGTCCCTTCAGGGTTTCCCATCATTATTGTCCACACAAAAAACACTCATTCCCTATGCAGTCTGCACTTCCTTTCTTCTCACGACCCAGATAGTGGTTCAGCCACCAGTGTGTGGCCCGTGCTGTGTTCTCTGAACGAGACCATGCGCACCTGAGTTGACCACATGAATTTCAGCTCCAGGCTGATTGCCCTAGTAACACACCCACTCTCTCTGCTGATGTGTCCTCTGACAAGGCAAAGTCCTCAGTAAGGGCCTAGCCATCATAATTCCCCCCACCCCCAAGTCCTAACGATATTCCATACTTTCTTCTAGCAACTTCATTCTTCTATATTTAGCTTCTTACTTATTTTTGTATTTTGAGTTTATTTGGGGTCCGTTTGTATGTTTCTATAACTGTACCACGTTGTTTTTCCTACTGTGGCTGGGTAATATGTCTGACTAGTTAGTAGAGTGAGTCTCCTTTTTTCTTTTTCATGATTGTCTTTTTTTTTTTTTTAGTAAAATAGATCCAATTTATTGAGTCCCTACTGTAGTTTGCTTTTCTCATTGCACAGTTGTTTATGCATATTGATACCATCTAAAGCAGTCGCTTACCCTAACTTCTTTTTTTATTATTATGTTCAGTTACTCAACATACGGTCTTAATCAGGGATCAGAGAACTACAGCCCAAGGGCCAAACTCTGACCACTGATTATTTTTGTAAATAAAGTTTTATTGGAACACACAATACCCATTTGCTTACATACTTAGTGGCTGCTTTTGAGCATGACAGGAGAGTGGGTCAGTTGTATCCAGCCACCAAATCTTAAAATGTTTAGTATTTTTACAGAAACAGTTTGCTGACTCCTGGACTTAGTTACTTACAGACTTAAATTCTTCTATATAAAGTTCCAAGTTCTTGATTACAAGCAACAGACATTGGTTCTATCTAACTTAATGCGGAAATGAGTTTACTGCAGAGGGCACCGGAGTTCACCGGAGCTCTCAGGAAAAAGCCCAGAGAAACAGGCTCAAAAAACGGGCATGACCCAAGGAAGAGCAGAGAAGAGCAGGCAGACAGGACTACACTGTAGGGAGCCTGGTTGGGATGCCAGCGTGGATGCTGCCACAGTGAAAAGTCTTCTGAACTCTCCCTGCCTCCCTGTTCCACTGAAGACACTGAGAAGGAGAATGTTTTGTGTGAGCTAGGATCACACACTCATGCACTAGCTTCCAAAGAGCAAGGTGTGTCTGGCCCTCCGTCCACGTCCACAGAGAGGGGAGGGTCCTGCCTCCTACTAGGACTCACTCAGTGGAGCGTTCGTTTTAAATACGAGCAGGGCAGGATCTCCCCGATAGCAGCTGTGACTTTGCTTGAAATTGCATTAAATTAGGGCAACATTGTTATCTTTAAATACTGCATCCTCTTTCGTGAAAATGATTTATCTCACTTTTAATTCAGCGCTTTCTTTATGCCCTTTGCTGGAGTGTTAAATGTTCTTCTGTCATGGTCTTGTGAATTTTTGTCTCATAAGTCCTTGATATTTTACAATTTTGTTGTTGTTGTGTTGGATGTTTTGGTATTTTATTGTCTATTATCTTCTTGATTTTATTATGGTATTGAGGGATAATGCTGATTTTTCTGTAATGATCTTACAGTATTTAAACTTCTTATTACTTCTAAAAGTCTGTTGGTTTTCTTTTTTCTTCTATGTAAGTGATCACAATACTTGCAAGTGACGATTTCATCTCTTCCCGTCCGATCCTTATATTTCTTAGTATTTTTTCCTGTCTTATTACTTTGGCCTGAATCTTCAGGGTTATGCAGAACATTATGTTAACATCCATTCTTGTGCTGTTCTTGATCTTGAAGCAAAAGCTTTTCAAGTTTCTCCAGCTAAAAATATAAATACTTTTCTATCCCATTAGGGAAATTTCTTTTTATTTCTAGTTTTCTACCAGCTTAAATTGTAAATAAGGTGCTTTTTCTGCATCTGTTGAAAAGTTCCTAAGTATTTCCTTCTTTAGCTTGTTAGTATGTGAAATTACATTAATAGATTTTTTTTATAATGTAGAATTTTTTCCTTGCGTTCCTAAAAATTCACCATAACTTCTCACAATATATTATATTTTTTAATCATTACTGAATTCAGTTACATAATATATGTTAGGGTCCTTGCATCTGTACTCACAAATGAGACTGGGTTATAATCTACTTTTATGGGACCGTTTTTATCAAGTTTTGATATTAGGGTTAAACTGGCTTCATAAAAGGAGTTGGCAATCTTATCTTAAAAGAAATGATAAAACTAAGGTTACAAATCAAAAAGATGGAGAATATTTAAAAATAAAAATGATTTCCAAAATTACAATTTGTTCTTTAAAAAAATTATTAAAAACAGAAAAGTAACCAGCTGCCCATACTCCCCAGCCTGCCGCCGGAGACCTCCATGTTACACCCGCTCTCCTGGCACAGTTTTTAACTTTCATCCTCAAAATGTCACTGCTGGGCAGTTAATTATCCACAGGCGTGAGCCCACCGTATAGACACGGGTTCGATGCTGCGTATTAGCTGGATTGCGTGGTAAAATCACCGGCCTGTCTGGGTTTCCGGTGTCCTATCAGCCGAATGGAAACTGAGGAGTTGGAGTAAAGCAAGTAAACTCTTAACTTCTGAACAAAAGTCAGTTGATTCTAGGGATTGTTATCCCCAGCAGTCTTCAAAATGGAGCAAGGATCCCAGCAGCCAGACTCAACCCAACAGCCTTCCAGAACCGTCTCGGCTAGAGGCAGGAAGTACAGATGAGGCCACACCACTGTGAAATGACTGGTTTCTGCCCCAGTTCCTGGCACAGAGCGCCTGAAACCCTTTTAATGTCCTATGTGATGAGAGCACAAGGAGCATCTTCTGTTCTAACCATTGGCCTTTGACCCCAGTGCCTGACACAGGTCTCCTAAACTCTTGTTCTTTCCTGGGAGATGGGAGCACCTTTTATTTTTATGAGGTGATCCTGCATGGGCTCCATTTAAAACAGACGAAGCTATGGTTAGAACCTTGAAATTCCAGCTCCCCCACCATTCTCTTGAGAAGGGAGAGGCTGAAACGGGGTTAATGACCAGTCATGCCTACGTGATGAAGCTTCCATTAAAAAAAACCCAAACGTGGGGGGCTCAGAGAGCTTCCAGGTACTGAACACATCCACATACCGGCCGGGTGACACACCCCAACTCCAGAACTCCTGTGCCCGGAGCCCTCCCAGACCTTGCCCCACACATCTCCTCATCTGGCTGTTCTCCTGTTCCCTTCATCGTGGCCTTTAATAAACTGGTGGGTGTAAGTGTTGCCCCGAGTTCTGTGAGCAGCCCTAGCAGATGATTGACTCCAAGGAAGGTGATCGTGGGAACACAGGACTCGTGACCCCGCTGCTCAGAAGTAGCAGCTAAGCAGGGGACCTACTGCTTATGGCGGGCAACGGAGATGGGCCAGTGGGGGAGCGGGGGGGCAGTGTCCCGGGACTGAGCCCTTAGCTTGCAGGACCTGAGGCCGTCTCCGTGTAGACAGTGTCAGAACTGAGTTAAACAGGACTTGAGGCCGTCTCCGTGTAGACAGTGTCAGAACTGAGTTAAATTGCAGGACGCACAACTGGTGTTGCGGAGAGCTAGTGTCAGAGTGTCGTGTGTGGTTGTGGCAGGGAGACCCAGGAGGAAGCCTGGCTGCTCGTCCCACACCGCCGGTGCCCAGCGCCCCACCGCCGCCCGCCCTGCACACCAGGTCAGATGTGGGATCCCTGAGCGCAGGCTCCCTGCAACGCTCCACTCTGAAAACCAGGCAGCCCCACCCGTCCCTGCCACCGTCCCACCAGCGGTCTGGCGGGCCGGCCCCTCGAGGCCTGGGTGTTCCTTGCACTGGCAGTCTCCCCGCCACCAGCCACCACTACGTTCACACGGCTTCAAAGTATAATCTCACCCGTGTTTTTCTTCCTTCTCTTTGACGTACTCGAAAGTGAAATGGAAATATGTTTTCTCATCTTTGGTACAGTCAACCCTCCCTTCCCTGGAGCAAAGGGAACATGTTTTTCAAGTTATGGATTTAAGGAACTTCAAGCGTGGGGCGAAGGAACAAGGAGAGGAATTTCCAACCAGACCTGAGCTAAGTGATGGTGGTCGGGGCAAGAGGTCTGTACGTCCTGGCACAGGCGGGAGCCAGGCTCTGCTCCGGGTCCTGACCCAGGGAAGCAGCAGCATCCAGACAGGTGGTACGCGGGTCATCCAGGGAAGCAGGGGCCCAGGCACAGGGTTTTGGAGCTTTGCCGAATATTCTAGAGTCCTTCATGCGTCAGGGAAACTGCCAGAAGCTGCGAGTCCTGCCGGAAGGGTGCGGACACAGACAGCAGCAGGGAGCAGTTACCAGGGTGGAGGGGTGACGGGCGCAGGAGTGGGAGACTCGGCCCAGTGGATGGCAGCTGGGACTCAGGATCAGGTGGATTCATGGGCTGTGATTCTTGCGGGCCCAGGCTCCCGGTCTTTGATCCAGCCCGTGACGGTACAGCAGACCACTGACCCGCTGTAAATCTCGTCCGTGAGGGGCGGTCTCTCTGTGCACCGTCCCAAGATTGTCCCTCCACACCTGCTTCTGCATGCTTCACCCGTGCCCCCGACTCCGACGCCACAGTGCTCGCCAGCCTCGTCGGCTGCCGTCAGCCCCAGAAGCGGGGCCAGGTGTCCCGTCAGCATCTTCCCTCCACGTTGACCAGATGCGGCTTGTCTCAGGAGAGAGACACGGGCAGGACGGAAGCAGCGTCTTCTCTTCAGTGTTATTTTCCAGATGTCCTGGCAAGTCACTGAAGGGAGCTGGGACCGAGCCTGGACTTGCAGACGGTGCGGTTCACGCATGTGTGTGCGGACTGCGGAGCGCAGGAGGGGGCAGGCGGAGACGGGCACCGGCCGGGCAACCGTACCTGTGCTCCTGCCCTGGGCCCTGCGAGCGTTAGCGCAGGCCTGCGCGGCAGGTACTGAGAAGTCCCGGCATGAGAAGTGAGGCCCCTCGTGACGTGTGCCCCATGCTCAGGACAAGCGCTGACTCAGCTGCCCTCCCGGCTCCTGGGGACTCCCTTCACGGCCCATCCTCCTGGTGGCGGCCTGTCATCTCCAAGGTCAGCGCCTCTATCAACTCTCCTTCCTCTCTCTTTCCTCACCTCCCACTTTCCTCCTCATTTAGTCTCTGTGGTCTCGCTGTCCTGACCCAAATGTCTACACAATACCTACGACACTCTCTTCTACCTAGTTCATTGTGTCTGTGGCCCTCCAGCAGCCTGGACCCTCCCTGAGAACAAGAACGTGGTCTCATTTTCTTCTGAAACCCAGTCAGTGTAACAAAGTTTCCCGCACATAATACGGACTCAATGATTTTTAAAAGAATGCACGAATTTGAATAAATATAAGACCAGTCTCCTTCCCAAATCCTGGGATCTGCCCTCCAACGGTGCGGATGCTTGCGTATCCCAGGCCACTGCCCTCCGCCCCATTTTTATTCCCTGGGAATTAGCATCAAGACTAGGATCATACACCATTTTGTTCATGGCCTCCGTGACCTTGTTTGTGAGGTCCGTTCCGCCTGCTGAAGTGCTCTGCATCCCTTGAAACTGACCTTGATGTCCGCCTTTCGGAACCCCTTCGGCCTGAGTGTTCTCTTCCTCCTTGGTGCGCTCCCGTCCCCTTACTTATTCCTACCCCGTGCTTCGGTGCTGCTCGGGCCTTTCTCCCCAGCAGGACTCTGCTCCTTGGTGGCAGAGTCTCTGCATGCTCGCACTTCCAGTGACCTGGCAGTAAGAAGTTGCTTAATACGTGTTTGTTGATTGACTAAATGTTTACCCATTCAAAAGACCTCAAAGACTTTACAGACTGTGGACGTTTTCCCATCCGAAGCAGGAGTCCCGGCCACGGCGTTGTCTGGGATCCAAGCATCTCTGCGTTAATCCCTCCAGGACCACGTGAGGCTCTCCCACCAGAAGGTTCACCTCGCTGGGGCAAGAGCTGTGCGAGCTGTTGGCTGCGGGAGCCCCAGAAACTCAATCCGTGCCTGGCACGTAGCAGGTGCTGCCTTAACATGTATCACGTTTGCACGACGAGCGCCTGAAGGCTGGTCCTCACGGAGCCACCATCTCCTTGCCGTCTCCACGAACGCCCCCGTCGTCAGCATGCTTCTCATACCGGAAACACACTTGAGAAGAGCCGTGAACCAGGTGGGCATGCTGGAATCGAGACGCACGGCCCGGGGCCGGGTGCAGGAGGGTGCAGAAGAGCTCACACGGGGAAACACACTGGAGCGAGGCTCTTCCTCAGAGCGGGACCTGCTCCTGGTCCAGAGCTCATCAGCGCGAGACCCTCCTCAGCCCCAAGGCTAACCTCCTTGTTCCACTTGATTTCCTTCCGAGCTGCACCGAAACTCTCCTCTTGGATCGGCAGATCTAGCTCCCTACCAAGACCCACTCTCTCTAGAGATGATGAGCTTCTTGCAGAAAGAAAGCACGTCTCCCACGTGTGGAGCAACACTTGCCAGGTGCCTGAGCTGCTCTTCCTGAATCACCAGATTCTTGGGACCTGGCGACAAGAGAGTTCACAAACTGTGTGTGACTCGTGAGAGAGCTGTAGAAAATCATATCCGCAAGTTCTTACACTGACTCCCTGCAGGAGAATTAATTTTTTTAGGTCAAGAATTAACAGAATCAGGGGCACTTGCGTGGCTGGTTCCGTCCGTAGAGCGTGTGACTCTTGATGCCGGGGTTGTGAGTTCAAGCCCCATGTTGGGTGCTGAGATGACTTTAAAAAATAAAATATTTAAAACAACAACAACAACAAAAAGAATCAACTGAATCCACATAAATCATAAGATGGAGGCCACCCACCTGAGCTGCAAGAGTCCGTGTCTCTTCTTTTCCTTTATCCCCTGTGCGGCCAGATGTAGAAGGGAGTAAACGGCAGCAATTTGTTTCGGAATAATTAGAGACCACCCAGTTCCACCCTATTTACCACTTCCTCTTTTCACCAAATGTCTCAGAAAAAATGTCAAATTGTTTAGTACAGACATTTATATATTTCAAAAGCATAAGCAATTACATCTTTTACCGAACTCTGTCTTAACAGTGACAGAGGAGAATAGTTTAAAAGGGGGATTGGAAGAGTTACTTTGCATTTAGTACAATATCCATTTGTGACTAAATCCATTTGCAGATAATGGGGTTGAATTGCTGGTTTTCTAACCCATTCTCCTGAAACGGATCTGCTTGTTTATAATTGGGAACTTCCTGGAAGATGGACAATATACACACATATTTTTTAAGATTATTTATATTTATTCGAGAGAGAAAACAAGAACACAAGCAGGGCAAAGGCAGAGGGAGAAGCAGATTCCCCGCTGAGCGGGGAGCCCGATGCGGGACTTGATCCCAGGACCCCAGGATCATGACCTGAGCTGAAGGCAGACGCTTAACCCACTGAGCCACCCAGGTGCCCCTAAACACATAAATTTTACTTTCATGTTAATTACAAACTTATTTGTCAACAATCTGCACAAATTATGTTATAGGGAATCTTCGTTGGTGAGCTTCCCGTGGGAGAGTGGTCACTTGAACCAGGAAAACACACGGTGGAGCCCAGTGTCAGAACGGACCAGAGTGTTTCCAGAAGGCACTAGACTGTGCGTGCGTGGCAATGCCGCTAACTACAACAGGTCTTTCCCTCCCTGTAAACATCCCCCCTTTGAAACTCCCCCCGACTGCGGTGGTTTTCCACGCGTGGCCTGGCAGCCTCGGCAGCTCCTGGGACTGGTTAGAAACGCACATTCCTGAGGCCCGCCCCCGACGGCCTGAGCACACAGTCAGTGCAGCCCGGACGCCGTGTCGGAAAGCGCCTGCCTGCTCACAGAACGTGACAGCCATTCACCACATCCGGTCTTTACTTTTCAAATGCTTTTAACCTTTTGCAGTCCAGGTCACCTCACTGAGGTGAGAGAGAGAAAGCAGGCCTGGGGGCCGGCCAGGCACTCCCCACAAGGCCTTGCTGTGGAACAGAAGCGATTTCTCGGAACATCATCAGACCAGGCTGCTCCGTGATCTTATCTGAACACAGACAAAAACAGGAACATGTCCAAACCACAAAAATAACCCAAATGTTTTTCCATCCTAGCTAAAAATGAGTGGCCATTGTCTCTTGGCCAATTAAAGCTTTAGATTCTATCTATCCCTGCACCTCTCAAAATACTTAGTCATAGAGCTGCCCTGCTTGCTGACGGCGTCCAACCGCAGGCAAGACCCCATGCCTCAGTAGGACCCAACACAAGCCGAAATCCGCCCCCAGAAAGTCCGTCCTCATTAGTTCTGACCAGAATGTTGCAGGGCTACGCTGAGGAAGAGCCCTGATGGCCCAGGAACAGATGCATTCCCAGTGGTCTTTGACTGGACAGTATGGACATGGGGGTTCTTGCACCCCCCACCCCCACCCGGCCAGCAGGGACCAGCACCCTCCCATGAAGAGCTTATCCCCAGGCCAACCCAAGGTAAGTACAGAAATTGACAGCAATTCTTTAGAAACGTTTACAATAACTTGAGAAAGTGATTTTATGAAAAAATAGGTCATCGGGCATGTATTTTGTATACCAGTTGTTGACGTTTAATTTGCTAGCCATTCATAATTGTGTCTTACAAATGATCAACATTAAATTTTTAAAAGAAAAAAACGGGGCTCCTGGGTGGCTCAGTTGGCTGAGCATCTGACTGGTGATTTTGGCTCAGGTCCCTTGGGGTCCTGGCATGGACTCTGCTTGACCCCCTCCCTCTCCCTCTGCCCCCCTCCCTGCTCGCACACTCGCCCTCTCTCTCTCTCAAATAAATATATAAATAAAATCTTTTTAAAAAGAGAAAGAAAAAGAAAAAAACACGTTGGTTCTTCATCACCAGGTTTTGAGAAGCACAGTCCCAAAGGGTTCTCCAATACTTGTCTTTCTCAACACTGTTCTCACATTAATCTTCTTAAAATTCTTAAATCTTCTTAAAGTTTTATCCTTTCTCAATTATCTTCAACAGTACGGTCTCCTTTGTGTTCCTGTCGGAGAGGAAACTAACCTATTTTGAGCACCTACCATATACTAGTAATTGTGCAAATTTAAATACACCCAATATCCAGGAAATAATTTTATTTTTATTTTTCAAAATTATTTTTTAATTTTATTTTAGAGAGAAAGAGAGAGAGTGCATGAGCAGGGGTAGGGGCAGAGGGAGAGGGACTCTCAAGCAGACTCCTCCCTGAGCATGGAGACTAACACAGGTTCAATCTCACAACCCTGAGATCCTGACCTGAGCTGAAGTCAAGAGTCAGATGCTTAACCAAGGGGCTCCAAGAATTTTATTTTATTTTTAAATTTTCATTTATTTTTAAGTAATCTCTGTGTGCAAAGTGGGGCCCGAGATTAAGAGTTGCATGTCCTACCAACTCAGCCAGCCAGGCACCCCACCAAGAAAGAATTTTAAGTAAATATTGACATCCTCTTCCCAAACCTACTCCCCAGTGCTTTTATGGGTGAATGTTTTTTAAACATCAAGGAACACACATATCAAATGTTATTTAGAGAAGAATAAAACAGGATAGGCTTCCTAATTAACTTTTTTAGAGGCCATGATAGTAGAACAAACTCGATCAGCATAGCATTTGAATATGAGAGTGTAGTATCATTAGTCCTGGGGCAAAGGTACTGTACTAGACCCTCACTAGAATCTGTGCTTCAGCTAACATTGCTGGGTACTTACTAAGCATTGGCACTAACGTTGCCGGGTACTTACTCAGCATTGGCTCTAGCGTTGCCAGGCACTTACTCAGCATTGGCACGAACGTTGCTGGGTACTTAATCAGTGTTGGCTCTAGCATTGCCAGGTACTTACTAAGCATTGGCACTAACATTGCCAAGTACTTACTAGCGTTGACACTAACATTGCCAGGTACTTACTCAGCATTGGCACGAACATTGCTGGGTACTTACTCAGTGTTGGCTCTAGCATTGCCAGGTACTTACTAAGCATTGGCACGAATGTTGCTGGGCACTTACTCAATGTTGGCTCTAGCATTGCCAGGTACTTAGCATTGGCTCTAGCGTTGCTGGGTACTTACTCAGCATTGGCTCTAGCATTGCCGGGTACTTACTCAGCATTGGCACCAACATTGCCAAGTACTTACTAGTGTTGGCACTGACGTTGCCGGGTACTTACTCAGCATTGGCTCTAGTGTTGCCAGGTACTTACTCAGCATTGGCTCTAGCATTGCCAGCTACTTACTCAGCATTGGCACCAACGTTGCCGGGTGCTTACTAGCATTGGCACCGATGTTGCCAGGCACTTATTCAGCATTGGCACTGATGTTGCTGGGCGCTTACTCAGCATTGGCACTGACATTGCCGGGCACTTACTCAGCGTTGGCACTGACGTTGCCGGGTACTTACTCAGCGTTGGCACATTGCTGGGTACTTACTCAGCGTTGGCTCTAGCGTTGCTGGGTACTTACTCAGCGTTGGCTCTAGCGTTGCCGGGTACTTACTCAGCATTGGCACTGATATTGCCGGGTACTTACTCAGCGTTGGCACTGTCGTTGCCGGGTGCTTACTCAGCGTTGGCACTGACGTTGCCAGGTACTTACTCAGCATTGGCTCTTGCGTTGCCGGGTACTTACTCAGCGTTGGCACTGACGTTGCCGGGTACTTACTCAGCGTTGGCACTGTCATTGCCGGGTGCTTACTCAGCGTTGGCACTGATGTTGCCGGGTGCTTACTCAGCGTTGGCACTGCTCATGCCCTTCAGAGGCCACATTTGTGCCACAGCCAGTTTGATCGTCAGCCGTCAGCGCTGGCTACAGAAGCAGTAAGTGGTGCAGGCAGAGACATCAGAGCCCCTCACCCGTCTGGCCTCAGTGATGGGGGCAGAGGCACGCTTGTCATCCGTGCTGTCAATCCGATTCCCCAGGACGGTTCTAACTACGGGGAGCAGGGCACCGCCTTCTGCGCTTTGTCGTGAGCCACTAGGCCAGAAACTGCACCCCGGGACGTGGAGAAAACCCGGCTGACGCAAGAAGAAATCCATCCAAAATGCAGAGACACAGGAACAAGAGCGTGAGGGAGACACTGTCCACTCCGTGGGACTCCCGGGGCCAAGGCTTCCCTCACACCAGCACCTTCTCTGCCCTGCCGAGGCCTTGGTCTCAGGGCAAATTCCAGAATTCCTGGTTGAGTTTAAGGCTGTTGCATTTCCTTTTCTGTCACTTGCGACCAAAAGCCTTCAGGAACAGACTTCAGCGGGTGGCTGGTTGGGTCAAGGACCAGGGCTAACGACGGAGACCAGGGCCCCAGCTCCCAGCTCGGATGCCGGACCCCGGCTCCTCAGCCCCTCCAGGCTTCCCTTGCCTCGTTGCGACCTGGGGTTAAGAACAGCCTGCTCCTTAGTGTCGCACCCCGGCTTTGGACGGGCAGCGAGGACGTCTCACCTTCCTGCTACGTCCTCGGCACCTAACCGGTGGTCCTGAGTTAGGCCCGTAATTACTACGTAGTGAATAAGACAAGCCCTGTGAATCGAGAGCTTCAGGAAGGCCAGCGCCCCCAGCACGGCGGGCAGCGTGGGAGGTGCTCCCCTTCCTCTTCCTCTTCCACGGCAGGACAGACACGGGTCTGTCTTCACCCAGGGTCTGTCCGTCACTTGTCCCGACCAGCGTTCCCCTGACCATGGTGCCCGGACTCAGGGTGGCTGGGGAGGGGCTGCAGCCTGGGTCGCCGACAGAAGGCCACCCGCAGGCCCCGTGGAGCCGCCAATGGCCGACGGTAGGAGGTCATAAGCAACGAGGGGCGGACTCGGCAGTTCTTATAAAATAATCAAGCGAGTGGTTCAGAGCAGGAGTTCTGGGGCAGACCTCGTGGCTTCACACACTCACGGCCCCTCAGCTGGGTGTCCCGAGCCGTGGACAGACGTGCTTCTGGGTAACCCGGGGGGTGACAACGCTGTACCCTCCTTGTTAGGAGCTGAGCTCTTTAATACGCCCAGCGTTCTCAGAATGCAGCCGGCCACCTAGAGGCTGGCTTGTGCTTCGTTCATTAAAATCATAATTATGATTACATCATTGAAATTGGAGCCTGTCAGGGACAGCACTTCTAAATTAGCAACTTTTAAAAAAAGGTATCATGTATTTATTTGACAGAGCACACAAGCAGGGGGAGGGGCAGAGGGAGAAGCAGGCTCCCCCTGAGCAGGGCGCCCCCTGCGGGGCTTGATCCCAGGACCCCGGCATCGAGACCTGAGCTGAAGGCAGCTGCTTCACCGACAGACCCCCCCCCCGCCAGGCGCCCCTAACCAGTAACGGTTCTGTGCAATCCCGGAGGCTTGTGCTTCCGAGGCTGGAGAAACCCCAAGAACGCCTGGCTGACAGGGACCTACTACGCGTCTCAGAGAAGGCAAGCACGATTGCTGAGCACCTGCTGGGCCCCGCAGGCTCTGGGGCTTCTCCGCGGAGCCTGTCATCGCTCCTTCCTACCATCTCCATGACGTGCGTGCTCGGGTCATCGTCCTCTCCCACTTGAAGAAATGGAAGCTCCAGAGGCTGAGCGACTGCCTGTGGCTGCAGCTGAAGGAAGGACACAGGGGAGCTCAGGCTGCCGGGTGCGGCGGGTATGCTTCCTGGGCAGGGGGCGGCCACGCGGCTCTGGGGCAGCCCATGCGCGTGTCCCCTGAGCTCGCGGGTGTGGCTGTGCGTGCGCTGCTGCTGTTCCTGGCAGCTGGACGGGGCAAGAGAGACGGCTTGTGAAACCAGTCCTCCTCGCGTCACCTGAGAGGAAAGCAGGACGGACAGCTCGCGCCTGGGCGCCACGGTAACAAGTGCCAGAAATGAGGCCAGAGGGCGTCCCTCCCGAGGCGTCCCCACAGCGCCACGGGCCTGCCTTCCCTAATCCGGAACTCAGACTGTTTTCCATGGTGTCTTGTAAATAAAGTGCCTGATTTACATGATACCAGGAAAATGCAAATTGTTTTGTTGATATAGAAATCTGGCGAGTTGAAAATTTTATTAGCTGATTATTGGTACATTTATGATTTACAGCAAGCATTAGAACAAGATAATACAAAAGTGAGCAATTTGAACAAAAGTACCTTCAAAGAAGTAACAGGTGTTTAACAAATCAGATTACAGAGCCACCTTTCCCCATATGCTAGACGGTCACGTGCCCATCGGATTAACAAGAAATCAGTATTTTAAACTCCAGTAAAACATCCTTCTTCCACTGAAGGCTACTCACCTGCTGTGAGCAGATAGAGCAAATGCAGTGAATTAGGACGGAGGCTGCCCCGAATGAGAAGGTGATGACCACCCCTCAGCTCCAGGCCCCCAGCAGGCTCCTTGGCAGCCCCCATGAGCAAGAGTGAAGAGCAGTTTCGGACGCTCTGTCTCTGAGCCTGGGGTCCTCGGGGGATGTAGCTGAGCGTTGAAGTGCTTCCCTTCCCCAGCCGTGGTGGACTCCACGTCCCACAAGGAAGGGAACTTGACACGCTCCTGTCTGTCTGCCCAGCACCAGCATGGCCCTCATGCCTGGCGGGTTCCAAACACCTGTCTCTGGAACGCTGTGGCAGAGAAACGAAGGAATGAGTGAGTTCATGGCCGTCACTGCCACTGAAGGTCGGGGACCAGATGGCGGGATGTGGCACCTTCCTCCTGCCATCTAGACACAGTCCACTGGAAACACCGGAAGATTCCAGTTCATCTTATGCCCAACGTAAACCAGGAATGAGATGCGGCTGGTAACAGAAATTATGATATAACCTTGAGGCTGAGTTAACACAAGTATGGTGCTCAAAAGAAAGAAAGTTGATACGGGGACTCCTCACTGCTGCGACCACTTCCCAAACATTCCAAATGCTACGCTCGATTCCGAGGGAAGGGTTCTTTCCCAGATAGACCCTCACCCTTGTGTTCTGTTTATACAGTTTTCTCCTTCCCGCAAAAATCCTTCCCATCCCATCCTCCAACTCTCCATTGCCCTCCTTGGAATTCTCCCCTGTTCCACAATACCAGGTCCCACACCTCCAACTTATTTCTATTTCCCCCAAGCCCCTATTACGATGTTACGGTACTTCCATTTTTTACCCAATATTTTCACTATTTATTTACATGTCTTAGTTAGCAAAAGAATGTAAACTGCAAAGCACTGATCAGGGGTGAGTGGTTTTCATTATTTTTGTTGTGCTTGCTTCCACGTACATTTCACAGCATTCACTTACGATCTTCTAAAGCCCAGTGAGAGAACTTTGTCATTTCGTTTCTTTCCTTTTAAATTACACACTACACTGACCTAGTTGCTCTGGGAAAAGGAGAGAAGTTACGTATCTCACGGCTGACTCAGACACGTACAAGCCCCAACGAGAGGAGGGCGACAGGCTGGCCCGGAGCGAGAGCGTGCGGCCTCTCCGAGCCCGAGCTGGGCTTTGAAACAACTCTCGGCATAGAGACGTATTTTCACGTATACAGCTCGCATGAGAGCTAAGCAACCAAACACATGGACAAATAGTTCCCAGAAGAGGAAATGCAAATGCCCAATAAAATAAGCACAGGTGTGCCAGCTCAGTTAATCGGAAGGGAAATGACATTGAACAAAGTGGGCCTCCGTCATCGGCCTGTCACTCTGGCCAAAGACAAAGACGGAATGTAAAGTTTCAAGTGCACTTTACAATACTGATCAGAATTTTTAAAACACATATACCCTGACTAAACAATCACATTTCTAAGAATATACTCCTCAAAATTACTTTTGCTGTGTTGCCAGGACATTGGCTGAAGGGCGCTCTCAATGCCGTGAATTTACATTAGTAGAAATCAGAGACGACCTACACACCTGTCAAAATAATTGCGTTTAAGTAAATGTCATCCGTGTTCCGATGCTTCATACTCATCACGGTGAGGCCCATCTCTCTGTGTTGATATGGACAAATGATCACTGTAGATCGTCGAATTTAAGAAGCAAGTTGCAAAACAGTAACTAGAGTATAGTTCCTTTTTTTGTGTAAAAAAAGCTATATGTTCCATGTTTTCATGTTCATATAACTACACGTGCAAAGACAAAAACAAACATGCAAACAAAACCAGAGATCTGAAAAGAAAATCACCCCACACCTGCGGTTACCCCCCAGGGAGGTAAAACAGGAAGGACTTTTTACGTACTTCTGTGTATTGTTTAAATTTTCTTTCAACCTTCATGTCATACTTATGAGTCTTTTTGAAATAGAAAATAAACCCAGTCCAAAGTAGAGGCTTTTCAAAGTTGTAAAATGCTTGAGCATTCCTGGGAGCAGCGGTCCAACTGCAGACTGCATGCACAGTTAATCTCTTTATTTCAAGGAGTCTTTAGAACTCTGTGCTCACAAAATTATTCACAGACATCTGTGTCAGTTACGGAAACCTGACATCCTGTGCGGTCGCCCAGCGCAGCCCCGTCCGTGTTGTAGATGAGGCAAGAAAGGAACTAAAGGAAAAAGAAATTTCTCTGACACTTTGCTTTTAAAAAATTGACAACCCAGGCATAGGGCTCTCAGAAATTCACCCAATCATCGATTTATGCGAGGGGCCACGGATTCAGATGCCACGGGACAGGCAAGAAACCGAGTCAGAGAGATGAACGAGGCCAGCTGGGCACAGACAGTAAGCGTGGGGGCTGTTTGCAGGTGCGTCCTGCCCACAGCGAGCCGCTCTTCCATATCTCCACTTAGTTTGAGGGATGGATCCAGTACTGCTGGATCTTTCAGTATTTCAGGAGAAATCAGACATCAGAATGTTTCATTGCAATACCCCCAGGTTTACATTTTAACAACTAAGTATTTAAAACCTTACGTGCTATGTTGGTAAATTGCAAATGCCAAAGGAGACCCATCTCCCAGCAGGATTTGGCCAGCTGGATGTCCACTTGCCATATTTGGGATTTACTGTCTTTGCGGAGTTCTAGGGGACTAATTCCAACACCTCCTTCATGACCCACGTCAGTTCACGCTTCTTGCATCAGCCCTTTGGCCATGGTATTCCAGAACATTGGAGTTCGAAGACAGTTTAGAAATATCTCACTAGGGGCGCCTGGGTGGCCTGGTCAGTTAGGCGTCTGCCTTCAATCGTGATCTGAGCTCTGCGTCGGGCTCCGTGCTCCACGGGGAGTCTGCTTGTCCTTCTACCCTTCCACCGCCCTCTCTCAATCTCTCCCTCGAATAAACAAATAAAATCTTGAAGAAACAAAACAATAATAATGTTACATGTGCACAGGCATTAATTACACTCAGTGTTGTACAGACCAGCACTACGAGCTATTACCAACATTTTTATTGCCCAACAGAAACTCTGCACTCCTTAAACAATAACGCGCCCTCGGCCAACCACCAGCCCCTGGAAACCTCCAGCCGGTTCCGTCTCTCTGCTTCTGCCTGCGCTAGGCACCCTGACGGAGGGAATCACCTGCTGTTCGCCTTTTCTGTCTAGCTTATTTTGTTCAGCGTGATGTTTCCACAGTCCGTCCACACCGTAGCGTCATCAGAACTTCAGGCCCTTCCCAGGCAGAAGAATATTCCACTGTATGCTGTGTGCTCTGATATTTTTTTAAGGAGGCTCCATGCCCAACGTGGGGCTTGAACTCATGACCCCAAGATCAAGAGTCACACACTCCAGCGACTGAGCCTGCCAGGTGCCCCGGGCAGTACGGTTTATAATAAGAAACGTATATTTGGTCCTCATTTCCCTTTCCAGCATGAGAGCTTCTAAACCCTCAGAATTTCCCAGGCTCTGAGAAAGGTCACGGTGTCTTTTGTTACGTTAATGAGGTGGTTTTTGGAAAGCCCCTCATCACCTGAGGGCGAGAACTGGTTGCCAGGGGACCCAACCAGGTGATTTTGGGCTGGACCTTGCAGTCCCACCCCCTGACCTCCAGGGAGGAGAGAGGGGCTGTGGGTAAGAAAGCTCGCCGGAAGCCCCTGATTAAGTCAGCCGTGCCTCTGTAATGAAGCGCCTGTAAATAACCGAAGAGGACGTGGTTCAGCGAGCACGCAGCGTGACCTGTGCAGACCTGGGGGACAGTGGTGCCCTGGAGAGCGCGGAGCTCCGTGCCCTTACCCCACTCCTCCTGATTCCGAGTTATATCCTTTCACAATACGCCAGGAAGCCCACGAGTAAAATGTTTCTCTGAGTTCTGTGAGCCGCTCTAGCTGATTAATCAAACCCAAGGACAGTGCACGGGAACCTCTGATTTATAGCCAGTCGGTCAGAAGCACAGCTAACTGGGTGACCGGCAGGTGACCTCTGAAGTGTGTGATTGTTGGCGGTGGGGGTGGAGGACTGAACCCCTCTCCGGATAGATGGTGTCAGAAGTGAATTAAGTTGTAGGACACCCAGCTGGTGTCTGAGCGTGCTTGTTGGTGTCGAACGGTTTCTCTGCGTCTAACACATTTATGTGTTTCTCTATAGATGGGTTGTTTCCACTTTTCAATACTGTGGAAAATGCTATGAGTATTGGCTTAGAAATATCTGAGTCCATTTTGTATTCCTTGAGTCTATACCTAGGAGTAAAATTGTTGGGTAATAGGATAATTCTATATTTGACTCTTTGAGGAACCACCAATCTGTTTCCCACACCACTGGCACCATTTTACATTCCCACCAGGAACACATGTAAATCCCTCATTTTTAAGGTGAAGAAATCAAGGGTAAAACTGGTTAGATAACTTGCATATCCACAGAAAGTCAGCTGCAGAGCTGACACCACAAGCAAGTATCTTGAGTCCCCAGACAGCCCTCTATCCAAAGTTAACCCCATGGAGAGAGAGGTCAGATGATCAGAAAAATGGCAGCCACGTCTGCACAGAGACCGGACCACTGTGAAGAGACTTCCTGATGTACCTGGGGAAAGAGGCTGAACGAGTTCTGGATTCTGCTCATTCATCATAGAGAGAATTTTGTTTTATTCTTTTCTTCCTCAGGTGTGAGCTCCGAGAGATTAAATCATGCTTGTCTTTGCATACTACCTAATTGTAGAGTAGTCGTAGACACACTTTTTATCATTATTACACTTACAGTTCTAAAATAGGGCTTAAAAATATTACTTTAAATGCAATAAATATTCATTTTAGAAAAATTTGCAAATTCACAAAGGTGGAAAGGAAAAAAAAAAGAAGAGTCACCTAGAAAAATAACTATTAAAGCCTGAGTACTTTTTCCCCCAAGCTTTTTTTTTTTTCCTAAGAATGGTGTTTTTGTTTGATATATATGGTTGGAATTGCAGACTCTTAAAGTTTAAGAGAATTATTACAATTTTGGGGAAGCAAGCTTGAAAAATAGAATAAGGAAAAATAGGTATTCAGTTCTAGAAAAGGGCCCACCATACCACTGGTGTTTCCTCCTCCCATCTCAGCAACCCTCATTGTCTCACACATCCCTTTTGTGGTATGTTATTACTTAGCTGGCTACATCTTACACTGTTTTGTTCCTTCCTCCACGCTGCAATTACAGGAGGAGCTCAGCAAAGAACTTTTGGATGATTTTTACTGAGTTCATTTCACCTTCAAAGTTAACACTCCTCTGAGTCTCTAATAAGGGCTAACCCAACCCAGGCCCATTCCACATTAAGAAATTAGTTCAGCAAACAAAGGCCACTTAAATGTCATCTGAGGGACAACTGGACGGCTCCGTCAGTTGGGCGTCCGACTTTTGATGTTGGCTCAGGTTGTGATCTCAGGGTCGTGAGATTGAGCCCCCACCTGTGGGGAGTGTCCTTGAGGTTCTCTCTCTCCCTGTCCCTCTTCCCCTCCCCCTACTCATGCACACACTCTCTCTCTCTTTCTAAAATAAATTAATTTTTAAGCAACATGTAAATCTTTGCCTAACTTGAAGAATAATGAATGGGATTCAACACATTGCTCCGAATAACACTTCTCCCCTCAGACCCCATCTCCCTCTCTCCAAGTCTCAAGTTCACAGGGGGCTCAAAGCCCCAGTCGCAAAATTATCACCAAAAATTCTCTCTGAACTTGGTCCTTTGTGGTTCTTGGTCTTGCTTTTCTTTCCCCTTCCTTCACTTTCCATTGCTTCTTCCTTCTCGGCAATAATGACAGCCCTTTGCGTCCTCTTGGCACGCATTCTTGCTTCTTCGGCTCAGTCCTGCTCTCCTGGGCCATTCATTCTGCATTATGAGAGCCCGGGAATGGAGGTGGCTGACTCAGCCCATCTCTCAGAAGGAGACACAGGAGTGAGGACCGAGGGGGGGCAGTGGGGGAGGGACAGGGAGAAGTCACAAATGCCTATAATGTATTATCCTTACTTTTCTTCTCATTACATGATAGAATTATCAAACATTTATGTAGGGTGTGCTATGTGAAAGGTCTTTGGAAAAATTATGTGGCTCGTTGTAAAGGTAAGATGATGAATTTTCTTTGAGGAAGGAGGTCACTGCCTACCTGCTGCCCTCTTCTCGGGGTGTCCACCTTGAGAACACAGCAGACCTGATAGAAACAGTCTGACCTTTTGATCTCACCAAGCAAAGCCCTGGTCTCCTGACCCTTGAAACTGTAAACACCTACTCTGCAGTCCGCTCAGAGGTCTGTCTCGCACGGTATAATGAGACCATCACAAGGCACACCCCTTGTCTCCCACAGACATAAGTTTCATTTTTCTCTCTTCTATGTTCTGTATAAATTTGTGTGAAAGTCTCTCCAGACTTTGTAGTCATTTTTAGCTTATATCTATGTTATCGCTGGTAACGCTTCCCCAATATTGAGATCATGTTCTCTTTCTCTTCTACACTCACACCAAGGGGTCTTTTGTTGGAATCCGTTTTATTTCCCCAACACTCCAATGACCCTCCAAAACACAGTTTCGTCTCTTCAATAATATTTCTTGTTTCTTCTCTCAGTCCAGGTGATACCCCAAGCACACTACTCCGGGGCGAGAGGGATGTAGGTAACCCCCAGTGTCGCTCAGGGACCCCCCTTGACCCATGTAGACACCGACGGAATATCATCAAGACATTTGGTTCTCCTGTGGCGCTCTCTGCAAGCGCTCTGGAGGGAGGCTGCTGTGAGGGACCCAGAAATGACAGAGGGACAGAGGGACGGAGGGACAGACTTCAGACAGTGTGTGTGTGTATTCCAGGCTAGGGGGTGTGGAGCTACCCCCCGCCCAGTTGCTCACGCCACAAACCCGGGGGTCAGCCTTATTTCTTTCCCTCAACACCACATTCATTGACTCCACACCCAATCCACACCCCAAACCCATTCGCCGCTTCTGTGGTCACCGCATCCACCCCAGTTCAAGACACCACAACAGTAGCCTCCTAACCAGAACCCCGTTTCTACCCTTGTTCCTCTAGAGTCGCTGGTGTGACCCTCTCTAAATATACAAATCATAACATGTCCCTTTGCCAGGTCTCAAATGGCTTTCCATCGTACTTAAATTAAAATCCAAACTCCTCACCTGAAAACCCCCAAACCTCATCCTGTCCCTCTCTGCCCTTACTCACTAAGCTTCCGCCACAGCGGCTTCCTTTCTGGTCCCCCAACACACCAGGCTTGGTTGAGCTGTACTTCCCCTGGTTTTTTCACATGGCTCCGTGTCTTTAAGTGTCACCGTTACCTCCTTAGAGAAGACTTCCCTGACTACTTATTCTGAATACCCACCCAGCCGTTCTGCATCGCCCTGCTGGTGTTCCTCGGCAGAGCACAGATTTCTGGCGCGTCCCCGCGGGGCTGTGTGTGTTTTCAAAGGCTCCAACTTTGGTTGAGTGAATGGATGGTAAGCCCCAGTCCTCCATTTCCCAGATGGGAGGCAGGAAATACTGAGCAAGATCAAGACTGTGAGAACTTTACTTCAGATATTCTTTTAACTTCCTCGTAAGAGCTATTTTATCTTTTGTCAATTTCTTCATCATGATCAGCAATGGAAGTCGTGCTACAGGAAGTGCTTGTGCTCCGGGGCAGCTAGAAGAATGGCGGGGACTGGAGCCGCGTCCATGTGAAGGGCGAGGAAGCGAGAACAGTGGAGAATGGGGTAGGTAGCAGTCAGGGACTTTGACTGAAGGTGAGCTGAATCCCTGGAGCCTCGTCCAGAGAGGAGCCGAGAGTCCCAGCAGGAGCTCATGAGCAACCTGGGATTGACACTGGAAGAGCCCACGAGCCTCCCCTGCGCCCACCGCCTGAAGCCTCTGAGCCCGGATCCCATCTTCTTCCCGTCCTCCAGGTACCATGTAATCCTGCTCCGATCACACACGGGAAACTCACCACTGCCACCTCTCCCCCAGCCAAATCCTCTGGACTCAGACACAGCTCCCCACTCCCTTTTTGAGAAGTCATTCCTTAAAAACTGTTGTCCACCTGGAACTCTTTCTAGTCTGACCTCCATGTTTGGAGAGGACAATCCAATTATGTAGGAGTTCATTGTTCTCCGGGTGTTGAATCTTCACCTTTACCTGTGTTTGGCGTATTGTATTTTTTTTTTATTTAAGATTTTATTTATTTATTTGACACAGGGAGAGACAGCAAGAGAGGGAACACAAGCAAGGGGAGTGGGAGAGGGAGAAGCGGGCTTCCCGCCGAGCAGGGACCTGGGATCAGGACCTAAGCCGAACGCAGATGCTCACCGGCTGAGCCACCCAGGCGCCCTGGCGTGTTGTATTTCTGCTGTTTCTCTTGCATTAATGCGAGAATCCTGCAGAGCACGGATACAAAATCGATACCCAGGAGATCTTTCTGGGTTAATGGTACTCTGAGGGGAGAAACAAGAAGGAAAAACTGGAAGCGGAGGGATGAAGAAGGCGTGAGAGAAGCAGGGGGTCCAGGACACAGAGAGACGGAGCAGAGGTACAGAACAGGGAGGGCCCAGTGGATCCGACTTCACTGTGAAGACTTGACCACAGTGTACAACTGCTGTCCACCTGCTAACATGGAAACTGACGGGAAGTTGGCAGGAACAGGGAAATGGCCGCGGGCCCTCTCACACTCGTGTTATCTCCTTCCACTGCCTTGTCATATTTGCGGCTCCCTCCGAGTCTCAAAGTCCGGCGAATTCTGATTCGTTCCTCATGCAATACTGATTTATCAACAGACTGGTTTATACGTCGCTAGAGGTCCTTACCTGTGCACATCACCTTTTTCTTTTGATGAATAAAAACTTACTGTGGGATATAAGCAAGTTTCAGCGATAACACGAAACCTCTGTACCTTCTGCACGGTCATAACAGAAGCAGCTTCCACCCTTCTCTCAAAACCAACTCACTTTTGAACCACTCACTGGGTCTATCATTTTATGAGTAGGTAGGTCTGTGTATTTGCTATTTCCTAGCACCTCGCACCGTGCCTGGTGTACGACACGTGTTCAGTAAATTTTTGGATACCGACTGAGTGCATGAATGATGGTTCCAGTCTCTGCGTCATGCTCAGGTGACCTTCGGTCTAAGACACAGACGTATGGGAAGTATAGAATGGACGAAGAACAGGATCCCTGAGGGAGAAAGGTACCCGAGCTTCGCTCTGTTTACGTCCACCCAACCTTGATTCTACACGTATACACGGAACGCCGTCGCTATGATGGGAAGTGCGCTGGACTCTCAGGCACAGATGTGAAGACACAGACCCTTGCCCCAACGTGTGCTTTTCCATGATCACATGGTAGCGTCCACCACTCTGTGTCAGCAACCAGATGGCGTCTGTGCACGTGCCGCTAGGCTGTAAACTCCGCTAGGGCACTGTCCATCGCGTCGTAAGCTCTCAGTAGTTGACAAAGCAGATGATGGAGATGATAGCCTTTGGGGGAGAAGACCTATCCAACTGTATAGAGTCAGGGTCCTTAGCTGGGGGAAGAAAAGTTGAGTGTTGCTGATGGAGCAGAGAAGGAGGATGCTGAAGATACTGGGAAGCTCTCGGGATCGTTAGAAGCTGTAGAGAATCATGACTGAGGCTAAGCCCCAAACCCTGCACAACAAGTCCACTGAGAAACTTTCTACACTGCAGCTCCCAGCCAATGCCACGTCTGTATCAGAAACCCAATCTCACCTCCACTGAGAAACTGCTGTTGCCGTGAGCACCGCCAGCAAAGCCAGGCCCCTCCGCTGCTATCCACATTGGCAACGCTGGCAGCTCCTGGCGGGGCCTGTGTCCTCGGGCTGCTCCAACCTGCATGTCAGTTTCCCACGGACAAGCCAGGCTGGCAGGGCCTAGGTCACATTCTTGAGCCCAGCTGCAAAGGAGGCTGGGGATTTGACATCTAAAGGAAGGCAAACTATTCAAAAGGTGATGAGTGGCCACAAATATGACCAGTGTCCACTGTATTACAGTGATATGTGACAGGAGCGAAATCAGAAATGTGCCTTCAGAGATAGTCTCTGGTTCTATGGAGCGTGCATCCTCGAGGGAGAGACTAACAATAAGCATACAAAGGAGCATAATGGTGGATAGTGCTAGATGCTGCAGAGACACATGAAACTGTGGGGTGGATATCCAAGAAAAACTTTTCTGAGATGAGCAGACACCTAAGTGGCTCAAGGGGGCAGCCAGCACAAAGGCTCCGGGGTGGGAACTGATTTGGCATTTCCAAAAAAGTAGAAGTAGGCTGCGGCTGAGTAAGTAAAGGGGAGAAGGTAGAAAACAGGGCTGGAAGAGCCCCAGAGACAATGTTGTGTAGGGCCGTGATTCTGGACCCTGGAAAGTGGCAGGGGAATAGGATGATGTGGCTTCTATTTTAGAAAGATCGTGCTGGCTGGATGCTGTGACCAAATGATCAAAGTATGAGCAGGGGATCAGGGCCCTTAAATCTTCCTGATGTCTGGGGAGAGGGTGAGATAGGAAGGAATCTTGAGAAATGAGTGAGAACTGCCCAGGAGAGAAGGTCAGGAGGCATCCTGGCAAAGGGAAGAGCAGGAGCAAACACAGCAGCATGGAAGGCTCTGGAATGTTTGCAGAACTTGGAGGAGTCCAGTGAGGTTACAGAGAGGGATCCAGACATCAGGTGGGAAAAGGAGGGGAGAGGCAGACTGCCAAGGGCTCCTGCGGCGTTCTTTTAACTTCTCACGGCCCCAAAGTCAGGTGGTGGTCCAGTGATGGGGGCAGAGCCTGACGTGACACTGGGGCTAGATCTTCCCCCAGGGAGTCCAGACCTCCCCTAAGACTTTGTAAGAGTGCAGGAACGACACAGTCCCTTGCCCCTTCCACTGCCCCCTCCTCAGACTGGAGGAAACTGTGGTCTGACCCCCAGTTCTGTGCTGTTACTATGCAAGCAAAGCCGGTGGTGTGGAAATTAGACAACAGACAAAGTCGAAGGGCATCCCAGGAGAACACGTCAAGTGGACTTCATGTCTTCCCTACTTTCTCATTTCTCTTCTGGAGGTATCTTATACTTCACCCCAAACTCCCAGGTACACGTATATCGAGCCTTAAAGGAAGCATTTGAGGTAAGTTGGCCAAAAGAACAAGAGAAGGGCATTTCAGAAGCAGAGAACAATGTACACAAATGCCCAGGAACCAGAAAGCACCCTTGCCCATGGGCGGCCGAACCTTTCCGAAGGCTGGAAAGGCAGGTTGAACTCGGGCTGTGAAATGCTTGGTTGATGGGCTGGACAGTCACCAGAACAATTTATTCCTAAACCAGATTCCCCAGTTGCGTAACCAAAAGCTAAATGTGCAGTGTTTGCATTTTTGCCAGGGGTGGATGCCAGGGGAGTGTTTGCTGGTTTGCTTGAATCAACAGATGGAGATCTGTGAACTTAGGCCGGATTGCCCCATTTAATCTCTATGAGCAGTCATGTCCATATTGATGGACTTAACCTGAGATCAAAAAGTCCTATCTGCTCTAACACAGTTTTGGGGATTTAACTAAAATGATGTGGCCTTTATGTCAAGAAATCTGGGTTAGATGTCAAAGATCTGCCACATGCAGAGGGTTGCAGGCTGGGGATTCACAGCGATTTTAAGTGCCCTGGATTCTTCTGTCTTCCACCCAAAGCAGGACTCTTGGTCCCTCTCCTGCAGCAGCTATGGGTTCTTAGCAAGAACAACATGCAGACTTAGGAAGCATTGCAAGTCAAGACAAGTGAGTAGAATTGGCTCTGAGGGCTTAGGACGGGCTGGACCAAAAACCCTTCACAACAGGTTTTTCCATCTGAATTGGGACAGCAGACAGCGGGAGGCGAGGTAAGAGGTTGGATAGGTATGGGTGGGCCTCACTGCCACACGTGCTACGCACGCTTGCGGCCCCTACACCCCTGCGCCCCGCACGCCTCTCTTTAGGCACAGAGTGCATTCTACCCCGACGTACCGGGAACCGGGGCAAGATGATGAGGGACGATGTGGGGTACAGGTGCCCCCACCCGAGAGGAGATCGTTCCTATAAAGCTGAACTGCGGTCGAGGGAAGAGTCTCCCCTCTTCCCCGCAGTTCGCCTTCCCACACTTTTAAGTAAAGACCTACATGAGCCCCATGATGGCTTTTTTCCCTAAAAGCAAACCCCTCTTGGGATTTGTCGGGAAAACAGGTAGTAACGCAGGTCTTTCCTGAAAGCCACGTGGCGGAAGGCGGACTCTGGAAAAGAGGGGCCCACGCGTGTAGAGATCACGGCCGCTTCGTGCATGCCTCTGAACAGTGACTTTGTACAGCACCCCCAAGTCAGGCGGGGTTACCCGAAAAGAAAGATCCCACGGTCCACGACCCCTGCGGGAGTCCGCCCACCCGAGTTCCGCTCCTCCCAGCCCGGACCCCACCCGCGCAGATCAAAGACTTCCTTCCGGGCCCAGCGAAGCCCAGCACGTCCGGGGTCGCGAGACCCTGCTCCAAGACCGCACTACTGCCGCTTCCGAGAAGAAAGGAAACCGCGCGAGCCGCCGGGGTGGGGGCTGGAGTCCGCCGCTGGCCCAGCCAAGCCCCGCCCCGCGCGCCAGCCCCGCCCCGCCGTCCCGGCCAAGCTCCGCCCCGCGCGCCGGCCCCGCCCCGCCGTCCCGGCCAAGCCCCGCCCCGCGCGCCGGCCCCGCCCCGCCGGCCCGGCCAAGCCCCGCCCCGCGCGCCGGCCGCCGCCCGGGACCGGGCCCGCCGGCCCCGCCCTCGGCCTGCCCCCGCACGCCGGCCCCGCCCCGGCCCGAGCCCCAGCCGGGCTCCCGCGCCCTATTTGGGCATTTGGGGGGCCGGCGGCGGGAGGCGACGCGGAGCCTGCGGCCGTGCGCAGAGGGGCCGCTCTGTGGCGCCGCGGACGCTCGGTGGGGGAGCCGCGAGGCCGCCGCGTCCTGCCCTCGGAACAATGGGAGTCGGCGCGCGCGGCGCCTGGGCCGCGCTGATCCTGGGCGCGCTGCTCGTGCTGGCGCTGCTGAAGGCCGCCGTGGACAGCGCGGGCCTGGACGGTAGGTGGCGGCGGGGCGCCAGCGCGGGCCCCCCAGGTGGGGGCTGGGTGCGCGGAAAGTTGTGCGCCTCTCAGGCCGCGCGCGTGGGGCAGGGCCGGGGAAACTGAGGCTCGGGCCGGCCCCCGCCCCTGCCCAGCGCCGGGGTCGTCCCCTCCGGGTTTCTGCCGGCGGCCCTCGCGGGTCCGGCGGAGCGCGCGTCACCTGTTGAGGGACCGGGGGCGGGCCTCCGGCGGAGGGCGCAGGCTCGTGGTTCCCCCTCCCCTGACGTCGTGGCCCGGTGGACCCCCGAGCACCCGCGCCTGACTGGGTGGTGTCGGACGAACGCTCTCTAGCCCTGAGGCCCCCGGACGCTGATAGCAGGGGGGACTGTGGGGAGCGCGCTCTGCGCCCCGGGCGTCCCTGGGGGCGCGCGCCCCCGCCCCGCGCGGTGGGCACCTGCCGCGGCGTGCACCTGCGGCGCAGCCCTCGGGCCGCCGCTGCCAGGTGTGCGCGCCCACTGCGCAGCCGGCGCGCTCAGCACTGTGATGCCGCGGTTCTGGGGGGGGGGGGCGGGGGACTTTAAAAGTCCTTTAGGAAGCCGGGGTTTGCTGTAAATTCCCTTTCCTTTTGTCAACTATTGTAGCAGTCGGGTCCCTGGGTAATGGCCGGTAAACTAGGGTAAGTTATTTTAAGTGACCCAAGTTTTCCGTAGTTTTCAGTTCTGTCCGTCGGCCGTTTGTGTAGCCTGAGATTAGTTTTATCCAGGAAGAGAGAAAGACGTCAGTTCAGGCACAACACCTGCTTTGGCTAGAATAATCTGGGTGAGTTAGACAATAACAATTTTTGTTTTGCTGATTTTTTTGTTTGCATTGCTGAATTGTGCATGTCACAAGCCGAGTTTGCAGACCGGATTCTGAGATTATTTAAGGAAACAATGATCAGTAAATCACATCCATCATATTTTCAATATTATGAGCTGTTTCGCTGTAAGGTGAACAATCTGGACCGAATCAGTCTGTTTTGGTGCTAATTTTATACCAATATTTATAGGAGAAGGTCTGCCTTTTTTTGTTATTTTGTGAAAGTAAACCTTTTTATTGTTTCTCTGATGAATTACTGATTAGAGAAACTAAATATCTTTGCTTTACTTTTTTTTTGCCCAAATAACAGATTTTTTTTTTGCTGTATTTTAATAATCACTGACTGTTCTGTTTATTACTTAAAGTCTCACTAGAGGTTAGTGCTATTTGGAGATCTTGGATTGAATGTCCTACTGTAGGAGAGCCTTCATTTCATGAATGAGTATAACAAACATGAGCTGGAAACCATTTCTACAGACTCTAATGTCACTTTGAAATTAGAGTAAGGGAAGATTATGTAGAGAATTTCTCAAAACAAGTAAGTGTCGTTATGAAATCCAGTAACTTTTAACCATCATCCTAGAGCGTATACAGTATTGTTCACCAGGCACTTTTCCTGTGTACCCCCATGTCGTTAATTGAGGTCCATACATCATCCCATTGGATCCTCACGGTGTTTTATTCCCATTTTATAAATGGGAAAAAACTGAGGCTTAGAAATTGCCTAACTTATTCAAAGTAAAACAGTTAATACATGTTTGGCTTCAGAGATTAAAATCCCAACTCTTAATTCACCATTTTGCCACTAAGTCACTTTAGCCAGGGGGAGGCTGTTCATCAGGACTCTCAGTGGCAAGTGACAAACCCTCCTTGACCAGCCTTAATGGAAAGCAGGGACTTTACTGAGTCTTCAGCACAGAAGTCCAGAGTGGCTTCAGAAACACAGCATTCTAGAGTTCAAATAGGTTGCCAGGAGAAGGCCACTCCCGGCTCTCTTGATTACACCTGTCAACTCTCGGAGTAGTTCAAGTGTTGTCAGCCTGGGGTGAGGATGAGGGTGGGGTCAGGGAGGGACTCCAAATAACAGGGACTTTCTAAAGTGAGTTCCCGGCGCCAGACACCACCATAATGGGCAGCCAGTTAGGAGAGTAAATTAATCCTTACGGAGTCCCTGCCGCTTCGCGAATGTAACTTTCTTTCCTTCGACTCAGCGCATTGTTCTATGTTAATACTTGGTCTCCGTGAAGAAAGCATCAGCCTCTTTGCAGTTAGATGTCTGTGGTGTTCTTTGTCTCCTAGGAGACAAAACCAGTGCCTGCCCACAGTAAGTGTGTCATAAGCATTGATTCGAGAAAGGAGAAAGGTCCTAGAGCTACAAAGATCATCTGCTTTTGTCTCCTTTTTCAAGCCGAAAAGGTTGCCAGGACATGGTGTGTCATAGGAGTGACAAGAGCAGGGAGACAGAAGGTGGGGCTCCTGCCTTGTTGGTAGTGTCATAAGTGCATGGAGCCCTTCTCTGTCTGGGGGTGAAACGGAAATACCTGCTAATGGAGTGGAGGAGGGAGTGGGGAAGAGGGAGGAACCGAGGATGACCTCTTGGTGTGGGGGTTAAACAACTGGTAACCCAACAAGGGAGAAGCCTGGGGGGAGGCAGGTTTGTAGTAGAGAATCAGCACTTCCTTTTGGCACTCCTGCGAACAAACTTTGCAGTCAAACAGCCTGGTCCAAATCCAGGCTCTGCCACTTCCTAGCTGGGTGGCCTTCTGTGGGCCTCACTTCTTGTCAGTGCAAAATGGTATTCGTCTCTCAGAATTGTTGGCAGGGCTGGGTGAGCTAGTGAAGTGACATGCTCCCCAGGAGGATGCAGGGAGGATGCTCTTCCTTCTGTTGGCAAGTATTTGATACCAGCTGCTAGACACAGCAGGAAAATACAGCCGGGACAGTAATGACGCCGGTACGCTGACTTGTTTTAACCCAGCGTCTTGGCTTCGTGAGTGCCTGAAGCCTACCTTCGTCTGCTCGATGACCGGTCTTTCTCATTCTAGCAGAGTCCAGTCTACCGACCTTGATCTTTTTCAGGTTTAATCTTCACACCACATCCTACTGTGATAAACGGAATAGTTGCATTAAGAGGAAGTCATTTGCACACATGGTAAAGATAGAGCCTTCAAAGTCGTTACTGCTTACTTTGTGCTTTGAGGGTTTTTTGGTTGGGGAGTGCTGCGTTTGTGAATGATACACTTGCTGTCTTCCCATGTGGTATATATATTTAATATCCCGGTATACAAACACCCAGGTTGAATAAACATTCTGATAAGTTGCTTAACTGGGGCATAGAATTCTTCTAAAGTTTTTCCAAATCTTAAGATATTAGTTAAAATTTAAAAGAATCCTATTTCTATGAAAAGGCTTGCAATTAAAAATGAAAATCCTAAGGGGCTAATATCCAAAATATATAAAGAATTTATACAAACTCAACAGCAAAAAAAGAAAAACACAGTTAAAGAATGGGCAGAGGCCCTGAATAGACATTTTTCCAAAGAAGGCATACAAATGGCCAGTAGACACATGCAAGATGCTCAACATCACTCATCATCAGGGAAATGTGATTCAAAACCACAAGGAAATATCACCTCATGCTTGTTAGAATGGTGAGAATACAGACAAGAACAACAGATGTTGGCGAGGACGCAGAGAAAGGGGATCCCTCTTGCACTGTTGGTAGGAACGCGAATGCAGCCACTCTGGAAAACAGTGTGGAGGTTCCTCAGAAAGGTAAAACTGGAGCTACCGTATGACCCAGCAATTCTACCTTTGGATGTCTATTTGGAGAAAGTGAAGACCATTGTTTGAAAAGATAGATGCAGTCCTGTGTTTATTGCAACATTATTTACAACAGCTCAGATGTGGAAGCAGCACAAGTGTCCCTCTGCAGATGAGTGGGTAAAGATGGGCGTGGGTCATGGAATATCACTAGCCATAAAGAGTGAGATCCTGCCGTTCACAGCAACATAGACGGACCTACAGTGTATTGTGCAAATACTGTATGATTTCACTGTATGTGGAATTCAAGACACAAATGAACAAAGAAAAAAGACAAACTCTAAAATACAGAGAACAAACTGGTGGTTGCCCGGGGGTGGGGGTAGGAAAAAAAGAGGAAATCCTACCCACTTCATCTTCTCTCCATGGTATGAAGTTAGGGGTCTTGGTGGTGCGAGACCCAAGGGTGGGTGGCCTTGCGTTGAAAGGGCCCCTTCCAGGTGACCCCCTCCACTGGGAGGAGCAGAAAGTGGCTTCGCTCTCAGCAGTCACTGTGTCCTCGTGTAAGTGAATGAACATGCAGGGCCTGGCAGACAGTGAGTAGGATGTCAGCATTTGTGCTGTGTTGAAATCCCCCGTAAGACAGTCCCATACTTCCTGGTACTTTCGGGTGTCTTTCACAGCCACAGAGGCAAAGGACAGCTTCCCGTGGAATGTCTGCCTCCTGCTCACCCCCACAGCCTGTCGCTGGTGTTCTTACATAAATCTTACATGCTTTTTCATCACAGGATTTTTTATTTTTATTTTTACAGGATCTGTAAGCACAAAGAATTTGGTGCCTTCAGGAAACCACAGTACTAACCCAACAGGTGAGTTGAAAGAGGTCCAAGCAGCGGATTTTCAGCCGTCTAGAACACAGAAGGGAGTATCGGCCGGGCAGGGACACGAAGACGGTATTCCGGCCGGTGTGAACCACGAGCCCTGGTTCCCAAATCCCGGTGGCTTCTGTCAAGGGCTGGCCTTGCTGGCCTCGGGAAGCAGTAGCCCCCTGCATGAACATCTTCCCGGCCTGGCGGAGGGTGAAGACGCGCTAAGATGTTCAGTCTGAGTCTCCTGCAGGTTCACACTGAGCTGCGAAGCCCACTTTCAGGCGTGAAGGCTTTGCGCTCTGCATGTAGATTAGAAGGATGAATCCTTGCGTCTGCCCGGCTGGCTGGTGGGACAGGTCAGTCTGTGGTCAGTGGTGGCCGCCTTCAGGGGCCTCGGCCGATGCTGAGCAGACCGCGGACGCCCCGCGTCTGGCTCTGCTGCCGGAACGGTGGTGAGCCGTTTCCCGGTGCTTTCAGTCCGGGACACACGGGTTTGTCCCCTGGATCTCTGAGGTCCCCGGCGTGGAAGGATGCAGGAGCCACGCTGGGCTCCCAGGGTCAGCGGTGCACCGCCGCGGCCCGTGTCTGCTCAGTGCGGTTCAGGCTCGTTTCCTTCTCCTGGTCCTGAGTCCTCAGAGCAGACCAAGGTGCACGCTCGCGAAGGCACCTGGATGGTCACCAGACCCGCGCGTCTGTTTCCATCAGCGGTACTCACGGGGTGGCCGTGGCAGCCGAGATGCTGTAGGCACTGACGGTACAAAATCGTCCAGGCCCTGCCTTGCATGGCTGTGCTGGGATTTGTAGCTTTATTTCCGTGGGAAAATACCCATAACGCGGCACGCAGGCTGGTAACCGTGTGTAAGCGCAGCTGAGCCCTGCTGTGGCCGTGTCCGTGCTCTGCCCGCCTCACGTTCTCCCTGCTTCTCACGTCTCTGCCCTTCCTCCGGGCTTCTGGCTGAACAGAGAACTTTCTTCCATTTCAGCTTCAGTCATTCCACAGGAAAGTGTTCATTTGGGGAAGAAAGACTAGTCAGTTTCCTGCGAAATATAACATGATTATTGCCGGGCATGTGTAGGAGGGGTTGTTTTTTTTTTTAATATCTTATTAGATTATTAAGTGTGTTTTCCTGAGAGCCTACAGCATGTAAGGAACTTCTTGTACATTTGCTCACCGCACAGTGTGGAGCTGGGGATGGTTCTGTGTCTCACAGGAGGAGCCGGAACTCAGACGCGTTAAGCACCCTGCCCAAGGTCACACAGCGCATGCAGGATTTGAAACTCCCTTCCTCGGATTCTAAACCTGTGCCCCTTCCCCACTTCTCCTGAACCTGTGGTGTGGTCTTACCTTTGAAAATGCTTCTCAGTGAAGAAATACCACTGCTCACAATTGTTAAAGATCCACGCGAGTCGTTGAGGACACCTCCGGGGTCTGTGGTACGACTGCACGCGCCCCTTCTAGCACCGGGAAATTCAAGGAGAAAAAAAGAAAACATTGCCCCACAGCGTCTTTCTAAAGACATCAGATAATACAGTTGTTACACAGACTTTCTGTTGCTGGACGTGTAACACTTCTCGGAGCCTTAGAATCGTCTTCTCATATCGTCTCTGCTCTTGAGAAGCCTATCACATGTTGAATGTGTGTATTTTTGTAGGATGTGATGCTTACTGTTGTGTCTTTGTGGTAGCACAGACCCTTCTAATTGTGGAAACGCTGGTTTTGGACGTTACCAATCTATCCAGTGATGTTGGTGTAACACGGTTCATTTGGCATCGATTCCAAAAGGAAA
Organism: Ursus arctos; assembly: GCF_023065955.2. NCBI lineage: Eukaryota > Metazoa > Chordata > Mammalia > Carnivora > Ursidae > Ursus > Ursus arctos. The sequence continues at coordinate 772,043 of NW_026622897.1, read as the reverse complement.
ATAACATTTTTCTTTGGCAAACTGCAGGCATGTGCTCCTGGGGCACGTGGGAACGGCCAGCCGTGTGGCCTGCAGCACGGGTGCCCGTCACTGTCCTACGGCTCGCCACCGCGGAATCGGCACATCTCCTTTCTCTGTTTGGTTTTTAGTCTCCATCTAAGTTCCTTGGGAGTGGCTTCCGATGTATTCACCCCAACACTGTGCCTGGTACACAGGACATAACGCACACACGTTGGTTGAACTGAGCTGTGGAACTAAATGTGTATTTTATAGCTCCTGCCAGACCTTACCAAAGAGCTGCTGTAGGGCTTTGCAGACATGACTGGTCCGTGCTCCCGTGTATCCTGTATTAGAGCTGTTTTGTCGTCATCATTGTTCAAAGAGTGGGATGGATACTCAAGGTCAGAGAAGCAGGGGTTGAGGTCACTCTCCCTTATATGTAAGGGTTGTATTTCCGTATATGCCCAAGTCATTCTCTGAGGATAGCCATGCCTTTGACATTCTTTTCTGCAGGGTCTTACTGAGTTTTAGTAATTCTACAGAGAACTTTTCATTTGGGGGGGGTGGACAGAAAGACTACATGATTACCTAAAATGTAATAATGATTCTTGTTGGGTAGTTACGGGAGGGTTTTTTAAAAGACGTGTTAGATCATTTGCACATTTTCAGCTTATAGAGAAAATAGTTTTCCCCATTTAGTCAGAGGGTTTCTATTCTACAGTCTGTGGATGAATTTATTCTTTATGGTGTAAGGAGGTCCCATGCCCAGATTGCTTCTCATAATGGGTTTAGGCGAAGCTGTAAGGGAAGGTGACGTGGTTCAGAATGGACAGCGTTCCTCATCGGTGGCCAGACGGTAGCTCAGTGTCACCCAGGGCATGCCTTCTCCTTGACCATTTATCACTGATGTTCCCAGAAAAGAGGAATCTGAGAGGTCAGGGGACCACTGTCCAGGTTGAAGCTCTCTTCTTGGGCAAATTTGTACCAAGCCAGTTTCAAGCTGCCTGTCTCCTTGAATGTCGCACGCATACAGAATTCCCTCTGGCTTGGGAGCCCAGCCTTGGTCCTGTCTTTCCAGCGTCTCTAGTTGGTGTGGTTTTATCCGCAGATGTGGCTGTCCTGGTGAGTATGTGCAATACTGAGATTTGTAGGAAATATATGCTGGGTTGTTCCCATGACCGAAATGTATTCCCCATATGTATTTGGTCTTCATCCGTGCTTCCTGGCGTATAGCTTCTAAAACCCACGGAGTTTCCGAAGCGGGAAGAGTGATCAAGGTGTCTTTTGTTACACTAACGAGGTGATTTTAGGACCCCGCCTAAAGGTGGGCTGGATTGACCACGTGGCTAGATGGTCGGCATCTCCCCCCACCCCTGCAAACCGTGGGAGGGGAGGGGGCTGGAGGTGCAGGGGGCCGACGGCTAATGACTTAGGCATGACTGTGATGAGGCCTCCATGAAAACCCACAAAGAGTGGGCTGGGAGAGCTTCCAGGTGGAGGAACAGGTAGCGAGGCAGGGAGAGCAGCACCTGGGGAGGGCCTGGAAGCTCCGCCCCTTCCCCAGACCTGGTCCCGTGTCTCTGCCTGTGTCCGAGGCTTCCTGAGTTCTGTGAGCCGCTCTAGCAAAGGAAAAGAACCTAAGGACGAGGCCATTGGAACCTCCCCACTGTAGTGGGTGAAGCGCAGCCTACGGCTTGTGAGCGGCCCGGGGGTGCTCTTGGGGACAGCTGTCCGCGGTGGGATCCCACGCTGTCTCCAGGTGGTGAGTCCGAACGGCCCACCTGCTGGCGTCCCAGGAGTTGCGAGGTGCGGTGGGGGGAGCCCCCTCTGTGGAAGTTGGGTTTGGGAACCCCAGTTGAGTATGAAGCTGAATCTCACTCTGCTTTCTACTTGCTCTTCTTGGTCGACTAGGGCAGGTGAGGCCCTTCCGCCATGTTACTGACCCTCCGCACGTCTCGGAGCGGGGTCCGCTCAACGGCTTTCCCGGCGTTCAGTTAGGCTCACGTTTTAGTAGCTTCTCTGTTCTTAATGTTTATGACTGGGACAATAGTGTACAGGTTCTGTGGACATTTTGGAAGAGTGTTTTTTTTAATCGGTATTCAAATTACTCCAAGTATTTTTTGTGTTTTTAAACTCAACTACATGGGCACCATTTCTTACAAAGGGAACTAACGCTCTCCTGCCAAACGCTTCGCTGTGGTTACAGCCTGGGGGGTGAGGACAGTCTAGTTTCAGTCAGTCCCGTGGGGGTTACGAACTGGCCTGACTGCTTTCACTCCACAGTGAATTTGATTCGCTAGGTTTTCATGTCCCCCCTCCCCCACCGTGTTTCATTTCGGGAAAGATAGAAAAATTATTGCTTTGGCTTTAAGTGACCTTGGAATTACTTAACCTCTTGCTGCCTCGGTTCCTCCTATATTAACAAAAGCTGATAAATACAAGTGTCTCGTGGGATAAATGAGGCAACATGTAAAGCACCTGCTGTGTTCTACTGAATGTGTTCCTCCTTGCTCTCTGGTCATGGTGACGTTTTCTTTACTCGCTCCTATGTCCGCCTTCGCTGCCACGGTGCCTTTGCATAGACTGTTATGGCTCCCGGAAGAGCTCTTCCCTGCTGCCTTTACCTGGGTAACAGCCATGCAGCTTTCCGATCTTGTGCAGGCCTCCCTTCCTCACCAGGGAATAGTCTCCAACCTCCAGCTGCAGGCCCTCAGAGGACCCCCATCTGTCTGAGGGTGTAAGTGGGCCTCCCCAGCCCACAAGTCAGCTCTTTCAGGGGCAGTGCTGACTTCACTCAGCACCTCGTCCCCAGTGCTGAGCACAAGACCGGACATACATTTTTGTGGAAACAAGGAGAAACATGCTCTGGGAGGAAGAAACCCATTTTAGGCTTGCTACTGCAGCCTCTCTTGTGGGATTAGCTGGGAGCTCCTTTGTCGAGATAACCCACGCCCTGCACTCCGCCCAGCACGGTCCTTTCCCTTTACAGTTAGGAAGAACGGGGCTTCAGTGTTAATGGGAGAGTTGCCGCGGTTGTGTTACCAGGTCCCAGCACAGCGCTGTTTTCTTTGCTTATGTGCTGATCAAGTCTCTGAGCAGGCCCTGACGGGATGTGCGGGGAAGGGGTAGACCAGGCCATTTGGATCCCAGAGGACAGCGGGGCCCTGCTGTAGTCAGTCTTCCGGTGAGTTGGAGGTACAGGGGTCAGGCCGGGGACCTTGTGGCAAGGCAGGAGCATCCGAGCTCTGCCGGACGTGAGGGAGCATGGTGAAGGTGATGTGGGGAACGGGGGCTTGAGGGGGAGGGGACAAGGTTGCTGAAGCCCCTCAGGGAGTTTGGATTTGCTAGCAGTGTGGTGGGAAGCCGCTGCAGGATCTTAAAGCTGCCCAAATGGGTAACAGGCCAGCGGGGGCGGAGACCCAGCAGCAGGCGGGGGAGGGGATGGCTGGCAGCTGGAGGTTGGAGTTTGAGCTCACGTGGCTTCTTGGCCCCCACGGGCCGGGGGATGATTACGGGTGGGGAAGTGAAGCCGGGAACAGCTGAGTGACGACTGCAGGCTGGAGAGCAGAGGGGGCAGAGTCCGGGAGGGGGAGCCTCGTGAGGAAAGACGGGAGGGAATGAGGACCCAGCATGGCAATGAGGTGAGGTCAGGAGCGAAGGGGACGCCCGGTACTGTGCTTCCTCGTGTGGGAGAGACATGGGGGGTGACCGTGTGGAAGCCGTTGAACTCCGTCGGTGACCTGGTTATTGAAGAGGTTTCTTGGAGGATAAATCTTAGACGTGGTCATGGATATGTTACACTATTCCATTTTTATTTTTTAAATTATGAAGCCTTAAAACTGGAAGAAGTCTTACAGCCATGTTTTTCAAGTTTCTTAGCATATTAGAATTGCCTGGAACATTAAAAATACCGGTCTGGGGGCGCCTGGGTGGCGCAGTCGTTGGGCGTCTGCCTTCGGCTCAGGGCGTGATCCCGGCATTCCGGGATCGAGCCCCACATCAGGCTCCTCTGCTATGAGCCTGCTTCTTCCTCTCCCACTCCCCCTGCTTGTGTTCCCTCTCTCGCTGGCTGTCTCTCTGTCACATAAATTTAAAAAAAATCTTTAAAAAAAAACAATACCGGTCTGGGTATCACCTGAAATCTGAGTGGGGAGGAGGGAGCCTAGACTGTGCCCAGGCTTCCACGTGGAGCTGAGGCTGGGAGCCGCTGACCTCAGGGTGGGCCGGAGGCAGGAGGCAGGAGGCGCAGGTGTTTCCAAGCAGCCCGTTTGGAGTCAGTGGGATGTGTGGCTGCTTCGGCGCCTGTCGTTAGCTGTTAGAAACATTTCTAACAAACACAACAACAACAACACATTTCTAGCTTCTTTGGAAAAGAAGTATAAAATCTTGCTTGGGGGGCTTGGCAGGCAATCCAGTGACCCTCACGTTGGGCTGCTCCTCCCAGGAGGTTGGAGGTGGGCGGCACGTGGGAGTGGACTAGCAGCGACGCTAGTAGTCAGAGGATTTCGTTATTTTTATTAAATTGTTTAGATTTGATAAGAGCCCTGTAGTTACCAAGAAAGGCTAGGGACTAACTTTCCAAAAATGGACAAATTCCTTAAGTTGTATAACCAGAAGAATGATTTACAGGAAAAGCTGTACAGAACAGTTGAAGCCCATTCATTGGGCTTGTTCTCTTTACATCAACCTTAACCCACGTGTACTTTGTTTTCTTGTGTGCATTGTGGAAATTCCCTGTTAAAGCACACTGTCAGCCAAGTTAATCCCTGTTAACTCTGTTTACCTCCTAGTGTGATTTAAAAAACAAACAGCAGTGACTTGACAGATAATGGAATCATTAATGTGAATCATTTATGACTTTCTCCGAGAAAACAGGCTTAAAACTCTGTCTGAAGGACCCCTCTGCTGGTTTTTACCGTAAAGCTGTGTGTACTGAGATTGCGTGTTTCACATACAGACATGAGGACCCTTTTTTTTTTTTTTAAACAATCGTAACGCCAACATCACACTTAGAAGTTAACGTTTTTTTACGGTTTTCCTGAGGAATAACTGACACACGGCATTGTGTAAGTTTAAGGTGTGAGCGTAACTATCTGACTTAGGCTGTGAAGTGACGGCCACAGTGAGTTTAGTTAATGCCATCGTCTCAGAGATAGAAGAAAAATAAGCCAGAAATCAAAACAGACCAAAAAGAAACAATGATTTTTTTTGTTCTTGGGATGAGAACTTAGAGGATTTCCTCGGAATTTTCCTATGTATCACGCGGTGGTGTTAACCACAGGTATGCACGACTGGCAGCTTGTTCCTTGCGCGAAGCTCCGTTCACTTCCCCCTCCCCCACGCCTGCCCCAGTGACCACAGCTGATTTCTTTGTTTTAAATTCCACATGTGAGTTCACGGGGTGTTTGTCTGTGTCTGACTTAGTTTGCTTAACATGATGCCCTCACGGGCCATGACGTTGTTGAAAATGGTGGGATGTCGTCCCTTTTGGTGGTTGAATTACACTCGGTTGTGTACATATCAAAGCTTCCTAACCCCCTCGTCCACTGGTGGGCGTATGGGCGGGTCGCTTGCATGTCTGTCTGGCCGTTGTAGGTGATGCTAATACGGGGTGCAGGTATCTCTCGGACACCGAGATCGCGCTTCCTCTGGGTGAGTTCCCAGAAGTGGAGCTGTGGGATCTCATGGTATTTCTCGTCTTGGTAGTTTCGAGGTGTCTCTGCACTGTGGTCTGCAGCGGCTGTGCCACTTTACAGGTCCACCAGCTGCGCTCAGGATTCCTTTTTACCCACATGGCTGCCAGCCTTTATGTCTTGTCTTTCTGATCTTAGCTGTTCTAACGAGCACGCGAGTTTTGATACGCATTTTACTTTTACTGAGAGATGGTGAGCATTGTTATTGTACTTGTCGACCATTTGTATTTCTGATTTGGAAAAATGTCTGTTTAGGTCCTTGGCGCACGTTAATTGGATTAACGGCATGTTGCTGTGGAGTTGGACAGTTCTTTGTCTTTTTATAACTATAGACGACATACAAACTTAGCTTCAGGTGGCTGAATTACGTAGCGGTTGACATTTACGTATGTTACAGATGGGCTCAGCACAGTAAGTCTGGTTACCAGCTGTCATCGGTTATTAGCTTACTGACCGTACTCTCTGTGCTGTACTTTAAATCCCTGTGACTTCTTTATTTTAGAGCTGGGGTTTGTACCTCTTAATCCCCTTCACCTGTTTTACCCATCTTCCCATCCCCCTACTCACAACCATGAGTTTGTTCTTGTATTTGAGTCTCTTTTGTTTGTTTTCGAGATTCCAAGTATGAGTGCGATCATAAGGTATTTCATTTCTCTTTCTATGACTTACTTCATTTAGCACAATACCACTCAGTCCATCCACGTGGTTGCCGATGCAAGATTTCATTCTTTGTGGTGCAGTGTTCCATTGTACAGTCCGTGCTCTTTCTATGTTCTTCATCCTTTGGTCTATCAGTGGACACACAGGTTGCATCCATATCTTGGCTGTTGGAAATAACGTTGCAGTAAACATGGGGGTGCGGTACCTTTTCGAATTACAGTGGCATTTTCTTCAGATAAATAACCTGTAAGTGGAACTGCTGACCATGTGGTAGTTTTACTTTTAACGTTTTGAGGAACCTCCCTCCTGTCTTCCGTGGTGGCTGCACCACTTCCATTCCTACTGACAGTGTAAGAGGTGTGCTTTTCTCCCCATCCCACCAGCACTTTTTATTTCTTTTTGTTGTAGCCATCCTGGCAGGTGTGAGGTGGTAGCTCAGCGTGGTTCTGATCTGCATCCCTGACGCCGAGTGACGTGCCGCATCTTTTCACGTGTGCGTTGGCCATTCGTGTGTCTTCTTGGGGAAAACGTCTGTTCAGGTCTTCCGCCCGTTTTTTATTCAGATTGTGTTTTGTGTTGAGTTGTGGGAGCTCTTTATGTTGGATGTTAACCCCTTATCAGATATATCATGTGCAAATGTCTTCTCTCATTCAGTAGGTTTCGTCTTTTCTCGATGGTTTCCTTTGCTGCGCAAAGCTTTTTAGCTTGATGCAGTCACGATTGTATTTGCCTTTTTTATCCTTGCCTGAGGAGACAAGTACAGAAAATACTACTAAGATTGCTGTCCACAAGTTTATGCCTCTGTTTTCTTGGGGGAGATTTATGATCTCAGGCCTTATATTTAGGTCTTTAATCCAATTTGAGTTTATTTTTGTCTGTAAGAAAGTGGTCCAGTTCATTTTTCTGCATGTAGCTGTCCAGTTCTCCCAATACCATTTATTGAAGAAATATCTTTTCCCCATTATATATTTTTGCCTACTTTATCTTAGATTAATTGACCATTGAAGCATGGGGTTTTTTTCTGGGTTCTGTGTTGGGTTTCACTGATCTGTACATCTGTCTTTATACAGTGCCATACTGTCTTGATTGCTATAGCTTTGTAGTATAGATTGAAATCTGAGTGTGATGCCTCCAGCTCTGCCCTTCTTAGGATTGCTTTGGCTTTTCAGGGTAATTTGTGGTTCCCTACAGATTTTAGGATTATTCTAGTTCTGTGGAAAATGTCATTGGTATTTGTTAAGTATTGCACTGAATCTGTAGTTTGCTTCAGGCAGTGTGAGTATCTTAACAATGCAGGTATACATCAGAAAATTGCAGGTTTAGTTCCAGACCACTGCAGTAAGCGGAGTCATGAATCTGACGGTTTCCAAGAGCATGTAAAGTTATGTTTACACAGTACTACGGTCTATTAAGTGTGCACTAGGGTTAGGTCTTTAAAAATATACATATCTTAATTTAAAAAAATACTTTATTACAAAAAGAAATGCTAGCCATTATGAGCTTTCCAGGAGTTTTTATCACTGATCACAGATCACCATATCAAATAAAATGAGAGTGTTGTAACTATCTTGAGAATAACCAAAATGTGACAGACACAAAGTGAGCAGATGCAGTTGGAAAAACGCTGTCTGTGGAATTGCTTGGTGAGGCAGTATTGTCACCACCTTCACTTCGTGGAAAGAGCTCTGTCTGTGAAACCCAGTAAAGTGAAGTGCGGTAAGACGGGTCAGCCTGTACACACTCTTCCGTCCCGTGAGCGTGGCGTATTTGTTGTGCCATCTTGACTTTCTCTCGTCATTGTCTTGCGGTTTTCAGAATACAGTGATTTGGCTAAAGTGATAGTTTATTCTTTTATATAAATAGGATTCTTTGATTTGATTATAACTACTATGTAGAAATGCAACCAATTCAGGAATATAAATTTTGTATCCTGCAACTTTATTGAATTCATTTATTTTAATAGTTCTTGGGTAGATTCTTTAGGATTTTCGATACATAGCATCATGTTATCTGCAAATAGTGAAAGTTTTACTTCTTCCTTACCAGTTTGGATGCTTTTTATTTCGTGCCTGATTGCTATGGCTAGGACTTCCGTACTCTGTTGAATGAAAGTGCTGAGAATGGACGTCTTTAGCTTGTTCCAGATCTTACAAAGCTTTCAGCTTTTGACTATTCCGTGTGCTGTTAGCTGTGCACTGGTCATATATGGCCAGTGTTATGCTGAGGTAGGCTCCGCCATTACCACTTTGTTGAGAGTTTTTATCATGAATGGATGTTGATTTTTGTTCAGTGCTTTTTCTGCGTCTATGGAGATTACACTTTTGTCCACCATTTTGTTACTGTCGTGTATCATGCTGATTTGTAGACAGGGAAACATCCTTGCGTCCCTGGAGTAAATCCCACTTTGTCGTGGTGAAGGACCCTTTCATTGTATTGTTGAATGCTATTTGCTAACTCTTTGTGGAGGATTTTTGCATCCATGTTCATCAGAGATACTGGCCTGTAGTTCTCTTTTTTATCACTGTCTTTGTCTGGTTTTGGTATCGGGGTAATGCTGACCTCGTTGAATGAATTTACAAACATTCCTTCCTTTTCAGTTTTTGGGAATAGTTTGAGTAGGGTAGGTATTAATTCCCCTTCAAATGTTTGGTAGATTTCCCTTGTGAATCCCTCTGGTCCTGGACTTTTGTTTGTTGGGAGTTTTTTGTGGCCAGTTCAGCTTCTCTTCTAGTAATGGGTGGGTTCAGATTTTCCATTTTTTCCTGGTTCACTCTTGGAAGATCGTATGTTTCTAGGAATTCATCCATTTCTTCTAGGTTGTCCAGTTTGTTGGCAGAATTATTCATAGGAGTCTCTTCTTACCCCTTGTGTTTTCGTGCTGTCAGTTGTAACTTGTCCGGACTTTGATTTTGACTTCTCCCTTTTCCTTGATGAATCTGGCTAAAGCCTTATCAATTTTATTTAGGTTTTCAAAGAATCACTCTTGGTTTCAATGATTTTTTTTAATTGGTCTATTTCGTTTTTCAGCTTTCTTGGGTATCCGTGTTGATTTGAAGTGTCTCTTGCGTCTTGAGCTAGGCCAGTCTCACTGTAAGCTTCCCTCTTAGAACGGCCTTGGCTGTGCCCCAGGTTTGGGGATGTTTTCCTTTCCATTTGTCGTGAGGTGTTTTTTGGTGGCATCTTGGATTTCTTCCTCGACCCACTAGTTGTAGTAACGTGTTGTCGAGTCTCCACCCGTGTTGTTTCCTGTGTTTTTCTTGTGGTTGACTCCTGGTTTCATAGTCCTGCGTTTGGAAGAGGGCTTGTTGAGACTTGTTTTGTGGCCCCACAGGTGCTCTGCTCTGCACAGTGTCTGCGTGCTCTCTCTCGTGCTGGGCTGGCAGGTTCTGTACGCATCTGTTCCGCGCATCAGGTCCGCTGAGTCGCCTACAGCTCCTGTTTCCCTACTCGTGGTCTGTCTGGATGATTGATGTCAGTGGGGTTTGAAAGTCCCTGCTGTTGTCGCCAATTTCTCCTTTATTTGGGTGCTCCTATCTCAGGTGCGTAGAAATTAAAACGGTTAGAGCCCCTTGTGGGATTGATGCCTCTATCATTATGTAACACCTTTCTTTTGTTGTGTTTTTCTTTCAGAGTCTGTTTTGTGTGATGTGAGTATTGCTTCCCCAGCCTGCTTTTTACTCCCATTTGCAGGGACCGTCTTCTTCCATCCCCACACCTGCAGTGCGTGTGTGTCGTTAAGTCTGAAGTGAGTCTCTGACAGGCAGCCTGTGGATGGGTCTCTTCTCATCCCTTCGGTCACCCTGTCTTTGGACCAGAGCATGTAGTCCATTTACATGTAAGGGGTTTATTGATCTGTACGCACGTATTGCCATTTGGTTGATTGGTTCCTGGTTTTTGTAGTGTTTTGTTCCTTTCTTCTCTTGCTCTTGCCTGGTGATTTCACGAATTCTTCAGTGTTTGGATTTCTCTTTCTATAGTTTTTGTGAAGGTAGAGCAGTTTCAGTTCCAGACCACCACAAGAGAGCAAGTCAAATTAATTTTATGCTTTCCCAGTGCATTTCAAAGTTATGTTTACCCTATAGTCTGTTAAGTGTACAACAGCCATTATGTCTAAAAAATGATGTATCTTAATTTTAAAAGACTTACTGGTTAAAAAATGCCATCATCTGAGCTTGCAGTGAGTCCTCATCCCTTTGCTAGATGAGGGTCCTGCCTGGGTGCCGAGGGCTGCCGACGGTCAGGGTAGCGGCTGCTGGAGGCTGGGGCGGCCGTGGCAAGGTCTCAAGACCAGACAACAATGCAGTTTGCTGCCCTGATCCACTCTCCCCGTCAGCAACGATTTCTCTGTAGCACAAGAGGCTGTTTGACAGCATTTTACCCACAGCAGAACTTCTTTCAAAACTGGAGTCCGTCCTCTCAAACCCTCTGCTGCTTTATCAACAAGCTGACGTAATATTCCAAGTCCTTTGTTGTCATTTCAACCTTCGCAGCACCTTCACCAGTAGATTCCATCCCAAGAAACCACTGTCTGTGCTCATCCGTGAGAGGCACATCCTCATCGGTTCAGGTTCGATCACGAGATCGCAGCAGATCAGCCCCGTCTTCAGGCTCCACCTCTGACCCGGCTCTCCTGCTGTTTCCACCCTGTCTGCAGCGACTTCCCCCACTGAGGTCCCGAACCCCTCACAGTCGTCCCTGAGGGTGGGAATCCACTGCTGTGAAACCCTTTTTCGTGTTGGTATTTTGACCTCCTCCCGTGAATCACAATATTCTTATTGGCATCTAGAGTGGGCAATCCTTTCCAGAAGGTTTTCAGTTTACTTTGCCCGGATCCATCAGAGAATCACCATCTATGGCAGCCATAGCCTAGTGAAATGTATTCCTTAAATAACAAGGCTTGAAAGTAGAAATTCGTTCTTGATCCATGGGGTGCAAGGTAGACGTCGTGTTAGCAGGCATGAGAACATTAATCTCATTGGACATCTGCCTCAGAGCTCTTGGGTGACCAGGTATGTTATCAATGAACACTGAGTTTTTTTAAAGATTTTATTTGTAAGTAATCTTTACACCCAACATGGGGCTCAAGCTTACAACCCCAAGTTTAAGAGTCTTATGTTCTGCTGACAGAGACAGCCAGGTGTCCCCGCACTGGTATTTTTAAAGGGAACGATGTTTCTGAGCACAAGGTCTCAACGGTGGGCTTAAAATAATACAACATGGCCTTTTGGCCTGTACCCCCATCTTCTAGGAATTCACCAAGATGACCAACACAAAGGGAAAGAGGAGAGGCCTCTGAGAAAACATGGTGTCACTCCTTTAGCCGCGTACATGTGAATCTTCAGGAAGCGGGATACCGTGGACGGGGAAGGAATGGGCACTGGTCAAAACGGAGCGTCCCACAAGTGTCACCACGGCGGAACTGGAGGAGTCTCCAGGGATAGCCAGCATGCTGTTGATACTGTGGCGAACAGGCGAGTTAAGGGCAAGATTCCTGCCAAGAGCGCTAATGTACATAGTAAGCCGAGACAGCTTCCTGATGCGTGTGAAGGGAAACGATCAGGAAAAAGGAGGCCAAAGAACAAGGTGTTTGGGTTTAACAGAGGCACCAGCCTGCTCCTCCCCGATAAGCACACTTTGCAGGAACCAGTGGAGAGGAGCCTGGGCTGCTGGAACCCGTTCCCTAAGTCATGGCAAAATCGGTGTTTAAAAAAAAAACTTGTGGAGTATTCAAAAGTTTCAAAACTCAAAAATTAACGGGGCGCCTGGGTGGCTCAGTTGGTTGAGCGTCTGCCTTCGGCTCAGGTTATGATCTCAGGCCCTGGGATCGAGTCCCGCGTCGGGCTCCCTGCTCAGTGGGGACTCTGCTTCTCCCTTTGCTGCTCCCCCTCGCTCGCGCTGTCTCTCTCAAGTAAAATCTTAAAAAATAAAAAACTTAAAAGGATGTAAATAGTTGTGCTGCCATCCAGGCTTTGTCGTTCAGTTTCGGGGGCACAGGCAGAGTAGACAGAGCATGACTGTCAAGGGCCGGGATTTCCGAGCCCTCCGTGAGCCCTGGCGTAGTGCGGCGTCTCCAGCTGCCTTAGCCCCTGACGGCAGCATCTGCCGACCCCTCTCCCGCTGTGAAAGTCCTGGATGGAGTCCTCAGTAAAGGCCCTTTTGTCCCCATGGAGGACAGTGTAGCCGTCTCCGTGAGTTCTCTTGGGTGGATTTCCCGAGTAACCTGTGCAGCTTCGACACGGGCGCTCGCTGCTTTGCCCACACGTGGACGCTGTGGAGATGGCTGCTTTCCCGAAACCTCGTGAGCCCCCCAGTTTCTGCGGCTTCCTCAGCTCAGACTCCAGATGAAACTGTGGCTTAAGGGAACCTTGTGGCTGGTGTGGTCCTCCCGTCAGACCCCCAGAATCTTCCCTGAGGCGGCTCGGCTGACCTTGTCACTCACGCGCTCAGTCGGGGAGCAGTCCTCTCTGTAGGACTCCTCCTTTGCGTGCACAGCGTCGCTGTTAGGCTGAAAGTCATCTCAGGCCACTCTTGCTTTCAGCATGGTTCCTCACGAGGCCTAGTCACTTCTAGCTTTGGATTTAAAGGGGGAAGCGGAGACCCTTCTTGAACTTGGACGCTTCAAAGCTGTTGGGAAGCAAGAATATCCTGTCGCCTCACGGTCGTTCCAGCTGCACTAAGAGTCAGATGGACAGGAGACAGGTGAACAGGAAATCACATTTAATAACGTATATGTGAGGATTCCACACGGACAGGGACATTGCGAAGACGGGCACAGTGAGGCCTATCTGCCATCCTGAACTAAGGAGAAAGGGATGGGGTCTGAGTCTTCGGAGGGAAGGAGTGCAACCCTCCAGAAGAGGGAAGAGTTGGCTGGGCCACACAAACGAGGGGACGCAGAGAGGATTTGGAACGAACAGGCCTTGCTGGGTTCCTCTCTGTCCACCATCCCCTGTTCATACCAACACGCAGCTGTGGTGACCGCTGTCTTCCCAGAGTGGGCCCTCCATGTGGATTTTTCTAGGCAGTTGCGGGGGGGGGGGGGGTCAAGAGCTTTTTTTGATATGTGGGGCTTGATGGCTTTTAATTCAAAATAGTCTTCATGCCAAAGTGGCCCATCTTGGGGCGGCCGGCCCTGGGGCCCTAAGGCCATATGGGGTTATGAACTGGCCTAATTCCAATACTCTTGTGTCTCGGAAGAGGGAGGCTTGAGGAGAGGGAGAGACAAGGCTGGCCAGTACCGCAGTCAGAACACACACATAGGTGCGGTGGGTGGTGCCCCGAAAGAATTAAAATAGTAACATCAGAGATAACTCCTCACTGTAACAAATATCATCATATGAAAGTGTGACATCATGCTAGAGTTACCAAATTTCACACAAAGCGAGCAAATGCTGTTGGAACAATGGCACTAAGAGACTTGTTCAATGCAGGATTGCCCTAAACCTTCAATTTGTTAAAAAAAATTTTAAAACAGTACTTGTAAAGCACGATGACGTGACGCACGATAAAAGGAGGTTTGCCTGCATTATCAGTTTGGGAAGTTCACATACGATACCAGTCGGCTTTGAGTTGATGGTCCCTGAAGTTGGAACACATTTCAAAAGCACTGCATTTTTACTCCCCCTCCACATTTTATGTATTTGACATCATATTACATGTTTTGTTTTGTATACTTTCTAACCATTAGAGTTTTTTTTTTTACTACTTTTCTCTATTAACATTCATGCTAACTTCATAAGCAGTTGATTCCCTACCTTTATTATATGTGTTCTTTTCCCAGTGAGATTCTTGTTCTTAATTTTTCCCTAGTTATGGTCTTTCCATTTCCTCTGCAAGAAGTCCCTTTAGCATTTCTTGTAAGGTTGGTTTAGTGAGGGTGATCTCTTTTAAAAAAGGTTTTCTTCACGTGGGAAGCTCAGCATCTCTCCTTCAGTTCCGAATGATGATCTTGCTGGGTGGTGTATTCTTGGTTGTAGGGGTTTTTTCCTTAAATCACTTTGAATATATTCCTCTCCCTTTGACCTGAAAAGTTTGTGCTGAAAAATCAGCAGATGGTCTTTGGAGTATTGCCTTTTATGTGACTAGTTGCTTTACTCTTGCTACTTTAAAGATTTCTCTATCTTTATTTTTTGACATTTTAATTTTGTGCCTTGGTGGGGACCTCTTTGTGTTTATCTCGTTTGGGACTTTCTGTGCTTCCTGGGCCTGGATGTCTGTTTCCTTCCCCAGGATAGAAAACTTTATTATTTCTTCAGATACGTTTTCTGCCCTTTCCCTCTTCTCCTTCTGGGACCCCTATAATGTAAATGTTAGTGTGCTTGATGTCCCAGAAGTCACTAGAAGTCACTTAAACTGTCCTCATTTTTAAAATTCCTTTCTGCTGTTGAGCTGGAGTGATTTCCACCCCAACCTGCAGACCTCTGATCCATTCTTCTGCATCTTCTGCTTTGCTGGTGATCCTCTCTAGTGTATTTTTCATCTCAGTTATTACAGTTTTTAACTCTGTTTGGTTCTTAAATTTTCTATTTCTTTGAAGTTCTCCATGTGTTCATCCACTCTTCTAATTTTGGTGATTATCTTTTGACGCTTTGAACTCTCTCAGGTAGATTGCCTATCTGTTTCATTTAGTTATTTTTCCTGGGGTTTTGTCTTGTTCATACTCCCGTGTGTCCTAATTTTGCCTGACTCAGTGTTCATTGCTTGTCTTGCGTAATGAGGTACGTCTCCTAACTTGAGGGAGCAGCCTTATGTAGAAGGCATCCTTTGGGGCCCAGAAGCACAGTGTCCCAGGCTGTCAGAACCAGGCATTCCAGGGACGCCCCCTGTGTGGGCTTCACGTGCTGCCCGTTGTGGCTGGGCAGTGACTGCTGCAGGTGAACTGGTGGGCGGGTTCCTCCCCACCCCAGGCAGGAGCTGCTTTCGAGGGGTGCTTGTCCTGAGGTGCCGTGCTGTGTGTGGCAGGTGGGGGGCACTCGGATGGGGTGCTGGTCCTGTCTGAGGCTGTTCACTGGGTAGGGCGGGGCTGGGGCTGCTTTGGAGGGGCCACCAGTCCCAGCCACAGTTGTCCATCAGGTGTGGTGGCGTGGGTGCCAACGTGCAGGGGTTCCTGCCAGGTGCACAGTTGGGGTGAGGTGGTCCCACGGGGGAGCAGTAGGGTTGCAGAAGCAGTGCTCACAGGGTGGACGGAGAGGGTCAGAACTGGCACCCACCAGTGTGTGGTCAGCCAGGCAGGAGGAGGGCAAGAAAGTGTCATCTGTTAGCCCTTTCGTTCCCAGAGAAACTTCCATAAAGAGGCCTGCGCTTTCATTACACACGCTCAAGTTAGTCAGCAGCCCTCCTTCACTTACGGCCCAGGCGCTTTTCAAGCTGTTGCTTCTGTGCTGGGTCTCCAAGCCAGTGCGACTGTGTGCAGACCCCTGCAGAGCAGACCCCTTCTGCTCTCCCAGGTTAGCCCCCTGTCCTGCAGAGCCAGACGTGACAGGGCCACCGTCCCTGGTGCAGGACCCCAGCGCTGGGGATGCCCAGTACTCCCCATAAAGAACGCCTGTGTCTGTGACGTCCCTGCTGTTGGGCGGTCGCCGCACAAGGCTTGTGGAGTCCAGCCAGACTGTGTCTCTGCCCCATTGACCCTGTGAAGTTTTATTTTCTGTCTTTGGCTGTGGGAGAACTGTTCTGCTTCTCTTCGGGTTGTTCTCAGAGAGTCACTCCGTATCTAGCTGCAGCGTGGTCTGTCTGTGGGAGGAGGCGAGCTCAGGAGCCCACTGCTCCGCCATCTTGATTCTGATCCCTACGTGTTATTTATTTTTTAATATGAAGCCCTTATCCACATATTTGGTTTGCAGATTTTTCCCCATTACGTAGGTTGTTTTTTCATTTTGTTGATGGTTCACTTTGTTGTGCAGGTTTGTAGTTTGATGAGTTCTGGTTTTTATTTCTTTGTTCACACATGGAGTGTCCTAAGAATCCTTTCCCAGACCCACGTCAAGGAGCTTTCCCCGTTTCCTTCTAGGAGCCTTAAGGTTTCTGGTCTTCCATTTAAGTCTTTAGTCCACACTAATTTTGTGAGTGTGTCCAGGTTGGGGTCTAATTTCAGTCTTTAACGTGTGCCTGTGCAGTTTTCCCAGGGCCGTTTATCGAAGGGCCGTCTTGTCTCTATCGAGTGTTCCTGGCTCCCTTGTCAGATAGTAGCAGACGGTACGTGCGTCGATTTATTTCCGGCTCTCAGTTCTGTTCCGTTGGTGTGTGTGTCTATTTTTGTGCCAGTTCCTACTGTTTTATACTCTAGCTTTACAATACGGCTCGAAATGAGGAAGCGTGATGCCTCCCACATAGTCTTTCTCAGGATCGCTTTGGCTCATCGGAGTCTTCTGTGGTTCCGTATAAATTTCACAATAGTTTTTTCTGTGTCATTAAGAAAATGCCACTGGACTCTTGATAGGGCTGAATTTGAGTCTGTAAATGGCTTGGGTCATGCTGACACCTTATAAATACTCTCCCAATCCATAAACACAGGATACCTTCTGAGTATTTGTTTCTTCCGTTTATTTCTGCAGTGTCTTGGAGTTATCAGCATAGAGATACTTGAATTCTTTGATTAAATTTATTCCTATGTATTACATTACTTTTGATGCTGTTATAAATGGGACAATTTTCTTTACTTTTTTAGATAATTCCTCAGTGTCTAGAAATGTTACTGCTTTTTGAACGTTAACTTTATTCTGCAACTTTACAAATGTGTTGATTAGATCTATAAATTTCGTGCATAACACTTCAGATTTTCTACGTATAAAATTATGGCATCAGCAAACATAGTTTTACTCACTCTTTTCCAAATCTGATGCCTTTTCTTTTTCTTACCTGATTTCTGACAAGCACTTTCAGTATTAGGTCGAGTAGCAGTGGGGAGAGTGGGCCCCTCATCTCGTTCCTGATCTTAGAGGAAGAGCTTCTAGCTTTTCATGGTCGGATGTGATGTAAGCTGTGTTTGTCTTACATTGAATGTGTTCCCTTTATATGCCCTCTGTTGAGTTTGTATTGTAAATGGGTGCCCGTTTATCATTTTTGTCAAATGATTTCTCTACAGCTGTTGAGATCATATTTTTATTTTGGTCATGTGGCATGTCACATTGACTTGTTGGGTGTTAAACTCGCTTTGCATCATTGGAATAATTCCTACTTGATCATGGTGGATTATCTTTTTAATCATTGCTGCTGAAATTG
Organism: Ursus arctos; assembly: GCF_023065955.2. Lineage (NCBI taxonomy): Eukaryota > Metazoa > Chordata > Mammalia > Carnivora > Ursidae > Ursus > Ursus arctos. Next base: position 754,470 of record NW_026622897.1, on the reverse strand, counting down.
GTTTGCCAGTATTATACTGAGAATTTTTGTATTTGTATTCATCAGGGATATTGAGCTGTAGTTTTCCTTTCTGGTCGTGTCCTTCCTGGCTTTGGTATCAGCATAATGCTGTCCTCAGAAAATGAGTTTGGGAATGTTCCCTTTGCTTTTTTTTAGGGGGGGGGGGTAGTTTGAGAAGGATTCGGTGTTAAGTTCTTTAAGTGTTATGTAAAATTCACCAGTAAAATTCACCAATGCAGCTATCTGGTTATGGACTTTTCAACGTTGGGACATTTTCGATTTCTGATTGAGTCTCCTTAGAAGGAATTGTTCTGCCTAGATTTATTATTACTTCCTGAGACAGTCTTGGTGGAAGTTCATATGGTTCTTGGAATTTTTCCATGTCTTGTATGTTTCCCCGTTTGTTAGCATGTAAGTGTTCACAGTAGCCTCTGGGGACCCTTTGCATTTCTGTATAGGCCATTTTACAGTCTTTTTCATTCATTTGTGATGCTGACTCGGGTCTGCTCATTTCCTTGGTTTAGACTAGCTAAAGGTTTGTCAAATCTGTCTTTTCCAAGAACCAGCTCTTAGTTTTATTAACCTCGTTGTCTTCATGTTTTGTATTTCATTTATTTTTGCTCTAAACTTAATTTCCTTCATTCTGCCAACTTTGGGTTTGGTTTGTTCTTTTACTCGTTTGTTAAGGCATAGAGTTAGGTTGCGTATTTGAGATCTTTGTTTCTTGGTTTCTTAATGTAGACATTTATTGCTATAAACCTTGCTCTTTGAACTGCTTTTGTTGTATCCCGTAAGTTTTGGTATATTGTAGTTTCATCCTTTATTAACTTCCCCTTTGATTTCTTCTTTGATCTATTAGTTGTTCAGGAGAGTGTCTAATTTCATGTATTTGTGAATTTTCTGGTTTTACTCCTGTTCCTTGTTTGTAGTTTCATTGCTTTGTGGTAAGAGTAGATGCCTGTAGGATTTGTCTTGAATGTGCTGTGACTTGTTCTGTGGCCTCACATGGTCTGTGCTAGAAAATGCTCCACGTGCTTTTGAGAAGAGTGTGTGTGTTGTTGTTGCATAGAATGTTCTGTTTACGTCTGTTGGGTCCACTTGGTGTATAATGTTCAAACCTGCTGCTCCCTTATTAATCTACCCCTTGTTGAGAGGTGGGGAATTAGAGTCCCCAGCTACTGTAGTACTGTTTCTCCTTTTGCCTGTTAGTTTTTGCTTTATATTTTCAGGTGCCCTGATGTTTGGTATGTAAGTAATTGCAATTGTTACATCTTTTTGATGGATTGATCCCTTTGTCATTACATAGTGGCCTTCTTTGTGTATGTTACTGCTGTCAGTTTGAAGTATGTTTCTGTCTCACAGAAGTGTAGCTACTGCTAATTCTTCAAATACGGCTTGAAATAACTTCTCCCATCCCCTCACTTGCAGCCTGTGTGTGTCTTTATGGTAAAGGGACTCTCTTGTAGGCAGCGCATCATAGATCTTGCTTTCTTATCCACTCAGCCATTGTGTCTTCTGATTGGAGAATTTAATTCATTTACATTAAAAGTTTAATTATTGGTAGGTTAGAATTTATTTTTGCCTTGTTGATTTCTGGCTGTTCTGTTAAGCCCTTGCTACTTTTTTCATATCCTGCTTTTGTGTTGTGTTGCTTTTTGGTGTCAGTTTGCTTTGACTTCTTAATCAAATTCTTTTGTGTAATTATAGACTTTATCTTGTGGTTATTATGAGGTTTACATAAAATATCTTTAAATCTGAAATCCTATTTTAAACTGATAACAACTTCAATAGAATTCCTAAACTTTACAATTTTACTTCTGCTCCCCCTTACGTTTGAGGTTATTAATGTTAGTTTACGTGTTTTTTTCATGCTGTAACATGAAAGTGAAAATAACAGATCTTTACTGAACTTTTGGAGTAGAGTTCTAAAACGTGCATCACCGTCACCACAATACAAAATCGACCATCATAGTCCACAATGGACTATGTACATTGTCAAATTCTATAAACGTATACCATTGTCACCGGGTTTAATGCCACCTTTTATGTTTTTGTGGTAACTAGCATCTTTTAAATCCCACTCGAACTCCCTTTAGCGTTCCTCACAAGGTAGGTCTAGTAGTGATGAGCTCCCCGGGCTTTTGTTTGCCCTGGAACTCTGTATCTCTCCTTCATTTCTGAAGGACCACTCTGCCAAGTGTACAATTCTTGCCTGACAGCTTTTTTTTTTTTTTTTTAATTAGAGATTTTGACAGAGGCAGCTTTTTTTTTTAACCTTTTTTTTTTTAAGATTTTATTTATTTATTTGACAGAGAGACAGCCAATGAGAGAAGGAACACAAGCAGAGGGAGTGGGAGAGGAAGAAGCAGGCTCCCCGTGGAGGAGCCCGACGTGGGGCTCGATCCCAGGACTCTGGGATCACGCCCTGAGCCGAAGGCAGACGCTTAACGACTGTGCCACCCAGGCGCCCCTTAAACCAATATTCTGACTATATCATCCCCTTCCCTCCTGGCCTGGAACCCTGTGGGTGTTCCCTTCTAATTTCCCTTTTCCCTATTGCTTTAAAGCAATCTTTATCTTAGACTCTTCACAACTTGATTAAAGTGTGTCTTGGCATCATAGCCCTATTAGAGTTTGACCTTTTTGGGCTCCCTGGGGCCTCATGAGCTTGGATATCCATTTGTCTCCTCGGGTTTGGAGCATCTGAAAGCTATCTGTTTCCTTTGGTGACACACTGCCTAGATTTTTTTTCGTTGGTTCTGTGCATTGAAGCGAGCAGTCCCCTCTCCTGGTCTTCACGGCTGGACAGAGTGCTCTTGACCACTCGGCTCCGTTCGGGTTTGTGGCTGCGTCTGCTGCTACCTTGCTGAGCTTGGGCAGGTGGGGCTTGCTGTCAGGGTCTGCTGCAGGTGCGGCCGCTGCCCAGGCCATGCGGTCTGCAGAAGCGTGTGCCCCTGGCCGAGGACAGATGGGCAGGACCACACGCGAGGCCGCAGGATGGGCTCTGGGGCTGCCTGGATGCTCAGGATTCTGGTCCAGCTACTTACCGTCGGCATTGGTGCTGGAAGCAGCAGTGGGTGGGGCTTGAAGTTCGTGTCTCTGCCCTGGGTGGGGCAGGAGGATGGTCCTGTGCTTGGGGTCCCCTGACCCCAAGAGGCTGCTGTGCTTCTCTACAGACAGGTGAGGGCCACGTCCCTGGAAGCAAGGCCATTGCAGGGTTATGCAGCATCTGGTGGGCTCTGCTCCGCGTCCCCGGCCAGTCGGGTGGGCTGAGGGCTGTAGCAGCCCTGGGTGGGGCCACAAGTAGTGGACAGACTCGTCAAGAACTAGCTTCAGTGCCCATAAGGCTCTGATTCAAGGTGGCCTGTGCGTCCCAAGCGCTCTGGTTGATGGGGCCACTGGCTCGGTCTTGCAGATGCTCACCCTCGTCCGCTGCTATGCAGATTGCAGGTGTTCTCAAGCCTTTCTGGTCCAGCGGGGCTGGGCTGACTCAGCTTCCCTGCCTCGGTGGGACCCAGGCTGCCTGCAGGTGTTCCGGGCAGGAGCACTCCAGAGTTCCCTGGGGTATGAGTCTGCATCCCTGCCAGGCCAGCCAGGGTCTTCGTCTGAGCATCCGAGGAAGGCAGAGCTGCGCACCCCCACATTCACGAGTCGGTACCCTCCCTGGTTCTGGAGAAGGGTGGAGCAGCGGGCTGGCCCGGCTGCTTGGGCGCTGCGGGTGGGAAATCAGTTTGCCAAGATCCCTGTTGGGCGGAACCTGAGTGGGGGCTCCCAAAAAGCCACCTGCAAAATGGGGGAGCTGGATCTCCAGCCGGGGTTCTTCCCCGCCTGCAGGAACCTGTGCTGGCCCCCGGTGGGGGGAGGCACTTGGCCTGTGGTCTCTTCTCTGCCCCGTCGCACGGGGTCCGCCGTGGTCTCTGGGGCCCCGTCAGTGTGTCTGGTGTGGAATAGTTGTCGGTGGTTGTCGGGGTGGGGGCACAGTCAGAAACGTCTGGAGCTGCCGCCCAGGCGCCCTCGCTGTCCACAATGTTGTGACACACAGACGCGCAGAAGGTACTGTGAGAGTCGCTCTGCATCGACACGTCCTTCAGAAACTGTAGGGAAAGGAGTAATACAAGTATTTATAAGTAAAGGGCTGAACTTCGAAAGTCTTTAAAATGTGGATCCTGCGGACCTGCCTCTTGTTGAGGAGAATCTCTCTTCTCACACTGAGTAGATTATATGCGGCTCTGGTGCCCGAGGAATACCGGAGGCTCGCGGCCCAGCAGCCAGACCACGGAACCCTTGACCCTTTCAAAACCCTGCCCCGTGCCCTTGAGAGACCCGGGCAGGAGTGGCCAATCCCCCGTGCCGCGTGCTCTCCAGAACCAGGGGGACCCCAAAATAAGGCACGACCTCTGCCAGACAGGAACATCCCCTCCACAGATGACACGGGCAGAGGTGGAGAACGAAAACCCCTGAATCCCCCCCAAGAAAGTGTGCTGTCTAACCGCTGACTGCTTATAAATAGATTGTATTTATCACGTCCTAACGGCAAAATCCAAGGGACTCCTCAGGGCGTTACTGTACGGAGACCACAGATCAAGAAGAAGGCGTCCGCGGGAAACCTCGCTTGGCCTCCGCTGCAGACTCGGCTTTCTCTTCCGTGTGTGCGTTGGGGACGGTCCCCACGCTCAAGCACGGGACCGTGGCTTTATGAGCTCCGGAGTTACACGGACGGTTCTTCAGTGAGCCCTCCGGCTGGACAAGGAGAAGGTGTTGCCTTTTTCTTTTTTGCAGTTGAGGCTTGCTGTTCTAGGTATTACATTTTCCTGGAAGCGTTGCTGTGTAATCCAAGTTTGTCGTGACCTCATCCTTTTTATTCCCAGAGTGTCTGTTTCGGGTGAAGCCTGGGGATCGAACCGTCTGCGGTAACTGCAGCCAGAACACCGTGTTGCTGAGACGCGGCATCATACGTAGTTCACGCGGCTCTCTCTGAAGAGCGTCCCCTCCGTGCGCGGTGGGACGGCGGCCGTGCTGCCCGCACCCTCGGCTGCACATGACACCTGGTGGACGACCTGCTTCGGGTGCTGCGTCCCCATAACTCCAGGGCGTCTGTGCTAGTTCCCCCCAAACAGGCGCTGCGTGTAACACGCGAACCCTCTGCTTCGCAGAAGGCTTTGATTTCAGTTCATCGTGGAACCAGACGTGGTCCAGTTGGCTTCCGTGTAGTAACATTGCCGCAGACAGACACAGGCATTCACGTGTTCACGTTGGTTAGTTTTAGGAAATGTTTTCTCAAGGCTGGAGTGAGACGTTCACAGACGAGTGTTGAACACCGTTTCCAAGAGAGAGGTCTAATTTTAGAAGCTTCCCCTTTACGCTCCAGAACTTGTCTTTTTCAAATCACTTCATACATCTGTCCTGCGGGCACAGGGTGAACGTGCCTTCTGTCGGAAGGAAAACTGTTTTAAAAACTGAAGAGAAACCACAGACATGATGATGAAGAGCAGGAAAAAAAAAACAAGAAAGTGGACATCCCCCGAGTTACGACGTCTTCAGGGCCAGGAACGAACCAAAAATCTCTCCAAGGGGCGGCTGTCCGTACGACCGTTGTTTTCACTTACACCGTTGGCGGGAGGGCCCCGCGGGCCTGGTCTGCAGCCCTTGCCGGCCGTCCCCGTGCCTTCGAAGCCCGCGGTGAGCAGGCGGGGCGTCCCTGCGGGAAGAGCCCCGGATGCTCGGGGTTGTGCTCACCCGCCGCGGACGCAGGGATGGCGGGGCCTGACGCGGGTCTGCGGCCTGAGCTGCTGTTCCTGTCTTCGTGTGCGAGCCGTGATGGAGATGTTGTGGCACTTTGAGCTGCCGATGGGTCACGTCCCGTGAACCCCACAGTGTCTTTTTCAGTTAGTTTTGTGAAGTGTCGTCTCGAGCAGGAATTTCTCACAAGGGGGAAGTGCTTTAGAATGGCCTTGCTTACCGGCAGCCCATTTCCCCCAGTGAGTTCTTACCTGCAGGTTGTTGCTAGAAGACAATGGTGACTCGCGGAAGGTGTGTGTGCTGACATGTCAGCGCGGAGAGCACAGCCCTCGCATTCCTGAACGCACCGGCATGGTCTGCATTTCCCTCGCACTTCCTGAGAGCTGTCATGCCTGTGGTCACGCCTGTGGTCAGGTGCTGCTGCACAGGGACCCGGGCCGCCTTCCATGAACCCCCAAAATCAGCGAAGGCCAGGGAGCAGGACCTGACCTTCGTGTATGGGGATGGCATGGCTCCCTTTGACACCAGAAGACCTCTGCCATCTTGGACCACTGCATAGCCGCGGGTGACCTAGAGAAGGAGGGCGCGTCCCCCAGCTCAGCGAGTGTGCGCAGGGCTGAGCCCAGAGCTGGAGGGCCTCCCCGGGAGGAGGTCAGTATGCCCGAGAGCCGGCAGGGTCTCCAGGGACCAGTGCCCCCTCGAGTTCACCAGGAAAGGGTGGAGCACATCCGTGCCTGAAGGAAGAGGGCCGAGCCGAGCAGCGTCCTGCCTGCCACGGGGGACGGAGCTCCCAACAAGGACCGAGCCTCCCTCTCCCTGCAGAATAAAGCCTCCACGGGAGGAAGCAAAGGCATGTTCTTTAGGAAATTGTAAAAAGCCAGCTGTGAACAATAGTGTTTGTCCCTGAGTTACCTAGATACAGAGGGAGATAAGATACTTGTGCGTTCCCACCGCAGATAAGGGTTGTAAGCAGAGAATGTGTAAAACAGCCCGACGGAAAGCCCTGCGGCTGGACTGGGCGCTCTGCCCCTCAGCAGACGGCTGTGCGTCCCCCCTGGGGGACTCGGGTGTGATTTGCTGCCGTCCTGACTCCTTGCGCCATCGAGTGACCGATGTTCGGGCCCGGCACACGGCCCTCCATCCACAGCGGGCTGCCCAGCGGGGCACGTGCGCGTCCGGGCCTGTGCGGGAGTTCCTTCAGGCTCTGCGGTGGCCAGGGCGTCGCCGGTCCAGCAGACGTTCTCTAGCTGTGACCGCGTGCGCGGCGAGGACTCGAGCAGCAAGCCTCGGGCAGCAGGAGGCCGCGAGCCCACTCAGTCCTGATGTCCGTGTTCTAGTAAGTACATCTGCTTTTGCCCTGGAACAGCCGTGACCGGCGATCCTAAAATCCTTGCATGCCTTAGTGGCTGTAAACGGGCTGGTTTCTTCCATTATTATGAAGTTAAAGGCAGTTTTTAGAACTTCCTTGAGATAGCTAAAACTTCTCAAGTTTTCCTCTTTAGGGAAAAAGCTGCCGTAAGGAAACTGATCGTGGGTCATCTTGCACCCAGATCAAGGGGTTTGACTCCGGTAGGTTTTGTTTTGCTTTTGAAAAACCTCAGTAGATGCACTTGGTTAACGTACTAGTTACGTGCACAGCGGCTGAGGGAGGCAGGAGTCCGTGCGAGCCCGGTCCTGCAGGTCACCCAGCGTTAGATGAGCTCAGTGGGTACCTTGCAGATGGTCCACAGTAGAAACCGCTTTCCCCTGGGGGCCGGGCGGGGGGCACCTAAGTATTAATAGCCTTTAAAACATGAATACTGGGGGTGGGGGGGAGTAGAACTTGTGCTGAGCTTAACCCGCAGGGCTTTTGTGAAGATTTTTAGAGGCTGAAGGTAGAGTCTTAGGCTGCTCGGGAAGTCCGCTTGGGCCCCGGCAGCATTTTGAAACCGCTGGCTCCTGTCGCGGGTGTGTGGTTCCGTCCCCTGCCTTTCTCTTGCGTAGTTCAAAGGAAAGGGATGCGAGGTGAGCCGACACCTCTCCGTGCCTCAGTCTCCCCGTTGGAGCACCTACCTGACAGGGATGTTGTGCGGGTGACGTGAGAGTGTGCACGTCGGAGGCGCCATGTGAGTGTTGGCCCTGGTGGCGCAGGCACCGCGGTCAGGAGCAGAGGGTGCGAGCTCTCGCCAGCGTGCAGGAACCCACCTGGGCTCCGACACAGCACCCGGTGGTTCGGCCCCCGCGCCTGCTGTCCCCTCACTCTGTCCTCTCTGCACACGTCCATGTGGACCCCGATATGTGCTGGGCTCGGTGCCACGCACGGTGGGAGCTGCGGGCATCATGGGGCCCAGACGATGCTCGTAGGATGCCGAATCCCACTGAGAAGGCAGCTCTGATGGACGATGAATGTGCCGCGTGCAGAGGCCGTGGGGGCGCGCAGAGCGGGAGAACCGCGAAGGAAGCCGCCCTTGGACACGGTGCTCACAGACGGGGTGAGGGAGGACACACACATCCTTGGGGACTGTGCTGGGGAGGGGGTGCGTGGCCCCTGGTGAGATGGCGGGGAGGGGCCATACGGGCCCCCCTCACGGCGACCATGGGTGAGCAGGTGCTTAGGCCGGGCCTGGGACTGGCACTGCCCCCCGCCCCTTTCCAGAACACCACACAGCAGCCATGTGAGAGGAGGAGGCCGAGCTGTGCCACCCTGGGAACCCTGTGTTCCTGTCCTGCCCCAGCTGCCCCCACACGCTCCGGGGACAACCACGTACCCCGCGAGACACAGGCTCCCTCCTAGAAGACAAACCGATGCAGACACGCCTGCCTTCATTCCACTGTGCACGTTAGCAAACACGGTTTCTCCCTCCTCCGGCATTTCCCAGAGACCTGTGTGTCTGAGACGCGAGCTCGCGAGCACGCTCATGGAGGGTGCGATCCCATGACCGAGTCTGAACTCTGAGCACAGGAGTCTTCTGTGCCCTGGGTTTGTTTCCAAATCTGTAGTAAAAACCCCTGCATAGGCCCCAAGGCTTATTGTGGGGTAAAATGACACAGTATGGAGGACTCAGTAAACCTTAACTGGCTTATATGCAGTGCATTCATCTCCCCAGTCCTGGGAGACGGTTCCGTCCTCAGGGGCTGTGAGCGCCAGCCGTCTTTATCCAGACGCTCGCGTGGCGCCTCAGCTTTGTTCTGCCGGCCTCCACTGTGGGTCTTGCATTGGCATCGGCCGCCCTCTCTGGGCCCCGCCTCTCCCCATTTCCTGCTCGGAATCAGCAGTCAGCGAGAAAAGCACATAACAGAACTTGTTAGCAGTGTCTCTAAAATTAAAGCAATTTTCTTCCTTAATAGGGGCTGAGAGGCTTTTTAAATCTCAATTGATTCTTTTTAATTTTTCTTTTGTCATTATAAGCTTTGAAAAAACTGTACAAGTTAGTAACGGGTGCACGTTATGTCTTGGGCAGCCTGGAAGCACATACAACTAAAGACGGATCTCGTCCCTCCCCTCCCTTCCCGGTAATGCCCCAGGAATATTGCCGGTGCGAATAACCCAGAAGGGTGTATGCACGGTGTCCTGCACTTGCTTTCGGGACTCGAGTGCAGAATGCTATTTTGTGCAGTCCTGGTTGTTGGGTGCGGACAGAGCCTGGAACTCCGGGTCCTCTCCAGGTTCCCCTGGTTTGGGCACCGGGCAGGAGCTTGGCCCGGTGCGTCTCTGGGGCGGGACTGGAGGCAGCAATCAGGAGGGCGTGAGCGGGGCTCAGGGACTCCCTTCTCAGGTGACTCACTCCAGTGCGTCAGGCCAGCGGCTGGCAGGACTCCGTTCCGTTCGTCCTGGTGTTGCTTGAGCGTCTTCACGACCTGGGGGCATGCTTCCCCCAAACTGAGCGGTCCCAGCGATCCCTAAATCCTGGAGAGCCAGGCAGAAGCTCTCCTCCTTGACATCCAGTCTGGCAGTTGCATAGCGTCACCTGCGCTGCCCTATGTGCGCTTGAAGGAGGTCTCTAAGTCAGGTGTCCACACAAGGGAAGCGCAGTCAGGCATCACCGTGCGGGGAGGCCCATCAAAGGAGCTGGGGGGCACGTGAACCCGTTGCCGTGTGTGCAGCCCCGTGTCCTTCACAGCCACCTTCGTTAGGTTCGGTGGAATGGACGTCCCACGACCTTCTCAGCCCCACCCCCATTGGCGCGTATCTTCTTGTAACTAGTCTGCAGTGAACACACACACACACAGCTTTACCAGCTTGCGCCAGGTGGCCAGACTCGCGGACGCGGGATGTTGGGTCCGTCGTGGGGTTGGTTGCATGGGAAGGCCCACGGGATGGACCTCAGCACACAAGAGCCGGCACATGTGCAAACACACTTTGCCCTTGAGCCTTGCTCTGTGCGGACTGGAGCTCGCACACAAGCAGCATCGTGAGACCGAACTGCAGCCGAAGTTAAACACGCGAGCAGTGGAGTGGACTCAACGTGAATGCAGTCAACACAGCGTGGAGCAGCAGAAGTGAGAACACAGTACCTCTGGCGTGAAGCCACTTGTATAAAACTTCAGCACGTGGCAAACTGTATTACGTGGCTTAGAAATCGTGTGAAGGAACAACACGAGCCCAGGATAAACTCAGGATGGTGGTTTCTCCACGGACCGCACCGTGGATGGCGCTCCTTTCAGGAGGTCCTTCATCAGGTTTTTACGAATCGGGACAGTGAGAACACGGATGGTCATGTGATTCTCTGTACCTTCTTGTGGGTCTTCAGTTTTAGTTACTTAGTTTTTCAATTTTTTTTTTTTTTTTGCTTAAAAAGAGAGGCTTTCATTATATAAGTTTTTAGAAATCTGCAATGCGCTTACTTTACCGTCCCTGTGGTCTTCGGTACAAACGTGTGTTTGCAGGTAGTAATTTTAGCGCGGTGACGGCGGTCGGTGGCGGGACAGCTGAAGGGAATGCAGGAGAGCCTCCCCAGCAGAAAGGTCCACAGCCCCGTGGCGGTTTGCTCAGCACCTCCTGCTGCCGCGTGGGGCAGACCCCAAACCTTGGAGTCCGCGTTCTCCTCTGTGAACTGCAGGGAACAAACCCCCTTTTCGGTGCTCTTATACAGACCCCGTGACATTTTCTAAAAACTAAAACCGTGCAAGCACCTGCGTACCGTGACCAGCACGCAGCAAACCTCAGCACCTGCTCCCTGCTCCCGCCGCCAACTACTTTGTGGGTCCCAATGCCGTTTCTGCCATTTGAGCTACATGTTTTTAGTAACTGCAAAGTGGACGTTTCTCTTTAGTCTCGCAAGAAAGTGTGTTTGTATTGAGTATTTCCTGATCCCTTTATCCAGCGAACGGAGATGACTTCCTGACGGCTCGCGGACTGCACGGCTGTCTCTGCAGATTCCCTTGTGCCGACCCGAGCAGATGGCTTTTGTGCTGCGTGTCTCTGTGGCAGCACTTTGAGCTCGTTCGTGACCACACTTTCTCGTGGCAGCTGCAGGTCACACGAGCTCGTGCTCTGTGGTTAGAGCATAAATCTCCTATAATTGAGCAGAAGCTCCACGGCACAGCCTTCTGGGGCTGCAAATAATTGCTCCAATGACGTCATTTCAGAGCCGCTTTCCAAACGTGTTAGCCGTGCCACAACAAGGAACCGATCCGTGGGGGTGTGAGCAGCTCTGCTTGGTGTTTCCATGGAGACACGGGTGGGGTGTCCTCGCTGTCGGTTTGTAGAGCACAGAACATCGGGAGTGTTTGCTACGTGCCCCCCTGAGGTCTGCTGAAACTCAGAGGGATTCTGAGAGCGCTCTCTGTTCTGGGTAAGCATTCTCTTAGCGACTGCTGAAGGCCACCGCGAGGCCGCGACAGTCACTGGCCCCAACCAAAGCTTTTCGACTTGGCGACTCTCCTTGCACAGCTGTCAGCCAAACGCAGGGACAGCAGACGCTGAAGTCACACTGGCCAAGTTCCAGTCCTGGCTCCTCGTACTGCTTCGTGCTGACATTTCTGAGCCCGCGTGCCTTGGTTTACATCTGTAAAACAGGATGACCGGGCGTCTGCCTGCTAGGGGAATGAGGACAGTTGCTAGTGTTTGTGGAATATTGAGAACAGCGTCCGGCTCAGAATCAATACGGGCTGAGCGTTGACCCCACACGTACGAGCAGGGCAGACAGCTCTAGGGCTCCTTCCAGTCGGGTCCGGCCCCACACAGTAAAGGAAGACTGCAGAGCATCAGCAAATAGGGTTTTCTTTCCCTCTGACCAAACCAGAAGCCGCAGAGCACGCGAGCCTAGCGCAGCTCCGGAGGGTCCCGTCAGGGCAGAGGGCGGGCTGGACAGGGTCGGACATGGTCTGACTGTGGTCCCACCCCAGTGCACGGCGACAGGTCAGCGGTCTTAAGCCCAGTGACCCCGTGTGGTCGGTGCGTCCTGCTTTGGGAGCGGCTTGGTCGCAGCAGTCCCGTGCCGTGTGCTGTCGGCGCCGGCCGCGGCTCCCCCCAGAGCGCTTACCCACAGACATCAGGGAGACGACCACGGCCACGCAGGGTGTCCCCACGCCGGAGCCCCACCAGTACACTTGGCACGCAGCGTCCGGGGGGAGGGATACTGTGCTGCCCTGAAGCCACGCGCTGCTGGTACTTGCCTGAGAACAAGCACGACGGCCAAGACCAGTGTTTTCTAACTAAATCACCGCAGTAATGCTTTACGGTGCGAAACCATGAATTCCTCTGTGAGTCTTACACGCTGTTTAACACTTAACTGACCGACAACCTGTATGAGGAGCTAGACCCCTTCTCTCGTGAAGGCGTGAGGGGCCGGAGTAGCCACTGTGGGCGTCCAAGGCCGCGTGGTCTGCGCTACACTCCGCTGTGTCCCCGCGTGACGGCAGCCTCACACGGGTCGTGAACAGGTCAGGGGCCGCGTTCCAGGAACACTTCTCTTCTGGAACAGGTGGTGGCCGACTGGCCTGCAAGCCAGAGTTTGTAGATCCTCGTGTGTGTGGTCTCTGCCCAGCGGGTAGCAGATCACAAGAGCACTCATGGGGTGGCGGGGGCGCCAGGCCCCCACAAAGAGTCAGCACCTCTGGGCCACTGCCCCAGCGCCTGACATGGTGACATGGGCCCCATTGCGCCCCTGGGCCCCCGCCTGCCCCAGCTCAGCCTAAATGCCGCTCTTAGCACAACCACCCTCCATCAAGGGGAGCAGGTCTGGCCCCCAGCCGCCTGTCCTGTCCCCCTTTCCCATCCACGGGTGTCCCGCTCATGGTCTCGGCACCTCACTCCCGCTCCAAGCAGAACCCGTGAGAGCTGGGGACGTTAGGGTATCGTGTTCTCTGCCGCGTCTGGTACACACCTGGCACGTGTTACCTTTCAGTAAAGGCTCAGCGAATCGGTGCGTGCCCCACGCTTCCTGCTGTACCCCTGTGCATGTGTGTCCTCGTGCACGGCTCCCTCCCGCAGGACAGCCACCTCCTGCCCTTCCCAACCCAGACCTGCGTGGAAGCCGCTCCTCCGCGCTCTTCCTCCGTTCGCGCCAGTGCTGTTTCTGCTCTCGCCGCGGCTGCTCTCTGTGGCACACACCGTCATGCGTGCTGTTGTGAGTAACAAGTACACGCCTGAGTCCGTACCAGGCAGAGATGCCCTTAGATTGGGTTTTCTTCATAGCACTCGTAATACTTAGCATGTCTTATACATAGGCAACCAGTAAACACGTCTGCTGTATCATCAGGCAAAATGTGTAGACTCAAGTGCTGAATTTAACTGAATTCAGCTTTAACGGGACAGCACTTTGTTCCCTCATTTGCAGGGCTCACCGTGAAAGACTGATTTGTCGCCACTGGTCCAGCTTTCCACCCGATCGGTCTGGGAGCTGTACTAATTACCGTACCTCAGTGCCCGACACGTAGCATGGTACTGATGTTCGTGGAATCACGTGGTGATTGAAACTGTGTGGGAACGCACGAGTCATCAAAGTGTTAAAGTATGATCTATATTTTTAAGGACGATGAACAGGAAAGCTGAAAAGCCGTAGCTTTGAATGCACAAACTTATAACTAAACGTGTGTCTGGAAGCACCATCTTGAGCTGCTTTTCTCAGCAGAGCCGCGACAAAGCGGGGTGTCCCGCAGGCTCCTTCTCCTGCTACGGGTGAGCCGGCACCTCGCAGGAAGCCTCTGGAGGTACACTTCAGCTCTGCAACCTTCAGCTCGCCCGTTTCCTCCCGAGGAGTGTGTGTTTCCTAGCTGGTCTGACCTCAGAAGTGTGTGCGGACCGAGGTTCCCTTCTGGTGCGTGCGTGCAAGTGGTGAGTGCCGCCCGAAGCACGGCTTGAGTGTGGCCCCCGAGCTGTGGTATGCCGTAGGTTCCCTGTCAGAAGGTTTTAAAATTGATCTTGTGATTTTTAAAATTTAATCTATGGGTAACTGAGAAGTATATTCTAATGTTTTAGGAACTGGGCAGTTATCTTTTCAATGTTGATTTTGGCTTAAATTCACAATGGCCAAAATTCATATTCTTTCAATCCTTGAAACTCACTGGCTCTTGTTTTGTGATGACGTTGAGACTCCTGTTTGCTGAATGTGCCATATGCTCTTGGAAAGTACTGAGTTTTAGATAGAAATGTATATTGTTGATGAAGTCAAATTTGTTAATATTATAAAATCTTCTTGATTTTTTTTAATCTCATTCTTTCCCCTCAAGTTGCCAAAATTCCAGCTCCATAGATTGTTTCTCCCTATTGGGTCTTTCATTTTTCTTTGTATGTTTCTCCTGTTATATATAAAATGGAGCTTCCCGCTCGCCTGACCCTTTTACGAAATGTCCTTTCTTACAACATTTCCAATTACGACTTTGATCTTCAAGACTACTGCGTGTGATTACAGTTCATAAGCATGGTTAGAAGCATGACTGGTAAACATGTTGCAGGTGTACAGGTGCGGATTTGATCTCTGCTCAGTGAAATGGTCACAGTGACTCGTCACCACTTGCCAGCATTCGTAGGTAAAAATCCTCATCACAAAAAATGTTGCGATGGACTCTCCCACCACCTTTCAGAGACACAGTACAGTCACCGTGCTGCGTGTCACACCCTTGACCTGCTTACTTTATAACTGGACGTTTGTGCCTTCTGACCCCCTTCATTCATTCTGCCCCCCGGCCCCACCCCTGCCCCTTGCAGCCACCAGTGTATCATGTCTGTGAGCTTAATTTTTTTAATTTCACATGTAAGTGAAATCATGCAGTATTTCTTTCTCTGACTTCTCTCAGCATAATTCCCTCGAGACCCATCCACATTGTCACAGACGGCAAGGTTCTTTCTGATGGCTGAGTAACACTCCACTGTACGTTTACCACATCTTCATCCGTGCGTCCGTCAGCGGACACCTGGATCGTCTCCGTAACCAGCTACTGTCAGTAATGCTGCCGTGAACGTGGCAGTGCGGACGCGCTCTCAAGTTAGTGTTTTTGTTACCTTAGGATACAAATAACTGGAAATGGAACTTCTAGATCACATCGCAGCTCTACTTTTAACTTTCTGAGGAGCCTCCACACTGTTCTCCAGAGTGGCTGCACCAGCTTGCATTACCGCCAGCAGTGCACAAGGTCCCCCTTTCTCCACATCCTCGCCAACACCTGTTATTTCCTGGGTTGCTGATTTTAGCCATTCTGACAGGTGTGAGATGATAGCCACTGTGGTTTTGATTGGCATTTCCCTGATGATTGGGGACGTGGAGCATTTTTTCACGTGTCTGTTGGCCCTCTGTGTGTCTATGGAAAAATGTCTCTTCAGATCCTCCACCTGTTGTTTTTAGTTGGATAGTTTTTCTTTTGCTGTTGAGTTGAATGACCTCTTTATGTATTCTGGGTATTAACCCCTTATGAGATGATTTGCAGGCTGCCTTTTCATTTGTTGGCGGCTTCCTTGGCTGTGCAGAAGCTTTCTAGTTTGATGCAGTACCATTTGCTTATTTTGGGTTTTTTTTGTTGCCTTGGCTTTTGGGGTCAAATCAAAAAAACAATAGCTGTGACTAACGTCAGGGAGCTTACTGCCTATGTTTTGTGGTAGGAGTTTTATGATTTAAGTCTTAACATTTAAGTCCTTAGTCCATCTGAGGTTAACTTTTATATACGGTGTCGGACCGTGGTTTACACTGTTTTCCCCATAGTATACTCTTGAATCCTTGAGCATAAATTAATTGACAGTATGTCCATGGGTTTACTTCTGGGTGGTCTGTTCTGTTGATCCGTGTGTCTGTTTCTATGCCAGTGCCATACCGTCTGGATTGGTGCAGATTTGTAATATAGCTTGAAATTAGGAAGCATAACGTCTCCACCTTTGTTCTTTTGTCCGGATTACTTTGGCTATTTAGAGTGTTTTGTGGTCCATACACATTTCAGGATTTCCCATTTTTGTGAGACATGCCATTGGAATTTTGATTGGGATTGCACTGAATTACAGAAAGCTTTGGCTAGAATGGATTTTTAGCAATATTAATTTTTCCAGTCCCCGAACACGGAATAATTTTCCATTGTGTCATCTTCAATTTCTTTCATCAGTGTTTTATAGTTTTCAGTATGTAGGTCATTCACCTTCGTGGTTAAGTTTATTCCTAGGTATTTTCTTCTTTTTGATGCAGTTTTAACACAATTGTTTTCTTAACTGTGCTTCCTGCAGGTTCCTTATGAGTGTTTAGAAATAAAACACATTTTTGTATACTGATGTCTGTATCCTGCAACTTAACTGAATTCATGTATTAGTTCTAACAGTTATTTTGGTGGTGTCTTCAGGGTTTTCTGTATATAATACCATGTCATCTGCACATAGTGACAGTTCTACTTTTTCCTTTCCAATTTGCCTTTTATTTTTCTTGACTAATTGCTCTGGCTAGGGCTTCTAATATATGTTGAAGAAAAGTGACAAGAGGGGGTGTCCTTGTCTTGTTCCTGAGCTTATAGGAAAAGTTTTCAGTTTTTCAACATTGAATATGATGTTTGCTCTGGATTTGTCATATATGGCCTTTATTATGTTGGGGTACATTCCCTCTATTAACTACTTTATTGAGTTTTTATTGTAAACATGTTAAATTTTATCATGTGCGTTTTCTGCATTTATTGAGATGATCATAAGATTTCTAGCCTTCATTTTGTTCATGTGATGGGTAACACTGAATTGCACAGACATGAACAGACCAGACCTATTACCACTAAGGAGATCGGATCATAAACAAAAACCTCCCAACAAACCAAAGTCCACGACCAGGCGGCCTCACTGGTGAGTTCTGCTCAACCATCTTTGCATCCCTGGAATAAATAACACTTGATCATGATGTAGGACCCTTTTAATAGATTGATGAATATGGTTTGTTAATACTTTGCTGGGAATTTTTGCATCTCTATTCATCAAGGATATCGGGCATTACATTTCTTTGCTTGTGACATCCCGATCTGGTTTTGTTTATCAGGGTAACGCTGGCCTGGTAAAATGTGTTTAGAAGTGTTCCCTTCTATTTCTGAAAGAGTTTGAGAAAGGTTGTTGTTTCTTTCAATGTGGAGCAGAACTCACCAGTGAGGCCATCTGGTCCTGGACTTCGGTTTGTTGGGAGGTTTTTGTTTACTGATCCAATCTCCTTAGTAGTAATAGATCTTGTGTGTTCAAATTGTTCTTTTTCCTCATGATTCAGTCTTAGAAAGTTGTGTTTTTAGGAATGTACCCATTTCTTGCAGGTTGTCCAGTTTGCTGGCATATAATTATTCCTAGTGGTCTCTTGTGGTTCTTTGTAATTCTGTAGTATCCATTGTAACATCTCTTTGATTTCTGATTTTATTTGTCCTTTTTCTCTTGGGGATTCTAGCTGAAGGTTTGTCAATTTTGATCATCCCTTCAAAGAACCAGTTCCAGTTCTTTGTTTCATTGATCTTTTTAGTCTTCCGTTTTTATTGATACTGTGGTCTTTATTGTTTCCTTTCTTCTACCAACTTTGGGCTTTGTTCTCTAGTTGCTCGAGGTATAAAATTAGATTGTTTGAGATCTTTCTTGTCTCTTGTGGTAGACATTTATCTCTATAAACTTTTCTCGTAGAGCTGCTTTTGCTGCAACCCGTAAGTTTTGGTATGTTCTACTTCCATCTGTCTCAAGGTATACTTTGATTTCCTTTTTGCTTTCTTTGAACCATTGGTTGTTAAGTAGTGTACTGTTCAAACTTCATGTATTTGTGAATTTCTAGTTTTCTTCTCTTAATTTCTAGTTTTATACCATTGTTGGAAAATACGCTCAGTATGATTATTTTTTCTATTTTATTAAGACTAGTTTTGTGGTCTAAAATCGTATCTGTTCTGGAGAATGTCCCATGTGTACTTGGGAAGAATGTGTATTCTGTTGCTTTAGGATGGAATGTTCTATGTATGTCTGTGAAGTCCATTTGGTCTAAAGTATTGTTTAAGGCCAATATTGTTTTTTACTTTTCTAATTTTTTTTTAAGATTATTTTAGAGAGAGGGGCGCCTGGGTGGCGCAGTCATTAAGCGTCTGCCTTTTCGGGGTGTGATCCCGGCATTATGGGATCGAGCCCCCCATCAGGCTCCTCCACTATGAGCCTGCTTCTTCCTCTCCCACTCCCCCTGCCTGTGTTCCGTCTCTCGCTGGCTGTCTCTCCTCTGTCAAATAAATAAATAAAATCTTTAAAAAAAAATTAGAGAGAAAGCAGAGCAGGGCAGACGGGGGGGGGGGGGGACTCTCAAGCAGACTTCCCCATTGAATGCAGAGCCCGATGCGGGGCTCAGTCCCATAACCCCAAGATCATCCACCTGAGCTGAAACCAAGAGTCTGATGCACAACCGACTGAACCCCAGGCGCCCATCCAGCGACCTAACTTAATGAAAATAGGGTTTTAAAGTCCCTTGCTATTATTGTTTCTATTTCTCCCTTTTGATCTATTAAGATTTGCTTTATACATTTTGGTTCTTTATGTTGGATGCATAAATATATACAAATGTTTTATGCTCTTCTGGGATTGATCTCTTTATTTAATGCCCTCTTTTGTCTTATTTCACTGTCTGTTTTAAAGTCTATTTTGGGGGTGCCTGGCTGGCTCAGTTGGTAGAGAATGTGACTCGTAATCTCAGGGTCATAAGTTCAAGCCCCACATTGGATATAGAGCCTACTTAAAAAAAAAATACATCAAACCCCTTTGTCTGACAGAAGTGTAGCTGTCCCAGCCTCCTCCTGTTCTCCATTTGCATGGAGTAACCCTTCGTCCTTTCACTTTCAGTCTGTGCCTTTGGGTCTGGAGTCTCTTGTAGGCAGCATATAGCTGGGTCCGTCTATTTCAGCCACTCAGCCATGCTTTCTTTTGTAGAATGTAGTCCACTTGCATTTAAAGTAATTATTGATAGGTATGTTTTTTTTCCACTGCTGTGTTCCTTCTGTGGTCTAAGGGGTGTCTTCAGTGGTGAGCTTGGGGTCCTTTCCCATGTGCGTCTCCTGTAGGTCACTGCTCTGCGGTTACCACGCGACTGGGAGAGGATTTGACAACTTACATTTAGGACAGTCTGTCTCAAGCTGATGACGTTTGAGTCCATTCTGAAGCTCTACGTTTCTCGGCTCCCTCCCCCCAGTGTTTTATGACTTCGTCACATTACATCTTTCATACTGTATATCCCTTAACTAATTACTATGGTTCTACTTTTACAGCTTTTGTCTTTTAACCTTCACATGGCTAGTAAGTCAGGAATCCACCACCTTTACGTTAGATTCGTCTGCATTGTACCTTATCTTCATGTTTTCCTGTTACTCATCAGCACCTTTAACGTTTCTTGTAAGGCCGGTCCGGTGGTGATAAGCTACTTGAGCTTTTGCTTTTCTGGAAAACTCTTCATTTCCAAATGACAACTTTGTCAGACCAAGTATTCCTGGTTTGGATAAAATGATCGCAGCTCCCTACTTTTACCCGACTCTGTCCAGTGGCTCTGAAGAGTTTCTGCTGGCAGAGGGGGGAGCAGGCTGGTGCGGGCACGTGTGTGTGTGTGCACGTGTGGTGTATCCAAAAGCAGCACTGTGTTCATTGTTTTACTCTGCAAAGATCATTGTGTTGTGAAGATGTGATACAAACACTGGTTCTGTGCTGTTTCACTACAATCACATTCATGCACTAGTTCAAAAAAAGGAAGATTTCGGTTCTAGAGTGTGTTATGTCCATATGGAGCATTCGGATTAGTTCAAGTTCTTATTTGTATCCTCTACTTGGAATAACTAATTTATTGGTCTGTGTAGTACAAAATTATTCTTTTAGCCTTTTTAAAAAATTAAATAATACTTTGTGGGTGAGACCACACAGTAGGGACCCAGAGTTGAGAAAACGTACTAGGAATCGAATAGTAAAAGCTTATAGGCAAATAAGCAGCACTATTAAAATAAGCCTGTACAGTTAAACTGAGAAACAAAAAATTTAAAGTCTTTTAAGAAAAAATCCAAATAAGGGGAAGATGGGATATTGGTGGAGGAAGCAATCTGTGTGGGCGCGGGTCGGCGCTGCTGGGACGGAGGCGGCAGCCCGGGCGCCCTCCGCTGGTGCTCGGATGGCCAGAGCGACACAGGCCGACACAGGCGGCAGAAGGCAGCAGTAAGCCTGCAGGATGCTCAGAGACGCGACACCCATGCAGGAATCTGTCCGTTCACATTAAAGGGGCAAAGAGAGAAGAGCCCTTTCAGTCCCTCAACAGCATGGACTAAATTACAGGGACTAAGGCGCCCATGGCCGGAAAGGCGGTGAGGTGGTGACGTTACGAAGACGGTACCGTGTCAAGTAAGCAGGCTTTGGTCACGGCATACCTGATACACACGCAGCTAAGAGGAAGTCTTTTTCCAAATGGGAAGCGAGGGATTTTCTCTTTAGGCGTTTTGGGGAGTAATGACAGGATCAGTACCTGACTTTTCATGACAACCTCCATGTGAGGTGTGACCCGAGGAGCTGGCCCAGGTGCTGGCCGTTATGAAGCCTCCAGAGACAGGCTGAGGGAGATGATTTCCAAGCAGCCACGCTGGGCGCCAGCAGGTGACGTCCCAGTGCACTCGGGAAGTCTCCTTGACCTTCCCAGAGACGCGCTCTGTTCCTGTCCCGCGTGGGGGTTAACAGCTCGTGCTCGCTGGTCCTGATGCTCCTGGGAAGGAGGTGACACAGAAACCGCTTCTTGACAGACCCTTCCTTCCTCTGTCCACCCGTCCATCCACAATACTTGTGGCAGGGCGGCAGTAAGAGGTTCCGACAGAGATGGTTCAGACACGGTCCTCGTCCGGAAGGAATGCAGTCCTCTGGGTTATTTCCTACCTTCCACTAGTTGCTAACTTGGTGGAAACGCAGGCTGGGATCCCGCAGGGTCGTTCACCATCTGAGATACTGAGTTGCTGTAAAGCGCTGGTATCGGCGGGTTCAGCGTCTTCGTGCTGTTGTGTCTGACCGTGGAGGCCACCGCGACCGGGTCGATGACCTGAGCCTCGGCCCCAGTGCTAACGTTTCTCGATCCTCCTGCAGAGAATGTCACCGCTGTGACCTCCAACCACACGAGCCAGCCCGCCAGCACCGTGAGGCAGTCGACGACTCCAGTGTCTTCCGTCTCCAAGACAGAGCCCGTCACGGCCTTGATGTCCACAACAGCTACAACCACAGCACCCAGAGGCTCTGGAGACAGTACTAACACCAGCTCAGTTTCACAGAACACGACCCAGACGACGCCAGCCACAGTCACCACCACAGCCCACAACAGTTCAGCCACATCTGTTTCTTCATCTGTAACAAGTAGGTATCAAAGCTACCCTGTTTCTGTGCTGAACGTAGGGGTCACGTGCCATCATCGTGCCGTTCTGCAAAAGCAGAAATGCGGACGGGGTGTCCTGTTGCATATATCAGCCACAGGATGACGGCAGGGCCGTGTCCTAGCAGGGAACTGTACCTTCCGTGGTTTGAAAAAGTGCCTGGACCTCCGGCTCCCTCGTTACAGGGCAGAACTAGGCAGCATCAGCCCCTGGGTTTCTCAACCCCAGTTGTGGTTAACGGTGGTTCATTTCTGCCACTGAGCTCATCACGTGGTCTCAGGCAAGCACTGCTATCAGCCAGCACTGACCTTGTCACGTGTGCAGAGGTCAGCTGCATGTAGAAGCTCGTGGCTACATGGATGAGCACAAGCAGAAGGCTTTCTGGTTTCCACTCCAGCCTTACTACAGTTTATGTTCCGAAATCAACTATAATGTCTCCAGGGCTTTCAATGTGATAAAGCCAAAACAGTTTAAGTCCCCCAATTTATTCCAAAGGAGAAATTTCAGTTAGAACCATTTGGACAGGATCCAGCAGCAGGATCACCACTGGCATGCCCGGACCTGTGGTTAAGGCGTGAACACTTACGAGGACCAATAAGGAAACACATTTCCCCACATCGGGGGCTGTGGTCGAAGGTCGGGGTCCAGCAGAACAAAGACCCTCAGATGCTGGGGCGGCAGGTGCGGGGGGAGAAGTGCTGGATCGGCTGCAGGGACCCAGAGCCCAGCCGTCACCCAACACAAAGCAGGCTTTCTCAGAAAATCAGAGTGGCAGCTCGTTATAGTAAGTTTGTGTAAAAGCAACTAAAGCCTCTTTTTTTCGTTTTCTTCTAGTCACACCCACTATTAATTCTAAGGGAAATCCAGGATCAAAATTTGATATTGGCAGCTTTCTTGGCGGTATTGTGTCAACACTGGGAGTTCTGTCGATTCTTTACATTGGATGCAGAACGTATTATTCGAGAAGAGGCATTCGGTATAGAACCATGTGAGTTTTGACCAGAACTTATTTCTGTATTTCCTTAAATACCACGACAAAATGCTAGAACAGAACCCCAAGTTTAGGAATCGCATTCCATTAATCCTCTGTGCCCACGGCAAATCGTTCATTACCTGCAAACACAAATGGATGTACGTGCCTATGAAAATGTTGTACTTACGTTGTCTCTTTTCAGTCGGGCCTGTAAGCGTAAAAAACACCTGTTCGGGCCCCGGGAGGGTGCCGGCGAGTACGTCTGAAGTTAGGGTGCACGCTACAGTCTTGTGGTTCATTCAGCCATTTCCCTTAGTGTATGTCAAAGCCAGTGGTTGCTTCGAAATTATTTTATGCTGGTCCCATGAAAGAAACCGAGGCCTTGCATATCTAGGAGTGAGCGCCCACGCAGGGGCCTAGTGCTCAGTGTGGCGCTACCGGGGACGTGGCAGGGGTCCGTCCCACACTGCCTTAGCTTCCGGTCCTGAGTGAAACAGGGTAATGACATGAGTCTGTCGTAGCGCACCTAACACGGGGCACATGTTCAAGGAGTCGTGGGTGCTTGTGGGGGTCAGAAGTTGCACAGCAGAGGTGTGGGTGTAAGTCGGCTGGAACCCGTAGCCATAAAGAAATGACTGTGCTGATCCTAGAACTTGAAGTTATTTAAAAATGAGAACCAGACCACTTTGACGCAAATGGAAAACAAAGTAATTTTAACTTCTGATCTATTACAGTGACGAACACGATGCCATCATTTAAGGAAATCCGAGGGCCGATGGAAAGATGATAGCTGCCCTCTCGATTAATTTTAGTCATTCTTGAAAAGAATACACAGGCCATGCATATAATGTACAACATACTATATAAACATGTAAAGATTCCTCACTGTTACTAAAGGTAAAAAGGGTTTGGTTTGGGTTTTTTAAATGAGTATTTGGAGCCTATCATGTTAAATAGTAAGAGAAGTCTGCCCTTTCTGTGGCACTGGTCCCACTGGGCAGTAACTGGACGACCACCTCACTGAAGGGCACAGTGCCACCGAGCCCACAAGTACGGACCGCAGGGTTTTCACACAAATGCCACACGGCAGAAACTCGAGGAATAAGCCAGCTTTTGCAGCTTAGTACTTGGTCTAGAAGCAACACGCACTGCCCCCTGCCCCACTCAGAACTAGACCCAGCTGTGGGGCTCGGCGCTGCTGGAGCCTGTGTTCCTACGACAGCTGCTTCCAACCACTTAAGTAGTGTTGCCTCCGGGTAATTTCAGTAAATTGCGATGTTGAGTTAGGTTTTTTGCTACTGTGAGAATAGTGTCACTACTGGCAATGGCTTTATTTCATATGCAAGCTAATTTTATGTGTGGTGAATATTTGTAAGAGATGCAGAACTTCATGTAGCGAGGACCATGTAACGCAATGTAAGCCTCCCGAACAAGCTGCAGGGCTCCGTCTGGGGGGCACCACCAACCACGGCTCTGTTCCTCAGCCCATTCCGCCTGCAGGACGACAGTGCTGCATTTTTGTGCACTGTTGATTTTACTCAGATTTGGGGAAATTGCATTTTTATATTGAAAAAAAAACCTTTGTATTGGGATTTTTAGTCCTCTCCAGGCCTCGTCTCCCGTGGAGGGACACTCGGCTGTATTACAGTAACAGAGAAAGCACAGTGTTGGAGGAACACTGGTGTCCCTCAGTGTCTCTCTGAGGGTTCGGTTTTATAGTTTATATTACAGCAGCCAAAACTCAGGGTCAAGTTTGGCAAAAAAAAAAAAAAAAAAAAGTATTTAGTCCTACTACGTGACCACCCAAGATAGAAATACCATCTTACTAAAGTACAGCCTGTTTCTGCTAATCCAAAAATAAGCTAAGAGCTGTCCTTGTGACCCTGCGTCTATATTGAATAAGATTTAAATGTAACTTGTGATCAGTTTTTGGTTTTCAGAGGATGCCAAGAATTTTTATAAAAGCATCATTTCTACTCACTGTGCACTGGGCCGAGGCAAGGATCGGGTGACAGGGCAGGTCTGCAAGGCGCGCATTGTGGCGGGAAGCCCGGTCCGCCCCAGTCTGCAGAGAGAGGTGGGCTAGTTAGTAACATACCAGGCACCTGCCTGGGGTCCAGCTGCTTTCATTTCTTTGCAAAACAGACGTAAGCTGCAAGTAGATGCTTCTGTCTTAAGTACAACGCGAGCCTTTTAAATTGTTTCTGCAGCACTTGGAAGAAGGGTCACTAGATACTTTGCCAGCTGCCTGTGCTTTGGGTCTAAACACTGTCTTATCTATCTGGAAGCTGTTATTATTTTCTGTCCCCGCACACAAAGGGGGAAGTGGGGGCACGAACCATGGCTTCCCCGGGGCGCACATGTCCTAATTCTGCTTGCATTGAGAATGTATTTACTTGAAGATCTATTAGAATCCAATCTACGACTTTAGATAACCCAAAACCTGAGTATTTCCCATACAGATAAATGAGAGTTAGCAACATATTAGAATTTTGTATTTTTCAGGAGAAAAACTTAAAGCAAATTCCTTTTCTCTTTTTATTATAATGACCAGCTTTTGGTATTTTCACTGTTACTGAGATCTATTTTTAGAATAAAATTTTGTTCTCCATCTAAGAGTTTCGTGTGTGTGGTTTTGCTTCATTTCCTCAAACTCCAGAGAAATGAAAAGCCCCAAGTAAAGAGGCATATTTTAAGGGTAAAGTGACACTATTTAAGTGTGGTTGGCTGGACCAGCAGTCTCACCTGCAAACCTGGTAGAAGCAGGAAGTCGTCAGGACCACCCCAGACCTCCTGAATCCATGTTCCAACAGTCCTACCCGGAGAGTTTCCAGAACAGCAACGTTGGACAGGTGCTGCTCAGTTCATGCCACTTCTTTGTTCTGTTGGGTAGAAAACAGGTATAGTCATGTTAAATACGCATCAGCTGTACAGACCGCACAGCAAGATGCAGAGGGTGTCCCCCAAGCCCCCAGTGTGCCCTCAACCCCTGGGGACCTGACACAGATGCGGGGGGCAGGGTGCTGTGTCCACGGGACCCACTGCAGCTCTGCCTCGTCCCGGTCCTCAGAAGAACCCCAGCAGCCCTGGAGCCCGGTCTGCCCCTGCCCAGGCAAGGGGCTGAGCCCCAGGCCGGCCGCCACAGCTGAAAAGAGCTCTAGCCAGACTGAATCCACAAGTAGTAGAAACCCTCAACGGACCAGTTAGGGGTAAGCAGACCGAATCACTCATCAAAATTCTTCTAAAGAAAAGCTCAGGACCAGGTGGCCTCACTGGTCAAGTTTACCAAAGAATTTATGCTAATCCTTCCCAAAACAGGAGGGAACACGCCCAAATTCTTTTCTAAAAGTGCTGTCTCTGCCCAACGTGGGGTGTGGACTCCTGAGCTCACGAGTCACAGGCCCCACCTGAGCCAGCCTGGGCCCCGCCCGCCCGAAACACATTTTAAAAAGCCAGCATCACCCTAATACCAAAGCCAGAGAAGGACAAACCAGAAAACGTGAAGGTAAATCCCTCATGAGTATAAACGCAGGCATTTCTTCTACTATCAGACAGAACCCACCCCACTGGCAGGCTCGCTCACCACGCCCATCTGGGACTCATCCCTGGGACGCAGATAAACCCGTGCAGCACACAGCGCTGACAGACTGCGCCGTCTGGGTGCTTGCAGACACAGAAGCACCGACAACATTCAACATCTGCTCATGACAAAACCGTAGATACCGAAGGAACGTCCTTCCACGTAGTGACGTCCACGCAGGCCTCCAGCGGTCCAGGGTCAGGAGGGAGGCGGGGTGCCCACTACTGCACACAGCACAAGGAGTCCTAGCCACAACAGTCCTCATTTGCACACGTTTTCATAAAGTCCTAAAGACTCCACCAAAACCTGCTGGAGCTAATGGATATACTCCGTAAAGCTGCGGGATACAAAATCCACATTCCAACAACAGCGGCATTTCTATATACTGACGACAAAGTATCTGAAAAATAAGGACCATCCCATTTACAACAGCGTCAAAAACAAAATACTTAGGATTAAATTTAATCAAAGAACTGAAAGAGCTCTACCCTGAAAACCAGATATTGGCGAAAGACACTGAAAATATAAATAACAGAAAAAGCATCCCGTGTTCATGGAATGGTACAGTTTATACTAATGAAGCCCATAATTTGTAGTCCTCTGAAATCTGATGCCCATCCTACCTTTCCAACCTTGTTTCCCATTATTCACCTTCGTTGTCCAAAAATGCCTGATGCATTTGTCTTTCTTTGTATTTCTCCCTCTGCCTGGAAAATACTACCCAATACCTCTGTTGTCCAACTTAGCATACTCTAATCCTATTTAATCCTCAATAGCCAATTGCAGACACACAGATCAACGCAATAGAGTAGGGAGCCCAGAATAGACCCTCAGCTCTATGGTCAACTAATCTTCGACAAAGCAGGAAAAAATATCCAAAGGAAAAAAGACAGTCTCTTCAATAAATGGTGCTGGGAAAACTGGACAGCCACATGTAGAAGAATGAAACTGGACCATTTCCTTACACCATACACAAAGATAGACTCTAAATGGATGAAAGACCTCAGTGTGAGACAGGAATCCATCAAACTCCTTGAGGACACAGGCAGCAACTTCTTGCTAGACACGTCTCTAAAGGGAAACAAAGACAAAAGTGAACTATTGGAACTTCATCAAGACAAAAAGCTTTTCTTTTTAATAATAATTTTTTATTATGTTAGTCACCATACAGTACATCCCTAGTTTTTGATGTAAAGTTCCATGATTCATTGTGTATAACACCCAGTGCACCATGCAATACGTGCCCTCCTTAATACCCATCACTGGCCTATCCCATTCCCCCACCCCCCTCCCCTCTGAAGCCCTCAGTTTGTTTCTCAGAGTCCGTAGTCTCTCGTGGTTCATTCCCCCTTCTGTTTACCCACCCCCTTCCTTCTTCCCTTCCTTCTCCTACCCATCTTCCTGCTATTCCTTATGTTCCACAAATGAGTGAAACCATATGATAACTGTCTTTCTCTGCTTGACTTATTTCACTTAGCATTATCTCCTCCAGTCCCATCCATGTTGCTGCAAATGTTGAGAAATCGTTCTTTTTGATGGCTGAGTAATATTCCATTGTATATATGGACCACATCTTCTTCATCCAGTCGTCTGTTGAAGGGCATCTCAGCTCCTTCCAGGATTTAGCTATTGTGGACAATGCTGCTATGAACATTGGGGTGCATATGGCCCTTCTCTTCACTACGTCTGTATCTTTGGGGTAAATACCCAGTAGTGTAATGGCTGGGTCATAGGGTAGCTCAATTTTTAACTTTTTAAGGGACCTCCACACTGTTTTCCAGAGTGGCTGTACCAACTTGCATTCCCACCAACAATGGAAGAGGGATCCCCTTTCTCCACATCCTCTCCAACAATTGTTGTTTCTTGCCTTGTCAATTTTTGCCATTCTAACTGGCGTAAAGTGGTATCTTAGTGTGGTTTGGATTTGAATTTCCTGATGGCTAATGATTTTGAATGTGTCTGTTAGCCATTTGTATGTCTTCATTGGAAAAGTAAGACAAAAAGCTTTTGCACAGGAAAGGAAACAGTTGACAAAACTAACAGACAACCTACAGAATGGGAGAAGATATTTGCAAATGACATTACAGATAAAGGGCTGGTATCTGACGTCTATAAAGATCTTACAAAACTCAACACCCAAAAAAATGAATAATCCAATTTAAAAATGGGTAGAGGACCAGAATGGACATTTCTCCAAAGAAGGCACACAGATGCCAACAGACACATGAAAAAATGCTCCACATTGCTCATCACCAGGGAAATACCACCTCCCACCTGTCAGAATGGCTAAAGTTAACAACTCAGGAAACAACAGATATTGGAGAAGATGCGGGGAAAGGGGAACCGTCTTACCCTGTTGGTGGGAACGCAAGCTGGTGCAGCCACTGTGGAAAACAGCATGAGGGTTCTCAAAAAGTTAAAAATAGAGCTACCCTACGACCCAGCAATTGCACTAGTAGGTTTTTACCCAAAGGACACAAAAATACTGATTCTAAGGGACACATGCTCCCTGATGCTTACAGCATCACCACCAACAGCTACATTATGGAGAGAGGCCAAATGTCCATCGACAGACAAGTGAAGATGTGGTGTGCAAATACAGTGGAATATCAGCCATAAAAAAGAATGAAATCTTGTCAGTGGCGACGACATGGATGGAGCTGGGGAGTACTATTCTAAGCAGTCGGTCAGACAAGACAGATACCATACGACTGCACTCATATGTGGAATTTAGGAAACAAAACAAATGAGCAAAGGGAAGAAAAGAAAAGAAACCAAGAGACAAACCAAGAAACAGACTGAACTACAGAGAACACACTGAAGGTGACCAGAGGGGAGACGGGCGGCGGGGGGACAGGGGGACAGGCTAGTGCACCTGTCGTGATGAGCACGGGTGACGTACGGACGTGCTGAATCACTACACTGTACACCCGAGATTAATACTACACTGTATGTTAACTGACGAATTACAAACAAAATAACTGATTACTACTTTCACTAACATTATCTGAAGAAATCCCCAGAGCACTTAACCTGAACTCCTCTTACGTGTGGACAGCAATGCACCTCGCGGACGGAGCCTCGGTATCCCGTATCCACGCCACTGCAGCGACGTGCTTCAAACTACAAGACCCCTCCCTGTTCTCACAACGCTTGTTCTCTGGCACCGCCGTTCCGCTCGGCTCCAAACCCATCACTAATCTCCATACCTGCCCTCATGCTTTTTCAACGTCAGTGTCTGTAAAATGTACCCCAATGACTCCAAATCATGCTAGAGTATGAATTACTCCAGCAATCACAATCGCCTCAAAATGGAAAAGCTTCCTCAAGAGATAGTGAATTCTGCTGGGAACACAACTGTGCCCGTCATCATGGGGAGTGCTGTAGAGATAATTTACCTGATGAGGACAGAAAAATCTTTAGTTTCCTTTTTCCTTGTAACTTTGAAACTGCTATCATGATTTGTCTTTATCTCATTGGGTATTTGCCTACGGACTTGGAAGTACAGACCTTCGAGGCCTGCTGTCCAGTGACGAAGTAGCTGGAACATTCGTGTGCACACGCACGATGCATGGTGAATGCACGGGGATTGCCCCGGGGACATTCCAAGTCCTGGTGGGGAGTCACAGAGGATTTAACATTTTGCTTTATATACTCATCCTGAGGGAGTCTTTCCCAGGTGTCTATTCAAATTCTACCCGGCCTTTAAAACACAACAGCGACAACAACACTGTGAGGAATGCAAGTTATGACTCCGTTTATGCTACTTGGGGACGGGACCACAGCCCCTGCCGTGAGCAGAGCCCACTGAGAGAACAGTTCCCATGTGGCACCCACGTGTGATCCCACTTAACCTTCTGACCCACAGGAAGGGCAGAAACTGACGCTCAGAGAAAAGCCGAGGAACAGAGGGATAAAGGGCTTGCCGAAAGCATTATTACTCAGGAAATCCAGCCTCTTCTCACCTTACACATGTAAGCAGCACATATAAGCACCTGTGGCTTATAAGCTGTGGCCAGAACTGCGGAGGGTTAACAGCTGCAAGGACTCGCAGCCTGAGACGTGTCTGGACCCCATTGTCACCAGAAAGACCACAGGGTCTAGCATATACTGTCACGGTTTTCCCATTTCTGCTAAGCTAATCACACGTACCCCGACACACCAACTAGACAGCAGAGTCCACTGTGGGTCTGTGGGGCCCCATAAATAACACCTGTTTTACCCAAGTTCAGGACCAGTAAGGGATGAAAGCAGTCATCACACGGCGATGAAAATGTCAACTCCATTACTGATACAGACTCTGGGACACAACAGGTGAAGCTTCCAACACCAAATCCCAGAGGAAGCCTTTACCACCAGGGACTGAGAGCACTGAGAGCCCAGGAGGCCAGCGTCGCAGGGGAGCAGAGCAGACCGCAGGCACCCTGCCTCCCACAGAGCCCGAAGGGGAAGGACGCGGCTCAACGACCCAAGTCTCCCTCCAAAAGCATGGAGACTGCGGCGGACAGCCGGACCAAGAGAACTTCGGTGATGGAAGAAACACCAAGAATGCACGTCCTCCCCAGTCCAATTCCTCCTGGGTTCACGTGTAAAGAGCAGGACTGACCGGGACCATTCATGGGATCCGTGAACTCCGAGGGTCTGAGACACTCTGGGGCTCTGACAACTCGCCATGGGATTGCCACTCCCGCTGACGTGCGAACGCAGCAGCACCATCACCGCCGACGGCCGGCGGGGTCCGCGTCTGGGGCTCCCGTGCGCCAGCGGCCACAGCCGTCCCTGCCCGCGCTCCGTAACACAGACACTGCCCCTGCGCAGAAGACAGAGACACGGTCAAACTTGCATCAAACCTGACCTCGAGCGTTCGTCGCTTTAATACTATGGGACGAAATGGGAAGCACATCTAAGTACTTCCGCTCCAGACCGAACGACTGCGGAGCGGCACCTGTGTGACCCGACAGCCGGCTGAACGGCGCAGCGCGTGTGCTGAGAAGGGCACAGGAGTCCTGGCGGACGGAACCGGCCGTCGTGCTCTCAGAGCGTGTCGCTGAGGATAAAGACCGCATTTTTAAGCTAACATGAAAACCTTACAGGACTTGTATCCTGTGAGCTGGAAGGCTTCCCGAACCCTAGACTCGCCCTGACGATCCTGATGGGGAGACTCACCGAGGGGTCCGTTGATAACGAGCCATGACGTGTGTCAGCACTGAGAAAGCCGCACAATTCAGCGAGTGAGTATTTTCCAAAGGACTAAAGGCATCATGGTTCGTGACTACACGCGGGTTAAAGACCCACGCGAAGTGCAAGATTCACCAAGGAAACTTAATGCACTTGACCCTTAACACGGCCGTGATCACCGTTGGTCTACTTAGAATGTGGATGTTTTCAGTGATTATATAAATGTGCAGTATCAATACAGTGCTGTAAATGTATTTTCCTGATGGTTTAACACTTACTTTGCTCTAGTATGCTTTAAGAATGCAGCACATGATACACATAACATAAAAATACCTACTGATCAACTGTCAGGACTAAGGCTCCAGTCGACAGGAGACTATTAGTACTTAAGTTTGGGGCAGTCAGTAATTATACACAGATTTTCGCCTGTGTTGGGGGATTTGTGCCCCTAACCCTCGTGTTGTACAAAGAGTCAACTGTGTAAGAGAAACAAAAAGATCACTGAACAGTTAAAGGATCAATGTTGCTGGGGGCTGGGGGGTGGAAGGAATGAACAGGCGGACAGAGCTTTAGGGCAGTGCAACTCTCCTGTATGTTACAGTCTCACAACCCTGAGGCCATGACCTGAGCCGAAATCAAGAGCTGGACACTTAGCCACCCAGGTGCCCCAGGAACTCTGTACTTTCTGCTCAATTTTGCGATGAACCTAAAATAGAACTTTAAAAAAATGTATAAATTAATAAATTCTAAAAACTTAAACTAAAATTTTTTAAGTCCATTGACACGATTTTAGACTCCATACTTCAAATACCTTTCAAAAGTTTCGGTGTAACATCAAAAACAATATCCACAATTATCTGAAAAATCCTCCTTCCTTTTCTAAATACATATTCTGAGAAGCTGATTTTTCTTCATATACTGAAATCCAAGCCAACACATTACAATCTAATTACAGATTAGATGCAGAAGCAGATACAAGAATTCAGCTATTAAGCCAAACATCAGATCTTTGCTAAAATCTAACAAATTAATGCCATTCTTCTAAATTTTTTACATGATTATTTTTCTTGAGAAGTGCTACATTAACACATACTGTGCATTTTTTAAAAGGAATACTTATTTCGTTTTTAAAAGAATTATTAAGTGTTTTAAAAATCTGCTGTAATTTCTAACTTGGTAAGTATCCGTAGATACAACCCATGTGCATACGAGCTCTTTGGGGTCCTCAGGCGTATTTAGGGCTGTACAGGGATTCTGAGACCAAGATGTTTAAGAGCTGCTACCATGCATCAGTAGGTTTATTTCACATAACAGAACACTTCTAGAAAACAACGTCAATCTGTCTTCAAAGCTGACGGCCAGACGTCCTTTGACTTACAGGACGGCGGTCAGCAAGTAAAAGGGCCTGGGCGGCTGGCCCAGGTGTGGACAGGAGAGCGCTCTGCTCAGCTCCGGTACTTGGCTCTCGAGAGAGAGCGGGGGGAAATCCCAGAGCAGAAGCAAGAGGTCTGACAAATGACTACACAATTCCGTTTATATTAAGAAGATAAAGAAATAGAGCCATAAATTATTTTCAAAGATAAGTTAAAAAACCCAAACGTGTAGTTGAACAAGAGATGAAGATTTTAAGGTCAATATTTTGGACTCCCTTCCATGTGGACCACACACAGCTGACCCATCGCGGACTCCCCTTCGTGCAGCCGCAAGTCGCTGTGTAACTTCGCACCCCCCCCGCCAAAAAACTCTAATAACCTCCTACTGACCAGAAGCCTTACCAGCGACAGTTAACACGGGACCTTACGTATTATACACGGTATAACACCACCTTTTTCTTTTTTTTTTTTTTAAAGATTTTATTTATTTATTCGACAGAGATAGAGACAGCCAGCGAGAGAGGGAACACAAGCAGGGGGAGTGGGAGAGGAAGAAGCAGGCTCATAGTGGAAGAGCCTGATGTGGGGTTCGATCCCACAATGCCAGGATCACGCCCTGAGCCGAAGGCAGACGCTTAACCGCTGTGCCACCCATGCGCCCCGACACCACCTTTTTCTTCATATTTTTTTGGAATTTCTAGACTACAGTTTGCGAGTTTTTTCAAATTGTTGCAAATCTCAAAAAAAATTGCCCAGTATATTTGCTTGAACAATCTGCTTACCGTGGCCCCACACAGTTCACACCTGTGCCGTTCGAGGTCCCACCACACGATTCACAGACCGCACCTACCGCTCCAGTAATCCAGCTCAGGCCCCTGAGCCTATGGCCGCACATTCCCAACACACGGCTAACACGCACCCCAGGGTTCTAAGGGTTAAACGATACAATAAATACACCGAACGGAGCGTCTGACAGTCGCCCACTGGCTCAACACCACGAGTACGTGTAATGACGGATTCTCATCGTCAGGAGCCTCGGAGAGACTAAAACCCCCCTCTGCTCCAGGCAGAGAGGAGTCAGCACGGGGATAAAATATTGCGTCACCGTTTACTTCTACTTCACGCAGTACTTTCACCGAATGCAAAAAAACACAGAAGTTCTTACACATTATGAAAACCGACTAGCTGAACAAAGCCACATCAGGTAAACTTTCAAATAAACAAACGTCAAATCATATGCTGGATGACAGCCCGTGCCATTTTTAAAAATATGAATACAGCTTACTAGAACAGTTGGTCCAAAAAGCACAAGCCAAGGAGTCAGGTCGACCTATGTTCAAATTGTACTCTGTACCTGCGGAAAGGCTGCAGGCTACCGCGCTCGAAGCCGCCGGCCCCTGGCACTGCTTGTGAGGGCCGCCTAACTAAACACCAGACCGACTCAAGCAACGGAAAGTTCTTTTCTCACCGTTTCTGGTGGCCGCACGTGCAGAGATCCAGATGCTGGAAGACACGGTTTCTTCAGAGGCTTCTCACCGCGGCTTGCTGGTGGCCTCATGGCCGTCCTCCTCTGGCATCTTCACAGGCTCCTTCCTCCAGGCGTGTCTGTGATCTGAGCTCTTATGAAGACACTAGTCCTTTTACATTTGGGCTCAGAAGACCTCATGTTGCCTTACTTACCTCTCTAAAGGCCCTATCTAGAAAGGCAGTCACACTCAGACATACCAGGGAGATCAGGACTTCAACATACGGATTTAGGGGCACAATTCAGCCCATAACCACAATGGACTCTCAATACAGAGTAGCTACCGAGCAAAAAGGAAAAGAAACATTTCTAAAATGATTTCATACCCTCTCTAAACTCCTTCTCGAACAGCAAGGAGAGCCCTCCCACCGACGCAAGGCCGTGGACCCACCAGTGCATCACCACCTCACGCTGCAAACAACAGCGAGATGAGGGCCTGGAGGATGGAGGATTTTCCCTCCTCCCCGGGCATCCTCTATGTAAAGGCACCTAAAGAAGTTATAGGATAAGAAGACACATGGAGTGTTTACTATCTGCTCTTTCCCTGGGCCTCAGAAATCTGCCGTGGACCCAGATCTCAGAAAGGATGGGGATGCTTGGGCCCAAGGGGGAGACACGGACCCCTGCCTGTGTCCACCTCTTCTTCCCACCAACATCCATGCAACAAAGCCATTACACTGTTTTTAATGTCAATGCAGATTTACCTGACTTAATTTTTAACATGGATTTTAATTGTAATGCACAAAGCAACTAGACAGATATTCTCATCTTAAAAGAATTTCATAAATCACATTAAGAACTTTTTTTTTTTAAGATTTTGTTTACTTAAGAGAGAATGAGGGGTGAATCAAAGGGAGAGGGAGAAGCAGACTCACCGCCGAGCAGAGTCTGACACGGAGCTCCATCCCAGAACCCCAAGATCACAACCTGAGCCGAAGGCAGACGCTTCATCAACTGAGCCCCCCAGGCACCCCGCCCCAAAGAACACTAGTAATTTGTTTTATGAATTCCACTTTTATTTAACAGCTAACATCTGAGTGCTTACAATGGGACAGATACTACCGCACGTTAACTCATTTAACCCTGATAACCTATTAAGCCATGGAGTAAATACTTTTTAAGTCAGAGAAAAAAATGTCTGATGCAGCCTTTTTAAAGAATTTTATTAAGAGGTTTCTCACAAATTAGGGAAAAGCTTATTTACCAGTAAGAAAAAAGTCCTTATTTTAAAACACAAGTGGAAAAACACCAAAGAGAATCTGGCGCGGTAACTGTGGCAAACTCCGGCATTCCCGGTTCCAGCTCTTGTCAACTGCACACTCTCAGGTTGTACTCAAAGCTTCCAGAAAGAACACCAATCCCAGGCACTTCTGACGTGACACCTTGGGCCCCGAGGCTGCCCCGTAACCTCTCCCGTACTCGCACGTGCACACTAACACAGCTCGTCCAACACAACCCCCCTCATCTAAACAAAGATTAAATAGGACACAGGATACTAATGTTCTGAAGCAAGATCACTAGTAGCAAAGCAGAATACAACACAAATGTCCTCAAGAACCAGTAATTCATTTCCACTTCAGATGGCTTCAAATGTCAAGAATATTCTAAAGACTTTTATGAGAGAAAGGTACGAACGGTACCCTTAATTATCCCCCTGCAGATGGGGCATTTTCTCAGAGACGGGGCACATTCCTGGCACACGACCAGGTGCCCACAAGGAATGAAGACGATGGAGACTTCTCTGTCCATGCACACTTTACACGTCCTCTCCTCCTGCAGCCTTCGCAGCTGCTCCTCCAGCGACAGGCCTGGGAAGAACAACAAACTTCAGTGAAATTGTTTCTACTTTAACTCCCGTTAAAAAAAAAAGGGGGTAATACGTCCTGTTGGTCTTAAGTCTTCATTTTGTTTTACCTGAAACATCTTCTGTTGGAATATACTTCATGTTCTTGTCCACTGAAGAAAGAAAAACCACAGGAGGCGTTACTCTACCAAACATAAGACTGCTTCCCCCACTACTCCTGTTCTTGAACACCACGGACTAGCTACAGATCAGGGCTACGCAGTCACACCACGCGGGCACTGAGGAGATGCACCCGTCTAGAACCGGCTCAATGCACAGACCGGCGCTGGCTAACTGGGTCGATCTTGTTTGTCAAACATATGCATGAACACAATCCCACAGATTCCTGAAATAATTTTACCAAAAACTCACCAAATAAGTTTTTGTATAATGTAGAGTCGATTTCTTTCAAACAACTTTTGAAGATGTTGGCAGCAGCATTTCCTTTAACTAAAACGGTATCGATCAGCTCTCTTGCTTGCAAAGGTATCTGTGTTTTTTGTTTAATGATATCGTGTTCCTGTTTATTAATTACATTGGCCTTTAAAAGGTTATCCAGGATAGGAAGCACACAAGTCAACTGTTGAAAGAGAGCCATTCTATTCCTCCGAATTAAAGACAAATCATCTTCATTTACAAAAGAAAAAAGAAAAAATCCATTAGATTTTAAAGGGCTCCGCATATACACACATAGTCCCTCACAACCTATCCGGCAAGCAATTTAGGCCCTAAATAAATCAGAGCTTGAACTTCGGGAAGATTTAGCTAAGGCATATCGTACAGTCCACACAACGCACAGGGCCTGTCTTTGTCATTTCTTCAAGTGGAGGTATTTACAGGTCTTCGAACCCTGCTGTTCCCATGGAATTAATAATACTGATTTCTATTTGCATCCTATCACTTTCGTACGAACTCCCTATTTGATACCGGAGATCCTGTCAGTTAAAGACGGCAGGTACGACTACTTCTCATGTGCAACCACGGAGGAAAAAACCTCCAAGAGCAAGCGACCTCCCCCACGTCAGAGCCAGTCTCCTGGAGGATGTTCCTCTCACCCCGGGCTGCAGAAGCACGGCCGCAGCGCGCTCAAGTGTCACCTGTCCCACAAGGACACGCCCAGGTCCCCAGGCCAGCCCCGCCACTCCTTATGTGCCCTGGGCCCTGTCACTCCCACGCCCATCTACTTCACAAACAACGTCTCCGTGTGCTTGGCACTACGCTAAGTGTCTTGGTGTCAACTTCCCATTTAATTCCCAGAGAACTCCATGCAATTCCTACTATGGTCTGTTTCGCAGAATCACAACCTGCTTTCTGACAGAGCCAGGGTTTCAGTGCAACTGTCTCAACTTAGCAATCAGACTTCCCCGCTCCTCTCCATGAACGCAAGAGGCTCTCTTAAACCACTCCTAGCATCACTCAGCAGCGTCACCAGAAAGTGTCTTCGACCCACACCCCCACTCAGCACTGGGCAGCCTTCACCTGTGCGGCCGCTCTGTGTGGCGGACGCCGCAGCTCGCCCATGAGCCCCAGGAGCAAGCGCCACGGGGGTGATGGGCACGGATCCGACACGGGCATGCGTGCTCCATGCGTGTTTGTCAAAGGCGTGACTACTCAACACGCAGAGCGTCCCCTGCGTGAGCAGCACAGTCAGCTCCCTGATCAGCTCCCCACTGTCTCTGGGCCGGACAGGGGCTTCTGGAGCCCCAGCACCTCCCCATCAGGTGTGTATTTTGCAGAAGGACCACTGAGCAAGGATCGGGGAGTCCAATACCATGGTAAGAATAGGATTTCAAGGAAATTTTTTCAAAAAATTGAAATAAGACCTGCATTCAACTTTAAAAGCTTCCTTCCTCAAACAATTTAAATTTGTTATTTATGAGGAAGGAAAGCCATCTACTTCAAGATCTTATGCTAAAATCCTCTGACTGGCAGCACTCACAGATCTTACTGAAACAGAAAGCTCTTCTAAGGACACTGTTCTCAGCACGGCCCACCGCGCGGAAGGGGGCACCACCGGAGACGACCGGTGGCTGCTGCCGGCAGGTAGCAGACAGACACCAGCGCTCTGTGACGGGTCACCCAGTCCTCCGAGCCTCACAGAGAAGGGCGGGCGACCAACATTCCCAAGTACCTGATGCCATCTCTTCAGCTTGTCGTTCCTTCTCTTCTTCTCGGGTCTCATCTTCAGCATTAAGGAGCGCTAACACGATATCGTTGACGGTTCTGTAGTTCTCCCCGGTGGTCAGGATCTTACTCTGCACCGTCTGCCTCACCAGGCTTCTACTGAAGCCCATCTCCAGGGCGGCTGTCACCACGGGGGTGTTCATCATGACGGCGTCTTCCGAAGAACTTTCTCCAGGTCCAAAATGGACAACTATTTGAAAAGACATGTACCAAAGCTAAATTCCACAAATGTCAAAACACAGAGAAAAATCATGACCACGGCACAACTTTACTCTCATGCTGCTCACACCCTGGTAGTCACATGAGCTTTACACACCAATTACCTGCAATTCCAACAAAAGTGTGAACACGGAGAATCAAGACAGTGCAACAACATGCGATACTGTTTTAAGTATCACTTTCCACGCTACACCTTGGAACCTACTTAATGAGAGACTCTTTAAGGACAGGGCTTAGGAACCCATGTCTTGTTTAAATTCCTGAAATGATTCTGATGTACAGTCATTTTGGGGAACCAATACGCTCTAGGACTGTAGGTTTGCCCCAGGAAAGCAGGGGAAATCAACCAGGACTTCACGAAAGCTGGGATCAGAGTTTGCACTTGAAGGATCTACAGGCAGATGGATGAGTCAGAGGGAGTAACACAGACGGGAAGGAGAGTGAAGCGGACGATCAGTTCACACAAAATACACCTAACGATGCAGTAAAACAGCGTGGCTGAAGAAGTAGTCACGTGATTCGCAATCACAACAGATGCTCTGAAGAAAAGAAAGCAGTGTGAGGTGATTAAATGAACGAGGCAGGACGAGGACCACGGACACAGGGTCATCAGGGAAACGTTTTCCGGGAACAGGGTCATGCTGACCAATACCGAAATTCTCGGTGGAAATTACAAAGACGTCATCCTTCAAGACGCTGGACTGCCCTCTGCTGGAGAAGTGTTCTAATAAACATGACTTCAGCACAGCCACTGGCACTCTGCTCACGGCTCAAACACACACGCAGGCCTGTGGGGAGAGGCAACACTACCCCAAACCCGTCAATGCTAAGGAGTTACGGGAATACCTGAAAGAAATCTTCTAGGAAAGAAGAACAGCAAGCATAAAAGCCCTAATCGAGACAAAATCTTGACGTTCAAGAACTAGAAAGCAGGGACACCTGGGGGGCTCAGTGGGTTAAGCGTCTGCCTTTGGCTCAGGTCATGATCTCAGGGGTCCTGGGACCGAGTCCCACATCGCGCTCCCTGCTCAGCGAGGAGTCTGTTTCTCCCTCTCCTGCTCCCCCTGCTCGTGCTCTGTCAAATAAATATTTTAAAAAGCCTTAAAAAAAAAAAAAAAAACAACTAGAAAGTGGTGAGCAGCAGAAAGGAGGGTGACCCCCAGATCGTGCAGAGCCTCGCCAGTTTATCTTTCACTCTAGGGGTGCTAGAATGTTCTGCAGGCATTTGAAGTGAAGAATGATAAAACCTGGTTTGTGTTTTCAGAAGATGATTCAGGCAGCTCTGTGATAAACGTTCATGAGATGGAACGAAGGGACCGGCCAGGTCATCACGAAGATGGTGATGGCAGTGAGGACTGGGCGGACAGTGTCCTGTGGAAACAGAGACACGCACAAAGATGCGGGGCATGTCAGGAAGGCGGGGATAAAAGGACATCCGACGGATGAAATACGCCAAGTAAAGACAGGAGCTGGGATGACGCCTGACTTGAGTCAACTTTCTGGCCTCAGCAGGTAGGTGCCATTAACTGAGATGGGGAAGACCAGGCAAGTAAATCTAAGGGATCAAAGACAGGAGAAAAGGCCTGCTCTGAGCGTGTCACCTCTGAAACACCCATTATAATCAAGTAGAGATTTAAACATGTAGTTGCACGTGCCAGCCTGGAGCTCAGGAAATGAAGAAATAAATTTGGTCCAAGTGTTGAGAAGTAGTCCATCATTTGTGGTTTCAAAAAGGAGCCACCAAAGGAGACTGTTCATGATTAACCAGAGAAACAGAGGAAAACCAAGAATGTGGTGTCCAGGAAGCCAAGTGAAGGTGTCTTAAGATGGATGCAGGAGAGTCATGTCAGCAAGACTACCAAAAAAGACGTCCCCCTCTTGCACTGTGACTCAACAGTAATTTGGAATCCACCTGCAAACAACGGTGCTGTTGTGAAAGCTTTGAGATCCAGGCAGAAGATTATGAAACCCGAGTGAAGTCCGATACCAAGGAGAACTGTTGTGACAAGACAGGCCTGCACCCAGAGGCTGACTCGTAAACCCCAGGCCTGGCACAAACCCATGAACAGCTCCATACCCTCAGGACCTGGCTACAGGCCCGTTTAGCTTGATCCTGTCACCAGCACCCTACACAAAAGAACGAGGACAACCCAGGCCTACTCGTGCTTTGGCACACAGACGTACAGACCTCAGTTCCAGCTGCAGACACAGAAATTGCCTGTGAACTGGATCCCGCCATAGTCCAGGAGCCACTGGAGGTGAATCCACCACACTCGATCAGAATGTAGAATCGGAGGGACCCACCTATCCCAGCCTCAATCTACAAACAGTCCTGCTAGCACAGGGGCCCAGCAGGAGACACTGCTCAGTGCACATCTGGAGCTCCTGAAAGCACTTAGCCTCAGGCCACAGCAACACAACCAGCACCAGGACCCAGGGAGGGACACTCCTGTCTGCACCTCCTGCAACAGCCGAAGCCTCTCCACACACCATCAGGAAGCAGTCCTGCCCACCAAAGCACCTGGCAGGAGACATGCCCACGTGCGCCTCCAGAGCCAGGTCTGCAGGCCTCAGTCTTGGCTGTAGAACCAACCACAGCCCTTGGGCTCAGTGCTGGCCCCTCTCAGCCATGGCCCACGGCCTACGCTGCTAACCAAGGGACCCATCAATGACCAGAAAGGAGCCCTTCCATGGACCTAGACGGAGCCACACCCATCTGCATATCTGGTGACAGTCCTGCCGTCTTGAGGCCCCAACTCTGGACCCTGCAGCAGACTCATACCCCAACATCCTGTAGAACACTGTACTGGAGACAGTACCATCCAGCAAGGGACCAAAGTCCACACCAGCCTCAGCTGCTGGTAACAAGCCTCCCACCACAGACCAAGCAACAGCCTCAAAACTGGGCCCAGCCAGGTATCAGCCAAGGGTGCTGACAGGGAAAGGGTATCTGCCAAAACCAGTCTGTAAAGACTAGGAGAGATGTTTCTTTCAAAGGCACAAACACCAACGAAAGGCTACTTATATCACGCAAAACAGGCACTAGGACAACACCAAAGGAAACCAAGAAAGGCCCAGTAATTTACCCCAAAGAAATGGGAGCTCTACAATCTGCCTAACACACTAAATATCAGCATCTTATACTCAACAAAATTCAAGAGAACAAAGGTAGAAGAGTAAAAATAGTAATACATTTCAGAAGTTTAATAAAGTAACAGAAACCACAAAAAAGAACCAAAAAGAAATCCTGGAGCCGAAGAATACAGTAACAGAACTGGAAAACTGAGTCGCGAGCTTCAAGAACTGACCTGACCATGCAGAACAAAGAATCAGAAAACTCGAAGGGAGATTATCTGAAATCAGCCAGTTATAGGAACAGAAAAAAGAATGGAAGAGTAAAGAAAGCCTATGTGAGTTATGAAACACCGCCAAACAAATGAACAGCCACATCGTAGGAGTCCCAGAGGAGAAAAGGGGCAGAAAGCTTATTTAAAGATGTAACAGCTGTGGGGTGCCTGGGTGGCTCAGTCGTTAAGCGTCTGCCTTCAGCTCAGGGCGTGATCCCGGAGTTCTGGAAGCCTGCTTCTTCCTCTCCTACTCCCCCTGCTTGTGTTCCCTCTCTCACTGGCTGTGTGTCTCTCTCTGTCAAATAAATAAAATCTTTAAAAAAAACAACCAAAAAAAGACATAACAGCTGAAAACTTCCCAAATCATGGGAAAGATTTTCCGGTTCTGTTACTGTATTCTCCAGCAACAGTAAAATCAAAGAACCACAAGCATGACCAATCCTAACATTATTCTCAAATGTGTAACAGTCAAAATGTGAAAAGACGGAGATAAAGAGAGAACTTTGAAAACAGCAAGGAAATAACGTCTGCTCCGGTACAAGGGACACCCTCTGGCTGTCCACACACTGCTCCGCAGAGACCGTGCAGGCCGGCTGACAGAAAACAAAACCACACTGACGATGAAGGCAAAGCCGTCTTTCAGAAATGGAAAAAAAAAAAAAAAAAAAAAAGACATTCCAGAAAACCGAAGCTGAAGGAGTTACTCAACATTAAAGCAGCCCTACAAGCAGTGCTCACAGGTTACCTGCAAGCGGAAATGGACACCTGCAGCAACACGGAAACACACGCAAGCATACAATTTCCTGGTAAAGGTAAATACGGAGTCGAATCCAGAACACCCTCTACTATGCCTGCACCTCTAGCGTCCCAGCTAAAACACAGTAACGAGAACAACTAGAGCTGAAGTAACTTGTCGATGGATCCGTATCAGAGGCAGGACATCAACAGTGCCACGTGTGCGGTGAGGTAAGCTGTCGCCAGCGTGAAGCACATGACTCCATCACTTCAGATGTTTTAGGTGAACGTCACGGTGAGCACAAAGACAAAACCTCGAGGAGATGCACCGGATGTAACGGAAAGGACTTAAAGCGCGCTGCTTCAGAAAGTCAGTCAGAGAGGGTTACAGCGTAAGAGGAGGAAATGAACAAAGGAACTGGAAAAAAAAAAATGGTAGTAAGTCTTCAGAGGACCAGTAATTACTTTAAAACGTAAACAGACTATGTCCTCTAATCAAAAGACACAGAATGGCTAAATATACTTAAAGAAACGAAACCAAACAATATGCCTACAAGAGACTCTCTGGCAGGCTGAAAAGTGAAGGGACGGAAGAAGATACTCCACGCAGATGGCAGCCGAAGGAGATGACGAGTGGCTACCTAACAAGTCAGACTTGTCAAAAATCAGTGCGAAGAGACAGAGAAGGTCAGTACGTGGGGACAGAAGGGTCAGCTCATCGCGAGGACACAACAGATGCATAATGTGTGCTCCCAACACTGCAGCACCTGAATATTTAAGGGGCGCTTGGGGGACCCCGTCAGTGAAGCCAACTCTTGGTTTCAGCTCAGGTCGTGGTCTCAGGGTCATGAGATCGAGCCCCACGTCAGGCTCTGCGCTCAGCACAGAATCTGCTTGAGATTCTCTCTCTCTCTTAAATAAATAAAATTTTAAATAAATATATATTTAAAGCAAATATTAACAAAACTAAAGCAAGAAAAAGAGACGAATACATACAAGCAAGGGCTTCAACAGCCCACTTTCAACGCCGGCCAGAGCACCAGACACAAGGTTCACAGGGCAAGCACAGAGCTGAACACCACGACACCAAGCGGGCCTCATGCAACCGCACAGAACACACATGCTTCTCAAGCTCTCATGGGACAGTCCTCGGGACAGAGCCCAGCT
This sequence comes from Ursus arctos, assembly GCF_023065955.2. NCBI lineage: Eukaryota > Metazoa > Chordata > Mammalia > Carnivora > Ursidae > Ursus > Ursus arctos. The sequence goes on along the minus strand of NW_026622897.1, from coordinate 710,848 downwards.
TCCTAACAAACCGGAAACACTGAAGTCACACCTAGTACCTTTTCCACCTCAGTGGCATAAAACTGGGGATCAGTAACAGGAAGGAAACTAACAAACTCACAAACACAGGGGAATTAAACAACACACTCCTGAACAGCCAAGGAGCAGAAAGGACATTAGTAAGAAACCAGCAAATACTTGAGACAGACAAAAACACAACATATCCAAGCTAAGGGGGTGCAGCAAAAGCAGTTCTGCGAGGGAAGTTTTCAGCAATAAATAGCTAAATTAAGAACAATGAATGCCCTCTGGGGTGCCTGGGTGGCACAGCTGGGTAAGCATCCAACTCTTGGATTTGGCTCAGGTCATGACCTCAGGGTCCTGGGATCAAGCCCCAATCAGGCTCCTTGCTCAGCAGAGACACTGCTTGAGATTCTCTCTCCCTCTCCCCCGCCCCATGAGCTCACGCACACGCTCTCTAAAATAAGTAAATCTTTAAAAAAGAGAAAAAGAAAGAAATGACAGCTCTCAAAAACAAAAAAACAAAAAACAAACAAAAAAGCTTAACTTTATACGTCCACAATACAAAAAAATAAGGTGAGGGGAGATGGGGGAAACACGTGAAGGGGATTAAGAGTACACTTATCTCGATGAGAACTGAGTAATATATGGAATCATTATATCATATACCTGAAATTAATATAACACAGTATATATTAACTACCCTAGATTTTTAAGAAAACTCACTAGTTTAAAAATAAAAAACAAACTAAGCCGATGGTAAGCAGAAGCAAGAAAATATTAAAGATCAGAGCAGAAATAAATGCCACAGAAATTGTAAAAACAAAAGGAAAAATCAATGGCACTAACAGTTGGTTTTTTTTAAAAGATAAACAAAACGGACAACCCCCTAGCTAGACCAACCTAGAAGAGAGGACTCCTACAAAATTACAGACATCAGGGGCGCCTGGGTGGCTCAGCCGTTAAGCATCTGCCTTCGGCTCAGGGCGTGATCCCGAGGTCCTGGGATCGAGTCCCACATCGGGCTCCCTGCTCCGCTGGGAGCCTGCTTCTTCCTCTCCCGCTCCCCCTGCTTGTGTTCCCTCTCTCACTGGCTGTCTCCCTCTCTGTCAAAAATAAATAAAATCTTAAAAAAAAAATTAGACATTACAAATGATGCACCAAATATGCAGAAGATCCTAAGAGACTACTGTGAACAATTACACACAAAGAAACTAGACGATATACATGAAACAGATAAATTCCTAGAAACCTACAACTTAACCAAGACTGAATCAGGTAAAAATAAAATATCTGAACACAGCAATAACATATATGATAACAAAAGCAGTAATCAAAAATCTCACAAGAAAATCCAATGATTTCACTGATGAATTCTACCGAAGATTTTAAAAAGAATTAACACCAACCCTTCTTAAACTCTTTCCAAATACTGCAGAGAAGGAAACAATCCCAAAATCATTTCATGCAGCCAGCATCACCCTGATACTAAAGACAGACAAGGACATTACCTGGAAACAAACTTCAGGCCAATATATATCCTTGATGAACACAGACATGAAATTGGGGGCAGGGACAGCTAAAACGGTGCTGGAGCAGGGGACCTCAGGCTCACCTCGTCCCTTGAACTCAGCTAGATACGTATCAAATCATCCTAAATATCCCAGAAATCACTCTGATGACTGAGAGAACATACACCACAACTAAAGAGAGAGAAGAAGCCACACTGAAGAAGGTAGGAAGTGTGGAGACGTGGTCTGGGGGAGAAATGGATCGCAGGGGCTGCGGAGGGGAGGGAGCCCTGGTTACAAAGAAGGGGGAGAGAGGGGAGCACACAAGAAAACGCACAAGAATGTTTCCCCAAAGCCACTGTCTGGGAAAACGACAGGGGCTGAATTTCTTGAGTTCTTGCAACCAGCCAGGATTAAAGCCTGGAGTTTTCAGGGTCAGCGGGCTGGGCAGGGCTACAGCCTGGAGGGCGCTGCCCTACCGCTGGAGAGAAGACAGGCAAATAACCCGGAGACAGACAGCGTCTCCAGCGTGGAAACAGTGATCTGAAAAACCTGAAATATACCTGGGGCACACAGGGGGTAGAGTATTCGCTCTTCTTGGAGAGGTAGCGTTCAGACAGACGCCTCTCTGGGTACAAAGGAGCCCGCTGGCCCCATTTCCCTCCCCGCCCCTCAGCATAAACACGGAGCCACCTGCAGTAAACAGAGCAGTGCCCACACCGGCTGCCAAACCTGCTTACACCAGGTTCCACACCCCTGTGCTCTGCCGGGAAGGCCCTTCTCAGGCAGGCTTGCCTCAGTCCCAGAGAGGCAAGCCCCTTCCCCAGAAGACAAACAGAAACCCCTGCCCACATGTCTCCCAATCAGGGAGTCCTGCAAGGCCTCAGTTCTGGTGCAGTTGGTGTCAGGTCTCATTTCACAAACAGAGCAGAGCACACCTTGTTAAAACTCGCCACTTTCAGGCCAGGTACCAAACACTGTCCACAGCAGGCAAGGAGAGCCTCTGCAGACCACCTGCCCAAAGGGCAGAGCAGCCAAACCACAGCAGCAGGGGGCATGCCACACACACCTGAGACACTCCCTGAAGCTCCAGATCCTGGGCACTCCAGAACCTCTTCTTCATAAGGCCATTATTTTCAGGAGCAGGAGACATAACAGGCTTTTGTAACACACAAAAGAAGGCAGAGACTTAGACAAAATGCCAAAATGAAGGAATTTCTCCCAAATCAGAGAACAAGACAAGCCATGGCCAGAGATCTAAGTGAAACAGAAAGAAGTAACATGCCTGATGGAGAATTTAAAGCAACAATCGTAAGGATACTACTGGCTGGGTTTGAGAAGTGAATGGAAGACTTCAGGGAGGCCCTTACTGCAGAGATAAGAGAATAACACAGAATCAGTGAGAGATGAAAAATGCAATAACTGATCATGGAAACAGGCCTGACGCAAAGAACAGCAGGCTGCAACGTCAGGAATGAATTAGTGACCCAGAAGACAGAGTAATGGAAGATAATGATGCTGAACAAAAGAGGAAGAAAGAATTACGGAACACCAGAACACATGTGGGGACATCAGTGACTCTGCTGAACATCATAATGTGGGTATGACAGGAGTCCCACAAGAAGAAGAGAAAGGGGGGCAGAAGGTTTATGTGAGGAAATAATAGCAGAAAATGTACCTAATCTGCGGAAGGAAACGGACATCCAGATCCAGGAGGCACAGAAAATTCCCATCAAAAGCAGGCCCACACCAAGATACACTGCAGGAAATGCTGCAGACCACACTGACAAAGACAGTCTTAAAATCAACAAGACAAAAGAAGTCCTTAACTTACAAGGGAAGAAGCGGTAAGACCAGCTGCAGCTCTCCCCACAGCCACCTGGCAGGCCAGCAGGGAGGGGCATGATGTATTCAACACACTGAATGGGAAAGTGCAGCCAAGAATACCCCACCCAGCAAGGCTGTCTTTCAGAACGGAAGGAGAGAAGAAGAGTTTCCCAAACAATACTAAAGGAGGTCATGATCATAAACCAGCCCTGCAAGAAATACTACTAAAGGCGACTATGAGTGGAAAGGAAAGATTAAAATGACAAAGACAAGAAAAGAACAGAGAAAATCTCCAGAAACAATTACAAAACAAGTAATAAAATGCACCAAATTCAAATCTATCAATAATTACTCTGCATGTAAACAGACTAAATGCTCCGATCAAAAGACATATGGTGTCGGGATGGATTAAAAAAAAAAACAAGACCCATCTATGTGTTGCCTACCAAAGACACATTTTAGACCTAGACACCACCAAACTGAAAATGCGGAGATGGAGAACCATCGACCACACAAATGGACGTCAGAAGAAAGCTGGAGAAGCAATACTTGTATCAGACAAACCAGATTCTAAACCAAAGACTGTAACGAGAGATGAAGAAGGTCACTACTATATCATCATTAAGGGGTCTCTCCAACAAGAGGATCTAACAATCGTAAATATTTATACCCCCAACTTGGGAACACCCAAATACATAAAACAATTAAAAACCAAAAAACTCACTGATAATAATATAGTAAAAATAGGAGCTTTAACATCCCACTCACATCAATGGACAGATCAAGCAGAAAATCAACAAGGAAACAATGGCTTTGAATGATACACTGAACCAGATGGACTCACAGATACTCAGAGCATTTCATCCTAAAGCAGAATACACATTCTTCTCAAGTACACATGGGACATTCTCCAAAACAGGTCACATACAGGGTCACAAATCAGGCCTCAACAAGTACAAAAAGACGGGGTGCCTGGGTGGCATAGCGGTTAAGCATCTGCCTTCGGCTCAGGGCGTGATCCCGGCGTTCTGGGATCGAGCCCCACATCAGGCTCCTCCGCTATGAGCCTGCTTCTTCCTCTCCCACTCCTCCTGCTTGTGTTCCCTCTCTCGCTGGCTGTCTCTATCTCTGCCAAATAAATAAATAAAATCTTTAAAAAAAAAAAAAAAAAAAAAGTACAAAAAGACTGAGATCATACCATGCATATTATCATACCACAACACTATGAAACTTGAAGTCAACCACAAGAAAAAATTTGGAAAGACCACAAATACATGGACGTTAGACAACATGCTACTAAGGAATGAATGGGTCAACCAGGAAATCAAAGAAATAAAAGACTACATGGAAACAAATGAAAATGAATACACAATGGTCCAAAACCTTTGGGCTGCAGCAAAGGCGGTCCTAAGAGGGAAGTCTGTAACAATACAGGCCTACCTCATGAAGCAAGAAAGGACTCAAATACACAACCTAACCTTACACCTAAAGGAGCTGCGGCTAGAATAATAAGTCTAAAGCCAACAGGAGGGAAATAAAGATTAGAGCAGAAATAGAGGATAAAGGAAAAAAACAAAACAAAAAAAACAAAAAACAAAAAACACACAATAGAACAGATCAATAAAACCGAGAGCAGATTCTTTGAAAGATTTAATAAAATTGGTAAACCCCTAGCCAGACTTAAAAGAGAAGGACCCAAATAAATAAAATCACCAATGAAAGAAATCACACCACCACAGAAATACAAGCAATTCTAAGAAAATATCACGAAAAACTATATGCCAACAAACTGGACAACCTGGAAGAAATGGGTATATCCTAGAAACACATAAATTACCAAAACTAAAACAGGAAGAAATAAGAAATTTGACCAGACCCATAACCAGCAAAGAAATTGAATCAGCAATCAAAAATCCCCTAAACAAACAAGAGTCCAGGGCCGGATGGCTTCCCAGGGGAATTCTCCCAAACATTTAAAGAAAAGTGAGTACCTATTTTTCTCAACTACTCCAAAAAACTAGAAAAGGAAGGAAAATTTCCAAATTCATTCTATGAGGCCAATATTACCCTGATACCAAAAACAAAGACCCCACCAAAAAAGAAAACTACAGGCCAATATCCCTGATGAACATGGATGCAAACATTCTCAACAAGATACTAGCACATCAAATCCAACAGTACATTGACTCACTCACCACCATCAAGTGGGGTTTACTCCTGGGCTGCAAGAGTGGCTCAATATTCGCAAATCAATCAGTGTGATACTGAAGAGAAAGGATAAGATCCATGTGATCACTCTAACAGATGCAGAAAAGCACCTGACAACGTACATCATTCATGATAAAAACCCTCAGCAAAGGGTTAGAGGGACATACCTCAACACCGTAAAGGCCATGTATGAAAAACCCACAGCTAGTGTCATCCTCATTGAGGAAAAACTGAGAGCTTTTCCCCCAAGGTCAAGAACAAGACAGGGATGTCCACTCTCACCACTACTATTTAACACAGAACTGGAAGTCTTAGCCTCAGCAGGAGACAACAGAAGGAAATAAAAGGCATCCAAACCAGCAAGGAAGAAGTCAGACTTTAACTACTTGCAGATGACATGATGCTCTATGTAGAAAACCTGAAAGACTCCGCCAAAAACCTGCGAGAACAGATATAAAAATCAATATACAGAAATCTGTTGCATTTTCATACATCATAATGAAGCAGAAAGAGAAATCAAGGAACTGATCCCATTTACAACTGTACCAAAAATTGTAAGATACCTAGGAATAAACCTAACCAAAGAGGTAAAGGATCTGTACTCTAGAAACTACAGGGCACTTATGAAAGAAATTGAGGAAGAGGGGAGCCTGGATGGCTCAGTCGCTTAAGCATCTGCCTTTGGCTCAGGTCATGATCCCAGGGTCCTGGGATCGAGCCCCGCCATCGGGCTCCCTGCTCGGCGGGAAGCCTGCTTCTCCCTCTCACACTCCCCTTGCTTGTGTTCCCCTCTCGCTCTCTCTGTCAAATAAATAAATAAATAAATAATCTTAAAAAAGAAAAAAAAAGAAATGGAGGAAGACACAAAGAGATGGAAAGACACTCCACGCTCATGGACTGGAAGAACAGACATTGTTAAAATGGCTATGCTGCCCAGAGCAATTCATACATTCAACGCAATCCTTATCAAAATGCCACCAGCATTTTTCTCAGAGCTGAAACAAACAATCCTAAATTTTGTGTGGAACCAGAAAAGACCCCGAATCACCAGGGGAATTGTTGTAAAAGAAAAACAAAGCTGGGGGCATCACAATGCCGGATTTCGAGCTGTACTACAAAGCTGGGATCACCAAGACAGCATGGTACTGGCACAAAAACAGACACACAGACCAATGGAACAGAACAGAGAACCCAGAAATAGACCCTTGGCTCTATGGTCAACTAATCTTCGACAAAGCAGGAAAGAATATACAATGGAAAAAAGATGGTCTCTTCAACAAATGGTGTTGAGAAAATTGGACAGCCACATGAAGAACAAAACTGGACCATTCCCTTACACCATACACAAAAATAGACTCAAAATGGATGAAAGACCTAAATATGAGACAGGACTCCATCAAAATCCTAGAGGAGAAAGAGGAGAACACAGGCAGCAACCTCACTGACAGGAGCCATAGCAACTTCTTGCTAGACATGTCTCCAGAAGCAAGGAAAACAGAAGCAAAAATGAACTTTTGGGACTTCATCAAGATAAAAAGCTTCTGCACAGTGAAGGAAACAGTCAACAAAACTAAAAGGCAACCTTCAAAATGGGAGAAGATATTTACAAATGACTTATGTGAGAAAGGGCTAGGATCCAGAATCTATGAAGAACTTATCAAACTCAACTCTCAAAAAATCAATAACCCAACTAAACAATGGGCAGAAGACATGAATAACATTTTCCCAAAGACATCCAGATGGCCAACAGATACATCAAAAGATGTTCAACATCCCTCATCGTCAAGGAAATACAAATCAGAACCACAATGAGACACCACCTCATGCCTGTCAGGATGGCCGGAATCGACAACACAAGAAACAAGTGTTGGCCAGGACGGAGAGAAAGGGGAACTCGTACACTCTTGGTGGACACGTGAAGTAACGCAGCCACTGTGGAAAATAGTACGGAGATTCCTCAAAACATTAAAAAATAGAACCTCCCAGGGCACCTGAGCTGCTCAGTCAGTTGAGCGTCTGACTCTCAGCTGCGGCTCGGGTCATGATCTCAGAGTCGTGAGATGGAGTTGTGTCAGGCTGTGCTCAGGAGTCTCCTGGAGAGTCTCTGCCTCTCCCTCTGTACCTCCTGCCACTTGAGAAAGCACGCTCTCTAAAATAAATTTTAAATTTTTTTAAAAAGGAAAAAAATAGAACTTCCCTATGATCCAGCAATCCCACTTCTGTGTATTTATCAGAAGGAAACGAAATCACTTTCTGAAAGATTTATCGGCACTCCCATGTTCCCTGTAGCATGATTCACAGCAGCCAATACATGAGAACAACCTCTCGGTGTTCATCAGCAGATCCGAATAAAGAAAACATGGTAATATGTCAGAATATTATTTACCCATAAAAAAGAAGGAAACCCTGCCTGTTGCAATAACACGATGGACTTTATCAGATGAGTAAGTTCTGAGAATCTAATACAGTGTACTGGCTACAGATGACAATATTGCATTACACACTTGGAAGTTACTAAAAGAGCAAATCTTAAATACTCTTACCACACAAAAACCTAAAATTATGTGAGGTGACCGGGGTGTCCATCTTAAAGCGGTGACCGTGTAGCAATGTGCGTGTGTCCGTCATGCCACCTCTTACCTTCAATTGACAGTGTCACACGTGAATTCTATCCCAATACAGCTAGGGGCGAAAGGGATGAAGCACTCAACTGTTTCGAATGCTGGTAACAGGTCAAGCAGTGGATTAACTAAGATGGTGGTTCTTGGTGACCCTGACAAGAGCAGTTTTCAGCAGAGTAAGTTCAAGAAAGAATGGAAAAAAGAGAGTAAGCACAGATAAATCTTTCTACACATTTGGTCGTAAAGGGAAGCGGACAAGCTAGACAACAGCAGCTAGAAGATGACACGGGCTCAAGGAAGGGTCTTCTTAGGACCGGTTACGGTACCTTAGGTTCGTATGCTGAAATATATATTCTGGAGATTGAAAAACTGACGCCAGGAGACAGAAGGGGAAGAGCACTGCCAAGGCGAAGTTCTTACCCTGGCAGCAGGCTGGAGACTCAGATGACAAAGGACAAGAAAAGCTGGCATTAGTTCCTTCATGAAAAGAACAGGAAACGCGAGTGGTATGGATACATCTCAGACTGGTGGCTTTGCTGGGAGGAAATGGGAGCAGTTCTCTTTTGATTGTGTTTATTTCCTCAGTGACGCAAGATTATGAGCCGCAAGTAAGTTAGAGAAAAGAGCGTAGAAACTTCCAAAGAGAGAAAGTGACAGTCACTGTATCAGGGAGCTGCACAGGGTGGCAGCGCGGCCCACAGAAAGCTATGGTTATAAATTTAAAGCAACAGCTGTCAGCCCTGTTATCTTTTCCACCTCTATACACAGGAAGTAGTTACCATGTCAAATACCAAATCCAAATCCTCAACAACCCTCCTGAGTCATCTGAGTCATGGTATATGCCAGGAAAGGGTACACTGTTATCTTCATTATCTTCAGTATCTAAATGACATACATTAACTAAATGCCAGATGTGGCCAAAACTAAGTTCTAACCAGATCTATTTCCTATCCTTGCATTAAAATACTACACACCTAACGAATAACTAATACCTAGCCCAATTGTTAAATCATCCGTCAACTGGCCCTTTCCAAACATACTGGCATACAGCAAACTGTCCTCTTCGGAGGGCTTACTGTTCATACTTCTCATGTGGCACTCTCTGCGCTCTCTGTGATAGTTATTTCTCTTCTGCATATGTCCTGTTTCCTCAGTTGGAAGGTGAGCACTTGAAGAACAAAGATTAGTATACTTGCTAGAATGCTATAAAAATGTCATGAGTCTTAGTAGATACATAATAGTTATTAGTTAACTTCCCAGCACTTTTTCCTATGTCCTCAGGAATCAAATCCTGTTTATATACTTTTGTGCTTAACATTCTTATAAAAATTCCCATTCTACATTTGAAATATTTTCATACATACTTGGTGGATCAGCATTTTCATCTCCAGGAGTATCTGATGTTGACAAAAGCTATGAAACAGGAGAAAAATTAAAAGGTAAAAATCTCAATCTTAAACAGAGCAACACTAAGATAAGTTTACCTTAAGTAACATACATACTCTCCTGAAAACTAGGTAATGTATATACTTACTTTGCTCTGTTCTACCGTAATCATCATAAAAATCCCCTTAAACTTTACCTACTTCGAAATTAGAGCTCAAATATTTCTTTAGTTTCAGGGAAGGAGAAAAAATATTAATGGTTCCTCCTTCCATTTAAAAGCTATTTCAGCTGGATCACTCTCAGAGGCTCCTAACTCCTAACAAGTTGCTTTTATTTGTTTTTCTGGAAAAGATGGAAGAGACATTACATATCCTCCTCCAATCCCACCACAGATTTGCCAGGGGGAGACTGAGTGATTTTTCAGAAGCCTAAAAGGAAGAAAATCTTTTTTTTTTTTTAAAGATGTATTTATTTAGAGAGAGCAAGTGAGCACAAGCAGGGGGAGGGGTGGAGGGAGAGAGAGAATCTCAAGCACACTCCCACTGAACGTGGAGCCCAACACGGGGTTTGACCCCAGGACCCTGAGATCAGGACCGGAGCCGAAACCACAAGTCGGATGCTCAAACGACTGAGCCTCCCGGTGCCCCTAAAGATTTTTTAAAAGCCTTGAACAAGCAAGGTGGTTACAAAAATAAAAATTAAAGGTGTCATTAATTGGACATAAAGCAATTAACCATACTTAGTAAGAAAACAGATGTAAATATTCTTCCTGATATTCTTTGTCATTGTCATTTAGGAGAATTCAGCGTTGCCAAATATAAAAACTTACTCACCTGCTCAAGAAGGTGAGGGTATCGAGCTTGAATCTCATCAACAAAGTCCTGCCCTTTCATGCGTATCAAGAACTCACACCTACAATAGCAGATGAAAATTACTTTTAGAAAGTGTTTTGTACCAAAAAAAAAAATATAACCTGATCTTCTAGAAAAGTAGCTTTCAAACTCTGATTGTGTCCTCAGTATAAACATTTTACGGCACAACCTTGTGCACATACATATGGAGCAGGAAAAAAATCCTCGTAAAACACTACTAACTCTTACTACGTGTTGATGCATTCTGGCATTTTCTATTTAATCACATTAACGAATAACAATAAAAGGGTTTAGACCTCAAAAGAGCACAACCTAAGACTTGAAAAATGCTGTTCTGGACAACTGACGTTTGGGGACTCACATAGTTTCAGCAGCTGTAATTAATATTCCTAAAACGTGATCTTTCACAACATAACAACTGCTTATCTTTCTTGGGGGGGTCCCCTCTTCCACTACCATTGAAGCACAAATCCTCCTTCCAAAACATAGAGAAATATTTTCGTCTATATGCAATATGACAGTGTTTCCCAAACACTTGTTCACAAACCCCTAGAGCTGCTCAAAGGCACCAGTAAGCTCACCTACGAGGTACTTCCATTTTATCCCTTCAGTGTCTCAATAAGCTGAACAGCTCAGCACCGACCCGCAAAAGCAACGAGCCCCCACCTGCACCATGCTGTGCGCAAAAACTCACGAAGAACGTCACCAGATGTTAACCCTAAGACAATGCAACTTCTAGAAGACAGCAGAAAATGGTTTTGTCCTTAGGTCAGTTAAGATTTCTTAGCTAAGAGACCAAAAGCATAACCCATACAAAGTAAAACTGATAAAATGACATCCTCAAAAGCCACTGCTGAAACAATGAAAAGACAAGCCACAATCTGAAAGTGGGCAAAACACACCTATTAAAGAACTTGTACCCAGAACGTATTAGGAACTCTCAAAACTCAGTAATTAAAAAAAAAAAAACAAAACTTTAAAATGGGCAAAAGATTTCGACACTTTACCAAAGAAGCTATGTAGAAAGCAAATGAGCAGTTCACCATCATTCATCATTAAGGAAACTAATTAAAAGCGCAGAGAAGTATCCTGCCACACCTCCTGGGATGGCTACACTAAACTGACAATCCCAACGACAGCTAGGGACGGGGTCACCGGGAGACCTCACAGACTGACGGCTGATCTACAACTGCACAGCCCCTTAAGAAAACAACATGGCAGTTCTTAGGAAGTGAAAGCTTGCCACACAACCCACCAATCCCACGCCTAGCTAGTCTAGCTAGTCGCCCAAGCCAAAGGAAAACACCTGCCACAAATGTTTACTATGTTTACAGTGCCTTTGTTGCTTATCGCTCCAAGCTGGAACAACCCAGGCGCCCTTCTGCTGACGGGCTAGAATCCGCAGAGCTCACGGAAGCACGCTCACAACTACAGTTTGTTGCGGAGATAAACCAGCTAGTTCTCACGATGCTCTCAGTAAACATGCAGTTTTAAATTATCTTTACTCTGGGACCGATTAACTTACATTCATTATGATTAAAGCAGCAAGTACAACGAGCCCTGGCCTATAGATCCCCCTCCTCTAAGTTCAGTTAAGGACAGAGACTGTCCTCATCACTGCTACATCCTCCAGCCGGCACTCAAATATGTGACAAGTGAACTGTTAGAGACACAGATAACAATTACCCGTTCTGGTCTTCCATCTACTAAGATCAGAGGTTACCCACAATTGAAATTTGCTGTTCCTGAAATGTTTACACAGAGCACCCTAAGTCTTTTCCCCTTATTTAACCATCTAAAACAAAACACAAATTCAGGAAATAAACCAAGGTTTTGTTCTGTTTTGTTTTATAAAGGACAAAATGCAGTAAGTAATTCAAACACCAGAACTGGAAAGCTATTTTTGTCTTTTTAATACTGTTATTAAATTTCAAATTTTACGTACACAGTCCCATAGAGCCAAGCATAATTAAGTCACTGAAAATTCTGACAAAGTACATTTTTCCCTAAATAATATAAACAAAATATGTCACTTTTGAAAGTTAGAAAGCCAAATCTTACCTTGCTGTATTATGAATACTGAAGACAAAATTTTAAAACCCAACTTTTGACAATGTACTGATCCATAATAAAATACTTCAAGTTTATCTTTATATAAAAAAAATGACAAAAGGATGTTTTAATTTCCTGAAGGGGGTCAAGAGATTCCTCATCATTATGAAAGGCACTCACAGGTCAAAACACTGTCCTGTATGTACGACCCCACTGATGGGAGGTGCCCAGTCAGATTCGGAGAGACAGAAAGGAGAACTGTGGCTGCAGGGGCTGGGGGGACGGGGATGGAGAGTTCGTGTGATGAGTACGAGCTTGGGAAGATGAGAGAGTCTGGTGGTAATGATGGAGGAACAATGGGAACGTACTTAATGTCACAGAGCTACACACTTAAAAATGGTTAAAATGGTAAATTTTGTTATGTATTTTTTACAATTTTTAAAAAATTATCTAGTCCAACGCCATTATACTGATAAGGACAGAGTTTCAAATGGGTCACATAACTTGTCCAAGTTCACATAGCTCCTCAAAAATGAAGAATTTCTAATTCTATTTCCATAAACAATACTGCCTCTCAATTCTTTGTAGGCTACAGTAGAAAAAAGGACATACTGCTAGAGACAGAGTGACTAAGATATCACAAGATCTTATCACAAAATAAAACAGAAAAAAATAATTTACAATTACAGACTTAATCAGCTTTCATTATATTCATTTTTGTATTTGCCTTCTTCAGGATCATTTTATTATCCTTTTCTCTTACTTTTTCTCCAACATATGTTCTTTCATGCTATTTTACACATCTTTGTAATCCTTAAGATTTCTTAAAAGCAAAAATGGGAACCCTACAGATAAAACGCATGGCCATAATTGTAGATGAGTCCTCAAGAATAAGTTAAATTAGGGGCACCTGGGTGGCTCAGTCTGTTAGGCATCTGACTCCCAATCAGGTCATGATCTCAGGGTCCTGGGATCAAGCCCAAGATCAAGCCCGGAATCAAGTCGGCTTGTCTCCCCCACTCCCCCCACAACGCCCCTTACCCTGCTAGCGCGCTCTCTCCCTCTCTCTCAAATAAATAAATCTTTAAAAAAAAAAAATAGCAAGTTAAATTATATCCTGAATACATAGCTTACAAAAGAAAAGAGAACATTCTAAAACATTTTTATCAAAATGACTATTAAAATTCAGTATATTTTAATTAAGTAATCTCTACATCCACCGTGTGATTTGATGGTCCCCAGACTAGGAGTCAGAGGCTCCTCCCACTGAGCCAGCCACAGGCCCCAGATCTCGTGTTTGAGAAGACCAATTCCCCAACAGCAAAAAAGCAGCTTTGCTATATTGAAATGTAAACATAAATCCTGCAAACACACCTACTTCTTGCAAGCAGTTTTCTGTAGAAATACCTTTCAAAATAATTACCTTGGAAACCACTTGGCGTGCTCCACCCACGGGTCGTCTCCAGACTCCCAACACCTTAAGCCACCATCACAACAAAAGCATTTGACATCATCATTGCGACCTGAAGAAAACAGACTGACCTTAAACACACGTCCTAATACGTAAAACAAAGTGAGCTTGATAAAACATACAACCACATATTAGTTTCTTACCCACGTAATAGAAACCAGCACTTGCAAGCTGCTCGGGCCGAACTGGTACACTAGACGGCCAGTACATAAATGTTCTCAGCCGAGCTGCATGTGTCTGCATGCTCAAGTTGGAAATGCTAAACCTCAGCGTCTCCAGAGAATTTTCCAGAAATGGGCAGTTGGGAAAATGTCTGCGGTGTTCTGACATCGCATCATCCTTTGGTTCCCAGTTACTCAGGGTCCCACCGCAGGCAAAGCAGGCTACCTTGTCTCCAGGTCCTATATAATAAAAGCCGGCTCTTGCCAGGTCTGATGGTGACAAAAAGGTTAACGGCCACATGTGGTAAGTAAGAAATCTGGCTTCTTCAGTACTCATTGCATAACTGTAGGGGTTAGTCCTCAATGGGGAGAAGTCTTCAACTGCTCTAGGATTAACAGGGTTTGGTGCAAGGTTGGAATGAGAACCACTGAATGAGCCACCATGTTCCAAACTGGGAGATAATGAATGTGTAAAACTGTTTCTCATTGGAGAAGTATTCTTAAAGGTGGAATCCCGGCTAGTAAGAGTAACCAGACTGTGAATAAAACTACAGCTAGGATAGAGCTGTTTGTGTTTTTCAACAGGATTGTCTCCAGGTTTCCAGTTGTCCAGCATCAGGCCACAACAGAAGCATTTGACCTTGTCATTCACACCCGTGTAGTAAAAACCAGCCCGGGCCAGACTCCGCTCTGAGACGGGAACGCCAGTGGGGAACGTTGAGTATGTAGACATTCTATAGAGTTCACATGAGAAGTCATATTTTATTTTTTGTTTGTTGCCAATTGTCTGATTTGATAAGATCGTGCTATCTTCCATGGTACTCTTAATTCTCTGACATGAAGAACCTGGGATAAGTCTTTGGGAAGTAGTTTTGTGCATGAGTGATTTTACTTTTTAATAGCTAAAAACCTGCATATGAAATTTCTATCTTCACATGAAATTAGTTTTTTACCATGTAAAAGAATCAAACAACAGGCTCCTACTTATGTAAAATTCACTACACCTTCTTCATGGGATTTCAGCCTGAGTTTACACTCAGGTGGGATGCGTATCTGCCCTAAATTACCAAGATATCACCTAGTACTGTTTCAGATTAACCCTTACGTAACTCAAGGGCTAACTGCTCATTATTTGGTGTAATACTAACATAAAGACCTGAAATTGGCAGACTTATTGAAATATGTTAAAACTGCTTCATTTTTCGAGGAGGTTGATATTCCCCAAATTCTAAATTATAGGGTACCTAAATTATCCCTTCAATATGCTTTTAGTTACAAGCTACAAAGCCTGTTTATCAAGCCAATTACTGATTATGCTACAAATGGAAAAAACTATATGCAGGTTTCTTTCAAGCCCTTTAATATGGTATTTTTAAAAATCTTGTTTCGTTCTAGCAAACAAGAATTAAAGTCTTTATATGGTCATATTATCTAAAGGCTAGTTTCACACAGGTGATCACTACAGTATTTACTTAAGTGGGTGGTACTAGCTTCAGTAACAACTTTTGGGGATATCAACACCCACAAGCTTTGCTGAACCCACACCTGTTCTAGTGTGTATGATGTCAAACAGATCTTGCTTAAAGCTAAACTCTTCCACCTTTGTTAAATATTGTCTGTATTTGTTTCCATTTTCTGCAGCATCATGGTTTGTCTTTCTTCCTCACTCTGCATACCAATTATACTTGATCAACTGAAGGTATTTTCTCCATAAACTATTTAACCATAAAATTTCCACAACAGGAACACTGCATTTAAAAATTAAATAGCCTATCTTTAAAAATCATGTATCTAAATCACTCATTTTGTAAACATAAATCAACTTATCACGATACAGCAACTTCCTAGTGTTATCACATATGCATGATATAAACAAAACTGTTTATGCACAAAATATCAATAATTAACCCTACTAGCCTTCTTTCTGAAAACCCTTGCTATTTTAAAACTATAATCATACACAAAATTACACTCCACAAAATTCAAGCTATATCCCTTTATAAGGTTTCTGGTTCTCCATAATGGGATTTATTACTGCCGGGGAAAGAAATGAGGGGAGAAAAAAGTAGACTCGTCAGGGCTGTTAATCTGAAAAGAAGAAGGAAAAAAAAAAAGCTATTTCAGAAAAGTGTATTTTCATGGTAAAGAGAATTCAGACTTTTCAATGTATTCAGTACAGTCTAAAAATGATTTACACTTTAGATAACACACCGTAAGTCCAGAAATTTGTCACCAAAATTTTCTAAATGGAAAAATTCTTAATTAAAATAAATGCAACATACGCCCAGTAGCACTAGGTGTGTTTTTTAAAAACGTCCAACTCCGAAGACAGACGGACACGTCCACACAGGCAGCTACTTCGCTCCTGGCCTCCCCTCTCCCGGCGACAAGGTCTAGCAGCTAAAGGAAAACCCCTGGGCCGCCGTGAGCGGTGGAACGGAGAGCCTGCGCTCCAACCAGCACGCACGGCGGCCATCAAGCAGGAACGCTGCGTCTTAATGTCAAGTCTGTCCAGGGCCAGGGAAGTGACCAGGAGAGAAATGCATCACGAAGTCACTAACATAAACCCCTAGACTGTGCGGAGAGGCCGGCGCGCACACCCAACAGCACGAGCGGCCCCGGGCTCGGAGACACCGCAGCCTGGCGGACAGGGCTCCCCCGACCCCCTCCCCGCGCCCGGGACCCGGCTGCACGCCCCGCGGGGACGCCGCCAAAGCTCGTTCCGGCCCCCCCACCGCTCGGCCCTGAAACCTGCCGCAGCCCGCGAGTCCCAGGGCCAGGGCTCCCCGCGGACAGAGAAGCGTCCGCGAGCGGGGAGAGCCCGCCGCCCGCCGCCCGCCGCGCCCCTGCCCCTGCGCCCGGCCGAGGGGCCGCGGCCTCCCTCCGTCCCTCCCCGCCCGGATGGCGCCCCCAACCCGCGCCCGCACCGGGGCCGCACTCACCGCGGGGCCGGGGCAGCACACGAGGAAACGGCGCGACGGCCGGCGGCCTCCGTGAATCCGAACGGCGGCTGCCTCCGGAGATGCGGCCGGCCGGCTCGGCTCCGGCGTCCCCAGCCCCGCCCAGGCGGAGCACGCGCTGACGCACGCTGACGTCACCGCCGCGCCAAGGCGCCAAGAGTTTGCGTCAGAGAGCGGCCGGACGCGCCTTCTTCGGCGGGCGGTAGCCGGCCAGTAGCCGGCCCTGCGGCCGTGTTTCTCCGTTCGCGCCTCACACCCTCTTGAGGCGCCGTGGCCCGCGCCGAGCCGCGGGGTCGGACCGTCGGGCAGCCGGCGGAATCCCTGCGGCGCGGCGTCGGCGTCTGCGCCGTGGCGCCTGCGCGTGAGGATGGCGCCGGCCCGGTGGCGGCCGGACGCTAATTAAAGTTTAATTACAGTCTGGACTTTGTAATGTCTTGGGAGTGATCGCTCAGTGTGTGTTCTGTGTTTAGCCTGCCGGCTTCCGTCCTGCGGACGCGGAGCGGGCTGTGCGCCGCGCGGTTGAGCCGCAGAGCCGGCCGCGGGTTCGCTGTCGGCGCCGCGGTGTCCTCTCGGGGACTCCGGGGGCACATTCCCATCACGTCCCGACGGCAGGCCGCTTGGGGCGGCAGCCAGGGGAATTCCGGGAGCCCGAGCCGTTTCCCGTCGCGTCCCCTCCGCACAGCCGCGCGGCTCGGCCTCCGACACCGAGGCTCGGCGTCCGCGGCGGCTGGGGGCAGGGCCGCGGCTCCCGTGACTCAACACTTCCGAACCTGCACGCATGCGCTCTCCGGGCCGTTCTCGGAAAGCCGCGGCGCCTTCCGTGTAGACGTGGGGAAACACGCTGCGAGAGTTGTTCGTTCTGAAGGCAGGGCTGGTTCTCCTTTTCAGTTCTTGTCCTGACCGGAGAAGTCAGATCACGAGTGGACTTCCGCATAGGGAAGATTTCACACTGCAGAAACGCGACGCCTTAAGGACTTCTCCCAAAAAGTATGCGGTAACGTTCAGGTACAAGAAACACCGCTGTTTCACGTTCAGTCTTGTGTAACCTCGTGGTTTGGTGTTAATTATTGAGTTTGTCTTCTTCGTATTTCCAGCGTGGAGTTGCTGGTGATTTTTAAACATAGGACGTATATTTCCGCGGAGGTTGCCATTCTAATACTTTCACATTTATGTAGAAAATACAGGATCCGAGACAATTTTGAGGAAGAATAGGATTGAAGGGACTTGTGCACCAGATACCAACTTACATGATGAAGCCACGGTAACTAAGAGTATTAGCGCACAGATGGACGACCCAAGCCACAGGGTTGAGAGCCCAGGAAAAAACCTCTGTACATATCACGGATATGAACTTGATGGAATCTTGGTGTTACATATTAGTGAGAAAAGGATTAACTGGTCAGTAAGTAGTGCTCAACAAAGAGTGACTCCAAAGGAAAATAAAATCAGACTGTGACCTATTAAAAAACCACTTAAAGAAATTCCGTGGGTAAAAGCCCTGAAAGTGAACAGCCATCATTATGAATCTGGGGATTAAACATATTTTGTGACTTGTAATCCACTGCAGTTCTCGTCATTATTGGTGCTGCAGGGTTCAAAACAGCTTTTCCTCTGCCCTTCCGGGTTCTTGGCTGAGACACCACTGAAGTCCAAAGCTTAACCAGAGAAACACAAGCACAAGTTTAATCACATGTATGGCTTGTGCGTACCACGGGAGAGACCAGAATACTGCACAGCTCCTTGGAATGGCCTGGGCCATCACCCTGAACTCCATCTTCAGCTAAAGACAGAAGATATTGGGGGTGGAGAGTCAGTTATGGGAAGTTACCAGAAAAGCACAGTAAACAAGGGTAAAACTGCCATACAGATTTAAGTCCTTGTCTTCTCCATTGATAAGAATTTCTAGAGATTTGGCCATCCCCTTCTTCCTGGTACAGCCAAGACACCCTTACAAATGGGGGTTTCCCTTATTATAGAAACATCTCTTAGAAAAAGGCAACTTCTACTCAGTTTCCAGAGTTTATTCTGTGACTTAAAAATAACCAAGTCAAGGGCACCTGGGTGGCTCAGTCAGTGAAGCGTCTGCCTTCGGCTCAGGTCATGATCCCAGAGTCCCAGGATCGAGTCCTGTATCAGGCTCCCTGCTCAGCGGGGAGTCTGCTTCTCCCTCTGCCCCTCACCCTGCTTGTGCTCTCGCTCTTTCTCAAATAAATAAATAAAATCTTTAAAAAATAATAACCAGCTCAACATAATTATAATGTCAAAGAGGCACATTTAGGGTGGGCAAAATTCTACTCTTCAGTGCTTAGGGGTTATCTTAGGCAAATGGAGTGTATTCACATTGGCTCCTGCATCCTTTTGACACGGCCCTAGCAGCCTTTGCTGGCCAGGCTGCTTTTGTATAGGGCTTACCTCATACCTGTAAGAGGTATTTGCTCAAAGTGCCCCGAACCATTTAGTGGGAAATGGTATTTAAAAACCATACATCTGAATGTTTGTGGTGCTGATTCTTCTTGAGTTGTAATGTTTTTATAACCTGTTTCCTGAAG
Organism: Ursus arctos; assembly: GCF_023065955.2. Classification (NCBI taxonomy): domain Eukaryota; kingdom Metazoa; phylum Chordata; class Mammalia; order Carnivora; family Ursidae; genus Ursus; species Ursus arctos. The sequence goes on along the minus strand of NW_026622897.1, from coordinate 691,230 downwards.
AGAGCTGGGTAATATGGTCTTGTTTGGGTTTTTTTTTTTTATTTGAATAAAATGCACCATGAATCTCACCTTGAATTCCAATTCAGGAATTCAAGGTTTTATTTAATCTCATTGATCATATATCCCTCCCTCCCTTCACACTGAAAAATCTTCATTCTACTCCCTTCTTGCTGCACTGGTAATGATTTAAACATTTTTTTATGGTTCATTTTTTTCATTTTTAAATTGCAGTTTATCATATATTAATCCATATCTCCCTTTTTTTAGAGAAATAGTAGCATGCTTTTTTCCCTCCTTTTTTCACTTAGTAATAAATTCTGGAGATCACTCAATACCGGCATATAGAGAGAGAGACCTCATTTCTGCCCAGTACTCGGTTGTGTGAAGGTGCCATAACACACTCGGCTAGTATCATAACGTATTCAAATACTCCTCACTGATGAACGTCTGGGTGGTTTCCAGTCTTTTGCTATTACACATAGCACTGTAATGAATAATCAGGGACATACATCTTATTTTTAGACCTATTCCCAGAAGTCGGACTATTGGTCAAATGGCAAAAGCACATGTAATTTTGCCAGCTATGGCCAAATACCCCTCGCCATCTGTAGGGCTGTTAGCGTTTTGCAGCCCGGGCTGTAGTGGTTCCTTTTTTCAACACAGCTTCACCAGGGGAGTATGCTGGCAGACTTTCAGATGTTTGCCACTCGTTAGATAAACAGTATTTCAGTGTAAGTCTACTGTTATTGCTCTATTATGAATGAGGTTGAACATCTTTTCATATGTATCAGCTGTATATGTAACATTTTATTTTTTAAAATTAAGTATACAAGAAGGTTAGGACTGATTCTGTGGTATTGCTAAAGAAGAAACTATTCTGACACTTGTTGAAATGTCGACCGTGAAGGCAGACTTGACTTGGGACAGTTGCAATAATGCATTGCAACAGGGAGACAGCAGGCTGGCCTCTGGATACAGCAAAGGCTTCTGAGCACTAACAGCCAACCAGCAGAATGAGGGGTCCGGGGGGCATGAAATGACTTAGCAGAGTCGTCGAGGGCAGGGGGGATCTTGCTGAAGCAGGCCAGGGGCTCACTCGTCAACGGTGGGGGATGCAGAATGTAGTCAGAGATCCAGAGTGGGGACATTCTCAGTAAGCATCCTTAGCAGGACTCTTGCTAAGACGGGGACGGCAGGCAGAAGATGGGGCCTGGGGGCCTAGGTGGGATGGAGAGCGTGCTGATGTCAATCTGTATAACGAACCTCCCCCAAGTTTGCTGAGCTGCTCCCGCTAACCTTCCCAGAACTGGCCTCACCGCACCTTTTTCTTTTGTCTTCAGCTGTGGCTCAGGCCCCGTCAGGAGGCAACTCGCTTCTCCCTCACCTCTCCCGTGTATGCGTCAACGACACAGGCTGAACCTGTCTCTTGCTCTTGTTAGTGTCTCCGTCAAGAACTCAGGAGGGTAGAGGGAAGATTACTTTTTTTTGCCTACGTCAGTACGTATGTAGGGAAGGTTCTGCAGTTGGGTCTTGTATGTTAGCCGGGACAAAGATAGCGTAACGAGAGAAACGGAAGCTTATTAAAACGTGCGTCACACACGTACAGAAGACAGCCCTCGGTGCTGACGGAGCCACAGAGGCCCGTAGAACTGGGGTTTAAATCCCAACAAAGGAAACGAGGTTTGGGGCTGCTGGGTGAGAGAGGAAAGGCAGAGGAAAATGGCCGGGGAAGGAGGGTAAGCAGGAGTTCTGTAGGACCCGCGTATTGCAGACTGAAGCCCGTGCCTTAGGCAGTGCTAGGCGCCGGGTCCTCCTCTTCCCGATACTTCAGAGGCAGACATCTCTACAGATAGAAATTCACTCTGTAAATACAAATTTCCTCTCGGGAAAGAAAAGCCTGCGCCCTGTTTTTACAGCTCTTCCTGCCTGTGATGGTTCTCCAGGGCCTTCAGCTCCGAATAATCCACATACCAAAGAGACACGTTTTTGAGGGGGGACATTCTGGTGCCGCTAAGTACGCGGACGAAATGCATACTTTCCCGAATTCTTGAAGTGCTTCATTAAAAAGAATAAACAGAACCCAGCACATAAGACCTGGGACGTGTGGGCCCCACCACGCCTCCTTCCTCCCACTTTCAGTTACTTAGAAGCATTCTGAGCATTATCTCTCCATCCATTTTTTTAGAAATCACTTTATATTTCTGTCTTAAGACTTTAATATATAAAAGCTTTTCATTACGGTTTTGGAACTACAGGAATCTGAAAACCCACTTGATTTAATGAGCCTATTTTACACAGGAGGACTTGACCACAATGACTGCAGAAGAGACTTCTAGAGCTATCTCGTGGAGAAACTGAATGTTCATGACACCTTTAAAATTGGGTTGTCTGTATCAAAATCAGATTTTCTAAATTTCAGAAACATTTAAAAACTTAATAAGTAAACTTTAATCCTTTCACATGAATTAAAATCTCAGCAGCTCCCATTTCAAAAATCAATGCGTTAAAAGGATGATAAAGGTGCTCTATTTGTGGGTTAAAGGGGGCCCCTGTATATTGGCCGCATACCATTTACTTCTTCACAGGAGGCTGGGACCATTGGCTCAAAAGCTTGCCTGTGCCAGACTCAAAATTTCACACTTCTAATTGCTTTAAATACATCCCCAATAACCACATTTTGCGCCGCTTAGAGCCCGTCTGCTTTGCATACACAGCATTTGCTAGCTAAAGACGAACCCTAGGCCATAAAGGCCCCCAAGCTGCGGCTGCTGCCCGTCCTCACTCCCTGGCTCAGACGCCCCATCCAGGGGCAGTGCGACATCACCTAGACGTGTGAGCTTCCGCTCTGCCTCTCTCGCCTGGGAGTTCCCTGGACCCCGCCCCCTCCAGCGGTGGTCCCACAGCTCCTTCTGCAAGGTCTCCTGCTGGGAGGGTCTTACCCTTGCGTGGAAGTGACAAACACCACTAAAATAACGTTCGGGTGGAGTGAGGCTGCCACAGGTGATCAGCCCCCACATCCTCCCGGAACTCATCCCAGAAGGAACCACAGTCCTAAGGAAAAGCCTTACGAGTGGAGAAAGACCGTCCGTCACCTGCAGGTGAGTGCGAGGCAAAGGGGACCTTGCTCTCTCTGCATTTCCTGACAAGGAGACATAAAAGGTTTCTAGGATCCCGAAAGCTGATGCAGGTGCAGGAAAGGCTGTTCCTGTGGTTCCCAGACGGCAAACACGTGAGGGATCCCGACAGCTGAGTCCGTAGAATGATTGGAAAGCCTTGAACATGTGCAATAAATAAACAAAACTTTAGCTGACTTAGTTCAATGCTCCCCATGCCCAAGGTAAACGAGATTACGTAAATACTGAAACCATGGACGTTTTAAAAGACAGCTTAAAATCACTCTGATCTTTGCAATCTATGCCGCGTGTCACAATGCATTAGATTTGGGCTTAATCTCTGCTGCTTTTGAGTTCTACGGCTGTGGGAAACAAAGGCAGAAGGAAATGTAGACAGAATGAAATGCCCTTAAGACCTGCAGCCCATTGACGAATGCTGGAGGCAGGCAGGGTGTGACCTTCTTCCGGGAGCTCCCAAACTTAACGTTAATGCTTTTCTAGAGGAAAAACTACCTTAGCTTGACAACAGCCTGGCCTCCAGGATCCTGAGGGGTTTCTTTAGCATTTGAAAATCCTTTTGGAAACTTCCCTTACCTTTACTTCCCCCAACCCCAAAGTATATAATCAGTTGCCCGTCACAATCCGGAACGGGATCCCTTTCTGCCCACGGGTCCCGTCCCTGTGCTTTAATAAAACTACCTTTTTGCACCAAAGATGCCTCAAGAATTCTTTCTTGGCTGTCGGCTCCGGACTCCACCAACATTCCAAAACTACACCCATATGGCCTGGAGCAAATCATTTAACTCATTCATTTAAGAAATATTTATGGAGTATCTATTGTTGATGAGGGAGCAGAAGGCTAGCTGAGGACAAAGCAGAAGCTAGCGCCGCCCCCCCATGTGATACGTGTGACATTCCTCAGGCACTCCTGCCTGCCCTGAGGGAAAACAAATGGTTCACTGTGAGAGATCACAGTCCTGCAGGACTGGAGTGTCCCTCAGTTTGCAACTGTCCTCGCTATTTACAAGAAAAAAGCTTTCTTATCAATAGCCTAACTTCCAGAGACCCATGACTCAGTTTCCTGAAGCCCTAACATCACCCTCCCCTCCACAAAATTGAGAGAGGCTGAGGCAGAAGAAAATGTAAATAAAGTTGAATTTCTTTTGAACCTACAGCCCATTGACAAGGACTTGTGACAGGAGGAATGTAACGTTCCTCCGGGAAACTCCCAACGGTCTTCACGTTCGTGCCCCATTAGAGGGACGAACAGCCTTGGCTGGACAGTAACCAGGCCTCCAGCCTCCTGAGAGTCTTTAGCACATAGGGCAGTCCTTCTGGACACCCCCTTTGTCCACCTCCCTGACTCCCAGTCTATACTCACCACTCCTCCAGACCCCAGAGCAGCAGCTCTCTCTGCCCATGGCTCCCGTTCCCGTGCTTTCATAAACCACCATTTTGCACCAGAGACGCCTCAAGAATTGCTTCTTGGTCGTCGGCTCCGGACTCCACCCCACAGAACCTCACCTAAATTTCACAACATCATCCCCTGGACATAAATGCTAAAACTGTCCTTGCCCAGGAGCTCACAGGCTAGCAGAAGAGACCAGTAAGCAAACCCTATGCAAGGCGAGAAGTCATCATAAAGTCAAGCACAGGGACAGTAAGGGAACAGGAGAAAAAATTTAACGCAGGAGGGGGTGTGGTTGGCAACAGGGCAGCTTCCTAAAGAAATAATATTTTATCGTGCATATTATCTTTGTGTGCACGCTCATGGGTCTCTAATGTCTCAAAGCAGTACGATTAAGAGCAATTATATTTATGTAGACCAGGGCTGCCCAATAGAAATGCAATGTCATCTACATAAGTAATTTTAAATTTCTAGCAACCATATTGGGTAAAAAGAAACAAGTGAAATTATTTTTAATACTGATAACAAGCCAACGTATCTGAAATATTATTTCAACATGCAATCAGTATAAGTTATTGAGATGTACTATTCTTCTGTATTAGGTCTTTGACATTTATTCTATATTTAATAGTTACCATACATCTCAATTCAGAGGAAGGTGCATCTCAAGTGCTCGGGAGCGTGGCTGGGGAATACCCTATCAGACCACACAAATCTGTTTTCCACCAGAATTCGCGCTATTTTCAAGTATGAAGACCTCTCAAAATATTTAGAGGATAACCACATTATAGTTTGACAGTTTTTAAAGATTTATTTATTTTAGAGAAAGAGAGCATGGGAGGAGGGACAGAGGGAGAGGAGAGAGAGAGAATGTCCAGCAGGCTCCACGCTGAGTGCAGAGCCCGACACGGGGCTCGATCCCAGGACCCTGAGATCCAGAACTGAGCCGAAATCGAGTCAGATGCTGAAGTGACTGAGTCACCGAGGTGCCCCTATAGTTTGACACTTTTAATATCCACTGGCTGATAAATCACTGAAAAAGTCCTTATGAATACATTTAACAATGCTTTTCCATGTATGGTTCTTTTGTATAAGAGTGTCTACTGTTAAGAAACAAAATTCAACCAAGTAAATCTGAAGATGTAATTGGTTTCATTAAAGGGTCATGAATTGGGCAGCATCCCTTCCAGAACACGGAGGGGAGCTCCGAGGGGCTGTACAAAATGGATGGTTTTACAGGAAGGAGGACGGGGTGAGAAAGTCATTAGCAAAAGGAAAGGATTGTTCCAGTGGGGGGAAGCTGGGGGTCTTATGCTGATGACCTCATCTTCCTTTGGGGGGTGGAGAGGGCCCAGGCGGCTGACTCAGTGGTGCTGGAGGGGAAGTTCCTGACTGACCGGTTAAGACTAGTTCCTGGGGGGCTGAAACTGCATGTTGGTTAGATATCCCGCCCTGTGTGGTTTCCTTTCTAACACTACATTTATTTGGAAAACGGTACAGTAGAGTATGGTGATGTATTGCACCGTATTACAATATGTTATGATGTCATATGCTGAAGCTACCTTGAACTGGATTTTGGCCTGACAAACTCTGTTGATCGCTACTCTGATGTCCTGCTGGCAGAATGACCACTGAAGGTTCCTAAGGTCTCCCAGGTTCTCCTCCTGCCTCTCACTCACCAGCTAGGAGACCTCAGGCCATACACTTAGCCTCTCTTAAGCTCGGTTTTGTGTCTTTACAAAACAAAAGCAGTGGGGCGCCTGGGGGGCTCAGTCTGTTGAGCCACCAACTCTTGGATTAGGCTCAGGTCCTGATCTCTGGGTCTGGAGATCGAGCCCTGCGTCCAGCTCTGTGCTCCGCAGGGAGTCTGCTTGGGGTTCTCTCTCTCTCCCTCTGCCCCTCCCCCTACTCAGGCGCTTGCACTTTCTTGATCAATAAATAAATCTTAAAAAACAAAAACAAGAGCAATATCTACTTAAGAACACTTGTCAAGCGTTCCAAGCAACGGGAGTGTAGTAACTCATTAAACCCTCGGCACGATCCTTGAGATGCTGTTATATCATCGGCGTTCCAACAGATGCACATAGAAGCACAGAGATGCTCAGTGATTAGCCCAAGGTCACTCAAGGTGACTCGGCGGTGATTTGAACCCTTCCTTAAACTGCAGTGCCTCTCAGCTAAGTCGTGTAGATGCCCAGTACACGAAGCTCCGGAAAGGTCCGCTCAGTATCACTATTACTATCAGGATTCTAATCCCTGTGTTGGTGCCTTTAAAAAGGCTCTTTCCGAGTCGAAATGCCTCGCTTCATCATGCAGAACACAGCCCCACAACCCACCCCGCACATGAATCTCTTTTTAATTGGGTTGAGCTTTCCTCTCTAAAAATACCTTTTGATAGCTAAAGGGCTGCAGTACTCAGCCCGTGATTCTGCATCTGAGTTCTGATTACCAACAGCGGCAATTCAGGAAGAAGGAAGCCCTCTCACACCCCACCCCTCCTCACAGGGAGTCGCAGGCTCAGGAAGGGCCTGTTCTCCGTCAGGCTCTGTGCTACCTGCCGGTCCTACGCTGGCAAACACAACACATGGTTCCGGGCGCCTGTGGGGCTCCGTCGGCGAAGCGCCTGCCCTTGCTCTCCTACTATCTCTGTCTCTCTCAAATAAATAAATAAATTCTTTAAAAAAACCCAAAAAACCAAAAACACATGGTTCTTGTTCTCATGGAAATGTTGACAATGGAGTATGACATTAATCTGTAAAAACAAATTGTGTTATACAGTGTCATAAAGAAAAAGAACAAAGAGGCCACTGGGAAGACAGTCTGAGGGACAATGTAGGTGGGGAAAGTCAGAGAACATCTCCCTCAGGAGGGGACATCTAGTGTAAGACCCGAAAAATGGATAGGAATTTTCCAGGTAAAGAGTGAAGGAAAGAACATTCCAGGCAAACACATGAAGCAAAAAAGCTTGCCACACTTAGAAAGTGTGGGATGTCGTAAGGGGAAAGGGGCAGAAAATGAGGCTGCAAACCACATGGGCCATGTGAGAGTCTGATAAGGAGAGGTGTGTTGTGCAATTTGAAAAAATACCTGTTGTTTGCCCGGTACAAAGTGGAAATGAGCTGTGACTCCTCGACTCCAGGAGTGGGCATGGGCACGGTTTTAAAAAGGAGGAAGACCGACTCCTTTCAAGGGTATTAGCGTTGCTTCTAAAAGACTGAATCCCTTCAACGTTCCGTCTGATAGTTTTGCCTGGAATTTACTTAGTAAATAGCCATGCGGTCTACTAGGACACTTAAGACATCAGGAGGTGAAGACGGTTGAAGGACGTTGACGGTGACGAAACAGGGACAGTAGCAACGAGCGTCAAGTTATCTCAGGAAGTGACAAGAGTGACGCGAGTGTCCTGAGCATGACCCAAGAGTGAAATCAAGCTCGGGGCGATGTTCTGAATTACAGCACTTATTACATATTGCATACTGAGGTTTAAACCATCTACCCAACACACGGGACTGAAGACCAGGTTGGATCGGGACAGAGGGGAATGAGGCTGGAGAGAATCGAATGAATTAATGCGGGTGACGCACTCCAGAACGCACACTGACCCGCCATTATTATCTACAGTGATTTGTCTTCCAAAATAGAATTTCAAGTTAACTAACACAGGGGAATAACAAAACCTGCGAGTCCGTGAGTTGGCAATGTTAGCCACGTGTTACCACAATGACCAATGGACAGGAGCTTCACGGTGCAGACGGCCAAATTAAAATATTACGTGTAATGTGCAGTAAGAACCAGATTTAAAAAAAAGAATGTTGCAAAAAGGGAATGTACTTTCTAAATATTCATCCTATAACAATGGTAGGTTACAAGTGACCTAAAGAATAAAGCAACGTTGCAATTAATCTAGCCGAGTGCCCAGGAGGAAACTGCTAGTCTACGGCCAGCCCCCGGAGTCTTTCTACAGAGAGGCAAGGTCAGCTGCACCCCAAAGGAGGAAGTCTCCCTGCGCCAAGAGATGGACCCTCTCGTCCCTGCTGGGTTCCTCACTTTTCTCTGTAGGACTCCAGCGGACGTCTAGAACTGCTTTAGACGATTGGCCTCTGCTTGTCCCCCAACAATATTCCCCATTACAGTGTTACTCCTGGTTTCAAAGCCCCAATAAGTCTACAGGAAACAAAGGACAGAGAATTACGAATCAGGCATGCTGAGTACCAAAAAGTAAGGCAAACAAGGAAATTTTGCTGCCCTGACGGTATAGAACGGGCTGTTGGATTCAGCCCAGGCTGCTAACACGTACACTGAGTCCCAGATTTCACAGCAAAGTGGTGAGAACAAAACGAGGACCTTTTCCTGACGGGTAGGGCAGGCATGAGACTCCCTGAATGAACAAGCCAGGGGTGTTTCCCCCTCCCCGGGATCGACAGTGTGACTGAAGAGGCATCTTCGAGAAAGGGATCGAAAGGTAGTTCAACGCCCGCGGGGTCTGAAGGAGGCTGGAGGCAGCCTGGGAGGGAGTTAACAGATACAGAAATAAGGAGTGTAAGAGCAAGAGTGACTTTGATGGCTTTATTAAAATGTTCATCACGGAATTCTTTACAAAGCACCAAGTGCCCAGAAAGTCATTCAACAAACAGCAAGACCTTCTCCATGCAGGACACGGATGGAGGAAGGCAGACCATCCGCGCTCCGGTTTCTCACTATGACTGCCGGGCCCTCAGAATCCCGAAGCTTCACTCAGGTCTGACTCAGCAGGGCTGATTCTGAGCCAGTTCCGTGCTCGCAGTGCTGTCCCTGCACACAGGGCGTGAGGGTTCAGACGCATATTTATGTATTTACATAAAACAGCTTTGAGTTGCAATAGATAAAACATCTTAAGGAAACCAACTACACAGAAGTCAAAATCACAATACGCTGAACCCATTAATTCAAAAGCGTAGACGTAGTTCGGGACCTTCTTCACGAAAGAAACGTGCGCACTATGCCCTTGACGGCAGCCCTGCAGATGGGACATCGCCGCAGGGACGGGGCGCAGTCTCGGCACACGACCAGGTGCCCACAAGGAATGAAGACGATGGAGACTTCTCTGTCCATGCACACTTTACACGTCCTCTCCTCCTGCAGCCTCCGCAGCTGCTCCTCCAGCGGCAGGTCTAACGAGAGAGGAGAACTCGTAAGGAAGGGCAGCCAAGCCAGGAAAATAAAACCCGTGCTTTCCACTGGTTTACATCGCTAATACTATTTTACCTGAGGCGCTCTCCGGGGGAAGGTACTTTCTGTCCTGTTGCTCTGCGGGAGAGACACAGAAAGTGTTGTTAATAACAACTACCGCTAACACGGAGCCTCAAAACAGGTCTTTTTAAACTAACAGCTTAGACTCCGCCCAAATGCTATAAAATAACCATCATAACGTCAATGCAACAAAAATCTTCGGTCTTTTTGGGCAAAATTTATAAATTAGATCGAATTATTTCCAGTAATCCCGAAGTATTGATAAGAGCCTATTTTCTTTTTTTTAACCGAGCGGCGTGGAACTTGAAGTTCCAGTGAGCTAACATAGGGCGTAACGCTGGTTTCAGGTGGGCAGGACCGCGACTCAACACTTCCGTGCGCCGCTGGTCACATTAATAGCGTATTTCCAATCAACCTAGAAGTGCCCCAGAGGAACCGTGCGGCACTCACCAAAGAAGCGCTTGTATAACACGGGGTCGGTTTCCTGTAGAGAGCTCTTAAACACGGCGACGGCCAGACCCCCCTTGGCCAGCACGGTATCGATCAGCTCCCTCGTGTGCGGACACGCGTGTGTCTTCTGCTGAAGCGCGCGGTGTTCCTGCTCATCAATCACTCTGGCGGCGAGCAGACGATCCAGGATCGGGGCCACGTCGGTCAAATGCCGGAAAAGCACCATTCTGTTCTTCCGGATCAATGATACGTCATCTTTATTAAAAGAAGAAGACAAACACAAACACGGTCCACCTCCGCTCAGACTTCCTTCCACGCGGACACGTAAGTCGAGTCACGACCAGCTGGCTCCGCGGGGCACTGCTAGGTGCGGCGGTCCCCGCGGCCGGTGTCAGGTCAGCACTCTGCGCCACGTGTCCCTGCACTGCACGTCCCCAGCGGCCCCCCGCGGGAGGGCCTAGTACCCCACCAGCACAGAGAGCGAGGCAAGCACACGCTGCAGGACACGCGGCGAGAAAAGGCAGCGGAGGCGGTCTGCGTCAGTCCGCGTCCCTGTGCAGGTCGCACGGCTGCTGCGCCTTCCACCCAGTCCAACTCAGAACCTGACAAAACGAAAACTCCGATTCAATCTAGTCAACTTGGGGAAAGGCGGAATCAAGAGATTCAAAAGACAGAAGGTTGATTTCTTAAATTATCATTCGCCTGTGAAATTTCTTCAAAATTCCAGTTTAAGATAAATTTTAATTATTTTCCCAAGTTAGACAAGATATTGCCATCACCCAAATCTTTTATAGTAAGTGGGGAAAGGCGCTGACAGCGTTTTACAGATTAAACCCTACTTGTCAGTGACGCCTTCCTGTCTACAGGGTCGTCATATTCTCCACCGAGATCCAGATTTCGTATCTATTGATAAAATATTTCATATTTTGAAATTCTGCAATTTTATTTTCTCCTTGGAATATGACATGTGAATCTAAGTTTATTCATTATTACACAATTTTACCATGATCCATAAGGCTCCTTCTATAAAATAACTAATGACGGAAGTTGGGCTGTCTAAAAAAAAACTATTCGGGGGGAGAGGACTGTTAGCTTTTAGAAACACTGACTCGCTCAAGTAATAGGACATAAAACTAGAACCATTTAATAAAAAAGTCAGGGCCAGAGATACCCATTTTGAAGATAACGGGCGCTCTGGGGCCCAGGATGGCGTCTGGCACCAAGTACACGCTCCGTAAGTAGCTGTGGAACGAACGAGAAGCAGGCGTCGGTGATCTAACCAGCAGGAGGAACGGAGACGCCATGGCCGAGGGCTAAGCACTGGGACCTGACGCACTCGGCTAAATCATCTGGGAGAGAAGTGGTGACACCAGAAAATTAACACAGAGTTCACACCTGATGTTGACAGATTCGCTTTTCCATCTAAGATTTCTTTTTCTTTTTTTTAAAGATGTATTTATTTATTGGGGGGGGGCAGGGGCAGAGGGACAAGCAGAGTCCCTGCTGAGCACGGAGCCCGACGCGGGGCTGGATCTCACAACCCTGCCTTCACGAGCTGAGCCACAATCAGTAGTCAGATGCTCAGCCCACTGCGCTGCCCACATGCCCCTAAGATTTATTCTTCTCATTACATTTAACTTCAACTAAAGTAATAAGTTCTCTCAAATTCTTAAGATCTCCCTTTTTTTTTTTTTAAAAGATTTTATTTATTTATGTGACAGAGAGAGACAGCCAGCGAGAGAGGGAACACAAGCAGGGGAAGTGGGAGAGGAAGAAGCAGGCTCCCAGCGGAGAAGCCCGATGTGGGACTCGATCCCAGAAAGCTGGGATCATGCCCTGAGCCAAAGGCAGCCGCTTAACGACTGCGCTACCCAGTCGCCCCTCTCTTTTTTTTTTTTTAAGATTTTATGTATTTGTCAGAGAGAGAGCGAGAGAGCACAAGCAAGGGGAGCGGGCAGTGGGAGAGGGAGAAGCAGGCTCCCCGCTGAGCAGGGAGCCAGATGCAGGACTCGATCCCAGGACCCTGGGATCATGACCTGAGCCGAAGGCACACACTTCCGACGGAGCCCTCCAGGCGCCCCAAGATTTCTAAAATTGTACTGCTAGTGGTTGCGGAAAAAGACTGATGTTGAAGTCACAGACGGTATTCCGGCTCATACGAGGTGAAGGCTTGAATTCACCTTGGAGGCATATTATTCTTGTGCCCTGGAAATAATACCCTAAATTGTCTCTTTATTTACACGCCTGTCAAGAAATTACTTACCAGATGTTCTTGGGAAACTGTAAAGTCATCAGTAACCTAAATGGAAATATTTTCATTCACTCATCAAACTATATTTCTTGAGCACAGAGCACCCGCAGACATGACAGGGAGCAGGGATGCGGCAAGGTCTTTGTGACGATGCCAATTACTGTATACCATCGACTGAGTCATCTCTGCAGACTGTTGATTTTCTTTGAAAGAAATACAAACGTTTCATAGCTAGGGTCTACGAACAACTGTGGGTCTTCTCTCCTTTGAAAGATGATGACCGACAGCTGAGATGGGGAAGACCACTGCAAGGATGGAAGACGAGCCTGGGCTCCGTCGCTGCCGTGCTGCTGGTCTGCAGAACTGCGTAATTCACACTCTGGTGAAGACGGGATCAGACGTGCTTGCCCAGGTTGGCCAGAGGACAAACCCACTCAGGGGCAGGCTTCTTCAAGCCTGGAGTGGACAATCTGCCCATCATCCTGGGCAGAAACAAAAATAAGGGGCAAACTCTTTTCCCTTTCTGGGCTTTGGGTGTCGGGGCGTGAGCTCTCATACGGGACGACACGCTGGGGACGATCCTAGTCATTTATGTAAAATGGCCGGAGCCACACAGAGAAGAAACCGAACAGAACTAGGCAGACAGATTCATGAGGATGGGCGTAGGGGGACCAAGAGGGGCCCAAACGGCTAGAGCTGCCACCTGCCAGCCGTGATGCGACCTCTTCCATTATCCCTAAGTCTCCAGTAAGAGCCTGTGAAGAACTGCCGTCTACTCTCACCGTTGGAAAGACTTACGGGTCTGGTCCACGCCTGGCAAAGAGCAGCAGCACAGGGTGAACATTTCTGTCTGTCTAGGTCAGAGTGGGGACAGCGTTCAGAGTGACCAGATGGGAATGGACGTGCTCAGAGGAGACAGTCTCTGTGAAGGGCCACAGAGCAGAGGCTACACAGTGGCAGACAAGGCGTGGAGGGACGTGGCCACCTTGTCTTGAGAGAACGTGCAACAGTGTCCTCACCCTCCCCTCAAGAACAGAAGGGCGCCCTGAAGGGGAGCTCAGTTCCTGTGTGTCAGGCAGGAAACGTAACCATAATCCGTACATCATGACGTGTCATTAATGCTACAATCATGTCACTGGGCTGAGACTCTCTGTGACGCTAATATTAAAATAACTGTCCCTGGTCCCACCCCGATTTACAGCGAAGGGGAGTGAGCGTGGGATCACAAGCCATGAATGATTATGTACCAAGTCAACCACCCAGAGGAAAGGTACAAATTAAGCACATGCTTTCACTCAACACACACATTTTCAATCAACTAATGAGCAATTCAAATACATTATAACGTAAAAAATTTCCAGAATCCAAATTGAGAACACCGAACATAACACCTGATTGCCCTAACAAGCAGGTTTTCTGTGACTGACGCACGGTGACGTGACACCTGCACGGTGACATCACCCCTGCACAGTGAATCACATTCACATGGTGACATCACACCTGCATGGTGACATCACACCCGCACAGAGACAGACACTGGTCAGTACAGGTACGTACCTGATTCTCTGTTCTCAGCTGCTCTTTCTTTCTCCTCTTCCCTTATTTCGTCTTCCGCATGAAGCAAATCAGACACGATCTCGTTGACGGTTCTGTAGTTGTCCCCGGTGGTCAGGATCTTACTCTGCACCGTCTGCCTCACCAGGCTTCTACTGAAGCCCATCTCCAGGGCGGCCATCACCACGGGGGTGTTCATCATGACGGCGTCTTCCGAAGAACTTTCTCCAGGTCCAAAATGGACAACTACACGAGATAAAGAAATTAACACATGTTGGGAGAGTCTGTGTATCTTTGGAATTGAAAGGTATTACAGTTTCGAACACGTAAAGCCCAGAAAGCGTATCGGGATTGTTTTGTACTAACTTAGTTGAATTTAAAATCACGACGCACAGGTTCAGTCGCTGAAATAAGAACGTGGACTATTGCACTGCGATACAAAATACGCATTATCTGGCACAACCGCGAGTGGAGGAAGGAACAGAATGTTGGCAGTCCCGTCCACCAAGCATTCTTTCCCCCCCAGAACAAATGAGCCTTCTATCGAGTACATGTCACGTATTTTTCAAAGAGGCCACTGTCCTCCCTCACCCCATCCCTGCAGGGCCGCCCACGGCGCCTCCCCTGTCCATTCCTTCTCGGCACCGCCACCAGAGAACCGCCTCATCATCGCAACCCCGACTGTGTCGCCCTCCCTCTGAAATCCCAGCAACAGCTCCACTGTTCTCACAAACGCTCGGCTGTGGCTCCCGAGACAGCACCCAGTCTGGGCTCCGCTCGCCCCTTCAGACTCCCCTTCTGTCCCTTTCTCGTTCACACATGACGTTCGAGCCGGGAAGTCACAAACTGATGGCCCTCGGGTCAAACTCTGCCCGCAGTGCCCGTCGCTCTGACAGCGGCCTGCCTCCTCCGTTTGCCCGTTCGCAAATCCCACTCCGGCCATACACAATTTTGTTCAGTTCTGCAAATGGGCCTGTTCCCTTTTGTCCCTGAAGACTTCCACGCACTGCTCTTTCTGCCTATGATATTCGTTTTCCCCCTTTGTCACCTGGTTAACTCCCACTCTCCTCCTCGATTCTGTGCTGAGGCGAATACTTCCTCTGAAACGCCCTTCTCTTCTTCCAAAGTCAGGGCGCACGGCCCCTCATCGCTCCCACTGCACAGCACCCTTTACTCTTCTGACCATATTCCTTCCTCCTACCCGCATGCCTGCCTGTATCCCCTGGACTGTTCGCTCACCAGAGCAGGAGTTCTGTTTACCCTGTTCTGTATTCTTTCCTCCGAATAGCAGACACACGATAAATATTTATGGAAACACTAGTTAACGGAGTAGAACAGCTTGTTCGAATCCTGGCTCCATCACCTGTTAGGGTGAGCTTCAAAAGACAGATCGTTGAACCTCTCTGAGCCGCAGGGTCCCTGATGAGGAATGCGAATAGTTTCTACCCTCTTCGTTTTATAGAAGACTATGTGAGTGAGGCGATGTCCCAGTGCCCGTGTCCCCGCAGGTCTGAGAACAAGGGTGGGGCTGCGCGCACGCCGGCTATTAAAACTACAGATACTCAGGTCCCGTCCTTAGCTGCCACGGCTCAGTACAGCAGGCTTAAGGTAGAGACCAGAAATCTGGTTCCTTGGGCAATTACGATGCACACTGAAGACTGAGAAATGCCAGCTTGATGCATCTGAGAGCACATCAGCTTTCAATCTCCACCCGACCAACGGTTCCATTTAGATGCAGTAATTATTGTCATTATACGTACTTGGTGACTCAGAATTTTCATCTTCTGTGTTGTCTGAAGTAGATAACAGCTGCAGGAAAAAAAAGTTTATAAATTAAAATATAAGTCTTAGCCTGTCCGTTACAATATAAATGAGTCAAGAAATCTATTCAATTTATTGCAAACTGACTTGCTTACAGGCAAAATGATTTTTTTATCTTGAAAGCAATATTTCATTTACCTAAGTTATTCTCTACACCATGAACTATTCTTCACAGAGTCTATATTCATGAAGGCAAGAAAGGGCTACACCTTCTCAGTGATCTGTGAGACAATCATTGTTTGCATTTCATCCCCAACATCTTAAAATTCCTGGGTCCTCCTTTGGGATAGGTTGGACCCTTTATCAGTTCTACTGATGGTGGCTAAAAAGTGTTTGACCCTCAAACTATTATATACGTTCTTATCTGCCTCTCCAGGAAGATTACTTCCCAGTCGGCGCTGTGACTATCTCCTGCCACTCCCTTCTGGCCTGCCAAGTGTCTACTAAAGAAACCTTTGCCAGACGTATGGGGTTTCCCTTTGATGTAACCGTCTTTTTTCTCCTCGCTTTTAAGATTCTCTCTTTGGCACTACTTTCGCCATTTTAATTACTGTGTATCTTGGTGTGGGCCTCCTTGGGTTGGTTTTCTTGGGGGCTCTCTCTGCCTCCTGGATCTGGATGTCTGTTTCCTTCCCCAGATTCAGGAAGTTTTCAGCTATTAATTCTTCAAATAAATGTTCTGCCCCCTTTTCTCTCTTTTCTTCTTCTGGGATCCATATAATGCGAATATCGTGATGCTTGATGGAGTCGCTGACTTCCCTACGTCTATTCTCACTTTGCATAATTTTTTCCTCTCTCCTGCTCAGCTTGGTAACTTCCCATCACTGTCTTCTGGCTCACTGATTCGTTCCTCTGCTTCTCCCAGCCTGTTGCTCATTTCATCAACAGTGTTTCCCATTTATCTCTGCATAACAAGGCTCACTCATGTCTTTCTCAAGTCCAGTGAGTATCCTTACAAAAACTGCTCTGAATTCTCCATCAGGCATGTCACTTATCTCTGATTCACTTGGGTCTCTGGCTGTGGTTTTGTCCTGTTCTTTTGCTTGGGACGTATTCCTCTGTTTCCTCATCGTGTCTAACTCTGTGTCTGTTTCTCTGTGTTAGGAAGTCAGCTGTGTCTTCTGCTCTTGAAAGTGGTGTCCTTATGAAGAAGAGGTCCCGGAATGCCCCACGGTGCAGCATCCCCCATGCCCCAGAACCTGGCACTTCAGGGCCGTCTCCCATGTGTGCTGTGCGTGCCCCACTGCCGTGGCTGAGCCAACGTGCCTTCATTCCAGCCATTTGCAGAGGCTGTCCTTGCCTGTCGTGAGCAGGGTTTTGCCCCTGTGTTATTTGTGGGCCTGTCTGGGGCCACCTTGGGCTTGAGTTGAGTCAGACCAGGCGTTCTCCACAGAAGCAGTAGCCCCGAACCACAGGGCACTTTCTCTGTGTTGCTCCTGAGAAGCTTTCACTGGTGGGCGGAGCTGCAGGCCGACCAGCTGTCTGCTCTCAGCCCACTGCTAGGGATGTGGTGGGACCGGTGCTGCGCACAGCCAGACTTGCAGCCCCGGTTTGGAGCAGCTCCAGCCAAGACTGCGTCAGATGGAGTGGATCCTCAAAGCACAAGACGCGGTGTTAGCAAGGTTTGTGCCCATCTTCTGGCTGGAGGGGACCCCGGCACCAGGACCGCGGCAGGCCTGGCAGAGGCTAAGCAAGCAAGGTAGAGAGGGTCGGCACCACCCTGGCTCCCACAGGTGGCCGTGTGTCCATGCTGAGGGGCAGAGGTGGGAATCGGAGCCTGCCAGCTACTCTGCTCCTGGAGAGTCCCTCGATGAACTCAGATTGTGACTAACTCTGCCTCCCATTGCCCCAGGTGCTTTTCAACCTGCTCTTTCTTACACAGCGTCTGCACGGGCTGTTTGTTGTGCCAGTCTTTAATGGCAGGGACTCACTTTCCTCTCACCCACCAGCTGTCCCAGAGCCGAGCCTGCTGATGTTTAAAACTCCAGTTTTCAGTCCTGCTGGTTGTGAGAACTCACAGAATTTGGGCCCTCTGGTCTTCAGAGCCAAATGTTCTGGGGATTCGTCTTCCCCGTATGGGCCCCTGGAGTGAGGCTGTGTTTCTCTCCCCCTCAGAGCCCGTGGCTCCCTCCCCCCCACAGATGGCCCATGGTCTACTTAGCTGCCCACAGACTCTCCGCCCTCCTGCCCTCTTTGATGTGGCCTCTCCTCTGTATTTAGTTGTGGAGTCTGCCAGCCTCCAAGTCGTTCTCTGGGTTATTTACACTGATGTGGGTGTTATCTAGTTGTAGCCATGGGACAGACAAAATGAGCTTAGGGTCCTCCTATGCCACCATCTTCCCAGCAATCTCTGTCCAGGAAGATTCGAAGGAGCAATAAAATCCTCTTTCTCAAGTTTTTCAAACAAAAATTTGTATTTTAAATGCTAACATCCCTGCCAATTTTCCCCCAAATAATTTAATTTATTGCAACCTTATTACAGAAATACGTAGAGCCATACCTTAAATATCATTTTTCAGGAGGTCTCTAATTCTGAATCTGTTTTTATCCAAAGAATAGTTTTTAGATCATGTTGGGTATTTTTAAAAATGAAATGTATTTTTAAAGCAACTCTTTTTTTTTACTAAAGTACTACTCTCTGTAATTATCAGAAATTAATTTATCTGTTATTAACCGATGATCTAAAAACACCATCCCTACCTGTTCAAGTAGATGAGGGTAACTGGCTTGAATCTGACGGATGAACTCTTGTCCTTTGATGCGTATCAAGTACTCGCACCTAAATGTAGACAAAATCCAGTTTGAGGGGTTATTTTAACCCCACCATCTGCAGCCTGTTAAATATTTCGAGTGAACATGAGCATATATATAACCCTTGGCACTCATTGCGCATCCTGCAGTACAGGCGAGATGCCGCAAGAGAGACAGACGGCATGTGGTGCTCTCCCCGGCGGGAGCTACAAGGGTCACGAGGCTCCCAGTCTCCGGGGTGCGAGGAAGGCTGGCTCAGCTCGGAGCTCCCGGCTGCTCGCTCAGAAGTTCAAAGATCGCTGCAGACTCTGAACACTGAGAACAGAGCCAAGGAGACGGGTAGAAAGCTCTCTTATAAACGACACTGTTCATACCTAAGGTTTGTAGGTTTAAAAGTTCCCACTCAACAAAGAGGGACGTGAGAAATAACGAGGAAGGTGAACACGTTTTCTAACTAAGTCAGATCCTCACGAGTTCGGCAATTCCTAGATAACGCACATCCCGGTCGAACTCAAGCACAAACGAACCCCACACACCGCCAAAGCAAACTCACCCTCCCTTATATGGAGCCACGAAACTACCGCCGTGGAAGGCTCCCAGCACTGTTCACAAACACCTGGCTAAGGTTCTCTTCATAACCTCCGTAACTTGAAATCTAAATATGTGGGGCGTGTAAAAGTGCTCTCAACAGAGTATTATACTAAAAACTTAGGTAAGGAGCATAAGTCAGGATACCGAATTTAGTAAGCAACATTAGAAACACTACAAGTTTTGACTGTGAAAAGTATAGTCAGAAGCCACCTGATTTCAACACAAAAAGGAGAGTGTAAATAATCAGAAGTGTAAGGATTGACAACAAAACGTTCTGTCGCGATGAGAGCCCATGAGCCGGGCCTCTATTTACCGTAACCACCCTATTTAACACCGCGACTGGCGTGGTGCCTCTGATTCATCTGACCCGGCTCCATTTTTTCTCTCTATCCATAGTACCTACTACCTTCCGACATGCGACGTAACTCACTTCTTAAGTTTTTATTAATTGACTGCCTCTCTCGCTATTAAGTTAACGTATGAGACCAAGGATCTTGCTTTTGTTCAACTGAGTGTTTTAACCACGGGAACAGTGCCTGGCAATAGACAATTAATATTAAATGTTGAATGAATGGAAACATGGCCAAGAAATAAGACTGAACAAAGTCTCAACACAGTCTATATAATATCTAATTCATGTAATATTATATATATTTATCTGTATATGTACATATGCATGAAGAGAGTCTGCAAGGATATTCACTAAAATGGTAATTGGTCCTCTTTATTTTTTTTCAAATGTTAAAATAACTTCATTTTTTAAAATTTAAATTCAATTAATTAACAGATAACGTATTATTAGTTTCAGAGGTAGAGGTCAGTGATTCATTAGTTGTAGTAACACCCAGATGCTCATTACACCACGTGCCCTCCTTAGTGCCCATCCCCCAGTTACCCCATCCCCCCCTCCCATCCAGCAACCCTCAGTCTGTTTCCTATGATTAAGAGTCTCTCATGGTTTGTCTCCCTCTGATTTTGTCTTGTTTTATTATTTTCCCTTCGCTTCCCCTATGATCCTCTGTATTGTTACTTAAATTCCACATGAGTGAGATCATATGATAACTGTCTTTCTCTGATTGATTTATTTTCCTTAGCCTAATACCCTCTAGTTCCGTCCACGTCATTGCAAATGCCAAGATTTTGGTTTTTTATTGCTGAGTAATATTCCATTGTGTATAGAACCACACCCCGTTTATCCATTCATCAACTGGTCCTCTTTAGATAGTGAGATTTCTGGCCACTTACATTTTTTTCTCTGTACTTTTCTACAATGTGTGATTTTGGTTTTATAATGAACATATATTATTTTAAAACAGATATATATTTTTTCGTTATACACAAAAACCCTAAGCGTGTAACCTTTCACCAAAACAGTAGTTATTTTTCCAGGTAATCCATCCTAAATTTATTCACAAGTGCGTTTTTCAAACAAAGAGTAAAACAGCGGCTGCTTCTAAGGTGAACACATATAACCCATCTCCTAACAACCACAAACATTTGCACGGAGAGTTTCAAAACGGTTACCTTGGAAACCACTTGGCGTGCTCCACCCATGGGTCGTCTCCAGACTCCCAACACCGCAGTCCACCGTCACAGCAAAAGCATTTGACATCGTCACTGTGACCTAAAATTAATTTTGGACCAGAACTTATGAGCTCTTACAACGCGCCCATTCCCACCGCGTCGAGTAAGGCTGGGCCCCACTTCCCGGGCACGGAGCGGAGGCGTCTTACCCGCGTAGTAGAAGCCGGCGGTGGCGAGCTGCTCGGGGTGGACCGGGACGCGGGCGGGCCAGCTGCAGAAGGTTCTCAGGCGGGCCGCGTGGGTCTGCATGCTCAGGTTGCACGCGGTGTACCTCAGGGCGTCCTGGAGCTGGCTCTCCACGAATGGGCAGTCCGGGAAGTGTCGCAGGTGCTCCGACAGAGCGCTGTCGTTGGGCTCCCAGTTGCTCAGCTTCCCACCGCAGGCGAAGCAGGCCACTCTGTCCCCAGGTCCCACGTAGTAGAAGCCGGCTCTTGCCAGCTCCGGAGCCCGCGGGGAGGTCAGGGGCCACGTCCGGAAGGTGAGTAACCGGTCTTCCACGGTTCTCACGGCACCCGCACAGGCGCTGGGCCTCCAGGGAGCGAGCTCCTGATTCGCCCTGCAGTTCCCAGGGTCCGACGGGAAGCTGGAGTAAGACCCACTGAAGTAGCCCGTGTTTTGCAAGCTGGGAGGCAGGGGGTGTGTGGAATTTGCTCCTGAGGGAGGCGGCGGCGGCGAGCTGGGTCCCGACACGCTGGCCGAGCTGAGATTCCGAACGAAAGCGCAGCTGGGGTACAGCGTTCTGTGCTTGTCCGCCGGGCGGTCTCCGGGTTTCCAGTTGTCCAGCATCAGGCCACAGCAGAAGCACCTGACCTTGTCCTTCACCCCCGTGTAGTAAAAGCCTGCGCGCGCCAGACTCCTCTCAGAGACCGGAACGCCGGCGGGGAGCGCCGAGAACGTGGCCATGCGGTACAGCTCGCACGAAAGGTCGTACCTCAGCTCAGACACGGGGGTGCAGCTCGGCAGGCTGGACGAGAGCTGGCTCCCCTGTGCTACGTTCATGGTGAGGTGGACGGGGGAAAAGGGACTAGCCTGTCTCTGGGGAGGTAGTTTTGTGCACGCTCCTGACTTCGGTTAGCTCTAATACTAGGTGGGGCACCCACGCCGCACGTCTCTAGCCCTTCTCGCCCTGGGTTTCGGGTCGGCAGGCGGACGGGCCGAGCTCCGCACGGACACGTCGTAAGGGACAAGGCCGTACAGACACCTTTGCAGAATCTCTACACGTAGGGTGTACGCAGGGGGTACCCTGCCCCTCGTAGCGAGACCAAACCCTTGGTGAAAGCGCGGAGCACTCTGGGTCATCAGAGGCCACCCCGTGTCCGGGCCCCGCAGGTCCGGGGCAGCGGCACTCAGCCGGCCTGCAGGTGGGACGTGGGGCGTACGCAGGGAGCCTGTCCACCCGGCGGAAAGTGGCTCTGTACGTGCTCCACCGAAACTAAACTCTAACTAGGTTTGTCTGGCTTTTTTTTAATTGTGAAATTTGGAAGCCAGAAAAAGAGAAACAGCCTAAGACCTACCTCAAAACAAGAATGCACGACCCCATTGCACTGATGCTAGGCTGCATCTTTTAAGTATGTCTGTTATCAGGTATCCTCCAACTAATAACATGTCATATTCTAATCAGCAGCATTGTTATTTCCCAAAAGTATTTAAAGTGACGGTGTGTCTTAAATCAACGACGTCTTAGATGCAGTGAAATACAGCATATCCCAAATCTCGCTCAAATTAAGTAATTTTTCTTCCTATAACAATTTTAATAGGGAAAACAAGATCTAGAATTTTCCTATAAATGATGAGCTTAAGTAGGAACAGAACTGGCAGGTGCACCTTAAGGCCTGTTTCAAAATTTATTAAATAGTAATTACTTCCCATAGTTAGGAGCTTGCTTGCTGAGTCGTAGTGATTCCACTAGAACTATTCTATTTCAAATAAATTCTCAGAGATGACTGTATTTGCTCAGCTGGTCTTTTTGGGCTCAGCTTCGTGCTGAGAGACAATACCAAATCATCTATTCCGATAACGGATTTATTTTTTAAAAGAATCAAAGAGTGCTGAATTTGTAGGCTAAGATGGATAATCAAATCTCACGAATTTGGCTTTGGTCAGAAATAATTTTACCGACAGAATTCCTTGAACCAGAATTTATCGTAACAAAAAATAATAAATTTACTTTGTTACAGTCTACTCCTTTCGACCAGCAGAGACCTCCCTAAAATTCAGAGTCTCAGCAGTGACTAGCTATCAGTACATGTAGGGTCTGCACCCAGGACCGGCTAACCAGCCGCGTGGGGCCCACCGACGCCCGGGCTCCCACCGCAGAGGGCAAGGCCTTATGTCCGAATGGCATGAGAAATGTCATCTCCACACCAGTGATGAGCTCCCTCAAAGCTAAGTCACTGCATCTCACTTTGGTTTGCTTTTCATTGGACAAAAATGTTCCACATTGTTGCAAAACCTTCCTGGTGCTAACCCCGGTCTCTGTATACCTCTTCTCTGTTCATTTCCCAAAATGTCACCACCCAGCTGTCATCCCCACTGTCACCCTTCTCAGAGAGAACAGCACAGCTAAACACACTAAAGTCTGGACTCCTGACATGTCAACGGTCATCTAAGGGCGGGATCGTTTCTTTACCCATCGGGCACGCTCACGTGTCATTCTCGCCCCCGACGTGTGGTATCGTGACACCCTGTTCTTGACGTTGGAGTTCTTGACTCCGACCCATCAGCGGTCTCTCCTGCATATTTCTCTAATTCAGCAGGGGGAGAATAGTCACTCTTTGTTCTAGAGAACTGCACTCATCTTTAGATCCTTCCCAAACACGAGTTCCTCTTCTCCATCCTGCACTGCAGACGGCGGCTCAACAGTACGTTCCAGCGAGAATCACTTCCCCTTCACGTCCCCCAAATTCAAATTCAGGGTTACTGTCACTTTACAGTTACAGCTCCTGTGACTAGATTCGGTCACACGACCTCTGTTTATTAAATTAACATTCTTTGGATACCAGAAACTCCAGTTCACTACTGAATTTGTTTATTCATGCACAAAACTACCTCCCGGAGATTAGACTAAGTCCCTTTTAAGGGTTTTAGGTCTCCATTGTGAGATGTTGTGGTTTATAGAAAAAACTGGAAAAAATTTAGAAGTCGAATAGTTTGCCTCTTTTGTAAAACCTGTTTTAAAAAAAGAACAGTTTTAAAAGTCAGGTAATTCGCAGCTGTAACACAATGCTCTCTTCTCAAACCTTCTCGAGCACAGAGCCCCAGTGGCTCTGGACTGTCCACCGAGCACACGAGGTCCTACAGGATACACGAGGACACACTAGGTGGAGGGACCCGCGGGCTCAGACTGGTGCCGGCAGGGGCATGAGGACGTCCGGCCCGCACTGAATCGGACCTCCGTGCTTGACTCATTTCTGTAACTTTTTATTTTGAAATTAATTTACACAGAGAAGAGTTCCAGGAAAGGCAGAACTCCCACACTGCGCTGGGCTTCCCCAAAGCTACCCCTCGCGGAGCCGTACAGACCCGAGCACAGTCGTAGACGCCAGGGCACGGACACGGACGCAGGGCTGTCGATCCTCGGAGCAGGCCCTGCTCCAACCTCGCCTTTTCCAAGTACGTTTTCTCTTGGATTACAGTTTTTTTTTAATGTTCTAATGAATTACCATCATTTTTTTAAAGTAAGAGATTTCCCACGACATGCTAGACCCCAAGCTCCTTCTGAAACACCAGACGGGCAACAGTGCGGGTCCTGCACAGTGACGGTGAGCGGGCTCTCCCACACACTGACGCCGTCACCCACGCTGTCCGTTGCCATTTGTCACTGAACGGGCACCACGGTTCTTCTGACGGGACAATAATGAAGCAAGTGAAATTGTTCTAACACCTGTGCCTGTCGAAAGCAACAAAAATGCAAGGTGGACAGAGACAAGTCTGGAAAAAGTGAAGATACCATATTTCTTTGTGGGAAAGGAGAATATTCCTGCACATAAAGTATGTTTTTGTTTAAAAGAGACACCCCACTTCTGTTTATTTATGTCACATTTGAGGCCATACACCCCCCACATGGGGCTCACGGCACGCAGACGCCTGGGGAAACGCAGGCAACAGTTTATGGTAAAAGTAGGAAGATACTCCAAGGTGCCCCTTCCGCATCCATTCAAACTCTTTCCCGCTTCCAACCTGGACCTCCAAACGCTGCTGGGGGACACCCGCACCGTCACAGGCTGGGGCCGCCACAAGCTCAGGCCCGGCCACCCCATCACAGCCTCCCTCCCCCACTGCCTCTGCAACTCCGAAGCCTTCAGGATCCTCCCCAAAGTCCTCCCTGCTCCCCTTGGGAGACTGCTTTGCCTTCTGCGTCCCTAAGAGACCGCACTGAGCAGGAATCCTATCACACCCCCAAATCCAAGCCCTTCTCCCTTACAACCCACCTGCTACCAACCCCAGCCTCTCCCTTCCTCCTCCTCCTCTCTCCGGATTCGTCCTTCAAGATAACAGGCATGCTTAAGTCTGTCTCGGTTTCAGAATGAGACAGCGACAAAAATCCTCTTTCAACCCCACGTTCCATTCTAGCACAACAGTTGACTCATCAACAATGTAGGGGTCAAGGGGCGCCCACGCCGTCTCCCCGCAGGTTGAAAATCTGACTACAACCGTGACTCCCAAAAACTTCATAATAAGCTACAGTTGACCGAAAGCCTTACTGGTAACAGTCAATGAACGCGTGTTCTGAATGTTATATGTCTTATGTCCTGTATTTTTACAATGAAGTCAGCAACAGAAAATGTTAAGAAAATCAAAGGAAAACACACTTACAACACCGTCCAGTACTTATCAAAACCATACACGTGTAAGTGGACGCGGGTGGTTCAGACCCTGCTGTTCAAGGGTCAGGTGTGCTGTATCTCACTTTCTCTTCACAGCCAAGCAAACGCAACAGCGTCTAAAGTTCAGGCCTCCACTACAGCTGGATTTGGCCAACATCACTTAAAACCACTGGCAACTTGAATAACACCAAAGCCTTCTTTCCCAAAACCTACAGAAATGTTTGCATCTGATGCTGCGGCCCACTTTCTCCTAGAAACAACCCACGCCAGGGGCGCCTGGGTGGCTGTCAGTTAAGTGTCTGCCTTCAGCTCAGGTCATGATCCCAGGGTCCTGGGATCGAGTCCCATATCGGGCTCCCTGCTCAGCAGGCAGCTAGCTTCTCCCTCTGCCCCTCTCCCCATCCCTGGCTCGCTCGCTCTCTCTCACAAATCAAGAAAATCTTGGAAAAGAAAAGAAGTATTCTCCTCTGTTGGCTTCTTGATACCACACTAGGATTCCTCTCTCGTTTCTAGTGGTTCCCTCTCAGAACGGCTCAAGGCTCTCAGCCTCTTCTCTTCTCTTAGTTCTGTTGGGCAACCTGCTTGATCCCAGGGCTGGTGGGTGTCTCCACCGACTCGGGCGCCTGGCAGATCCACAGCTCTGATGCCGGAGCGTGAGTGTGCCTTTCCCTCCCGCGGCCCCCAGACGCTGAGCTCCTTCAGAGCAGAACCAACTTTCAGCTCTGGACCAGCCCTCCCACAGCCAACATCCCCCTGGTTCCTCACCAAATGGAGACACTAAGCTGAACAAGGGAAGGTCAGCAAACTTGACCGAGCACCCCGTGACCACAACACCCTCATTTGCATGGTATTAAAAACATTAATTTTACGATAATGACTACAATGAGTCTGCTCCCCGATGGCTTAATGTCGGGATTTGAAGTCACACGCCCTGGGTTCTCGTATACCATTCAGGCTCCCCTACCCGAGGGCGCGACCTTGGGCCAGAAAAGCTCCCTGAGCCCAAGCAAGCTCGTTATCCATGGACATGATCATGGTCACCGTTTCTTGAGATCTTGAGACTGAACCTGAGACACGACCTGCCATGTTTGGAGCGCGGCCCTGCGCGCAGCAGTATTAGCAACAGCTGGCGCCAGTAATGGCCGCTAGCACACCCGTTAATGCCATTGTTAGCTCACATGGGCCCGGTGCCCCCAACACCGGGCTAACTAGCTGAACCGCACTGCGGGCCTCCCGTGCTGCCCAGCAGGACAGCGACCAGCAATCTACTCTCCGCGCCAACGCACCCCAACATTCGCTCCTCCGCGGGCTCATGAACGGTGTGATTGGGTTGTTCCTACGAAGTTCTGGGGCAGACTGTCCCCAAGCTCACCGGGCACCCTCCACGGCTCAGGAACACCTCCGGGCCCTGGGGGTCACCCCCGCCACGAGGGCCACCCGCCCCACGGGCTCGCCGCCAACTGGCGCAGGGATGTACACGGACGGGGGTCCCTGAAGCACCCTCTGGCCCCCGGGCCTCGCCGCGGACCCTCACTCCGCACTGCGCGCGCCCCCCGCATCCAGTTACCCACCTGCCGCCCCGAGGCCCAGTGCCCACGCGAGGGGAGGTCCGCGCACGCGCACTCTGGTGCCCCGTTACGCACCTGCTGCCCCGAGGCCCCGCGCGCCCACGCGAGGGGAGGTCCGCGCACGCGCACCCTGGTGCCCCGTTACGCACCTGCTGCCCCGAGGCCCCGCGCGCCAGCGGCTAGAGCCGGCCGTGTCCTCGGGTGGCGGTGGTCGCCCGGCTCTCCGGTGCGGGCGGAAGGCCGACGTGGCTTTTAGCGTCTCCGCCGGCCGGCCCGCCCCCATCCGTGCGGCCCGCTGCGGCGGCCGGTGCTTTCCTCGCAGGACGTGGGGGAACTCCGCGGCAGTAACCACAGGCACTTCCCCTAACCCGCGGCCTGGCAAGCTCCCCGGGGGATTTCCGCGACCCCGGGGGCGCCGCTGTGCGGGCCACGGCCTTTCCGAGGGCGCTGCTGCAGCCACGGGTCTCCGCGCCCGGTCCGGACGCCCCGGAAGCCTGGCAGGCTTCCTGACAGCGCCGACGTGCGTGCCCAGCGAAGGCACGGGTGGAAACGCAGGTTCTCCCTCGCGGGTATTTTTACTGCTGGAAACAGAGATGACCTTATGCGTTTCCGGTATTGAAACTTTTTTTTTTTTTTGCTTGGTTGGTTGTTTTTATAACTAGGGTGGACTCGGCTACAGGAGTAAGTTCCTCCTTTGCTCCTTTTGTCCCACATGGGAGATGCCTAAGTGACGGGGGTCCTCCGGCGGGAAGCTGCAGTCTCTGCACCTGCCAGCTGCACGCAGCGCTCCCTGTCCCGCTGTCCCTGGAAGCCCCCGGCTCTGAGGTCTACCTGCCCGGGGAACGAACGGATCGGGCCAGCTCACCTGTTTGTCCTGTCTTCCAGGAAATCAAAGAGAAAACCCGTAATATTCGTCAGGAATTCTCATCCTGTGGAAACAAAGCGGACGTCCATTCCATTCCTCACAGTCAGCAGGAGGGGGACACCGTCAGGATTACGTGGATTTGGCTGCCCTGAGGACTTAGGGTTCCAGCTGGAACCGTACCAAGATGATTAAGTTTATCTGTCATGGGGCGCCTGGGTGGCACAGCGGTTAAGCGTCTGCCTTCGGCTCAGGGCGTGATCCCGGCGTTATGGGATCGAGCCCCACATCAGGCTCCTATGCTATGAGCCTGCTTCTTCCTCTCCCACTCCCCCTGCTTGTGTTCCCTCTCTCGCTGGCTGTCTCTATCTCTGTCAAATAAATAAATAAATAAAATCTTTAAAAAAAAAAAAAGTTTATCTGTCATGAGGGAATTTCAGTCCACTCCTGGGCCTGCTTAGTTCAGAATTTTATTAGACATTTTTGAAAACCTTTCTGTAGTCCTTAGGGACTTTGGATCATGTACCCACCAAAAGGATTTTGAAAAACTGTTCCTCTGCACATTTTTAACTTCACATTTGCAAAGCAACTGCAAAATGCAGACTGGGTATTTCAGAATGAAACTGATGCAGCATGCTTCTCAACGAATTCACTGGAACGCAAACACAGCCACGTGTTGCCCCCCCATCACCATCAACACCTCCGCTCATCTTTAATTAAACTGCAAATATTCTATCCTTGCCTTTTGTCCTTGAACATTCTGCTTCCCCCACAGAATTTTATTTATTTCATTTTCATTTTCATTCCAACATAGTTAACAGCATTACATTAGTGTCAGTTCCCCCCACAGAATTTTAATATATGTTTACCCCTATTTCTGAAACAAATATGTGCATAAGCTGAATTTAATTTTTTCCCGTGATCCTAAGGCTCTGAGTGTGAAAAACATCTCCTTGATTGCATTATTGATACTATGTTCAGTACATGTTGTACAGTTGATCAATACACATCACAGATGTTGATAATTACTAAAGATAAGTCAAATTCTACTACAAATGCCATCTTAATGGGGGTTCAGTTGTGTGTTCGAAGGTGTTAGGTATCACTAGAATATGATCGGTTCATCACAGGTTCTCTTCCATTTTTTCATTTCTAAAGATAAGTGTTGAAAACCTCTTCTACATAAATAAGTGTAGACAGGACCAGAAAAATGTTATGTCAATTTTTCACAATTTTTTAATACACCCCAAAATCATTTAATGATCTTTAGTCAAAATTTATTTAGTTATCAGTAGACAACTCAATTTTGTTGAAATCACTGGCTTGGAAACCACAGGCCTTTTGTTCCCAGATAGGGTTGCCAGAGTTAGCAAATGAAAATACAGGATATGGGGCACCTGGGTGGCTCAGTCAGTGAAGCGTCTGCTTTCGGCTCAGGTCATGATCTCAGGGTCCTGGGATCCAGTCCCACGTCGGGCTCCCTGCTCAGTAAGGAGCCTGCTTCTCCCTCTGCCCCTCACCCCGCTTACTTGTGCATGCTTGTTCTCTCTCAAATATTTTAAAAATAAAATACAAGACACCTGGTTAAATATAAATTTGAGATAAATAATTTTTTGGTATAAGTTTGTCCCATGCAATACATTATTCATTGATTATCTTACATTCAAATTTAACTGGATGTCTTATATTCCACCTGGCACCTCGATATCCAGATTTTAGAGTAATTCATTTTCTCAACACTAACACCAATTATTTCTAATTGTCCAGGAAGATTTTACACCCAGGGGGATATGTTGTTTTAAAACCCAACACGGGTGAGACGTGAGCCTGTCCTTTTAAGAAGAGAGCACCTTTCTGAAAAGCTTGGTGAGAAGACAGGACAGGCCTGGCCCCCTGAGCAGCTCTTGTTTTCAGGCTGATCAGTTTTAGGAAGAACTACATGTGGAAATTAAGGGTCAGGCTGTCAGTTCTCTGAGAACCATTTGAGTTCCCATTTGCCCAAGACTAAACCTTTGTGCGGACCTGGTGAGCCTGCCCAAGGGAGCACGTATCCCAATTTAAACACTAGGGCCTGGGGCACCTCGGTGGCTCCGCGGGGTAATTGTCGGACTCTTGATCTTAGCTCAGGTCTTGATCTCAGGGTCACGAGTTCAAGCCCTGCATTGGGCTCCACACTGGGTATAGAGTCTACTCAAAAAAAAAAAAAAAAGAAAACAAAAAGACCAGGCCTGAGAAGTCCGGAGGGGACTGGGATTCCCATGTGCCTGAGACTCAGTGAGAGTTGAGAGCAGTCCCTCCAGGGCCTGGAGTAGATCTCTCTGTCTCCTCTGCAACATTTCACACAACTTTAACAGGTGATTTTTTTTAAAGATTCATTCATTTATTTTAGAGTGTGTGAACAGGGGGAGTGGCAGATGGAGAGAGGGAGGGAGAGAATCCCAAGACGATGTCCCGCTGAGGACGGAGCCTGTTGCCGGGCTTGATCTCACGACCCTGAGATCATGACCTGAGTTGAAACCAAGAGCCAGCAGCCCAACCGACTGAGCCACCCAGATGCCCCTAACTGTTGATTTTTTTACAAGAATTGTTTTCCTATAACAATTCTAAGTTGCAGATGAGCAAGGCCTGCATATATTTTGTTCACGTTATTCTAGCATCAGCAGGGCACCTGTAAATGGTGGGTGTTCAATAAATCTGTGTTGACTGACAAAAACAGAGTCAGTCTGTCCTCCTGGGCCTTCTGCATTCTAAACCCACACCCAATTTTTTAATACTGTAACCTACCTTATATTTTCCCCTCTAACCCTGTGACTATCCCAAGTATCTTATATAAAACTTCCATTTTTCCTTCCAGCACCCACATATTACCTAAATATATTTTCTCTCAGGACTGTTTCAGACACAGAAGCAAGGAAATGCCTGAGGACACGACAAGATAGACACACGGGGCCACTTCTGTCTGGTCTACGAGCTTTCCTCCGCTGTCTGCGCGTAAGCCAGCGTGAGAGGCCTGTTCACCCCATGCCTGGATTGGAAACTTGATCACCACTGGTGTGTTCTCAATATCCTGTTATTAGATAATTTTAAAACATTCTTTTCCCTTGAGGGTAATCATGATGAACAAATACTCTTTCTCTGGAAGGAGTTTCACAGGGTGGAAAGGCTGTAAGAACTTCAGTCCCAGCCCAACACCATTTCACTGCAAGTTGTTACATTTTTAGCTAAAGAGATACATTCCGCCCAGGACTCAAGAACTGAAAGCAAAAGTTAAATGAAACAAAGGGGACATGCTGTTCTGATTCCAAAGTAAATATGAAAGTCATCGTGAGTGCCGGGGATTTCCTGGTCTGTGCGCAACTTTTAACTTGCAAATAACACCATCAGAGCAGCCCTGGACAAGTGCTAATGAGGAGTCACAAGGAAGTCTCGTAACAGCCAGATCTGTCCCACAGCAAGCACGCTTGCCCTTCTAGCTGGCGGCTTACCTGTGGTTTCTTGGTCCTGAGAGTACTTGACGGCCATCGTTGACACAGTTCGAAGTCGCCCAAGTGGAGATCAAGAACACTTTCCATCACCCCAGAAAACTCCTTCTTGCCTCTTTCTGGGGAACGCCGATCTAGACACCCCGTCCCCAGCCTCAAGCACTGCTCTGATTGGCATCATGGCGGCTTCGGTTTGCTTGTCGGACTTCACATAAATGGAATTGTCCGGCTTCTTTCACTCACCACGCTTTTCGCTTCATCCACGTGCCAGTGCGTATTAGTAGCCCGTTGTCTTCACTGACAAACAGTACCCCACTGGATAAATACACCCTGATTTGTGTCTCCATCCTGCTGAGGGGCATTGGGTTACTTCCCAATCTGACCCTTTATGAAGGGTGAAGCTAGGAACATTTTGGTTCAAGTCCTCTGTGAATCTCTGGATTCATTTCTGTTTTCTTTTCTACGTACCTGGACAAGGAACTGTGTATTTTTTGTTGTTATGAGGAATTGCCGAAACTTTTACAAAGTGTTTACAGCATTTACACTCCCACCAGCAATATGTGAGAATTATAGCTGCTGAACACCCCTCCTGAGACTTGGTATTGTCACTTTCTAAATTTGACCTCTTCTGTTGAGTATGTACTGGTATCTCATTATGCTTCTAATTTTTATTTCCTGGTAATTAATGATGTTGAATATATTTTCATATGCTCTTTCTTACTTAGAAATCAACCTTTCTGAAGTGACTGTTCAAATCTTCTAGTTTTAAACCAGACATATTGACTTATTATTTTTTAAGATTTATTTATTTATTTTAGAGAGAGAGGTGGCGAGAGTGAGCACACGCTCGGGCAAGCAGGAGGAGGGACAGACAGAGGGAGGGAGAATCCCAAGCAGGCTTCATGTTCAGTGCAGAACCCAACACAGGGCTCGATCTCACAACCCTGAGATCATGACCTGAGCAGAAATCAAGAGTCAGACACTTAACCGACTGAGACCCCAGGTGCCCCCCAACTTTTTATTATTGATTTAAGGGAGTTCTTTACATATTCTGGGTATGAGTCCTCTGTTATATACATTGTGATTATTTTTTCCAAGTTGGTGGCTTGCCCTTTCCTTTACTAACAGTTTCTTTTAATGAGTAGAATATGTTAATTCTGATGGAGCCTGAGTTAACAATGTTTTCTTTTATGTAGAGTGCATTTTATATCACATTTAAGAAATGGGGCACCTGGGTGGCGCAGTCGTTAGGCGTCTGCCTTCGGCTCAGGGCGTGATCCCGGCGTTATGGGATCCAGCCCCACATCAGGCTCCTCTGCTATTAGCCTGCTTCTCCCTCTCCCACTCCCCCTGCTGTGTTCCCTCTCTTGCTGGCTGTCTCTATCTCTGTCAAATAAATAAATAAAATCTTTAAAAAAAAAAGAAATCTTTATCTACCTCAAGGTCATAAAGGTTTTCTTCTATGGTTTCTTTTAGAAGCTGTGATATTAGCTTTTGCACTTAGGACTATGATTCATCTCAGATTAATTTTTGCACATGCTGTGAGTTGAGGGCCAAGGTTCATTTTTTTTTTTTTCCTGAACATTGTTCCAACACAATTTATTGAAAAGTTCCCTTCCCCATTGAATTGCTTTCCTTACTGTCTTTGTCAAAAATCAATTGGACTATATTATATGTGGAGGTTTCTTTTTGAACTCTGTGTTCTGTTCATCTATTTCTCTATCCTTATAACAATAAAATACTGTATTGATCACTGTATCTTTAAAGTAAGCATTGGGGGGCGCCTGGGTGGCTCAGTCGTTAAGCGTCTGCCTTCAGCTCAGGTCATGATCCCAGAGTCCTGGGATCGAGCCCCGCATTGGGCTCCCTGCTCCGCTGGGAGCCTGCTTTTCCCTCTCCCACTCCCCCTGCTTGTGTTCCCTCTCTCTCTCGCTGTCTCTCTCTGTCAAATAAATAAATAAAATCTTTTAAAAAAATATAAAGTAAGCACTGATATCAAAAAAAATAAAGCAAGCACTGATCATTCGAACTTTGTTTTTCTTCAATATTGTCTTGGCTGAGTCCTTTAAATGTTTATATAATTTTTAGAATTGTGAATATATTTTTAAAAGTTGCAGGGACTGTGATTAGCATCATGTTCAACCTTTGATCAGTTTCAGAAGTACTGACATTTCCTTGTTACTGAGTCTTCTAATCTATGAGCAAAGTATAGCCCTCCAGCTATTTGCCTTCTTTAATTTCCTTGTTTTCAGTACAAAGATCTTATCTTTTATTGTATTTATTGCTAAGTATTTTATAGTTTTATGCTATTGTAATTTTTTTTTAATTTAGATCTTCAGTTGGTAAAAGTATTTTAAATTGTGTGTCCGGTTATTTGTTGTAAGTGGGAATAAAATCAATTTTAGTATAAGGGTCTTTTATCCTGCTACCTTGCTAAATTCACTTACTGTAGTCATTGGTTAGATTCTTCTGGGTTTTCCTTAGCAAGCTGTCACATCATCAATAGATACAAACAATTGTATTTCTTCCCTTCCTATTTTATTCCTTTTATTTTTTCTTGCTTTGTGGTACAGGTCGGGACCTCTAGCACGATGATGAAGAGACTTGATTAGCAACAACCCCCGGCCTCATTCTGGACCTTGGGGAAAGAGTGACATTAATTACAGATCTCTCATAGGCATTCTTTATCAGATTGAGGCGGTTTCTTTCCATTCTTAGTTTACAGACGGCTTTTTTAAAATAAAAAATGGGAGCTATACATATAGAGCTCATCATGCAGTTTTCCTGTTTATTCTGTTAATATGGAGAATTGCACCGATTAATTTTTGAGAATCAAACCAACCCTTAATTTCTAGGATAAACTCCACTTGCTCATGATGTCATATCCTTGTTATACATTGCTGGATTTAATTTCCTTAATATTGTGCTCAGGGGTTTTTTTAGGGGGGGAGGGGCAGAGAGCAAGAATCCCAAGCAGGCTCCATGCTCAGCACGGAGCCCAAAGCAGGGCTCAATCCCACGACACTGAGATCACGACCTGAGATGACATCAAGAGTCGGACACTTAACCCACTGAGCCACCCAGACACCCCTGTGTTCAAGATTTTTTCTTTTTTTTTGTAATCTCTACGCCCAATGTGGGCTTGAACTCACAATCCCAAGATCTAGAGTTGCGTACTCTACAGACCCAGCCCACCAGCTGCCCGTTGTTTAGGATTTGTGAGTTAAGGGTGGAGAAGGAGAGATATAAGGGGGGAAATGGAAATGGGTCAGTTAAGATTCCAGGAGAACATGGAACATCACTAGAACAAACTACTGAAATCTGGTAGAGAAGGTAAGAACTAATTAAAAGTCAACAGTTTATACTAAACACACTCACGATGTTGCTGAGTGGAGAGAACAACGGTGAATTTCACTAACGACACTCAATCCCGCGACATCAGTCTTCCTGGCAGAGTCTGAGTGCCATGGTACCTACGGCAGGGGTGCCTGCCTTGCGTCCACCAGGGCACGGCTCTGGAGCAGGGTGGACTGTGAGCGCCTCGTGGCCCCCGCCAACTTAGGTTTCAGTGCACAGGGAGAGAAAGCAGGCTAACTCCCAGCTGGAGGCTAAAGGACCAGACCCGTCCTTACGAGAGCCAAACAGCCGGACAGGAGACAGTGTTGGGACTGACAGGCCCCTGGGCTGACTAGGACACAACTCTGAGATGAGGGAAGCTTGTGCAGAGCAAAAGAACGGGTCAAAGACGAAGCTGGAGCGAAGTTGTGGGAGAGAGAGCACATCTAGACGGCTGTCTGTGCGCGGGAGGGCTTGGGGCAGACTGCTCCCTGTTCTCAAAGCTTCCAGCCGCCCCGACTCCATGCCTGCATAGCTTTGAGTGTCTGACATCCAGAAGCTGCAGTGATCAATTCCAGATGCCTACGCCCCTCATTCTACCATTTCCCCCACTGATGAGAGGTAGGAAGAGGAACCTAGGGAAACGCCAGGATTCTCGGGGCCACGCCTGCTGTCGTTGAAGAGAGGCTGTGGGATCCAGCCCTTCTCTCAGTGGCCCTGGGCAAGGCCAGAGAGAGGGGTTCAGTACAGACGCTCAGGAGACGCTGACTCGCAGGCTTGTGTACTTGGTCCTGGCCTTGAGCAAATGCAAAATGTGCACGGACAGGCCTTGCCAAGTTGGGAGGACAGAAACGAGAGAATTGTGGTTGCCATAGTCTTACAACCTCTGCACTGAATGGGCATAAAATCTGCTCCGAACAAAAAAATCGAAACTGTCTAGGAAATTGGAGGCACACTTGGCTTGGCGAGTCAGGAGCCTGAGGTAGACGAACGCAGTTGCAGTGGACGGAGGTCACGGCCCAGCCGTGCAAGTCCGCAGCTGGCTGGTCTGGCTCTGAGCTCTGCTTTCCCCTTCCTAGCGTGTGGCTGCAGCAGACATCATTGGTGCTCACCCCACATCCTCTTTCCCTCCCTGTGCACCCAAATGCCATGAGCAGTTTACACCGGCCACCCACCCCGGAGCATGACCCGCGGTCGATGTGAGTCTGAGCTCACACCCACGGCTGCTACCTCTGCCTCGCCTGCTCTTCCCCCTGCAGATCCGGTGAGGCTAGACCCCAGCCTATTCTCCCTGCTGGATCCTGCGGCCCTCCTTTGCCACGGGCTTTCCTCAAGAGCCGTTCAGCCTCAAGAGATCCCGTGGCCCTAAGTCCCCGTGCCAGCTTCTGCAACAGAGGGGCGCCTGCAGCGGACGGCCCGATCTGCACCCATCCACACCCAGCTGCAGAACGGGCACACAGCTCTGAAGAGTGTCGTCAGGATTCACTGCGCTGATACTCGTGAGGTTCCGAGAAGAGTGTCCGGCACACAGAGCTCAGCAACGTCGGCGCTTATCACGAGAGGTCAGTGCCGTCAGATATAAAGATACAGCAGTTCTGTGTCACACTTTCCAGAACGCCTGCTTAGTGCGGCTGTTTGAGGAATGGTGCTTGTCAGGCTACGTCAGTGTCACCCGCTGGTCGCAGGGAACGTGGTCCGCAGTGTCAGGGTTTCACAGCAACCGCCACCACACCTGCGACAAACAGACTCGCAGTGGGACCTGTCCCGAGGAGAGGAAGTACACACTTCATGTCCCTCCCCCATGCCTGTCAGCAGAGCGACAATTAAATAAGTCACGCTCGGACCACGGAACATCACGCAGCGACATAAAGTAAGAGTACATTTGACAGAAGCAAATTTGAATTCTTTCTGGAGGAATGCATCCTCAAAGTGGGCCTCAAAAACCCACTGATAGCACCCCAGTGGACATGAGCCCCCAGGTAAGGGTCACAACACACCCAGAATCCTCAAATATAAAAGAAGTACATCTAATATGCTTACAGAAATAGAAGAGAGAATTGAACAAAACAAGACAAAATCAGAGAGGGAGACAAACCACGAGAGACTCTGGACTCGGGACACAGACTGAGGGTTACAGAATGGGGGGATGGGGTAACAAGGGATGGGCATGAAGGACGGCACGTGATGTGATGAGCACTGGGTGTTACATGCAACGGATGAATCACTGACCTCTACCTCTGAAACTAGTAATACACTATATGTTAATTAATTGAATTTAAAATTAAATTAAATTAAAAAAAGAAATAAAAGAGGGAATTGAACACATGGGTAAAGAGCAAGAAATTATAAAAAATAAACAGGCATATTTGTTAAAGGACAGAATAGAACTTCCCGACATTGAAAAATAATTACTGAAATTAAAACCTTAATGAGATAATTGAACTGCTAATGAAGAGATAGTGAGAGAGTCAATGACCTTGACGCACAACCCGTGGAGAGTGCGAGACCACGGCACCGAGAGATGAAGAAACAGGAAAATGAACACATTAGACATGGAGACTTTGTCTAATTCCAGACCCAGAAAGAGATAATAAAGAGACGGGGAAAATCCAATATAAAGAAGTAGTGGCTGAGAGCTTCCCAGAAACTGCAAAAGGCTGAGACTCCGTAATTTAAGGCGGCAAGTGCTCCATTAAGCCACAATCAAACCGAAACCACCCTGAAGATTCAAGGACAGAGGAGTTCCCAGACAGGCTTGAAAAGTCCTTTACAACTGCCAATGAGAGCTTTGATTCTCAGGAACACGTCAGAGATAACTTCGTGGCTCACCTTGCTGGTAATTATCACTTCTCAGAAGGCACAGGAAGTGGTAACATCTGACCCTCACCGTCACCAACGTGGAAGAAAACAGCTGAGAAGTAACAAACAAAAGGACCTTGAGAGACGAGAGCAATGCTATTGTTGTTTTCCGTTTCTGTTTTTAACATGGCCATTGTAGATTGCCTTCTCTGGCAAACGGACCCTCAGATGCAGACTGTGTGCAGGTGGGTGATGGGGCGTCACTTTCAGACATGACGCCTTTTGGCTCCTCATGGGCCCCGCGGAGGGTCTCCCGAGCACCACCAGCAGACAGCACTCCCACAGCTGCGCAGCGAGTGACTGCGCGGGCGGAGGATCTGGACAGCACGACAGGTTCACCGCGACGGCCCAGGGGGAGAACGCTTCCTGCATCTACCCTTGAGGAACATACATTCCAGAACAGTTAAAGGATCCAGAAAAAACCGTTAACAACAGGAGATCGGTAGCCGGCAGAGCACTCATTCATCCATTCGACAAATATTTAAGCCAGACACTTACTGTTGGCAAACTTGGTGCACAAGACTGCAGAAACAGTGAGGAGTAACAGCTAGTCCTGACTAGCGGTGTGAAGCTGGCCGCCGCCTGCTGGCGAGGGTCGATCCTAAGTATTTCCTCCCATCTCCTAGGGATGTCCAGTTGGTAGCTTGAAATGGGCCACAATGGAAGAATTTACACCATGGAAACTGGATAACGCTACAAAACAGGGTTTTTTACCCCAACAGCCAATTGTTAAACATGCCCAATACTGCACCTCACTTCTGAGCTGATAACGCAGTGGAAAGTAAAGGTGGAAACTGTCCGCTCTGCCTCTGGTTACACACCCATGTATGTACAAAAGGTGCATTACAGACACTCCTAGATTGTGACAAGAGCCTCAGACTCATGCTGTCCAATGGAAATATGTGAGCCACATACAGAATTTAAAATTTTCTAGTAGCCATATTTTTTAAAAGGTAAAAAGAGTGAAATTGTCATTACATATTTTATTTAACTCAATATATCCAGATTATCATTTCAACATGTAATCAGTACAAAAATATTTTGCTTTTTAATACATTTTCAAGATCCATATGTATTTTATGCTTATGGCACATCTCAATTCAGATGCTAAATTTAGGAGTTGGGAAGATGGTGGAGTAGGAGAACCCTAGACTCACCTCGTCCCATGGACACAACTAAATAACTGCCAAATCATCCTAAATAGCCCAGAAATCGACCTGAAGACAGACAGAACAAACTCCCCACTAAAGAGAGAGAAGGGGCCACATTGGAGAAGGTAGGAAGTGCAGAGACGCAGTTCGGGGAAGAAAGAGCCACCGCGGTAGGGAGGGAGCTGTGGCTATGGAGAAGAGTAAGACAGACTAGCACGCAGGGGAGCCCACCTGCTGGGAAAAGAGAGGGGCTGATTTTTATGAGTTCTTGCAACCAGAGGGGGCTTCAATCCTAGAGCTCTAAAGGTCAGCGGGCTGGGCTTGGGAGAGCCCGGAGAGAAGGCAGAGCAAACAGCCTGCGGACATAAGTGGGGAAACAGCTGTCTGAAGAGTGCCTGGGGCACACAGTAGGGAGGTTATGTGTTCATCTCAGAGTTCCCAGAGAGACAGTGTTCATACAGAGACCCCTCTGGGAACAAAGGAACTCGCCGGCACCATTTCCCTCCTCCACCCCTTAGCATAAGCCACCAACACTTGCTTACCCCAAGCCCCCCCAACCCCCACACCCCAGTGGAACCACTCCACCCAGTCACCCTTGCCTCAGTCCCACCGCAGCAGGCCCCTCCCCCAGAAGACTGGCCCAAGCCCTTGCTTACACCATGTCTCCCAACCCGGGAGTTTTGCAGGGCAACAGGCCTCATTTCACAACAGACCAGAGCACACTTAGTTAAAACTTGCCACATTCAGGTCAGGGACCAGACACTGCCCACACAGGCAAACAGCCTCTGAAGACGACTGGCCTGAAGAATGAAGTGGCCAGGACACAACAGCAGGGCACATGCAGCACGCACTGGAGACACTTCCCGAAGTGCCAGGCCCTGGGGAATAGGGGACACGACACTGCAGGACCTCTTCTTCATAAGGTCATTACCCTCACATGCAAAAGACAGCTCACTTTCCTAACACACAGAAATAGACAGAGGCAGACAGAAAGAGGAAACAAAGAAATTTATGAAGACAAGGTCACAGCCAGAGATGTAAGCGAAACAGATATAAGTAACATGCCTGATAGAGAATTTAAGTAATAATCATAAGGATACTCACTGGACTTGAGAAAAGGGTGGAAGACCTAAGTGAGACCCATAACACAGAGATAAGGAATAACATAGCAGAGAAAAGGGCTCAATAAATGAATGAGAAACACTCTTGATAGAACATCAGGCTAGAAGAAGCAGAGGAACAAATTCATGACTGAGAAGAAAGAGTAATGGAAGGTCATCAAGCTGAACAAAAGAGAAAAAAGAATTAAGCAAAATGAGCACGGACTTAGGGAACTCAGTGACTCCATCAAATGTAATAACATTGGTATAACATGAGTCCCATAAGAAGAAGAGAAAAGGAGGCAGAACATTTACGTGAAGAAATAGTAGCTGAAAACTTCCCTAATCTGGGGAAGGAAACAGAAATCCAGATCCAGGAGGCACAGAGAACCCCCAACAAAATAAAAAAAAGCAGATTCACATGACAACATAATGTAATTAAAATGGCAAAAAGTAGTGATAAAGAAAAAATTTTGAAAGCAGCAAGACAAAAGAAGACATATTCAAGGGAAACCCCATCAGACTAGCAGGGGGTTTTTCAGCAGAAACTTGGCAGCCCAGAAGAGAGTGGCATGAGATATTCACAGCGCTGAACGGGGGAAAATCTGCAGCCAAGAATACTCTATCTAACTCAAGAATGCTCTGACAGCAACGCTGTCATTCAGGACAGAAGGAGAGACAAAGAGTTTCCCAGATGCAAAATTTACATCAAAATACTTGAACTGTATTAGATTTTAAAAATTCATAGTTGAAAAAGTAGATTCACATACCCAAGTTTTTCCAAACATACTTAAAATTTTCAAATAACTAAACCAAATATGAGGTTTATTATCTTTTAATATTCATATTCACACTGATAAAACTTACTCATCTTTTCTAAAAATTGATTTGACTTTAAGGGAAAAGCATATCCAGTTGTGATGATGCTTTGCAGTTCAGTCTGGAAGGCTGTATCGCCAACATCAAACAAGGAACCGCGTTCTCCACAATCACGGACCCTATAAGATTTGGATATGTTCTTCATATTTGAATGAATTTATTGTGGGTTCAGCAGTATGCTACAGTTTTTAGGATTATATAAGAAAACTGGCGAATTGCTATTTTTTGGACTGTTCAATGTGAGAAAACAACATTGCCACTTATGCTAAAAAATGGCAGATTTGCACAACATGTCACAGGTTAGCTCCCACTTCAGAAGAACCAGCCATTGCTGGCGTGACCATTATACCTTTCGATCCCGGTGGACATGTCAAGCTGGAAGAGTGTGGAAATATGACCTTCCTGCCACCAAGTGCTGTTGTACTTCCGGTGGACAGTGCAGACCATGAAGTGGTCAACTGAATTTGATTCACTCACAATAGATGAAACCACTGCTAATGTGCCTACAGGGATTCTCAGGAATGAGATCGACAGACACGAGGCTGTCAGTGAGGAGAGGTTATGGGAGATGTTTGGTTCATATGACCAGACAACAGGCAAGCGCAGTGTATCTCAGAAAGAACTAAATGTCCAATTCTTACCAGTTTTCGTGTGCACTGTGCTCAAAAGACAAGGTTACAGAGAAGGTTCCCGCAGGATGGCGTGTACCTTGATTAAACACTAACCTGCCTTAGTTCCAGGTCTGGCCATCTGGGTCTACTCAGAGATTTGATCTCATACACGGACAGCTTGAATTCCACTGATTTTTGCTGGCAACAAAACATGTTTTATAGACTATTAACATTATATCAAACTTAATTTAAGTGAGAATTGAAAACTGATTCAAGTAAGTTTGAATATCATAATGTTAGCTTTCCAATCCATTAAAATAGTTTTCACAGTTTATAACCTGACATTACCCTCAGCGCCATTTATAAAGAGCAACTTTTCAGCAGTACATCTGAAACACTTAACAACACAGAACTACAAATAATAACTATATTTAAAAGCTCATGTTAAAATCTGTATGCACTCTCTTTGAACTAGTTTTTAAATTTTAGATTATATGTGCACCTATCTTAAGTGTACAGTTAATAATTAGTTTGATTGAGGGTGGCTCAATCGGTTAAGCCTCTGACTTGTGGTTTTGGCTCAGGTCCTGATCTCGGGGTTGTGAGATCAAGCCCCACATCAGGCTCTATCCTCGGCGGGGCGGGGGGGGTTCTGCTTGAGACTCTCCCTCTCCCTCTGCCCCTACCCCCTGCACATGCATGCTCTGTCCCTCTAAAATAAATAGATAAATCTTTTTTAAAAAATAATAATTAGCTTGATTGATGATTGCACAACACCTTACAGTTCTCAGAAATGTTTTTCCTTCTGTAAATGGCATGCAGTAAAACAAACTCTCATGTTTGGCCCCCCTAAAAAAAAAAGCATAACAATTTCAAAACTATGTCTGTCAAAGTGTAGTCAATTCACTAACATGACAGTTCACTGCATACACTGAAAAGCAATTCTATGTTGGTACAAGGGTATGAAATTCCAGTTATAAGATGAATAAATTCTAAGGATCTGATGTGCAATGTGGGATCACAGTTAACAATATTGTATTGTTGGGGCACCTGGGTGGCTCAGTCGGTTGAGCACCTGACTCTTGATTTTGACTCAGGTCACGATCTCAGGGTTGTGAGATCGAGGCCTGCATTGGGCTCTGTGCTCAGCACGGAGTCTGTTTGTCCCGCCGCCCCCCCCCCCGGTTCTTCTCCTCCCCCCACTCACACACTCTCTCTCTAATAACAAAAAATTACTGTATAATATGCTTGCAAGTCACTAAGAGAGTAGATCTTAAATGTTCTCAACACCTACCACCCCAAAAAAGGAAGTAAGTGAAGGGATGGATGTGTTAACTAACCTTATTGTGCACAATCGCCACGTTGTACACCTTAAACTCACACAATACTACACATCAAGTACATCTCAACAAAGCTGGGGGTAAAACAAAAGAAAAGCAACTCTAAACTTATTAATAACAAAGTGTTTAATTTTTTTTTAAGTAGGTCCCACACCCAGTGTGGAGCCCAGTGCAGGGCTCGAACTCATGACCCTGAGATCAAGATCTGAGCTGAGATCAAGAGTCAAGACGCTTAACCAACTGAGCCACCCAGGCACCCCCTTCTGGTTTTGTTGTTTTTTTTCAGCCAATCACATAACACTGTTGATTATGGTTAAAATATTCTACATATTCATTCATGTTAGAAAAATGTGTAGAGCCATTATTGACTTGTACTATGAAAAATTTAATATCCATGTTAATTCTCATACGTATAGAGCTAGGTTACAAAGAAGCTTTTCTGTTGCTTGGAGCTTCACGGTTTGCTTGCTCATACGCAGTGTGGGATGAGTGAGAACACAGAAATCATGCTGCCAGGTTTTGTCTTTGATTATCGAACATTCAGCAAACATTCTTGTTTCAAGAAAATCTTGACTGGTCATAGGAATAAAGGCCACAGCACAAGAAACATAGTCAGTGATATTATCATAGTGTTTTTGGTGACAGATGGTAGTTACATTGAGGTGAGCACAGCACAATGTGTAAACGTGTCCAATCACTATGTTGTACACCTGAAACTGATGTAACATTGTGTGTCAACTATACTCAAATTAAAAAAAAATTATTTAAAAAAAGAAAATCTTGAATTGGAGTTAACAATAATCTAAATCTCTGTAAAAATCTTCTACAAGTCAACCAACGAACATTGGTAAACAACACAAGACCGTCCCATTCGGTGTCTTCTACTTCCTGCAACAGTTCCATCCAGTGGGGCCGATTTGTAGCATTTGTATGTACGGACTGAAAAATTTTAGTAACTATCCACGACACTTTCCATGAACCTGATTCAGAAAACTGAGTAAAAAATATTTTCAATATGGATCACTTGGTGAAACAAAGCAGTGAGGGAAACATTAGTCTCTTGTTTTAAAATTCCTATAAATCTACACTTTTAACCTACTAACTGAAGCTGTTAAATAGAAACTAATATTCTTCATATTTATCTGAGATTGTTTGATAGTCCTAAAAGGTTCAAATACATCTATGTCAGAGTTTGACTTTGTAGTCTGTGAGTTAAGAATACTTCTTCATAAATTTGGAAGTCCTTCAAGACAAAACATACCCAAAGTATTAACTGGGCACAACTCATCTAAAACTAAAAAACAAAACAAAACAAAAAAATTTGCAATCTTACAAATTTTAAATCAACTGATCTTTGAAATTCTTTAAGAACACTTGTGCTCTATGGGCAACGGTTTGGTGACGCCACTGAAGATAGTGGACTTTTTGTAAAATACGATCTTTACTCTTTTCCTAAGAATTTTATAACAACATTTCCATAACTGAGGTACTAATTGCTTTTACCGTGTTGCCATCTAAGAGTGATTTCTCCGGGCTCCTGGCTGGCTCAGTCAGGAGGGCGTGTGACTCTTGATCCCAGGGTCATGACTTTGAGCCCCACCTTGGGTGCAGAGATGACTTTAAAAAATAATAAACAAACTTTAGAGATGATTTCCTTTCCTGAGCAAGAATCTAAGCCACTTAACATTCAGCTAAATTGTATGTTCAGATGTGGTTAAATGTAATTTTTAACCGTTTTTATTGGAT
Source organism: Ursus arctos (assembly GCF_023065955.2). NCBI lineage: Eukaryota > Metazoa > Chordata > Mammalia > Carnivora > Ursidae > Ursus > Ursus arctos. Next base: position 646,718 of record NW_026622897.1, on the reverse strand, counting down.
ATTTATTTCTGATTTCAGGGAACTGATTTATTCTTTTCAAAACTTTTGTGACTACCAAGAGGAAACATCAAATTCACTACGTAGCTGCAGAAAATGTCCCTCCTGTCATGTACTTTATAATTTTAGAGAAAATGTACACATCAAGGAAACAGCTTTTTCGTTTCGCTCTGTCATGACACACGGCAATATCCGCTCACTGTGAAATTTGAGGCGTATCTTCTTCTAGCCCTTATTTTCTTCTCTTTTCTGCTCTGGTTGTGGGACCGGCTTCTGCATGTCCATTTGATTCTCCATCGTTAGTATGCCCTAGTTTTAAACTTAAAATTTTGTCAGTTCTTAAATTTAAAATTAGAATCATATAATTATAATTAAAATAGTAAGTATGTCCACCTACTTACCAATTTACATAGATATCACTATAACCTGTGCTATCTGCAGAAACATCCGGATAATCACATGACAACGTCACACTGGTGTGTAGGAAACATCATTTAGGTCATTTTGTTGACACCGGCCAGATTGGTGATGTGTTTGTGTGGAACGTGAGAAAAGCCAGCTGCCCAAAATGCACAGGACGACACCGCAATTCAACGCTTAACGGATTCAACCCTATCAAAACCATAGGGTTGTATGTTATGGGGAAAAAATTCTACACTGGTTCAATTTAAATTTTTCAATATAAGTTAATTAAAATGAAATTGGAATTAAAAATTCAGTTCTTCAGGGGTGCTAGCCACCTGTGGAGTGCTCAGGAGCCCACGCGCCCAGCGGCCACGGAATTGGACACGACAGCCTGATGCCATCCTTGCTGGTCCTGAGTTGCTTTGGAAGCCCTGTGTGGACCTGTTTGCTATGCAACCCACCCCTCATGCTTCCTGACGGACCCCCGCTCCGACGGCTCTCGCCCTCCCTCCTGCTCTCCACCGAGACCATCCCAGGCTGCCTTTGGCTTTTGGGCTCCCTCCCCCAGCAGCAGCTACTTGGTTAGCGCTTCTGCCTGTCCAGCCTGACCCCTGCCAGGTCTTGGAGGGAAGAGGGTAGGACACGTGTCCGTAAGAACACAGAGGTCAAGATAGATAAGGAGGCTGTAAAAAGCAAACGGCAACTGTAAAAAATGTTTGTTTCTTGTCTTGAACAAATGACTTCCAAATGAAAAACATTATTTAATCGACAGAGTTATTTGTAAAAATCACACAGACTAATAGAAAAACTGAAAATAAATCATCATTCTAATTTTTAAAAAACGAAAAAAAAGGAAATTTTGGACAGTTCAGAGTCAATAACCATCTTGAGCAAGATTCTATGAGGAATGAGTCAAAGGGTAGTAAGCAAGCTTTCAGAAAACGCAGCATCGATGTGCGCCCAGGCCTGACACACCCACTTCCTATTTTGCTGAGACCCGTGGTAATTCCGCCTAAGTCTGAAGCTCATCAGAGCACCCGGAGACGCCTTGCGCTCTCTTTCTGGCAGAATGGACACAAACTGGCCAGATGATGGCATGAGTGGCACTGATTTTCTTTCAAGTAAACTCTACCTCCAGCGTGGGGCTCACAGTCACAGCCCCGCGATCGCGGGCACACGGTGCATGCTGAGCCAGCCAGGTGCCCCACGCGGCACTCAGCTTCATCTGACGTCAATCCAACGTGATGTTTGTCAAAGAGATTCTCCTCTCCCTGCAGATTCTAATGACGTCTCCGAAGAGATGATGTCTCTGGGTCCGACCTTAAATGTGTCTTTGTGATATTTTAGTGAAATATAATTGAGAGTCACTGGAAGCTAAGCAGGAAGACACTGCTCATCCTTTTCTAAGAGCAGCAGAAATCCCGGACTGGGAGCTGGAACACTGTTAGAACGCAAGCCCTCCGCCGCTGAGGTCTGTGGTTAACGTTGACCTCACCCAGCATAAAATAGCTCAAGCACAGAATTGCAGAGATGTGATTTGTAGTACAGCCTGTGTTAACGCGGCTCCAGAAATGCGCACAGACCCGCGGACGTGGCCATGGTAACAGCAGTCTCTGCTTCCTGTAATTACTGGAACTCTACACCCATGCAAATCCCTCTTCCTGGGTGGCCCCCCCGCTGGCTTCCCCTTCTCCTAGTGGCCGGTATGGGTGTCCGCAGGAGCTGGCCCCTGTCTGGTCCCACGCCCCGTGGCCTCTGCCCCCGTGGCTGGGTGCTGGCTGCTCTTGCTGCCACGCCTGTCTGGCACGCCCCCACAGAGCTGCCCCAGAGCCCCTCACCGCACCAGCTGTGGGAAGGCGTCTGCTCCCACCACCGTTCACCCGCACTCAGCCTCCACTGTGCCGTGCTAACACTGATCTACCAGCATAAACACCATTGTTCTGTGTCGAGGAAGGCAGAATTTGTACCCGGGAGCAGAACTGGACGTCGCAGGAACCTGCAGCTTTATACAGTTGGCCCTCAACCACCGTGGGGACCAGGAGCGCCCATTCCCCCGCCGTCAAAAGTCCCCTATAACCTTGGGCTCCCCAGCATCTTAACTACTAAAGCCTACTGCTCGCAGGAAGCCTTAACCTAGACGTGAGTGGTTGATCAGTCCACGTACCGCACGTGTTACATACTGTATCCTTACGGGCAAGTCAGCTCGAGAAGAGAGAATGGGATTAAGAAAATCCTACGGGAGGGGCGCCTGGGTGGCACAGAGGTTAAGTGTCTGCCTTCGGCTCAGGGCATGATCCCGGCATTATGGGATCGTGCCCCAAATCAGGCTCCTCCGCTATGAGCCTGCTTCTTCCTCTCCCACTTCCCCTGCTTGTGTTCCCTCTCTCGCTGGCTGTCTCTATCTCTGTCGAATAAATAAATAAAATCTTAAAAAAAAAAAAAAAAAAAGAAAATCCTATGGGAAAGCACCGACCGAGCTGGGCTGAACAAAGCCCCAGGTCACCCCGCGCAGTCGGAGGCTCTGCTCTACCTGCTTTCCCAGCCTCTGCACCCCACACAGGTGCGGACCCCGAGCGCCTTCTGCCTCTCCCGCCGTTCACCCCTGCCAGGGCAGACATTGAGGACCGAGAGCTCACTCCTCCCGCGTCTGCACTCTACCCTGAGGCCTCATGACTTTCCCTCCTGGTGTTGGCCACTGTCCTACACTTAGCGTTGCCACAGCCCTACGCGGCAGTGCACAGGCTCGTACTCCCCTGGGCTCTGCACGCACTGGAGGCTAAGTGTGACCGACGCCAGGATGCCCTGCCTCCCGGCCCGGGACAGAGCAGACCCCTCGTCAGTACTTGTTGGGTCAATGAAGAAAATTTCAGTGTAATACACAGAACTTCGTAAGCACGGAAGTGTTCAAACATGGAAAGGACTTCCCCCAAAGGTAGTGACTTTCCCGTGAGCGGGGACACAGCTGACCCCACGTCGGACAACACACGCAGCTGCTGACTGGAAGTGCACGACACCAGAGACTCTGCATTTCCACGAAATGTGACTATTACGGCTTCCCGTAAGCCGCCCGGGGCGAGCTCCGAAAATGGTTTGCTGTTCACTTGACCCAGAAAACCCCACAGAGTCATGCAAATCAAAAGGTTCAAATCTTCGTGTTCACTTTGACACACGTGAAACCGCCCAGGCCATCAAGGGTACGCGGATCCCGAAAAGCCACCAGTTCTGTGAAGGCTGTCACCCTGCAGAAGCCAGGTCTGCCGTCCTGGCAGCGCACACGTGCAGCGGGAGGTGTGCCGCGGGGCGGGGGCGGGCAGACACAGGGTCGGGGTCGGGACACAGGGTGGGGGGGCTGGACACAGGGTCAGGGGTGGGACACAGGGTCAGGGGTGGGGTAGACACAGGGTCGGGGGCCCCAGAAAGAGTGCCTAATTCTTACTGCATGTGCGTAAAAACACAGAGTCATGCTGAACCTCAGGGTTTCGATGTCGGCTCTCTGGTCATGGAGCACATCCAGGTGAACAAAACCCACAGGATGTGGTGCAGAACTTACTGGGTTCACGTCGGACGAAGCCACACGCGGGCTCTCCCTGCCACGCGGAGACGATCCTGACTGAAGACAAGCAGACTGTCCCTAAGCTGGAGGAGACGGCTACACGCAAGAATCAGCCATCCTAGGAGAAACCCAAGAAGCAAAAGCTCAGGGCCCAGAGTACATTCTGCATAAAGCAAACGCAAATAAAGTTTAAAAAAGCTGACTATCATAATACTAAGGATAAAAGATGAAGACACAAATGTTGTGGGAGTTTTCACCAGCACAATGACTGCTCTCCCCGTTCCCCAACACTCGCCCCACCTGCACTTGGCCCCCCATCCCCATCTTCATGTAATCCGCACGCGGCCACTGGAGCGCCCAGCCCACCTCAGCCCTGTCCTGTGAGATCTGTCTCGAGCCCGAGTTCCATCACTGGGGGTGTCCAAATGTCTATGATTTTCTGGAAGGGTACATGCTCTCGTGACCCCCATGTCTCAGGAGTCCTGCTCCCCAACATGCTATGTCTGCCAAGCCGAGGACTCAGACCTCCAGAATCACGGGGTCCGTCATGCACAGCCCACAATGATGGGGACACGTCCACGCAGACCTGCGCACACCCCCATCCTCTCATCTTCCTCCTCACAGAGCAGCACCAGACTCCTTCCTTCTGCAAAGCGATGACCCCCACACCCCCAAACACTCACCAAAGTGTCTGTGCCCCCAACAAAGCGCTGGTGTACCTCGGAGGGGCTGTGGCATGCGGTGTCCCTGTGACTTTTTTAATGGCCTCTTTCTACTCCTACGACGTACTCTGCACTTTTACTATATCCCAATATGCTCAATTTTTACCTTTCAGCCTGAACTGATGCAAATGAACTTCATGCCGGAAAGAATCCGTGGATGGTAAATGAGTTCTTGCTCAGAAAAGCTAGAAAATTAGACATTAAAAAGACCCGACTACCTAGCTTTCTGGGTAAACGAGAACTCACTTACTATTTTTATCCACGGTAATAAATCCGATTCCCTCTTTCCCCACATGACCTATCCAAACAAACAAACACAAAAACAAGAAGTTTATTATCTTTCGGGACGATAACATTAACACATGCATACTCACAAAATCAGAAAATACAGACAACTAGGATGACGGTTCCGAGGGCGAGTATTTTGTGAGTCCTTACTACGTGCTGGACACTCGTCTGCGTGCTTGGCCTGCTGTTCCACGATATCACCACCTGCCCTTGTCGTGTGGACACGGAGAGCCACACAAGTCATGTCTGTTTCTCAAGACCACACAACCAGAAAACAGTGCTAACGAACACGACCTTATCTGGAGCCCATCGTCTGGGGTAATGTTTACCGTCACAGAGTCCGAGCACAACGTCCATTCCTCTCTGCTCACCCGTCCGATGTTTCCCTTGGTGTGAACGTCAGGAGGCACTGTCACGGGTTCGAGAACGCGCCCCGGGTTACTTGACTACATTTCAGAGACAAGAGATCATTTCTTGGTACACATCCCTTCTTCATATTCCTGTTCTGGATTGAACAGTAGTAACAAAGCTGATGATTAGTTGTTTTCCCATTAGACCAAAAACAGACCTTTCACATGTTCTCTCCCTAAATCAAACTACTGTCAGTTGATTGTTCAAAAATAAACATTTCATGGATTTCTCGGCGGGGTTTGACATCCAACAGCGAACCTCCCTTCAGCGGTGCTGTGAGCACCTTCTAGTGGCAAGGAAGCGAAACGTGGCAGGATGGCTCAGGTTTGCTGGGGTTTTTTAAAGTAGAAAAACAAGCATGTTTTATGGCTTCCTGGTATTTCTACTTTTCTTTCCTTTTGTTCAATAAAGCTGCAAAGAGCATGAAATTCCAAAAAAGAGACTAAAATATTTTGAATTCAGTTCGGAGCGTAATTCCGTTGTAAATGTGAAAGTATGTAATGTAGTCGTTACAAAAGGTCAAGAGAGTTCAGGGAATTTTAGGTGCTTTTTTGTTTTTTGAATGGTAACTTTTCACAATGTCTCAGATTTTTAAACAACTCCTGGCTAATTATTTTATGTCCTGACTGGTGTGAGGACAGATCGGCTGACGGAACAGTATCGTGCTGTGTAGTTAACTGAGAAGGACCCTGCACCCTCCAATAGCATCCCCGTACTTGCATTACGCTGTAATTTCTTTAATCCTTTAATGCCTTCTTTAAAGTTTTTAAGCACATCCAGGTGAACAAAACCCCCTTTAATTTCTTTTCTTTTTTGAAGGTTTTTTTTTTCCTGTAAGTCATCTCTACACCCAACATGGGGCTTGAACTCACAACCCTGAGATCAAGAGTCGCGTGTTCCACTGACTGAGCCAGTCAGGCGCCCCTGAGGGAAGACACTGAAACACCATGTTGAAGACTTTTTTTTCGACATGGTTCAGAACTCTGGACATAACTGCTTTCCCTTGTATGAGAAGTCTTGCTACGAGTTTTACTTGATGGCTTAGGGTTTTACGATTCTGAGGACAGGATCTAATAGGGCCACGGCCATGAGCTGCGTCCTCTGTGTCACTGCTCTCGGTACCCCCCTTCTGCCAGAAGAACGGGTACAGCGCAGGGAGGCCGTGCGAGGCCGGACACCTGAGAAGTCCATCCCCGCCCGGCCTGACCCGCACTCCCCACCCCAGGCAACATGGCAGCTGAACTGCCGGAGGAAGCGGGACAGTCTGCCCCTTCTCCTCCGGAAGGCGGCTTTTGCTAGAGAGGACAGTTGTTGCCACGAACGAGACGACGTCCTGCCCCCAGTGAGCCGACGCTGCAGGTGGGGGACAAGATGGTGCACAAATAGATAGGAGGGGGCATGCTCTGAGGGCACAAGGCAACGGCCGTTCACACAGACGGCCAGGGAGGCCCCGGAGTGTCGGGTCTGGGAGCTGGGCCTGGGGGGGTGCAGCCGGGGCCGGTGCAGCCGGGCTGAGTGCGCGAGGCTGAGCGCGACGGAGCAGGGCGGCTGGGAGCGAGGAAGGTCACGAAGAGATGCTAACATTTTACCGCTGACACGTAGACGGTGTGGGGGAGACAGGCACCGGCCCCGGGGGGTCCAAATTCTAGAGCCGACGCCCCCAAAACCCGACTACTGAGCGCCGAGTGTTGACCAGAAGGAAACAGACTCGGCGCTACAAGCACCGCGTCCTGTGCTCTCGCGACGAAGTCGCCAAGACCCGCCGCGGAGCCGACCGCGAGGAAGAGGAAACGCGTTGCAGCGCGGTCCTGCGCTGACGGAACAAAACGGACGTGGAAACGGGCGGCGCGCTTCACACCCGTTCGTTCGAGGGCCGACTGTACGTCCTTCATCCGTAAGTGCCGCCTGAAGATGAGGTAACGTACATGGCAAAACGGATGCTGTGAGGCAGCCCCAGGGGAACGCGGACTAAACCGGGGGCGCGCAAAGATGGCACAAAAGACAAACACCACACGGAAACTGCACGGCGGTTGGCTCGCCCCGTAACCGCGTCTGGGGCTCGCACTCGTCCTCCGCGGGGGCACCGGAGCCGGGGCATCTCCGCCGGAGCGCGGACACTCGGCGCGGCCCCTTCCGCTCCTCACCCACGTGACCCCCGCAACCCCGCGGACGCCCGCTCGGCCTCAGCACCTGCTCCCCGGACGGCCCGACGGACGCGGCTCCCCGCCCAGGCGCCCGACGGACGCTCCCAGTCAGCCGCCCCGCCCCCCGCGCCGCATCGCGCCCCCACGTCCGTCCGCCCGAAGTTTCACGCCAGCCGGGGGCGTGGCCATTGGCTTCCCTGGTTTGCGGATCCAGGCCCGGCGCCGCCGTAATCCACGTCGGAAGTTTGAGCCGCGGCTCCTGTCACCCAGAGCATTTTACGTACCGTCCTGCTCTCGCGTACTTTGTCTGAGCGCACCTCAGATTCTGAGGGCGGAAACGCCCCTTGTGTCCGCACCAACCAGGGGCCTGGGTCTCCGGAACGCCCTGCAGGAGCGCGCGACGGGCGCGAGGGAGGACGGCCGGACGCAGCGACCCCACCTACGCGTGAGAAGCTGCCTGTTCAAGCGCCGTGAAAATGCACGCACGTGAGGCGCACGGGCGGGAGGCGGCAGGGCGGGCAGCGGCCCTGGGGCTGAGAAGCCAGAAACCCCGGGCTCCACGGAGGCCGGAAGGCGGCCGCGGCACGTGCAGGTTTCACAAAGTGCTGTCACTTCGCGTAAGAAACAAAGCCACGGAAGCTGGGCCTGAGGCGCAAGGGCAGCGAGATCGGGCTGAAGGGTCCGAACGGCAGGGCGGCTGACGCGCAGGGAACTCCTCCGGGAGGAAAAGGGCGACGGCGGCACGCGGGCCGGGGCGCCCTGGGTCAGCGGGCGCAGCCCTGGCAACGGGCCCGGCCGTGGGGTAGGTGTGAAGTCTCTGCGACGGGAAATTATAGCGCTTTGTTTTCTTTTTTATAATGAACAAGTAGCTCAGTGTATTGTCTTCATTTTGGGCTCCCGAGTCTGAGACACCCCAGCTCAATAACTGCTGAGGGCCGAAGGTTTGGCTGTCCCCCACTTTGTTGGCCTGAAAAATCTGGGAACTGGGATGGAACAGATAATGAAGGGGCAGCCACGAGGGGCTGGGTCACGGGGGTCCGGGCACACGGGTTGATGTGATCCTGCCTCAACAACAGCCACCTTGCCCCCGTCCCTCCGCTCCGAAGATTTGCGGCACGGACCCAAGACGCTGCCACCTAGTGGCAACTCCCATGAACTCACCATCCACCCACTCCACCCACCCATCCATCCATCATCCATCCATCATCCATCCTCCGTCCACCCACCCATCCATCCATCATCCATCCATCCATCATCCATCCATCCATCCTCCGTCCACCCACCCATCCATCCATCATCCATCCATCCATCTTCGGTCCACCCACCCACCCATCCATCATCCATCCATCCATCCTCCGTCCACCCTCCGTCCACTGTTTGTTTAACAGCAAACAGTGAAGGGTTGATAACAGTCTCAGTCCTAGAGAGACTGACAATCTAACGGGGGACAGACAAGCCCCAAACCCCTCCGTGGTGGTACAGCCCTCTGCAACTGACTGAGTTCCCATGTCTCAAATTCGGGAGCCCAAAACAAAGATAACACACTGAGCTACTTGTTCACTTTTTTTTTAAGAAGTGAAAATTATCTTTTAATGGAGAAAAGATTATATCATGTTTGGGTAAAGTACCCTCTGAATGAGCCAGCTTGAAAGTTCCTTTTGCACCATATTTTTTAGCTGCTTTATGCTACCTGAAGAACTCTCCCTTTCTTCAATTCTTGAACTTTCTAAGACCTTATGCTAATCTTTAACCTGCTTAAATGTTTTTTTTTTTATGTTACTGAACACCATGGGGGGGAAGTTTAAGCTACACATTAAACTCTTTATTATTAATAAACATAAAAGTGTTTAAGTCTTTTATTCTCATAGTAAAGAGTCTGACTCCATTACTGATGTGAGACAGGTGACAACTGGCAAGCCCCACCACTTCCCTGCACTGCCCCACATCTGGGCAAGCTGATACGAAACCCGGGGTGTTTCCTCCTTTGGCACCAAAGGGAAGCACACGTCACGCAAGTATGGCCAACATGGAATCCCCACCCCTGATCCCAGTGGAAGCAGTCAGTCTCCTCTCCCTGGATCTGCTCGGGAGCCACCCTGTCCTCCCCAGAAAGCCTCGTTATGGGAATAATAAGACTTTTCACACCCTCTTGGTGTGGACATGGCATCATCTGTCTGGACCCCCAAACCGAGTCTGGGGGAAGGGAAGGGTCCGTCCCACCTCTACGTAGTGGCCACAACAATTCTAGTTTTTGAAACAAATACGAAAATGTGTTACATGATTATAATTACTTACCTGACTATTATCTATCGATTATATTTTATATTCTATATAAACGCACTCATTACAGTTCAAGTAGTAAAACACAATGGTTAAAAAGGTTAGAAGATACTTTTGACACAATGATGTGCACTTTTATCCTCAGTATGTAAAGAAAATTTAGAAAATATAAAAGTTCAACTGGAAGGGAAATATCGTTAAACAGACCAGGAGCCATGACTAGCATGTAAACTGAGGGACACCCCTTAGAGCAAATGCGTCCTCGGGGGGACACCGCAAGGGAGAAAAACCCCATTACGGCTCTCGGTGGCTCTCCCCACACGGGACTTTCTGACGCTTCCATCCTCCCCTCTCCCCGGTCTCACAGATCCAGAAGGAAATAGGTCAGTTCTATCTGAGTAAGAATACCACCCACAAACGGCATTACGTTAGTGACCTGGACAGGTCAGAACGCCGTGAGCAGCAGTTCAAATGCATACGCTCTGAAGGAAAACCCCTGTAAGGAGCCGTGATGCGCGTCCGTGCGCAGGAAGCACCCCATCACCAGCCCGGCTCCTGAAACCAACAGCACGGTGTGTGGGAACAAACTGGGAGGTAAATACAGACTAAAAAAGAGAGAGAGAAGGAAATACCTGCGTGGCTTTTCTTCTCTAATTTCATGGCTCCAAACACAGAAAATGTAAAATCTCGGTCTGGATTTTCTCTGTCAAAGCTGGTCACGTCAGCTTCCTTTCTGCTTTGTCTTCCCCGGTTTTGAACCGCAGACTTTCCGAGGCAAACGACAGGTGGTGAGAGGCACGTGTAGGTCGGCGTCTGTGCTGCTGTGTGCCCCACCCTCCCAGAGCTCGGAGCCCCGGGTCATGTTACTTCGAGGTCGCCCGACACATGCAGCATGCTCATGCTCCCCCATCCTGCCCTTTGTGCCCTGGGTTGAGTCTCCTCAGACCCAGCACTGTGTAAGGTTCTTGGGTTGCAGAAAGTGAGCTGCATTCCCTTCGACAGCCCCCGACACACGCACGAGCATCCGGGTTTGCCCTCGGAGCAGCAGGAAACGGGAGCAGAGGCGTGAGTGAGGCTCCGCTCCAGTGACCCCCTCTCTGCATCGGTGGTTCCCGATTCCACATTCTTTAAAAAGAAGATAGGGCAGCCCGGACGAGATTGCTCGTCTGACGGGCCCTCTCTGGCCTCGGGGCGTCCTGCAGGCCTGGCCGGCTGTGGGCGGCTCCCAGCCCGGGCGCAGCGGCGCTGAGCACGGCGTCCGACCCAGAGGGCACCTGCCTGGCACGGGCCCTTGCGCTGATTTTCCGACACTCCCCAAGGCGGGTGCACGAGAGTTCTCAAGGCCAAGAGCCAGTGCGCCCCAGGGTTGAATCCTGATGACCCACCTGCTTACAGAGCTGAAGGCCGGTGACAGGTGTGTGACGCTACGTAAAAACAAGCATAAAAAAGGCAGGAAGGTACTTGCTTTCCATTCTCTAACTTCCAGAAAGAACGCAGTGATGTGTACGTAGTCTGACACTCGCTCGTTGGCAGAGAGATCCGTGCTTCTGTCAGGACGGGCTGTGCCGGCACCCCATGCCCCAGGCACCTCAGCACCGCGGGGACCCTGCGCAGTCCTGCCGGGACCTCAGAACGTGATCCGCTGTGGAAACAGGGTCCTTGCAGATGTGGGTACGGTGAGGACTGCCGTGGGCCCGACGTGCAGGGACACGGAGACGATGTGGCCGGCGCGCAGGACACACTCCCAAATGCGGCCCCCGGGCAGAGCGTGTCTCTGAAGGCGAAGGAGCTTGAGCAGCAGCAGAGGCAGGAAGGTCGCCGACCTCACGTGCCCACCGCACCCACGTCCCCTGAAGCAGGTCACGGGGCTGTTGTGGGGGAGAAGCCCCTGCCAGACCCAGACCGGGCGGAAAGCAGCAGCCCTCTCTCTGAGACAAAGGGACACCCGGACTTGCTGAGCGTCCCGCAGCTCACCACGCCTGCCTCCTACTCCCGGCCCTCTGATACGCCTGCCCCTTCATCAGACCCGTCCAACCGTGTCCTCACGAAGGCTCCCGCGCCCCACAGAACTTACACACCACACGTTTACAGGCGTCGTCCTGTTACCGTGTCAGCTCTGGGGGCAGATGCAGCCAGGGACCCTACAACGCTGGAGGAAAAGCTCTCCCTCCCTGACCAGCGCCCCTCAGAGGCTGGGAGACAGCGTGGGGGGGTTTCTCCCTCCCGGCCACCAGTCAAGGAACCCTCTACTGACATGCTGAGTTCGGCCTTCTGGCCTCCTGACGACCAGACAATGTCCTCCTGTCATTGGGAGCCATTCAGCTTGTGACGCTTTGTTAGGACAACCCGAGGAGACTGACAGACTTTCAGAGGTCACTACTGTTATTTGCCCACAGTTTGCACAGTTACCTGCCCGAAATGCGTGTTCCTGAAAAGTTTTATTTGGGTTGGCAATATGTCCACCCCAAACACCACATTTCCTAGGCAGGGATGGCCAAGGGGAGAGAAGCAAAAATCACTGAGAAGACTCTTCAGGGGAGACTGAACTGTTCTCCTGCCAGCAACACCGAGGTCGGGACCGGAGCTCCCGCGGCCAGGAGAGGCCGGGGTGGGAACCGTGCTCCCAGGACGTGGCACAGCGGGAGAAGAGGAGCTTGGGCCCCTGGTCGCTGGGGAGTTGCCCTATGAGCCCTGGGCCTCCGCTTTACAAGACGGTGATCAAACAAACCTGAGCTTCGTTCATATCACCGGGCTCTGGTGAAACCCGGTCCAAATGTCAACCCCTACTAAGCGCCGGAATCCGGATCTGACTCCCAACACACAGGATGCTAGGACCTCACCTGCTTTCCCGCCAGAGGACGCGGGAGGCGACTAGCGCAACTGCACGTACTGAATACAGCATGGATGGGTCACGCGATACCACACAGCAGACAACAATCCCCGGGACGTTAGTGTCCTAATGGGGGCCGATGTGTAGTATCTGAAAATACATCTGTGTAGGGCGTGTGAGCGTAAAGGACTATGGAGAGAGACGGCTCAGTACAGGTGGCTGGAGAGCACTAGGAAGACAGAAGCCAGACTCGAGGTTTTGTCAGGGTGGTTGCGGGAGCCCCACTGGGAAGGTGACGTTTGGGCCGACACCACGACAGGTGGACAACCAGAGGAGAGGCCTTCCAGCAAGCAGCAGCAGCAAGTGAGAGGACCACGAACAACCCCCAGCTCCCGATCTGTACAATGAGATCACTGGACAAAATCATCTCCAACACGCCTTTGAAGTGTTACAGGGTCTGTGGGAGCGCATCCAACCAAAGGATGGGCTGGAACCTTGCTTCAGAATACCTCCCACCTGTAAAAGGTCCCGCCTGGAGGCTCTTAATCCAATGGCTGTTTTAAGTGTAATGGGAGTGGAGATTGTTCCAAAGTCCAATAAGCTTTGGAAACTGGCTACTTGCTGCAGGACTTCTCAGGTCCTTTAAAGCACCAGTGTAGACAACAATGATCCGAAAGTGAATTGTGGCATGTAGACTCTGCCAGACTCACCTGATCATGGAAGCCTTTTTAACTGCAGTGTACCCGAGGAGACTGTTCCACGGAACACACTTTGGGAACAAATACTCTACCCTGGGGGCTGGCAAACATTTTCTGTAAAAGACGAAATAATAAATATTTTAGGCTCTGTGGACCAAATGTTCCACTGCAACTATTTGATCTGTCCTTCTAGCTTGCCAACAGCCACAGACAACACGTCATTATAAATGAGTGGGCACGGCTAAGACACTAAACTTCAATTTAATACACTCCTTACATGTCACAAAATGTTAGTCTTGATTTTTTGGTCACACGCAGCCGGAGAGAAGACTGGGTTCGACCTGCAGGTTGTACTTTGCCAACCCCGGCTTTAAGTGTACATTTATCCTATTTTTTTTTTTTTTTTTTTTTTGGTAATTGGTACATTTGTTTTAACGCACTGCCCAAGGTCACATGGCTGGCATCTTGATCAGCAAGAAAGGTGGTTGCAAATCACATTCCCAAAATGTATTTGAGGCCAAAAATGGTTCAGAAGAAAAATCACATTTTTGGACATAGCTCCTTTATAATTACTTCTTGATAGAAAAATGGAGTTTAATTCTGCACTTACATTTTAATTCTACTTTGAAAACAGAATTATTAAGGGAAAATGGCATATATTTTTCTAGTACTGATTTTTATTTTCCTCTGTAAAATTTTTGAAAGTCTAATTATCATTCTTTCTCTAGAAGAAACTCTAAACGCACGGTCGTTCTGTGGAAAGGAAGCGTTTGCATGCAGCCTGGCCTCACCCAAAATTGCACTTACTGTCGTCTGGGACACGCTCACCTGCCCTGCTCCTGTCCACCGGGGTGTCCACTTACTATGATCACTGCTAACAAACTTACTATGATCACTGTCCCCTTTACCTCTCTTGCCAAAATCTAAGTACCCGCATGCTCCTTTCTCTTCCACTCTTCCTTTAAATCTGTGCTCACAGTAAATCAGAGCCCCGCGCTCACGATGATGTAAATGACTTATAAAAGCAAACAGTTGTAGGTCCTGTTGGGTGTGTTTGCATTTTAGCAGAAGGAATGAAGCTTTACCTCTGGCACTCCCATCCTTAAGCGGCTGGCAGGAGGGAGAACCAGGTCTTCCAGGAACCTCAGGTAAGTTTCCAGTTCAGACATCACATCCCATAGGAAGTCACCTCCCTCAGCTACGAGGAGAAGCTCGCCTTGGCCCTGGTGTTCACAGACAAGAACAGGTACTTCCTCCCCTCCCTGTAGAGAAGGACAAATAGTGTTCCCTCCACTCTCTGAGTTCTGGGCTGACACCTCCTGTAATAAAGGACAGATTAACGAGAAAAGCACGAAGTTTACTGACACGCACACTTGGTACATCTCTGGAGATACCCCGGGGGAAGTTAGTAAGTCCCTGAGGTGGCCTGAGCCACCAGCCGAAATACCATCGTCAGGACAGACAGAGAAGGTGTGTGTGACTGAGTCTCCCCTTGTCTTCCTGGTGCAGATGGAGATTTCCTTTATCAGTGTCAATGTCCCTTGCAAGAAGCAGGTTTTGGGGCAGCCCATTCTGCTTCCTTCCCAGCAACATGCTGAGCCTGAACCGGGACTTCAACTGGCTCCATTCTGACCTCAGTCTGTACTTTCTAATTAATTAAGTTCTTTCCAGCTTCTCTCTTAACTCAGGCAAAAGCCAGGTGGGGCGGGGGGCGGGCGGGGTGAGCACAGAGACTACCCCTCACGCAACAGGGACGGCCCTGATGCCAGCAAGACCACGAGGGACCTGCCTTTGCCGCCCGCCTGCACGGACCCACCGACCTCTGCCCCATATGCTCCTCATCTCAACCTTGGCGTACTTTCAGTATTTGGGACAGTCTCTGAGACGCCAGCCCAACGTCCTCCCGGTGTTGGCCTCCCTGAAATAAACTCCTTCCAGTGTCTCTGTCTTCAGATGCTGTCAGCGGCGAGTGTCCTCACCTGGTCTGTTTGGGGCCCCAGAGCAAGGTGCTCTTGCACCCCTGAGTCCCGGGTACAAGCCCTATCTCAGAAAACCCAGCCTCTGATTGGAACGCTTACGGGAAAGACTCAAAAGGCAAGGGCCTCTCCCTGCCGGGATTTTCAAGCCCTGACACATGAAGGGAAAGGATTGAGGAGCGTGGCTGGCTGCTGACCACTCACGTGGGGTGTCGAGTTTTCTATCACCAACACTTCCTTAGTCTGACTTTTGTAAGGTACATAAAATACACCAATGAGTATTCAGCCCACTGAGAAATGCTCGCTCTGTCCACCGTCACGGGCTTGGGACTGTCACTCTGTCTGAGCAACAGTCATGTAGAGCAGAGACAGACCCTCAGACACACCCGCGAACAGAAAGCTCTGGTCCAAGGACAGAGTCACCCCACTGCAGCTCTAATGGAGTTCACGCAGCAGGCACTGCATTTCCCTGCCCTTCCGTTCACTTGCTTCTCCACCAGGGGGTGCAATTTCTGAAAGCCTTTATGTTGACGTTTTGCAGGGAACCAGAGAGAGGAGGCTGAGAAAGAAACAGGACCTTCGCGTTCTCACATTACATTATACTTTCCAGCCCTTTGAAGTTAGCGCAACCCTCCACTAAGTACTTGGCAAACTTTAAACCATACATCTGTGAGGCTGGGGTTTTCCTTCACATTACCTTTCACCTACTTTAAAATAAACCACTCATTGTTCAAAAGGGAAAACTCAAATTTGTATTTTTTTAAAGTAATCTATAATGGAGTAAAACATTGCTGGAAGGTTTGCAATTAACTCATTTACTGTGCAATAAATCTCTAAGAAAGAGAACGGGGAAATCAGTTTCAACCTTGAATATGTAGGCCTCTGTTTGCTTTCTTTAATTAACAAAATATAAACACTTTTTTTAAATTAGAAAGGTACATGAACCTGATTCTCTAAATGTTTACATTACACAGAACCCCACAGAATCAAAGGGGAAAAGTCATAGCCCACTTTCTCGTGCTTCCTGATTTAATATTAAAATAATGGAAGCAAATGTATGGAAATAAGTTTGCAAATCATATTAGATTTAAGTTTTGGTTTCGCCTACATTTTTCCAGATTTTGTCACTAGGAGATCATAAAAACTATCCTTAAAGTCACGAACTACAAGGCCTGCAGGGCGCTACACAGACAAATGAGCCAGGGTGGGGGCTCTTTAGCAGAAGGCAGCCTCCCCTTCTGCCTCCCCGACCTGACCGCCTGGTCTCCCACGCAGGGCCTACCTGCCCTGGCCTGACCTTAGGACTCTGTTGGTGGTTCTCCAAACATCCCCCCGCCCAGGCTCTCATGCCTTGCGAACAGCAGCCTCTCTGCCTGCCAAGCCCTCGGCCCTAGGAAGAGCTCGGGAGGAGCTAGGCCCCTCCGCTCCCCCGATCAGGAGGAGCGAGTCACTCCTCGGTCCGGGACGGCCGGCGCCCTCGACGCACTTACGCAAAGTGAACGTGCGGTGATCACGGAGCTGGTCCGGCGGGGAGCCGTCCTCTTTATCGCCCACGGATCCCGGGGATGACAGCGCCGAGCTGTCGGGCTCGAGCCTGGCCTTGGCCGGCAGCGCTCAGGCGCTCAGGCTGGGTGGACACCGAGCCCCCAGGGACGCGCACCGGGGCTGGGAGCACGGGTCACAGCTCGGACTGCGGCGTCTGCGGCGGGGATGGAGGAGGCACGGACGCCAGACGGCTGTGCGCCGCGGAACGCAGGCCGGCTCTGACGCGGGGCTCGGGGTCAAGGCAGGGCACGCAGCTCCGCGTCCTGTGACGACACGGCTCACCGGAGGGCGGTCGGGCTGCGGCCACGTGCGGAGCAGGTGGCTGCTGGACGGAGGCCCCCAGCCCCGTTTCGGCGCGTTGTGCGCTCAGCGGACTGGGGGCAGCGCGTTGACTCGACTTCCACCCATTTCCACTGACACTGTTTCCACAGGGAAAGGGGCCTGGGTGCTAACTTGAGTTCCAAACGGTTTCTTGGGACGCAGGCCACGCGTCGTATGGGACTGGCTGCTCCGAAGCTCCGGGTCAGGAGGCCAGGGGTTGCAGCAGGCTGAGCGCAGGCGCAGTGAACTCCACAGACAGGACCCCCCCCCCCAACCCGGGGCAGGCAGCTCCGCGCAGGCGCAGTGAACTCCCAAGGGAAGGGCCGCAGGCAGGACCGCAGGCCGCCCCGCTCATCTGGACAAGTCACCACTTGGCTGCATCAGAGAGCGCTTGTTCTTTTCCACCACTGAGAAGTGATGTCTACCAGCGTGCCGGCCGGCAGGAACAGAGCTCAGCTTTCGCAGCGCTTTCCTGGCCTGTGCACTGGCGGAAGATGACAGGAAGCGCACGACGCCGGGAAATCACGGCCTTTGTGAACAGAGGGGTGACGACGTGCAACGTGGCCGTCAGGTAGAGACAGCGCCTACACCTCGGAGGAAGCGCCTTGCGCTGACGTCAGGCCGTCGTCCCCGCACAGTGCGCGTAGAAGAAGGTTGAGGCTGGGGTGTCTCGGGGACGCGCCCCGGCCTCGCGTGCGGGGTGTACGCGCCGGGCTTGCGGACTGCAGGGGGCGCGGGCCCCGGCACGTTGGTCCGGCCTGCAGGAGCGCTCTGGGTGCCAACGGTAAGGGCTGGGCCCCGGGTCGTGGGCTCCAGAGTCCGGAGCGTCTGCCGCCCTTCCGGCCCTGCGCCGTCACGGCTTAGCGCTGGCGGGGGCTGCACAGGGGGCTGGGCCGGGGGCTTGCCCGCGACCGGCACACCGATGCCGGGGACTGCCCGCGAGACAACGTCCGGAAGCTGCTGTGGACAACGGACCAGTCCAAATTACGTGTCAGCCGAAAGGCGAAAATCGGCACCTGCAGGGAAAGACGGCGCACACGCAGAGCTCGGAACACCGCCGGCGGACAGGCCTGTCCCAGTGGCACAGTGGCCCCGGGCATGGGCAGACCTGGTGTCACAGGGTCACAATCACCCCGTGCACAGGCAGACCACTGCAGGGGGAGAAGCGAACAGCATCTGGGGCACAGAGCTGCCTGAGGGTGGGGGCAGCGACCGGCCGCTGGTAGCTCACTGCTCGACTGAGCCCAGGGCCGGCAGTGTCTGGACTTCAGGGTCTTGGAACGTTAACTCAGAGAAGCCATATTTGAAGGGTGGCAGAACGCTGTTCACAGGGCAACGTGTATGATTTTAAAAATGTCTTTTGAGTACCTCTTGTTCCCAATCACTGGACAAAACCTGGGAATTGCAAGGGTGGATAGCACAGGCAGACAGACACTACTGTGTGCTGCCTGATTCTCTTCATGGACAAAGGAGGATTCCACAACTGCTGGGAGCGTTGTGGGCAGAGAGCCCTCAGCTACCAGGTCCCTGCAGGGCCTGCCTCACCCCCAGAGGAGCCCACATCGCCCAACTTTGGGGCTGCCCATAGGGTGGACTGAGCCCTCCACTGAACCTGCGTTGCTACTCGGTTTCTCCCTCAGCCCAAATCTCCTTCTTGCCCTTCATTGCCTTCCCTTCTATAGGAATTGACACCAAGAGCACTCACCAGTCAACCTACTTCACACGGAACCCATCCCACAGCACATAGTCTCAGAAGGACCAATGAACCTGGGACCATCCCCTCGGAAATGAGAACGCCGTCACTGGTAGTTACTGGAGCACACACAGCCCAGCACAGCTAGCAGTGGAATTATTAAAAACTGGCACCAAGAATAAAATGGATATGCACCAGCCCTGGTATGGTGTAGCACGTGTTTAAGAAATAGGGGGGAAACAGTAACTCATGGGCAGCTCTTGCTAAGGAGGAGTGATGCTTTGGAAAAAAAAACAAAACAAAAGGCCAAGAGTAACTAAAAGGTGAGCATGAAAACCAGAGGGCCTCTTTGGTAGCATATAAAGAGGCTCTCATGGCCTGTGGTGGGAAAGCAGAGAAAGCCAAGGACCAGACCAGGACTTAATGGTAAGAACCCAAATGCAGGTCTGCTATGCCAAGGTCAGGGCCCTAGATGGGAAAGAACAGGACCCTGCATGGAATATGATTCATCTCAGTTGATGACCCCAAACTCTTGAATCCCAACCCTGAGCCTGCAGAAGATGCCCACCGATCCTGCCAGGGGCTAGCACTCCCTACTTTCTCGAGGGTATTGCAGAGGTCTCTCCCCTGCAGACAACCTGTGCTCTCCCGTCCTCAACATCTATAGTGAGCTCACCTCTGGCTTCAAGGATAATAGGTTAATTCAGAGTATAACCGAGATGGGGCCAGGCTGATAAGGAAGGGAAGGAACTATTACAAAGAAGTTGCCATTGCCGGCTGGCGTGTACCTGCAGGGGCCAGGAGATGATGCTCAAGCCTGGATGAAGGAGACGGGAACATAAAGAAGGATCACCTTGGATCAAAACACCCTGGAAAGGACCCCAGGAGATGCAGCAGACATGCTACCAGGATGGCCCCCAGGTGCATGGAAAAAGTGAAACCCATTCTGAATGACAGAGACCTGCCCCCAAAATGGAAGAAAAGACTAAAAGGCTCAGAGAAACAGGCATGCCTGTGAAGATCTACCATGAAAGGCTGAAAAGCCCATTGTTCCATGTGTTGCACAGAAAAGCCCAAGGATACCTTACCTGCAGAGCACCGAGGGATGCATGGGGGAGGGGCTCCAGCATCACTAAGGGGTCAGTGGTGGCTCCTCTCCAGGCCAGGGCTCCTGGTGGGAGATGTCACTACAGAATAGGGATTACTAACAGCTACGTGAATGTTAGGACCCCAAAACAAGAGGCCAGGTGGAAGGGCTGAGCTATGAAAAGGCATGTGGTTGGAATTACTGTCGTGAGTGTGGCAGGATCAGAGGGGCAGCCAGGGAGGCCTGACCCACGGAGAGTTACGGAGACGGCTGACAGAACACAGCCTCGTTAGGGGCAAGATAGATGGGTAGCTGACGAGGGTTCTACTCCATCTGTCTCATCAAAAGAAATCAAGGATGGATAAACAGGAGGTTAAAGGCAGCCGCTCCGTAAAAAATCACAATCCTCTGAAATGTCTGAGCCTGGGCCAGTTTTCCAACTTGGAGACCACTGACCAAAGGAGAGGCCCAGTCTCCAAGGGGAAGGGCCCTGAAACACCATGGCACTTCTACGTGGTTACGATCCCCAAGCCCCAGACACCAGTGGCCACGTACTTACGGAGCTGCGCACGGGGAACCGGGAAGAGCCAGATGCGTCGAGAGTCCCGGGACACTGGGTCTGCTGCGAGCACCCCGTACAGGGTGCGGCCTATGGTGGGAACCTAAGGAGTGGAGTCCAGGTCACGGTGGGCCCGCCGGCTCTGCAGGACACCCCAGCGTCCACTGCCCTAGTCCCCAGGGGTATCGCTGGACGTACTCGCAGAACCTCACGTAAGGCACTTGTTCTGTGGGGTGAAGACTGTTAGTGAGGAAGTTGGATACAAGCCTAGAGTAGGCCTCCCTTCACTCCGCGAGATCCCACGTCAGGAGCAGTATCTCAGCCCCAGGAGACGGCATCCGTGAGTGAGCACTCGTGTCCGGTGGAGACGGGCGGCACCGAGCAAGTCAGGGACGGAGTACCGAAGTCTGGATGGAGTGGACAGGAAGACAGCGTCTGAGCCAACACCCACAGAGTGTGCGGGTGGATTCGAAAGAAAGAAACTGCCTCCAAGGTGTTTGCTTTGAGCGTCTGAAAGGACAGCGTTGTCATTTTCCAAGATGCAGAGGAGAGCGAGCGGGTTGTGGAGAGCAGCTGGACACCCAAGTGTGCGTCCGAGAGTTCGCTGCCGGACGTGGGAAGTGGGAGCTCTGCACGCTTACCGTAGGAGGGCTTGAAGGCCTGCACGATCCCAGCAAGAGGCTGAGCGTCTGTGAGGCAAGAGAACCACACGGCGAATCTTTGGGATGGAAGGAAAGCCAGGAAATTGGGAAAGAAGCCTATGGGGTAGAAGGAAAATCACAGACCCTACAGTGTCTGGAAACCAAGTAGACAGTCTTTCAAGGAGGTGAGTCTGTCAGCTGTGTGGGACCACGCTCCCGAGACAGCCGAGACCGGGCCCAGAACAGTGCTCTAGACTTTGCAATGCAGAGGTCATTCAGGACCTTGACAAACGCCATTTTGAGGTCAAAAACATGATTGGAATGGATTCGAGAAAGAATGGGAAGAGCAGAAATAGTGACAATGAGCACAGACAACTCTTCAGGTAGTTTTATTATTAAGGGAGCTCTACACCCAACATGGGGCTTGAACTCATGGCCCTGAGATGGAGGGCTGCGTGTTCCATCGACAGACTCAGCCAGGAGCCCCTACAGAGTTTTGAAGAGAAACAGGGCTTTAACCAGGGGAAGGAGGTCAACAGTTTTTTATAGTGCTGGAAGTACCATGTTTGTGATGAGACTGGTCCTGCAGAGAGGGAAACTGGTGATGTGGGAAGAAAGAGGAAGACAGAGTGATGTCCGGGAGCAGCTGAGGGGAGGGGTCTCGGGTGCTCGTGGAGGCCTTGGCGTTAGGCAGCGGTGTGGGCAATTCCTGCATAAAAGCAGGAGGAGAAGGGGTGCCTGGATGGCGCAGTCGGTGAGCCTCTGACTCCTGGTTTCAGCTCAGGTCTCGATCTCAGGGTCAGGGGATCGAGTCCTGCGCTGGGCTCTGTGCTCAGCACACGGAGTCTGCTGGAGATTCTCTCAGTCCCTCTCCCTCTGCCCCTCCCCCACAAATAAATAATCTTAAAAAACACACACAAGGAAAGGCAGAGCGCAGGGGTGCAAATGCAGGCCCGCGTGTAGCTGTGACAGAAGGGTGTGAGCGTCTGTCTGCTTCTGTTTGTTCGGGGCAGTAGGAAGAGAGCGAATCAGCTGGGCGTTTATAGGTGTTCAGGTTTTATTCGCTGAAGTACTGCGAGCAGGGGTGTGACGGGATCAGGTGCGAGCCTAGTGATTCGAGACTGGAGGGCTGTAAGGTGGTGAGGCGTACGGAACACTGCAGATGGGGTAACGACGGGTCTTGACCTTGGCAGTGGGAAGGACAGGACGCGGCCCAGAGACGTTCAGGAGGTGACAGGTGTGGTCAGACGTCCTAAAGCAGGCGCCTTGCGGCCTTACCGTTGCCTGGTTTCCTGCAGGGCCCCGACCGTATCTCGTATTCCAGACTGACTCATCCCTGACCAGACGAGGAAGGATGTGAGCGGCAGAGACCTTGTCTTGTTCTTGGTTCTGCCTCCTACACCTGCAAACAGCCTGGTGCTTGCTGCCGCCGGAGGAGGGCGTGACGTGAGGCACAGACGCAGGCAGGGTCTTGCCTGGCACACTGGGAGCGCGGGAGTGTGGAGACACGACCAGTCCTGGAAGTCCACTCGACCTGGAAGTCAGAAGCAGCGTGGAGCAGCCCCGAGGCGCACAGCCAGCCTCGCTCTGTTCTGTGGGCCAGGATGTCCCCGGGAGCTCGCAATTCCCTGTAAGGATGGTGCTGCTCAGCCGGTGACACGGGAGCGTCACTAACACGTGGACGAGCGGCTCACACGCAGCGCTCACTGAGTCCCGGCCCGATTGGGGTTAACCTGCCTTTGTTAAGTCATGGAATCCTGTGGGGAAAGAACAAGGAGAAAGGCACAGATTTCTCTGCGACGGCTGCTGGGGTGGTGGGCGTGGTGAGAGCAGCGCTGGCTGGTGCGTTCCCTCCCAAAGTCCCCTGCACTCCCGTGGCTCCGTGCCCACGTGTCTCCTGCGGGACACCCGGGGCAACAGCTTTGCTGGGGGGGTGATGGCCAACCGAGTCGTCGTGTCCTTGAGGGAAAGGAATATTTTCTTTCTTTTCTTTGCATCCTTGACACTTCCTGTGACAGGGAGAAGCCCCCGAACGCAAAGCTGATTTTTTTCCTTGCCGAGGCCTAACTGATGAATGAAAATCGTATGTGTCATGTCAAGGTGTACAGCTTGACGTGACGGCATACACGCTGTGGAACCATCACCCCACGCGGTTACTTTTTCTTTTGAGTTACTATTCGGTAGAGTTTGGGGAAACACAGCCTCAGGAACGGTGCTTTTCTCCGCTGGAACGTACGGGACCGGCTGATGTCCAGCCGTGCGAACGTGGTTGGGGAGGCAGGCCACAGCTGCTTGGGGGTCTTGGAAGTGTGACGCTGGCCCCGCGTCTGGCCTGCAGGGGTGCGGTCGCTGACGCTGTCGCTGATGAGCAGGGCTGAGGCTCAGACTGGCCTGGGCCTCCCTCATGCTATCACCAGAGCTCGAGGGGGCCTCTCCTCGAAGCCCCTCATCTCAGCGCCTAACGTGGTGTCTTCAGTTCCTGCTTGTTCAGTAAACAAATTAATAACGTGATTTTTTCCTCCCACTCCATAATAGACAATAGGCCTTAAAAGTCCATAAAAACAGGATCTTAAAAAAACGAAACATCCAAAGCCAACTAAATGTCTAATAATAAAGTAGGAACGCTAGGATTCGTGTGGCTGTAGCTTGTGTACCCTCTGAGCACAGCACAGCGTGGAAACGTATTTTTGACAGAATAAGAAATGAAAGGAAATGATACAAAAATTTATAAGACAGCAAAAAGCATACAAATAACAAAAAAATAAAATATACCGAAACAATAACTATGATTGTGGTTTAGGGAGATGGAATTAGTAAGTGATTTTTGTTTTATTCTTTCTATTCTCTAAGTGTTCTTAAATGTGTTGATATTACTAATTATAATTAAACATTTTATTTTAAGATTTTATTTTTAAGCAACATCTCCGCCCAACATGGGGCTCAAACCCACAACCGCGAGACCGAGAGTCAGCTGCTGCCCCAGTGAGCCAGCCAGGCGCCTCTCTAGTTGAACATTTTCAAGCTGAACCCACACTTCATCTGGCAATAAAGCTACTGTCCTCGATACCATGCAAGATACGTCCCCAACTCACGGTGCAAGAAACGAGAAAGCACATCTGGACAGAAAAGAAAGATGAAAGGAAAAGGTTTTGCCTGGCATGTGTCCGTAAATTCAGTTTCTCCTGAGAATGTGAGGGAGGACAGATAAACATCTGCTATTACCCTCACCTGTGTTCCCCATCTACTTAAATCTGATGTTTCCCTCTGTCCGTCTTCACATCCCTGTTCTCACTGGCACACAGGCCCAGACTGGTTCCCAAACCAGGACTGCTCCAGACTGGTCTAAGTTCAGCATGTCACGCTCTGTTCCACTCCCCAGACCTGGAAAGACTCAGTCTGACCAATTCCAGGGCAGGTCAGTCACACCTGCTGGACCCTGTCTTATCATCTCCCTCCCCTCTTCCTCCATGTCCCCACCAAGCCCTGGATACCCACCTATCCTGGAAGCCCCCACCCTTCCCCAAGGCCACGGTGTCCAACACCAAGGAGGGCGAGGGGTCAGACGGACACCTTGACTTCTACTTTTATTTATTTTTAATTTAATGTGGGCTCCATGCCCAACGTGGGGCTTGAACTCACAACCCTGAGATTAAGAGTCAAACTGCTCTACCGACTGAGCCAGCCAGGCGCCCCAACACCTTTGACTTCTGGCTATGATTTTAGCAACTGTCTGTGTGCTAATCAGAAGTAAGCATATAAAATTGTTAAATATACGTATATATTTATACGTAAACAAATACATAAAATTGTCATATCCATGACTGAGTCATATACATAATACGTACAAAATTTATATATGTAATTCAAGTACATAACTTATAAAATAAATAGGATATATACTATTTTATTTACTCTGGAAAACCTACTATTTAAAATATGCCAATTAGTATGCAAAATAGATTTTAAAGATGAGGAACCTGAGAGAGGTATTAGGACACGAATCCCTTTGGTGGGGAAGAATTTAGAATATACTGCTATTCAACAAGGAATGTTAGAGATCTTAAATCCTTTTTGAAATAAGATGGAAAATTAGCAACTACAGGAGATTAATGGAATCCAAAAGGAGCCATCCAAAATGAACTCTAATAAGGAACCAAAATTTCTTAGAAAATAAGTAGTTTTCCATTTTATTTAGAAAAAACATCATGAA
This sequence comes from Ursus arctos, assembly GCF_023065955.2. NCBI lineage: Eukaryota > Metazoa > Chordata > Mammalia > Carnivora > Ursidae > Ursus > Ursus arctos. The sequence goes on along the minus strand of NW_026622897.1, from coordinate 621,358 downwards.
ATGAAGTACCTTTTCTCAGTCTGTGACTCCCCAAGGTCAAGAATTTCCCAGGTACGGGCATGGCTTTCTGAGAAGCTTCATCATCATGTGGCCCCTGCAGCAGCACCGCAGAGACAGTCATCTGCATACAAATATGAAAGGGCTTGACCCTCCTTCCCCGAAGGTCTCCACGGAATCTCGTGCCAGTGGAAGCCCTGGTGTCTCAAGCACTTACGTTGTCACCAGCCTTGCCGATTTTGGCCTCCAGTTTTCATGTACTCTCCCCTGGCTCAGTCCCCGTTTGCCAAACGCTGTGCCATCTCCAACATTACGTTCCTTCCTGAACTTTACGGAATCCTGTGAATTTGACAAGATTTACAGTGTCACTTAGAAATCAATTTCCAATGACAGTGGGGCGCCTGGGTGGCTCAGTCAGTAAGCATACAGCACTCAATTCTTGGTTTCAGCTCAGGTCATGACCTCAGGGTCATGAGATGGAGCCCTGTGCACTGGGCTCCGCGCTCAGTGGGGAGTCTGCTGGAGACTCTCCCTCTGCCGCCCCCACACTTGCACACTCTTGTGCACTCTCTCTCAAATAAATAAGTAAAATCTTAAAAAAAGAAATCAGTTTCCAATGACAAGAAGACCGATGGACAGGCAAGGACCTAGATCCAAAGGAGTGTTTGAGGAGGAGAGGTCATTGGGTTACAGTTTCAGGCTCTGCCTTTAAATGCTCGTGTGATACTCACTGCTCTGATGACCCACATCCTCCCAGAGCAGGAAGGAAACTTCCAGCGTTTAGTCAAACTCCCATTTTGCCATTCAGCCTCAGGGCACACTCCCAGATCACACGACAAAGGGGGAGCAGCTCAGGGCTACACTCCAGATCTGCGTTGTGTCCTCTGCAATCCTGGGGGGCGGTGGGAGGCGATGTGGACAAGACTGGCTCTCTTGCAGGTACCCCCCTCGGAAAACCCAACTGCTCGTCCCCAAACCTGCTCAGGGACCCTCCGCAGGCCAGGCCAGCGCTGCTCGGACAGAGCCCAAAGCCTGCACCCAGCCGTGTGCGATCACATCAGTGTTCACTGGGCCTAAACGAGCACGACAGCATGTTAGCAGCTAATCCTGAAAACTGCTGTTTCATAAGCAATATTCAGGGGCGATCACGGAAATGAAAACAAAACCAACCAACCAACAACTCCCATATCCTCTAACAGGAAACAAAGGGAGAGAGGTCGGCCCCACGACTTGTTCAGGGCCCACACTCTCGCAAGCCCGAGCCTGAAGCCTCCGCCTGGCCCAACCCCACCTTATTCCACTTTTCTCCAGAACATTCTGAGGGAGGGGCTGGTCTTCTGCAAGCAGACGACAGTTCTCGTGGCCTCCTGGCTTCCGGTTCCCAGCAGGGCACGTGCAGGTGAGCGACAAAACCCATCTACATGGAGGCCGTTGAGGAACACAGGTGTAAACGTTTTCGTCTTTTTCCATCTGAGTAATAAAATTCACCTTGGGACCAAACTCGGTTCAGTGAGGGGTATTTTAAAACCCAACTCACCCGCGCAGTCTGCAGCCACTTCTGAGAACTCAGGATTCCGAGGCCTAACCTGAAAAATTCCAAATAGCCTTTTTAACACCGCAGAAGAAGTCGTTATCCGGCCAGGGGAGCTGCTGACGGTGAACGTGGACGCCAACCCATGCGACCTCTCCCCAGAGGAATCTTTCTAAGGATAAAAATCTACAGCCACAAAAATTTCACCACTTGGGCGTTCTCTTCTGATTTGACCTCCAGCTTCACCTTTCCGGCGGGTCCCAGCTCCTCCCCTCATCCCGCCTCTGGTCTAAGGGCCACCGACCCGCCAGGCCATGGCCTTCTCGGCGTCTCCTCCTGCGGGAAGCCCTCCTGGCATCTCGAAGCTGCTGTAGGGCCTCTCTCAAGGGCTCCCGGCGCGCTGCCCGCTGCCACTCACCTGCCGTTTCCAGCGGCCACGCTTCCTGAGGGTGTTTTACGTCATAGCCCCGGTGCCAGGAACCCAGGGGGCCCTCGGCCGCCGGAGTTGAGTCTGGGAAGAAACTAACCCTAACGAGCACCTGCCAGGGCCAGGCACGAAGGTGATTTACGGACATCTTTCTGTTAACCGCCAAACATCTCTCAAATGTAAGAGTCGGTAGCCCTATTCTGCGGATAACGACACTGAGTCTCCAGAGTTCACTCCGGCACACGCGGGAGCAAGAGAGCCGTCCGCAGCCACGACGCTCTGCCCCCGCCGCCGGCCTGCGCGCGGGCGGGTCAGCGCGGAACCGCAGGTGGGAGCGCGCAGGCGGCCGCCCCGTGCCCCGCCCTCAACCCAGGTGGCCCCGCCTCACCCGGGTACTCGCCCACTCCTGCCCAGGGTCCTGCTCCACCTGGATGCCCCGCCCACCCTGCCCGGGGTCCTGCTCCACCTGGATGCCCCGCCCACCCTGCCCGGGGTCCCGCCCCCACTTGGGTGCCCCGCCCACCCCGCCCGGGGTCCCGCCCCCACCCAGGTGGCCCCGCCCACCCTGCCCGGGGTCCCGCTCCACCCGGATGCCGCGCCCACCGAGCGCACAGACCGGAGAGCCGGTGTCCCCTAGGCCTGCCCGGTACAACGCAACGCGGAGGCGCAGCAGCCGCAAGCCGCGTCCGGGACACCAGCGTCTGCAGCTCGTCGGGGGGCGGTTATGCCCCCGCAGCCACGACAGGGGGTGTCCCGCTCCGCCGGGCCCCGTCTCTCGCACCCGGAGCCCGCCCTCCCCGCGCTCGCTCGGCGATGCGCCCCCGGGCCGGCGCTCTGCTGTCCCTGCGCCAGCAGGGGTCACCGCGGACAGCCTCCCTAGCGGCCCAGGCTGTGCACCGGAGGTCAGCAAGGAAGGTCATTCTCAAGTACCGGGCTCTGCAAACAGGCAGGTGAACGGACCGGTTCGTGGCGTCTTTTACGCACCGAAGCTACTCAGCTGCGTTTGAGGCAAACGCCTGCAAATAATTGCATTTTACGTCTCCCGTCTTTTCCTCCCCGTTTCCAACCCAGGCTTACGTAAATCTAAATTACTGTGCGAATTCTGGACCGGCTAGATAAGTTATATTCAACCAAGAGACTTTGACCCTAACCCATCCTCCTCCACACGTTTCTAGCAGAATGAGTCCTGGGTCCTACAGGAATTGCGTGGTATTAGTTTCAATGATCATAGGGGCCTGAGTATGTGTTTCATTTTACAGAAGGAGGAGTTCATGCTGAACTGCATCTGGGACATTCATTCAGTTACAAATGCTTTTTAAATTTTAATTTAAATATTTAAATAAGTGCTGCCTTTTCTTGGGATGATGTTATATGTTTACGTAACAATGCTGTCATTTCTCAAAACGTTTTTTGACCTATTTTAGGTCATGAGAAAAGCATACCCCAAACACCCAAAATTTCGAAGGCAAGATGAACAGACACGCCGCCTTCAAGTTTCTTAAATTCACAATTAGCGTTCTTTCAACATGAGCAGACTAAAATGTCTTTTCTGAAACAAAAAGGAACATGATTAACCTTATTTCACCAGAGGAAACACATGGTGTCCTTTAACACTAATCCCAGATTCCGATGAAAGGTGTCGCGGGAGCAAGGCCTCTAACTGAAGTAACCGTCTCCTTTCGGAAAGGAGTCGTACAAAGCTCACTTTGCCCTAACGACAACAGAGCACGCCAAAGCTTGTCTAATGCTTGAATACACTTACTTGAAAATCACGGCATTTTCAGATACAACATTTGGAACTAAAGTGCTTGCTGTCCATCTGCTTCCCTAGCGGGCAGCGCAGCGTCCCCAAGAGCCCCACGGTGCTGGGCTGTGGACGCTGCAAAATCGTAGCCCCGACTCAGATCTGCGTCCATAGCCCTCGTTCCCTGCGGTACCTCTGGCTGCACCTTCCGGCTCCCCTCCGTCACAACCAGCTGCTTCTGCTTTCCCGCAGAGAAGAGAGGTGAAGGCATGAGCTGTCTTCTGCCAAAATCTGATACCCATCGCTGCATTTCCTGCGTTGGCTGGAGGCAAACAGAGCTCATGATGCCATTTCACACGATTTTTGACCCCTGTGTGTTATATAATTTTTTTCAATGATTTCAACTTCTCCTCCAGTTTTTGCACAAAGGTTGATAAAATCTCTAAGAGAAACTTTCTACGATCTACAAATAGGATATGGTCTAAAAATACTTAGAATATGAATAGAGAGGTTAGTCTGAAGAATGACCCTTAAGCAACCGGGAGTCGAAAACCCATGTGTAACTTTGGACTCCCCCAGAATTTAACTATTAAAAGCCAACTGCCAACCAGAAGCCTTACCAATAACATAAAGCATCAATTAACACATATTTTGTATGTTACACGTATTGTATATGGTATCCTTACAATAAACTCAGCTAGAGAAAAGAAAATGTGCTCAAGAATTAGGATTAAGAATCATAAGGAAGAGAAAATACATGTACAGTCCTGTATTTATCAAAACAATCTGCACATACGTGGGCTCAAAGTTCAAACTGCGTTGTTCAAGGGTCAACCATGCTGTTAAAAACTGAACAACGCTAGGAACCGGAAAAAGGCCACTGAGAGAGAGAAGGAGGACTTCTCAGTGTGCCCTAGGGAACCAAAAGGCAGTGTTCGGGAAGAGAGCAGAGCCGGCTGAAGAGACCGTCTTTGGACAGATTTATGGTCCCCTGGCCCACTGCAGACGTGATTGACAAGGAACATGCAGGGAACGCGGGACTCCGGACGGGACTGTGAGCCTCATCCCACCCGAGTGCTCCCTAACTCACTGCTGGGTCTCAGGGGGCTGCCCCTAAGTCGAGCCGGCACCGGGCAGAAGTGCTCAGGTGCACACAGGTGATCTCTACGAACGGCCTACTGTGACATCAAAGGAGCAGCGTGAGATGGCTTTCTTTCTCCAAATGGGCTTTCCTCCGGCTCCTTCTCTCACACTGTCAGGCTCCCTGTCATATCTGGACGCTCCGAGGTGGAAACGCACTGTCGCTTAGGACTCCCCGTGTGGCTGTGGCTGCCAAGCACGGAATCCAACTTCCTGTGCAGAGATGGGACCGTTGTCAGTTCTCCTAAAACAAAACTAAGTGCAGCAAACCCAGGGGGGCTTAGCACATCGTACCAACAAATACCGAGTAAACTTTCCTTAAGGAGTCTGTTTCTATTAGTTTATTTTATAACTCTGCTATTTTCCAAACATTTTAACATATAAGAAATAACCAAAGTTCAGGGGCGCCTGGGTGGCTCAGTCGTTAAGCGTCTGCCTTTGGCTCAGGGCGTGATCCCGGCATTCTGGGATCGAGCCCCGCATCAGGCTCCTCCGCTGGGAGCCTGCTTCTTCCTCTCCCACTCCCCCTGCTTGTGTTCCCTCTCTCGCTGGCTGTCTCTATCTCTGTCAAATAATAAATAAAATCTTTAAAAAAAGAAAAAGAAAAAAGAAATAACCAAAGTTTTGAATTAATCTGTGTAAAATCTCGTACTTGAACATGGGACAGGTTCAGGATATCAGTAAAGCACAAAGATGGAATACAATGTAGTAATTTGATTTTAGGATCTTCGTATCCCCTACTGTGCTACTCTGGACCATAAATAAAATGGAGACTTTAAAATGCCCTTTTTAAATTTTTAAAAACATTTTATTTATTTATTTGAGAGAGAGAGAGAGAGAATGAGAGAATGACTGGGGTGGGGGGGGAGAGGGAGAAGCAGACGCCCGCTGAGCAGGGAGCCCAATGCAGGACTTGATCCTGGGACTCTGGAATCATGACCTGAGCCGAAGGCAGACGCTTCACCGACAGAGCCACCCAGGTGCCCTGAAATGCCCTTGTTTAAATGTTGAGGTGATGTTGGGAGCTGAGCTCTTTCTCTGGCTTCCCGCTTCTGCAGAAGTCTCCGTCCGCCGCTGTGGCGGGCGCTGGCACGTGCTTTCCCCGGCTACTCCGGTCTGCAGTGCAGGCGGGCGACCCACGTCTTCCCCAGTCCGTGTCCTGTCCAGCACTCGGGGTCGGAAACCAGTGGTACAAGAATGCAGAAACCATACCCCCTCTGCTGTGGCACAGGCTGGTGGCTCATGTGGCCACCTCCCAGGGCAGCCATGGCCGACACTGCGCGTCCTTGTCCGCAGGGGATGCCAGTGCCGCGAGGGGCAGCTGTGGCTCGGGTGTCCGTGTGACTTCGTGACTCCCAGCTCATTGGTGGCCTCTGTCTCCGTCTCTGGCTCCTGCAGTCTGTGATCCACTCAGTAAATACGTATTTTTAGTCTACTTGTTTCTGTTGCTTACAACAAGCGCCTTGATTCATACAGAAACCAAGGACAGGCAACAGCTTCTTGGGGAATAAGGAGACTCGGGATTCATGATCTGGACGCTGGTGACAGCGTAAGAATCCGTCAGTGTGAAAGCCGGCGCCCCGAGCGCCTGAGCCGCAGAGGCAAGCTGCTCAGCAGAAAAGCATCTCAAGTGCTCATTAGCGGCCTCGCGGCGGAGAAACGCGTGGTGACAGACACGGAACAATACAGAAGCCACGAGGAGCTGACCGATGGGAGGGCTAGTGACTGCTGGAGTCCTCAACTGCTGGCCATGGACCAGCTAAGAACAAAGACCTTCTATGACGGTACTTGTAGGAAAATGCGGGCTAAGGTGCTTGAAGCCAAACTCAAAGTCGGGTCTCACTCATTGCCCAGTTAGTGGAATGCACAGATTCCAAAGTCAGAACACTGGGAACACACGTTGCCAAAGAATTGAAATAGATCTCCGTGTTCTGAGCCTCCCTTGCTGGAGGAAGTCTCCCTGTTCCCTCGTCACGAGCCCGTCTTCCTTGCCTACTTGCAGACCCCACAACAATGCGGCCTGCTTGCAAGAGGAAGCCAGGTCTTCACGAGCCCTCTCCCTGAGCGGCCAGGTACAGTCAAAGTCAGGGGAGACGATTTTGCTAGCTTATATTATATTAGAAAAGAAAACGATGGAATTACGTAGGTGGTATTCTGATGGGGCTCAACTGAGTAGGAAAGAATAAACTTTTAGATTAGACGAAATGATCAACGTGGGTGAGTTACCAGAGATCCTGAAGTCACCGGCTAGATAGGATAGCTGGGAGCCGTTCCAGACCTAGGCTTCATTGTTGCAGCAAGCGCTGGCCCACCAAGGCACTCGCCCAGACCCGCCACACAATGTTTCCAGTAGGTCTGATGATGCAGGAACCACGAACACAGGGGAACCAGGGCATGTATCTGCAGTTGCCTAAGAAATTCCTTTTATGGACATAGGAGGACCCCTGAGTGAGGACCTGGGCTGGCCTTCTTCCAGCCTCAAGCGAGCTGAAAGGCTACTCCCAGGCTTCTCAATTCTGCCGACCCAGTGGACCCACGACTGTGTGAGGGCTGCTGAGACCGCCAAGGTTGGGATACTCCTCTGTGGTTAGCGACAGGGACCCGGAGGGGGTTTGTCTACTCCTACCAGCATGCAGTCTTGATGACCTGCGTATATTCTGAAGGAACTGTCAAACCAAGAGAGAGAAGTCCTGGCTCAGTCCGTGCTGTCGTTCCCACCACTGTGCAGGTGTGGACCACCTCCGCGGTCTGCCCTGGATGGCTCCTGCTCATGGACGCTGACGTGCTAGAGGTCCCTGCGTGCACCATGGGGGAAATAGTTCAAAGACTCGGGGACACAGAACGTTGCAGTGAACCTTGAATGGTGAACTGCTCACTCCTCTCCCATCTTTGTCCCTTGAAGAGCTACAAGACACTGTTCCCCAAAACCTTGAGAAATATCGGCAAGGAGAGCACCAGCTCTAACCCTGACCCAGGGTCCTGGGATCGAGTCCCGCGTCAGGCTCCCTGCTCAGCTGGCAGTCACTTCTCCCTCTGCCCCTCCCCCTACTTGCGCTGTCTCTCTCTCAAATAAATGAATGAAATCTTAGGAAGGAAGGAAGGGAGGGAGGGAGGGAAATGAAAGGAAAGGATAGAATATCCAATGGAAAAAAGATAGTCTCTTCAACAAATGGTGCTGGGAAAACTGGACAGCCACATGCAGAAGAATGAAACTGGACACTTCCTTACACCACACACAAAGATAGACTCCAAATGGATGAAAGACCTCAGTGTGAGACCTGAAACCATAAAAATCCTACAAGAAAACACAGGCAGTGATCTCTTTGACACTGGCTATAGCAACACTTTCCTAGATATATGACATTAGGAAAGGGAAACAAAAACTAAGATAAACTATTGAGACTACACCAAAATAAAAAGGTTTTGCACAGCAAAGGAAACAACAATATGAAAAAGCAACCTATAGAAGGGGGAAGATATCTGCAAATGACATATCTGATAAGGCATAAGCATCCAAAATATATGAAGAACTTCTACCACTAAACATCAAAAAACCAAATAATCCAATTTAAAAATGGGCAGAAGACACGAAAAGACATTTTCCAAAGAAGACATCCAGATGCCAACGGACATGAAAAGATGCTCAACATCACTCATCATCAGGGAATACAGATCAGAACCACATGAGATACCACCTGATACTTGTCAAAATGGCTGAAATCAAAAGGACAAGAAACAACAAATGTTGGAGAGGATATCGAGAAAGGGGATCCCTCTTACACTGTTGGTGGGAATGCAAGTTGGTACAGCCACTCTGGAAAACAGTGTGGAGGTCCCTTAAAAAGTTAAAAATTGAGCTACTCTATGACCCAGCCATTGCACTAGTGGGTATTTACCCCAAAGATACAGACGTAGTGAAGAGAAGGGCCATATGCACCCCAATGTTCATAGCAGCATTGTCCATAATACCTAAATCGTGGAAGGAGCCGAGATGCCCTTCAACAGATGACTGGATTAAGAAGATGTGGTCCATATATACAATGGAATATGACTCAGCCATTAGAAAGGATGAGATCTTGCTATTTGCAACAATGTGGATGTAACTAGAGAGGATTATTCTAAGTGAAATAAGTCAGTCAGAGAAAGACAAATACCATGTGATTTCACCCATTCTACCATTCCATATGTGGAATCTAAAAAACAAAAGAAACAGGCAAATGAAGAAACCAACCCAAAACCGCAGACTCTTAAGTACAGAGAACAAACTGACGGTTGCCAGAGGGGAAGTGGATGGCATGAGTGAAATAAAGGGAATTAAGAGGTACAAACTTCCAGTCATAAAATAAATAAGTCTCAGAGATAAAAGTAGGGCACAGGGACTAGTCAATAATACGGTAATAACGTTGCATGGTGACAGATGGTGACTACACTCGTCACGGTGACCACTAACGCATGGAATTGTTGAATCAGTATTTGTGCACCTGAAACTAATAGAACATTGTATACTAATTACATTTCAACTTTTTAAAAAAGAAATCTTTAGTAAAAATGTTTTAAGAAGCCCCCAAGGGATTCTAATGTTCAGTGAGGGTTTAAAACTACTTCCCTACGGACACCTGGGGGGGCCAGTTGGTGAAACATCTACCTTTGGCTAATTGTCATGATCCCAGAGTCCTGGGATCGAGTCCCGCATCAGGCTCCCTGCTCAGCGGAGTCTGCTTGTCCCTCTGCCCTTTTCCAGGCTCATGCTCTGTCGCTCTTTCTCTCTCAAATAAATATAATCTTTAAGGGGGAAAAAACCCGACTTCCCTAAACAACGAGCTCTTTGGAAGTTGGGCCCATGTCTGCTCATCTCTGGTATTGAGTCAGTAAACCCGTCAGAATCCTGCCTGGCATGCACCGGGCTCGTGATAGCTGAGCTGCTGTTCGTGGTCGGAGCGGTAGGCGTAGAACTCTCCTCTGGCCGGTACAGCTCCTGACGCGGACGCCTTCCCGCCCAGTGAACTTGCACCAATCCAGCTACACCTGCTGATGACAAAGAGGAGAGAGAGCCAGAGGTTTCGAGGGCCGGGTGCCTCCGCGGACCGTCCACTGCATGCCTGAGTCACCCCAGGGGCTGCTGTGGGCCCACGGAGCCTTCCAAACCGCGAGCATCTTGCTGCACTCCATGTACACAGTTCTAGGAGTTTTGAGAGTAATTCTGGCTCTGTGATTTTTATCGGTGTGGTTAGGGGATAAATTCACGGGAGTCCACGTCTGACTTGGCCAGTTCCGTTCCTGGCTCTGCTGCGTACCAGCTGGAGGCTGCAGAGAGGCCCCTAGAGTCCCTGGGTCCCGTTCCGTCGGAAACCTGGCCACACCCCCTCTCATCTCCCTCTGCGACCTGATGGCCTCGACTCCCCAGTCATGATGCAGCGGGCCTGGCCCCCCGGCGACCCTGCCCCACCCAGCAGCGAGAGCCCCAGAGCCTTCCCACAGCCAGGGAGCGCCGGCCCCACCGCCAGCAGCTGAGCGGGTGGTCTTGGAACCCAGGGGGCACGATCCTTTTAGCCCAAAGAGTCTGCACTCTGCTCCCCCAGAGACCATCTCCTGGTTCCACGGGGACCAGAGCACTCTGGGAGTCCAGCTCAGGCTGTGGGTAGGTTGGGTTTTTTTGTTTTTTTAGATAAAAAGGACTATCTGATGTTTCACGTAGCCTGGTCTTTGTCCCGATCGGGGTGTCTCGGCCTGGCAGCTCAGCGACGGCCGCACGGACGCTCCCCCTGCGAGCCCCAATGGGGTGGAGCGCTCCGCAAACACACGGGCGACCCACAGAGACGCCGCAGAAACCAGGTCAGTTCCTGCTGGGGCTGGAATCACAGGATTGCCAACCTTCGCTGGTGACTCACGTGACTGGGAACGAGTCCGGGTAGGACCAGGGATTTTCGTTTGAATCACGTACAGAAACGTGCTAATGGGACTTGACCTGCGTTTAAAAACAGTGAAGAGACAGACCTTTCACTCTATGTGGTGCATTCCGGAGCCTTGCGTGTTAGTTTGGGCTTCTTTGGGTGGTTTTGCTCTGGATTCTAAAGGGGATGTAGACAGTTGTCATTGTGGTTTCCTGGGTGTCACGTGAGCTAAATGGGATCAGACTCCGGAGCTGCCTCTCGTGACAACATGGCATTAACAGAGCCGTGAGCGTCGTCTGGCACCTGCGTTTAGCCAACACTTTCTGTCAGGGATGCTTCCCTCACACCTCCCCCTGCTCCTCTCACGGCCACAGCCCTGCCCTGTGCCCTGGACGCCAGCAGTTTCCCCACCGGCCCCTGCGCCCCTCACGCAGCCCCGGGCTCCTGGTGGCAGTGCCTCACGCTATCTGCCACACACCCTGTGCGGTCACATCGCACCCCTGCAGCCTGTGTGCAAGGCCTTCCGCCTGGCCTCCCCCGAGCTCCTGTCACGGTGCCCCAGCTACGGGGGCCCACATGCGTGGTTTTTTCAGGGCTGACAGAAGCTCCTCGTCCCTCAAGGCTGCAGAGGATGCGCCGTCCGCCTGCCCCAGCACCAAACCAGCTCCCCTCACCTGTCCTCCCGGTCCTGGTGTGGGTGTCCTGGGAGAGGCTCCCTCCCTGACTAGGGGGTCTCTCCCACACCCTCGCGGCTCCCAGACTCTGTAGGGATCAGCAGCGACCACACTCCCGGGGACTGTGACCTCCTGCAGGTCGGCCTCCCCAGTGAGCCGGCGGGCTCCACGAGGCAGGGAGGGCTGTTGTCCTGTCGTTGCCGTGACCCCGCGCCCACCACCTCCTGCCCAGCAGGTGCTGTCCGCACGGACCTAAGGCAGGAGTCGCTTCTACACAGCAGGCTTGCTCTCCCCCTATGACTTCCTTCACCCTCCTTCTGATAGGGCTCAGTCTCCCCCTGCATGGTCCCTCTGAACCGCCCGCCAGCCTCTGCAGGAGTGAAGGGTGTAGGGTGCTGGGAGCCCGCCAGCACCGCCCCCTGGGGTCCTGCTCCCTCTGCGGCCTCTCGACCACCTGCCTGCACCTCGCACCGCTGGCTGCCGCTGGTCTGCACGAGAGCCGGGTCAGTGGAAGCAGCTTGGAGACGCGGGCAAGGGTGGCCTCTGTGCCCACGGCCGTGTGGTTGGCACCAGCTGCCATGTGGCTCGCGGCCCAGCGGCCCACGTCTCTGTCCGTGGCTATGCAGAGGGGCCTGCCTTCGGCACCCAGGGAGGTGCAGCGCACTCTGCTCTCCTCAGGCCCACGAGGTCCTGTTCTGTGACCCCCCACTGACCTGCTCACGGGCTCCAGCCTCCGAAGAGCCGCTCTTGGTGGCCTCACTGCGAGATCCGGAAGTCTCACAAGCGAGAGATCTGCTCAGACAGCTCCTTCCCCTACATTTTTTTTAAAGATTTTATTTATTTGAGAGAGAGACCGTGAGTAGGAAGGGCAGAGGGAGAAGCAGACTCCACACTGAGCAGGAGCCTGACATGGGGCTCGATCCCAGAACCCGGGATCACGACCTGCGCCGGAGGCAGACGCTTCACCGACGGAGCCCCCAGGCGCCCCTCCTATCTCTGTCTCTGTCTCCGCGTGACGAATGCAATCCGACCCCACAGTCTGATTCTGCTGCTGGGGAGACAGCCGTCGCCCCACCGCCTGGCTTCCATGCACCGGGCGCAAGGACAGACCCCAGCCCCAGGGCAGCGAATCAAAGAGGCCGAGTCCATTGTGAGCGTCTGGGGACACGCACACAGAGATCTCTAAGGCCCTCTCCTCTGTGCCAGCCTTTGGGTAAGTTCAGGCACGACTTACTTCAGATTCGGTTGCACAGCCTGAGCTTTGAAGGGCTCTTTGAAGGCCCCGGTCGCTCACTGGACACGCAGGCTCCCTGGACAGGAGCCATGAGCAGCCCGAGGTGGTACGAGGTCAGTTCTGGGCCCAGAGATGAACGACCTCTCAGCCACCCCAGAACCGGCCCAGAGCGGCGCTCGCCACACAGGGACTGCGGCTGTGCGGTCCTGGCCGCGGTGCCAGAGCCTGGCACGGAGGAGGCGGGCGGCGTTCACCGACTGGATCCGTCCAGCGTCCTGCCCAACGGAAGACCCGCCGTCCCCACACGCTCCTCCCAGCGCCTCTGCTTAGTCGCAGCCCCCGGGCTGTGTCGGCGCCGCGGGCACGGGGCCTGTCACCATCCTCCTGGAGACGACGCTCTCCCGGCTCGCGGTGCCAGCTCCATGCAGCACTTCACCGTCTCCTCTCTCCTGTCCCCCGAGCAACGGGAGCGAGGTGCCGGACCGTCTACCGCGTGCGCAGAATCTCACCTGACGGCGTGTCTGTTGAGCCAAGTGCACAAGCCTCTGAAGAAACGCGCAAGGAGATTTAACTGCTCTCGGGTGCAGTCCCTTCGGGACTGTGTGTGCGTGGACGGCCACGTCCCCCCGGCCGGGGCAGGCGGCAGGGAGGATGAGAACCAAGGAAAGATGGTTTTGAGCCCCAGTGAGCATGACTAGCCTCGGACACAAACACCTCCCGGGTATGGGCTACACCCTCACCTCCTAGTTACCTCATAACTACACTGTGGGATCTGGACCCAGCTCTGAGGCTCACAGTGAAGACAGTAAGAACACCACCTTCCCGAAGGATTCGGTACGATCAAATAAGATAATACGTGGAAATGTTTTGATAAACTGTGGAGAAATGAAATATCGTTACTGAAAATAGCATAGTAGTTGGGGTGCCTGCGGGGCTCTGCCTTCGGCTCAGGCCATGATCCCAGAGTCCTGGGATCGAGACCCATGTCGGGGTCCGCGTTCAGCAGGGAGTCTGCTTCTCCCTCTGCCTCTGCCCCTCCCCCACCCCCCGTGTGCTAATAAATAATAAAATCCTCACAAAAGAACAGCACACTTATAGAAGAATGGGGGGTGACGCGGCGTGTACGCTCAGGACAGCGAGGCAGAGCTTCTCGTACGTACGCAAACATGCGGGTACACCTCCTCGCATCGGAAGGGTTCCGAACGCACCGATCACAACACGACTCTAAAGGAGAGTATACGGAGAGAGACCACAGTTACGTAAACAAACACTGCTTCTGAGGACCGTCAGTTTGCGTACAACCAGAGCACTTGGTTTTGGTCTTCATATCCAGTGTTGGAGATCGTGTAGACGGTAGTGCTTTCACTTCACTCTTCATGGAAAAAGTCTTCAGGTCCCACAGTAAGTGACGGCAGTAGTACATAAACTTGATGAATTTGCTTTTAAAAACTGGCCACATTTACAGACCCCAGCAACGAAACCGTTGGAAATGTCCAGGCTTGAGAGTTCTCGTTAATGACTTTGGAGGACTGACAGAGATTGGCCGGTAGTTAATTTTTAGTCTGAATGAGTGTTACATTTCCTAAACAATATTCCCAATTTGGCCCGGGCCTGCCAGTCTGTTTCAGATCAGTGATGCGTCTTTCCGGGACAGTTCTGAGCTGGTTTGTGCCCGGTGGGGCATCAGCAGAATTCTGACGACACAGCACACGGACTCATGCTGTTCTCCTGCAAATCCCACTGCAGAATCCCACAGAAATTCCTTCGGCCTAGAATGCAGAAAGAGCTACACTGTTGTTCATGGTTGGGACTGTCACAGACAACCGAATCTCAAGGCCACATTCTCCTCCACACAGTACCGCTGACATTGCGACTTCCCGGAGCTCAGAAAACACCGGACAAGCGGCTTCCTCAGCACCCGCACGCGTACTTTTGCAGGCTGTGGCTTCCGGCTCCTCAGTGAGCAGGACTCTGTATGTTTCATCAAATCTCAGGTCTTGGTTTGTGGCCACCCTAGTGATCCGAGTCCTGTGCAGAGGCGATATTCTGACTTGACCCGCAGCCAACCAGGAGGCCCGCGTGGGGCCCCAGCTGCAGACGCGGCTCTGGTCCTCAGGAAGGAGAGGTGCTTGGCTACCCCTCGCTGCCAGCCACGCTGCGCTGGCCCTCAGGAGCTCGTGCAGGCGGTCCTGAGACGTCGCACGGCCTCTTCACTGGATCCTGCCCCCTAACCTGCAGCTCTGAGAAAATACATTTGTTTCAGTTGGTGGGGGCATCATTTCAATCTCGTGTAAACGCCCCGTAGCCTAAGAACGTGAGATGGAACGGCGCAGACGGCCTTTGGAGGGACGGCGATGTGGCCGCTCGTGTCCCACAGTGAACGTTACGCCCAGCAGGACAGTTCTCCATGGACGCTGTGAGGGCCCCAGGAACTCGTTTCATCCTAGAAGACACGTGGGGACATCCACGGGAGAATACCCCAGCTGAGGTGTGTCCTCTCCCTGAGAACTCAGTCCACGGCCGGCCGAGCATGGTAAGGGTATCCTTGCAGTTCAGATCCTGTTCTGTTTCTTGAAGAGGCTCCTTTGCTAAGATCCAAGCCCTGTCCACTCACTCACTCACCGTGAGTATGAACTCAGATCTATTTCACAAAGTCACAGTAACTGGTTTAAAAAAAACAAACAATTATTAACAGCTTTCCCCTTTTTGGCAAAACCGTTCCAAGCACCAGATTGGCTGTTCAGGGATTTTGCAAAGTTGGCTCTTCACTCAGGTGTCCCCAAATACTGCTTTGAATAGCACACAGATACTGATTTTCTTTCCTCCCATTTCTTTCTTTGGTTTTCCTGTTGCCATTTTTTAAACTTCTGACAGGGTCCTAGCAGCTTGGATATCAGGTCTCCTGGTTCAGAAGTCTGTTTTCTGTTAAAATATGGCAGATTTTAAAATTCAGAATATCTTCTCAATCCCATCTTGCTTTTGCTCATGCCTCGATCCTGCACCTGTGTCCCTAGTGACAGGACGAAGCCTGCCAGTTCAGGGCCATGTTTACATGCAGGGAGGCACTGACTTCACATCGAGTTTTTCTTTATAGCCAGAGAACATGGCAAAAACATTCTATGTGTGATTTGGAAAAACTGCAATACTAGATGTCACGGAATTGTTTGATCACTCATTCAGTAATTACATTTTTCATCAAAAAAGACAGTTTATCGAGTTTCTTGTGACTGGTGAAACCGAGCGAGCCCGTGCCGACTTCTGAAGGGGGACAGGGACGGGACGTGGTTGACATCGGCAGCACCAGTGTGCGTGGAGCCCCGCGGCCCACAGGTTTACCCAGAAGTCAAGCCAGATCTCCCAAGTGAACAGAAGCCTAGTGTGACTTGTAGCTGCCAGGACGAGGGCCAGCCGGTTGCTCACGCAGAAGACAAGAAGACATGACGGGGTCCAGGGGGCAGGTGGGGGACACTCTTCTTTTGCAACGCCAGCTGACATGAGGGCAGCCGGGGGCACGACGCAGAGCTCACAGTCTACTGGCCTCTCCCCCAGTCACCATGTGGCTTTACCCGTCCCCGTCTTTCTCTGTCTCCAAAAAACCGTATTTCTGTTTACCCCAGCTAAGCAATTCATGTATTCATTAATGGAGCTATTTTACTTATTTTGGGTCTTTCAAAAAAAAAAAAAGAACACTACTCTGTATCAGGTTCTAAGTAAGACTACTAATACTTCCCAAATATTGAGAAAGCACACCCTGTTCTCTCTAGAGGGTGTGCTCCCCGCATCCAAGCTAATCACACTCCTGTGCGGTGCTGCTGACTCACGGCAGCTGAGCCGGTTGTGCACAGGTCGTACTTACAGGTCGACCCTCGGCATCAGGAGGACGGGAGCCGCCCCACAGCACGCACACTGCCTCTCAGCACAACGGCCTCGTGGCACAGGCCTGCGGACAGAGGGTACGGCTCTGAGCCGACACGGACAACCACTGCATTCCGGATGAGGGACAGGACACATGTCAAGGGCCACAAAATGAGTGTTTTCTATCGTAAAGAAATCATACATGACGAAAGAGGAAGTTTTCAGATTTCCCTCGATAAAACTGACGTGTGTCAATGAGTGAGGATACCACACACACAAGCACACAAATAAACCATCGTCAAAGACAATCAGATCAAAAAAAAAAAAAAGACAATCAGATCTACTTCTTACTCGAAGTTCAGGACCTACCACCTAAATCTGTGAATGTTTTTATTCATAAAACAGTAACTATTTCACCAATGTAAAGGATATCGTACTTCCAAAGTCCCAAATGCCAAAACCAACCTTCAGCTTAAACCTGCGTACCAGTTACGATGATAACCACCTATCCTTTCCTTCTCATTGTACTTGTTCCACCGGAAGACCGCGAAGAAGCCAAAAAAGTCTTAAATATATTGATCGTTAACACCAACAAAGAAGAGTTTAAAGAAAGAATATATTTGAGCCACATAAACAAACACAAAGGTATTACATAAGAGAAAATAATGTAACATTTTATGTAAGTACCTAACATATGAGCATGCTCTTACATCTAGAACAAAAAATAAAAAGGTAATATGGGTACTATATATATATATATTTGACAAGTGTGCATTAAAGAGTTCTCTATTATAAAACATTTAAATTGTGGAGGATACTTTTCATGACACAGAAAACAACTGTTAATATAGGCACACCCACAATTCTTATAAAAATATGCTTGCTGAAGATAAAATTCATCTGAGCACTCATCTCTCAGATGTGCCAAAACTATGAAGTTATTAATCACGGGATACGACCTCCCACTTTTGTCCTGTGAGTTTCAACACTGACTGGTACGAGTTATGAGTTACAATTAATTACGGTTATTTCTCAGTGTTTCTGTCAAGCTCCCTACAGGATGCATCTATTTAACATGAATACTTAAAACAACAATATAATTTGTATATAAAAGTCACTTAATGTTCTTTTTTTCCTTTTCGAAAAAAGGCACTATATTTAGAAAAGAGTTATGACCACAAGTAGTGCTTTGGAAAATCTGAAACTCCCAATCAGTGTGCTCCAACAATGTGAGCGTATCTAAGCCCTAACTGAAAAGAACACAAAATGTAAAAAGCTGATAAATTTAAAGATTATAAAATTGGTTTATTGTGAAAGCAATTCAAGAAAACCCAGTTAAAATCTTACCCCGATGCTACCCAATAAAACCGAGAAGGCATTCAACACTTTAACATTAGGAACAAGGACAAAGAACAGGACAGACCACATCAAGGCTGTGATTCAAAGTCAGAAAGAGGAAGGACTGCTCGGTGTCCTTCAGGTGAGCACAGAGGGCACGGTCGGGTACCCCGTGCCACTATGACACTGTGGGGTGACTGGGCAAACTGGAGTCCGGGGGACATGAAGAACTCATATTCCTGTTTCATGGGTGAACTCGAGTAGCTGAACTTTTAGGAACAGCTGCCTTTAGTGACAGCGGGGTGCACAACAAGTCTTGGGGGGAGCTTATCGAGTTCTCCATCACGGTCCCACTACGCTCCCAAGACCCCTCCCGCGTCCCCCCACCCCTGGTCTGAAGGTCCTCTGCCGCTGTTCAAGATGCGCACTGGGCCTGTGGCCACCGGCACACCGTAAGCCTCGCAGCCCTGCTCCGCAGCACGCGGCAGCAGACGGCACCCGTCACCCGCACGCTCAGCGTTCTAGGGAGAACTCCACGACTGCTCGTCGACAAGACCAACGAATCTGCACAGTGGCTGTTTCCCCTCAGACCCACTTCAAGATCTACTTTGCTGTTTTCTTAATAAAAAGGCTTAGAGTCAATAATTACGCACGATCGACCTAGGAATCATTATATACAGCACAGTGATTGCATTTTCTGAGCACTGAGTACTTAATGTAAAACCTGTCGCTCCCAACTTCTGAGTCCTCTCAACGGAAGGGTCAGAACTCGGCTTAGATTCTGTAATAAAACCAGAAACCCATCTCCCCAGGCTGAGGCTTTCCATAGCAGTTTCAGCCCTTGAGAATAAGAGTTAGTCTAGAGCTACTGAGAGACCCTTCTGCACAGAGGTGGCGGCCGCCGCCACTCTAACTCACGACCAGCCATGACCTTCACAGCTTAGACTGACACAGTTGATTCATGCTCATTTTGTTCCTTTAAAAAATACTCTTTGGAGACCATTATTATTATTCCTGTAAGACACATACTCTAGTTATAGCTCTTCCTGTAAAAATAAAAGTATAATCATGATTATCTCTATTTCTTTGCTAAATTCAACTACCGATATATATTTATTAATCCGATCACTTTACCAGCTATCTCACGACCTCGGCAGCACCCTATACACTGTCCAGGGTCAATTCTCAGCACAGAGAAGCAGGAGCAAGTCTCTCTTCAGTAAGAACATGCTTGTAGGCAATATTTCAATGTAGTCTTTAATGTGTTTGTTACAAGTGGGAACTAAAGGACTAGAATTTACTTCCAAAACTAGGGCAAAGGTACATTTCCAAACCTCAAGGAAGGTAAACCACCACGTAAAGCTTACTTCTGTCATGTACATTATGAACCCACTTAGTGATTTCCCATCGAGGCTAAAAATTAGTCCAAAGGAGTGTCAAGGGGAAAATCAGGCCTTATCTTGTTTGCTCCTTTCAAATTCATCAGATAATACCGTGTGCCCAGAGAGCGCACAGTCCTCCTCTAGACACTCTCCTGACAACAGCCCTTTCTACAACACTGAACTACCTCTCGTGTCTGCAGACTGCCCCAACCAGATTTCAACTACCTGTGAGATAGACAGTACAAGCCACGTATTCTAAATGCATACATTCAAAACTACCATCTTAAAATAAATTGGAAAGTAGGGAAACCTTAAAAAAAAAAAGATACATTCTGCTATCACACTATTATAAACATTATAAGTGTGTGTGTGGGTATATATATATAGAGAGAGCAGATAATCAAGATTTAAATAAGATGGTAAAAAATCAGGAAATGTAGATTTTACCAAAGGAACTACAGTAACCACCCCAAGCTACAACTATAAACAGAGTCACTACTATGGCAATCTGTCTAGGTTCTGGAAAAAAAACTAAAACAAAAAAACACAACCCAACCAATCAAAACAAAAAAAGAAAACAAAAACAAACCCACAACAAAACCCATCAAAACCTATACTAGAGTATGTGGCAGTAATTAATATATTTCTATGGAAACTGTCTCATGCCTTATAAGCCCCTAAAATAAAATCAAGGTCACTACGTGACTCACGATAGCACTAGGAGGGAAAACACCGGAAGTAAAACAGTCTTCAGCCTTGGTCGTAGCTAGACATCAAATCAGCATGAAGTACTGGACATCGACACGACATTTTTGGCTTGGCAGACCAGTGAGGCGTGCTTTCCACTGGCTGACAACTGCCTGCACCGCGTAAATGCCGTGATATGGAGCGTGTGACTTCCGAGTCTGAGAATGCAGTGAAAACCATCGGTGAACATCTGACCGGGCAAAAGGAATGGCATCCATCCTCCAAACAGGCTCACTTCCCCCAGCCCCCAAAACAAACAGTAGTTATAATAGCAAAAGAAACAAAAAAAGGTTTTTTTTGATTCTTTAGAGCCAACTATGAAAGAGGTCAGCAATATATAAACAGCAGCAACGGACAAGAGAAAGAGATATCGTGGATGAAAGCATCTTGCGAGACGTCTACTCATCTTTTTCGGTATCAAGCCAGAAGACTGCGACTGGCTTACTTGGAAATTTCGAGCGTACGTGGGTTGTCTCCTTAGATCCTTCACAGATTTGGAATTCAGTCTACCTGAGGGCTCTACAGCCACGTAAGAAAGCTTTCTTTATCGAGCTTGGTGGCAGCCAGCACGGACTCCATGTCATTGAGGATGTCAGAGCTCAGGGCCTCCTGCAGACTCGGCATCAACTCCTCCCCTTCGATGTTCATCCCGTCTCCCTCCAGCGTGCCAAGGTCCACGTTTGTCCCCGGAATGGCTTCTAGGTAGTCTGGGAAACGGTTCTGCTGGGAGGGCAGGGTGCTTTGGTTGATAGTGTCACCTAGTTGGGGCAGAGACAGAGAATAAGGTCGTTTTTGAAAAGCTACCAGCGGAGCTCTATCACGCAAGCATTCGGAAATGCACAGAGAAGGAGACACACTCCCTACTGACCTCCTGAGCCAACGCCCAGGATTTATTTAAGGCTAAACGATGCGTAGAAAACAAAATAATGCCAAATCTACTTCTGCTTCAACATTTGTTCAGGTACCGAAGCAACAGCTCGATTACTTATAACGATGTGGTTGGCACAAAAGGGGATCGTGAGAGAAATAAAAATCCCTCGAAACATTATCTCCAGCAAGGAGAGCAAGGAGGCACACAAGAGCATCACCGCTGCCCCCCAGATACACACCACTGTCGTGAAAGCACATACAAACACTGGCACGCGCCCCTCTTCCCCTGAAGTGCGCTGTGGGCACACTAGCAGGAAGACACTGGGTGCACACTGCAGTCCACTCTTGCAGAGTCCCATTCCCAACTACAAAACAAGCCTCCCTGACGTCCGCGGCTAGCTAAATCTTCTCGCTTTCCTCCTATGGTCCCCAACGTACCCGCCATGACACCGTTTCTGAACATGACAGCTCCACGTTCCTTAGAGCTTCAACAGACACAAACCAGTAAGAGCCACAGGGGTTTGGAGAACAGAGCAATGTGGGGAAAGGAGTAAGGACAGCATGATGGAAAAGACCTGGGTGTGTAGGGTGAGTGAAGATTTAGGGGAGTGAAGAGGAGGAGCTGGTGAGCACTCGAGAAAGCATCAAAGCCATGCGCTGAAGGAGCACAGGCAGAAAAGCCGTGCCAAACACTCTGCGAAGCCATCGGCCAGAGAGCTGGCCAGCGGGAGAGCTGATCCATGCCTGGAGCGTGGGGCAATCAGGGGTCAGCAGACGAGCCCCAGGAGCCGGCTTCCTGACCCCCTGTTCTCCTGCGCCCCCAACACCTACCCTGGACCAGAAACCCTCAGGGGAGAGGAGTGAGGACACCGAATCCACATAGGTCCATGGCAACACACCTCTGGAGAAGGCCCTCACTGCCCTGCCAGCCAGCTCAGGATCAGGACCCTAAGCGCTGCAAGAAGTCACGTCATCAGTTCTGTTCAAACAGAGCGACGCCGTCCATGCTTAGAAACTGGGACATTTTAATTGCAAACTGCCACAGAGAAACAGAGCAGGCCCGATCAGAGCGAGGTTTATGGGGTCATGACTGGTTTTCTTCCCAATAACCTTTGCTCCCAGACCCGGCGACAACAGCCGTGTCCCTGAGGCCAGCAGAGGACGCCCACCTGTGTCCATCTCGTCGACACTGTTCAAGAAGTCGTCCGGGGTCCGCGGGACGCTGTAGCTGCTCATGCTCAGCCCGCTGTCCGTGCTCTCGTCCCGCGAGTGGTAGGTGCCGCTGCAAAACAGGGGCGTCAGACACCGACACTTCCAACGACTCCAGGGTCAGCACGAACCCTTCAAAGCGCGGAACGAGCACCCACCCCTTCGCTGGGGCTCAGACAAGGCCCTTGGTGGGCAGAGGCAGGCGGCCTGAAGGGGCCCCAATCTCTCCTACCAGGCTGGGTCTGGTGGCAAGAAAGGAAAAAAAGACAGGCGCGCAGCTTTCCTAGCGGGAAGGAAGTTCTCTGTGCGGGTGTTCTCTCTGTAATATCATTTGAGGCTGGGGATCTGCCTGGCCCACGTATTTCGAGGTCTGCATTTCCCCAGCGGTACCGCACAGGCACACGCAGGAACACAGGCGCCGGGAGACTCAGGCAGAGAGTTCAGGCCAAGGAAAAATCAACCCAAATCAAAGAACCAGGAGTCCTTTCTGGGCTGGACCCAAAGGGAGGCGTCACTGTCCGTGAGATAAGAAGCCCCCTGGGAAGCCTGGGCTCCTCACTCAAGCAGCCCGTGGTGATCTCAGGGTCGTGAGGTCAAGCCTCCCGACAGCTCCGCGCTCTTCAGGGAGTCTGTCTGACATTCTCTCCCTCTGTCCCAACTCGCACATGCGTGCTCTCTAAAATAAAAAAAAACAAGTAAACAAAAAAGGGGGTGGAGGGAAACACCCCTCCTCCCTTTCCTTGGGACGGCTCCTTACTTCTGCTGTTTAGGGGAAACAGAAACCCCAAACACCTCAGCATGAGGAGAGTCCTTAGAACTCCAGTTACAGGAGAGAGACTTAAACAGGCACACACCTTCAGTAAAAACAGAAAACTACGAGCAAAGATGGATTTTAACTTTCGGCTAAGTGAAGTCCCACCCACGCGTGGTAAGAACCCTCCTGCACACACAGAAACTTCCGAGCCAGCAGCGCGCACACACCACCTGGCACGGACTGGGAACTTCGGGGTTCTGCGAATTCTAGAAATCTGACAGCAAAGTGCAGTAAAGGGAACGGGTATTCTTGACGCTCTCTGACCCTGACATGAACGTTGTTAGGTGTCCTCCAAGCTCGGACACATAAGCAGCTGTTTAGCTCACACAAAGTTAAATAAAAAACAGCTAACTAGTAGAAACAAGCTCTGTCAGTTGCTCAAAGTTGAAAACTCAATCCCCCATCCCAAACTTCTTCTCTTCACACTCCCCCAAGAGTGGCTCTAACCTCCCTGCTCCCACCGCTACACTGAGCCCCTGCGTGACTCCACCCGTCCCCCCACCGCTACACTGAGCCCCTGCGTGACTCCAACCGTCCCCCCCACCTCTACACTGAGCCCCTGCGTGACTCCACCCATCCCCCCTCACCGCTACACTGAGCCCCTGCGTGACTCCATCCGTCCCCCCTCACCACTACACTGAGCCTCTGCGTAACTCCATCCGTCCCCCCACCTCACCGCTACACTGGAGCCCCTGCATGACTCTCAAGCTTCTGACAGATGAGTCAGAAGCCTCACGAAGACCCAAGAAAACATCTATGTGCCTCTAAGGCCATTTTACCCAACAGTGCTGCTTTGGAGAAGGCCTCAGGATGTGGCTGGTTTTTACCGTGTCCCAAGCCCTGAGCTGGACAACGGCCTGGTCACCACTCCACTCCTGCGCGAAGCAGCTGAGCTCACATCGTCATGTGGAGCTCTGTCCACGCCATGGGACAAGCATGGGGGCCACTTCCTTGCTCACGGCTGCAGCCCACTCATCCCACAAGCAGGTGGGACAGGCAAGAGCCCAGGCTCAGGGGACAGAGAGGCAACGACAAGGTTTCTGAGAGACGCATACCGTTGAGGAGAGAGAGGAACACGTACACTAATGAATCACACTCAAGCACTACGTGAGCAAAGCTTACTCTGAGAACCAAGAGGGGGAGCCTGGAAAAGGTTCTCGGAGGGGGACACAGGACCTGGCCGTGAAGGATCTCGGGGTAAAGGGGAAGACAGGGGGACGCTGCAGCAGGGCTGAAAGCTTGGTGGCAAGTGGAGGTAACGGGTGTGTGGAGCCCAAGGGATGTGTATGAATCCAGGAGACAGCAGGGAAACCGTCGAGAGTTTCTGAAGCGTTCCAGGCAGATAAGTGTTTCAGAAACGGGGGGACGACACAGAGTGGACAGAGAGAAGGTTCTGCCCTCATACTGATAACACTGATGATCTCACACCCCATGATCTTTACCAGGAAACACAATCTCCAACGACAGCCCAGCGCGAGGGGGCCTGTTTCTCCCTGTGCCCCTCCCCCTGCTTGTGAGCGTACGCACTCTCTCTTGCTGTCAAATGAAAAAACAAAATCTTAAAAAAAAAAAAAAAAAAAAAGACAACACATGATGGAAATACTATTACACTAAATGTTTTGGTAGAAGAGAAATTTCATTTTTCTAAGATCATGAAGTTTTCAATTCACCTGGTGAGAAATGAAAGCACAGTATAATAGCTTTCTTAAACCAAAGTACCTTTAAATGTTTTTAAAAGTGTGGTGTTTAAAACTGGTTTAAAAAACCTAAAAACCTAAAGTACAAAGACAAGAGAAGTATTTGTTCCATATTTTTTAAAACTGAAACTCCATCAATATTTTACAGCCTAGGATGAACTGTCGTCAAACCTGAGTTTTAAATGTTTTGCAGGCAAACCTGTCGGCTCACAGCCACAGTGCCACTCCCATGTGACAGCATGTGCGCTCTGCCCCACAGGCGAGTGTGCGGCACCCACTGCCACGCCGAAGCAAAGCCCGCCCGTGGTGGCCGCGGGCTGCTGAAGGAGCTGCCACCTTCCATTTCACTCCTTGAGCCGCAGCCCTTGAGGCCGTGAGGCCGTGGGAGCTGCTGCAGGGAGACGCAGGTTCCCCACCCCCAGGGCAAGCTCCTCCTGGGCCCGCTGACGCCTGCCTCAGTGAGCTCGAGGACGACCTTTCACTGAAGGGGACACACTGCTCCTTCACGACTCTTCCACGTCAGCGGACCGCGTCCTCCCACAGGAGAGGCTTTGGACCCTGGTGCTCCGCGGTGGTCACCGTTCGTGGAAAAGGTCATTACAGCACAGTGCGTGGCCCCAGGAAAGCTACGACCTTTCTCGGACACGGGCCAGGGGCAGCCCACCCACCTGTTCAGAAAGGGATCCGAGCCACTGGTGGTCATGGTTCTCAGTTCCTGAGACATCCCAGGGGAAGGCACGGGGTTTGGAGTCCCACCATCCTGCTCCAGTGTCGGTAATTGGCTACGAAGAGCTAATTCCTAGAAAAAACCAACACAAACAAAATCAGTCTACCGATAACAAACTCGTTCGATTTACAGAAATAAAATGCACGTGACAGCACTAAGTGCGCCGAGTTCAGGCGTTAAACACCTACTCAAAGCTCACAGGGTACCCGGTTAGAAGGACCAAGTTCTACAATTACATTAGATAAATTCAAGGTTTATCTAGTCTTACCAACCCCAGATGGGATGCACTGGATTACCTAATTTCATTGTATTTCTCTTCCTTCCGCAGACCGTCCCATGGGGAGGATGGCAAGTGTGGTCTTTCAGAAAACAATGCTTTGCACAGTTTATTTCCACTCACCAGCCCTCATCAGATTCTGTGCTCGGCACCAGTACTCAAAGCAAAGTCGGAGAAACACCACTGGACAAGGACTGTGGGCCACCGGTGCCCCTGCCGCGCCCCCACCCCCACCCCCACCGTCCCACGCCTGCTGTCAAGTGTCCCCACCCACCTCACGCTCCTTCATCGGGAGCTCAGAGCCACTGGACAATCTCTCAGCAGGACTCCACCTGGATTGCGGGCCAAGGCTGGGGGGTCACTATCAGAGGGCCTGTCTCAACAGGCGTCCAAACGGCCCAGGCCTCAGCCTCCTGTGTGTCCAGGGCCTTGACGCAGGGTCACCTCACTACAACCATCCTGATACCTTCCTCGCTACTCAGTCCTTTCTCACCTTCTCTTTCGCCCAGGCTCCCTGACAACTCCCACCGGCCCCTCACGCTCCCATAAACCTCCTGACTGCAGGAGCACAGGCTCCCTCTCCCTTGGCTTTTCTGGTTAGACTTGAAATGTGGCTTTTTATTGCAAAGGACACTGCTGGCTAATCACACAGGCACGCCTGGGCGACATCAGAGCTCTGCACCCTCACCCCTACACCTCGTGCAGAAACGATGCTTTTTACTCTGGTTTATGCCTGAGGTCTCAACCAGAGGGTCATGACAGAACACAGGCGGAGATCCACCTTCATTTTCACCAACTTCTACCTGAAATTCAGCATTCTCTTCAAATACAAATACAGCAGACGAACACCTGTATTCGCTGACCTCTGACTTTTCATCAATGGACAGCATTTTCACATCCTGTTGTAGTTGCAAAGATCTTAAAATACCATTTATACTCATTACCATTTCAATACTACAGTAGTTGTAAGATGTGCTGGTAGGTGGTTATCTACATGTTAATTACTAGGTGAATGAATGATTCACTCAACAGGGCAGCTCCTCGACCTTCTGGATCCTAATGACCTTGACCTCCACCTCTCTGAATCCCGACTTGTTCGGCCCAGACCATGTGGCCTCAGTCTGGAGTCCCATCTGGGACGAAGATCGCGGTGTCACTTCAGTGCACCTGCGTGCACAGCCCCCACTCCCGCCATCCCTGCACCTAGCCCGCATGACCACCTACCACTGAGAGCCCCGCATCTCCACACAGCAAGAACACGCACCACGCAGCAACACTTTGCAACAGGCTTCGCACTTCCTCCCCCAGGAGTCCTGCACGCATCCATCCCACTTTCTGGGACATTTTCTCCCGCCCAGTTCCCCCATGACCCCAGTCCCTCTCTACCTGCCCTCCAACCTCAGGGACTCTACTTCCTTCTCTCTCCTACTATTCCGGCTGATTGGCTTTTTTTTTTTTCCCATTAAAAAAAAACTGAAGGGCTCCTGGGGGGCTCCATCGGTGAAGCGTCTGCCTTCAGCTCAGGTCATGATCTCAGGGTCCTGGGAATGAGCCCCACATGGGGCTCCCTGCTCAGCGGGGAGCCTGCTTCTCCCTCTGCCCCTCCCCCTGCTTGTGTGATCTCTCTCGCTCGCTCTCTCTCAAATAAATAACATCTTTTTAAAAAATTTAAAACACACACTGAGATGTATCATACAAGACTGCATTAGTTTCAAGTACAACACAATGACTCGTGTTAGTACACACTGTGAAGTGACCACCACACTCATCTGTCTAGCTACCATCCATCACCAGTTACAAAAATTGTTTCCTTAGAACGAGGACTTTTAAGATTTATTCTCTCAGCAACTTTTAAATATGCACTTATTATGCAGTATTATTAACTATAGCCAATAATTACAATTATTAATTACAGTCACCAGGCTGTAGGGTCATCACCATGACTTATTGATTTTGTAACTGGAGGTCTGAAGCTTTTGACCCCCTTCCTGCACACCCTTGGGAACCACCAATCTGTTCTCTTTAATTATAAGCCCGGTTTTTTGTTTTTTAGGTTTCACTTGTAAGTGAGATCACATGGCATCTGTTTCTCTGACTCACCTCACTCAGCATAATGCCCTGTAAGTTCATCCACATTGTCACAAACAGCAAGACACACACACACACACAAACACACACTTCTTTATCCATTCAATGATGGATGCACACTCAGGCTGTTACGTGACTGACAGCTGAATGGACACTGAGGTTGTCTCCACATCTTGGTTACTACAAATAAGTTGCAGTGAACAGAGGGGTGCATGTATCATTTTGAATTTGTGGTTTTTGTTTTCCTCAGATAAAGACCCAGAGGTGGAACTGCTGGGTCACAGGGTAGCTGTGTATTTAACTTTTCGAAGGACCTGTGTACTGTTTTCCACAGTGGCTGCACCAGTTTGCATTCCCGCCAACAGTGCACGAGGGTTCCCGCTTCTCCACATCCTCACTGACACCTGTTTCCTATTGATTTGAGCCATTCCGATAGATGCGAGATGCTATCTCATTGTAGGTTTTTTAAGATTTTATTTATTTGAGAGAGAGAGTACGTGTGCGCGCGAGTGTGGGCACCAGCTGGGGGAGGGGCAGAGGCAGAGGCAGAGGCAGAAGCAGACTTCCTGCTGAGCAGGGAGCCTGATGCGGCACTCGATTCCAGGACCCCGGGATCATGAGCTGAGCCAAGCAGACGCCTCACTGACGGAGCCACCCAGGCGCCTCATCCTGGCTTTGATTTACATCTCCCTGATGATGAGTGACGTTGAGCATCTTTCGATGGGCCAATTCCCGGTTTCTTTTTCTCCTTCCCTGCGAGCCTGAGCTCTGAGCAGATCATGTGAAATACACATGAGCACCTTTCACGTCCTGAAATATACGCATAATTTTATCTCAACAAATTGCCACCTTGACTCAATGTTAAAAAAGTGCTCGCTTCATTTCTATACTGAGACTGCTAAGAAATACTAGAGAACAGTCAAACAGCTACTCAGCCTGTTATAAATCAATGGTCTTTGGCTTTGAATGGGTGCTTAGTACCACTCTCTGATTTTGTCCTTTGGGCGGTGTTTCCTCACGTTTTCACAGTCGCCACCCCACATGTGGCACATGCTCTCAGGTGCATTCCCACCTCTGTCCCATGTGAGCGAGGACACCGAGGCCAGTGAGGACTCTGGCTCTGTGGCTCCTCCTGCCATCCCTTTCTGCTCCCCGCAAAGCTATCTCCAGTCACACCCATCCCTGGACCTTCTCAGAAAGCAGGTGTTTCTCCCCTCTTCCTGCTAGAGGCCAACCCACTGTGCCAGTGGCTTCTGTGGACTCCCGTCGTCTGCGTGCCCTGCATCTGCTCCCGGCCCCTCCCACATGTGCTTTTTGACTACAGCACTTCTTTCTTCCTCGCTGTTTCGGACTCGGTTTCTGTCCCCAGGGAACTCTCTGTGATGACCCTAACAGTCTTCAGCATGTATGTAACATCCTCTCAGCACTTATCACACAATGTTGTAATTATTTACTTCTTCTCTGTCCCTGAAGGGCCCCCAAACGAATGAATGGGCAGTTCTGGAGCATAAAAGAGTAACTTCCGACTCTCTGAAGAATTTACGTTGCTATTAAAACATGAGGCTGTAAACAGGAATGGACTTGAGTGTGAGAAAAACCTAGGCCCTGGATGACGCAGAGGCTCGGAGCTCCGTGCGGAGGCCGCGGACCTTCCAATCTTCCAATCAACAAGGGCCTCGGTCCCGTTCACGTCCACCGAAAGCGCACACTGATTCTGCAGCGCAAGCACGTGACAGGACACTAACCCGGAAGTCACTGCTCAAACAGCTGGCACGTCAGTTATCATTTTTACAGTGTTTTTTACAAATTTTTATTTTACTCCTTTTGATAAGTTCCCACTTTTCTGAGATTATTTTTTGAAATTAAAGCTAACTGTCAGGTGGTACTTGGATTTTGCCACTTTGCTTGTTCGAAGCTGCCCTATTTTTACTCGCTGCTGTCTCTGACAACTGAATTTCTGCTGCCAGCACACAGAGCAGAACCATCTACCCACACTCACAAAGGGCGTGAATTTGGAGACAGGCGTAAGGAGATGCCCAACGACCCTGAAGGACTAGAGACATACTTCTCTGGGCCATGACGAAGGGCCATCCAGAGACTCATCTAAAGCGGGCCTCAAAGGGTCAAAGAGGAGGTACCATTTCATTCCACTGGTGGGAGTGGGAGGCTGTCCGCGTTATCAACCAAACAGGGAAGAATCTGGCATGAAAACAAATATAACGCAAGAAGGACAAGGACACGTCTACACAGGTTGTAGAAACCATATCAAGATATGAATATTCAGCTCAGTTTCAAAACTTCTAGTTACAGAAAAAGAACACAACAGATAAGACCCCCTAAGTAATTTCTGAACAGCTTTACTGAGGTATAATAACTTATCCACATATTATCCCAAAACGGATACATTCTTAACATAGCCCAGTATTTGAAAACAAATTGCTTTAAGTAATTAAAGTTGACTTGGAAGCCCCTTCCCCAAGTCATAAATTCTTAATGTTAATATTTTCATCTGTTGTTCATGTAATTTATTTCACTGGGTTCAACAAGGAAGATGGAAAAATTCTGTTGATATTTGAAACAAACTGTCAAAAACAGGGGAAGGAAACTATATGCATTGATGCCTTATTTTCCCTCCCTGACTGAGGACTGGACTTCAAATGAGTATAAAAACAAACACCCGTACCTCCCGTACAACACGCACACCGTACAGACACAGCTCTACGAGGGCAGGTGTCAGAGGTGGAAACTGGGGCGTCTTACACCGCGCTCCACCGCATCAGATCCCACAGGAAAGGGAGCGTGGAGTCAGAGCGGGCCAAGCCCCTGCAGACGCCGCCCAGCTCCGTGAGGAGCCGTGAAATCACGGCTTAAGTGACTTCAGAGAAAAATAATTATAATACGCCTAAGTATGAAACAAAGTTACATAATCTGAATTTTTAAACCAAAAAAATACATTCCATAGAAATTTTTTTCTCCATTATACTGCATTTAAAAATAAAGCCTGTATATATCTATATAAACCATACAGAGGAAGTTTACTGTGATAAAGTCGTTTTAGCAAAACACACTTTGGATGAATATGGACATAATTTTGTAATTGGGTAAATCTGGCAGAGCGGTTTCAAAAACAAGGTTTGGGACATAACTGGATCGTCTCTAAAAACGGATTTCAGTTGAAACAGTTCATGTTGAAAGTTATGTCTATCTCTAAGGAGTTTCTGACTCTGAACAAATGCCTAAAATTAGAATACTAAGCTAAAAATACAAGTTTGTTAAGCTTCTCTTTTTCCCAAAGGTAGTTAGAATAAATAGTTTGACAGACTTTCAAAAATGGAGAAAAGCAAGTTATAGAAAGTTTAGCCAAAATTTAATCATGCTTCTGTATTTCAAGGGTCAAAAAGTTCTTTCAGAGTATTTGACTTTTTCTAAATGAAGCAAGTATTTTTAGCTCATATTCTTCTGTAATAATACAAAAATGTGGCAGCTTTTCCCACTGAGCTTGTAAACGTTAGCTAATGTGGGACACACTTGGAGTCACAGCTATGCGCACTGTAAGTGCAACGCATGGTCCCAGCTCTGTCTGCAGGGGACTTTCCAGGATGGTCTGTAAGGGAAAACCCAAGTTTGCCTGCTTTATACAGTGGACTTGTATGGCCTTGGGATCTAGCCATGAGCCACTGGTCCTTTTTATATTTCCCTCCTCTTACTTAAATAGCAGTATCATTTCCCACGGGGTAAAAAAAGACACTTTAAGATAATATACATCTGATAGTTAAAGTATTTTGGCCCCATATAAAATCAGTACTTTGGTTCACACCATTTAGAAAAATAAGGAGAAAGGCAGAAGTCAGCAGTCTGGAAACTTTTACAATATTGCTGGGTTACTGAATTCTTAAGGTACCCAAAAGAAATCAAAGCATGTGTCTCCACAAAGTCAAAAATTGGGACAACTCCAATGTCTATCAATAAGTAAAAAGATAAATAATCGCCAGATAGCCCTACAAGGGAATCCTAGTTAACAATAAAAAGGAAGAATGAACGAACATGAACAAACCTCAAAATAATCGTAATAGGTAAAAAATTATGACTCCATTTATAGAAAGTTCTATAAAATACAACACCAACTTTAAATTCCTTTCTTGAGGCAATTTTGTCTTTAGCGCGCACTAAGCTATGCAACGGTCCATCCGTCCATTTTAGGTAACACGTGGCACACAACAGAAGGTTGGTTTGTGTTTCTCTGGGTCACTGATTTGCTTAAGAAGTTTGGTGAACTAGAAATCCAAATTTAGAAATGGAGAGTAACTCTAAAAATATACATCTTATAATAGCTTGTCTTAGTGATAGCAGTGTCTGTCCACAATTTTAAAAACAGAGGAGGAAGAAAGCCATTTCTTCTAGCTGTTCAAGACAGGCCTTGCCATGCCCAGCTTCCCGGCTCAGCATTCAACAGCCACACAAGATTGCAGTATGTCTGAGGGATTTTAAAACATTTAGCCAATGTTTAGAATGCTGCTTTTTAATGTGTGTGCCACTTTACCAAATCATCTTCAACTTCAGAGCAACATTTTTTACTTAAAAAATGTGTACACCCAGCTCGGGGGATTGTTACGGCACTGAACCCCGAAAGGCGATCTCCGAGACAGACTTGCCGTCTGCCGTTTCCAGCAGTATCCTGGGATTCAGCACTCTTTCTGACAGAGGTCTAGAATTAGGTCTTCTATAATTGTGTTAATTATAATGTCAAAGGAATAAACACTTTAACATTCTTCAAATTATAGAGACCTTAATGAATAAAACAAATGAGATAACCTATCAGAGTAACATGGGCGTGAGGCTTAGAGTTCCCAACATGCCTGTTAAAAATAAAATAAACACCTTTAAATAAATTTACGGTTTATTCAATATGAGGACTTCAAAAAGAGGAGGGATAATCTTGGGGAAAGTTAACTGGACTCTGAAACAGCTTTTCTAGCGTCTGTTGACAGGAAAGACAATTTGGAGGAATAAAAAGCCAAATTTTCTACTGGTACTAAATTCAGGGAAAACAAGACTGATGATGGCCATTGTTCTCGCGTGGCCCTGAACAGTGGTATGATTTGCTCCGTTTTGGCCAGAACTGTGGACATCCACCCTCGTTCAGCAGTGCAGGTGCAGAGTGTGACTCAGTGCTCTCCACGTTCATATGAAGGGCTTTCCCGCCCGCTGAACCAGGGACTGACTCTGATGTGTATTTATTACTACCCATCAGGAATGGCAACTAATACTCATTAGGTGCAAAGTATTTGCAGCTATACTTTCTATGAAGATTGAAGCAATTATTTGCTCAGAAATTAACTTGAGATACCGAGACAGAGCAGTCTTGTCTGTATGCTCTGAGTCGTTTCAAGAATCCTGAGAAGGCCAATAAGGATGGGTTTTGACCTAGGCCCTATAAAGGAACTGGAGAATCTGGATGGGCAAGAGGGGAGGGGACAAGCTCCTGAGCAGAATCAGGGCCAGAGGACAGAAGCCAGAGGAAGAGGGAGGGAGGGAGGGAATGAGGGAGGCTGCTGCAGACAGTGGGGCGGGGCAGGACAGGCTAAGGAATCCAGCCCAGCTTCATCTCATTGGTGTTGGGGAGCCCCATTCTCAGGCACAAGAGAAGGCAAAAATATTCACACTCAGGGGTACTATCTTTCTCAAAGTGTTTTGTTTCACAAGACCTTGAAACAGAAACTGTGATGCATTCCTAACCGACTCTCTCTAAAGGTCTCCCAATTTACAAAGCGGTAATTGATATATTAGAAAGAAACAGATCTAGAAAATTGAACATTAAAGGCTCAACTTCCAGGAGCAAAGATGACGTTTATAATTTTGAAAAGTTTCTTCTGAAAACAGAAATAGCTTTTGAAGCATAGAAGTAGTGAATAATCAAAATGAAATTAAAAACCTTAAGTTCTCTGAAGACGTTTTCCCGAAATTCTGCAAACAAACCCTAACAAATTAAGCTGATCATTTCCACCTTTAAGATATACTAACACCTCTAAAGTGGTTTAATTTTTCAGAATTCTGCATTAACCTCTCCCACACTGACGTCACTTTATGTGACCAGAGAACCCTCCTATACAGTCTGTGTAGTTAATCCTATTTGGAAAAAATTAAAAGACAGCTTTTGAAATGACTACTGTTGTAAACATTTTGAAGTCTGGTACCTTCCCACATCCCACAGCATCTGAAGTATATAATTACATACCTAATTATAGAGTAATGACACTGATTTCAGGTTGCTTGGTAACTCATGTGTACTAATTCCTACTAGAAAAGTAAAATAAGACTTTGAACAGTGTTTGGCACTCAAATATTGGATCTGTCCCCCTTTCTCCATTATTCTTTTATGCATTCTGTTCCTTGAGACTGGAAAGCTTTTCTTGGCTTTTCCTGGTTACCGTGGCAACCCTCCAGAGAAGACTCCTCTTTGTGAAACCGTTTCCTGGCATCTACCTGAAGGCCATCCGGAGAACAGGTGAGAACACAATGCTTGCCTGACACAAACACCACCATAGTCTATGTTTTTGAGCTGCTCCAAATTCAACCCCACACCAAATTTCATAACATTTGTTGACATCCCCACAACTGCCCGGTAAATACATTGACAAATAAAAACTTATACAACAAATCGGTACTTCATTCTCTAACATACCCGAGGTTGATTTTTCAAAACCTCTTTCAGGTTTCTTGTTCTGGCTTAAACAAATCTAAGGAATCAAGTCTGCAATTTTAATACCATATAAATTTAATAGAATTTTTATTACTTGTAAGCCTTACCCTTTCTGAAACTTTACTACTAAAAAAAAAAAAAAGCTAAGAACTGATAATTTTAATAAGAGCTACTATTTACACTTACACTCAAATGTGAAATAAAGACCTTAAGGTATTTATTTATCAGATTTACAGTTGAAGATCTCAGTAGGAAAAAAAAGAAACAACTTCAAGACACTTTTGGCATGGAGGACTTTTTGCTTAAACCCAAATCTCATTTGAGTTAATTTCTGCTCCTTAGTCTCCACCTCACTTATCACAAAGAAAAGCCTTCTTTCAGAAACACTTCAGAGCAAAATCAAGGGAAATATCCTCACTTTTTAAAGGCCCGTGCTGCGGGCTCTTGCCAGGTCTATGTGGTGACGGTAGCTCTCACCGCGAGGATGAGCTCTGCTCCATGAAAGACAACTTCCGGGAGTCATGTCCTTACCCACCTGCTGTCTTGCTTAACGAAGGCATTTATGGGATACGGAAGAGAGTTTTTCCTCTCCCCAAGTTAACTGGTCTCTATGGGGACTATCTCTGACATGACTGGCATGGACTCCGATGGGCACGATGACAGTATCCGAAATGAGTGGAATTCTGCCAACTCCCACTTAGGGCACAGGCTCTTCAACCCTGTAGCGCACAAGGTGGCGCGTGGTGGCTTCCGGCCACCATCGAAAAGTGCAATGACCCCCTAGCTCTTCAGTCCTTTAAATCTTGTGAACCCTGAGCACAGAGAATCTGTTTGTTTTCAAGACTGAGACTCTTCCCTTCAATCAGATAAGGGCCTGAGTCAGGACAAATGGCCACAATCTCTCCATCTAAGTAAGATACCTTTTCAACCAGGGCTCTCTGGGGTTCATCAGGGAGACAAGCTGATAAAGTCAACACAGAAACCCACAACACAGCCCAAGCAGACCCTTCCCTCTTCTGATAATTGTGATATTCTTCCTTTGGAATGCCCTGGAAAGAATTTTTCCCCTAAGAGTAGATTAGGACTCTCTTAAAGTAGTCCGCCCAAGGAGACAAGCCGTGCCATTCTGTTACTGTTCCAGTGATTCGTTCCTATCAATCATTATGAATACTATTTTAAGCTAGGCAATGACAATCGGGCACACCTCCAGGCTGACAGGAGGTACGACTGAGACATAACACACTTCAAATATGGAATAAAACAAGACTTCCGTGGACTCAAACTGAGTGCTAGAAGCTCTCTGGAAGGAGCAGGGAGGAAGAAGGCAGCGTAGACCTTCTGGGAATGGCAATGTTAACGTTAAGTATTTCGGAGAAAGATGGCTCAAAGTCACACCCTGGGCTAACGTTCAGTGAGGACAGGCCCCTGGAGTACAAGTTTCTCACTTTCCTAATTTAATATCTTTTTTTTTTTTTTTAACGCTAAAACATCAGATAAGAGCCTACCTGACATTTTGGAGAATTTGCTGTGCTGGGATTGATATTCCGCATTGCCTAAGAGTAAAAAATAAGATGGATAAAAATTACTTTAAGCCACATGGTTTGGCTGTGTAGGCTGACTTACAAATTTCATCCAGACATGTCACCATAGCACAGAACTCCCAAGCCAGCCCAAGAAGCAGCAGACCGAGGAAGACAGGAGCCAATGGAATCACCACGTAACAAACTGAAACCTCAGGAGTACTGAACAGCAATGAGGACAGGACAGCAGGCTTTAAGTGTCAGGACTCAAACAAAATCGGATACTGGTCAGGGAGGTTTCTGTGCTTCTGAGTATTAGAAGGAGCAGGAAAAATGTCATTGGATGTTCAGTGATAAGAGCAACTAACAAGGGAAGAAATTCACAGGAAGCCAGACTTCAGACTTGCTGAATTTAGTCTGATCGCCAAAAACAAAACCAAAAAAACCCTAACCAACAGACTATTAGTATGAGAGAACAGAGCAGGTCTGTCACTTCAACATGAGAAAAGACAACACAGTTGGTGTAAAGAAGAAACAAAGCCGCCCTTAAAGGAAGTTAGGCTGTTTTGTCTAGGACCCATCACCCGCAGTAAGAGTGAGAATAAGACAGAAAAATTCTCCAGAAGGAAGAGTTTTATAAACAGCAGCATCGCCCACCAAAACAAAACACTACAAAACAACAAAACAAACAAAAATCTCAGGCTGATCTATGGCATACAACAAAATGATGAATGGTGACATGAACAATTAAGTAATTTTTCCTAGTAAGATTTCTTGGTTTTGATAGTCTACAACTCGTGTGTGACACCCAGACTTGTGTGTACTCACACCAGCTAGCCATGAGTAACAAAGCGAAAAGCATTGCAAACAGGCTCTTCCGCTGCTTTATTTCTTCTAACAGATGCACAATTATGTTCTTGATGGTGCTACCTTGTTCTGATGATAAAGTTTTATTTAAATGAAAAATACCTTCTCTTTACAGTCATCTGTTAGTCAAAGGTACAATAAACGGTGTTAATAGGCTTCCTTTCTCCACCTTCTTAATGGCAGATAAAGAAATGCGTCTGTCAGGGACCACGCCCTGACACGACACCGCAGCAAGCGCTCACTGGCCTCCTTCCAGCTTGCTGTGGGCGCCCGGCACGCTAGGATTACACGGGGATGACCGTGCAAGGTGGGTCTGTCTGGACCTCCAGGGCTGAGTCCCCTTCCCCAGGGCCCAGTTTCTCAAGTCCCACATCAGAGTCCGGTGACGCCACCACGACCGTGCACGTCCAGCGACACTCTTGGGACACAGCTCGCCTCATGAACGTGCCTGATTCAAGGCCTGCACCCTGGGAGCAGAAATGTGGAGTGTCATGGTGTCCTCATTCTACACTTGGGAGGCTACAGTTCAGTGGAAAAATAGCAGATACATGCGTTTCATGTGTGTGGACAAAAAGAATGTCAGTGAACAACGAAAACGAGAAGCTAACCATTCCAAACACCCCGAGGACAGGACTCAGGACAGAGAAGGACGTTCTGTCTTCACACACCTTCACCTTCTGCCTACTTTCAAAATTGCACTGTTTCTATTGTCCAAACAATTTCTATGAAAATTACAACATACACTGCTCTGCTAAGACTGCGTCCTGGTCCCTGAACTCAGACCTCACCTCTGGAAAGGAGAGACCGTCGACCCCTGGTTCTGACACGGGGGCTGCATACCCTCCTGACAAAGGAGCCCGACAGCACTTCCTGAGAGAAGACTCACGGAAATGTCAGTCCTGCCGCGGCCCCACCTGAGGGAACGCGCAGAGCAGGTAATTTTAAGGCACAACAGGATTGTCTAAACTTGGGGTTGCTTGTACCATTTTCAATAAAACGTCTCAGATTCAGCGGAAACCTGTCTGCTCATTATGGATGCACTCCCCCAGACAGGGCTCCCCACACAGCGGCCTCAGAGTCCGGTCACCTACAGCTCTGAGGCCCCCGGACGCGGCCTGTGTGCCACGCCGCGGCCGGTGGGGGACAAGGCCCGAGCCGGAGACCGCGTGTCTGGGTTGCTGCAGAGGTGAAGGACCAGCGCTCCGCTGAGCTACTGAGCGCCACAGGGAAACGCCCGGACTGCACGCAGGAAGCACACCCCAAGAGCAGAAGGCTGGCCTCTAACCTGGGGCCTCACCTGGCGGAGCAGCTCCTGCTGCTTCAGGCGCAGCCGCTCCTTCTCCATCTGCAGCTGCTGGAGCCGCATCTGCTGCTGCTGGCTGGAGCCGCCACTGCCCAGGACGCCCCCGGGAGGGCTCTGTGGGGCCAGGGGCGGGGGCTGCTTCACCGGGGCGCTCTGGCTGATTCTCTGGTTCATGGCTGCAATGAAACAAAACATCTATCCTGAACAACTGGCACCAACTAGGAATATTCAACATAGCCTTTTTGCCTTTAGGGCAGGAAAACTGGAAATAACCTGAAAATCCATCACTAGCACAACGTTGGGTCCACCTGTTATTCCTGTTGCTGCCACTGCTGTCCTTCAAGACACGAGGCAAGGACCAAGAGACAGGAGGGAGCTCCCGTCTGCAACCGAATGGAACGGCTGAAGACGTATGAGGCTAAAAGCCAGGTGTAGGACACAAAGTATACGGAAGGGAGGGGAAATACATATTCCGTGCAGACCCAGAACACAGGAAGGGACGCACGGCCCAGAAGCAGCTAACGTCTGCTGGCTCTGGAGCTGGGAAACCCCGTGATGAGAGGACGGAGTTGCAAAGACATTTTTTGGTAACTTTTGACATCTGAATGTGAACACATTGTTTATTACAAATATAAATACAGATTTAATTAAAAATACATCTCCCAAAGCAAATGACACAAAGCATTCTGAGCAGTAAAGCCCATTAAAATGCTCAATCCCTGGGGCGCCTGCAGGCTCAGCCAGGGGAGCGTGCGATTGGAGCCCAGGGTCCTGAGTTCCAGCCCCATATCACATGTAGAGATGACTTAAAAATAAAATCTTAAAAAATAATTAAAATGATCAATCCTTAATATACCCTGCACACACACACACACACACACACAGAACCTCTAATAAAGCAAGCAGACGTAAGCCTGCAAGCACCTGAATGTCTCCTCTGTCTCCACAGTCGCCTCAGGCCGCCCAGGCCGTCAGCACTGTCCCTATGGTGGGGCCTCTGACACCACGTGACAGTCAGTGACGACGGCTTCTCCGACCAGTGGGCTTCTGCACTGACACAACCCTGATCAAACCACGGATCCTACAGCCTCCCTGAGCAGATGCCACGTGTTAGGACAGGAAAATGGTAACGACAGACCACCTTTCAGATACACAGTCAACTGTTTGAGGTGAAATTTTGGGTCCCTGCTTCAGTAAGTGTTTAATATACACCAACCAAGAGAACCTCAGGCCCTGACAACTTCACAAACGTTGAAGGAAGAATACCAGTCTTCTACAACCTTTTCTACAGAAGATTTTTGACGAGACCACCATAATCCTGACACCAGGACGTGAGAAGAAAGGAAAAGGACACACTGGTCTCTCTCATGATGCTCATTACCAAACCCCTGTGACTTATGGGGTCCCAGGCACATGCCCAACTCCTTGTGAGGGTTTCTCACATGTCCCCTGCTGCCCCACAAAGGCCACCTGGTCAAGGCCAAGGGCACAGGGGCAGAAGGCCCAGTCTTTCCCAGAGCCCACGATGCACGGTAAGCACCCCTTCCCTCACGCCACCGCCACCGGGCCGGGCAGAGGATCCTGGTCACGTGTGTGTCCTCAGGGCCTGGCACAGCGTCTGGCACAGAGCTGGTGCTAGAAACACAGAGTGCTCGTGGAGGCATAAGTTTCACTATGTGAGATGTGCTAACAGAGAAACCCTACCACCAGTGTCACTGAAGACTGGCCAACTCTGCCATGATGCCAGCACCACAGTGACACAGAACCGAGGACGTTACCGCAAGACCACTTCTGCTCCTTCGCTCAGTCCGCCTCCCAGGCCCCTCGCTGAAGTGCACGGAGGCCAGTCACCACCGTGTCCTACTTCCTGCGCCTGCCTTTTCCCTCCAGACTTTGGGGTTTCTTTTTCTAACTTTTTTTTTAAATCTCTTTTTTTAAAAATAAAGATTCTATTTATTTATTTGACAGAGAGAAAGACACAGTGAGACAGGGAACACAAGCAGGGGGAGTGGGAGAGGAAGAAGCAGGCTTCCTGCCGAGCAGGGAGCCCCATGCGGGGCTTGATCCCAGGACACCAGGACCATGAACTGAGCCCAAGGCAGATGCTTAACGAATGAGCCATCCAGGCGCCCCTCTTTTTCTAACTTTTTTTTTTTTTTAAAGATTTTATTTATTTATTTGACAGAGACAGCCAGCGAGAGAGGGAACACAAGCAGGGGGAGTGGGAGAGGAAGAAGCAGGCTCCCAGCGGAAGAGCCTGACGTGGGACTCGATCCCAGAACTCCGGGATCACACCCTGAGCCGAAGGCAGACGCTTAACGACTGAGCCAGCCAGGCGCCCCCTTTTTCTAACTTCTTGACTTGAATTTACTTAGTTCAAATTTTTTCTTGGAGCATTTAAAATCCATAAATTCACCTTTACCTAATGGTTTTCCCGAGTACCCTACATTTTGAAAGTGTAATTCATGACTGTTCTCTTCCAAGTATCTGTAGTTTCTGCTATGATTTCCACTTAAGTCATGAGCTACTTAGTACACTAGCTGCTATGCTTCCAACATCTTTTAAAGTTTCAAAATAATTTCCCTAAACATACAGAGAAGTAGGAAAAATACAGACGTGAGATAAACCCTCACATGCTTCTCATGCAGCTTTCCAATCAATAAACAGAGACAATTAATCCTGTTTCACCTTTATCCCCACCCACTGTCTCCTGGATTACTGTCAAGCAAACATTACAGCATGTCACCCATAAATTATCTCAGTATGGATCACTCAGGGTTTTTACTTGGCTTCTCTGATCTTGTAAGTATTTTCTCTCTCCTGCCGAGAAGTGCGGCTCTAATAACATTAATATGCATTATCCCTCTAAACGTACGCAGTTATTTCAAATAACATGAGTGAACTTACGCTCAGCAAAATGATGATCAGAAAGTTTCTGGTTTCTTTATTATTGTTGGTCCTTAAGATGTTTCACTGGGTGCATACCTCAAATCGCTGTGGTTAAATCGCCTGAAGGAATTCCTCTCCAGGCGACTCAGCCACCAACTCACAATCACGGTTCGCTTGTGACACCGCGCTTGCGGACTTGCAGACTCGCTTTACTTCGACCCACCAGCCCCCCAACAGTCCCCAGTGTCCTGTGCATTTTTTAAAACACCAAGCAGACACAGGCAGACCTCTTAGCTCTGCGGTGGCACCCACACTATGACGGCTTCACTCCTCTGCCCCCCGCTCTTACTTGGTAACACATCCTTGGGATCACTCCAAAGCAGAACATAGAGGTTTCCTCTCATTTTCTCTTAAAAATAGGTAATTAGGATTCCATTTCACCAATTTTCTATTTGGTTTTCACTATTTCAGAACAAGCTCATACACACATTATTTTGTCTTTTTGCTACTGTATCTTGGGTCAGAGTCCTAATGGGGAGAGACCACTTAGTTAATGGTTAAAAACAAGTAGTGTCGCCAAACCTCCCCCCTTCTTCCCTTACACCGCCGCGGCTGCCCTTCTTGCATCCCCCCCCCCCCCGTAATGTATACAGGAGGCTTTTTTCCCTCTCAAATCCTTGCCAAACTTTTGAATTTTTTGCCAATCTGAAAGATGAGAAATGGTCTGTGTGACTTCACTTTGCTATTTTTTTATCACCAAAGTTTGAACAATTTCCCTATTTTAAGGGCCATGTGTATTTTTTACATCAATTGTGTTCCTATCTTTTCCAATGGGGTTATTAGTCTTTACATTCTCTACTTGAGACCATCTTTACAGACTAGGGGTGGACAACTGTGGCCATACAGAAGCCAAAAATAATTTCCCTGCTTAACATCTGTCTCTTTAGTTCGCTTTTTCTTTTTTTTACACGTAAGTTATTTTTTAAGCAAATTTATCAATCTTTTTGAAATTTGAGCTGTATGGTTTCCCCATGCCCAGATGGCAAAGGAATTCATCAACTTTTTAATTCAAAAACTATATGCTTCCTTTTAATATACTTACTTGGCAATTCAATCCAATCCATTTGGAATTTATCCTGGAATGTGGCGTGAATGAATCAAATTTTATCTTTTTGTTCCTGTTAGTCCCACTAAGACTTCTGTAAAGTATATCCTTTCCCCAGAAACATCTTCATCACAGACTAAACTGCTGTATGTTGTTGTTCCTGGATTTTCTGTTCTGTTCTGTTCACCTTATACTAGGTACCACAGTTTTAATCACAACATTAATGATATGTGTTAGTACCCAATAAGGCAAACCACATGTATGTTTTTTGAAGCTAACTATTTTATTGGGCACTGTGGTTAAAAGAACAAGGTCTGTGCACCGATTCCTGAAATTTGTGACTTGACACATAGTCAGATCCTTGCTTTGGCACCACAGCCTGTTTCTCTTATCTCCCTCGTTCCTAACACTCTGAGTTCCTGATATCCTCAGGAGCGGAGGACCCTAAATCTGGCAGGCCCCTAGCTCTGCCTGCCCTTGCTCACTGTAGTATGTGGGTTTTATTTTCTGATCCACAGAGATTGTTTTTTAAGAGTTATGACCTCAGTTATGTCTTTTTGGTTATCTGCTTTCAGTATTTTGTTTGGCAGAGCAGAGAAGGGACGTCAAAACAGGACTTGCTGTCCCATATTGTTGGAAAGCCTTATTAGTCTCTTAGAAGGACCCATGAAAGTCATTTACTTATGATTTGTCTTTACAAAGAATAAATGGCTTAAACTTTCATAATCACGGTTTGTAGTTTAGTATTTTGTAAGGGAATAGATAGGAAAAAAAGCCAAAAATTTTACGAGCTAAGATCTGCCAGGCACCCATCCACAGCCTCATTTAATACAACTGCTCACACCTACTTGCCACCAACACAAGATGCACAACGGACAGGCATCACCACGGTCTTTACAGTCAAACCAACCACGACCAGAATCAGTAACCCATCTAATACTCAGCTTCTTCAGACTGTCTTCACGGGCAGTCCTACGTCCCTTTTGCGGACACTGTGGAGATTAATATATGTGAAGCACCCATTTTAGCCTGGACAACAGGAGATGTGCCATAAATGTTACCTTGCTCCCTTCTCCAGAGTAATTCTTTCTAAACTTTAACATTC
Organism: Ursus arctos; assembly: GCF_023065955.2. Lineage (NCBI taxonomy): Eukaryota > Metazoa > Chordata > Mammalia > Carnivora > Ursidae > Ursus > Ursus arctos. Next base: position 578,227 of record NW_026622897.1, on the reverse strand, counting down.
CTGCTCTTACAGAAAATCATTTTGCCCTCCGCCTTCTCCCACTTTACCAGGCCACTTACATTTCTAAGCATGCTACAATTCACAGAGATATGCTTATCTATCTTTCCAGTAAAATCTAAATGGAAAAAAACGGGTAGTGGAGATGAAGTGTCCAGTCAGCCGGGAGGCATCCTCCTCCTCTGCACAAACACGTTCCTGGCACTCCACTGCACACTCGCTGCACTTCCCCTCGCACATGTCTCACCCATCGTGCTGGGTCAGTTTCGACAGTATGAGTTCGATCTGAACTGGGGGGCTGATCTGAGAATCCATCACACGCAGTGAACACCTCATAAATTGCCACCTAGAACCAACAGCTATTGGGGAAAATATGTTTTCAGTCCCAAGCAATAACATAAATTAATTTTAAAAAGAAACTGCTAGGAAACGGTCCGTTATTAAGTTGAGGAGTGCTGGAATATGAAACTTGATGAACTGCAAAAGACATTATAGAACGTTACATATTTCATCTGTTAAGAAACACGTGAAAAGCTTCCGAGCTTTCCACACTGGATTTTTATTCAGTAATAGAACATTTAGAAGTTAATATAAATATGTATATTTTTTGTGAAAACTAACTGGACAACATAACTGCATGAAAGTGAAGAGGCAAATATCCTCTACTTCCCAAACGCTTCCCAGAATTAAATACCAGAAGCAGTGATCATTCCTGACAGTGACCACCACTAAAGGCATCATGAATTGGTTGGTAGGGTCTTTTTCAGATCTAAGCTTACTTAACTGTTCAAAACCACAGAAAGAGAGAAACAGGATAGCAAGAGATGAAGAAAAACCAACTCTGCAGAATTAAACAGAAGTCTGCACAAAATCTGCACCACAAATAGTCTCCTGTTCGTTGTGTTGACCTGACCGCGGTTTCCTATGGATACGGGCAGTGCTGCGCGCTCTCCCCACGAAGAGCTTATGTAAATGCCCAACTCACACAACCTTGCTCATCTCCTGTGGCTGAGGCTCATGCCCCTCCCCAAGCAGCCCGTTCTTCACCTTCTGAGCGTCTCCAGCATTTCAACAAAGCGCGGAGCCCGCACCCACGCGGCGTGCAGCAGGGAAGCAGAGACCTCACAAGCAGGCGGGGAAACAAAACAGGCTTTGTTTCCCGGGAACAGGGGGCAGGGCAACTAGAAAAGGAGAGACCAGCAGTACCCAGCTCTTCCCTCCATGACCAACTTCTCCAGTTTTAATAATATTTCTAGAAGGAAAAGAGAAAAAAATCCTTAAAACATGACACAATTTATTTAAAAGCTATTATTTTCAAATTCGGAGTCTGTGCTGCCTGGACTGTGAAATAGTAACTTTCAAGTTTTACTTAACAAATCTGTCCTGTCAGCTTTATGATAGCAAGCTATCGACTAAACAATTACTGAAAGCCCACTGTCTCCGTAAAACAGGGCGTCATCCCCACGGACGGGTCTCCTCCCAGACCTCCTTCTCAACATCTGCATTCTCAAGCTTCAGAAAGTTTTTAGAGTTCCATAACATAACCTCAACCTTGGAATATTACAAAGTGTTACAGATCTGGTAGTCAACCATAAACCTGGGGATAATAAAGTCAATCCTAGCAACCTCATTAAGCATGAATTTAAAATGAGAATCAGTGTTTGAACTTTTAAAACACTAACTGGCACCAAGTCCCCTACAATCCAAGAAGGCGCGTCTCTACTCGACACTGCATGCTTACATATCGGCGTGGCTATGTCAATTCAGAAACAAATTTTAGGTTTTGCACATACTTCAGGGATGCTCAAGAGTATAAAATAGTAAACTTGTTAAAAGAAATGAATGCTTTTCTAAAAACACAAACAAATAGGCAAATCTCTCAATCTGAAAACTAAAAGCAAAACACAAAACACCCACTGCTAGCTAAGTGTTCACTACATGACCTAGGGGACTGGAATCCACATCTACAAAAAATTGCTACTAATTGGCATAATAATTTATGCATTTAAATATAAAATGGTTTTTTCAGTGAAAATTACTTTTTGATTCACTCTGAGAATCTGCCTCTTACAAAAGGTAAAAAAAAACAGGGTCCTAATCTAATGACTGAATTTTTTTTTAAAGACTTTATTTATTTATTTATTGGACATAGAGGGAACACCAGCGGGCAGGGGGGTGGGGAGGGAGATGCAGGCTTCCTGCTGATCAGGGAGCCCGATGCTGGGCTCGATCCCAGGACCCTGGGATCATGACCTGAGCCGAAGGCAGACGCTTAACGACTGAGCCATCCCATGAATCTTTTTCTTTCTTTCTTAAGAGATTTAAAAGATTCTATTCTCAGGTGGGGCTTGAACTCACCACCTGAGACCAGCTTGCATGTGCCATCTTTAGAGCCAGCCAGGCCCCCCCCCCCAATCTTTTTATCATCAATATGCAAAAGATGTTTTCCAACACTCCACTGAGCTCTGGACCTAAAGGACAGTGCTGTGCCAGGAATGATTTTTTAAAAAATAAGTTTTCCTGGGGCGGACCACGCCACTCTCCGGTCTGCAGGTGTGGGTCTAGACTCCACACTGGGTGTAAACATTACTTAAAAATAAAACCTTAAAAAAATAGCAAGTTTTACTGAGATATTTCACCCTTTTAACATTTATAGATTCACAAACTTGTGTAGCCATCACCGATTTCAGAACATTTTCATCACCAAATGAACCCTCGTACCCTCTGCAGTACCCCCTCCCCCAGCTCCTGGAGGCCACTGATCTGTTTTCTGACCTACGGACTTGCCTATCCCAACAGAACACATTCGCGGAACAAAACCACATGTGGCCTTCTGTGATGGTCTCGTGTCACCCAGTGTGCGTTCGAGATTCAACTACAGTTAGTGTGTATCAACACTCCCTTCCTTTTTACTGCCAAGTACATGGCAGGATACGAGTACAGCGCGCTGTGCTAGTCAGCTGATGGACAAGGACTGTTGTAAGGCCGCTATGAACACTCACGTACAGGTTTTCGTGTGGACGCACGATTTCGGCGTCCTTTACACGCATGCCTGCGAGTGGGGCTGCCAGGTCCTAAGCTGACTGTGTGTCTAACTTTCTGAGGGTCTGCCAAACTGCTTTCCAAAGTGGCTGCATTGTTTCTGGATCCCAGCAGCAGTGTATGAGGGTTCCAACTGGTCCACATTCTGGCCAACACTTACGGTCTTCCCTTGATTTCAGCCATCTGATGCGACATCACGCGGGACCATGCCAGGGCTTTGCTCTGCTTGAGGTGGTAGCAGCAGGCCTCCTCTAAGCCCCTACTCTAGGTCTTGTCCCAGGCATAGAAACGCCCCCTTCCCACAGACTGCACTTCTCTCCTTTCCCAAGTACCAACCCACAAACCCCCATAATTGGGCTGAAGTTTTTAAATCCTTAAACTGTTAAAATATTGACATCGAACATCATTACTTAGGTCCATTCAACTTCTTTCGAACACGTATCAAAAAGACTAGCATGAAAATTTATTATAATGGCATTTTTCAAAATGCAATTGTGGATGGAGCTTACAAAAAACCCAACAGCACATTTTCTCCTTATCACGTCATTAAGCAGTTTGGGGCAGGACACAGGCATTGCTAAATGAGGTGAGAAGAAAAGGGAGAAAGTGTGCTAACTAGCTTTCAGTTCTCTCTGTCTCCAGAGTATACCCATGTTTGCCCCCTCTACTACAGAAATAAAGTCTAAAGTCTCGTTTGGAGAGAAAGTTCACATAATGAGACTATTGGTTAGAAGAGAAGGGGAATTATATTTTGAAACATACCTGCCATCCTGAAGTCATTAATGACTACACCGTTCCATTAATAACTTTATTTCCAATTACATGTAACTTACTACTATTAATGCTCTTTTTCTAGGGGAATTTATAGTTTAGAAGACCACGCATACCTTAGTTTTGGCTGGTAAGTACAAACTTGGACCTTCTAGTCTAGAGCTTGCTTGACAGGGTTATTCTCGTGCCTCAATGTCCCTCTTCGGAACAGCCCTCCCTGACTGGCCAGCTTCGCCCCACATTATTCCCTTCCAGAGCACCTTGCTTGTCATCCATCCCTCACTGTACCTAACACGTCTGGTCATGATTTATTTATGTAGTAGCCTACAACCCCCCCCCCCCCAGTGGCTACCAGTATGCTTGGCACATAACTGGCACTCAAACACAGGTCGAAAGTCAATCTGAAACAGTTTCTCTCCATGCTTAGCAGGATGCTGTCAGTAACGCACAGGACACTCTCCAAGTTGAAGCAAGTCCAGAATGAGCTATAAAATGACCTCAGCAACCAGGGTAGCAGAACAAAGTGAGGATAAAACCAAACAAAGAATAGGCACCACTCTCCTTCTAAGTCGTTCTGATTTATTTCCGCAGAAATCCATTTGACTTTTCCCTTGGGAAGTCTACAATCCGTTTCTTGCATCGGAATCTCTGGGTAGGCACAGAACGTGGCGTCAACAACGGCTTTCTTCACCAGCACATCTTATAGGAGACTTGCTATCAACGCAGAGTTGGTAACACGTAACTTGAAGCAGTTTTCTTTTAAAAGCTAATTAAGGTTTTTTTGTTACTGTTTTTTGTTTGGTTTTGGTGTTTGATGTTAGGCGCTTCAGTACCATAAATAAACCATTAACTTAAATTATTGTTCAGTGACTTTGGTGATCCTAAGTTTTAAATATGAGTAACTTACATAAAAAATCATATTCCTTCAACTTTGTAATCACTTGCACCACTGAGCCGTCACCAGATACAGACAAGTGCACTAACGAGTCGTCAGTCCTGTTAGTCCTGCAAATTGCTTACCGTGACTGACAAACTATCTTGGCCCCACCCTCCTGAACGAACATTGAAAACAAGACGAGACAAACACCACACAAGCACAAGTGGGACTGCAAACCTCCAGTACCGAACTAATTTTGACATTCCATAATCTTACGCATTAAAATATTCACTTCCGTAAATGCTTGTTTAACACTGTGGTGCACGCGGCCGGGACGCGTGCTTCACGTCCCCGTGCCTCACGTCTGCGCCTAGCAGGCTTTTGCTTTCCATCAGGGCAGCTTTATGGGGAATCTAAAATTTTAGAAACAAAGCATACCAAAAATGCACCATCTTTCAGGCAATAAAGCCAAATCCTGCTCACAGAAGCCTTTTAAAACTCCTCCATGCTTCCAAGAGACAAAACTTACCAAGTCCGCATAGCACAGACCCCCCCCTCCACCACCATCAGATTGGTTTGCCGGGCACACTCACCATGTGATAAGGCTTATCTTTAGATTAAAGGTTGAAAGATCTCTGTCTCCTCTTCGAAAGTAATTCCCAGCAGTGACCAGAGGACCAAAAGCTAACCCTGAATGATGCAACAGAGTCCACAGACGTCTGAGACCTCAGTGTGCTCAAACCCATAAGAGCCAGGTCCACAGCGGTCGCTGATGAACCGTAATCCAGCATATTGCATTAAATTAAGGACTAGAAGTCATTCTCAAAAAAGCATCCAGGATAATTTAATCACATCTAAGTCGAGAGAAGTCAGGGGGCAGCTGGGTGGCTCAGTCGGTGAAGCATTTGCCTTCGGCTCAGGTCACGATCTCGCAGTCCTGGGATCAAGCCCCAGGTAGCGGGCTCCTTGCTCGGCAGGGAGTCGGCTTCTCCCTCTCCCTCTGCTCATCATGCTCTCTCTCACTCACTCTCTCTCTCTTTCAAATAATAAATAAAATCTTAGAGAGAGAGAGAGAGAGAGAGAGAGGAGGAGCCAGGTATTCTTCTGAACGAGTCGGTTAGATTGTGATTATCAGAAAAAAACTCCGTTCTCTTGCTTCCCAACTGAGCAGGTAAAATTTTCTCTATCACACTGCATTTGAACTCAGTACATTATGTAGTAACTACTACACAGAAAACAGGCTGCCAGGTAACTTCTGTAGATTGGACAAAAGGGTTTTTGGAAGGCATATAAAACGCCAGGTGAGAGCAATGCCACAACGGCCTTTCTCAGTGGATAATGTCCACAGGAAACACTGTACTGTGAATTAAAGAGGCACTAGTGAAATGAAGGGCATCCAGAGGAGGGGAGTGAACTGGTTCAGATCCCACAACACCTAGTGCATGAATACCTGTGGTGTCTCCAGGAGAACACTTCTGGGACTGAACCATATTCACGAATTTGAAGGGAAGTCAATTTCTAGGTAATAAAGGGACACATAGTTTCTGGCCATTGGAGCATTCCTTAAATAGAATGAACTGCCAAGCTCATAGTCTAGGGAAAGGTCAAAACTGAGGAAGACAATCTCTTAAGAACTGATAGAGACAAGGCATGATAATTCACGTAGAAGGCTTTACAATTCTCTTCTGTCAATGGAAACTCATTCCCTTTGGGTCATTTCCTCAAGGTGAGTCACAATATAATACAAGTCACTGCATTAACTTACACTGTCATTTTCCCTCCGAAACCTCCATGTATCTCCATGTATCAGTGTTGAATGAATTAGGGGTGCTTCCAGAAGATTCCCTGCATGAAACCTAAATTTCCAAAAAGTTCTAGGTCTGACTCTAGTTCCGTCACTTACCTATATCAACTTGGAGAGATCACAGCTTCCCTGGACCTCAGATGGACTCCTACTTAGAGCCCTCCTCCCTTCCGCCCCCAGCTCTTCCGTTGCTTTAACACCACCTCCACTGGTGGTGTGGGGAGTCCACAGTGGCTGAGTGGCTCTGTGGCGTCCCGGGGGCAAGGGCCACAGGTATTCAACGTCCCCCAGTGTCACAATACTTCTCACCACCCAGCTACACTTGGAAAACGTTGGTTAGAGGAATTACAAATTTCTTTCCAAGGCCAAATTTTGTGAGATTTATCTGTTAAACTTGTCATCAGCAACAGCCCTTCTTACCTAAACACAACAAACTACTCTTTCCTCTCTATCCCAAGTATCCTGTCCTTAGTAATACAGTCCACAACCAAATACTTGAAATTTAGGATCACCAGGAAAAATTTAAAACAGGGTAAGGAAAAAAAAAAAAGACTATTTTTTGAATGCATGATTATCAAGAGACCTGGTTCAATAAGATTCAAACGACTGGATGCTACCCCCCTCCAACCAGGACTCCGCGAGCGGGACACATGCTCAGCGCCCGTGGCCTTCAGGGTATCTCCCCAGCTCTCCTAGAGCAGACTTAGGCATGCAGCTGGTCACTGGGTAGGTTTTCATCCAGACTTGAATACAACTTCACTTATAACAGCTACCAAGAATATCTGGAGTTGGAAGGAAAAGGTTAACGAATATCTAAAAAATTAAAATTTGTTAAGACCTCTAAGTATTGACTCAAAACATTTAACTTTGATTAAGAAAGATGTGAACAACTTTTGGCTTTGGGACTTAATAAATATGTATTTTTTATTCTTGTAATCTTATTATTATTATTTTAGGAAATTTTCTCTCTCTGTCACATGCATGCACACACACACACACGTTTTGGGAAACCTCGGGCTCCAACGACCTGGGACATCTCCACGCGCAGAGCATCTGTGTGCACAACCGCTAGCAGTGAGAGGACACTGTGTTTTTGCCACCCTAGATTGTTCATTATATCCTTTAAAACTCAAAAGATGTGTTTTTCAGCCCAAATCTCTGGTCCCAGTATCTCACTGCACCAAACATGACTTTATTCCGTCTCTTTTACCAGTGGTCAGTGGCACCAGCACTCATCGCCAGAACACGGACTGCCGAGCACGGTTTAGTGTGCCCTTCCCCATGCAGTGAGGACAGTAACAGACCTAAACGAGCAGTTCTCTGATGATTCGTGTTTTGGAGATCTCCCATTCTAAAGAACAGAAATTATTTTTTGGGGTGTTTTCATTAGGGCTTTTACCAGAAATTATTCATAGGACTACTACATAAAACAGTATTTCTACAACATACAAGGAAACGTCAGACTCCTTATGTTTACGATATAAAATCTCCAGGGGAAAACAAAGGGTGTTTATATGAATTTAATGACCTACATAACACTCAAGCACCAATTTTCTTTAATCTAGGATCAAAACATCCCTAAAAGGATTTCTTAAAAACAAACAAAAGCCCTCCTTTTCTCAAAGCCAATAAACAGCAGGGAATCCTTAATGCCACTGGATGGCACGTCATGATTTCTTATAAATTACTAATAAACTCTCTAAAATAAGTATCAAAACTACATAGTTTTTTAAATGCTAAACAAGAAAATCAGATAAAAGAAAACCAATCCACAACACACTGTTCTTTAATTCCTTGAAATTGTATGGACAGTTTACCAGCTTTACGCAGGATGTGAAGGACGGATGAATTATTCTAAATATAATTAATCTAAAGCATCTTATACAGAAATGGGAGAGGCTGGTGTCTGAAAGAGGGGAGTGGAAACAGCAGGTTCCACAGAGCTATATCTTTCATTTCAAAATGTCAAGAGACGTCAGTCAACGTGACCTAAGCTAAACATGGGTAAATACTTTAATACAGATTTGGGAAATACAGGAGAGCAAAGCTCGCCACCATGAAAATAACCTACCGTTTGTTTGTGTCTGCACAGCTCAGAGGGTCAGAGAGAGGCCAGTTTATAGTTTTTTGGCAGAGATAAAACACAGTCCACCACAGAACATGAGATTTCAAGGAAAGCTCCTTCAAATTCAGCAGCTAGCAGCTTGTCTCTCTTTGCTGTCACTCCCGATCAGAGAAGCCCACGCTCTCTCCTTTCCTGCCCCCACCCAGTCATACTCGAGCTCTCGGACTGAAAAGGTCTGGAACAGATTAAAAGTCGGGCCACAAAATAAAAAGCCCTGGCATGTTATCAAGGCTGTCTGGAACACACATACACAGTGGGCCCAAAACGGGAAACTAAAGGCGGTAAGAGAATTTTATGAAACTTTTTTTTGGCACGCCTAATTGTATGTTTGCGTGTACACACGTGCTAAAGGGAGGGCGGGGGAATTTCTTTTCTTTCAGTACTTTTTCTCATTTGAAACAAAAGACTAAGCCGTGTGTGTAATTAATGCATCTACTGAGGATCCCAGCCAAGTTGTTTTATTTCACTATTTTAACTGAAAGTACTTACACAAAAAAACAAAACAACTTTGTTCCAATTCCTGATTTCTGCAGTTAGCTAAGAGTTAATCATCATCTTTCATAACCTTATGTTGGGGAAAAAAACCATAGATGATTTTTTAAAAATTTCCAAAATGCAGACAAGCTGATCCACTTCACTAAAGATGATTTAAGGAAACATGGTGGCTGTCGCTCCAGTCCATACAAATGGCAGCATTTATTAAGTTCTCTACCTCACCTGGTTTCCTATTTCAACCCCAAGGGCTTATTCAAGTATTAAGTAAAATCCAAAGTTGCAAATTATTAACATGCCACATTACTTTTTTAACACCCAAACAGATCTGAAAGCTCAAAAGGCTAGCATTTAAGCCAAACCGGACATCTGTCAAAATGATGGTCTCTGCCCTGACCCCGCCTGTGACTTCACTTGAACAGGGGGTTCCGTCTGTCCACAGCTGTCCAGGGGCAAACCCACATGTTGGGGTTTCATAAAGGTAACATATACACATAGCAGAACTGTTCACAGTTCTTTTACCCAATCACGGCTGGTCAGAGTTCTCCTTTCTCTTTTGTCCCCCAGGGCTGTGTTTGGAAGGCATTCACAGAGTTAATTCCTCTTTCCCGTAAGGGCCTCACAGTTGTTGTGAGGTCAACCCCTGTGAAGCTTCAAAGGTTCCCCGTCCCCTCTGTCTGACCTACTCAGTGATGTGCACACTGTTTTCATTTAGCTGCATCCAGTCCAAGATGAAGACTTCAAAACCACAACGCTGTGCTCCTTTTCAGATTCATTTTTCCATGGCTTTGGAAGAATATCTCAGAAACCCAACTGAAGAAACTGAGAAGAGTGAAAAAATATGTATAAAAAGCACTACAGAGCTTGCACACGATTTTACCAAAATGTGTGCATTTGTGGGGAGAACATTCTTTTGTGCAAATGGTGACTTAGTCATGCAATTTGGAGGGGAAAATAGCTTTGCTTTTTGTTTCCTAAATAAAAAAAACGAAGGACCTTTCCTTAAAAAAAAAAAAAAAAAAAAAGGCAAGCCAGAGTGAGAAGAGAAGGGAGAAATGCGTTCCCTGGTCTATCTCAAGGGCGACGGCCCCCCCTCCAGCCCCTCCCAACTGAGGACAGCAAGCACGACACCGCCCAGCACAGGACAGTGCTCGCTGCTCTCTGAGGTCGAGCAGAAGCAGATGCGGGGTCACAGACAAGAGCTGGCACCCCAGGTTTCACGGCAGCCTGGCGCCCTGAGGATGACTGCGGCCAGAAGGACCATTTTAAGCAAAATCACGATGTCCCCCAAATGTGAAAGGAACCGCGAGCCTCAACTCCCGTTAGTAAGCCTCTACAACATTCCCCAATCCTACCCCAAGGAGTCCAAACTACAAAGCTGATTTACGTCTGAATTTCTCTCTCAAGTGTAGACGGAAAGGTATAAAATGAGGTATAAAAAGCATCCTGGAAAAGCTGGGTGGGCAGTCATTTTTTTAATACTATAAAGCAATGCGATTCTGTTTCAGTGAATCTTCCCAAAGTCTCTCTCTCTCTCTCTCACACACACACACACACACACACGCACACAGTTATCAAAAGTATCTAAAAAGGTTTTGAGATGAACCTTTACCAAAACGAGGGTCAAGCCTTGGGTCTAGCCAAGAGGTGGTCTTGTTCTTATGGTTTATATAGTATATCTCTCCATCCTGAGTCATGCCTTGTTCCCATCCATCAGGAAGAGGACCTATAAATACAGAAAAAACAATCACAGTCGGTTTTTATTTGGTGCAGCTAAAAAAAGTGGGAAGGGTGCTAATTTATAAAGAAAACAGGTCTTGACAAAACAATGTATTAAAACAGAATTAAACATGTGTTCAGAGAAGAAAAGTAAACCTATATACCTGATTCTTCTCTACTTCATAAAAGAAACTACTAATTAATAAAATCCATATCCCCAGAGACATGGATAGGAAAAAAAAAAAAGAGTCGTGAAAAGTCCTTTCGGAAGTCATGACCCAAATAATTATCACCACTGTTAACATGGCGCACTCAGTGCCAGGGCTCAGGGACGCCCCATCCAGTGAGCTTAGGGACCGTGCTTTCCGACAGACATCAAGGCTCTTCAACGACGAGGACACCAAGTGTCTTCAGAACACGTGAAGTGTTGTGCACATTCTGTTCATGTAAAGCACACTTTGGCTAAGTCTGCCAAGCTCCGTTTATTTCCATGATTTATGTGCCTGGCTCTCACCAAGAAAACGACCACAGAGAAAACTCCATTCCAGAAAAAGCTTATTTTTAGGTAGCCCAGAAGCCGCTAGGAAGTGGGGGTGGGGGCTCAGCGCTAAGTCCGTCACGGGCTGGGCAGAGGGCGGGGTGAGCACTGCAGCTGTGCAAGGCCCACTTCTCAGGAAGAACGAGGAGAGAGACAACTTCAAGGCTACAGAGCATGGGAACGACACCTACGAGATAGGACGGACGGAAGGACCGAGGACCTCCTGGATGCTGGACACTGCCCAGAGCAGACTATGTCCGACAGGTCATGTAATCCTCACAACCACCTCACGGCCCACACAGTGGCCGTCCCTCCATTCCAACGAGGACACTGACACATGGGCTCCATATGGTCTGACATCGCACCTGAGACCCAGCAGCCAGGTCCCCGAGCTGCTGTTCCTTCTCAGCCACCTCCCCTCCAAGACCAGGCACTGAGGGGGCTGCCTGTGCAAAACCGGACTGCGTTCCTCATTCGTAAACTGGCAACGCAAGCCTAACTTGTGAGGGATGCTGAGTAACTCTGCTTAAAGAAAACACTCACAAAGGCCCACGGGACCCAAAGCCACCCTCATTCCAGACCAGTTTCCTTTGTTTGGAAACTGACCAATTCACTACTACCCCACTGTCAGAGGTCTGCTGTGATGGGGATAAAATGGTGACATTGGAGAGCTCTGTACTCCGAGAGGCCCTGGGGAAGCCCCTCCTGCCGTCCTTCTTGTGCACTTCTGTCCACAGTGAAAGCTAACCACAGCCAGAGCTGGAATTTGCCACAGGGGCCCCATATTCACTAACAGGTGAGTGGGAAGCAAACTCGTTTAACACCTACAGATGGAACCCCTTTTCTCGGTAGCATTCACTGTCACTTGGGCTGTTTCACTACCAGGAAAACAGGACCTCCGTAACTGAAGACGAGTGCTTGCGAACGACCTTTAATTGGGAAGCCGGCTCAATGCAAAAGTGACATTCTAAGTGCCTGAGACCCCCTGATGACCAACAGTCAACAGCAGGTGTAGGATGGCTCTGAACACCTCCATCGACAATACCAGCACATCCCATTACAGCCTCCAAACCTGCCGTTTTCACTGGCACTGCTGTCCACCTTGGCCGACTGCGTCAGAACCCAGAGCAGCGCCCTGCACGCAATGCAACCAGCCTGTCCTACAGATGACAGTCACGTTCTTTCTCTGTGACCCCTCTGCTCCGGGGCATCTCTAAGAGCTCAGCCGTCACGAGTCACAGCTCCCTTTTCTCAGCCACCACAGAGCTCCCTTCCTTGGTGCCTGACTTCTCATCACCTCTCCTCATCCCAGCGTCCTCTACCAAACAGCAACCGGGGTTTTCTTCTTCAAATACTGTCTCATCAACTCTTCCATGTAACTTATTACTTGTAAAAGCAGTTCCTTTCCTCTCAAGCATCAAAAGGAAAATGAAGACTGGACTCACTTCTTAACAGGTGTTCTTCACACACCCGATGCCGTCCCCTCAACTTCTCACAAAACCAGGCCATCTCTTTGTGGCTGCTGCTCTTCCACAGACGTCCTTTGACCCCGCCCCTTAAAAACTCGTATTCACCCTGCAGGACAGCTCAGAGGTCGGCTCTTCGAAGCAGCCTTCTCTGAGTCTTCTGTTTGACCCGTGCACACGTGTGTCTTCCTGCTGGCGAGACGCTCACTCGTGTTTGCACGCACAGGCGAGCAGTGTCTGACGAGCTGCTCAATAAATACCTGAAGAAACAATGAAGGTCCTGCCTTGATGCAGTTTGAACTTTCTATAAATGAGCTTAAAATCAAGTAGTACATATATTATTTTCAATTCACATATTTATAAACAGAATAATAAATGACATGTTATTAAACCCAGTGCCTTTGTTCCTTAAGCTTTTTGTCCATAAATGCATGCATTTTCACAGTTCTTTTTTTTAAAATGTTAAAAATTACAGAAATGCAGAATGGAAAAAGTATAAGTTTTTTGTGACCTACTCCCAAGGGCAAAGGCTCAACAATTTCAGTTTTGTGCTAAGTTCTGGGTTCCTCTCCTGTGCCTATGTCTCCGTAGCAGCTGTGTACTCACTGATGTCATGCTCCACCTGCCCCATTCTTGCTTTATTCACTTAATAGATTATGGGCATCTCTTCTTGACACAACACATAGCTCTTTATCCTTTTAACGGCTTCATACATCTTACTGCACAGGCAAAGCTCTGAGATGTTGTGGGTTCCGTTCCAGATCATGAGAATAAAGAGAGTCAAATGAAGGTTTTGGTTTCCCAGTGCATTTAAAAGTTAGGTTTACACCACCCTATTAAGTGTGAATTAGCATTAGGTTTAAAAAAATAATAATTTGAAAGGTTTATTGCTAAAAAATACCATTATCTGAGCTTGCAGTGAGTCCTCATCCCTTTGCTGGATGAGGGTCCTGCCTGGGTGCCGAGGGCTGCCGACGGTCAGGGTGGTGGCTGCTGGAGGCTGGGGCGGCCGTGGCAAGGTCTCAAGGCCAGACAACATGCAGTTTGCTGCCCTGATCCACTCTCCCCGTCAGCAACGATTTCTCTGTAGCACAAGAGGCTGTTTGACAGCATTTTACCCACAGAACTTCTTTCAAAACTGGAGTCCGTCCTCTCAAACCCTCTGCTGCTTTATCAACAAGCTGACGTAATATTCCAAGTCCTTTGTTGTCATCTCAACCTTCACAGCACCTTCACCAGTAGATTCCATCCCAAGAAACCACTGTCTGTGCTCATCCGTGAGAGGCACGTCCTCATCGGTTCAGGTTCGATCATGAGATCACAGCAGATCAGCCCCGTCTTCAGGCTCCACCTCTGACCCGGCTCTCTTGCTGTTTCCACCTGTCTGCAGCAACTTCCCCCACTGAGGTCCCGAACCCCTCATAGTCGTCCCTGAGGGTGGGAATCCACTGCTGTGAAACCCTTTTTCGTGTTGGTATTTTGACCTCCTCCCATGAATCACAATATTCTTATTGGCATCTAGAGTGGGCAATCCTTTCCAGAAGGTTTTCAGTTTACTTTGCCCGGATCCATCAGAGAATCACCATCTATGGCAGCCATAGCCTAGTGAAATGTATTTCTTACACAGTAAGACCTGAAAGTCGAAACAATTCCTGGCTCCATGGGCTGCCGGCATGAGAACAAGATTCATCCCACTGTCCGTCTGCATCAGAGCTCTGGGGTGCCCGGGTGCACTGTCCATGAGCAGTAATACTTTGAAAGAAATCCTTTTATTCTGAGCAGTAGGTCTCAACAGTGCACTGGAAACACTCAGTAAACCAAGGTGTCAGCAGTTGTGCGCTCACCCAGGCTTTGCTCTTCCATTTCTAGAGCACGGGCAGAGTCGACGGAGCACAATGTGTAAAGGCCCCAGGAACTTTCGGAGTGGCCAATGGCAGGGGCTGCAACTGAAAGTCTCCAGCTGCATTAGCCCCTACGCAGAGAGTCAGCCCGTCAGCCAGGCACTGACTTCTCCTCTCCAGCAATGGAAGTCCTAGACGGCGTCCTCTTCCCATAGAAGGCTGTGTTGTCTATGTTGAAAATGTGCGGTGATCTCAGCTGGGTCTTCTGGATCCACACATCCATGTTCCTTAGCCCTCACAAACCAACTTCCCCCAGCTCCCGGCTCTTCTTCTGCAGCTCTCCACACCCCCCTCAGCCTCCAGAGAACTGAAGAGGCCAGGGCCTTGCTCTGGACAGGTTTTGGTTTACAGGAATGTGGTGACTGGTTTGATCTTCTATCCAGATGACTGAAACTTTCTCCCCCTCAGCAATAAGGATGTTTTGCTTTTTCATTTGTGTGCTCACGGGAGTAGCACCTTTCATTTCCTTCAAGAACTTTCTTTCACATTCACAACTTGACTGTTTGGCACAAGAGCCCCAGCATCAGCCTGTCTTGGCTTCGACACGCCTTCCTCACTCTAGTGGCTTCATCATTTTCTAGCCTTTGGCTTCAAGGGACAGACTTGCGACTCTTCCTTTCGCTTGACCACTCACTGGCCTGCCGTCAATATTGCTGTGTCTCAGGAGGAAGGCGGGAGGGGAGGTGGGCGATGGGGACTGGCCCTCAGCGGGACAGTCGCCACACACACAGCATTTATTAAGCTCACCGCCTTACACGTACACGGCTCATGGCATCCCGAAACATCAAAGATCACGGATCACAGATCACCATAACAAGAACAGTGATGAAAAAGTCAGGACTATGACAAGAATTGCCACAATGTGGGGCGCCTGGGTGGCACAGCGGTTAAGCGTCTGCCTTCGGCTCAGGGCGTGATCCCGGTGTTATGGGATCGAGCCCCACATCAGGCTCCTCCGCTAGGAGCCTGCTTCTCCCTCTCCCACTCTCCCTGCTTGTGTTCCCTCTCTCGCTGGCTGTCTCTCTCTGTCAAATAAATAAATCTTAAAAAAAAAAAAAAAAAAAGAATTGCCACAATGTGACACAGAGAGACAATGTGAGCGAACACTATTGGAAAAATGGCGTTGACAGGCCTATCAGTGCAGCATTGCCATAAACCGTCAGTCTGTACAAAACAGTCTCTGAGAAGCCCCCCAGAGTAAACACATGAGAGTTCATGGATCCCTGCTCCCAGTGTCAGATATCAGAGGGGTCCCTAACTCGTGTGTCTGCTCTAAGGAACAGTACAGCACACAGTCCCTGGGAGCAGCTATGGCGGGGCCACCCCCGCCACCACGGCTCCATCACAGCCACCGCACGCCGATGACACGGCCCACATTCAACCCACATGATGGCCTTGTGTGCCAGGCACCATTCTCATCTCTGTCATATGGATGATGAAACACAGGGACGTCCAGAGACGTCATCCATCCGGGGAGACAGGAAACCTGCTCAAGGTAAAGATGTGAACCTGGGTCTCTGACGTGACAGCTTCTGCTGTTAAGCCTGCAATACGCTGCTTCCCAAACATATCAACATATTCCCCAAAACTCAGGGAAGTGTTTCCATACATTAAATTTGCAAAGTGAAAATAGTGACTTTATCCCTTTATACACAAGTTTAAGTCGTTAAGTATTTATCATATGTAATCCTATAATATCAAGTATTTGTTATATATAAATCATTAAGTATTTAGTATTTCACTAAAAGCAGTAGACTTCAAAAATGAAATTCAGGAAACTTTTCACTAATACCTTTCTTATACACCGTAACCATCAAAACCAGAGCTGTGAAGGCACTAATTCCAAACATGAAGGCACAAAGAGAACAGGCCGACTGCTAACTACGGAGTGAAAGGTGCTGGTTTTCACACATATTTCTATACATAAAGAATTAAATGAGGTACTGATGAGACAGAATTATCATACAATTTTATAAGCACTCAAATTAATATGCCAAACAGAAAAGAAAACAATGCTTTCTATATTCGTGTGTATTTTTCATTTAAAACGCTGGGTAACTATAATGTTATATGGAAAGAGAGGTTCAAAATAGGATGTTTCCTTTACATAAAAAGAAAGCTACTGACCAAAGGCAAAGGAGCAGATGAGGAAAGATGACCTTTAAATATCATCGGACCACAATCGAATCCTTAGCAGTAGAAAAAGAAAACTGAAATTGGAAGCAAATCTTCAACGTTAAATGTGAATTAAAACAATACAGACCCAGGGGCGTATGGGTGGCTCAGCCGGTTGAGCGCCTGACTCCTGGTCTCAGCTCAGGTTGTGGGTTCAAGCCCTGTGCGGGGCCCCACGCTGGTGTGAAGCCTATTTGAAAAACAAACTGAAAAACTAAACCTAAACAAACAAACCAGATCCGGGCTTTATACACACAAAACAAGAATTTTTAGTTAAACGGACCTTAGAAGAAATTCAGTGACTTGATACTTAATGCAGGATTCTAAGTCATTATGCTAAGTTAATACGTCAACTGTTGAATAATCATGAAAAGCACAGAAAACAAGAGGGATAGATTTCCTGAGTCATGAGGTCACACGGGCTACTAAAAGTTTGACTCAAATGTGTTCGGGCTAGCCTTAGAACGGAGTAAGGTCCTAAGTCCAAGGGGAAATCTGGGCTTCCCACGTTAAGAGAAGACCACAGGGATAAATCAAAATAAATTTAGAATGCCTTTGAGTTCAATTTATATTCTGACTGAATGTGTTATAAATATAATTTCTTCAATATGGATAATATAAAATGAAGTAAAATACAAGTAGCAAAATGTTATTTACATAAGATGATTTAAAATTTGTGACCAAATCACCTGGAGGGTTTGTTAAAACACATGTTGCTGAGCCCCACCCTTAGAATTTCTGATGAGAAAGTGAGGGGCTGGCCTGGGAGTGCCCACACGACGCTGATGCTGCTGGCCTGGGGACACACTGGGAGAACCACCGACTTAAATAACTACTCAGAATTTGTGAGCTGGCACAGAACTCCCTCTTGCCTACGTCCAGCTTATACACAAGTACAAGTATTCACTATTATGTACCATGGGCAGTTCACAGACCGCACTCTCAAGCGCTGTGTGTCTGAGAACGGCACGCAAGGAGGTCTGCTAGAGATGCTGTGAACGGCTTGCATCCATCAGGACGAAGCAAGTCGTAGTAAGAGTGATGCTTTTTCTCCTGTAAACAAACACACACACACACACACACACACACACAACAACAACCCTGGATGGCTCAAGCAACTATGAAGGAGAAGTACACCACAATTTTTTTGTCCGCTAATGACAACATGAAAGTGAAGAGTAGGGCCCTGGAGGAAAGATGTCACTAGAAACTCTTGACTTTCTCAATTCAAATGAAGAACTCTTGTCATACAGTACAATTTGGTTACGTGTGTTTCCTTCTAGGCTAGGCTGTGAAATGCCTGGACACAGAGTATTTATTTTTGTGTACACTGTGCATTTTTCTATTTTACTGTCTAGCAGAGTGCCCATGACCCAGAAAGAGGGGAGTAAACATTGGCTGAAACTAATGGACAAGAAATTCAGTTAAAACCCTTTATTTAGCTAGTGAAATAAAATGTTCTGAATTTTCCTTTTCATGTAAGCTCAGCCTCTCCATCATCTGGCACGCCTTAAAGGGAAGGCACAGGGATACCGCAAACTCTTTTCTTCGGTAAATCTGTACCGAGGTCCTACTACAGTCGGCCATGATTCTAGGTTCTGAGATGCATAGTAAGCAACAAGCAAAACAGTCCCTGTTTGATGGCACTCCTGTTTTAACCAGGAAAACACACAGATATGTCAAGTACAGGGCTGGCTGGTGAGTGCAGGGAGCAAAAGAAATAGAGCAACATGAAGGCCAACAAGCCTGGAAATGTCTTTTACAAGGTGTGGACCAAGAGGGGCTGCACAGAGGAAGCAACCTCCGGGCTGAGAGTCCAACACAGCGCAAGCTGAAGCCTGTGGTGATCTGGCAGGAGCGTCCCAGGCAGGGACACAGCAAAGGGACCGTGTGCGGGGGCAGAGGGGCAGCGGTGCATGGCGGCCAGAAACTTTCATCATTTCACAACCAGTGCAGTGCCGAACAGCTAACACATAAAGGGGATTCCCAATCCTCAAGGGTAAGAACAATTCTCTAAGCTCAGGGGCAACCTCTAAGCAAGTCAGAGCGGTCCATAAACATTTTTGTGCTAAGTCATGTTCACACACACTGAACACAGGCACTCAGACAAGGCAGAGATGTGGGAGTTTTTCAAGGCTCACCACCACACCAAAGTGTTCTGGGAAGGAAAAGGAGATTAAGGCGCCTGGGTGGCTCAGCCATTAAGCATCTGCCTTCGGCTCAGGTCATGATCCCAGGGTCCTGGGCTTGAGCCCCACATCCGGCTCCCTGCTCAGCGGGAAGCCTCCTTCAGAGGTCAGCATTTTAATGACATATAAAGAGGGTGAGAAATTTTCTTTAAAGTAACTTCTACCACCCAACGGGGGGCTCTACCAACTGAGCCAGGCAGGTGCCCTGAAGAGGAGAAATTTAAATTGGGATAAGCGGAAGAAGAGTGGTAGGCTACCATTAAAGTAATTCATAAACGAAAGTTACGTACCCTTGGGGAAAATAAAATGTTTCGGTAGCATTTACTACTGCCGGTGGAATGATAACTCATGTACCACAGGAGTGCAACTTCCTGCAATACTTTAAAAACAAATAAAGTACCCCATGTCATAACACAGAAGGTGACTCCACACCAACGTCCTGCTCTTGCCTCGGGACCTTCTGCATTAGTGATGGCTCACATTTGCAACGTCTCACCAAACAAGAACATCTTGATAAACTACCCCACAACCCTAACCCTAGCCCTAACCCTCCCTCTCACCAGCCCCACGATTCAGGAATAATGTCATCACCCAGGACACTGCAAGTTCACTAAACACACACCGATGAGTGGTGCAAACACAGAACTATCAGGAAGTCATCTCCTTCCAACGCGGGAGCAGCAGCTGGAAAAGATGCCGCGACCTCTGAAAGGTTCTAACACGGACCAATCTGAGTTTTGGAACCGCGGTCTCTTGCGTCTACGATGAACCGCAGAGCGCTCTTCCTATACGCAAGGTATTCTAAGTTCTCCGTGAGCGTCTCCTAACTCACTTCACAGACCCACGGAGTGGCTACTGTTACTCTCAGGCACAGAAAAGCTGCCCAAGCTAGCAGGCAGCGGACTGGGGACTCCAGCTCTCCCGAACCCGTGGTCTTGAGGGCTGCGCTACAAGCACAACCAACCTTCACTGACAACTTTCAAGAAACCCCACAGCTGCAGCCGTGTCCACACAGAGGGACTCCCACACTTGAATGCCTCTCAACAAGGTCAACTCAGGTCGTTCTCCTCCACCAACTAGACACAGACACTTCACAAAATACGTCCCCATATTCTGAGTGGATTTCCCTTTCAACGACAATTGCATCTGCTCCTCAAACAGAACTAAGGCAGACTTTCACACTTCAGGACTCGGTTTTAGCAGCGGCCTCCAAACCGGTCTTCATCGCCGACCACATTCAACGCGGCAACGTCATCTGGCCTCGCTTCCTCCGAGGCCGGGGCTCTCTGACTCAGGCCTCCCTGAGGCCCACAGCGGAAGTCCTCGAATCATTCCGGGGTTACTGACGGCCCTAGACAGGCAGGCAGTACAGGCTGCTGCCTCGGTCCTGAGCTCGCAGCCACCCTCACTCCCAGCCCTCAGCACACAGTGTCCCCCACTCTCTCTGCAGGCCTCCGCATCCCCTCCAGGGGGATACCACTTCCCCAGGAGGACTTTGCCCGCTGATCACTGCCTCTCCCACGGCATCAGGTCCCTGCTCTGTGGTAAGAGGATTCCATCATGCTGTTGATGCAGCAATCCACTCAGTGTCGATCCTCCCAGTTGCACGCCTCACTCAGTCCGTCTGTCCAGTCCCACGCAGTGTCACGCATTTTCACCCCCACATACAGCCCCATTGCTCCCACTTGCAGCCTGTGTCCTCCTCGCCTCCACTGTTTTTTTATATTTATTTTTATTATTTTTGATTTATTTTTTCAAAATATTTAATTTATTTATTTGACAGAGAGAGCATAAGCAGGGGGAGCAGCAGGCAGAGGGAGAGGCAGGCTCCTCGCTGATCACAGAACCCGACATGGGGCTCAACACGGGGTCTGATCCCAGGACCCCTGCGTCATTACCTGAGCCAAAGGCAGACACTTAACCAACTAAGCCACCCAGGAGCCCCTAGCCTCCACTGTTTTTATCCACTGAAATCCTACTCTATTCTCACACTATAGCTTTGGGAAATTTCCTCAATTCTATCCCATGAATAAGGCTTTTCCTCACCGATGTACTGAAATCGCACTTGTTTTTGTTTTTTACTGCAGACTGTCTTGAATTTGCTCTTTTACACTGAGTTTAACTATAGACCAGGTAGTAGCATGGGAAGAATTTATAATTCTGCCCCAGAATATAGAAAAAGAGGTCTCAATTTTTTCCTAAATGGGTGTGCTCAATTTTCAAGGTTGATCAGGACAAACATGGCAACAGCGACTGGAAACTGCCACTGGGGTTAGTGATACTATCATCTGCAGACATGTAGCTTCCAAACACAAGGGCGCTCAATCAAGTACACGCACCCTGGACTAGTCAGCGGTTCTGCGTCCACAGACAAGCATCTGAAATTTACACGCTCGATCTCATACGTCCCTAACAGTCCCTACTGAAATCCTGCCCTGAATAAAACTTCAGGTAGACATATGTGAAACAGTTGTCATGTACAATCAATATTAAGTATTATTGTCACTGTTTTTTGTGGCTTCAATAACACAAATGTGGGGCAAATATTTATAAATGTACGAGTAGAGGAAAACGCAGTTTATAAAATCAAGTTTTGGTAGAAGAAATAGGATTTCTCCTCAGTTTCTGTTGCAACAGTTTTACTGTCAGGGTGAAAACTGACTTAAAGCACGCAGCCCCAGGTCATGAGGTCAAGGCTGTCATTCTTGTGTGCAGGCCTAGAAGCTAAAAAGATTGTGAACATACTGATTAAAATCTGCTTCACAAAAGCAAGAGTGGTGACCAGTCCATTTCTGTTTCTCCTTCAAGTCAGGGTGTACTCCTGGGTCACACGGGTAGCGACGAGAGTCTTCTGCTGAACCAGTGGTCGTGCTGGGAAGCCCAAAGCCCTGGCACCACTTACCTGCACTCCGGGTCCCCAGCCACGATGTTCACGTCCCCTTCCCAGCACACGCCGCACTGCGCTCTCATCTCTCCCTAGACCCCTGCCCTTCCCGAGAGGCCCAATGTCTGAAAGAAGCACGGGCCTCTCTTGTCCTGGTCTCCCCACAGCTGACCACTGCCGCCACACACAACCAGTCCGTGGAGCTGAGATGAGCAAACCCTATCCGTGTAAAGAATGACTGATCGGTCTTATCAGGTCACATCTACCAGATTCTCAGTTTGTGCTTTTATAAATCACAGATTTGTTAAGAGTTGGTAACATTTTACAGAATTTTTATATTAAATAAGTGTTCTATAAAATGATGGATTCCACGTGTCAGTTTGTATAGACTTTATTCCAGTAGGAAACAGGGTAACATTAAAACAGCAGTAAGGAAGCAGACCTCTCGGACTTGTGTGGTTCTGAGCTCACATTCTAGAGTCTCCTGTCTGGTGGCAGCACCACCTGCGGGCCCCTCAGACGCACCATCTCAGCTCCCACTCCACCTGCTGAGTCACAGTCTGATTTTAACAAGTCCCCAGGCGAACCCTCTAACTACCACACACCAAGAACCACCTACCTATAATACAGAAAACTAGTAAGGCTGGCTTGTTTCTATCAAACTCTTTCACAGAGCGACCTACCATTAGCTCAAACTTGACCAACACCACAACACTACCATTCAGGGGATTTGTTGGTTAAAAAAAAAAAATCACCCTTGATGCATTCCAAATGCAAGTATGATTTCAGCTATCCCTTAACACTCTAGAAAGACAGTGGAGTTCTGAGAGAATGGCAGGAGGGACCTATGGTCAATTCTTGGACCCTATACTTACTATCTTTCTAACCTTGTGCAAGTTCCCTCACCTACTCAGTGCTCACTTTCCTCATCCACAAAGAGGACAGGAGCACTCTTGTCCATTAGTTGTAGAGAGGTTTTAAAAAAAAAAAAAAGTACTTGACAGAGGGCAGAGCTTATAGCTGGTACTTTAAAAAGTCAGTTCCCTACTCTTTCCTGGAATAGTTGTGGAATTTTGTTCCAATAATGTACTTAACTTACTAAAATTCACACACAATGCAAAGAGACAGGTTGATCAGTAAATAAATCTGGGTCTCAGAGCTGAAATGATCAGATAACAAAACAGTGAGCCCACAGGTTTGCCCTTCCATGACAGAAGGGCCGTAAAAAAAGGTCCTATTTTTGGTGGCCTCCCAAACTCTTCAAGATGAAGCTCAGACTTCTCGGCTGATCACACAAAGGCCTTCTGAGGACGTCCACCGTCCCACCACGAGTTACGTAACTGGGAGTTTCAAGCTCCCTCGCCTTCCCTTTCCTTGGGCACACGTCACCTCACGCTCACCTACTAAAGCTCGGGTCCTGCATTCAGCATTCTGTACCAGCACCTCCAGCCCCCCCACACTGGTTATTACGACTGCACCTGACGCGTCTCCCTCCTGTAAGAAAACATGCTCAGGTCGCATCACGCCCTGTAAGCTCCTTTACGCCACGGCTTCTGGGCTACCTCTCCCCGAATCTGTTCCCCAAACATCCCTCCGCAACTCTGAACTGGCTGTTGTGTGATGCGTGGAACATTCTTCTCTTTCCCCCAGATACCTGCATGGCTCTCGGCTCACTCACATCTCTGCTCAATTACAGGACACCTGGACTAGAGACGCTAACGCAGCACCACCTCCCTCTACCCCCAGCCAAGTGCTCTCTGACCTGTAACTGATTTTTCTCTTGCCATTTTTAACTATGCGACACACTGTCCGTTTGTGGATACTCTGTACTCTCATGGGCTATCAGAGTGCGTGGCACACGGTGGCCATTCAGTGTTTGTTGAGGGAATGAATGAGCGCTTGGCTTCTAAGCTGCCTTCTCTAGCCTCCCAACCGCCTTCACACTGTCCTCTCCTCGCTCAGCACTCAGTGCTACGCCTGCCGTAACATTCACTGTTGTCGTTATACGGGGAAACCTGTCCTAACTTGACTCTGCAATCTCAGTGGCCATGAGAGTGCTTGGTACAAAGTAGGGCATGTGGTATTTGTGGAAGGAATAAGTGAGAAAGGGAACAATTGTCTCAAGGTGAAAATGACTTTGTTAAAAATCATTTTCATGTTGGGGGCGCCTGGGTGGCTCAGTCAGTTGAGCGCCTGACTCTTGATTTCGGCTCAGGCTGTGATCTCAGGGTCCTGGGACTAAGCCCGGTGTCGGGCTCCATGCTCAGCACAGAGTCTGCTTGTCCCTCTGCCTCTGCCCCTCCACGTGCATGCATGGGCGCGCCCCCTCTTTCTCTCTCTCTCAAATAAATAAACAAAAACTTTTAAAAGTTTTTAAAAATTTTCATCTTTGTGACAGCTGAAAGAACTAACGTCCTAGAGGAAAAGGCCAAGTAGAAGCTCAGAGAACTTTCTAGAATACAACCCTTTGAACTTTCTTCAGTGCAACTGGAGTCTTTTATATTTTAACTTAATAGTTCAGACTTTCGGTAAGTAAATTTATGAAAGAGCAGTTTCTTTAAGTTCAGACTTTAGAATGCTTAAAGAAACTACCTTTGAAAAAATATTTGACCTAATATGAGCTCTGCTACCTCCTCTATTTATTGTTGCAGGATTTTGTTTTATTTCACTGATGCTGCCTATATATGGTAGTCAATGGATATCATTTTTAAAGAATTAGCATTTTAATCTTTCACACAAATATTCCTCTTATGAGTCATAAAATTACTGTAGCAATAGAGTAACCAGAAGTATTTAGAAATCAGTGGGAAAGACAAAAATAATGTTCTAACACTATCCAGAGAAGAAATAAAACAGGCATCTATTTTTTTCTTAAATGTAAATAACTGAAACTTTTTCTCATCCTCTCTATTCCAAAGCTGAGCAAAGTTTCCAAAATTCTACAAATAATCACTGAAAAGAGAGTTGAACATGGACACTTCTATTTGTAATAACAACTTATGTCCAGAGAGAGCTGGCAACAAAGACGCTCACACGTCAACTTTTTTCTTTATATTCTTCAACAATATCCTCTGACTCTTCGAAGTTAGTCTGTTGGTTAAAATAACAGAACATTAGGTTCAATATTTGCACAAAAATCTTCTTAACTTCCAGAATTCAAATGAACTTCACTTTCCCGAACAATTCCTTCAAAAACTGCTAGATTTTTAAAAACATCTGTTATTTGTGCCCTAAGATCAGGTCCAGGGAGCTCCACAACCTTGAGTCTGTCCACGTCTCGCCTTCCGTACAAGACAGCCGCTAACACAAAGCAAACAAAGACAGGAAGGAAGTACTCATCTGAAAATGGAGCCCTACGAGAAATACTGACCTCGAGCTACTAGAAGACGGAGAAATGCTCCATACCGACCTTCCACCATGACTGCTGGGATTTCTTCAATAAAGCAATGAAGAAAAGGAATACTTTTAAAAATGCTGTAGATTGCAGAGGCCAATACATGAATATGTAAACACAACCCTCAACTTCAGGATAACCGACTTGAAAGTTTTCTTATGTATTTGGAGACTTGGGCGACCCTTTCCCTGGGGGTTTATTTTAGACTCAGCATTAAGAAAGACAATTTATCAGCCAACATCTATTGTTCCATTTGCCAAATGCTGCTGCCTTGCCCAAGTAATTCTAAGTTTTACTATTACTTAGAAAATATTTTTAAGTTAAGAGTCATGACTGGAGTCGGTTAACACTAAGAGCGATCCCCAGTGGACAGAGGGAAAGGCGCCCACCGTCACAGCACCACAGGGGCCACCGGTGGCCCTGCCAGGAGCCACGCGCCGGGACGCAGCGGAATCCCGAAGCCACGGCCATCAGACAGTGCCGCGTGCGGTGCGTGACAGGGCAGAACACCACGGGAGAAGGCACGGTACCGGCAGCTACGGTCATACGCAAGCCGCCGGACACGCTTCCTGGATTACGGTTTCCACTCCCCAGCCCTCTGGTCTTCATGGCCACCACGCACTGTCCACTCACAGCAGTCCTTCATGACTGACTGCTCCATGGTTTTACATTAGAAACACGGTTCTTCTTTCCATATTACTAACCATTCTTCAGGAACTTAACTATCAAATCAGTCAAGACACAAACTATGTGAAATAAACCAAGTTTCCTGAGAATTAGTTATACTGGTTCTGATTATTATGCTTTTGTTTTTTACTATTTTCCCTTTTCCTGTGGCCTTCTTTTCTTAATATACATACATTCCAAAAAGAAAACAACTTTGGTTTAAAAAAAGGTATTTGGAACAGGAGCTTGAGAATAACTAATAAAATACACCGTCTCTCTTACTCCATTGACTGCTCTGACTTTGGGCTTTGTCACAGTTATAGTCCTGTTTGATATACTTTAGTGTATCTCATTCCATTTGTTATGACTTTAGGTTAACAAAATTCCCATCTTGTAGCAGTCAAGAACGTTCACAAGAATCAAAAAAATTTTAACTCAAGTAGGAGAAGAAAACCATATTTTATATAACACTCTACCATCTATACCAGAGAATCTCTAAGAATCTAAACGCCAGAAGTTAACACATGACTTGGGTAAGGGCCAATGACCCGTATTTGTCGATAAAAAATTATTTTAGGGGTGCCTGGGTGGTTCAGTCAGTTAAGCGTCTGCCTTTGTCTCAGGTTGTGGTCCCAGGGTCCTGGGATCGAGCCCCACATCAGGCTCCCTGCTTCGTGGGGGAGTCTGCTTCTCCCTCTGCCCCTCCCCCTGCCTGTGCTCTTTTGCTCTTTCAAAAAAATAAATAAAATCTTTAAAAAAGTAAATAAAAATAAATTTATTTTAAATGAAGAATGGCTACCTGTTAACATAAATGGAGTAAAATGTGAACTACGGGATCAGGTGACATTTACTTATCATGTACGCTGTATATACCGAGCACTGTGTCTGCTGCTGATCTGTGACCGCGCACCCATCACCGGCCGTGTCACAGGGACTGCGGCATTCCATCTCCAGGACAGCCCCATGCTAGTCCTCTTCTTCCCATCTCCCAAGTGAGGGAACGCAGCACAGGGACTTCCTGCAGCTTGTCCAAGACTCGCAGGCAGGGAGTGACAGGTGGGGTTCAAACCGTCATCCAGCCGACCCTTACTCCCTGCCCCTTCTCCACTCACTCCAAAGAGGAAGAGCAGAACTCGAAGCCGGTGAGCCACAGCACAGGAAGCAGGAATTACCAGCTCTGAAACCTGCCGTCAGCTCTGCAACTTTGTTCCACACGCCTTTACCCTTTCTCTGCTTTTTAAGGTTAAAAACCTCTCATCTACCTTTTAACCTGTCCCTTTCCCATTTCACATCCACTCTCAACCATCATTTTTCTGGGGAACCATCTCTCTGCCCTGCTAGTTTTCGGTGCCAGCACAGAGACTGCACAACGCGGGCGGACAGGGAGGCAGAGCAGCACCCCTCCCCCGGCGTGCTTCTGAACGTCTTCCGCCACCGCAAAGAAGGTGCTGAGCACATTCCTCTAGCATGCGTCATCTTTCTTGATCAAGTGGGCACCTGCTCCACCCACCGTGACGTATTCCCCAGGAATTCCACGCGGGTGTTGGGAACAGGGAACTCTGAAAGTGCTGCGCTGCCAGATCTGGACACTAGCCAAATAAATGCCTCACTTTAAAACATAAAAACAACAAATCCTTTAAAATGTACCTGTAAGAAGACATTTGACTTTGGAGTGTTACCAAAGGTATAATTTTAAAAAGCAGAAAATAGGGTTACCGCTTAATTTAAATCAAGGCTTATGATTTTTAATGGTTCTGAACAGTTAGCAGCCCGCTGGCATCAGGTTATCTCTGGATCATCACAGAGTGTACTTTCTTGACTTTACTCCTGCTTTGAGACTCAGCTATCTTGCGGGTCACCGTTAACAAACGACTACTAAAAATTTAGTATCTTCATATAGATAAAGCTGTTTAAAGGAGGACTATCACTTTTCTCTCCCCAAGTCCATATTTCCTAATGTCTAACACAAAAGTCACTAATGTTGCCAAACTCTCAGTATGTAGGACTATTTTATATAGATTCCAACCAGGCATGGAAGGGCTATTAATTCGCTTAATAGAATTTCTAAAGGGCAATCATCTCAAGTAATTTAAATAGTTTTTTTTTGTTGTTTTTTTTTTAAAGAAATCTCTACCCAGGGTGCCCAGGTGGCTCAGTTAACGTTTGCCTTCAGCTCGGGTCATGATCCCAGGATCCTGGGATCGAGTCGTGCATCGGAGTCCCTGCTCAGAGGGGAGTCTGCTTCTCCCTCTTTGCCCCTACTCATGCTCTCTCTCTGCTTGTGTTCTCTCTCTCTCTCTCTGTCAAATTAAAAAAAAAAAAGAAGAAAGAAAGAAAAAGAAAAACTAATCTCTCCCTGAAACGTGGGGCTGGAACTCCTGACCCCGAGATGGAGAGTTGCACACTCCACCGAATGAGCCAGTCAGGTACCCATCATCTCAAGTAATATAGGACAGGGCTTATATATACCATTATATAGGTCCATATTATATATTTTAATGTAAACTAAAATAAGACTATTACTGGGGCGCCTGGGTGGCACAGCGGTTAAGCGTCTGCCTTCGGCTCAGGGCGTGATCCCAGCGCTATGGGATCGAGCCCCACATCAGGCTCCTCTGCTGGGAGCCTGCTTCTTCCTCTCCCACTCCCCCTGCTTGTGTTCCCTCTCTTGCTGGCTGTCTCTCTCTGTCGAATAAATAAATAAATAAATAATTTTTAAAAAAAGGCTATTACTGAATTACTCAAATTTCCTTTTAGTTGTTTTTTTTTTTTTTTTAAGATTTTTATTTATGTATCTAAAGAGAGCACGTCCCAGGTGGGGTGAGGGGCAGAGGCACAGGGAGAGAGAATCTCCAGTAGACGCCCTGCGGAATGCAAAGCCGACTCCCTGAGATCATGACCTGAGCAGAAACCAAGAGTCTCCAACACAGCTGACTGCACCACCCAGGCTCCTCTCAGTTTTCTTTTCCTCTTTTCAAATTCCTTTTACAAGGTTCACTGTCATTTATTTGCCAATTAAATGGACAGTTAAAGATAGAAATTAATCTACGTTACAGAATCTAGTTAAGTCATGCCTCTAGAACCCTTTCCAGGTGTTTCACTGGCAAATACGTGATTTCTCAATTATATATATTAACTGGCGGCCAATTACAAACCATGGGTAACCAGTGTAGCAATAAAATCCATCATTTCAACCTCATATTTTGAAAAAGGAGTTAAAACAGAAGTAAACTGATCACTTTGTTAACTGAATTAGACTGAATGCAAGAAATAGGATTTCATAACGTCTTAGAATTAGAATTTTAAAAGACCAGTCAGTATGGTGAACCATTAAAAAATTAGACAGAGCAGGTCTGGAGAGTCTAAAGAAAATGACCGTGTTTTAAGGAAGTGGTCTGATTAGAAACAGACCAGAACACAGAGCTAGATTCATTCTTTTTTAAAAAAAGCAAAGCCAGAAAGTTTTTATTTAAATAATTAACGATAAAAATGTAAATCCAGTTGAATTCAGGACGACTGACCCAGTGTAGTGCTTCAGAAGAGACCTGCGGGTTTTCTCTTTTATCTGAAGTTTCAGATTAGCAAATTCAGAAGGTATTCCCTTCAGGGTGAGAACTGTAAATACCGAGGCTTAGCTGGAAGCCATTTGCTGCTTTGTTACAGCAAGTGCCCTCAAAATTCACTGAAATACCCCCACAATTCTCCTTGCTCACTCATTGTCTCCAGGCTCTAAAAGATGCTTATCCAAGCACAGGTGAGTATCTCACGGAGAAACCTGACAGAGAGAAGGTCCTTCCCTCTGGCAGCGGTTTGAGAAACGGGGCGACCTCCCTGCAGAGAGCACGGCCCCCACGCCGCGTGGGTGCTGCCAGAGGGAGGAAGGGGGCCCCTGGCCTGAGACCTCACCCCGGACAGCAGTCATTCTACAGGAGTGTGAGGTATAGCAAGACTACAGGGCTCGTGACACTCATTTTAGAGCATTTCAAGACCGTGTCAAAGTCCTGTTTGTTCTTGAAGGGGCACTAACCTGGAAGAAACGAAAGACAAAACCGAGTGCGTGAGCCTCAGCCGCTGGCAGTGCTCAGCCGCGCGGCAGCCTGGGCCTGGCTCGGGCCAGCTCTGCGCCACTCGTACCAGTGACCAGATTCACGATAATCCACACTTACAGGAATTTTCATCTCTCCTTAATTTAACGTCTTACTCTCATTCTGAAACTCTGGTGACTCCCTTTCGTTTTTAGGATCAGTTTTTGGTTCTGGGTTAAAAAAACACTTGTTAGTTTTACCACATCCGTCTCTTCCTTTGTTCACCCTCAGACTGTCCGACCAGTCCATTACAGACAATGACCTTCAGTGCCCTCCTTCGGTAACCCCGCTCCTGAAGGCGCAGTGTGTTTTACGGCCTGCAGAACCTCCTTCAGCAAACACCCCCACGCCCGCCTTCTGCGCAAGCAGCTCCCCAGTGCGCCTCCTGGGCATTCACAGGTCCTGTCCCCCCGCTGGCTTGGAGGCTCTTCTCTGTCACTTGTCCCAACCCTGCTTCTCGCACAGCAGAGTAAGAGGACGGGCTCGGGAGCCCCGTGACCAAGCAGTGGGTCTTGGCTTCGACCACTGACCAGCTATGTGATTTTGGAAAAGTTACTTAAGTTTTCTCAGAAGGAGAGAGAGAATGATAATAACAGCATAGAACTCCGGGCGCCTGAGTGGCTCAGTCGGCTGGGTGTCTGCCTTCGGCTCAGATCATGATCCCAGGGTCCTAGGATAGAGTCCCGTGTAGGCCTCCCTGCTTGGCAGGGAGTCTGCTTCTCCCCCGCCCTCTCCCCCTGCTTGTGCTCTCGCTCATAAAATAAATTAAAGAATCTTAAACAAGCAAACCAACCAACCAGCACGAACCTCAACGGGCATTGGGAGGGTTAACCAACAGAGTCCAAGCAGAGCCCAGCGGAATGCCTGAAACGGCTCACTCTTACCACTAACTCCCTCCTCCTAGCACGGATACAGGCCCGTGTCTCTCTGACGGGGCTTGGCCCATTTCAGGCCGGTTCTGTACCTCCGAGCTTCTGTCCATACATGCCTCCACCCCTAAGACCACTCTGCTCCAATTGTCCCTGCCAACGTCACCTCTGTTTACCAAACACAACTACAAAGAAGCATGCCTGCTAATTTACATGCAGCGTATAAAACATATATTTTACAAAAGAGTTGCAAATATAAACATAAATATTCTGAAGCCCACTAAAACCAATCTGATATATACTTTTGATTTTAAACATAAATTTGAATACAAATTCTCCCTACTTCCTCAGGCCATTACCATTAGAAAATTTAATAAGAAAAAAAAAATAAACCAATGTTCTAAAAGAATCACAATCAACCCTGTTAGATGCAAAATGCCTAAATCTTCCAAAATAAACCTTAAATTAATGAGTTATTTATTACTAGTTTCCAAGGCATAGTTTTAGGTGGAGTGTGACAGAATGAATAATGTGAATCATCTTTGGACTATAAATACAAGACAGCTTTCACAATTTTTATTTGGAAATTCGATGATTAAAAAAAACCTAGATGTCAAGTAAAAATATTAGTCACATACTTGCATAATATTTTGCCTTGAAACTTTTGATTTAAATATCACATACAACACAGATTCTGAGAATAAATAAATATATTCTTATTAAAATAAGCTAAAATGGAAGATTTAGGGAATTAATCTTTTTTCAAGAGTTTATATAAAGAAAGTTTATGACAAGACAAGCTTAGTCCTGAATCTTGTGCCATTTTTGCTTTCAGCACTTAACTCTTCAGAATTCAAGTGTTCAGCCCACCAAAGGCAAGAACAGAGTTCCAGAACAGCAGAAACGCTCCACACACTGGCATCATCTCTGGGGGCAGAAGGACATAAAAAATTCTATGAGCTCTCTCAGGCGAGGAGGAGCCCTTTGTCAACCCGTTGTCTGGACCCCCATACGCTGGCAGCCCCTTCCCAAAGGCTGCTGTCTGAGAACATCTACAGGGCAGCTGTCCACGCTGTGGTCAGTGTGCTGGACAAGGAGGATGGACACGCTGAGAAGAAAGCCATCAAGGCCCCAGGGTTGCCCGTTACTGTGGCTGCCACCTGTGCTCGGAACCGGGTCACTCAAGCAAAGGGGGTTAAGTGTGGGGCGCAGGCGAGTGATCAGAGCTCCAGCCCAAAGGCTCCAGTCCCTGCTGCCAGGACTGGGGCTGCATCTTCCCAGAGAAGGGCCGCCTTTTCCCACTGTGCACAAAGATGCATAATGGGGTTAACTTTGGCCTTGGGCCCACATAACAAAGGTATCTAAGGGACTAGAGAAGTAACTAAACCTTTACTGAGTTCCTGTTCTGCATAGAACTGTAAAAAAAAGCTTTATACTTACTCATTTATTTCCTTTAATATTTCCCGCTCTCTAGTAATGGGCATTATAATCCGCATTACGAAGATGAGAAAAACAGCAGGTTTAAAAACATTGCCAAATAAGAACAAAGATTCGTACTTGGGTCTGTTGTCTGTGAAAAGGGTAGAAATGTGTTCAATAATACAACTAGATCTCAGAAAGATGCTTGGCGTTTATACGCTGCTACCTTCCAGCTACTTTCAAGGCAGAATAAATAAGTACTTTAAAAGGTAGTTAAGAGGGGCGCCTGGGTGGCTCAGTCGGTTAAACGTCTGCCTCTGGCTCAGGTCAGGATCCCGGAGTCCTGGGATGGAGCCCCATGGGAGGCTCCCTGCTTGTCCTTCTGTCCCTCCCTCTCCCCCTACTCATGCTCTCCCCCTCTTGCTCACTCTTTCTCAAATAAATAAATAAATAAACAAACAAACAAATAAATAAATCGTAGTTAAGAGCACCATAGCTTCACTTCCCATCCAAACCACAAAGGGAAGAAAGCAAGCTCCAACTCTAGGACAAAAGAGAGCACAGAGTCACACACAAGCCCGCCAACACCAACCAAACGAGGAACCTGAGATACTGACCTCAGAACTGACACTTTCCAAGTGCTGGCTTTCGGCTGGCAGCCCCTCTATGAGTTAATGACTAAACAAGGCCTGGGTAAAGCACACTCATGTGAAAAGGCAGGCCTCCCACAGAAAAACCAGATAGAAATGACCTGCCCCCATGCACCGGTTTCCTTAAAAGAATAATTACCATTTTCTGCAGAGACTCCTGCACGTGCACAAGCCTTCGTCAGTGTGTTGGGACCACAGTGTCTCACTCACCTGAGGCCGAGGTCATCAGACTCTGCTGCACTGGGGGGCTGGTGGGCGCCGTGACACTCATCTGGGAGAGCATGGCCTTCCTGGGGTCCTGCCACGTTGTCGTCTGGTCGATGTGACTGAGACACAACAAACCACCGTGTGAGACAACACACACCAGGTCCTCGGAGCCCCAGCCCCACCTCCCAGAGCGGAGCAGGTGGTGCTCTCCCGCAGCCAGGCCCGGCTGCTCGCCCGCCCTTCCTCTGCCAACCTCCCTCACCCCTGTGCCACGAGGTCCACTCTCATTTCCCACATCCTACCCGAGCAGATCTGAGAAACCACGCTTGCAACTTTGAGGGAAGGGAAACCATTTTCAGCTCGGGGACTATTATTATCTGCTTCTAATTTACAGATAAAAGGTAATTTATAAATTAATCATCCATGACAGCAGTCATGACCAAAACCCAAAATTCACAAGGGAACCACCCACTTTTTCCTCTGGGAGCAAAGAATGCCAATTAACACATACTTTTTAAATCTAAAGTCCCTTAGTAAAACACAAAAGGATGGAAAAGTCTTGTTATACGTATAGACTCCAAAGCCCAGACAGAATTTAAAACCTTCATCTGAAAGTTTTCACTGTCTTGTGACTGTCGAAGGTCTTTGTTAGTTGCTGCACAAAACATTTAACTGTTAAATACTGCATACTGTTAACTTACTACAAAATATCTTATTACACATGCATAGCAATTTGCTCATCTCTAAACCCAGATGACAAGGGTTAAAGACTGTGAACTGCACAACTCCCAGGCAGCTCACACAGCATCCAGCGTAGGATCATTCAGAAATACCAGTTTCCTTTTTCCAGCAAAGTTTGCCTCAGTGAAACAGAAACACTAAATATGTGAAACTACTTAAGAAATTATCCTGAAGAAATAGCCAGAGAAGTATTCACACACCGATGTGAAGTTCTGTGTAATTTATAAAAGCAAAAATTTGAAAGCCAGCTAACATCTAATGGAAGGGATTGGCCGATTAAATAGTATAACGTATGACAGACTACAACACAGCTACTGAAAATCTCTTAGAAGAATACTTAATCACATGGAAAGTATTTGTAATACTGCTATTTATTTTTATAATACTGCTTTTTAAAGTCGTTTCTAAAACAGTATGTACGGTGTGAGCCTACATGTGTGTGTGCTGAAAACACAGGAATAAGGACAGCCATCAGAATGCTGTCACAGTGCTTATTTCTAGATGGCAAAATTACAGAACTCTGCTTCGCTATGCTAGGTTTTCCTATTATTAAAGATTTTATTTATTTGACAGAGAGAGACAGCGAGAGAGAGAACACAAGCAAGGGGAATGTGAGAGGGAGAAGCAGGCTTCCCGCCGAGCAGGGAGCCTGATCCCAGGACTCTGGGATCATGACCTGAGCCGAAGGCAGATGCTTAACGGCTGAGCCACCCAAGCGCCCCTAGGTTCTCCTATTATTAAACAATCATAAACTAACATTACTTTTGAATGGGGGGTGGCCAAAAATAAAGGGTTATTTTTAAGAAGCCCCCTCCCCCTCAATCATTTTTTATATGACTGTTTAAATTTCAAATCTGAGTTCTGTCTTCTTGAATCATCTCATGTCAATGGTAAGGAGGTGACACTCTAGCACTAAACTTTCGTGAGATGGAGCTAGAATGGTCACACACCATTTACTTACTTACTTACTTACTGTAAGACAGTAAGAAAGGAGCGCTGCACTCTGGCTAGCGTGAACCTCAAGGATTATCCACTAGCAATGGGAGAATTATTTGGGTTCCCAGGCAAGAAGAAAGGGGATGAAAACAGAGAGAGGGGAACGTGGAGGGCCTGTCCGCCTCCAAACGGCAGTGGAACCTGTCCAGTCGAGGCTCCTGCAGACCAGCTAGAAATACTCAGAGTATTTATTTATACAGTGGAGCATACACTCTCTCCAGCCCTAACTGACCAGCACGCTCTCCCAGCAGTTACACACTTCTGAGCACGAGCACCAGCATTCGCTCCGGCCCAGACAAGGCAGGTGAAACCTTGTTTCTGTCCTGCCGTGGGAGCACCCCATCCCAGAAGACCAGGTCCTTGCCAAACCCAGTAAGAGCTCATGCTTCTTCCCTTTCAACCCTCCCTGAGCCACTGAACAAATAGAACCACAGAACATCTTCTAGACAGGCAGCATTTCTCATGATTACAGATATCAAGCGATGCGCACATGGTAATTAATATAGTCGTGTTGGAAAGAAGCTTACAATCCACAAGAACACAATTTAGAGAAATGCTAGGAAACCAGGAAAGGAAACGGCCGAGTGACTACTACCAGCTCTTAAATTTCAAAGTATGTGCCCCTGCCTACTCCTTGCCTCTGGTACTTCCTAAAATGCCCCTGCCTGTGAGGGGTACAGGAGAGGAAGGAGACAGACTGGAAGTGAGTTCAAGATCCTGACTGTAGATGGCTTTCTAAATACTCCACAGCTGCAGTTCTCTGAAAACTAAGCAATTCCACAAATCACACTAATCCGTTCATAACTGAAGAGGGCTCTACCTGAGGGGTGAGGAATATGGAATTTCATTCTGATGGAATATGGACACCAATCTGTACATTTGTTCTTAGAGTTTCCTCCTCCTTGAAATCAATCAGGGTTTGAATACAGAGAACATACAGTTTTACTACTCTCAGAAGATCAATTACTTCACTGAAATGTTATGTAAGCATACAAATGCTAAAATTTCTCTTCCTGAAACAGCTGTTAAGCCCCAGTAAGTTAGCTGAGAGCCCCATAAAGCTGTACTACGTTACCTCAGCTAAGGGTGCATTTACTTAAAAACATCTACACCTCTCAGTAATAAAGATGTCATCTAAAGTGTCCAACTATAAAAGCATGCACTTAGATGCCAAAGAAAATGCGAAATAAAATTAACTTAGATTTTGTCTTAACTTATTCTGTAAGATTAAATCATGAAAAACACAGTTTTATCCTAATAAGTCAATTTGAAACAGTATACCCCAAAATATCCAGGCTTCCTTTTCATCGTGAGAACAAGAATCTTTATAAAAACATTTCATACTTCAAAGAAGTGTTCTTGCTAAGACCACATGAATAGTTTGCAAGGTCTGCTTTTCCCCTAGATATGTCATGGTACCTTTCCTCACCTCCTCTGGTCTTGGCTCTCATGTCATATTCTCAGAGAGGCCTTCCCTATCCATGTCACCTAAAACCTACCCTACCGAAACTTACACTCCCTCTTCTTTGCTTTTTTTCCCCCCGGATAATCCGTTATCATTACCTGACCTATTTTACTTTTTTGCCTGTTTCCTCCAACTAACAAAAGCTCCAGAGAAATAGGGACTTTTACTCATTTTGTTAACTACTACAACTTCAATGATTAGAAGAGTGTTTGATAAATATTTGTCGATGAATTAATGAAAAGAAAGCTTTTTTTCTTTTTTGCCCTAAGAACATCAAACTTTCTCTCCAAGTCCTTGTAGCCTTACTGACTTTATCCAAACATGAAATTACTGGTCAGGATGACAGATACTGCAACTGGCAACGAGGACACTCCTGGCCGCAGTGGCAGGAGAGCTGTGGTGGCGTGATGAGCCTCCAGCAAACAGGAGGTAAGCAAGCAGACAAATGCGGCTGTGTACAGGGAGGAAAGCAAAGGAGTTTCTGCGTTTTCCAAGATGAAGAAATCCAAGTTTAAATGTGAACAGAAACAGAGGAGCTGAAAATGTGCTAAGGGATCCCTCAAGAGTTAGAGTAATCCACCAGAGGGGAGGAAGAACAGAATGCAGACACTGCTTCCACAGGAACACGGGGTGGATGGGCAGAAGCAAAGAATTTCACTGGCTGGTAAAAGCAGAGTGAGTTCTGGTGTGAGGACTTCAATTCCCCTAAGAAACATTAAGATGACTAATGAGGCTGGTATTACTGGTGATCCCACTGTGCAAATAGAAAGTTCAGGAACCTGGGCGCCTGGGTGGCGCAGTCAGGTTCTGGCTCAGGTCATCATCTCAGGATCATGAGATCAAGCCCCACATGGGGCTCCCTGCTCAGCGGGGAGTCTGCTTGAAGATTCTCTCCCTTTGCCCCTCCCCCCTCAATAAAAAAACAATCTTAAAAAAAAGAAAAATGAAAAGAAAAGAAAAGAAAAGAAAAAAGAAAACAAAACAAAACTCAGGGACCTGTACAAAGTCCCATATCCAGGACACAAAAGGACTGCATGTGATATCCAGGAATTCTGAAAACAGTTTATGTACCAAACAAATACATGGAAAGGACACCACTCAAAAATGTACATGCTTTGTAATACATACTGAGTAACACAAAGACTGCATAAATACTACAAGGATAGAATAAAAAGGCATGGGTATTAAAGATTCAATAAAAGATGCCAGAATAGGGGCACCTGGGTGGTTCAGTGGATTCAGTATCTGCCTTCGGCTCAGGTCGTGATCCCAGGGTCCTGGGATCAAGTCCCGTGTCGGGCTCCCTGCTCAGTGGGGAGTCTGCTTCTCCCTCTCCCTCTGCTGCTGCCCCTGCTCTTTTGCTCTCAAGAAAATAAATAAAATATTAAAAAAAAAAAAAAAAGATTCCAGAACACTATGAAACACAATTTCTATCACCACTGGAGTAGCAGCTCCTTGAAGGAGATGCACCTGGGAGAGTGCTGGGCCCC
Source organism: Ursus arctos (assembly GCF_023065955.2). Taxonomy (NCBI): domain Eukaryota; kingdom Metazoa; phylum Chordata; class Mammalia; order Carnivora; family Ursidae; genus Ursus; species Ursus arctos. The sequence continues at coordinate 540,265 of NW_026622897.1, read as the reverse complement.
AGCAGTGCCTGGGGAGTATGTGCTGATCTCAATGCATTTAATGTGTTTAATGTGATTAAGACTTCATGTAAATGCTAATGTGAAAAAGGGTTGAAAAGAATTTTGTCACTCAAACTATACTAATTCTAAAAATGTCGAATTATAAATAATAGAATCAAAATATATAAACCAAGGAGATGAAATTAAGAAAAACTCATAGAACGGTATTTTCAGAGTTAAAATATGCATAGTTGGGGCGCCTGGGTACCGCAGTCCTTAAACGTCTGCCTTCGGCTCAGGGCGTGATCCCTGCGTTCCAGGATCGAGTCCCACATCGGGCTCCTCTGCTGGGAGCCTGCTTCTTCCTCTCCCACTCCCCCTGCTGTGTTCCCTCTCTCGCTGGCTGTCTCTCTCTGTCACAGAAATAAATAAAATCTTTAAAAAAAAAATGAAGTTATACGCAGCACAGAAACAAATTAAAGATTCAGTTTATCATGTTCCTAAGAACAGTCTAGATGCTGAACTTACTACAAGAAAATAGGAAGTGTGAAATCCTACAAGCCCCTTCAAAATATGTAAATAAATCTTTGCTGTTATTTTGGAAAAGAAAAGCGGCTGGATTTATGACCAAGATAGACCCGACGATCTCACTGTGGAGCAGCCGAAGCTGGTGGACAATGAACTCGTCAGCACTCCAGCCGACGCGACGGAAGCAGCTGCACTCTGCCCAAGGTCCACGTCGGACGGCAGTCTCTCCTGCGTACACAAGGCCACCTCTCCCACTGGCTTTTGTCTTTCTTATTTTACACTGCAGAATGTGGTCTCACACATTGGATGACTTAGCAAAACGTACACAGAACCAAAAGTAAACCATGAGCAATGGACTTTCTGCAGAGTCCCCCAAGTTCACTACAGCTATGATGTATTTCTCCCGTAAGATGACGTCTTACGAAGCTCAAACCTGGGCCTTGAACATGCAGGGATTCTGACCTTATAAAGAAGAACACTACTATTGTCACATCTTCAAATTACTGAGGAAACCGTAAGAACAGGAAAGGCTCCTTGTAGCTACGATGGGGAGCCCCCAACTCTCACCTCCCCAGGACCACCGTTCAACGCGAAGGATGATATTGCGCCCTAGTTTACGGACTCCTCAGAAAAGGGAAAAGAAAAAAACCACTAACAGAACAAAACAAAACAACCTACGACGTATTAAGACGGCAGCTCTGTCCGAGGGCAGACGGGCAGTACGCGGCAGAGCTGGGTTTCAGGGCAGAACCGACGCAGCACCTGTGCTCTGTCCTCCACAAGACGCCTTTTTTTTTTTTTTTTTGGTGATTAGATGTAGGTTTATTCTTTTTTTTTTTTTTAATATTTTTTTGTTTATTATGTTAGTCACCATACAATACATCCCTGGTTTTTATGTAAAGTTCGGTGATTCATTAGTTGTGTATAACACCCAGTGCACCATGCAATACGTGCCCTCCTTACTACCCATCACCGGTCTATCCCATTCCCCCACCCCCCTCCCCTCTGAAGCCCTCAGTCTGTTTCTCAGAGTCCACAGTCTCTCGTGCTTCATTCCCCCTTCTGATTACCCCCCTTTCTTTATCCCTTTCTTTCCCTACAGACCTTCCTAGCTCTTATGTTCCATAGATGAGAGAAACCGTATGATAATTGTCTTTCTCTGCGCGTTATTCAGATTTCTCAAGACTAACCTTTCCATCACCCCCGCCCCCAGCGAACCCTTGCAGAAAGGAAGCACAGGGAGACAGAAATCCCTGCCCAACACCCAGGACCGCACTCCCCTGCAGTTCTCCCGCTCAAACCCAAAGGGACTGTGGTAGCTGAGGAAAGTTCCTAGGGCTTTCAGATGATGAGATCAATGATGCACAAACCTAACTTCTCACAGCTCCCTCGGACACTAGGGGAAGAGGGAGGAGAAACCCTCTACATAGATTCTGAAGGTCACGAAATGTCCCCCAGGGGCGCCTGGTTGGCTCAGTGGGCAGTGTGCGCGACTCTTCATCTCAGGGTTTTAAGTTTGATGCCCATGGTGGGTGTAGAGATAACTGAAAAAAAAAAAGAAATGTCCCACAGACACTTTTCCACACATGAGATACACGTGCTGCCTCCCCCCAGAAACCCTGGGATTTACCGCACAGAACTGAGTGGCCAACGACAGCATGGGAGGACCTGGGGGTGGATGCAGTCAAGACCTCCCCCCCCCGAAGAATGGACCCTTGCACCACAGCTCTCATTCACTGCTCAGGACAATCCTTCCCTAACCAATGGGACACGGGGCTCAGAGAAACTGAGGGGCTGGCCTTCGGTCACACTGCTAGTGAGCATCAGAGCCACTACTAACGTGTCTTTCAGCTCCTAGCTCATTGCTCTTGTCACCCCATCTGACTGGTCACTAAGTCGAAAAGGATTTTCTAAAATGCTAAATGGCCACTCCAGCAGAATAGAATTTCTTCAAGGAATATAATTAAAAAAGAGACTCAGAATCCTTTTAAATGCTTTCTTTTCCAATTCATCAACTATTAAGACTAATTCAGGACTAGCAAATGAGCTCTGCCATCAGAACAGAAACCTGTCTTTATTACAGAAAACGTACATACAATCATTAGAGAATGTTAGTGATCGGTGAACTGCAGGGACACTGGTAAAGACATAAATCAGTTACGCGGCTATGACACTTACCACTTCTCTTCCTTTAAATTGGTGGTTTATACTCTAAACACGTATGCTGGTTTTTGTTTTTTCTACTTTGTTTCTTAATTTAGAAACAAGATTTCTGGCACTGGTGTAATTTAAGATACAGATACGGTAACATGCAAGTCACTTCCCTAACTACGCATTGTCTTCTTGCTGTGCCAAAGTGTTGAAAGACTCCCGTCAAATCATCTTTCAGAATCTACCAAAAGCAGCTCTTTCTACTGTGTACGTCAACAAAGACTGTCACGGTGGCATATACACACAAATGCATTCTACAAAGAGTAGTGAGCCCACTTTGGAAGTGAATCCTAGAGAATGGCTTAGACAACACGTATCTCATTAAAAAATCCCTCATGCAAATTAAGTGTTATCAGCACCATATAAATCAACAGCTATATAAGCCTAATATGAATCTGATTCTTTCAAAACATCTGCTACACTTCTCGAGACTACTTCAGGTCATCTCTTCCCCAAATGGACTTTTATAAAACACCTGATTCTACCAAACTTTTCCAAGACCCAAATCTCTCCTCTCAGAAGCTTCTCTGTTGGAACAGCAAGAAAACCAAGGTGGACATGGATTCAAGTCCCAGCTCTGACGGTGATAATCTGGGTCGTACAGGCAGGTCATTCTGTCAAATGGTTTCATCTTCAGTAAAATGGGAATGATCTGTTTACTTACGTCCCGGGGTTGCAAGGATTCAATACAGCACTCTGTATAAAAGCAGCTAGTATCGTGGCATCAAGTACACAGCAGGCCCTCAAATCTATTTCCTGACTTCATTCCTGTGCTAGCCCAACACTGAAGACAGAAAAACTTGGTGGGGGCTGGGCCATGTCAGAGGACGTGGAGTGAGAGGACCGGCGTGTGAAGTGAGGACGGCAGGTCTCGGGGAAGGAGACAGAAATGATGACAACGCCTCTGCACCATTAGTCCAGCGCACACAGAGCTTTCAGCTAAGAGGCAGAAGGAACGAGAAAAGGAGCCACACAAGGGTAGCCGTCCTGCCTTTTGGGACAGCAACAAAGGAATCTGGGAATAAAAGAAACCTCAACCCCGGAACCAGACGTCTCAGAACACTCACTGGTGAAATCTCTTCATACAATTTTTTCACATAAGCCACGAGAGGCTCAAGTCTATTGACATAAACCAAGGCCAAAGGGGGGGGGGGGCAACATTACTTATGTACCAGCAAAGCCCATTCCAACATATTCAAAGATGCTCTTCAAATTCTTGGCTGTATGCTGTATTATCAAATACTGACTCCATAATCCTTACAAGGGACCCAAGCGACATAATGGGAAACAAGTTTTACAGTTATAAAAAAATACTGATGAAGTTCATTCTCTTTTTTTTTTTTTAAAGGAGGATGGGGGAGAGGGAGAGAGAGAATCTCAAGCAGACGCCACGTGGGGCTCTATCTCACGACCCTGAGATCCTGCATGTTACATACACCACTGGCTGCAATGGCCATGGTCTTCTCCACTCCACGCCTTTCATTTAAAACAGAACAAAACAAAACAAAAAGCACTGCGGACTTTCAACAACTGAGTTGATAATGTACCAACATTTTTATTTAGAGCAATGGTTCTCAATTTAGAAATGAGGTGGGGGGGGGCATTTTTCGTTATCACAACACAATTCTGCAAACATTTAACGGGGCGAGGGTGCTGGACACCAGACTGCCTGCAATGCAGTCTTCAACAACTTTAGAATGTCCTCCCAGACATTCATGGAGGCAAAAGCCACATGTACACATAAAACTCCACCTCATACATAAAGTATATTTTGCACAATTTTAATTATATGCCAAAATTTTCTGGAAAGTAATCAACTACACTTAGTTTTGTTGGGAAATCTGTTAACAGTATATCTTTTTTGGATAATCACATTATCAACAGTTAATACCCCCTTGGTATTTTTAGTTACCAACTCAACACACTTGGTCTTTATTCAAAAGTGTCACGTCCAGGGTACTCAGACATAAGCAGGGGACTACTTTATTACAACTTGTAAAACAGTCATACCCAAGCATGTATGTTAACATACACATCACTGTATCAGAAATCAATTTTTCCTGCACAATACATACTGTTGATTTGTAAAATTATGTATATAGTTAATTTCATATGAATTTTATTTTACTTAAATTCAATTAATTCACATATGCTGTATTATTCAAGGGGTAGAACCTAGTGCTTCAACGGTAGCATATAACACCCACAGCTCATCACATCACGTGCCCTCCTTCATGCCCATCCCCCACTTACCCAATCCCCGCACCTACCTCCCCTCCAGCAACCAACAGTTAGGAGTCTCTCATGAATTTTATTTTAAAATAATAAATACTTCCCTAACAATTTCCTGCTAAAAGGGGCTGATGGGACGGACAGCGTTAAGAAGCATGAACTACAGGGTGCCTGGGTGGCTCAGTGGATTAAGCGTCTGCCTTAGGCTCAGGTCATGATCTCAGGTCCTGGGATCGAGCCCCGCGCCAGGCTCCCTGCTCAGCGGGGAGTCTGCGTTTCCCTCTGCCCCTGCTTGTGCTCTGGAATAAACAAAATCTAAAAAAAAAAAAAAAAAAAAGCAGCGTGAACCAAAGGCAGAGAGGGGGTCTTCATGATGCACCTCTCCCGTGGGGCCTGGGGTCCACCCCCCCACCTCATGCATAAGCACAGTGCATGGCCCGCAAGTGCTCATCACCATGGCACCCACCGAAAGCTTCTTCCATTGGCCTGTTCTTGAGCCACCAAGAAATACTGTGACCTAAATCCTCAACAGGGTCAACTGTCCTGCAGGGATTGGCACCTTATGAGTCATGAGTCAGCAAAATTTTGAGAACAGAGAATCTTGTGCCCATAAGTGCTGGAGTAGCGAGAAACACGCAGCACTAGTCCCACATCCAGTGTTGAGCGCGGCACTGCAGTGACACGGAGACAACGGTGAGGACACAAGGAGGCGGGTGTTCTGGGAGGGAGGGTGGACGGAGAACCAGGAGTTAAGTGTCTCCTAAGGGTCACTGCAAAGGCCTTGTCAGTCTGTTGAATGTCAGTCTTGTTTAAAATCCAGAAAGAGTACCACAAACGGGGCAGCTCTGAACTAACCGTATCCCACGACTCGTCGCTGCCTTTTGTAATCCACTTCTGCGCTGTTTTTCTTCTAAACCAGTAAAACCCACCTTTCACAAAATCCCAGCAGTGCAGTCTTTTTAAAGATTTTATTTATTTATTTGAAAGGAGGGGGGGAAGAAGGGGGGGAGGGAGAAGCAGACTCCCTGCTGAGCAGGGAGCCCGACGCGGGACCCAAGCCGCGGGACCCAAGCCGAAGGCGGACGCTCCACCGACTGAGGGACCCGGGTGCCCCCCAGCAGCGGAGTCTTGTGAAACCGCCTGCACCTGCCCAGAGCTACCCACCAAACTGGTTCTTTCCAACTCTGCCAAGATTCTGTGATGTCGACGCCACCAATCAGCTGTAAGAATTTAACAACATAATAAACTATATGAACAGAAACTTTCTAAAAATACATCTGACCAGTGTTTAATCTCCTAAAACACCTTCCAGACCTTCTTCATTGTGTTGCAATAGGGGGAAACCAAAAAATTTAGCATAAATGACCTGCTTATAGTAACCCTTGATAAAATGCATCTTTGTGAAATCATCTTTGCTGCATGGGCTTTTAATTCAACTGTTATGGGAAGGGATAGAAATCCCTAATTTTTAGGGGCACCTGGCTGGCTCAGTCAGTAGAGCATGCAACTCTTGATCTCAGGGCTGTGAGTTCAAGCCCCACACTGGAGGTAGAGATTCCTTAATAAATAAAAGTTAAAAAAAAAAAAGTGTTGAAACAAAACAACCAGTCTCATTAAAAAAAAAAAGAAAAGAAAAAGAAAAAAGAAATTGTGAATTTTTCCCAATAAAGGTAAACAAAAAATGAAATGACAGAAATACACTCTGCTTCTATGTTAGAGACAACTGAGCAACCAAACCACCACTATCCCTAAAGAAAGCAAGACAGTTCGTACTTACATATGTGTAAGACCATAAAACCTAAATATCTAATGAAAAGCCAAGCAGTCAAACTAAAGAGAAGTTGACTTTTAGGGAACAACAAAAATAAAATTTAAACTGGAAAACCAGGAATAGTACAAAATAGACACGAGGAACATTTTAATTTTTTAAAGTGCTATTACTGCTATCAGGCCCTCAAAGTACTATGATGGCAGGACTGGTTTTAAAATTTAGAAGAGTGGGCAGTCAGCCCGGATTTATTGCTCACTTATCAAGCCCGTGTTTGTTGTGCAAGTGTTATTTATAGAGTCACATGCTAGAGGCTATTCCCAAGCTAGCTAAACCTACACGCTTAATTGATTCTAGGAACAATGACACACTGTTCAATCTAATCCTTCCACGAGCTACAATTCCTAAGCCATAACCATATGCTTTTTATAACTGTATAGATCTACCGTGGACTACCTTTAGAACCCTCAAAAGTTCAGAGATGTGCACATACTGTAACTTCTTGAAAAGGATGAAAAGACTTACGTACTCTGCCCTTAGGATAACATGGTTTTTGTATTACTGGAAATCAGAACCTGACACTGAAATTTAAATAACTCAGCTATCACTAGAGGCTATTAAAATTGGGCTAAAATATGAACAAGTGTGGGCAAAAACACATAAAAGCAAATGTGACAACTGACTATACTCTACAAATTGTACACCACTGTCGTCTGACCCCACGCCCTTAGGTTACATAAAATTAACATCTGCTCACAAGTATGAAATCAGTTGAAACACGACTTAACCACGTTGCCATATGAGTGACATGCTTAAATGCGTCTCTCCGCTTGGAAACGGTTGTTCCTCAGGGAAGGGGTGAGGATGGAGCAGCTGAAACTCAAGGGCACGCTTCCTGAAGCGAACACCAAGTTCTCTGAGCCCTGATCCCAGACGGCGTTCACCACAGCAGCGGCCAGTGGCATTCTAGTCATCACGCCACAATGACTGAAACACTCTCCCCATTCTGTACCCTTCTTACTTCATGCTACAGACAATGACAGACGTCACAGTACATACTGACATTCACCGTTGTGCTTAAAGAACCAAGACCAGAATTCAAGTCTCTGGATTCTAAATTACAAGGTCTACCTACCTCCCTTCTTAAGAGTCACCTTAAAAAGAAAGAGAATAAAGAGGGGCACCTGGGGGGGCCGTGTCTTGGTTTCAGCTCAAGATGTGATCTCAGGGTCGTGAGATCGAGACCCATGTCAGGCTCTGCGCTCAGTAGAGTCTGCTTGTCTCCCTCTCCCTCTGCTCCTCCCTCTCTCTCTCTCAAATAAAATCTTTAAAGAGAGAGAAAAGAAAGAGAAAAAAGGGCAGAACTATGACCAAATCAAAAAAAAAAAAAAAAAAAAGCTGAGACATTTAAAGAGACAAATGTCACTCAAAATGCAGTCCTTAAACCACTTACGCCAGAATTACCTGGAATAATTTTAAGCACAATGAGTTCAGACAGTAAAACATCCAGCGACTTTATGTATTCTTCCACAATCGGAAATCTACACAGAAAAAGAGCCAAGAGAGAGAATCCAGTCTCTTCAAACGATGACTGGTTTTCTCATATTCCCACTATGTTTAAATTGATATTCCTGAGCAAATACTGTTTTAAGTGAAACTACTACATGTCAGATGTCAACAAGTGATCTTTCTTGCACCGTGTTTGAAGACCCTGGCAGGACTACCCTCTCACTGTATAACTGTCAGTCTGGGGGTAGGAGAAAACCCGTGAAGATGAGCCAACCGGTGTGCTAAGCACCAACTCTGACCTCATCTGCCACGGCAGGATGGAGGCCGGCGGCCCTCGAGCAGGGACGGAGAAGCAAGACAGGTTTAGGCAGTCAAACAAAGCCATCATCAGCTTTCTGTGTCTCATCAGACAGCAGAGGCTTCCAAATAAGGATCTGTTCACGCTGCTGACTCCTGTGTCTACGGTGAGGAAACCAGTTACTGACAAACCTGGGACCATATTCAACTGTTAATACGACAGAATTTCAGCAACACGGGACCAGCACACCAGTCCGGGAAATATTTCCCAGATGGTAGGAAAGAAAACCCACACTATGGGACACCTGGGTGGCTCAGTCGGTGAAGCTTCCGCCTTCAGCTCAGGTCATGATCCCAGGGTCCCTGGATTGAGCCCTGAGTCAGGATCTTGCTCAACGGGGAGTCTGCTTCTCCCTCTGCCCTCCCCCACCCCAGCTCATGCTCTCTCTCTCTCTGTCAAATAAATAAATGAAATCTTAAAGAAAGAAAGAAAGAAAGAACGAAAGGAAGAAAGAAAGAAAGAAAGAAAACCCACAATAAGCACTTCTAAGCGAAGTAGGCAGACAGGCCTACCAAAACAAACATATATGGAACTTTTAACATAAACTGCTGGCACTCCCTGCCCCCACCATTTTGATGAAAATAATAAAATTACCTTATACACTTTTCTTTAATCACCACTTGCCTTAAGCAAGAGTTTAGTAACACTGTAGAATGTCTTCAATCATCTAAATTAGCAAAATAACTAGGCGAGGGACCCCAAACCTACAAGTTAGCTTGTATTCCCCATTGCAGTTTCAGGATATGATGAACAGTGACAGATGGTTTCTACAGAAATGAGCAGGGAGCACAGTCTTACTTAGCCTTAATTGCCGTTCATTAAATGTTCTATAAAAATTGTTTTATTTTGGTGTTTTGTTATTTACTAGTTGGCTGTCACTTTAGAGGCTATCACTTGTCTAACTCTGAACCTCTGTTAACCTCCAGAGGTTCCCCGAGCAGAAGAAAGAAGGTGACACAGCGGTGGTTCACTCTGCTCACTTACTTGACACTTCAGGTTCCTAACCTCGGTCAAGTCCTTTGACCTTTCTGGACCTCAGCATCAGCTTCCAATACTTCACTTTTTGAATGTCTACTGTAACATTTTATCCATATAACCATTTTCAAAGTAAGTATCTGATGGTAACATATGGAAAAATTTTTAATTGTTTTAATTTATTTTTTAAATTCCAATTAACATACAATGTAGTATTAGTTTCAGATGTGCAATGTAGTGATTCAACACGTCCGTACATCACCCGTGCTCATCACGACAGGTGCACTACCCCGTCCCCCCGCCGCCCGTCTCCCCTCTGGTCACCATCAGTGTGTTCTCTATAGTTCAGAGTCTGTTTCTTGGTTTGTCTCTTGGTTTTCTTTTTTCCCTTTGCTCTTTTGTCTTGTTCCTTAAATTCACATGGTATTTGTCTTTCTCTGACTTATCTCACTTGGAATAATCCTCTCTAGTTCCATCCACATCATTGCAAATGGCAAGATTTCATTATTACGGCTGAGTAATACTCCATTGTATGTATACCACATCTTTTTTATCTACTCATCAGCTGATGGACAACTGGGGAAAATTTATGCTGAATGGAGTGATAGACCCACTCAGCTAAACTCCAGTTATTGGTATTAGTTGAACATAAAGACATGAATAAACTTTACACGAAGGACTACTACAGATACTAATAAGGTGCTTTGCCAGGCCTATGTATTTTAAATGTGGCAAAGGGGGAGTAGGATTCTTTCATCCATAGCCAAGTAAACACCACCCGTCTTCCCTCTACCCATTAAGTTCTCTTCGTGTAGTCATGCCATGCTGTTTTTTGTTTGTTTTTTTTTTTTTAAGAAAATGAAAGCTAGACACTCGTCCAAGCCACGCTGACCTTATTAAGCAGGGCTGGTACAGAGAATACGCAGTAGTCTATCAATACTGCATTATAAATACAGATTAAATGCCTCTGCAGTCTCCTCTGGACTTAACATGTTCACTAAAAAGAGAAAAATCACTTTTTAAGTTCCCCAGTTCACCCGAATGAGAGTATTTGTTCGGGCTGAAAACTAGCATTCAACTTTTTTTTTTAAAGTTGCAACTGAAATGTGATCCTGTCACTGAAAATACAGTTTTCTTCTTTGAACCTTGCAAGTTAAATGACTATGAAATTCAGTTATACTATGAAATATATTAACACCTTCTTGAAGGGGATTTTTTTTTTGGATACTGGTAGAATATGTTACTAAAAGTCACAGGTCATTACAAGGGAACTAACGAGAAGGCTATTCTGCAAACACCACGTCACAGGCACGACCGCAGGTCAGTGGGCTGGATCCTGATTTCACAGGAGACACTGCTCGAGGGACAGGCTGCTAATCTGTAGTTCTCAGGAGTTCGTCTCCACAAAGGGTTCCTGTGTAGGAAGAGGGCATCCCTCTACTCTGGGCATGAAGATGTCAAACATCTACCAGTTTACTGAGGACAAGTCCAAGCTCCAGGAATCAAAAACACGAGGACGCTGGTTACTAGATTGGGAGTTTCACTAAAATTCTCTTTAAAATTCTCTTTTGTTAAATAAATGATTAATAACTGACAGAGGTTCCCAAGAGCAAGAACTTTATTTGGTTACTTAAGGAATTCATATTGTAAAACTTGCAATTCACATATAATGTAGTCACATAAAAACGACAGATTCTTTAAAATAGTGTCAGAACCACTAGATTTTAAGGTGAGAAGGCTGAAATACCTCAGTATGAAATAAAAGCTATTTCTTTGTATCTTAAAAGAAAAAAAAACACTCTCTAAGCAAGGGTTTTCATAAAACATTTTGTCCAGCACAAGCCCAGTGAGAAGGGCCCAGCAGGCCATCACGCCTGCCCACTGTGACCCATGCCACCTGTGCAGCCACGGAAAGCATCCGTCACCACGGTGCAGGACTGAAGAATGGAGCTGCTGGACAGACACCAACTAGTAAAGTGGCTCGAAAGGGACGGCTGAGACTAGGCCTAACTGGAATGCCCCAGTCTAACCAGATAAAGTCCAAGGGGAGAGAGGACTCAAATCACCAGTGGAAAAAATCTAAAATTCTTAAAATAGGAAAACGCCCTTTACACCTGAGGGAAGACTTCAGCCACTGACTGGTTCACGTCTCCCTGCTTCTACACACAGTACCCTGGCCTTCTAGCCCCCAACCCCACCCTGGCCAAAGCCTTTGAGGCGGCTCAAATGCCCACCCCCAGGAAGGCTCCCCTGGGCTCGCCCCACCTCCACTGGGCCCCTAAGAGCTCCAGCAGCCCTCTCCTACTTCCTTGAAAGCTCTCACAGAGCCGCCACCACACTGACCTAAGACACGGCCGCATGTTCCTCAGCCCGCACTAGACTCTCAGCTGGCTGAGGCGCAGGACTTGCCACACATCATCTGTGCTCACACATGTCTAACAAACAAAAGAGGACAGTCGTGGAGTCGTGCAGATTTATGATGCTCTATGGACGTGTTAAGCATTGTGGGGGAAAAAGGACCGGACCACCATAACAAGTACTAAGGCAGTAAAGAAATCTAAGGATCTGAGAATTCATTTCACTATTAGTATTAAGCCAAACTCGATTCTATTCCATGAATCATTTCAGATGCATGAGTTAAAGTAGAAACACATCTGTAGGGGCGCCTGGGTGGCTCAGCCGTTCAAGCCTCTGCCTTTAGCTCAGTTCATGATCCCGGGGTCCTGGGATCAAGGAGCACGTTGGACTCCCTGCTCAGCAAGGAGTCTGCTCCCCCCTCTCCCTCTGCCCCCCACCCCCGCCCCCCGCTCATGCTTTCTCTCTCTTGCTCTACACTCTGTCAAATAAATTAAATCTTAAAAAGAAAAAAAAAAGAAAGAAACACATCCGTATCAAGAGAATTTTTATGTTATCAGAAAGTAGCAGCAGGGGAAGACCGAATATTTGTTAGAAGAACCCCTCAAGATCTCAGAATTCCTTAATCCAACTTATTCATGTTACAGATTGAGAAAATGGCCAATCAATGGTAAAAGGGACTTGTTCTCCTATAACCAAAAATGTCCAAATAAAATCCGGTGGCTTCTGAAGGAGGGAAGGTGAGGAAGGGAAGTAAGGCACAACAAAAAACTGTTAGTTTAAGCAACCTCCGAAACTATGTAAAAAAGATCCCGGATTTGCACATCAAAAGAAACAATGAACGAAATGAAAAGACCAAATCTTCAGATCTGGAAAAAATATTTGCTAAACCATACATCCAATATGGAGTTAACAGCCAAAATATACAGGGAACTCATACAACTTAATAGAAAAAACATTAATCCAATTAAAAATGGACAGACAACCTAAATAGGCATTTGCCTGATGAAGATACACCCATGGCCAATCGGTACTTGAAAAGATGCTCAGTGTCACTTATCATTAGAGCCATGCAAACCACAATGAGATATCACCTCACACCTGTTAGAATGGCTAGCATCAACAAGACAAGAGATAGCAAATGTGGGCGAGGATGTGGAGAAAAAGGAACCCTCGTGCACTGTCGGTGGGACTATAAACTGAGCAGCCGCCACGGAAAACAGTGTGCAGTTTCCTCAAAAAGTTAAAAATAGAAATACCGTAGGATCCAGTAATTCCATGTTTGGAAATGTATCTGAAGGAAACAAAAACACTAATTCAAAAACATCTATGCACTCCCAAGTTCACAGCAGCATTATTTACAGTAGCCAAGATATAGAGACAACCTACATGTCCCTCTACAGATGGGTGGATGAAGAAGCTAGGCATGTACACACATAATGGACTATTACTCAGCCACCAAAAAACAAGGGAATTCTGCCATTTGTGACGACAGGCATGGACCTTGAGGGCATACTGCTAAGTGTGCTACGTCAGAGGAAGCAAAGACTGTACGACCTCATACAGTAAGATGTGTAAGATTTTACGATGTGGAATCTTAAAAAGGAAAAAACTAAACTCGTAGAAAAAGCGATGAGGTGGGGGGTGAAGGGAGGGTAACCGGAGGGAAGTGGTGGCATCCCGCTGTGAGATCTCCAAGTCCTGGAGGCGGGATGCACCCCAAGGACGACAGTGAGCACTGCTCTAGGGTACAGCTGGGAGTGGTTCAGACACTTAGTCCAAAAGAGTTCTCATCTCAAGTAAAAAAGGTTCTTTTTTCTCTTTTAATAATGTAATTATTGATTTGAGAGAGAAAGCATGTGTGAGCAGGAGGGAGAGAGAGAGAATCTCAGGCAGACTCGGAGCCGAGTGTGGAGCTGGACACGGGCCCAATCCCACGACCCTGAGACCACGACCCGAGCTGAAACCAAGACTCAGACGCTCCACTGAATGAGCCACCCAGGTGCCCCCTCTTTTCCTTTTCTATCCCCCCCCACACACACAATTCCCCAAAAGAAAGTGTAGAAGTCAGTTCAAATCGCAGGCGTCAGTATGGCCCGAGAGCAATGGACAAGCCTCGCCTGGAGAACCACCCTGGTGAGCATGGCTTCTCCCTGCCACGTATTTGTTCTTATTCTGTACCTACCCAAGATGATGGATGTTAACCAGACTGACTTACGGTAATCATCTCACACTCCATGAAGTCAAACCACGGCGCTGCACACCTTCAATTTCAAACACGTACATCGCTCTAAGTCAACTCTACCTCGGTAAAACCGGTGAGGAAAATCCCCAAACTTTTTCTTCTTTCAATAGCCAGTTTAGGTCTCGTGAAAGTGTCTTAATGATCTTTTACAAAATTGTTATAGTACTTACGCTGTTTTACCTACTATCCAATCATTTAAACATCCAAGTTCCTAACACTGATCATGATACTAGGTATAGGAAAACAAAGATCGATAGAAACATTTCAGTTTATAGGGATTCTAAGTCTACAAAATGTTTCTAATTATTTGCTTTGTTTTCCTTTCTTTTATAGAGTAAGGGACAGAATAACAAACTCAAGTCAGGGACAGGGAGGAAAATCAGAGTATGCATTACCTATTCCGACATGGGCTGTTCGAGTCTCTCTCCCATCACCTGACGACAACACAACTTACTTCTGTCGATTAAGGCAGACTCTGGATTGTATTCAGATCATTCACTTATGTTCCAGGCACAGCTCAAGTCTTCTGCATCACTAATTGGTGATTAAGTCAGTACAAATGAAAGAATCGTGGAGATCAAAAGGTAATCTTAAACAGAACAGTCCAGTGTCAGGACCAGAGGGAAACCTACAGACCAACTGTCCCATTCTATAGACTAGAAGTGCAGACAGTCAGTGAGTGCTTGCGATGGGCTGGTAACACACATTTCCTGACTCACAGAGGAGCACGGCTGCCACAGGCAACACCCAGCCTATCTCCTAAACCGCGGACAGACGGAGCTTGGTCTAGAGGGGCTGGAACGAAAGGTGTGGGCACCCCCTACCTGTCCCAACACCTGCTGACACCAAGGTCACTGGGAGAAGCCGCATCGACAACTGCTTTGATGCCAATGACTCAGGTTGAAAAACAAGTCAGAGCAAAGCCATTTTATCAGCATTTTGAAGCTCACCATTAGCCGGGTGAGAGGTGCTCACTGCAGACGGTATGTAACCCACACCGGGTAGGACACTTCACATCCAGGTCAGCAATATGGAAGAAGTGTGCCCTGCACAAGTCCCTTTACAGGTAAGCGAAGGGACCTCCTCACTGGGATTCCGAGTGTTTGGTATTTATTTACTATTAACTACTAATAATAACTGCCTTAAACCACAGGGAAAATATCTGGAAGTTACACGGAGGCCTCTCCTGATCACTCGTGGACACAGAGCTGTGTTCAGTAAGGCGGTCTGGCCTCCAGCTAAGTGGGTGGTGACACAATGCTTGCAAGGTGAGCACTGTCTCTGACCTCCTAAGTCCAATCCTCCCTCGCTTTTCACAGGACAGGACTGAGGTCCACGATGGACTCGACCCCGTGGCAGAGATCATGACAGAGTATCCAGAAGAGGGACAACTAGAATTCAAGTCCCCTTTTTCCTCTGCAACCCCAAACCTCTCCCACACCACACAAAAAAACTAACTCCAAACCGAACAGTAATATCTGAGCTATAGTTCATTTAAAACACCTAACCGAACACATACTAAGCGCCAAGTACCGCTGACATCGAAATGGGTAAGACACGGATCCTGACCTGGAGAAGTTCCCACAGAGGGAAGAGCCACAACGAGGACATTTTAATAAACG
Source organism: Ursus arctos (assembly GCF_023065955.2). Classification (NCBI taxonomy): domain Eukaryota; kingdom Metazoa; phylum Chordata; class Mammalia; order Carnivora; family Ursidae; genus Ursus; species Ursus arctos. The sequence continues at coordinate 524,483 of NW_026622897.1, read as the reverse complement.
AGGACAGAGAGGGAAGCTCACGGTACTTGTGGAGAGATTCTTGGTCCAGCCTGGGGCCACAGAGGACACACAGAAGAGGTAACTTCCAACCTGTGCAATGAGCTGGTTGAAAAGGCAATAAAGCACTCCCCAAAGAAGGGGCAAACGTGAGCTCCATCATGGGTGGTTTCTGTCCATTTCAACAGAAGAGCCCAAGTAGATTTTCACTGAACCCCTCTGGCTGAAAAAGATTAACATGATTCTAGCGATCAGATACATCTCTAGACATTACCAAATGCCTCCAGGGAACAAGAGGACTAAACCAGCCACAGTTAAGTCTTAATAAAGATCACGCTCTACTCCAAGAGTCCCTTGTTACACAGTGACATGCTACATTAAAACGTTACCTTTTAACAAATACTAGGCCGGGGCGCCAGGGTGGCTCGGTCTGCATGTCCGACTCTGATTCTGGCTCAGGTTGTGACCTCATGGGTTGTGGGTTAGAGACCCATGTCCTCGCTCAGCAGGGAGTCTGCTTATCTCTCTTCCTCTGCTCCTCCCCCAACTCGTGATCTTTCTGTCTCTCGCAAATAAATGAATAAATAAAATCTTAAAAAACAAAAACAAAAAGAGGGGACCGGGGTGGTTCAGTTGGTTAAGCATCTGCCTTCAGCTCAGGTCATGATCCCGGGGGGTCCCTGCTCAGCAGGGACCCTGCTTCTCTCTCTGCCGCTCCCTCCTGCTCTGCTCTCTTTCTCTCACATAAACAAATAAAATCTTTAAAAAATAATAAACAATAAAAATAAACCAAAAACAAACAACACAAATGCTAGGCCAATGGAGATATACACAAAAAACAGAACAGTTGTAAAAGTAAGCTAGATCCGGGAACACGTGAGTCACCAGGACAGGCAGGGCTACGTACCCGAGAGCACCCATAGAACACCCGCGCTATCAACAAGCACGGATACGGTTCCGCATCCACCGCTGCAGAAGAGGCCGTGAGAAACACTAATGATCCTAACACTCAGTAAGAGCCATTTGACTCCAAATTTAGAAGTCTCTATTATCTCTACTGATAGAAACTTTTACTGAGCACCAAAAAATCCCCCAATGCTCTCCCACATTCCCTATGCTCCTTCCAAGTGAGGACAGTCTAGCGGCTAGTTCTTACCCATGGGCGATGAGAAGCTGTTTCTCTTTGAGGCCAAAGCACGGACAACAACAGGTGTGAATCGTGCCTGTTTCTCTGTCCTCTGTGCAAAGACACAAAAGGGAAACACGGCAACATCACCCAAGAGAGACACCCGGGATGCCTGGTCACCACAGGGATGGGAGCACCCTGGAAAGCTGCCCGATCACAGAAATTATTCTGCGAACGAGAAAGGGTTCAGGCACTGAAATCTCGGGGTCGTCTGCTTCCCAGCATCACCTCGCCTGTCCTAATACAAAGCACAGAAAAGTCGGGGCACCTGGGTGGCTCAGTCGTTAAGCGTCTGCCTTTGGCTCGGGGCGTGATCCTGGGGTCCTGGGATCGAGCCCCACATCAGGCTCCCTGCTCCGCTGGGAGCCTGCTTCTTCCTCTCCCACTCCTGCTTGTGTTCCCTCTCTCGCTGGCTGTCTCTCTCTTTCTGTCAAATAAATAAATAAAATCTTAAAAAAAAAAAAAAAAAAAGAAAAGTGCCGCCATTTGATGTGTCCACTCACAAGTACTTCCTGAAGAATCTTCTCAGGCTCTAAACTCCTTACCTGTCACACAAAAGAAATAAGGGTTCGATATGTTCACTATGATTATGATCTTGGATGAAAAAGGGAAGGACGGACCAAAGTAGACCTTGCTCCAAAGAAGATGCAAAGGTCAACGGGCACAAGAAAAGATGCCGACATCACCAGTCACTGGGGAAACACAACTGAGCTACCGCCTCACACCCATGGGGAAGAAGACTAGTGTCGCTGGGGACGTGGGGCAGTTAAGGACCCATGCATGCTGACGCGAATGCAAGATGGGGCAGCTCTCATGGGAATGGTGGCAGCTCCTCAAAACCCCATCGAGTTACCATATGAGCCAGCGATTCCACTTCTAGACATACACCCAAGAGAAGTGACAGAAGGGACTCCAACAGATGGGTGTATACCAACATTCAGAGCAGCATTATTCACAACGGCCAAAAGGTGGGAACAACCCAAGGGTCCATCAACACATGAATGAACAACTTAAACAAAAACACCAACAATGCCACAAGAATGAAAGTCTAATACACAAAAGGACAAATATTGTCTTCTTTTACTTACAGGAAGCATCTAGAATACGCAAATGCACAGAGAAGAATCAAGGTTTCCACTAGGGCCGGGAGAAAGGAGAATGGAGAGTCACTCTTTAGTACGAAAGGTACAGAGTTTCTGTTTGGGATTATGAGCAAACTGGAAGGGGAGACTGGGACAGCTGCATAATCCTGTGAATGTAATTAATGCCACCCAACGGTATGCTTTAAAAAGTGTAAGTGGCAAACTTTACAGTATGTATGCACATGCTATGTACCACAATTTAAAAAAATGATTTTAAAGGAAAATAAGGAAATCACACAGACTGCTGGATGGGTCTTTTTCACAGCCTAAGACCTGGTGAAAATTCTTCTAAATATGCTACTGAACCACATCTTCAATTGTGTCTTCCAAGAAATGCAACCAGCTTCATCTCAAAAGAAGTTCAGTGAACCTGCAAACAAGGAAAAATTAAAAGAAAAGCAAGATCTCTCTGCAGTCTCTGCTGACTCTCCAAATCTGCTTGACGGCACTGGCAGACCCAGGCTCCAGCAGCCAACAAGCAGGGCCACCACGGAAGGGGGCAGAAATTCCTGAAGGGAACCAGAGCTATGGCCAAGGAGCTCCAGCCACCAAACTGAAGGCAGATGGACCGCCTTGCAAGCAGTCCACACAGGTAAAGGTTCCAGAGCTCATTCCGTACTCCCAAGAGGCATCACTGTGGCTGACCCTGCAAACACTGGATTCTGGCACACGTTGAAACAGAACACTGAGCTGAGTGGGGTGAAGGGCTCGGTGCACGGCTATCAGACGGACAGTCCCCACACCACCGTCAAAATCACGGACACCTCTCCTAAATGGAATCCTAAACCATAAAGACTCTATGTGGATTGAAAAATGTTTGATAACTTCATGAAGGTCAAGAAAAAGAAATTTCACACTATAATTACAACCACATAAAAAAAATACTGTTTGGATATATGCATTTCCATAAGGAAATGTGGACAAAAAGAAAAAGATTTGCATGTATAAGAATTTTTTCACCTTTTAAAAGTTTTATTAACACTCTTAATCTGATGAAATAAAAATATTTTAAGGATTAAAGCATGTATCAGGCCAGTATACATGGTATTTTTAAATCAATGGAGGCCATGCACAACTCTGCAGGCATTGTGGGAACTGGGAAATAAATACTACGAGATGGAACCGTAACTCTCTTGAGGACGCCATCTCAAGGGAGAGAGGGAGTAGAATCAAGCTACTGGATCACCACATACGTATTAACTCAGGCTTAATTTGATAACTAAAGCTATTCGTCATTAGACTTCATATCTCAACAATTTGCCATGCAAGATAACTGAGCACTAACCCATCATTTTACAAGTTCCCCAAATGCTGGCTGGCAAGACTTCAGTTGGCCAAAGGTGAAAACATCCTGAGACTTCTTGTTTGACAGACACAAGACAAGACACACTCAAGTGCCACTCCCAATTTCTGTGAAAGGAAGTGAGCCCACTGCTTGCAGTCTCTGGGCACGGCGGAGAGGGCCAACGGTCCTCGGCAGACCTCGTGCACGTCCCACAGCTGTCTTCTCCCTTCACTGCCGACAGCTTCTCCTGTTCACTTAGCCTTGAGAAATTATAGGCAGTGACAGCCTCTGGGTCCACCACAGGATTTGAAATGCCCCCCAGAAATACACACTCCTCCATGTATGTGATTAGTCCATGAATGGTCCTGGGCGCCAACTACAGGCAACACCATCACTCAGGGAGACCCAGCCCCAACCACACTCCCAGGTCTCAGCAGGACAAGGACTTGAAGGGAAATACATTTACTATTTTATACAGCCGCAAACAAAAGTTATCATTTTCAGTTTCCCAAACAACTCCTTCTCACTTTCCCATGAGCATAAAAGCAGTGCTAAATCATTTATATGCCCTTCCTTGTTCACTTCCCACACTCAGCTGTCCCAAGTTTGGCCAATCAGCTCACATCCCTCTTTAGAGAGTTCATTAAACTGGACGGCCTGCCTCCCAGGCCACCGTCCATACAAGGATTCCTTAAACAGAAGTCTGGTCTCTCCCTTCCCTTCAGAACAATACGTCCGGCCTCCCCTTTCATGCGTCCCCTGGCGGGACCCCTACTGCCCCCTGCGTATCTCACCAGCTTCTGTTCTCTCTTGCAGAATGACAGGCCACTTCTTACCCAGCACACACGTCACGCTCCATCTCCCTGCACAAACCAGGCCTCTGCTCTCTCTTGTCCTGCAGCCCCTTCAAATTCTGACCTTGTAGCAGCTCGTTCAGGAAGCTGTGGACTGACCACTGGCTAGTGATCATCCCATCAGAATGGGCTCAAGGTACACAGTATTCACTGCACTGCTCTGGAGAAACAATCTCAAGTTTCCTCCACACCCTCCAGCATGGTGTTCTGCCCACCGTGATGGTCACTTTAATAATGTAAAGAAACTCATGCTTCAAAATGTAATAAAAACTACACAGCAATATGCGGAGAGATATAAGACAATCTACCAGGATACCGCAGGCAGCAGTAAAAATGTCCTCATCCAACAGGCTCTCCCATGCTGCCAGTGGAAAGTGAATAGTCACACCTTTCCTGGAGCGGGCTCTGCTCACACCCAGGGACTCACACTCACTGCACAGAGCCCGAAAACACACGGACAAATGCTACCAATGGGCACTGACATCACGCGCAACTTACTTGGGTTTTTTTGGTCTTTCTGTTTTTCTAATTCTCCCCTCTTCGCTGAACCTCCGCCACTTGTGCAATAACAAATATAATTTGTATCTGTTCTTAAAAACAGACTGATAAAACGGTGGGGACTGGCAAACACGTCTCAGATGTCGGTGTGCTGTCCAGAGAACAGTAAGATAGCCTCTAGAAGGGCCCACCCAACCTCTCTAGGCGTTCCGGTGTTGTGCAGCTACCCCCAATTTGACAGCAACGCGGAGCTGGGTCCTTAAACCCAACACAGCCAGGCCCTCCCGAAACCACGAGCATGGGGCACACCGTGAGCACACAGGACTTACTGGACGGAACGAACCACTGCTGAGCCACGCAGGGCTTAGTCGCAGGTCCTGTTTTGTCAGTTCTTATCTAGGACACAAGATTTTCCAGACAGATAAGCTAAATCCAAGCCTGTCCTCCCTCTGCAGAAACATGGGGTGTCATAAACCTACACTTACTTCAGCTTTCAAACCAATGGTGTTCCTAGGCTCCTGGAGAGCCCTGAAGCCAGGCATTTACAGAGAAGTCAGGATGTTGACTGGCAATTTAGAGATCAAAGCTGCAATCTCTCTTACAAGTCAGCTGAGAAACAACCAAGCGTCCCAGGTCTATGCATGCCCTCATGTTTTCTTATGTTACGAAATGCCTAGAATTTAAAACAAACGTTAAAAATTCTTATTTCTAACACAGACGTACTCTGTACTCATTATTCTAAATAATCAAGGATAGTCATAGTTACAGTACACTCAGAAAAGTCACAAGGATGATTTTAAAGCTTTTTAAAGACTTCTAAAGCTTTGTTTTACCACAATTCCACAAGATACTCTAGTAACTTCTAAATCCTAAATAAATGTTCCATCTCTTTATTTCATGACTGTCATTCTGATTTCTTTTTTTTTTTAATATATCAGTTTTTTAAAGCCCAGGTCATGACTATTATTAAATATAAATACAAGGTTATAAAAGTTTTGTTAACAGCTATTGAATGATTTTTAGAATAATTCTTTGGTAGAATAAAACGATGGTAGGGAAAAAAGACTTCCTAAAACCTGTAAGATAAAACAGCAACACAAGGGACCTTCTCGGGGCGGAGGGAGCCCAGCACTGCCAGGAGCCCATGCTCTGTGCTCATCAGGGGCCCAGACGCCCACTCCCTTCCGCGCACACAGGGTGTAGTTCATGTCCTTCAGGAATTCATGTTACCAACTGAATTTAATGATTTCAAAAGGTAGGGGAGACCCAGAAAGATCATTTTAATTAACTCCATACTCTAGCATGTACACTCCCTAGTGGGAGGAAATTACCTTCTTCTCCTTTCAAAGTAACATAATCTATTCATCCAATGGACATCGCTTGTGCACGAACGTGAGGGTTTCCCTCTCACTGCTCGAAGCCAGTCTCAGGGTACTTAACCCCGTACAGTTATCACACAAACCTTATTTTTGTATGAGTGATTGAGAATAAATACTATTAAAGCTAAACTCTCTCATTCTAACTTACTGTCTTTCTTTTAAATTTAATTAAGTTTTTTACTTTAATTCCAGGGTAGTTAACATCAGCTCCATGTACAACACAGCGATTCAACAGTTCTGTGTATCACCCGGTGCTCATCACGACAGGTACCCCTTCATCCCCGCCCCCCTCCCCCGCCCTCCTCCCCTCTGGTGACCATTAGTGTGTTCTCTAGAGTTAAGAGTCTCGGATTTTTTGTCTCTTTTTAATTTGTTCACTTTTTTTTTAATTCCCCATGAGTGAAATCATATGGTATTTGTCTTTCTCTGACCGACTTATTTCATTTAGCCTAATACACTCTATTTCTATCCATGTCGTTGCAAATGGCAAGATTTCATTCTTTTTCCATGGCTGAGTAATATTCCTATGTATGTGTGTGTGTGTGTGTATACACCACATCTCTTTCATCCACTCACTAGTCCATGGACACTTGGGCTGCTTCCATAATTTGGCTATTATAGATAATACTGCTATAAACATCAGGGAGCACGTATTTTTTTGAATTACTGTTTTCACATTCTTTGGGTAAATACCAGTTGTGGAATGACTGGATCGTAGGGTAGCTCTATTCGCAGTTTTCTGAGGAGCCTCCACACTGTTTTCCAGAGTGGCTGCACCGATTTGCACTGCCACCACCAGTGCAAGAGGGTTCCCCTTTCTCCACATCCTCACTGACACTTTCCTTATAGGAAATTATCTTATTTCTTTATAGTGTCAGAATATGGACTAAAATTTATATCTAGGAATGACTAGGAGTGTTCTATTATGTTGCATTACAAATCCCCACGGAGCTATGACGAAGAGTATATGAGAAAAGCAGCTTAAAGGACACAGCATAACGCCTGGCTAACTCTTCATTTGTATTTTAGTACAGAATACTGGGTGAGAGCACGGACTCTGGTGCTGGCCCGGCAGAGCTGGAACCAGGCTGTGTCACCTATCAGCTGTAGGATCTTGGGTGGAAATGTGCCTTAGTTTCCACATCGATAAAATGGGGTAACAGAGTTGCTGTGAGGATTCCGTGAGTTGCTCCACAGGAAGGACTTACCCAGTACCTGACACATGTGAACACTCAACAAACGCTAGTCGATATTGTTATCCCTGTGGAGGGATCTGAGAGTAAGTCAGGCCTGTGAAATTCACTCAAACAGAGGGAAAGCCCGATGAGGTGCTTCAATCGCATTCAACGCCGTGTGAGCACCAGCGGTCAGGCGCCGTGTGGGGAGACCAATCAGAGCCGCGGCCTCACCGCAGCACACAAGCCGCGTGCGTACAAGCCCCAGCACATAACCTCACTTGTCTGTGGCATGTACCCTCTTTCATCCAATCTTAAGAGCTCAGGGGCGCCTGGGGGGCTCCGTGGGTTCATCTCTTGGTTTCGGTTCAGGTCGTGATCTCAGGATCCTGGGATCCAGTGCCACCTCGGGCTCTGCGGGGAGTCTGCTGGAGATTCTCTCTCTCTCCCCCTCTGCCCATCCCCCTGCATTCTCGCTCTAATATAAATGGGTAAAACTTAAAAAAAAAAAAAAAAAGCTACAGAAGTTGAGATGGGAAGGTTCAAATATGGTCACTACAAGCTAGGGAAGAATTTGGGCCAGTGTCTGAGCCTTAAATGACTAAAATAAAAAATGGGCAGAGGCTGAGGGGACCCCCTCTGGGAAGCAGCCCTAACAGTGAGCACAAGCACCTGAACACACACTCACTGGGGTGCCTACTGGGGGCTGGGGGGGGTGGTAAACAGAAAGGAGGCTAGAAAGGAGATCTGGAGCCAGGCTTCGGACCCGCATCTCTAGGTGAGTGGTTCCGTGGACTTGCACACTGCTTATAAGTGTCTTAACTAATTTATAACCAAGCAAATTAATTCTTTGATATAACTGACTCAACTAAGTCAACCTAAGCAAATTTCTATTAAGTGACCTATCTTAACTACTTGGGTCAGGTAAGAGCACTTTTCTTCTGTATCTCTCTGGTGGACCATGATTTTGCAAACACTTTTGTCCTGAAAGACTCCAAAATATTTGGGCATCAAAACACTGCAAATTTTGAAAAGCATGAAGAACAAGATGACTAAGCAAAGGAGTAGGAAAAGTAGAAACACAGAGAAGACAGCCTGGATCTGAGAACAAGAATCCTGAATCTTGTCCATCAAATGCAGGCCCATGAGGCTGTGTCCGGATTGTGAACAGTTCAAACTAACAGGCTGAATACAAATACTTCTCGCCTCCGCAACGAACCTGCTTCGCGTGCTTCCCCCCGACTGTTCTGTGCCTTCTGTCTTCTCAGGTCAGCACTGATGGCTTCTAGGGTTTAAGTCTGCAAGGATGAAAAGACCTGGATGGTACATTTACCACATGTTTCTTTTCAGGTTAGCATAGAGACTTCTCTTTGCACCTGAAGACAACTTCTGGAGGGCCAGGTCTCCCCTACCAGGGCTGTCGGTCCTCTAGAACTCCTTCCCAAACCCTGAAGAAATCATGCACATTTCCCCTCTCGTCCCTACAAAGAAACAAGTTGCTTGTCCACTCAAAAGACATAAAAAACCAACCAGTGTATCTGGGATTCTGACTAATTACTGGAGAACATCGCAAGCACTGAGTAGAACTCCAATCCTTAAGCAGAGTACCTCTATTCTTAGGAAACAACAAGGTTTGGTTCAGTCCGCAACACTCCTGGCCTCTGGATCAAGAGGTCACAGTCTCACATTTCACACAGGAACTCCAGTTTACAACCCGTGCTAACACTCCTGCAGAATCCTTCAAGAGGTATTAAATGACAGTCCCATCAAAAACCAAGTCTCCCGCAAAACTTCAAACCTCGAAATACAACGTGGAAACGAACTAGACATACTAACTCCTCTTTTAAACAACAGCCCATGTGCTTAGAATCAGGAGAGAGAAAAAGAAAGAGAGTGAGAGTGACTAGGTTTTGGCCAAACGTAGGATAAATGAATTAGATTTCATAACAACATTGGCATTTGCTTTTAAACACTGCCCTGGTTCCAAAGAGAGTGCAGCAGCATGTGCAATAAAGATCTCATTAAAAGTCAGCTCTGGTGTCTAAATATTTCTATTAAATAATTTAGCTTCACACTAGGGTGGTGGGCTAAAAATACAGGACAAATTTTTGCAGACACGAGAGGCCGTGTGGAGAGACTTCATGTAGACAATCCAGGAGCACACGAGTCAGACAGGGCGGCACCAAGTGATTAACAGCCCTTTACAAAAATAGATAAATAATGGTGCAATACACACACTCTCACTGGAAACACTAGGCTGAATTCCTGAAAGCAGAAGCTGATTCTGTACTTTAAAATAGGCATCCTAGCAAAATCAGTAAACCTAATTTAAAATTTACACAACAGGTATCTTAATTTAAAGAACACCAGAGTTCCTAAAATGTGCAGAGGCCCTTAAATAAAACTATGTTTTCCTTACTTAAAGTTATACAATGAAATATTTTCCTCCCATGGAAATAAGTCAGCCATAAGATCATGTTAAAAACTCCATCACTTGAACTAATTTTCAGCACAGCTGGGAAAAAATTATGTGTGTGGGGGTGTAAATAAAGTTTTCAAATGCCACGAATTTTCAGTTTTCATTTTCAGTGGGCTTGTCTGGTCTCATGACTTCCAGTGTTCAAACAGCTTCAGCTGAGCATAGGTTTGGAGCCAGAGGCAGCGGAGGTCAGGCCGCCCCCCCGCACGGACACGGACTGCCAGCGCTGGAGTGCCTCCCAGCACACACCTGCCACGCTGCCCGTCCTTATGAGCAAAGCCACTTTATCTTCATCAGGTACTATGAGCAAAACCACTGCTGTTACTTAACACTCCCAGAGGTGGGAAATCCCAAGCAGGACAGAACCGCCAAGCAAGTTACCATAAACAAGCATCCATGTGCATTTGCTACTGTTTTCAGTTATTTTATTGGAGCAGAGCAACACGAGCTAAATGAAATCCTTACAGATTCTAACGCAGTGCATAAACACTGACATCTAATGTGTTGGACTAAAACACTGATTTTCAGATAAAGCAAGATGTCGTGCAACCTCTTCTCCCTTCGTGCCTGCTCTTCACAATCAACAAAGCCAGGTCACAGCGGACAACAGAGATGATCCTTCCACGGCTCGTGCAGCCCTCTCACACGCACTACTGCACACACACACAACATCGTGAAGGGACCGCGGTCAAGCAGAGGTGGGCGTGGCGGCAGGAGCGCGGGAGTGCTGGCTGAACCTCCAATTGTGTGACAGGAAAATCCACCCATTTCACAGCTGGGTACGCGCGTCCGAGCCTATGAAGGAGTATGTAAACATACATGAAATCTAAAAATCCTTCTCAATTCATTCGAGAACTATTTGATAAGGGGATGTACACATCATAATCACTCAGGAAGCTCTCATAGGAGTAGGTAATTCATCCTTACCGGGGTCATTGCTTCTAAGGAACATGGTAAAGGAGGTAAAACATCCTGCTGTGTGCTTAGAGGGCAGACGGAACGTCTCTTTTTCTAGGCAAAAATCAGTGAATAAAGCATCCTATATTAGTTCAACAAGTGTTTATTAATCCCCAAATGAGTACTCAGTATTGAATGAGCCTCTACAGGAAATACAGTGTAGACTTAACTCAGTCTACAAAAAAATCTGTTGTAGGACAAGAACTAAAAAAACTTTCATGATCATAAAGAGACAGCCACAGATTTAACAGAAATAGTTTGTGGGTGCATCCGTACGTTTCTGCACCTCTTCGAGGAAGACCTGCCGTCTGTACGACCGAACGAGACCCACAGAAGCCCGCGCGGGACAAGGCACAGTAAGCGTCCTTGCGAAGCACACACACAGCACGTCTCCACGACACGACGATGCGAACCGGAAACACTAACAGCAGGAATACCGAAGGTGGTACACAGACTTTATACACTCAAAAGGAAGTGTCTTCATGTGTTTTTCTCTCCAATTAACGCTTCATACGATCACTACCCTGCTCACAGGACATCAGCCTCTTCCACACCCTGGAATGAATAAAGTACCTGAAGGCCACCAGCAATTTGTATTACGGCCTACAGTGGGCGTGAAGACAAAATTCTAAGTTACATGTGACAATCAAACTGTCCAAAACTAAATTAAAACAGACGATATGGAGAATGTGTGGCGCTGCAGTGCTGCAGCCCAGCCGGCCTCGGACAGCACTTGCCGCAGGAAGCCAGAGAAGCCTCTGGCTCTCAGGGACGGCGACGAGAACTCCCAGTTTCTATGCTAACCGAGGAGACACAAATGAAAAAGAGCCGAAGTTTCAATCTCCAATTCTTGTTTCTAGTATCTTTAGATAATAAGCAACTAGTGACGTGTCGGTATTTTCTCAAACAAAACCAGGATTTCTTAAAATCGGTGTGCATTCTTACCTAACTATACGCCAAAACTAATCACCGAGTCTTCATCTAGAAAGGTCAGCCCTGTCTCCATCCCTAAATATCAATTCCATCTTAATTCCTACCTAAATCCCCTCATGTCAGCGTCTGAGCTTCTTTACTTTCCCTTTTCCTCCACAGCTAAGTCACAATAACAAAAATCCCTCCTCTAAATATATCCCTCCTGTTGTCCAAGTTACTGTTTTTGCTTAACAGTGGTTAATTATATACTAAACTTAGTATACTTTATGCTGAATGGAAAGCACTGTAAATACAACATCATGTCAGACAAGACATTGTATAAAGACCTGGGAAGTCATGTAAAGGTTCTCACTGATTGTCACAGAATTTGAGATCACACATTTCAATCCACTAAGTCTACAGAGGAGGCAGGAGAGTTAGCCAGTCAGCCACACTGCTGGACACTCACTGTAGGCCAGCCCCTACACCACGTGCTAGAGACAGAACGATGCACTGAAAAGGGCCCTGCCACAGCGGGGGGCCCAGCAAACAATCAGGCAACTGAAATTCAAGAGGAAAAGTTTTTTAAACCAGATGTACGATTTTACTAAAATCACAGAATTGTGAAGTTACTAAAGCACAAATAAAGACAACAAAAGGATTCATTATTCAGTGCAGAATAAAATCCTTCTAAACAACCAAAGACCAGACTGCCCCACAAACCTCCAACACAGCGATCTCGTCTTTTTCTGGGTTACCAACACAGACTACTGTTGAGCCCATGCCATTTCTAACTGTTCCCGCACTCCCTGCCTCCTGACTGAGGACAGAGACCCTGGGGCTTTCAGTCCTTTTCTTCCTCGCTCTGAGCATGGCGCTGAAGCCTTCAGAAGGCAGCACAACAGAGGAAAAGAACTATTTCTGAAATGACTGGGAAAGACACGGAAAAGCAATTCTCAGCATTTTTTGGGGAGCAGTTAAGACGTGCTGGCACGATGGTGGGTGTGGGGGGTACAGCAAGTCTGTAGGTGAAACCCGACTCCCAGCAAGGCCCATGGGAGGCCAGAAGAGGGGACAGTAAGGCAGACTTGGGGCTAGGAAAAATCTGGAAAGACACTCCAGGGGGCATGTGTATTTCATCTAAATAGTTCCTGGAAGGGGGCAGTGAGGAAATACAAAAAGCAGTTCCCACTATTTTGCTAATGGCAGAAATGTCCAAAATCTCAGCTTAGGTTAAAAACTAAGAATTTTCTCTGAATTGTAATTGCCACCATTAAGAGACTCACTATTTCACACAATCTAACTGTGGAACTCAAGGAGATTATTCAGAGATCAGGGTGCCTTTTCTACCAGGCCCCATGTCATGTGCGGGACATCCTGCGTCCTGCATTCGTCCATATGGGGGGGGGGCTGCAGACACAGTAAGTTAGGACATACTTATCTCCTACAGATAATGTGCGTGACTAGAAAACCGTTTCAGATAGCCTACATTATCACAGCTACAAATGTCAACACTTCCAGAGAATCTGAATTAAAAGCAGATTTCAATTCTTGTAACATAAATCTGGATTTTATGAATTGATGCTTTCTTGAAATTAAAATTACAGGCATTACTAAAAACCATTTTTCTCTGTCATTTAAAATTTTCCTGAAATGGAATGCAGAACAGCGGGAAAATGGATTTTTTTAACAGAGTGGAGAATATCATAGAACAGTACCTGAATTTTTTATAGAAAAGCTACCAAGTTTTAAAAGTTTGACACAGAAGAATAGAAAGGTTATAAAATTCAGATTAGAAGTGTCCTGTTGAAAAAAAATAAATAAATAAAATAAAATTAAAAAAAAAAAAAAAGAAGTGTCCTGTTGGACACATGAAAAAATGTTCAAAATCATTAGCCATCAGGGAAATTCAAATCAAAACCACACTGAGATACCACCTTACGCCAGTTAGAATGGCAAAAATAGACAAGGCAAGAAACAACAATTGTTGGAGAGGATGTGGAGAAAGGGGATCTCTCCTACATTGTCGGTGGGAATGCAAGTTGGTACAGCCACTCTGGAAAACCGTGTGGAGGTCCCTTAAAAAGTTAAAAATTGAGCTACCCTATGACCCAGCCATTGCCCTACTGGGTGTTTACCCCAAAGATACAGACGTAGTGAAGAGAAGGGCCATATGCACCCCAATGTTCATAGCAGCAATGTCCACAATAGCTAAATCGTGGAAGGAGCCGAGATGCCCTTCAACAGATGACTGGATTAAGAAGATGTGGTCCATACACACAACGGAATATTACTCACCTATCAGAAAGAATGATTTCTCAACATTTGCTGCAACATGGACGGCACTGAAGGAGATAATGCTAAGTGAAATAAGTCAAGCAGAGAAAGAATTATCATATGATTTCTTTCATCTATGGAACATAAGAACTAGGAAGATCGGTAGGGGAAGAAAGGGATAAAGAAAGGGGGGGTAATCAGAAGGGGGAATGAAGCATGAGAGACTATGGACTCTGAGAAACAGACTGAGGGCTTCAGAGGGGAGGGGGGCGGGGGAATGAGATAGGCTGGTGATGGGTACTAAGGAGGGCATGTATTGCATGGTGCACTGGGTGTTATACGCAACTAATGAATCATCGAGCCTTACATCGGAAACCGGGGATGTACTGTATGGTGACTAACATAATATAATAAAAAATCATTAAAAAAAAAAAAGTGTCCTGTTGAAGATAAAACTATTAATTTTTTTTAAAGATTTTATTTATTTATTTGACAGAGAGAGAGACAGCCAGCCAGAGAGGGAACATGAGCAGGGGGAGGGGCAGAGGGAGAAGCAGGATACCAGCAGAGCAGGGAGCCCGATGTGGGACTCCATCCCAGGACCCTGCGATCACGACCTGAGCCGAAGGCAGACGCTTAATGACTGAGCCACCCAGCTGCCCCAAAACTCCTATTAATTTTATCCTAAGCAGACGGAAGGTCACTCGTTTTAGTTCATCATTGCTGTCATCTAAACAAATACAATTTCCAAAAACATTCGGATAACCCAATTTCATTCAATGATGACAAAAAAACCACAGATGAGACTTTTTTATTTTCGACCACTATTAAAAAATCCCCCAAATGGACGCCTGGGTGGCTCAGTTGGTTAAGCGTATGCCTTCAGCCCAGGTCGTGATCTCAGGGTCCTGGGATCGAGTCCCACGTGGGGCTCCCTGCTCAGCGGGGAGCCTGCTTGTCCCTCTCCCTCTCCCCCCACTCCTTGTGCTCTATAATAAATGAATAAAATCTTAAAACAAACAAACAAAAAAAAAACCCCAAAACACCAAAAAAAAAAACCACCCCAAAACTCTATGGAGAAATGAATGTTTTCATAGGTAAGCAACAAAGTTACATAAAATCCAAAATCAAACTCCTCCCAAACACAGACTCCAGGTCTAAAGGACGTATACGTTACGCTGGAATTCCTTTGACGCGTGAGTCCCAACATCTGTTTTTGTGAGCTTAAGCAAAACTGCCGGATAAGTTCTGCGTTCGCTAAGACAACCTGATTTTAAGCAACTACAAGGGAGTGGGGGCCAGGGGGCCACTGTACTCCTGGGTGCTGATCAGTTTCCTAAGAACTCAACAAGGAGCTTGTCTCCTGCATCCTGGCTCGCAGCAGCAGCAGTCCCCAGCTCTTGCTGCACACAGGCCACAGGGTGGGGGCCGGGCGGGCGGCAGGGGCCGCAGGCAGAACCCCTGGCAGAATCACGGCCTTGCTCAGCAGCTCTGCTCTGATGGCTTCAGATTGCAGGCCTGAGGAAATGCTCCATAAATAGCGGCTCTTTTTTCTTGTAAAGCCTCCTCATAGACCTAATACAGCTCCACTACCAAAAATGGAGGAGTCACCATAGACCTTTTCCCTTTTTTTCAAGTCCAAAGAACAACTAGGGATATCCTGCTCACCACGTTACTCATTTTGGGAGTATGAATCACAGGGCTAAAATCTGATTCACTGTTTAAATTCAACTTTTAGATAACGTAAATTACAATGGATTAAAAACCATATTTGTAACTCCTCAATTTCACGAAGAGGAAAAGAACTGCTGTTTTTAGAGGCCTTGGTTCTGACATTAAACGTGGGAGAACGTGTTCACTAACTGCCCGTGAGGCAGCGTTCCTCACGTGTTCGCTCATCCGACAGGTGCCGCGGGGCCACAGCCGAGCAGCACCGGTGCCCGGACACGGCTCCCGCTGCACATCACTTGTATTCTCGCGTATTCACACACACACCTGTGACTTCATCACTCAGACAACTCACCAGTCTGTGCAGTTACAAAGCCTCAATGAATAAAGTCAAAACTACCGGCAAGAACAATGCAGATTTTTCTCAGCTCCGTGGATTTGGGTAGGGAGAGAAAGCAGCCCCGTAATTCAACCAAACACGAGGCGGTACCTAAGTCCACACTCGTTTCTGCTGTGGTTTTCCGTGTGGATCCATAACTCTGTTAACCCAAAGCTAAATAACTTAAAATGAAACTGTTTTTTTGATAAAATACGAGAGTCAAGTTTTAGAGGATGATTTGAATTAGACGCTAATTGGAATTCACAGGCTTGAACACAAACCCTCAAGTGTAACCAAAAAGCCCACACTCTGTCTAACCCACTGAGCGGTTTCAAAATAACCTGGCTGATCAGATGGTCTCCTGAAAGGAAACACCTATCAACTTATTATATTACATTATTCACAAAGAATGAGATTTTACTTCACAGTATAAACTGTTTTCCAGTGAGATTATGTTCCACCCTGAGTTTTTTTGGCCCCAGATGGTAATTCATCTGTCCTGCACATCATTTCTTACAATTTCCCATCTAGTGTGGTGGACACACACACAGGCGAGGTATTCTGCAGTTCCTCCCATCGGGGAGCACTCCACTTCTCAAGCTCTTGAGTCTGGGCTGACCCTGTGTGGAGCTTATTAGACCCATAGGGCCTCCAAGAACAACAGCGGGCTCAGGAGCACACAGCAGGAAGGCAGCCGCCTTCAGGGCAAAAGGACCTCAGAGCGAAACATACCTTGCCAGCACCTGGGAGAGGCACCGGAGAGAAATCCGGGTCCTGTGTCAGCCCCCAGCTGGAGAGCTTCTGCTTGGGCAGCCCAGCTTACCCAGACAGCCCGCAGCGAAGGAGAAGGGCCTCCACGTGCTTTCCTGTGGGAGCTGACATCTGAGCGGCCGCAGATGCCGCTGCTGTTGACTACACTCATTTCTCAATCACCAGCATTCCTCCAACTACCAACGGACTCCTGCAGCCACAGTAAACTCAGAGTTTATATAAAGAAATTAAGAATGTTCTGCCCCCACAAAACTTTTATTAATAAATTTAAAGTCCTCCATGTGTTTTATAAGGCAAAACTTAGGGGCACCTGGGTGGCTCAGTTGGTGAAGCGTCTGCCTTCAGCTCAGGTCATGATCTCGGGGTCCCGGGATCGATCCCCCATCACCGCATCATCAGGCTCCCTGCTCAGCGGGAAGCCTGCTTCTCCCTCTCCCTTTGTCCTTCCCCCGCTTGTGCGCTTACTCTCTCACGAGCTCTCTCTCAAATAAAATCTTAAAAAAAAAAAAAAAAGATAAAACTTAGTTTCCACAGTAACTTATACTGATGATAGGCAGAATATTAGATTTGTTTCACTATTTATTTATTTATTTATTTATTTATTTTAATTTATTTATTTGACAGAGATAGAGACAGCCAGCGAGAGAGGGAACACAAGCAGGAGGAGTGGGAGAGGAAGAAGCAGGCTCATAGCCGAGGAGCCTGATGTGGGGCTCGATCCCATAACGCCGGGATCACGCCCTGAGCCGAAGGCAGACGCCTAACCGCTGTGCCACCCAGGCGCCCCTCACTATTTATTTTTTTTAAAGATTTTATTTATTTGAGAGAGAGAGTGAGAGCGCGCCTGAGCAGGGGAAGGAGGAGCAAGGAGCCGGATGTGGGGCTCGATCGCAGGACCCTGAGACATCATGACCTGAGCTGAAGGCAGACGCTTCACCGACTGAGCCACCCAGGTACCCTGTTTTACAATTTATTTTAATAAACTGATTGATAAGCACTCAAATATTTAGTTTGGTAACATAAAATGGACTAAGCCATCTGATTCTGCTTGTCTAAAATGAATTCTAAAGTTTAACTTAAAAAAATTCTTTAAATCTCTGAGAAAATTTTAGGTATCAGCAGCTTTCCAATGCAACTTTAACAAGTAAAGAACCAGGGGCGCCTGCCTAACCTGGTAGATGAAGCATGTGACTCTTGATCTCAGGGTTGTGAGTCTGAGCCCCACACGGGTGTAGGGATTACTCAAATAGATAAAACTTCAAAAAAAATAATAAAATAGGGGCCCCTGGGTGGCTCAGCCAGTTAAGTGTCTGCCTTTGGCTCGGGTCATGATCTCGGGGTCCTGGGCTCGAGTCCCACACTGGGCTCCCTGCCCGGTGGGGGGCCTGCTTCTCCCTCTGCCTCTCTGTCTCTCATGAGTACATAATTGAAATCTTTAAAAAATAATTGTAATAAAATAAAATAAATAAATAAAAAGTTAAAAATTGTTAATTTCTTACACTGAACTTTACTATTAATTCTATTTGTACAGCATATGAAATAATGTAGGAAAAGGGCCCATATTCACTTTCCATAATGCTAACAAAGTTTACATGATAAACAAATGGACTACGGTAAGCTGCGCTTAGTACCAGAAAAATGGAAAGAAACCCTTTACCGAGCATTTTCTGACAAATATTGTCAAAAAATAGCAAAAAAAAAAAAAATCTTAAAATAGGCTGCAACATCAAAATAAACTTTCAAGCTGCACACAGGATAAAACTGTATTTTCAATGTTCTTGTAATGAGTGGTCCTCACTTTTAAAACACTTTTCCCAAGCAATGAATCAGACCAAACCATTTAATGGTTTTTCAAGTGTTATGATATTGGAACTGTTGTGTTGTGTTTTTTCTTTATTTTAATGCCCAAAGTCAGGGTACAGATATAACAGTTAATAGGTTCATTTTCATGAAGGGAGGGAGTCTCTCAAAGACACAAATGTCATTCAAGAGGAGAAGGGCAAACCCTTTAGCTGCTCCCAGAAAAACTGTGTGCAGCTCCCTCTTGACTCCCCACTCATCCACGTCCGAAGACGCGGAGTAGAGGGTGCTGACCGCATTCACAGGAGCATTCACAGGTCGGGACTAGAGCCTGCTCAGGGCCCCCTGCCACCACCTCCTTACTTCTCCCCTGGACTACCAGGCGTCTTCTCCTCACTGGTATCACTCTCCAACAACACGTTTACTCCTTCTTCATCTAATTCACAGTCAACTAGTCATTGTCCGTGGAACAAACTTGTAATAACCAAAGTAGAACTACTATTCATTTGCACCCAGAAAACATGCAGTATTTTTTTAGTAGGACTAGTTATCTGAGTTTAAGAACAATCTCAAACTTACAAAATTAACTTCAGAATACAGAAAGTAAATACTCTAGCATCTTTTTAGGATGGAGCTGAGTAGCCCCAGTAATTACGCAGGGACTACAGGCATTCATCAGGCTGGCCATCAAGCAACGGACTCTGAAATACATGAGCAATCGGAGGGATGGCATCCGTCATAAACACGGCGAGAACAAGAGGGCAACATCTGCCTTTAGTGAGCTTATACTGAGTTAGCCTCAGCAGACTCTCCATGGAGAGAGTCAGCAACGAAAAGGCAAACAAGATAACGTGCAAGAAATGGGAATCTTGAGACCTATCCAGGCCTGACTGACATAGTATGAATCTGGTTCCAACTCCACAGAGTGGGACCCAGCAAACCCTTAAGACAATGTCTGCTCCCTAAACCCACTACGCAGGTGTTTATGAAATCAAGAGACCTCTATGCACGTCTACTGAGCTCAAAGAAAACAACAAAGAAGAGCAGAGAGAAAGACCGCCAAGTACATCAATGCCAGCGACCCAACACACACCATCCAGAACCAAGTGGCTCTTTCTTGAGAAAAATCATCATGTTTACAGAAGTGGAGGGGGTCAGGCTACTGACAGATAGGCTGTGCCAACTCTTACCTACGGTGTGACAGACACAAACTGGAAACTCATACACAGGCGCACAAAGGGCGTGCTTCGTCTTCAAATAAAGGACAACAATCTTAATTCTACGTATCACTGTCTAGTAACAGTGTTCATTTTGTCACCCAGAAGAAGAGATCTGTACCACGCCTAACAGGAAAGTCTGCACACCCTCCAGCTGGGAGGGGTTAAAAGTGAACCTATTACGTCATCTGGAGCCCATCCAAACTACACGATTTCGGAAACATAACCTATATCAGTCTGAACATGTGTAGAGGAAAAACAGAAACATCTGTATTTTGGCCAACTATTCCCCAGAGGGCTTTAAAAAAAAAAAAAAAGTTATGCAAGAGGGTTCAGTAAATTTTAACTGTGACCCCCATTACTGGTAAGGATTAGCTCCAGGCAGGTCTCAGAAATCTCCATTCATTTAGCTCCTTCCTAACTTTAGCATTTGGCTACTTTTATATACTCCCTTACTCTACATATTTAACTAAGATAAGATACACTGACTCTACTCCATTCTTCTGTAGCATACAACATTTTAACACCTTTTCCAATCCAGATTTATCCACGTTTTGATATCTTTCACACTGTTCTCTGATGGCTAGAGTGCTCTGGTCTGGTTTTGTATTGCTCATTTAGGACTATGTGTGGTTTTTTAAAAGGTTTTCTTCCTCTTCTTCCACAAAGTATTTCCATATGTAACTGCTTTTTTACCTAATCAAGGCAGAGGCTGCTGAAAAAATGGATCTGGATAAATTCAATGACGTCAGCAACAAAGGGGCTTAACACATGTCAGTCACTACTATGGGTGAATCCATTTAAAACAAAACCCAGTTTTCACAAAATTCTAACCACTTACCTCTCCACGATTTTATCACAGGTAGAAAACATTCTATGTTGTTTTATGACATCTACAATAACCTATTGAAAAATGAGCACTTGCCAAGGAAAGCAACTGCCAAAACAAAGATAAAACCAAGTTATATACCTCTGGAGGTTAACCTACATTAAGTACACCAATAATATCTAACCAATTTAGATATGCACAAATGTTTTCTTTATCCTAACACCATCTATACCGATGCAAACCAGGGGAAGGAAGACACGACATAATTTTGTAAGGCCGTTTTACTGTATAGCCGTGTATACCAGACAAAGAACGTGAAAATGACCTCCAAGCAGGAGCATCTCCATGGTCACATGGAGGAACAGGAATCAGGTCTCCCAAGCTTCTGTCCCTGCACACTATTTCAGAATCTGAGCCCTCCGAACAAAATGTCTATTACCTAGTTGTGAAAGTATACAGTTCCCCCTTTAGGGAAATCTAACACAAAGATGTAAACTAGCACAACTATCACTAAAGGGGACAAATGTAATTGAATTAATCATCTGTCTAGTAAAAGTACTTAATGAAGTATCCATTAAAAGTGATCCTGCAGGGGCACCTGGGTGGCTCAGTCAGTTAAGCGTTGGACTCTTGGTTTTGGCTCACAGCACAACCTCAGGGTCGTGAGATCGAGCCCCTCGCTGGGCTCCACACTTGGAGCGGAGTTGGCTGGAGACTCTCCCTCTGTCCCTCCTGTTCATGCTCTCTCTGTCTCAAATACATAAATCTTTGAAAAAAAAAAAAGCGATCCTGTAATATGTAGGTCAAGTCATATGCAACTGTCAGTAGTCACGGGGGCATAGAAAACTGGCAACTTTACATAGTTAACCTGTTACAAACTGGATTCACGAAAATTCATTTTACCTACAACTTCTTAAAAAACTATTGCATACCCCCCTCTCGGCCCAAGTAGGAGATGGGAAATTTATGTTACAGAGAAATGGACCCAGAGGCTCTGGATTCCGATGCCTGCCACAGCCAAGAGCAGGGATAAAGCCGCTTAAGCCCTACGCTGGTGTGCCCTGAAACAGGGGCAGTCAGTCTTACCCACCACCTTCAGTACTCTTGGATGGGAGAGGATGGCAGGTTTTTATCGGAAGAAACTGGCCACTACAGGAGAAGGGGCATTTAGGGCCCCGCACAACTTGAGGGCCTGGCTGGTCCCAGTTATACCCCTCTACAGTAAAGCCCACTAAAGAAATGAAAGCAGCCAGAGAAAATTTAAAAAGAAACATCCAGGGGCATCTGAGTGGCTCAGTAGATGAAGGATCTGCCTTCAGCTTAGGTCATGATCTCAGGGTCCTGGGATGGAGCCCCAAGTGGGCCTCCCTGCTCAGTGGGGAGTCTGCTTCTCCCTCTCCCTCTGTCCCTCCCCCAGCTCATGCTCTCTCTCAAATAAAATCTTTAAAAAAGAAAGAAAGAAAGAAAGAAAGAAAGAAAGAAAGAAAGAAAGACCCACTATGTCAACCATACTCAGGAAAAAAAAAGGAAAGAACAAAAAAACACCCACTACGAAATCCTCAGAGAGATATTCTATCACTACATCCATGAAATAAAAATGGCATGTTTTTAAAAATAGCAAAGGAACAATGAGCTCAGAAAAAGAATTCCTGGAAATTAAGAATGATGAAGAGCTCTTGGGGAAAAAAAACAAAACAATGATTAAAAAATTAAAAGCTAGGGGCGCCTGGGTGGCACAGCGGTTAAGTGTCTGCCTTCAGCTCAGGGCGTGATCCTGGCGTTCTGGGATCGAGCCCCACATCAGGCTCCTCTGCTGGGAGCCTGCTTCTTCCTCTCCCACTCCCCCTGCTTGTGTTCCCTCTCTCGCTGGCTGTCTCTATCTCTGTCGAATAAATAAATAAAATCTTAAAAAAAAAAAATTAAAAGCTAAAGTTAAAGGAATCTTCCAGAAGGCAAAACAAAAGGATTAGGGAAGAAAAACAGAGATAAAATTAAAGAGTTATTCTGATGAGCAGGAATTCCAGAAGAAGAAAACAGAACAGAGTGGAAGAAGTTATCCAAGAACCAACAAAAGAAATCTTTCCCCGGACCCAAGGACAAGCTGGGCACCTGCGCCACGGACCTTAAAGAGGCAACTTACCTTCCAAGCCATTTTGTGAAATCTTCACAATTAAGAAGAAAAGGTACATACCAAGGCCTATCTTGAAATTTAAGGACCTCCCCCAAAGATAAAGACAAAAAATACTAAAATCCCCAAAGGAGGCAAAACGGGTTTAACTGTTCAATGCGAAAACTGGAAGCTAAAATAAAATGTAGCACTGCCTTCAAAACTCCAAGGGAAAATAATCTTAGCCTTGAACCCTACAACCTAACTGCCCATCAAATGTCAACGACAAAAATGTTTTTACACATAGAGGATCTCAATGAAGTTACCTACCATTCACCCCTTTTCTCAGTAAATTCCTGAAGGATGAGCCAACTCTTACAGTGCACAAACCAAGAAAAACAGTCAACAGGGTTCCCAACAGACAGAGTGATGCAGGCACTTGCCAGGATGAGAACAGGGGAGCCCCCAGGGAGCCCCTGTAGGACGACTCTGAAGCAACCATTCTAATCCAGAGCGCAAAGACAAAGAAAGGACTCAGGGTTGTTTCCAAGGGGGCAAAACACCAACAGAAACAAACACTAATGAAAAAACAAGGCAATTAACAATTCCAAGAAAATATCAAAGCTGTTCAGAAACTCCTATACGTTATACAGCTCAGCTACAGGCAAACGGGAAAGAGCCTTAACACTGTAAAAGTCCCTAACAAAAAAATTAGGAGGATTAAGGGAAGAAGGATTTTAGGAGGTGCAGAAACTTTAAGAAACAGCAGTACAGCACATTTCATAAATACGGAGGAGTTTTCTTAAGTATGTGGGGGAGGGGAGGGATCTCGAGTTCCAAGCTTTGCCTCGGGAGAATGCAAGCCAGAGATAAAGCAAAGTGGGCCAGAAGTGCCTTTTTTCTTCATAAATCTTATAGTACGAAGGGACTTTCTAAAACTATGTATATGTTATTTCCCCTCAAAATTAAATATCAAAATACGTATTTATATGTGAGGCTGTGAAAATGAGAATCGTCAAACCCCTCTCTCCTTGGCAGAATCTAGGTGCTTCTGGCCCTACTTTCTCCTCTCCTGAATTTTCCAATTTCCTCTAATGAACACGTCACTTTCATAATAAAAGAAAACATGTTACTAAAAATCCACAAAATCTGACTGACACATGGAAGAGGAAGAAGAGGAACCACAATTTTATAAATGTAAAACAAAACCCCACATTCACGCTCATACGGAGAGACAATCCACCTTACACCTCCCCCGCCCCCCGCCGGCCTCCTAGATGGTGGGGTTCAGCTCCCCAGAAGCTACTCCAGGTTAGAGGCACTTCAAGATACGTGGGAAGTTAAATTTCAAACAACTTTCTGGTGCACATTCAATTTTGTGAAAGTTGAGTTACACTGAGTAAAGCCATCGTTCCTCTAAACCCCAAACCAAATAGTCTATGTCAAAAAGCACATCTCTCTAAATGTACTTTTTGGTCAAATAAAGAAACCTTACCTTAAGAACAAATAAAAACCCTCCTCACTTTAGGCTAAGTAAGCAACTGCAAGAGGAAGAAAAGAGCTTTCAACAAACCATACCCTCCCCACTCCCAAATCAGGACCTGGCTGCTGAGGAATTTGATAAGTCTAGTGACTAACAGTACCCATGAAGAGATAGAGAAGTAATAGCCCTAACCACAAAGAAAGCACTGGAAATATCTGGTGGAGGAAAACAGTAGTATTTTAATAGACACCCTTATTGGCGTTATTCTGTTAAGTTTCTACATTACTCAGGGAAACAACATGTTATCGACTGATACGTTAAAGGTTTTGATTCTTCTCATGCTAAGAGCCAAAAGAGGATTAAACTGACCACTCTTTCTTGTCTAAAATATTAAAAGGGAAGAAGAAAGAAAAGGACCATTGTGATTTAGACCAAACTTCTTTGTCTGCTTTTAGAAGGGGTCGAGCCCTTTGCAAGTAAAAGTGCTCCCCCTCATAGCAGTCCTCATCTCCAGGAACTCAATGCTGCAGGACTTGCACAGCCAGAACCACGAAACAATTCTTCTTCCTAAAAACAGCAACGTCCCTTTCACGCCTTGCAGTTTTGATGGCCCCTAGAATCACTTAGTAACCAGAGCTATGGAACCACACAGCCCTGAAGACCTCCTCTATCCAATGCTACTCAACTATTATTCAACTTTCAAGTCATAATTAATGGCTAAATTATGCTATTACTGAAGGGGGTAAATTAAGTATGAATAATCTTAAAACTTAACAACTGATTTTTAAAATGACTTCACTCTGATTTGCCCTCAGCCTAAACTTCAGTACACATTTTGACAAAAGGTTAGGCTTAGAGTCTGCCTCTCCCCCAAATCCTCCAGGTAAAAGGCAATTCACATTCATGCTAGCAATACTATTCGAGGGTGCTAATTTACATTCTTTTTCTAACTATCAAGTAAAACTCATTACTCTCCATTACTAATGGGGACCGATCTCAGGATTTCAAAAACATGTTTTCTTAAGTTTCAACTATTCAAACGCTACCTAGCTTTTTTTCTTAATAGTTAACGTGAGGCTCTTGAGGAAGAGTATTTTTTCACTGTCATTTTTTACAGAAAATGAGCCAACCATCTTGCAGCCAACTGACAGTCTGCTGTATTTCACAGCTAGTTTGTCAACTACCTTTCTTAGTTCACACAAAAATTGCTCACTATTCTCCTCAGGAAATAAATTAATCTCTGTGTTCTATTTACTCTGTCACATCCGCTAACTCCAAACTGTTTTTCTTCTGCCCCTGTACTCAACGGTGCCTCCAGTTCTTCTGCTTAAGTCACGTGGCACTGTGGCCACTCTTCCCCAGGCCGCCCACCCACTGAGCAGCGCAAGGTGGGGGGGGGCAAACTTTCATCTTCCCTCCCCTCCACTGAGCCCCCATAGCAAGACAAACAGGCACACACCCGCCCTCCCCGCAGACAGGGAAACACACTCTGTGATTGCAATCTGAACTTTTTTTGTTTTTGCAGCTTAATCAACATTTAATGGCAATATCACAAGCTTTCCATTTTTGATGGGAAATCATTTGGGTTACCCTAGTCATATCAAGAAACCAGAAAACAGAACAGCCTTCTTCTCTATGAAGCCGTTCCTTTTTAAAATATCCAATCTGTATTACAGAAACATATACTGTGTTTTTAGTCTCTTACTGGGCAAGTGTGTGGGAGAAGCATACGTCAAATTATAGTACAAAATGGTTTAATCATCTCCTTTAATCAATACATTTCTGGGGTAGCTTTAATTAGGGCAGTGGAACATGCACTTGTGAAATAACACGGAGCAAAAAAAAAGAAGCAAACCACTTACAGTGATCAATAACACCTGCAAGCAAGTTCATTTAATGTTGAAATACTGGCCAAGTTATATGCTGTGCGATGCTGAAAATCTCTGGAAAAATACCTTCTTAAAATGTGGATCAAGACACTCAATGTAACTTGTCATCAAATCATGGCCACAAGAAACCTTCAATCTTCAAGGACTCAAAACACTGTGGCCAGTTATTCAGAAAATGACAAACAGCAGAAATGAAACAAAATCATCTTTAAAAATTAGAACATTATTACAACAATGCAAATTTACAAACTCTTAAGATCAGTGAATCAGATTTCTTAGACCATATTATAATTCTATATGGTACATTATATACAAGAAGTTCTTTGTAACTATGACCATTAACAGTTACAAGGTATCAGATTCAGTAAAATAAAATCTGAGAAGTAAAAACACCCCTTGTAACCAGAAATATTATAGAATACTAATTCAGGAAGTTATTCAGCAGCTTATAAAGAAATAGGAAGTCGTTGACCACCTACTTGAAGAACCATTTCCTGTAGGAAAACTGTAAGACAGCTGAAGAACGCAACAATTCTCAGAGTAATACAGGGAAGAATTCATTTAAAACAAAACCTCGATATACAATGTTGACAAGATTAGTTTTAAAACAATAAACTCACTAGCACAAATAGTACACGTAATATACAGACGGAGCTTTCCTCACCTCCTTCGATCATACCAGAGCTCAAGTACACGTTGGTGATAAATGCAGCTCCCTTCCTTACCACTTGCCAGGCTAAGAAATGTCTTTTCTCCAGATCTCACTGAGCTATGGAGGGCTTCAAAAATAGCAATGATCACCTGCTTATAATCCTTCAGTAATTATGCTGCTTTGAAACTAGAAGATGGGCCAAATGACTTCAAAAAGTCATTCATCTATGGTCACAAGGCAACAACTGGTTTCCAAAGTCAACATTTCTAAGTTTTCAATCAAATTACATCACCTTACATGTTTGGACCATTCACAGATTTCTTCATGCCAAATATAAACCTCAACAAATTATATACTTAGTAACTTAAAAGTTAGTTCCGATGATTATTTAAAAAGATGTAAACGAAAATAAAAAACAAAAAGATGTATATAGGGGTGCCTGGGTGGCACAGCGGTTAAGCGTCTGCCTTCGGCTCAGGGCGTGATCCCGGCGTTACGGGATCGAGCCCCACATCAGGCTCCTCGGCTATGAGCCTGCTTCTTCCTCTCCCACTCCCCCTGCTTGTGTTCCCTCTCTCGCTGGCTGTCTCTATCTCTGTCAAATAAATAAATAAAATCTTAAAAAAAAAAAAAAAAGATGTATATAGTAAAATACAGTTTTTCATCATTGAAATGAGTATAAAGTAGCCAGTATAAATCTACATTCTACATCTCGATGGCAACATGAATCCTCTTCAGACACAAGAAAAATACAAATATTGGTCCCAAACAGAGCCTGACTTGAAAACATCACAACGAGGATAAAAATGAACTTGGACAACAGGCACCTTGGCTCCAAAAGAAGGTTCACTTACCATCATCTCTGACTCACAGGACATATACTAATGAGCTCATTTACCTGTGCAGTACACAAAAATGTCGTTTATGGCAACTCATACTTCCCCGGCCTGGTTTACCTTCCCCACAGACCCATTCAACTGGGGTGTTCAGGGTGGTGTGGTGTAGACACCTCGACCCTTCGTTAACCTATCTTTATCAATATCATTAAGAGAAACATTTGTTCTCAAAGGAAAAACACTGGAAACTTTTTTAAAATGGACATACAGAATATTTATTTCAGGTCAAAATAACAAGATCACTGAAAATAACAAAAACGTGGGCGGATGTCACCTGTAAGCAACTATTACAAGACACAAAAGACTAAAAAGAGCATAAACGCTGCTCTTTAACCATATACTTTTAGCTACAGGATCAACCAAAGAAAGGAGGCAAGCAGGCTATTAAGCTGTTTAAAAAATTTCCCCAGGTCAGCATGTGACCCAGCAAGGAGAGGTTCAAAAAAGTACAGGCTTTCTTTTTCCTTGCAAGGACCTGGTGCGTCTCGGGAAACCGTTCCTTTTCCCTTCAAGACACATCCCTCCCAGCTAGCAGCTCTTTCAATCATTTACTTTGGATGTCTGCTGGAGAACAAATGATCTTGCTCATGCAGATGAGTTTGCCAGACCTGTGTGTACTTTCCAGTCTCGGGCCCTTTATTGTTCTGGTTGAAACCTGACCCTTTGAAATGGATACCAGGACACCAGAAAACAAATTTTAAAAAGAAGAAAAATGTTATAGGAGATGGGGGCAAAAAAACGGTAGAAACTTTTCAAGATCAAACTTTTTTCCCTGCTCTTCTGAACAAGCCTGTCTGAAAACCCTATATTACATTACAAACCCTGGAAGACAAGCAATATAAAATACTTACTAAGACTCACACAACAAAACAGTATCACTAATTGTATTATCTGATCTAATAAATAAATGTTACATTTGCCTTAGGAGTAGACTGCCAAGACAGACTTCAATCAAAACTTGGATGGTGTGTCACTTTATTACCTCACCTGATTAAACAGCAAGAAGTAAGCAACTTTTTAAAAACATCAATTTCAGTCATAATAATTACTTTAAGTTTTGTATACACTTAAATCCAAAAAGCCAGATAAAAATACTTAGGTCTTATCTACAAATTCAAAGTGAGAAAGGATAAAATTATATTTTGATCTTTTCAGCCTGAATGAAATTTTGCCATTTTGTTAAAGACAAAAAGTCTCATAAAAATAAATAATGCAATGGCCTTGTTTCTGTTTTTCCAGAAGAGGATTGTTTTGAAGACCTGCTAACTTGAAAGAAGTCTGCCACCGAGCAACTGTATAAACATGAAAACTCATACTACCTCTCTTTACATTGCGGGGGGGGGGGGGGGGGGGGGGGGGATCAATCACATCAAACTGCAGCTAAAGGGTTTGCAATTTGACAATCTCAAATATCATAATCTTTTTTTTTAAAGATTTTATTTATTTATTCGACAGAGATACAGAAAGCCAGCGAGAGAGGGAACACAAGCGGGGGGAGTGGGAGAGGAAGAAGCAGGCTCCTAGTGGAGGAGCCTGATGTGGGGCTCGATCCCGGAACGCAGGGATCACGCCCTGAGCCGAAGGCAGACGCCTAACCGCTGTGCCACCCAGGCGCCCCTCAAATATTGTAATCTGACTCCCAAAGACGACCTACTTATTCTGTAGTTCTTCTCTACCAATAAAATGTCCATTTAAAGAGATGTCAGTTATGGCACTTCCTAAGACTATGCTAGCCTGTAATTCCCATAATTTGAAATGCTTCACAGTACTCTTTCAGTTTTAAGCTAAGCTAATGAGAATATCCAAACTGCCACAAAAGAAAAGATTATTAAAAAGCTCTGAACCAAGAATCAAGCTTTCATAACGTTACCCAAGCTAAAGAAGGTAATTAGGTCATTTTAAAGTAAAAATAGAAACCACACATTTATGTGTGTATGTATATATATGTATATATTACAGGTGTATCTATATATATATAGATAAAGATAAAACTAAACTTGACAAAACATAAAGTAAAACGTAAAAACCAATGATACTTTACGTCCCGATACCACCTTGCTGTGCTTTTCAAAACAGGTTTTCACTTACTTTAAGAAGTACCTCTGACCAGAAGAGGTCTTGGCCATCTCCCAGCCCGCGGGCAGAGGCACGTCATCCGGGATCTCGAAGGAAGACTGTCGAAGGTGCTGGGCGGTGGGCGCAGCTGCTGGGCCAGAGACCACTCCGGTGGGCGTCAGGTTCCCTGGGGATACGGCTCCCAGCTGCAGGGAAGCTGGCGAGGAATGAGCGCGAACGTGCTGTGGAGTCAGGGCGCCCGCAGTGCCTGCATCAGTACTGGCCTATTGGGAACAGTAAAACGAAAATTTCTTTAAAATTATTTTTAAAGAGGGTCCCTTTAAATTTCCTTGACAGGATTTCATGGCAACCAAATATCTAAATACCAAAGGCAAAATTTAAGTTTGACACAGAGGAATATAGGCTTATAGGTGTGTATTTTTTAAATGGTTTGTGTGATTTTAAAGTGTACTTTCACAAACATTTGTTAACTTTATAAATCAGCAGTCCATCTAAGTTAATTTCTACCTAGCACACATTAGATGTGCAGTCTATATATTTTAGAGGAAAACTGTACAAAATGAATGGAACATTTCTACAGTATGTCAGATTTTAAAATTCCATTTCTTAAAAAAAATATTTTATTTATTTGAGAGAGAGAGAGAGACACGGAGACAGCGAGCTCGTGCTCACAAGAGGGTGGGGGGGAGGGGGAGGGGAGTGGAGAAGGGGCAGAGG
The DNA here is from genome assembly GCF_023065955.2 of Ursus arctos. Lineage (NCBI taxonomy): Eukaryota > Metazoa > Chordata > Mammalia > Carnivora > Ursidae > Ursus > Ursus arctos. The sequence goes on along the minus strand of NW_026622897.1, from coordinate 493,858 downwards.
CGGAGGGAGAGGCAGACTCCCCGCAGAGCAAGGAGCCCCAGGCGGGCAGATCTGGGGACTCAGGGATCATGACCTGAGCCAAAGGCAGACGCTTAACCAAGTGACTGAGCCACCCAGGCACCCCTAATACTTAATTTCTAAAAGACCAAGGCAGTATGGGTGCTATTCTGAGCTCTAAAACGTCCCAGGTGTAACACGACCCAAGGAATACAGTAACTACACGCTTCCTCTTTTTCAGCTAGGCTTTAAGTAGTTAATGTTTCTTTCCAAGCCAAGACCTAAACACAGGACAACTGTCATTTTTTCTCACCATGGACCAATGCCATCAATAAAACCATCACAAACTACACAACTTTTAATGAATGCAAGATATTCAATCAAACGTTCTTAAAAGACAGCTAATGAAATCAAAACCCAACCATGTATTCCTACCTAGACGATAAAACTGTGAACATACACACCCAGACCCCAACGATCTCAGCTCCAGTCCACACTGGCTACTGGGACAGCGAACAATGATTGGTGTCTGTGAGCCTCAGTTCTGTCATTTGCAAGAGGGCTTCAGACACAGGTGTGTGTACACAGAAGCGAATTTATATCCAATAGCTTGTGGACAACAGTATTTATAACCCACACTCGTACTATTCACAATCCAGCACGGCTGTTTAAATTCCTCATTAGAATTAGGGTCTGATTATTAAAGTAAGAATTTCCTGGACCGATAGGGGAAAGGAGACTACGAAAATCAGCAGAGGCATTTATGCCTTAAAGTCAGCCACACTGCTGAGCTTACAATCAAAATAAACCTCAATTAGGAAATCACTAGCAGAAATAAAAACCAAACTTACAGAAGCACAACACTGAGTTAAGAAACTTATCAAAAGCAAACAAAACTAGAGATTATGAATAGAATATGAATCCATAAACCGGACATAATTCTCGGGGTTATTTACTAGAACTTTTTTTGCAACTTTCCCGTTGTAGTTCTTCTTGGCTTACAGATGCCACAAAATGAGAAAACTCAGTCTCCTTTTGTGTATTACGCTTTCAAAACACTCTCAGGAGCCCGCAGCCCAGCTGTGTCGTCTGTAAGGTGCACCGCCAACACACATTTCCCCGGAATGAGTCCGAGAGCAACCTCCAAGCCTAGGAGAAGGAAGAGCCCCCTAACGTGCCCCCCCCCCCCCCCGCAAGCTGCAGCGTGCACGCAGCTCGACTGTTTCTCCTTCCTCCTGCCGAAGCCAGGCTTTCGCCAGCAGGTTCCCGGAGTTTTTCCGAGTTCCCAAACCGCTTGGTCTGCAGCAGCAGAGCCTACAACAGGCCTCACAAACAGGAGGGGAAGGGGAACGGGGGCGCTCACTCTTCTTTCCACTCAAGTTACAGCCCGACTGGACCAACTGCATCGCAGTATTTGGAAAACCAATTAACTTTTGGGCAAAGTTCCTATGCTCAAGTTTAGCCCGAAGCAAGCTCTTTTCAAAAAAAGAAAGCGGCAGCAAGCAAGCCCTACGCAAACAGCTGTCCGGAGAGCGGTGGGAATGTGCACACTTTCCCAACAGTCTCTCCCCGGGGCTGGATCGCACCGGCCAAGGGAGCGGGCGTCGAGGGCGCCACAGCCGCGCTCCCGTCCCCGGGGCGAACTCCAGGGCCAGGGCGAGCCTCGCATTAGTCATCGCTTCCCCAGCCCCGCGAGGTCCCGCTCCCCCGCGCCAAGGACGCGGTCGGCGGCCCGGACGCCCTCCCCGCGGGAAGCCGACCCCCCCAGGTCCCCCCAGTCCCCCACGAGGGGCCCCCACCGTTCCCCCCCCCCACGGAGCCGACCCCTGACAGACCCCAGAGTCCCCGCATGGTCTAACCCCCTCAGTCTCCCCTGGGAGCCGGTCCCTCGAGTCCCCTCCCCGGGACGCCCCCTGAACCCCCGCACGGGCCCCCCAGTCTCCCGCGGGAGCCGGACCCTCGAGTCCCCGCACGGGCCCCCCAAGTCTCCCCCGGGAGCCGGGCCTCCGAGTCCCCTCCCCCGGGGCGCCCCCTGAACCCCCGCACGGGCCCCGACCCCGGACTACCCCCGTCCCCCGGGCGCCGGCGCCGGGCGCTGACCCCGCAGCGCCTTCCAGGAAAGCCTGGACGCCGCCCGCAGAAGGCGCCGGGCGCTCTCGGGAGCGGAGCGGGAGCGGGGAAAGAGCCAGAAAGTCCACGCACTGCTCCAACCCCCACCCCTAATCAACACTGCAAAACAAGAGAACAATTATCCGACTCCCCCGGACACTCGCGCGGCCCCACAGGCTCCCCGCCACCAACTCGGCCGCCGCGGGCCACTCACCCCACACGGAGGCCAGCGGCCCCTCCCCCGGCCCGACCCCCACCCCCACCCCGGCCCCCCGGCCCCCTCCCCTCCCCCACCCCTCCCTTCCCCCGCCCCCTCTCCCCCTCGCGCCCCCCCCCCGTCCCGTTCCCGTCCCGGCGGCGGCCGAGGTGCGGGGCGCGGACGCGCGCACATTGTGCGAGCCCACCCGGCCCCCCCGCCTTCCTTCCTCCCCCTCCCCCGCGTCTCCCGCCAACCTCCCGGGAGCCCCAGGAAGAAAGAAAGGAAGAAAGGAAGAAGGGGAAAGCACGCCCCCCGGGGCCGCGGCCGCGCCGACCAACTCTGAGGGAAAACAAATCTCGGCCCGGGACTCCGGAGGCGCCTCCCGGCCGGACTCCGGCCCCGCTCCGGGTCCCCCGGCCGCCCCCCGGCCCCCCCACACCCCCCCCCCGCGAGCCCCCGCGGCCCGGGCCCGTCTGACGGCCGTTAGGGCGGCTACCTGGCGGGAGTGGGACTTGGGCTCCGGCGGCTTGAAGAAGGAGTCGGGCAGCTTCCGCAGCCGCATGGGCACGGTCTGGGGCACGTTGGCCGTCTTGGGGTTCATGACGGCGTTGAAGAGCGCCTCCAGGTCGGTCTCCGAGTCCCCCCGGACGTGCACGATCTGGTGGCCGGCCGGGGGGGCCTGCGGCGCCGCCTGCGACCCCGGCCCCGCGGGCGGCCCGGGCGCCGACGAAGGGCCCTGGCCCGAGGGGGGCTGCGCGGCCGGCGGCCCCTGGCCCTGCGCGGCGGCGGGCGGGGGCTGCGGCGCCTGCGGCGGCGGCCCGGGATCCATGCTCCCCGACGACGCGGGCGACGACGGCTCCGCCCGGGCTCCGAGCTGCGGGCGTCCGCGGGGCCGGCGGGGGAGGCTGCGCCGCAGGCCCGCCCGCGCCCCGCGGCCCCCCGGCGGTCTCCCCCGGCCGCTGCTCCTCGGGCGGGGCGGCGAGCGCTCGGGCGCTGCGCTCCCCCGACGGACGCGGGGCCGCGGGCGGCCGCTCCCCTCCCCCGCTGCCCGGCTTCCTCCGGGGCTTCCTTCCTTCCTCTCTTTCTTTTCCCCGGCGGCGGCTGCGCCCGACTGAGACAGAAACTCGCCGCCGACGCCAAAACTAAAGTTGAGAGAACCGCCCGCCCGAGCGGCGCGCCGGCCCCGCCTCCTCGCGGCCCTTCCTTCCTCTGCGCGCCCGCCCGCCCCGGGTCCGCGGCCGGCGCGCGCAGAGACGCTCCCCCGCGGGCCGCCGCATTCCTGCGCACTCGCCGCAGCCCCGCCCGGCCCGCCGCCGCCGCACGTGACCCGGCCGCCCGCGCGCGCGGCCCCGGGGGAGGCGGGGCGGCCGGGCGGCGCCCAGGTGCGGGCGGCGGAGGCGGCGCGGGGTCCCCAGCTTCCCGAGCACCGACCCGCCGCGTCGGGGGCTCGCGTTCGGCCCCGGCCACCTCGCCGGCAACTGCGAGCAAAAACTGGCGTCGTTTAAAAGTGAACACTTTTTTTTTTTTTTTTTTTTTGCAGTTGAGCTTGCAACATAGTCATGACCCACCTCAACAGCAGAAAAGAATCCCTGCTGAGCTTGGGTCGCCCGCATTCGTCCGCATAGCTGCCTGTCATCGTGCAGTGCTCCCCTGACCCTGTGCCAGGCACGGGGGTGGGGGGAGGCTCCGAGCGCCTGGGGAGGGGGGCCCGGCCCAAATCCTGCGGCTCCGTGGGAGTCCTGTCCCACCTGCAAGGAGGCCCCTGAAATCACGCAGAAGCCATGGAAATTTGCTTTTATTTTTTATTTTTAAAGATTTTATTTATTTATTTATGAGAGAGACAGCAGGGGGAGGGGCAGAGGGAGAGGGAGAAGCAGACTCCCCACTGAGCTTGATTTCAGGACCTGACCCAAAGGCAGACGCTTAGCCGACTGAACCACCCAGGCGCCCCGCACCCCCGAATTTGCTTTTAAAGTCATACAAATTCATACATTCTGATGTTTTTTTAAAAGCATTTTATTGAGATGTGATTCACATACCATACAACTCAGTTCATTTTAGCAAGTCAGCGAGTTTAGTTTATTCACAGGGTTGTGCAAGAGCACTCTGACTTTCAGGCTTTGATGTTAGCCCATGCTCAAGAAACCTAGCTTTTTAATGATTTTGTCTGTAATGCTAGTGAAGCAGATGTATACATAGGATTGAGCAAGAAAAGGTCTCCTGGTCTTCCTCCAGCCGGGACATGCCCGGGAGAATTCTGAGCCGGGATCTGGATCCCTCTGTGTGTAGGCAGGGCCTGCAGAGAGGCTCCAGAAATCTGGAGATTGTCAGGCAAGATTCTCACCCACTGCTCTGGACCCTGCCTTCCTCCCAAAGGCTCTGCAGTCAGTGAGTCCCTGACTGCCTCTCGGACTTCTCCGCAGCCCCAGCCCCAAATGTCAAGGCCATTTAAGCACAAACTTGTAGGTTCTGGAGTTACAGAGATGTGAGTTCAGACACTAGCTCCACCATTTAGTAGTTGGGAGACCTAGGACATGTGACTGGTTTCCTGTTCTTTTATTTAATATTGGGGTCAGAGTAATAACACCTGCTTCATGTGTTGGGGCCTGAAATGAGTCAAATGAACAAAAAGTATGCACTTATCCCAGTTTCGGGCACTTGGTGCATTCCGCGTGGACGTCAGTAACGATCATTGTCCCATGTTCACAGACTGCCTGTTGTGACGGTCTCTGCAGAAACCCCTTGGGGGACCCTACTGTTGTCCCTTCCTCTCACTTCCAATAGTTAGTCCACACAGAAGAAGCCTGTGGGTAGAAACTGTGCATTAGAAACTTCAACTGGGGGAAAAAAAAACTTTTTAAGAACCAAAGTACTAGAAAACCACTGTCTCTTAGCTAGAGCACTCAATGCTGGGAACACTGTAATTCAAGGGTTGGTGTATGGCAAACGCTGCTTTCTTTATTATTGTTACGCCTGCCACTAAATGGAGAACAGATTACTTTGATAAGTGGATTGAAACACTGTTAGGAATGATTTTATGTCCTACAAGGACCTCTGTAGCACCACCCAAGATTTTGTAATTTACTATTTCTTTTCCATAAAATTTCGGTCACAGGTTAGTAAGGGATGAAGATGACATGTATTCAACCCTTTGTCCCCTCTCTTCTTCCCCAGCAATTACCAGCTTAAGGCACCTTGAGACAGGGAGTCTTCTCCATTGAAAGACCGTGATTTCCAGCGTCCCTGAGGATCACATCTCAAAGAGCTAGCGTTTAGGATGATCTGCTGTGACCAGTGCAGGGGCGGCTCCAGCTCCCACATCCACCCTCCATCCCACCCAGAAATACCCCGCTGTGAGATCGCTCTCTACGGTGCCACTCTCTGACTAGCCATTGGGTTCCTTGGTTTCCTTACTCACACCTCGTTGGGTATTAATCTCTTTTCTACCAACCTATCACTCCCTTTTGTTTCCACTTCTTTCCCAATTCGGCTGAGAAATCATAACTCAGGGCGCCTGGGGGGCTCAGTCAGTTAAGCATCTGACTCTTGATTTCAGCTGAGGTCAGGATCTCAGGGTCGTGAGATGGCACTCCTATTGGAGTGGGGAGTCTGCTTGAGATTCTCTCCCTCTGCCCCTCCCCCTGCACACGTGTGTGCTCTCGCTCCCTCTCTGTCAAATAAATAAAATCTTTAAAAAAAGAAATCAGAAATCATTGCTTCAACCTGTCATAGCCATCTCTGCCCTCCATTCCATGCCCTGTGTATTTCTGCAAACTGGATCTGTTAAACCAGACAAGTCTGGTCACCTGTCTTTTCCATTCCAATACCAAGGCTTAGGGGAGGCCAGGCCCCACACTCATTAAAAGCTTCAAAGCTTTGACCTTGTGTGCAAGTGAGGTTATACCATCATCCCAGAGGTGTATCTACACGGTTACAAGAAGGCATTCTTTGTACAGCTCTAAACTTTGTCCTGTTACCAAATGACGCTGTGTGCAATGCATTATGAATTAATATTTTAGATAAATTCTGTAATCATCTGGTATACCTGTGGATATGGTTATATTGGATTGTAATCATTGCATGCTAAAATGTACACATTTGAAACATACCCTGCTCCTTCCACGATTTAGCTATTGTGGACAGAGCTGCTATGAACATGGGGCGCATATGGCCCTTCTCTTGTTTGTCACTGTCTCTTGGCATGCCAGCATGTTTGAATATATTAGGGGCTTAAAAAGAGGAAGTGTCCAGCCCTCTCGCAGCCTCCAGAAAGCCTGACTACGCCCCAGTTCTCAGCGACAACTGGAGGGAATCTTGCTGGGGAGTGCATTGGTGCCACCCATATTTATGGTCTCTAATCATGTTTCCTTGTATCTGCAGTCAGCTTCTCTCTTTTTTTTTAAAGACATTTTTTAAAAAAATTCTGTGATCATGTGGCAACTTAACTTTCATTGCCACTTTAAGCTTCACAGTATTTTTTTTTTTTTTAATTTATCTGAGGGAGAGAGAGAGAGAGACAGCAGAAGAAGGCAGAGGAGCAGAAGGAGAGGAAGAAGCAGACTTCTCACTGAGGAAGGAGCCTGACATGGGGCTCCACCCCAGGACCCTGGGATCATGACCTGAGCCGAAGGCAGACACTTAACCCGCTGAGCCACTGAGGTGCCCCATAACACCCCTTTAAAGTTAAAAATTAAAATTAACAGCCTGTCGTAGATGAAGAAAGAGGCAGAGAGAGGTCAAATAATGTGGACCTACCTCTGAACCTACATTTCTGACTCCAGAACTCAAACTCTCCGCCAGGAAGATTATACTCAATTTCAGGCAGTTCGCAAGGGTTATTGACAAATTTATGCTCACAGAATGATAAAGGGGTGTAGGAACCCTGTCATTTCAGGAAAAATGTACTTCTATTGACCAATAAGTAGTGGTTTAGGGCGATAGGGTCTTCATGTCAAATGCTACGGACAGGAGCACCGGGTGGCTCAGTCAGTGCCGGACTCACCTCAGCTTCTACATGATCTTGGGGTCCTGTGATCGAGGCCCCACATCGTGGGGTCTGCACTCAGCGGCAGTCTGCGTGTCCCTCTGCCTCTGCCACCACTCGTGCTCGCTCTCTCTCTAAGAAATAAATAAAATCTTCAAAAAATGTTAAGGACAAAGCTGGGTTGATCGCTGGGAAGTCAGATTGAAACTATGAAGACACAAATTCTCTCGTTGCAAAAAAGGGGTTGTTCAGGAAGAATGACCCTGTGCACTCCCAGCCTGGGCTCCTCCTCTGTTTCGGGCTCTTGCTGCTGGTACTCAAGGTGCGACGGCTCACAGCAGGTGCAGCTCCGAGGACACGTTTGTGCGTGTGTTTGTGATGCCGATGACGTGCCAGGCCCAGGCAGTGATCAGTATAATGAGGCCTATTTTCAGGATGATAATGAAGAGTACACAAAATAGCAAGAATGAATAAGTTTTTATTACGGCATCGTGAGGATTAAGAATCCTGAGATTAGGGGCGCCCGGCCAGCTCAGGGCCTGGAGCAGCTGACTCCTGATCTCAGAGTCGCGAGTTCGAGCCCTACACGGGGCGCTTTTTAAAAAATGATTTTACTTTTTAAAAAATCATTTAAATCAGATTTCTTTTATTCTAAAATGTAGCCGAAGTTATCCACATGGAAGAAATTAAAGTTAGTCCTGAGAGCTAGACGTGAAGAATTTTGGAGTCCGAAGCCCTCCACGCTCAGGGCAGACCCACGTGGGGCATGTCGGGGAGGCCCCAGAGAGCCTTTCCAGGGCTGTGCACGGTACAGAGCCCACTTTCCACATCCCGGCTTGAAAGGAGAGGCTACTGAAGCTCATCATTTACTATACTTTACTAAATTATACTAAAAATGGAAGGTGACTTCTAAAAACGCTCAGTGTATTATGTTCTCTATCAGTGGTCCCAAACCAGCAGCATCAGCCTCACTGAAAATTTGTTAAGATGTGTAAGTTCTCAGGCCATAACCCAGATCTACTGAGACTCTGGAGGGGGACACAGCAACCGGTTTTAACAAGCCCCTCTAGGTGGTTCTGATCCATGCTAATGTTCGAGAACGACTACATTATAGTATACTCCACATTCTGTTTTCGTTCTATGAATAATAAGTATCAAGCTTTGTAAACATGCAAGGTAAATATCTTCACCCTTTTATAGGTAAGGATCCCCTTAATCTTATTATTTATTCTATTAATATCAAAATCTAGCATAGATTATGTATTTGATAATTGAAAAGATCATGTTGTAAAGGACCTCAAAGAGTGATGTCTTGAGTCTTATCCGAAGGCTGACAACGAATCCTATCTTAAAAGATCCATTAAGTAGTGATCCCAGTTTGTTTATAGTTCTAACATTCTGTGGCTATGTTTCGACATACGCATATCTTCAATACGGTATGTGGCACAAGAAATGCTTTAAAAGCCATTAAAAACTAAATTTCTTTTGAGCATTTAATATGCCAAACTCTCTGAAAGTGCCTCAATATCTAACAGACGTCCTCTTTAACCGGAGTTTCCAGTGCTCCGTCTACTAAACGGAGAACATCTGGACACCATCTCTAATTACTGTTTGAACACTTGAATACGATTTGTAAGTCGGCCCTCCATCTCTTTTTCTAGACAATCCCAGTTCCTCCTCCTCTACTTGGCGTCTTGTCTCTTTCATCAACTCCGCAACCGTCCAGCAGGCTTCTGTGTCCCCGCCAAGTGCTCCGTGTTCTTCTCCAGGTAATGTCACCGGACAACACGCTACACTGTCCAGGATCAGTATTCACATGCTTATTTCACGTCATCTACATACTTAAATATTTACGTATTTTCTAAATGTGAAAGTGTAAAATTTAACATTCTGTAGAAGTGATATTTGAACTCTTGAAATGTGTGCACGGATTTGTTGTGTTGAACTGAAGAACAGCATTTTGAGCTAAAAGTGAAGGGACGGCTTGGCCCAGGTCTCCTTTTTCTCGCCAGAACCTGACGTCTTGAGGCAGCAGCCCTGTCCCACAAGGCGGCCACAGCCACAGAGTAAATGGAAAACTCCGTTCCGTAAGCACACTGGCCATGCTTCCAGGGCTCAGTCGCTGCACATGAGGCCAGTAGCTCTGGGACGAAGCAGCACACATCTAGAACATTCCCCTCATCGCAGGAAGTTCTGTTGGGCAGCAGTGGGTGAAATGGCCCAAAGCCATACAGCCCGTCGGTGGCCGAGCCAGACTTTCCGGTTCCTGGTCCACACATATCCCGCCGTACTCCTCTCTTTTAAAAGAAGGAAAATATGATAGATTACTTATCCTATCTACAACATTTATTAAGTTTTTCTACAAAGCACTGTGCTAGGCAAGGATCTTGACCCCAAGAAGATTTCAAAGAAAACTACTTTGGGTGAGATCGTCACCCGTAGGGAAAATGGCAGGTGTGTTAGTCACCTCTCCTTTCTGGCTCCCCGCTGTCAAATGTATACATGTATATAAATGCATGTGTCTATGGAAATGTCTGCAGTCCCTTTGACCTTTCTTGCTCCCATCCATCTTTTGGGTTCTATACCGTTTTCCCTCAAATGCCATTTTCACTCATGCTCTCCCCCTTGAAACTGTAGTGTATCACACACGACCAACAACTATGATCACATTGACAACGACTCATATTTGCATGACACTTTTACTGGCACATACGTTATCCTTTTTCTTTTCTTTTCTTTCCTTTTTCTTTCTTTCTTTTCTTTCTTTCTTTTCTTTTCTCTTCTTTTCTTTTTTTTCTTTTCTTTTCTTTCCTCTACACCCAACGTGCGGCTTGAACTCACAATCCAAGATCAAGGGTCGCACGCTCTACGAACTGAGCCAGCCGGGCGCCCCATCCCATTTCATTTAATTCCTATCTTTCTTTCCAGATTTCAAGACCTTCAATCAACTGTTGCCCTTTTATTTCATAAGATTGTTTTTTCTCAAACATTTTAAGTAGATTTGTTCTAAAAGTTCTAAAACCAGGAACATGAGCGTCATCTTTGACTTCTCTCACCTCCACTCCCCACCTCCAATTCAATCCATCAAGCAACATTGGCTCTGGGTCCAAAAATACATCTGGAATACACCCACTTCCCTCCATACGTTACTCGGCTAGCCTTCCCATAGCAAAGTATCACTGAGTGAGATAACGGAAATTAATTTCCCCACAGTCCTGGAGGCCAGAAATCCAACCACAAGGTGTCGGCAAGGCTGGCTTCGTCTGAGGTTTCCCTCAGCTTGGAGACGGTGGTCTCCTGGTGTCCTCGCACGGCCGTCCCTCGGGGTCTCCGTGTCTTAATCTCTTATCAGAACACCAGTCACATTGGGTGAAGGCCCACCAACAGCACCTCATCTTACTGTAATGACCTCTCTGAAGGCTTCGTCTCCTCATACAGCCACATTGTGAGGTACTTCCACACATGAGTTTTGGGGAGGACACAATTCGGCCCATTGTGCTCCATTGACACCGAAGCCATCCATGCCCAAATTGCCTTCATGTCTGACTAGATGGCGATGCTTTCCACGTCTTCTCACTCCATCGACCGTACAATATCCACAGTGCTCTATCTTTTAAAAACATGCACCACTCCCTTGCTTAAAGCCTTAGAGTGGTTCCCCGTTGCACTGCCATTAAATTCCAAACTCATTTCGATGGCTTATAAGATGTGTGTGATCTATTTCCCCAACTTCAACTCAGGCCATTCCTTCTTGCCTGCTCTGTGCCATTCGCAGCGACGTCTGTCCGTTCCTAGAACCCGCTAAACTCATCTCCATGTCAGGCCATGTGCATGTGCTGTTCTCCTGAGAACATTCAAATGCTTACGTCTCAGGTCACGTGTTACCTCCTCAGAAGAGTCTTCTCAGACTAACCACTCTTTCTTAAACATTTTTTTTCTTACTTTTTAAGTGAGCTCTATGCCCAACGTGGGGCTCAAACACGCGATGCAAGATGAAGAGTCCCGTGCTCCACCGACTGAGCCAGCCAGGTGCCCCTTGGGCTAGTCACTCGCGATTTATTTCCTAGAAAAATCGTAATTTATAATTACTTTATGCACTTTATCGTATTTTTGTCACTAGGCTGTATGTTTTTTAGAAGCAGTGATTTTGTGTTTTGTTCACAGTGTCCCGAGCATTAGCACTGTGCCTGGCGTCCAGTAGACTTCGTTGAATGGTCTCCCTCTCTCAGCATCTCTGCGCTCTATTCAAGGACGTCTGTAATCCCTCCTCTACACCATAGCAGGGAGCATTCTCTCGCCTGGAAACTGTTCCTCCTCTAAGCCAGTCTACGACTGTCATTCTCTCTTAGTTTTTTTTTTTATTAGAAATATTTATTTTTACGATTTGCTGGTAAATCTAAAGCATCATGAGGCATTTAGGTATGTGGCCATGAAGAGAACTACTTAGATGTATCATTTGTATTTCTGTGCTGTACATACTACCATTCCTCTTCTCTAAACCTTTGTAGTCATTTCCATCCCAATACTCTACTAGTAACCAACATATTATAAAAATACTGACAATGAATAGATCAAATAGCATTTCTCTTTTCTGTCACAATAAAAAAACTCCTGAAGAAAAATATTACATTGATTTTACTATTTTGCTCTGTGTTTAATAGTTTGTTTTTTAGGGGCGCCTGGGTGGCTCAGTCAGTGAAGCGTCTGCCTTCGGCTCAGGTCATGATCTCAGGGTCCTGGGATAGAGTCCCGCATCGGGCTCCCTGCTCAGCGGGGAGCCTGCTTCTCCCTCTTCCTCTGCCCCTCCCCCTGCTTGTGCACACACGCGCTCTCTCTCTCTCTCAAATAAATAAAATTTTTAAAAAAATAGTTTGTTTTTTCTTTCCATGTGCAATCACTTTAAAAAATGTTTTCATTATTGAAGTACATTGACCCGCAACGTTACCTTAGTTTTGGGTGCAGGAGAATCCCATGTGTCACTCAGTGCTCACGCGACGAGGGGGGTCACCGTCTGTCACCCTGCAACGTTATCAAGCTTTAACCGACTATGCTCCGTCCGCTGTGCCGCTCATCCCCGCGACTGGAAGCTTTGATCTCTCGACCCCCTGGCCCCTTCCCCTCTGGTGACCACGGGTTTGTTCTCCACATTTAGGAGCCTGTTCCTGGTGGTGGTGTTTCGTTTGTTAGACTCCACATGTGGCAGCGCATGTTACTTGTCGTTCTCTGACTTACTTCACTGAGCACAACACCCTCTGCTTCCCTCGTGTTGTTGCAGAACCATCATTTATTATTATTTTTTTAAGATTTTAAGTCATCTCTGCACCCAACGTGGGGCTTGAACTCTCAACCCCGAGATCGAGAGTCACAGACTCCATGGACGGAGCTGGCCAGGCACCCCCAGTTCCCTCTCGTTATGGATCGACCTTGGCCCCGACCTCTCCAGGTGCCCTCGGAGCTTTGGTGCCGTGTTTAGCCTTCACGTGTGAAGTACTTTTAAGCAGAATCTCTGTTTTATTCTATCATATGTTACGGGAATACAGGTGAGAGTTGACCAAGAATTTGGTTGAATTAAAGTTAATTTCTATTGTCGTAGCTGGTTTTCACTTTACTATTTCTGTCACATGCCTTTCTAGTCATGAAAAAGGCAAGGAAAATAATTTGCAGATTCCTAGCTTTTGCTAAACCCCAGGGACTTATTTTTTCTCTTAAAGAAAAAAACCGCACACACACACACACCACCAAACCCAGTTTGGCCTGCCTATCGCCATGACCTCTACTGTGTGCCGACTCAGGACACGGAGCGGGTAGGGATGGCCGCGGCCGGGCTGCAGGGCGGACGCTGCTAAATGTGGCTTTTACTGTACGACTGCACGCTTCCCTTCTGTTCTTTGCTCTGCTCTTTTGTTTGTGTCTGTCTCTCTCGCTTAAACTGAAGCAGTGGAGAGCAGAGCACTGGGGTTGCCCACCGTCACCACGGACGTGGCCAAGGAAATACACAGGATCACGCTCGGCCCCACACAAACAGTGAGAGCATCTAAAAACGTAAATACCCCTTCACGTCCATCAGACCAAAAACCACGACAGCTTGTGACTCCTGTCTCCAGGAAAACTTCAAGGTTCTTGAGAGGGACTGGGTATTTCTCTGTAGGTCTCACCGCACCTGACACTGTCACAGGCACTAGAACGGAAACCCTCCAACGTAGACATTTTGTCTAATTTGCTCACTGCTGTACCTGCAAGGGCCTCGGAAGTGCCCAGCACGGGGTCGGCAGTCCACAGACACTTGCTGGAGAAGGAAGGACCTGGCTGGCTCGCTGGCTGACTAGGAAGCCTGCAGGCCTCTCTTGGACCGTCAGAGTCAGGTTTTCAAAGCTGTGATGACCAACGTTGATTGAGCGCGGCGCTGGGACAGGAATGACAGGGCAGGACAAGGGATTTCCCCTCCCCGACCACAACTTCCTACCACAGTTCCCACTTCCCAGTCCTCGGTACCGCAAATACTCAACATGTCATTATTAACCATTGCTAATGTTTTTTGGGGCCATGTTTGATGTTCTCTGCTGAGCATTCCATTGTCACACACTTCAGGATGCCCAGAGAGGTTTCCCTCGCTAGTAACTCAAGACGGGTCAATTCTGTGCTTTGACAACTATGATAATCTGCTAGTCGATCTTTGGACTTTCTTCATCCCCATTCGTCACCGCCAGACTAATCTTTCCAGAACACCACTTTCCTGATGCTACTGCCCTGCTCAGAAGTCTTCATGACCACTAGGCAACCCCATTTCCTGGTGTTGTGCCCGCAGCCCCCAGAGACCAGGTCACTCTGCCTCCTCTGTGTTACTACCCACACCTCCTCCACAGGACTCCTGAGCTCTAGCCGGTCGGGTGTACTGGAGTCCTCAAACCACCTGTGGAGTCCCCCAAACCGTCTGTATTGTCTTTGCTCACGAGACCCCAGGGTCCCAAGCTCTCTGGTCTTCAGCCTAAGGCCCCTTTGAATTGTCCAAATCACAATCCGGTGAGCCTTCGTCCCTTAAGTAACGTCTGGAATTTCTGGAATGCTCTCAAGTCCCAGGACACCGCTCTGTGGTCACCTGTCCCCATGGTCCAATTCCCCCTGCAGAGAAACCCTGCCCCCCTGGGTGGTCACAGGGGCTGCTTCCGAGACGGCTTGGGGGGCCGCTGCTGCCCTGTGTGCCCAGGCTGCCTGTCTAGTCCCACCGGTGTGGCTACATCAGGATCACAGCAGTGTGCGGAACGAACACGGGGCTGAGCGTGAGGGTGCTCTGGGACCTTCCTCACCCGTCTCCCCATGCCCCTCCCCACACCTGCAGTCACGCCAGAGAAGAGATGCTGAGCATCAGTCAAGCGCCAGGCACTGTGCTAGGCTCCCGGGTGTTTTCATGACAGACACTAAACAGTTACAAATAGGCGAGCTGAGCAAATCATTCTACATGTGTGACACGCTGCCAACGGAGCTCGGGGCACACGCGCACGTCCTCCCCATTCTCTGGGGCCCAGAGCAGGGGAGCTAGTGCCCCACCTCTCATGCCAGCTCTGGTCAAATCAGCAATAAAAGAACCTATGAAAAAGCAATTCCGAACTTAAGGAAGACAGTTTTTTACATTATTATGCAGTTCAGCTCCCGATTTTTTCACATTTCCTCAAATATAGAATGAAAAGAGCCCAAATCCACACACACCGAGACCAAGTGCTTGGCCCCGTTCTAAGCCCAGTGAGATGTATTAACGTATGTAATTGTCACAGTAACCTACAAAGGGAAGCCCTGCTCTCCCATTTTACAGATGAGGCAAGTCAGGCGGGAGAGGTTGTAAGCAGCTCAGTCCCACAGCAAGTACAGCAGAGGTAAGAGCCCAGGCCGCCAGGCTGCCCGGCCCAAACTCCTCATTGCTGTGCTGCTGTACCCTCAACACCGATAATGTGCGTGACCACAGAGGGTCACTGAAGTGATCGCCCAGAACCACGGGGTCATCTTCCTCAGAGGTGTTTTGTGCCTCCGCCTCTCATGCAGAGACAGGACACTGGCCACCCCACAGGATCCGTCCCCAGCTTGGGCTCGGGACTTGGACCCCAGGGCCAGGCTCCCGCTCCCTGCCACCTCTCGCGTCCTGCCCCCACGCTCCCCTGTCCAGGTGCTGATGTCCTGCCCCTCCTCCGTGGAAGCCAGACTAAGGCTGGACTCAGGCAGCAGCTGGGCTCCACAGACACACTCTTACATGTGACCTTCTCTGGTAGGCTTAGAGAGACTGGGTCTTCCCAAAGTAAACAGCACAATGCCTCGCTACAAGAACCGCTGATTGACCAATTGACGGATTAGGAGAGGGTCCTCAGGTTGTAGAGTCTGTGTGGTATGCAGCAGGGCTGGTGCGACGTTTTAGTTCTTAATGTTACGTTTCTTATATGGCTGAAAAAATACCTACAGATATTAGGAACATATCTGGAAAATATTCATTCAATAAATATTTGATGTGCCAAGCACTGTATTAGAAATGAGGCAAACTGTCCTGAGCTCTATACCCTAATTGCCAACTGTTTTCCAGATAAATCCACAGGGACAAATCCCTATCCCTACAACACAGAAGCATATTCCAAACTTGCCTCTCCTCAAAGTCTCAACATTTTTTGTACGCTCTTTATCACCTTTGGGATGCCCATCAATCATTTCTTTCTTTCTTCCTCCCTCCCTCTCTCTCTCTTTCAAGATTTTATTTTTAAGGATTCTCTGCCTGCAACGTAGGGCTCAAACCCACAACCCTGAGATCAAGAGTCACATGTTCCACGAACGGAGCCAGCCAGACTCCCCCAGTCATTTTTTCCATTAAAAATCTTAAGTCACATATTCATGCTACAAACGTAACGAGGACACAGGAGAATGTAATGTAAGGCTCTCTACTTGTCTGCCAGCTCAGTTCCATCAGGGCAACTCTCTGTGCATATGTGGCTCCTCTCCTAGCTGGGGGATAGCTGCAGTTTTAATTTATCATGTGATAAAAGACTTTACGATTACTTTCAGATCGTTACTTTTTTATTGAGGATTTTAAGTGGGACAAATGAAGCAAAGGAATTCCTACGCACTTTACAGCCCTAGAGATGTAAATCTTTATGCAATGAAGAATGTAATGAAATGAAACTCAGATTTAAAAAGCAAACAGTTCATATTAATGACCAATAGAGCGATGTTCAGTTTCCCGCCACAATTTCAACCCAGAATTAATTAGCTTCTAAAACAAAACACATGGAAAATTGAGGGCTTACATAAACCTTAATGCAACAAATACGAGCTAGATTTTTAGTTCTTTGTAACTCTCTGTAAAAAGTCCACAACTGTACTGGCGTGGATTGTGCTCGGGATGGACTGTGGCCCTTACGTTATCTTCCAGATACGTTTAAAGAAAGGCATCTCGGTACTTGTCTCCTTCTGCTCCAGGCAGGTTCTCTACATTTTACTTGAATTAACTTGCAAAGTAAATGTTTACCTATAAATTGGCATTAAAATTAAAAACTGGTAAATAAAACATTATCAAAATAGGTAATCTGAAGGAATACCGTTAAGACATCTCCCCCACACCGTAACAGTGGTATAAAACGTGAACATGACGCTTGATCGGGTCCACGATGAAGTAAGAAAACGTCTGTTCGTGACTCTTTGTCGAAGGGTAGCACGCACCAGCAGAGTCCTGCAAGAGGTACAGCTGCATTGTAGATTAGTCTACCACGACATTCAAGGAATAGCCAACATATTTAACTATTATATATTTTCTGTTAAAATGTCATGAAACATACATCAAATCTTTGACAGTAATTGGTAATTAACTGATATTTTAAAATATCTATTGACAGCACAGTCTACTGCACTAGGTACGTACAAACCCACATAATTCTTTACCTTAAGGAATTCATAGCCCAACAGGAAATCTTATCTTTTGACAAGTATTTTTAAAGTGCTACTATTGCAAAAATTTCTATTTTGCAATTTTTTTCTACCTTTGCTTTCTTTTAGAATGTGGTCCTTACCTACTATGAGGGAAGCAACTATGTTTCCCTTGTTTATCAACAAACAGTGCCCTAGCCCAGCACGGCAGCTGTACACAATAGATGCTCAATATTTACTGATTGAATAAAGATACTTAGAAACCGCTTCAAATGTGCGGGTAACCTTCGCATGACCCTAGAATTTGAGCGTCGGATTCTGTGATATAAAGCCACGTACGGCGTTCTTACTCGTGTGCCGCATACATGATGGCCTGACAGACTAGAGAGCCGTGCCCCACTCCATCTGACCCACAGAGTCAGGCCTTAAATACGTGAGGACTATTATTAGACACGCACGACACAGAGGAGGGGAGAGGTTCGGGTGACTCTCCAAATAAAGGCAAACCTGATCAACTTTTACTTTTAACAAAGAACTAAATACCACCCTATTTCCTCCTCAGCACAACCTTGACCTGGCTGCTCACTGCAGTTGTAACAGTCCTCCGAGTAACAAGTGATTAAACTGATCGTCCGAATCCCCCTCCACACTTACATACGCTGTGACTTTAAAGACGGAAGACGTAATTTGTATTTTCTTGGTCTGAGGATTCTTTCGAACACTAAAATGGGGGAAAAGGGGCACATTTTAAATATAGCAAGCACTGGCATATTACATTTAAAACACTGATCGTTTTAGTTTTCAGGTGTTCTTATTCATATATAACAGAAATAGGTCATGTCCACCTAGACTGGTTTGAGAAGGACGGCGTCTGCAGCTTTATCCAAGGACAGGGCAAGGTCACCTAGCTGAATGGCAGAAAACGGAACTTGAGGGTGGGAGGCGTTGTGCTCTGATGACGAAAGGTCTCCCAGTCCAGAGACAGTTATTAGAACAAGAGGAGATAGTAAGAGTCGAACTGGAGCGTACACGGCTCTACGGGGCAGGTACGAGCACGTGAACTATGGGATTAAACCATCTCAGCACACAGGCCAGTTCTGCCCATTGGGCAGCATCAACCCTCCTGAACGTCACTTTTCTCCCAGGTGACGTAGGCGTGCCGGTTCCCTTGAGGATTACCTGAGAACTGAGTGGGATAAGGTCTAAGAAAACTGTTCGTTAAGTTATGGATTATTAAATTCTGTCATGTGACAGTCGTTTTCTCTCAGTCACTCTCCCCACGGAAGATCGCCTGTGGCAATGTGTAGTGGGGGGCGTGCTGGGACACGGGGGACGAGCCACAGAGAGAGACTTAG
Source organism: Ursus arctos (assembly GCF_023065955.2). NCBI lineage: Eukaryota > Metazoa > Chordata > Mammalia > Carnivora > Ursidae > Ursus > Ursus arctos. The sequence goes on along the minus strand of NW_026622897.1, from coordinate 475,320 downwards.
ACACATGATCTTTGTCGTGCTTTACAATCTGCCAAACGCCCTCATATACTGGACTCCGTCTGAAGATACCACAGCTCAGGGAGCTTGGTTGGCACTATTTTACCAAGTCTATAGACAACAGAACCAGAGAAGTTAAACTAGATATTTAAGACATTCCGACTACAGGTGGTATTTCTGGGAACAGAGTCAGGTGACATGGCGTGCGGTTCCTTTCCCTGCGCTCGCTAACACACGGCTCCAAGGCACTCCTCACGTGGGACACATGTAGGTGACATTTAATGGAAGATACACGTCTTCTTCACTTTACAGGCCCAAGTACTGCTTCTCCTTCACTACGAATTTAAACCCAGAAATCATGCAATTAAATTAATTTCCATATACCTCTATGACATGGATTGAGGTCACTTTCTTTTTTTAAGTAGGCTCCACGACCTGCGCAGAGCCCAACATGGGGCTTGAACCCACCACTCTTGAGGTCGAGACCTGAGCTGAGATCAAGAGCTCACCGCTCAAGTGACTGAGCCACCCAGGCACCCCAAGGTCATTTTCTTTTATTTCTCAAATGCTTAACACGTACTGCTTAAAACCTGAAGACGACACTTACAATTCTGTGCTTACGCAAGGGATGACTGTAACTACGACGTAGGAAACACTTACACCGTGCCCACCGGTACGACACCCGAATCAACCCACGGAACACACCTACGGCTACCACTGACTTTCAGTCTGGATCTGGAGGTGGTTATAGGGTATGAACATATAACAATTCACTGTGCTGCAGGTGCACTGGGATTCGTTCACTTCACTGTAAATCAGCCCAGTTAAAAAAATGATCAAAAAACCCCCAAACAAACCCCTATGAAAGTTTGTGCTTATCAAATAAACTTAGAAGAAAATTTAGTGTTTAACAATCACTCAAACATACCAACATGCACCATGCGTAAGCATGTTACTTACAAAAAAGGAACTGCCATTTGAACGTTATTAGAAGTCGGTTCCTAATAGAAATAAACCATATTATTCCATTCTATTACCTCTGATTCTGTATTACTATTACTTTAAAGTAGCTCTAAAATAATTTCTATTTGTTATAGATCAAGTAGAGAGTCCCCTGCCCGATATCTCCCAGGTGACAAGAGGAGGAAAGACAGAGTGACGCTCGCTCGGGCTCCAGGCTGCACTACTAACAGCAGACCTACGTCCGACCTGCGGCGTCACCCCTCACTCCAGATAACCGAGGCTTTCCAGTGCGAGAACATGGTTTCGGTAGAGTTCTGTTTAAAAGTGTGATTATACTAATGGTTTAGAAATAAAATAACGAACAGTTTCTTAAAATCATCTGTGCTAACTTCTGAGGCTCCATCCCACATTGACTCTAAACAAGTTGCACAGACCATTCTAGGTAACTCTGCTCATTTTGAGAAACAAGAATCCCACTGTTTAATTAGCGTCTGAAGCCATAATCTAAGTCTCTCAGTTCAAATCATAAAATTTCACATCTGGGGCAGATATGCAGTTTGGAAAACCTCTTCAAAAACTCTGACAAGAGCATGTGTTTAATATTGGAAGCAGAAAAGACAACGGCACCTTTAGTAACTACGCAATTATTTCTGCATCGACATTTCTGAAACGTAACAAAACAACTGTTCATTTACTCTCTAATGAAATGGTTCTAAAGTACCACCATATTATTTAAAAGAACCATAATCCTTGAAAAGAAGGCATTTTCCAGAACATTTAAAAAGTGTTATTTTATAGGACTTGTAATAATGGACGAGTGAAAAATATCTTAAGAATGTTTTTACCCTTCTGCGTGAGCCAGAGACCACTAACACCTAGCTCTGTGATGTGCGTCCAGCGCTACAGACATGAGGGACGGACTTTTCCGGAGGGGACTGGTGATGACGTTTCTCTGCAAGGGCACAGCTACTATGTGTACAATTAGAAAGACAGCAGATGTTTTTCTAAAAAATGTGAAAACATCCAAAACTCAAGGGAAGGAACAGGAGAAAATGATTAATTTGGTTAACTGGTTAATTTGGCTTGTACAAATGACTTGTTTGGATATGTGGCTCAGGATTCTGAAAAATTACTGACGACACTTGGTGTTCCCACATCCCTTGATAACAGCTGTGTTGATCCACCCTATATCCTTACCTTAACCAAATGACACAGCATCGGACCTGAATCAACACAACGCAAGTTAGAGAGGCCGCAGGCCGTACAAGTGATAAGCAAACCAACGCACAGCTCTGAAGGGACTGGGATCATTTAATCCGTTCGATTGCCTGGTGTTGGCACTTACACCAGCTTAAGCAAGTGTTTATTCTAATCTTAATTTTCTACCAAAGTTGCTTTGGGAAGACAATTCCACATCTCCTCCTCATCCAGCAATGAAATTCATAAGCGTGCTTAAACTCGGGGCATCAGGAGAAATATTTAGTGGTTCTCAAGTAGGAGCGATGCTTTAAGACTTGTGACGTGTCTCCTGTGGGCGGGGGACAGACTGCCCTTCTCTCCACCGCCCTCAGGGACTCCATCCCGTCAAGACTTCCTAACTCCCACCTACCCTGACAAGCCCCTTTCCGAACTTCCGGGGGCATTTCTTACAGTCTCAATAGCGGCAAACATTTGCTTATACCAAATTGAACACCTGATTTCATGAAATTTTTACTTATTAAATATTTTAAACAATTCCTTTATGATACATTCGTTTCTTGTAATCTCCTTAAGGTCAAGGACTATCTGATGCTCCTCTTGTCATCTCTCTGGACCCTGGCACAGCTCTGTGCACAGAATTAACACCTGCTGGTTGCCTGATAAAGTGATTCTGTGGACCCGATTCCTACCCTTTCTGTAAGATGCCCTGAGTTTTGAATCCTCATTTTACAAGTGGCCGTCACCCCCGGAGCCGTACTTTTTCTTAGCACCCAAGGAATGTAGGAGAGAGTCATAGGTGAGAATCCAGGAAAGGGGACGCTGGGGAAAATGTCAGTTCCTCCAGGTCTAGGTTCTGAAGTTACTACTATTTCAAACACCTCCAGCAGAATCCCCTCCTCCGCCGCACAGGCTGGTGAGGAATTCCTCAGGTTCATGTGGCCAATGAAGCAGAGCACGCTGTAGTGGCAGCAGTGTGTGTGTGACCGTGCGTGTGCGCGTGTGTACGCGAGTGCATGTGCACGCACGTGTACGTGTGTGCGTGAGCGCGTGTGTGCGCGTGGGACGAGGTACACCGAGGGGACACTACAGGCAGCGCTAGGAGGAAGCTTCGTGAGCTGTAAACGCTAAGGACAGAATATCTTGGATGAAAGTATGCATATGTTTTCTGAAATTCTGTTTCTAACATAGCTCTTTTCACCATCTTTATGTACTGACACAATAACTTTTTCACAAAAATCAGAGGCAAATTAAAGAAAATGTTTTTAAAACTGTACTAAAACAACAAAGTAAGATAACTAAATCACGTAGCTTGTTGTGCAGCTGTAGGACACACGGAGCAGAACTGACAACTGAGGTCAGTATGGGTAACAATCAAGAGTCCAATGAGACGCAAATTCTGCTGTTTTCCTATTAAAGTACAATTTTGTAACTAAACCCTGGGACCCTTTGCTTTCACTGTTTTATCGCTTTAGCCTATAAAGGTACCAGTATCTGCATCACTGAAAAACCCAACCCAATGAAAGCAAAAATAAATGATTTATAAAGTTTTTATCCTAATCTGATCTTCAAAAAGAAAAAAAAAAACCCCTAGTGGGATACCTAAAACAAACTGGGACTTGGGATTAATTTGGAAAGGTAAAGATCGCACCCAGATGAAAATTCTTGCACCTCCTTCGAACACAGGTGATACTTTACTGCTGGTGCAGCGAATTCACACATGCCGAGGGATCTCTCGCACAGGCCTGGGGGACGGCGCCGTGTGGCGGGCTGGCAGCCAGTTTGCAGGGGAAGCAGGGACAGGTGGGTCCTGGCCTGGGAGAGCAGGGGTGGCTGGGAGGCGGGGCGGGGCCCTGCGTTCACACTCTTGGGGTGCTAACAGGACCACAGCAGACGCAGGTGATCCCGCTGCACACAGACGACGCGCTCTAGGAGCCAGCGATGTCCCTGCTGTGGTCTGGCCACATTACCTCACTAGATCTTTATAGAGAAGCTTCGTGGTTTCCAAATACGGGGAAAGCACATCTTCATACTGACAAAGGGCTCCACCGAGGCAAAGATGTTTGAAAAGACAAAACAGAAACTCTTCTCTGTCAGGTTGGCTGAATACTTCATACTTTTCTGAGTCTTCCATGAGCAAAACCTATGGATGATGATAAAATTCATCTTAATGAAACATGATTTGAGGTTCTAATTTTTGTTTTCAAAAGTTTCAATTTATTTATTTACAAATAATCTTAGGCCTGTTTTAAGAACGAACCCTGAACAACTGGAAGGAGTGATCTACGAGACCGGCTCTCATTTTCCCTCCATTTTCTCAGGAGGTACTGATGTTCAGTGGCAGGAATAAACCTGAATCGAAGCCTTCTCTTCCTTCCCTCTGCACCTTTGCTCTAGTTTCTGTCTTTAGTCCTTGTACTACTGCAATCTTAGCATGGAGTCACCTGAAATCTGGGCAAACAAGGAGCTGTAAAAAGGTGGAGAAACCTCTCCATCCCATAAGGCCTACAACCTTTGCTTCAATCTGGAGGCCACCCCAAGGGTGGTGTCCTAATCCCCCCGAGCGTGTGCATGGCCTCCCTGCCCCGCTCACTCCACTGTGGACTCTTCAGGCCTCTTCTTCCTACACACCACCAGTCCACACCGACTCTTGCTCTCTGGAGACCCTGCCAGCTCCTTCAGAGAACAGTGGGACTGGGTCTGATGTGGGCGATTTTCTCATCTTATGGGGCATTACACACAACGGACTAGTTTGTTGGCCGCGGCAGCTACGAACAAGGGGATGAGTGTACGCTGTAACATACGTTTCTTTTACCCAATTGTCCACATTCTGATCTCAAATGAATGTTCATCACAAGGTCACCAGACAGGAGGCATTTAAAAAACAATCAATTCTGGGGCACCTGGGTGGCTCAGTTGTTAAGCCTCTGCCTTCGGCTCAGGGCGTGATCCCGGCGTTCTGGGATCGAGCCCCACATCAGGCTCCTCTGCTGGGAGCCTGCTTCTTCCTCTCCCATTCCCCCTGCTTCTGTTCCCTCTCTCGCTGGCTGTCTCTCTCTGGCTCAAATAAATAAATAAAATCTTAAAAAAAAAAAAAAAAACAATCAATTCTGTGGTGTTGTCCCTGTGCAGGTGACGCAGTTCGTGAAAGCTAAAGTTCCACACAGGAGAAGACAGGTCCCGGGACCCGGACGCGCCACCTGCCCTGTGGCCCGCGGCCCCCTCCCTCCCTGGGAGGAAATGATGTGAGTTTGCAGCTACCTAAAGATCTGGCTTAACGTTAAGAGCGACTAAAGCTCTCAGGAATGACAAATTAACACATTCCTTGCGTGAGCACTCTTGTTACTGAACTGATTAGGCCGTGCAATTTCAAGATTACAGGAATGTGAGTATTTTGGGAATAAAGGTGAAAACAGTACGCATGTCTGGCTGCTCTCCCTCTCCACCCACAGCAGAGCCCGGCAGCGTCAGGGCCCTTGGAGAGCAGGTATGAGATGGTCAATGCGTCAGGCTGTAGGTTGCGATCAGCCCTACGGGACTCTGTGCCGCTGCACGGCTCGGGCTCACGCTGGAGGGCATTCACTCATTTTTTCAGCCAGAGAGCAACCAAGTTAAACCTTCCCTGTTGTCACAGAGTGGCAAAGAACACAAGAGCAAAACAGAGAGGCAACACGTAGGAAAACAGACACCCAGCACTTCCTGAACACAAGGGCTGCTCCTGGAAATAACCAAGACAGATCTGCAGAGCCGAGAAGGCACACCCGCCCCTGGAAGGTCAGCTGGCGAGCTCTCTGAAGCCAGGGACAAGGGCCTCGAGACCAAGGGGCACGTGTGCGGGCAGAGAGCAGTGACGAGACAAGAGCTGGCATCAGCAGCGCCCAAAAGAAGGAGCGCCAGACGAGACTAGCGATGAGATCTAAAGGTGAACTTCCCGTCCTTGCTAAAGAAGAGTAAGTGATGCCGGATTCTCACTGTGCAGTAGCCGCACCGTCTTCTGTTACACGTAATACACTTCACTACAGAGCAACGATACGGTCTCTCCAATTGTGTGTGCGTTTACTCTCAATGACTTAACTGTATTTTCTTGAACTAAGAGTTCTAGGTGTTCCACTAGTGTAGATGAACACACACTGGCTGGATACCTCCTGGTCCCCAACACACACAACTCCTGTGTGCAGAGCGCGTAGCAGTGACTTCCCTAGGTCATGCCCATCTAGATTTGCAAGAAATTAGACTTTGACTTCCATTCCCTCTTAGGGTAGAATAATGTGAGTAATTAATAGTAGTCATTAGTATTCCTGGAGCCTTACTGAGTGCCAGGCATTGAGCTACATAATTCTTACATCATCCCTACTTTACAGATGAAGAGAGAGGTCAAGTATCACAGTTATTAAATGGCAGAGCCTGGATTTGAACCTGTGTCTATTTGATACCAAAGCCCTAAATTCTGGGGCGCCTGGGTGGCTCAGTCGGTTAACCGGCAGGTCATGATTCCTGCTCAGTGGGGTGCCTGCTTCTCCCCCTCCCTCAGGTCCCCCTCCCCCTGCTTGTGCTCTCTCTCAAATAAACCAATAAAACCTTTTAAAAAAAGAAGCCCTAATTTGTACCCACTTTGTAAATAGTCTTTCTTCATAATTAAAACAATGATAATAAATTTCATTTTATAACATTTCATACTTTTTAAAAAGTGCATTTAAATGCTTTCTCAACTCATCTCAACAATTTCAGAAAAAAGGCAGAATGGGCATTTTTATTATTATTGTTTTATTTATTTAAGTAATCTCTATACCCAACGTGGGGCTCAAACTCATGACTCTGAGATCAAGAGTCACAGGCTCTTCTCATTGAGCCAGCCAGGCACCCCAAATGGGGCATTTTTAATAAGATTTATTTATGGCGGGGGGGGGGGAGAGGCAGAGGGAGAGGGAGAGAGAATCCCAAGCAGACTTTGCACCAAGCATGGAGCCCAACATGGGGCTCAACCTCACGACCTGAGCTGAAACCAAGAGTCAGATGCTTAACTGACTGAACCACCCAGGTGCCCTGCCTACCCCCCCCCAGGCATTTTAATCTCTATATTGTACAGATAAGATCTTGGGGCTCTAGGTATTGAGTGATTTGCCTCAAGTTATTATCTTAAAAATAAAACTCAGGAATTAGGTAAATAATCTAGGTCTTCTGATTGAAGTTCAATACACCTCTTGCTAGAACCACAACAAGTTAATCAAATGGCTTTTTTGATCTCAGCAGTGAGATAAGAGGATTTTTACTACAGGGATGTTTTTATATATTCGTTGGATACGTTCAGAGCCCCATACTGAGGACAAACAGCCATCAGCTGAGCAGGTGAGGCTTTCTCTGCTCCAGCACCACTGATGTTCTGGGTCAGAGAACTCCGCGGTGGGGGCAGGGCTGCACATGGTAGGGTGCTTGGTGGCACCTCTGGCCTCGACGCATTAACGTCAGTTGCGTCTGGTTGAAAACTGAAGTATACAACTAAGTTGATAGGAAAAGTCCCACCCAAGGAAAAAATCTACCAATGTAATGACTATTGCTGATCATTATTCATTGATAAGAGGTATTTTATATATTTTAGGCTGGCAAAAGTTTTTGACATTAAGCATTTCCTGAAATAAAAATTTATTAGTGAAATTTTAAAAATCTGTACTTACTTTTCGTAACTCATCAGAAATAGGAAAGGGATCACAAAAAGAATCTAAACATTTAACGATATGTCCATTGTCTCGTACGATATCTTCATCATACAACCGATTAAAAAATGACATTGAAAGCTGTGTACAAGGAACATTTATAGCTTCAATTTTTTTCACTTCAGTTCCTGAAAAAAAATTATTTTACAGATATAAAAATTAACTTAGTATTCTCAATTGTTTCTAAAATAAATACCACCATGCAGAGATTCTAAGTAGCCAAATATGACATATATCAAAGGACACATTGGTTTAGGGACTTTATTATAAAGTTCTTACTTTGCAGTTTGTTCATTTTTATTAATCATTAAAAGTCTGGAACAAAATTTCACTATTTCAGGCCTAGATGAGGGATATGTAAATTAGAAAATGCTTGAAAATGAGATACATGTTTTATGTAGGTGTTCTGACCTCAGTTTTAATCCATATGTTAGAAGTGCCTATAAAAGCATAGGAACGTTTTGCAAAATGATTTTGGATTTGTATTATGTTCAATGCCTTATAATTCATATTTCAAAAACTTTAATTAATGTAAGTAATGGGTGTTTCTAAAGCCCTGAGGATGTCTTGAAAATTTTTCTCCGCATTTAAAAATTTCTCCCTTGTGATCTCATTTACAGCGTTTATTACGAAAAACAGCTTTTCCAAGTCAAGGTAAGTTTCAAGCCTGGCCCCAATCATGTCACAAGTCTGGAATCAGAGAAACTTGTAACCACGGTGCTCTTTCTGTTTTCCTCTTGTACCTCTACCCCCCGCCCCCCACCCCACCCCCACACTTCACACCTTCCCGCACCCCAAACTGATTTCCTCAATGTGTCCTTTGGGAGTGGATTTTCCATTATGAGAAGTTCTTCTAAATTACAGAAAGGCACAAGGATTAAAATGAGCATTTTTATTATTTCGTCGAAGAATCACTCAATTTCTCTTTTATGCGCCCTCATACACACATGCGCACACACACACACTCTCAGATATAAGGGAGCGGTGTTCTTTCTTGTGAGTTCTCCCTAGAACAGCATACCCAGATGGGGGAGCCCTTGCTCCTCCCTCTCCCTGATACATCTGCTTCATCTCTGACTCCAGATGTAGCCTGAGCTTGAGAAGAGTAACACTGGTGATTATTTGCACTTCCTCCTCCTGGCTGTCCACCCAGTCTGGCTAGGACCTGCTGCTCTTCTTCTGGTCCTGCGCTGGACTTCTGTGGAGGCACGATGGTGTCTGGAGACAGGAACTGGGTCTCGACAGCACAGCGTAGATCCAGACAGTCTTCGAAGATGGGCTGGTTGCCACCGGAGTTGGAGGGACTGATATTGGGCAACATGCCCTGTTAATAAATCTACCCTAGCTCTGATGCGGGGAGTGGCAGCAGGGTTTGGATGGTGAGAAAAGGTAATTAAATTCAAAACACTTCATCGGAGGCACGGAAATAGCATTTGCTATGGACTGAATTATGTCCCTCCAAAATTAATATATTGAAGTCTAACCCCCAAATGTAATGGTATTTTGAGATGGGGGCTTTGGGTCGGGTCAGGACTTCATCAGATGAATTTTGAAGGGATACAATTCAGCCCCTAGCATTCTACCTCTGCCCCTCCACCCAGTTCATGTCCTTCTCACATGCAAAATAAACTTACCCTATCCTAACAGTCCCCAAAGTCTAACCTCATTCTAGCATCAACCCTGAAGTCTAGAGTCCAAAGTCTCACCTACATATTACCTCAATCAGATATGGGTGAGACTGGAGGTTCAATTCATCCTGGGGCAAAATTCCTCTCTCACTATGAACCTGTGAAACCAGACAAGTTACATGCTTCCAAAATACAATGGGGAGACAAGGAATCGACATTTCCATTCCAAAAGGGGGAAGCAGAAAAAAAGGGGTGATGGTCCCAATCAAGCCTGAAACCTGGCAAGGCAAATTTCACGAGATTTTAAGCCTCAAGAATAATCCGTTTTGGTTCAATGTTCTGCCTTCCCCACCCACTGGGGACGGTGGCCCAGCCTCTGAGGTGCTCCCCCTCTGTGCGTTCCTGAAACCGAGGGGCGGCCCTGAGGATCCAAAAGTTGCCTTTCAGTCCTTCTCTGCTCCTGAAGCATGGCTGTGTCTGTAGCCAAATGGCTCTCTGGTCTGGTCCTGTAGGATCTACGAAGTCTGTCCCCTGTAGTTCAAACTGGGCACAATTCCACCTCCATCCGGGCTTCTGTTGAAGTGCCTGGGTGAGGCCGAGTTACGTGCATTCTCTCATATCACACAGCTGTTCAGCCACATTTGTTCTCTTCAGACTAATCTTTCTCATTTGTTTTTGTTTGTTTGTTTTTTACAATATGATAAGGCTGAGAATATTCCAAATCTTCAAGCTCTGGTTCCTCCCTAACAATTCCTGCTTTAATCCATCTCTTTCCTTTCTTACTTTATTACAAACATCCGGGAAGAACCTGGCGGCTCCTGCAACACTGGGTTTAGATCTCTCTCAGCTAAACATACAATTTTATCACTTGCAAATTCTACCTTCCACAAAACACTACACCATCATTCAGCCAAGTCTCTGCCATTTTATGGACTGTTCTTCCTCCCGTTTCTGACAACAAGGTCCTTATTTCTGTATGAGACCTCCCTAGAATCAAGCTTCCCATCCATAGATCTGGGCTAGGATGCACCTCAAAACCCTCCCAGCCGATACCCATAGCGCAGTTTCAAAGCCACCTCCCCCTCTCTAGGTGTGTTACAGACACGCGCTGCTGCTCGGTGCCACAATCTGGACTAGTCTGCTTAAGCTGCTATCACAAAAACCAGAGACTGGCTGCTGTAAACGAGAGCCGCGGATTTCTCACCATTCGGCAGGCTGGGAAGTCCGAGATCGTGGCCCAGTGGACCTGGTTCCTGGTGACGCCCTTCCTGACTCGCACATGGCTGGGAGCTCTGCTCTCTCTCTTGTTCTAAGAGCACTAACCCTGTCCTGAGGGCCCCTCACGATGTCATCAAAACTTAATTATCTCCCAAAGACCTCATCTCCAGATACTATAATGTTGCAGGTTAAAGCTTCAACATAAGAATTTTGGGGGGACATAATTCAGTCCATAGCACATGCTACCAGTTACGTAGAAATACGGTCAAATTATGTCTCCAGCATTTACAAGATACGTAGTGCATTGCTAGGATCACAAAGTTAAGAATGTATTTTCCCCCATGATACTAGCATTAAAATACACAGGTGTTCCCTATTTATTTGCTGTCCACATTGGTGCTTTTCTGACTGTACTTGTTTTAATGCTAAAATGGCAGAGGCAGGATAGTGGAGACGTCAGGGTCTTGAAGTCCGGAGCCTGGATTTGAATCTCAACTCTGCTGAACCCGGCCAGCTGTCAAATGGTGCCAAAGACATAGCTCATGAAGCTGACTCTTCGTCTGTGAAATAGGGACCACACTAACACCTCTTGGAGTTACTTCGGGAATTAAAGGACGTAATGACTAGAATGCTCTTAAGTGAGCACAGACGACGCATCCGTTCTACGTCCACCAGCAAAGAGCACAGCATGTCCGTGTGCAGAGGGCCGTGGCTGCTGGCGGAGGGGACACAGCGGCCCCAACAGCGGCAGGCCAGGCACTAAAGCCGGCAGGGACCGAGCTGCCGTCATCGCACTCTTCAAAACGGTTCACCTGCTAGAAGAATGTCTGCTCGCTCAGGTTTAAAAGGTGTTTATTTGCTTATAAAGGCCCACAGAGGGAAAAAGAGGGAGGACAGTTGATAATTCAGAGAAAGAAAAGCTGGCAGGAAAAAAAAAAGAGCTAGTGGGAGAACACTTGCAAACCACTGGAGACTTCTGCCTGGGAAATGGCGCTAATCTCCTGCCAACTTGTCAGAGGACTTCTAACTGACTCTGTCAGGCGCATGTGGAATTCCAGAGCCTCTCTCTTTGCAATGCCTTTTGTAAACACCAGCACAAAAGTCAGGACTGTTTTACTGTTTTGTGAAGTGTGTACCAATAGAGGGGAAGGTTGACTTTTTTTAACGAACCTTCTTTTTGTAAAACCTTCTTTTTGTAAACGAATTGACTGAAGTTACTGTAAACACGTTTTACACACACTGCGGTATGTATGCGCCTCTGATGATTTCCTCTTGATGACTCTGAACCAGTGGCACATTTGCTCAGATAGTTTAACTCCGTAAGTACTCTTAAGATCACACCGTACCAGCTTTTTCCTTTATAAATTATGCAGTGGTCTTTAGCCAAAAGCAATAAAATGTGACCTATTAATTCTAACATCATGAACTGTTTGTAATCTTGTTCTTGACTAATACTTTAAGCAAAGTAATTTTTGTGTAAGACTACTAGAATTCCATGAACATGCAATGTACGAATTTACCAAAACAACCCCATCTCATTTAAAATCCACTTACATTTCTCTTGAGCACAAATCCACATTACTAACCAGATTTTCCTCCTAAAAGGAAGAACGATTTGTTCTCTTGTTAAAACACCTCAATCTAAAAATTGAAGTACAGTGTTCATGTTTTTGTTTTCAAAACAGCATTCTCTATTAACTCTGGTTTATTCCTTGACCTGAGAGTTACTTAAGAGATTTGAGTGTTATTAAGTGTTTGGGTAATTTTTTTAAAATTAATTAATTTTGGGGAGGGCAGAGGCAGAGGGAAAGAGAGAATCCTCAAACAGACTCCTCGCTGAGCACAGAGCCCAACAACCACAATGACGCGGGGCTCAATCCCTGGACCCTGAGATCATGACCTGAGCCAAAATCTAGAGTTGGACCCTCAACCCACTGAGCTGCCCAGGCACCCTGGGTGATTTTCCTTAAAGATATCTATGTTTCAAGGTACCATGAAATTATGATGTATATAAGGTTCTCTTTGTAAGAATGTAAGACTCTCTCCCGTGGTCTTATGTATTACTTTAGGAATGCTCTGTGGCAGTGGCTCCCTCAGTCAGAAATCCAGGGCCCCATCCCCACTGACTGGGCCCCGGAATCCTCCCATCAGTGGACTCTTCCGTGACGCTCCCTCCTCTTGCTCGTACACTACTGCTCTGTTTTTACCCATGTCAGCCAGTTTCTGCAGTTTCCCTCACCGTTCCCTGCATCTAGTGGCGTCCACGGAAGGGGCACAAGAAGTACTTCCCCAGTGAAGGCAAAGAGAGAACGAGCGCTCTTGTGCGCCAAGCCAGGACAGGACCCTGATGTGATCAAACCAGCCAGTCATTGCTCACAATGTGGATGTGAATAATGAAAATTCCTGAGCAAAATTTTGTCACAATAATAAAACAGTCATCTGAAAAGATGACAGGAAATTTTATTTACCTAATGTAATCCACTGTCCAGAAGAATCAGAAAGTAACTTCAAATTGGGAATAACATTTGGGTCTTTGAAGAAAGCCTAAAATACAAATTTGAGGGGAGCCAGTTAGATATTTTATTATAAACAGCAGTCAGAATTAACTTCTAAAATAACTGTAATAAAATCTCATTTAACTCAAATTGGGGAAGGAGGACAATTTTAAATGGGTAAAATGTCTAATAAATGTTTTATAAAGAGATGAAGTTTTGTTAACTTCAAGTTGTTACCCTCAAATATGAACAAAACTGTATATCCAAGTACGGATATCTTCGGGACTTAATAAATAGAAATTCAAGATTTCCGGTGAAAAGTAGGAGGTTTTATATTTGAAAATTTTGATTTTCTTCAATCTTCAATCTTGCTTTCCCAAGTAATTGTTTTAGTAATCGCCACTCCCCCCACCCCACCCCCCCAACTAGAGCTAAAAATCTGAAAGTCATCAGCAACTGAGCTCTACCCAAGAGCCACATAGAAAAGTGACATATTTGACCTTCACCAGACCATTGCTGCTTCTGCCTGGTCACACTGAGCCTCTTTACTTTCCTTGAATGGGATGTCCCCTCCCTTCTCACAGACTTTAAACTTCCTGATTTCTCCACCTTAAAAAAGAGACTTCTTTAGTGTCCTGCTGGAACCAGTTCAGGACAGCCTGACAGCTAAACTCTCAGGAATCTTTGTTCGCTGGTTTTTATTTTATTTTTTATTTTTTTATTTTAATTTTTTTTAAAGATTTTATTTATTTATGTGACACAGAGACAGCCAGTGAGAGAGGGAACACAGCAGGGGGAGTGGGAGAGGAAGAAGCAGGCTCCCAGCAGAGGAGCCCAATGTGGGACTCCATCCTGGAACACCAGGATCACGCCCTGAGCCCAAGGCAGCCGCCTAACGACTGCGCTACCCAGGCGCCCCTGTTCGCTGGTTTTTAAACTACGGGCCTTGTAGGTCAGGTCGCAGATTTTGATCTTGATCTAATGCTGGTTTAGACGAATGAGCATTGTGATCTAAAGGCAGTAGGAAGACACTACAGAGATTCAAGCAAGGAAAGATGGGACTAGTTCTGTGTTTACAGTTCGTTCTGGCAGCAGTGTGCAGAATGGACTGAGCTGCTAGTAAGAGAACAGTGTGGAGGGAAGGTACCACAGAAATCCAGAAAGATGTGATGCTCACATGAGTCAAGAGGACAGCAAGGGGGGAGGTAGAGAAGTGAATGGATCCAGTGACTATTTAGGAGGAGGGGACAAAGAGGGGAAGAGGAACCACAGATGACCCCTAGAATTTTTGCATGAATGTCATTTGCAGGCTGAGAAACGGAAAAGTGAAGAGGACTAGGTATGCAGGGTGAAGATTAATACAATAGGTATCTGTGAATGCCCACATTATGCAAGGCAAAAACTCCTCTTTCCGTGGTGTTTACATTCTATTGGTGGGGGAATAAAGGTAAACACTTCAAAGGTATCCTATGTGCCCAATTACAAAAAAATAACTTTTCCCCAAAACTATTCCTCAGGAAAAAAAGAAAGTTGCCTTATAACTTTATAAAGTCTTCCAAGCTAAAGAGGGTTTGTTCAATTATCTTAAATTGCATAATATACATTTTGAAAAGAAACATAAACTGGAATTAACCTGGTTTAATACTGATTAAACGTGGAATTAATACTGGTTTCGAATGCTTTTTAGATGTCTTCTGCAAAAATCAGTAAAAGGGAATTTTAATTCAGATTTAGTAATTATTCCTGGGGGGAAAGAATATCAACTCATTTTTTTTTTTAGTATCGACTTATAATTGAATTTTATAGGCCATTATAAATGGAAGTAGTCTAAGTGACCTGCAGTGAACTGACCCGGAGTCAATGGAAATGTCTTCATAAGGCCCCTCAAAACAAGCAACATGATAGCTGTTATGTTGTTGGGGCTAATTATACACCTATAGAATAAAAACAAAAACAAAAGCACCAAAAAGCCCTCCCCTGATATATGCAAATGGTATTTTGGGTTTGTTACAGAATTTCCAGGGAGGCATTAGAATGGACTACCTCAACTTTAGGGAAGCTGATGCGCTTTGGAAATACAGGAGATGATTCACAAACAAGTCACACTGATAACAGACACTGATGTCAAAGTGCATGTAAAGATTAGAATAAACTTGTTTCATAAGATGTGAGAGTGGGAAAAGTATTTCTAAATTATTCTTTTATATAACATAGAATTTTCAATGTATTTCTATTTTATGCCGCACACAGGGAATAGAAGTAGATATTTAACTCTATCGTGTATCTGGCAAATTGCTGGGTTCTGATCCAATATCCGTTCCCTTCGTCCTTAAGGAATCCAGTTTTATTTCGGATAGCAACGTGCTCAGCTCAAAGCCTGCCCTCCTTGTTCCTGTGGTGTGAGGCCATGGAGTGTGAGAAGTGTGCTGCAGACCTGGGGAAAGCTCTAGAACTGGCTTCCCTGCACTTTATATGAGAGTCCCCTCCTTACCCTCCATCCCATGGGGAGGATGTCCACACCATACACCGTGCTCAGAGCTCTCTCAAGACTCAAAGCAAGATCTTAGACTCAACAATTCAGGAGATTGCCACTTGGATGCACTTCAAGTTTAGAATGCCTGAAACCGAGCTCATTTTCCTTGTTTATTCTTTTGCATTTTTTGTGGCTTTAATGGCATCATCTACCACTCCGGTCAACCCAATCAGAAACTTGCTCATTCTACACGTCCCTCTCTGCCTTATCCTCAATATCCTATCAGTTCCTGAGTACTGCCTTTCTCCGAAGCATCTCTCCAGGCCATCCCGGTGGCTGCTGTCGTAATTCAGGGTGTCCTCTACCCCCTGCAGGACAAGTTTCCAGCCTGGTCTCACTGCCACCAGACTCAGTCCTAACAATCTACCCTCCACGCTTCTGCTAAGGTGACCTCAGTATTGTAAACGTTACTGGCTTCCGGAAAACCTCTCAGCGACTCCTCATTAGCCAGATAAAGCCCGAAATCCTCTGCATGGCACAAAAGGTCTAAAATACCCTCCCCGCCAAAGGTTGTCCATCTAACAAACTCCTACCTATCTTTCAGGGCCACCCTCAAATAAGATTGTCTTTTGTAAACCCTCCTCTGATCACCTCAATCAAAACGAAAAGAAAACCAAGACTTCTCTCTCTTCTGTGCCACCAACAGTGGGCTGCACATCCGGCCTGTTTCACCTGACTCCTCGCTCTGCAGCGCCAGCTTTGGACTATTTCCCTCTTTCACTGTGTCTTGTTCATCTGCACAGATCTAGAGACTACAAAAATGCTTCCGGAGGGAATGATTCCTTCCTTCCATCTATTTACTCTCTCGCAAATGAACTTTGGGAACATAATTTGTTTTTAAAATTGAAAGGGAGGGGCGCCTGGGTGGCTCAGTTGTTAAGCGTCTGCCTTCAGCTCAGGTCATGGTCCCAGGGTCCTGGGATTGAGCCCCACATCGGGCTCCTTGCTCCGCTGGGAGCCTGCCTCTTCCTCTCCCACTCCCCCTGCTTTTGTTCCCACTCTTGCTGGCTGTCTCCGTCAAATAAATAAAATCTTAAAAAAAAAAAAAGATTAAAAATAAAATAAAATTGAAAGGGAAAAATTTAAATCTGGAATTCTAGTTTTAAGCAATATCCTTTGTTCAGTTACAAATGTTTGTAGGAGAAATGACATGGAGGGGCGCCTGGGTGGCACAGAGGTTAAGCGTCTGCCTTCGGCTCAGGGCGTGATCCCGGCGTTACAGGATCGAGCCCCACATCAGGCTCCTCTGCTGTGAGCCTGCTTCTTCCTCTCCCACTCCCCCTGCTTGTGTTCCCTCTCTCGCTGGCTATCTCTCTCTCTGTTAAAAAAAAAAAAAAAAAAAAAAAAAATCTTAAAAAAAAAAAAAAAAAGAAATGACATGGAAGTTTGTGTCAAAAGGCCCCTGGGTCTTACCATTTGCTGGGCATTCTTGCACAAGTTATTTAACCATTTTGAGCCTCCATGTCCTAAGCTGTAAAATGGGGGTCAAAACACCAAATTTACCAGATTGTTGTAAAGATCAGTGACAAATGTCTAAGAAGGGCTGAAAGCTCAATCTGGCACTCAAGAGTCACTACTGATATAGAAAAACACTTTGTGGGCATCTGGGGGGCTCAGTCGGTTAGGCATCTGCCTTCAGCTCAGGTCATGATCTTGGGGTCCTGGGATTGAGCCCCATGTTGGGCTCCCTGCTCAGCAGAGATCCTGCTTCTCCCTCTGTTGCTGCCCCATATTTGTGCTGCGCTCTCCCGTTCTCTCAAATAAGTGAAATCTTAAAAAAAAAAAAAACCACTGTGTAAAGTAGCACACAAACATTAATAACAATAACACTACTTATTACGAGGCAAGCATTTTGCTGAATATTATTTCCTTTAATCTTTTTTTTTAAGGTTTGATTTTAAGTCGTCTCTACACCCAGCATGGGGCTTGAACTCACAACCCCAATATCAAGAGTGGCACGTTCTACCGATTGAGCCAGCCAGGTGCCCCAATTTCCTTTACTCTTCTTAACAATCCATCCGCTACTCAGTATTATTTTCATATTCAAAAATGCTTATGTGCCGAGCACTGTGATCATTTTGCAGAAGAGTAAACTGAAGGTGAGGAGGCGGTGACGAGTCGTGCCCAGTGTCAAAGAGCTCAGGGGTGGCAGTGGTGGAATTTGACAGACAGCTGGAGGCCAAATCAGGGGAGGACCCAGGTTTTGTCGGCCCTAAGCTCATACAATTTTAGGAACTCTCAGAATACAGAGATGTCTATCTTAGAAAATATTCAAAACCACAGGATTATGGGAACATACTGCTAGATCCTCAGGGTTCCTTGGAAGCACCTTCTGCAAGTGAGGTGCTTGGCCAGCGAGGAGTCCCGAGGACTCCTTAGCTTCAGAGTGGATCCCCTCCTGGGCCACAGTCTGAGCCATGAAGCTCTCTGGCCTCCAAATCAGTTTCGTGGGTAAAAATGTTTCTATAAGTACATTTCTTTGAACTGAATATATGGGAATATTTATAAATAAACATGGGAATCTTGAAATTTAGAAAAAAGTGGCCTGGTATTGTGCTTTATGGATAAATCTCGAATCTTGAAGAATTCTCTGTCTGTTGAACAGCCCAAATTTATTTTATGCCCTCCTCCATGAGATTTTTCCTGACACCAATGTCCCTCCACCAGCTGATGTTTCTGGGCCTAAGGCAGCTTGTACCCTCCATGGTAGCATTTATTTTATTGTGTTGCAGAGAAGTTTTTGCATTTCTAGCTTCCATGCCTTGCAAGCTGGGATAAGGGCTCTTCCTCTTTTCAACATCCTCCAGCAGGGAAATAGTAAGTATTTGACAAATATTTATTGAATAGATGATTTATATGAAAAATTCTGTAGCACTTTAACTCAGTGAATTAAAATCCTGATTAAAAAAATCTCGATCAATTTGAAAGCCAATGCTGGTATGAATGAAAAATCTAACCACGATAATTTAGATGTCATGTGGTCCTAATAGCATTGTATTATTATTACAACACTATCTTCAGGAAAGGGAAAGACACTGGACCAACTTACCCTCTATCAATGGTTGAGAAGTGCCCGTCCCCCCCACGCCCAATTTCTGTCCTTCCTGGTGCCTCAGAAAGAGGTTGTACTTATTTGGAAAGAGGTTACACTTGGGCAAGGTGGTCCTTCCTCCCGTGGCCAGTGCTGCACAAAGTGCAGAGGGGCCCGGCACCTGGGGGACCGCAGGGAGCCGGAGGAGGGCTGGAGGAGGATGGCTCCTGCTGACGGCTGGATCCCGCACCTGCTGGACAAGTGGCTCCTATGCGCGCTCTGCGGCTGTCACCCAGCAGTGGTGGACCGCAGGCCCCCCTCCTCCCCACACGCAACCCTGTGCGGGAGACAAGGCGCTGTCGGTGCCCTGCTGTGTGCACACCCGCAGTTCCCCGCGCACTGCGGTCTCCCGCCCACATGCAGCCCCCCCGCACTCTCCCGTGCACCCCGCAACCCCCCACCGCACCCTCCGCCCCCCTAAGTCTCCCGCACACCCGCAGCCCCCCGCAACCTTCCGCAGCCCCCCCGCCGTGTACCCGTGGTCTCCTGCGCATCCGCAGCCCCGGCGCACGCACAGCCTCCCGCGCACCCCGCAGCCACCCGCTCCGTGCACCCGTGGTCTCCCGCTCACCCGCAGCCCCGGCGCACGCACAGCTTCCCGCGCACCCCGCAGTCCCCCGCCCCGTGCACCCGTGGTCTCCCGCACACCCGCAGCCCCCGCGCACGCACAGCTCCCAGCGCACCCGCAACCTCCCGCAGCCATCCCGTGCACCCGTGGTCTCCCGCGCACCGCGGACAGAGCACCCTTTCCCGTGTGCGTGGGGGGGTTGTCTAACGACGGCCCCGAACTCGTCCTGTGGGGCGGCTCCCCTTCCCCACGCGGTCACCTCTGCCGGCCAGCCTGGGGGGCGGAGAGTACTCCGCGGTCTCCAGCCGGGGTCCGGCCGCCCGGCGCCCCCTACCCTCACACCAACCATGACGAAGTCGTCCTTGCGGTACGCCTGGAACGTCTGGTCGAAGCCGAACGCCTGTGCCGCGACTCTGCCCAACATGGACCTGCGGGGGGAGGGGGCGATCAGCGCGGGCGCGGGGCGGAGTGGGACCAGCGTGGAGCGGGGGGAAGGGGGAGGGGTCAGCGCGGGGCGCGAGGGGAGGGATCAGGGCGGTGTTAGCGTGAGGAGGTGGGAGGGGAGGGGTGAGCGCGGGGAGGGGAGAGCGCGGGGAGGGGAGAGCGCGGGAGGGCGGCGGTGGGAGGGGAGGGGTGAGCGCGGAGGGAGGGGCGGTAGGAGGGGAGGGGTGAGCGCGGGGAGGGGCGGTGGGAGGGGAGGGGAGGGATGAGCGCGGGGAGGGGCGGGGAGAGGGGAGGGGAGGGCTGAGCGCGGGGAGGGGCGGTGGGAGGGTACGGGTGAGCGCGGGGAGGGGCGGTGGGAGGGGAGGGATGAGCGCGGGGAGGGGCGGGGAGAGGGGAGGGGAGGGCTGAGCGCGGGGAGGGGCGGTGGGAGGGTACGGGTGAGCGCGGGGAGGGGCGGTGGGAGGGAGGGAGTGAGCGCGGGGCGGGACGAGCGCGGGGCGGGCCGGGGAGACAGGTCAGTGTGGGGCCAGCCAGCGTACCGCGCTCCCTGCACTCCCCCCTTCCCCCGCTATCTCCAGGGAGGCGGCCCTGCGCGCGGTCCGGACTCCGCCGCCCCGCCGCCGGGCTCAGGAGCTCGTCCCGCCCTGCCCTCGGCCTCTCACCACTGGCGGAGCCGGCTGGTGGTCTCCGGGGTGCTCAGACACTGGAAGGTTTTCTGAGGCAGGAATCTGAAGTAGTAGCCGCCCAAATCCCCCGGCTCCCCGGCCGCCATCGCCCGCCTCACTCAGCGGAAGTGGGCCCCGTTTCCATGGAGACGCGGAGGCCAGGCGTCAGCCCAATGCGGCAGGGGCGGGCCACGCTGATTCTCGGGCCAGGAAGTCCGGCTCGCGGCGAGGGCGGGGCGAGGCTGTGGCTGAGGGCAAGAAGTACAGGCTCTCCGCGCGCGAGGGGGCGGGGCTACGAATCCGCTCCCGCGCAGGAGGCGTCGTTCCTGGCGGGGGCGGGGCCACACGGAGGAGGTGGGGATCATGGTGGGGGCGCGGCGGGGCTAGGAGAGGTGGGGGAGGGGCCACGCTGAGGAGGCCGGGCTCACCGCGAGGGCGGGGCGAGGGTGTTGCTCAGGGCCTGCAGTCCAGGCTCGCGGCGGGGGCGGGGCCAGCAGAAGCGGCCGGGCTCCAGGCGGGGGTGGGCCCTGTGGGCGGGGCCAGGAGGAGGAGGGAGGGCCCCGCGCTCGGTCTCGGGGCACCGGGGCCCTGGGAAAGAGGGTCGTGGGAAGAAAAGTGCAGGTGGATTCTAGCTGAAATCGACTCCTAATCATAATTACTCAGCATAGGTGAATTTCCTGATCTGAAGCCTGCTATCTCAGTTTTCTGGCTAAGCGTCACGACTCACATTTCTGAAGACGTTATTCTGAATTAATTAGGTTTAGTTTGGAAGACACAGTCAGTATGACTAATTGGAAAACTATTCTCTTTTACCATTTGGCTCTTTTTTTCTTTTCCACTTACATCTGAAAGCTGAAAGATTTATTCCATACACACTCCAGTAGAGAGTCCTGGTTGATACAAATTCACGCTTATTTTTATATGTGTATATATATATATAATTTTTAGTTTTTAAAAAAGATTTTAAGAATCTCTATGCCCAACGTAGAGCTTGAACTCAGAACCGTGAGACTTATAATAAGAGTCCCATCGCTTTACCAACTGAGCCAGCCAGGCGCCCCGAAACTAATACTTGCTATTTTCTATCGAAAATTAACTTTTCTATCTACAGTTTTTGTTGTTTTGTTTCATCTAAGAGCAGTGCATCCGGTTTTTCAACTTTACCAGGGTGCGGAAGCAATACTCGCTCAGTAGAAACGATGTGGAATTTTGAGTTCTGCTTGCTCTTGGGCCCCCACGTGCCCACCAGGGCAAAGCACCCGTGAGCTCACAGCCAGGGTGTACTACCCAGCCGCCGCTGTTTCACTCTCAGAGCAGCCAGCATCCAGCAGTGTGTAGGGAGTCAACAGTTCAGTGAAAACTAGGCTCACCTGGGTGCTGTCGGACAGCCAGAGGCTAATGTAAGTGTTCTGAGCCCGCTTGAGGTGGGGCAGCCGAAGCGATGATACTCCGTGCGTTACATGTAGTAAATGCATGTTTGACTCATGGTGTCTTCAATTGAGAATGGATTTATTGGGATGGAATCCTATTATAAGCTGAGGGAGATATGCATTATTTTTCATTATTGATTACTACTCCATTGCATTACTATGCCACAGCCCATCTTTTTGGGTTTACTGTTTGAAGCTATTCTGAAAGCAGCTATGAACATTTGGGGGCATGTTTTATGATAAACTCACTCCTTGTGGAAATATACACAGCATTGGAAGAGCTCAGTCATAGAGTATAAGTAGGTCTTGTTTAACTAGATACTGCCAAAACATTTTCTAAAGTAGATCAATTTACACTCCAACCAGCTTCCATAAAATTTCTAACTGTTCTACATTCTTGCCAACACATAGTATCAGTTTTTTAAAAAAAATTAGGCTTTCTGCTGAGGTTATATTTCTTTTTTTTTTTTTAAGATTTTATTTATTCAACAGAGATAGAGACAGCCAGCGAGAGAGGGAACACAGGCAGGGGGAGTGGGAGAGGAAGAAGCAGGCTCATAGCAGAGGAGCCTGATGTGGGGCTCGATCCCATAATGCCAGGATCACGCCCTGAGCCGAAGGCAGACGCTTAACCGCTGTGCCACCCAGGCGCCCCTGAGGTTATATTTCTCATTGTGATTTTGATTTTGCGTTTCCTTGATAGTTGTTGTCAAGCAATTTTTTAATATGCATATTGGTCATTTGGATATCTTCTTTACTGAAGTGTTTTGTCCATGAAGCATTGTCCATCTTTTAAAATTTTTTTTAGAAAATATCTAGTCTGGATGTAAGTCCATTGCCAAATATATGCATTACAAATGTGTTTTTTTTGTTGTTGTTGTTGAGTAAGCTTTATGCCCAGTGTGGGGTTTAAACTCATGACCCCAAGATCGAGAGTAGCGTGGTCCACCAACTGCGCCAGCCAGGCACTCCTCACATATTTTCTTTTTTCTTTTTTTTTTTTTAAAGATTTTATTTATTTATTCGACAGAGATAGAGACAGCCAGCGAGAGAGGGAACACAAGCAGGAGGAGTGGGAGAGGAAGAAGCAGGCTCATAGCATAGGAGCCTGATGTGGGGCTCGATCCCATAACGCCAGGATCACGCCCTGAGCCGAAGGCAGACGCCCAACCGCTGTGCCACCCAGGCGCCCCACATATTTTCTTTTTTGTCTACAGCTTGCTTGTAGCTTTGAAGTTCACAAATTCTTAATTTTAATGAAGTACAATTAATTTTCTTTTTCCTACCTTTTTTTTTGCCTACACAGAATTATGGAGATAGTTTCACATTTATGTCTATGATCCATCTCAAAATATTTTTTCATCTCAAAATATTTTTTAAATCTCATTTTATTTTTTCCATATGGTTACCCAGTTGACCTAGCTCTACATATATTTTTGTGAGTTTTTGTTTAAATTCCAATGTTGTTAATATACAGTGTAGTATTAGTTTGAGGTGTACAATGTAGTGATTCAACACGTCCATACATCACCCGTGCTCATCATGACAGGTGCACTACCCCATCCCCATCACCTGTTCCCCCACCCTCCGTCCCGTCTGGTGACCATCAGTGTGTTCTCTGTAATGGAGCTAGGTTTACATGCCAATAGGACCATTCCTAACCCACTGAACCGCAATGGCATTTAGGAGCGAAGTCAGGCGACGGTGTCTGGGCTCACTTCTCTGTTCCACTCGTGCACTGGACTGTCTTCGTACCCATTCATCATTTTCTCTGTGGCCTTATGAAAAGATTTAATAGCTGGTGGTATTGGCTTCTGGCTTTGTTATTCTTTTTCTTCAGGACTGCTTAGGCTATTGCCTTCACATTTCCATATACATTTGAAATTATGTTTGTCATTTTCTGTCATTTCTGAGCACTAATTGGTCGAGAGAAGTGGGAATTTTTTTCTTTTAAAGCAGTCGAATCTCTTCAATAAAATTCTTTTTTTAAAGATTTTATTTTATTTATTTATTAGAGAGAGAGAGCGCGCACAAGCAGGGGGAACAGCAGAGGCAGAGTGAGAAGCAGATTCCCCGCTGAGCAGGGAGCCCAACTCGGGGCTGGATCCCAAGACCTGGGATCACGACCTGAGCCGAAGGCAGATGCTTCACCGACTGAGTCACCCAGGTGCCCCTTCTTTGATAACATTCTTGTCTGGAAACATCAACATATAAATCAGGTGAATTAAAAAAAATACACACACACATATATAAAATGAAACCATAAAATTACTATAAAAATATAAATATTTATAAAATATTGAGGTTTTCCTTTAAAGCATGATACCATAGGAGTTACCTGGGGCATTATTTTTAAACATGAGAAAGAAAGAAAGAAAGAAAGAAAGAAAGAAAGAAAGAAAGAAAGAAAGAAAGAGAGAAAGAAAGATTGACAGATTCATATGAAAAATTAGAAACATACCTGCACATGTAAAAAAAATTACCAAAAAAGAAAGTCAAATGATAATTGGAAATATATATTTTGAAATAAATAAAATAGATTAAGGATTGCTATCCTGAATATATAAATGGCTCACAAAGGTCAATTTGAAAATGGAAAATTGGGTAAAGTATTTGATCAACCAATTCATAAAAGAAAAATATTAAATAACCAAGCAAAATGGACTCCCCCCCCCATTTCTAATAATAACAATTAAAAAGTGTAAGGTAAACAGGGATGTCCTTTTTCTTCACTTACCAACTTGTCAGAGTATGACACATCCTGTTGGTGGCCTGCCCAAAAGTCTGCTCAGCCTGCTTCCTCGCCCACAGACGCATCGTGATGTTTTCACACTGAGTAGAGGTCCAATGTGCTCAATGAAGGCCGTTCCAGTCCCTCGTTTAGGGATAAATCTGAGGTCAATTTACGCTGTTGAAATAGAAGGCTAGGTCAGCTAGAAACCTGCTAAGGAGGACTTTCCTCCCTGGACTCCCAACATTGCTGGGCCATCCTGTGTATTTCTCCTGTGCGTTCACTTCCCCACTTTCCGAAACCCTGGACCACAACTTCATCCATAGCCTCTCAATTGTACGTTCCCTTTCCCACCGCAGCTGGTGGCCTTGCCTCCTACCTGAATGAGAAACAGAAGCAGTCAGAGGGAACACCACCATTTTCACAGCATCCAGTGTGTCAGCCTATTTGGATCACTGTTGCCCCTTATCCTATCAAACTTTCAACCCTTCACTTCAACCCCTCTATGTCCTCAAGGAGTTACCTCCTGCATTCGTAGTAATTTTGAAGCTAGGGGCCCCATGTTTTTTATTTGGCTGGGTCCTGCCCATTATAGTTGTCTTGACGGCATGATTCCCCTGATCTTTCTAGAGACGGTAAAATGCTACTGACAGCAGATTGGAGGGGAATGGCTACGGAGGAGGAGGAAACTTTTTTGAGCACTGAAGGTGTTTTACATCATAGATCATGGTGTTGATGACACAACTGTGTTTTTAAAAACTAAATTGTAGGTTCAAAATTAGAGGATTTTATTGTGTCTGAATTATAGTCAGTAAAGCTGACACACACGTGTTTCATACAAAATAGCCACCAATGTCTTCCCTTCACATGTGCAGTGGAGCTCCACACCCCCCTCTCCCCTGCCGGGGGCCCAGACTGGCCCAGGCTCTCCGCCTCATCTCCCTGCTGCGCTGCGGTCGGTCCCTCAGCCTTCTTGCCCTTTCTCATGCGGGGCCAGCTTATTCCTGCCTTAGGCCTTTGCACTAACTTAGCTACTTGTCTGCAAAATTCTTACCATCATCTTTGCATTTGATCTCAACCCAAGACTGGCAGCGAAGCTTTCTCCGACCATTCACCTGCGAGGAGTCTCACACAACCACATCACCTTGTTTTCCTTCTTTGCATAGCACCTCTCAGCCCTGCGTTTTCATTCTGTGCATTATTTCCTTCCTTTCTCCTGCAGCAGCCTGACCCCTCCTCGAGGCTGGGAACCCTCTCTGATGCTCACCACGGTACCCTTGGTGCCTAGGACAGCACCTGACATGTGCTGTGTGTCCTGTCACTGTTGGCTGAGCAAGTGAAACATCTGATTAAACATCACTTATTGATATGGAAAGAGCTTCTTGATACATCATTAGGCAAAAAAGAGGAGCTACGAAAGGTTACGTAACGATGATCCCGTCATTTGTAAAAGTCAAACATAAGGAAAAAGCCTGGAATATATCGCAGGTTGTTGTCCAGCTGCTCATTACACCCAAACCTGCTCCGGAAGAGGTGGCCTTGGCTGGTGGACAGGTATGCTGAGGGCGATGGTGGTCTGCAAGATTGTCCCTGTGAGTGATACCTGGGCTTGGATTCTGAGGGTCAGCCATTTCCCTCATTTGTTGCCTCGAAGTCTCAGTCTCTGTTGTTTGGAAACCCACACCCTACACCTCCTTTACCTCGGACTTGTGACAACAGCATTACCTAGGACTCCCATAAACTTGCCCTAAAGCTCCCCCTCTGTCCCAGCTTCCCAAACCCCACGGGCCTTGAATCCTAAACAAAGGTTACTTAGCAGAGGATAGTTTCAAACTCCCAGGTTTTGCCTTCTTGGCTCTTTACACAGGTTTTAATATCTGTTTCTAGATTATTTATTTGAAGTTCACTCTGGCTTCTTGATGTTTAGTTTCCTGTTCTTCTAATTTGGGCATTGCAACCTTGTGGTCTTGGGAGCTATCTGTTTCTGCAGCTTGGGGAGCAGGGCGGGAATTCATACAACTGGAAAATGAACTCTGTGTTAGGAAGGAGGTGAGTTAACTTTGGGGTTTCTTAAATTAAGATGAAGTTTTGAGTCCTTGGACTCCTTCAAAAAAGATTTCTATGGAAAATATTTCACATTTTGAGATGTGTATGCTTGAGCTGCTTGTGGCTCACGCGCTCTTGTATTACGCCTGGCGATAATTTGCCGCTGGTCCCCGTCTGTTTCATAGGCATATCGTCCATGACTTCATCCGAGCTACCGATGAAAGCTGTGGGATGCGACAGGACCAGATACAGAGTCCGTCTGCTAGAGAGGGGAAAATGTATTGTTGCTTAACTGTATTATACGGAGTTGTATTTATCCCCTTTGTCTATGAGAACATCAGTAAATATTTTGTCCAATGGCTTTCGGAAAATAAGATCCACTGGGTCTACAGCAATGTCTCTGTCAACCTCAGCGATTCTCAGGCTGTCTTCCACGAAACCCTGAATTCTTGGGAAGAGTCTGGGGTCTGCTGGGGCGGAAGGCACGTACGGCTCTGCCTTTCCTACTTTCGATAAAGCGACACCACTCTTACCTGTTTGAGAAATCGAAGTGCAGGATAAGATTCCACTTGTAAAGAGAATTCTTTAAAATGTTTGAAATCCCTTTTCTTCCCCTAAGGTAATGACCATTGCTAAAAATGGAGCTAAAATACTCCTTTTGCAATCAACTCCTTCTGTGTCCTTACAGTCCAGCTATGGGTGTGTCTGGTCTATCGTCTAGACACATTTCTAGGCTTTTATGGACTCTCGACAGTTACAATATGGGCCAGAGAAAATTCACTCTGGATTTTAAGAGGTAGTACAGTAGTTAAGAGTGTAGGTTCTGTGGTGAGATCTCCTGGTTCACGATTCCAGCTTATCATACTCTGTGTGTCTTTGGGCAACTTTAACCTCTCTGTGCTTCACTGTTCCCAGGTGTTAAAGGGGGAGGACTATCCCACCCACATGATAGGGTCTTGAGAGCATTAAATGAGGTTATCACACACTGTGTCTGTCAGAATGCCTGGCAAGTGCTCGATAAATTGTCATTAAATTATCATTGTCAGCGTCAGTTGACATCAGTTATAAAGGTCAAGACAATGTCATTACTGCAACTTGTTCCAAAGCTGCCCAGAGCACATGTCACTGTTTGTTTCTGAAGATGCGCCCAGAGCACCTTCGCTGATGAAGGCTTGACGCAGGGCCCTCAGCAAAAGCTCAGGGAAACTGCAGTCAGAGCTTCCCTGCCTTTCCGTTCATGCACTGCTGGAACCTATCGTCGGGTCACAGACGTTAACTTATTTTGTTTGCTTTAATCTTAAAAAAGGCATATCAAAATATTTCATTAATAGGAAGTTTGAGTTTTACCTTAAAACTAAATGTGTTCTGGAAATTGTGGGACATGAAACTGATCACTCTTTTTGAAAGTGGGAAATCCTCCGAGTAGTACGTCCGAACAGGCACATTTTCAAGTATGTTAAGGTTATTTTCACAAGAGTAGACGCACTACGTGGATTTTAACATGGCCCTAGCATTTCTAATTCCTACCGTCAAGGCAGGCAGACCGGTTGGGCGTAGCAGCACAGCCGTGCCTTCCAAATGTCCCAGACGAGGTGCTTGAATGCCCTACACCTTGCTCTGATTCTTGTTTTGTGGTTATGCTTTTTACAAATTTCTGAAAGCCGCAGCTACACGAACCCTTTAAGACCTGATCTCAGAGAGAACATGCCGGAGAGGTCACTCAGCACGTGTTTCTGGGAAGACATTACCTTTTGTTTCTATCTGACTTACAAATACGACTCAAATCATTAAAAAACTAACTCTGCCAATTAAATCCCTTGTCATTTCTAGCTTGTTTGTCATGGAAATAAACTGGAAGGTGAGGACACAGTTTTAAGTAACAGCTGATTCCATTTTCCCCATTTAACAGGATGCTGCTGGCTCATGATTCATTTGGGTGGAAGTCCCCTTGGCTTCCTGGCCACGCACACCTTCCAAGCCCTTTCTTGTAATGCTCCGATAGCATCTCTGGGTCTCTGATGATATTTTTGCCTTCCTGATCCTTTTGGTAAAAAGCCATCTGAAAACCTTACTCACTTCAGCTAATAAAGCACATTTGGAAAGCAACCTAAATAAATACAATGGCTGTTTTGCACTGGGGTAGATCAGTTAGATTCTCCCTGAAATGCAGTATTGCTTGTTAAGCCTGAGGCTTTAAGAGCTTTTTTTTTTTTTAAGTTTATTTATTTGAGAGAGAGAGAGAGTGAGCAGGAGGGAGAGGGAGAGAGAATATCAGGCAAAGTCCTCGCTGAGCACAGAGTCCAACGTGGGGCTCGATCTCATAACTGTGAGATCATGACCTGAGCTGAAATCAAGAGTCAGACACCCAACTGAGCCACACAGGCACCCCAATAGTTCTTTTTTAAAAAAAAATCTCATTTTATTTTTTATCTTTTTTGTCAAGCCAAGGAGAAAACAATTCTACTTCTCTATGTTGATAAAATAGGTCCTGTGGTAGGTTTTTATTCTAATCCCTAGACCTTAAAAATGTTATCTTGAGCTATTTGAACTTTTGTGTGTGTGTGGTAATTGGTATGTAAGAAAAAATATTTTCTATATATAAATAACACATTAAAAGAAAGATGACTCAGGGCTCCTGGCTGGCTCAGTTGGGAGAGCATGTGACTCTTGATCTCGGGTTTTGGGTTTGAGCCTCATGTTCAGTGTAGATGTTACTTGAAAATACAGTCTTCATACAGGAAAGAACTATGACTCATACTCTGTGTTCAAATTTGAGACATGAACTCCAATCTGTGACACCATGAGTACAGATCTCTGTGACGGATCACTCACATATTTAACCATGAAACATATTTGTGGTTTTTTGGTTTTCTTATATTTCCTTCTCTTTTAATCTTACTATTTTCTTCTGCTCTACACTTCTCATTTTTAAAAATATTCAAAATTTTTTTCTGTGGTTTTATTTTTGACAAGTTTTATTGCGATGTAGTTCACATACCATAACATATACAATTCAGTGATTTTTAATACAGTCACAGAATTGTGCCATGAGGGGTGCTTGGGTGGCTCAGTCGGTTAAGCGTCTTCCTTTGGCTCAGGTCACGGTCCCAGGGTCCTGGGATTGAGTTGCTCATCGGGCTCCTTGTTCAGCAGGGAGCCTGCTTCTCCCTCTCCCTCTGCTTCTCCCCTGCTTGTGCTCTCTCTTTCTGTCTCTCAAATAAATATTTTTAAAAAAGAATTGTGCAATCAACTCCACTATTTAATTTTAGAATATTTTCATAACTCCACAAAATAATGCCACATCCATCAGCAGAAACTCCTTATTTTTCCCTCCACCATCCTCTGGTAACTCATACTAACTAGCACTAAGCTATTTTCTGCTCCTCTGGACATTTCATACAAGTGGAATCATACAACATGTGGCCTTGTGTGACTGGCTTCTTTCACTCAGCAAGATATGTTCAAGATTCATCTACGTTGCAACGTGGATCAAAATACCATTCTTCTTTGCTGCTGAATACTATTCCGTTACGTGGATGCACCACCTTTCGTTTGTCCATCCTTCAGTTGCTGGAGAATGGTATTATGGGAAACACTGGTATGAACAGGTGTGTACAGGCTTGTGTGGACATGTTTGGATTCTCCGGGATATACATCTAGAAGTGCGGTCATTGCTTTTTCTATTTTAACCTTAACTAATTCTGAAATGAAATGTCTTTATGTTCTTATTCACATTTTTAGTTCTCTTATGAATCACCTCTTTATTTACATGGTGGATTTTTTTGGTTGGTTTGTCAAATTATGACTGCCACATATGATTGTCATATTTACGATCTCATTTTTAATAAATAATTTTCATTTAAACTCTACCAAAGTTACACATAAAAATCTACAATTATTATGATGAGATCATCAGCAGTACCAATCTCCACTCCTTCTTATTAGACACACTTTTAATTCTTTCAGCTTTCTTTTGTATTTAATTCCGTATTTCCAAACAAAGTGCCTATGTTGTCATTCTTTTTTTTCCTGACAGTTCAGTTTCATGTGTAGTATGTTAAACTCCTCCTTGACATTTTTCATACCACTCTCCACCCTTCTCCCCACATTTCCCCTCCTCTCAGCCTACTAAAATACTCACCAATATATTATAATTTTTCGGGGATGTACTGTATGGTGACTAACATAATAAAAAATCATTATAAAATATATATTTTTTGTTAATATTTAATAATTGCATTATTATGATTATGTAAATATATATTTTTGCTGTTGTCATGTAGTATACTTTGAATATATTTTTTTCTTGTTCAACTTTTTATTTTGGTTATTAAAAATTATGAATTTGTTTGGATGTTAATGTAATTTATTGCTAGTTTTTACTTGGCCACAGTGCAGGGAACAGCATTCAAGCACGGTAGGTTTTCTGTTATTTTTATCTTCTTGCAGCCGTCCCCTTCGGCGCTGATCTTGACCAGTTGCTTCCTAGGCCTGGTGCAGAGCAGCAATCTTCCTTTATCATCATCCTGGGGACTCTTTTAGCCTTTTCCTGTGTTGGCACTGGGTCCTCTAAGGGTCAGATACCAAGACAGGGTTACATGAGCAAAGATTCTATTAGGGAAATGCCTGTAAGCAAAAATGGAGAGAGAGGCTGAGGGACTCATCAGCCCATGAGGCAAGTCTGGCTGTGAGGGAAAGATGGTGGGATGGAAGGGTCTTCAAGTGGCCCATCAGAAGAGCTGTGTAGGAACGGCATCATTTGCTGGGACCAGTGCATGGGAAGTGTGGGCTGGGCCGGACGACAGAGCAGAGCACGAAGGGCCTGTGGTCAGTCATGCTCCTACAGATGCAGGGCTGCAGGTGCATTCTCATGGCCCCAAGAGCTGCCTTGTTTCTCAGATTTCCCAGCTTTGTTTTCTCAGTTTACTCCTTTGCCCTATTAGATCACATCCTCTAGTTAATCTTAAAATCGCTATGCTCTATATTCCTGAAATATGTGGTTATTCCCCTTTTCTCAGTGTCCTTTCACTGAAATGGCTGTAGGTCATTTAGGTAGGGACTGAGGGGACCTTTACAGCATGTATTTGTTGGGTGTGTCTGCTGGGCCCTTCTTTCTGGGGTCCTAGCTGTCTCTTCATTCATCGGCTCAGCTCAGGGAACTGAACAAGGCATTGTGACTTTTTATTGGGAGCCCCGTCTTCAGCCTCCTGCCCCTCCATTCTTACCCTCCGATTACAGAGGGTCAGTAGTACCTTGCAGGGTGCCTGGCTACTTTGTCCCTAGGAAAATCATCTTCCTGCCAGTCAGGCTCTCTTGGCCGCCTCTTTAACCTTGCTGGTTATGGTAACCATGGTCCCCTGGCTTCTGGCAGGTAAGTGCTGCTTTCTAGGCTCTCTTCCTTTGGGGCTCATTGTGTGCATGGCAATTAATAAGCCCAGCTCTGGGACTGCTTCTCATACCTTCAGGGCCTGGCCTACAAAGGAGACCAGCACTGATGTTCTTAGTGATACTCCTCCTCTCTGTTAAGACCTAGCACTCACCCCGTGTGAGAAGGCCCTACCAGGACCTCCCCACCACAAGGCAGCAGGTACCCCTTAGCATTGCTGCCACTTCCTCTCCTGGCTGTTGGCAGATGACTATTGTCAAATCCCAGCACAATGCCGCTAGGGACGTGCTGGTCCTGAGAGGTCTGCAGGAAGCATGGTGAGACACACCGCATCGCCAAGAGCTTGGGTGGTGGTTCTCTTCTGCAGCCTGGGGCTGATGGTGGGCGGGGGGCACCGAGCTGAGAGTCTGTTGAGCCCCAGCTCTTGTGCACACCCACCCAGATGTCCCCATCCCATGTGTCAGGGCTCCGACCAAATGACAGCAGAGCATCGATTGCCTCTGTAGCTCCCCGTGGCTGTTCCTCAGCTGTATTCTGTCTTCTAGTGCTGGGAGATGAGGCTCTCTCTGTGGCCACCACAAGACTATGTTGGCTCTCACAGCATTTACCTGCCCTCAGGCTCCCAGGATTCTTCTGAAGGGCAATGCACTGGGCAACAACCAGCCACTGTCCTTGCAGGCGGGGGCCCTCCTGTTTTTTAAAGGTCCGAATTACTGCATTGGTCTGTTTTCTCTACTGTGATGTTTCCCCAGGTCGTTATGTGTGAAACACTCAGCAGCTGAGCAACCCCTGGGGGCCAGGGACAGTCTGTGGCCACCACCGTGCTCAGGTCGGAGCTCTCCCCCACACCAGCCAGTGACTGCTGCGGTCTCTGTGCCGCAGGCTGCTTTCTTGGGCCCCTCCCAGCGCCGTCTCTGGTTCATTCCTGAGAGGCAGATGCCATGACGGATTTAGAGGTGTAGGGGATTTGCGGGAAGGAAACACACGTGAAGGGGAGCAGGGCGAGCTAGGAGAGCCTTGCAGCAATGATGCAGGTCTGACCCCTGAGACGGGAGACAGGGAAGGAAGCCCAGGTCTGGGAAAGTCCTGTGCAGGCCGGGGAGCTCCCTGTGGACAGCGGCTGCTGCTGAGAGGAATCCCCACACCGGGCAAGAACGGACTGCCGCCAGCACACTCACCGTAGTCCATCACAGCGACAGCCTCCCGGGAGCCTGGCCCTGTGGGAATGCGGTGCCGGGGCCGGAGGGAGGGCAGCCAGATGCTGTCAGGCAGTGTCCTCCTGGGTGCGGGTTATGTCCTGAAGGCGCATTTGAGCCGGGCACACCCACGGCTGCCATGTCCTCCCTTGCCCCCTTGACAGGAAGACCTGCTTTGTCATGAATCAGGTTTCTCTGTGTGCTTGGGTTTACATTCGGGTTCTCTGTTCCACTGATTTTAATATGTGTCCCTGGGCGACCACCATGTTATCATAGGAAGCCCTGTGGATCAAGGCACACCTCCACACCATTCTTCTCATCTCAGTGTATCCACCCTCTTCTTGTTTCTTTCCTCCTTCATGTACATTTTTGGATCCGCTTGTCAAATTTCCAAACAGCCCTTTAATGTTTCAGTTGGAATTGCATTGAATAATTAAGGTCAATGAGAAAAAGTGACATCTTTATGAAACTGAGTCTTCAAGTCCAATGATGTGGTATATCCTGTTTATTTAAGTCTCTTTAGAGGCCTTTCAACATGATACATATATATATATATTTTCCAGAAAAGGTCTGATTGCTGTTGCAAGGACTTCTAGTACTATGATGAACAATAGTGGTGAGAATGGGCATCCTTGCCACGTTCCTGACCTTAGGGGAAAAGCTCTCAGTTTTTCCCCATTGAGAATGATATTCATCGTGGGCTTTTCATAGATGGCTTTTATGATATTAAGCTATGTTCCCTCTATCCCTATAGTAGTACTCAGCAATCAGACAACAAAAAGAAAGAAAAGGCATCCAAATTGGCAAAGAAGTGATGTGATAAGCACTGGGTGTTATATGCAACTAATGAATTAGTGAATATTACATCAAAAACTAATGATGTACTGTATGTTGGCTAATTGAATTTAAATAAAAATAAATAAGTCCGCGTTTTAAAAGAGTAAAAGCTGCTTGCGTTGATTGTGATACAAAGGCCATTGTTTTATAGCCACTAGAGGGCAGTATATCATATTAGTTTTTAAAAAATCTCAAACCAAACAGTTCAGTACTAATTGACCTAGTTTTACAACTGATTATGGTAGACAGGAAATTGCATTAAAAGCATTCTCTGACTGTTAATTTCCCATTATTTAAGGACCTACTGGGTGGCACAGACTGATGACTAAGATCTGCGCTAAGACAGAGCAGAGCACAGGAAGTCACCCTCCACAGTTCCAGCCTGAGGTCCTGCCTCCCTAGATGCACAACCTGAGCCACAGTCCTGCTGTGCTCCCTGAAGTTGCACACGCTCTCCTCGCTACCCGGTGAGCCCCAACTCACACCGCAAGCCCCGACATCCTGATTTCCCCAGCAGAGCTGAGTCAAGGACTGCTTTCTCCACTGTGCTCCTTTGGGGTCATGGCTAGTCCCATTACAGTGAGCGCCTATGTCTCTTTTCCCCAGGAAGCCGAGCTCAGTTTTCCTTCTCTAGCTGTGGCTGTGCCTGTCACACGGGCAGTGCTTCAAGTACAGGTTTCATGCGTGAGCACATAGCAGGGGCCGCAGAAAAGCAGCCATCCAACCCCCAGAGCAAACCCCGCACAGACCGCCGTGACTGGCTGGTGCTGAGGGACAGTCACACTGGGCCACATAAGAAAAGGAGAGGGGATTTCAGAGGATGACCTTCGGAGGAGGTCTCCAAATATTTCCCATGTGAAAACTTGGGGGATGGTAGGAACTTGGGGGCTGAGACTAGATCATTCTTGTTCTTCCTTTCTTACTAACTCACCAAAGAGGTAAAGGAGTTTTGTTTGCAATCTGGTTGGCAGGTAACCGCCCTGACGCCATCAGCATGAAGGACACAGGGTGCCTAGAACATTCCACGTGTGGTCTACAAAAGCTAACGGACTTAGACTCAAGTTTCAACCCACCCTACGTACTCATACAGCTAATAAACAATTCTCCACCCAGACGGCCTATGTGTTTGTTCGTAAAAGTTTCTGATCCTGTAGATATACCCAAAATCATCTAGAGATTTCTGCTCTGTCATGGGAGCCGGCTATCCACGACAGGGGTTAAGTGAGCTCTCAAGTCAAACAGACTTTGGTTTCACTGCCGGAGATGTCCTTTTCCTATCTCTGTGACCTTGGGCACATGACTCAGCTCTTCGGTGCAGAGCGTGCCCTTAACAACTCGGCTCCTAGCTCACTGGGCTGCCGGGATGAGAGGAGATCCTGTTGTTCACACACAGTTGCACCAGCTCTGACACAAGCTTTCAAACAACTGTTAGCTGTTATTACAGGGGAAGGATCTTTATTGCAAGACAGTCATTTTTCCTGCCATGTAGGCTTTTCGTTTTCTTTCAAGCGATCAGTACATACGAATTTTTCCCCTACCATGAAAGGGGTTACGTTTTCATTTTGATCAGACATATGCCAGAAGTAAACGAGGGCTCGTGACCACAAGAACCCGGTGGAGGGGAAGAGAAGCCCCCCTGTGTGGGAAGCTACAGCCCAGGAGCCTCCAGGAGCCCCAAGGATGCCTTCCAGGGTCTCCAGACCACAGCGCTCACCTCTGCTGTCCTGGAGACGCAGCAGGTGGTTCTGTCGTCATCAAGCCCCTGTCCCTCTTCTGCTACTGCGGCAACGGCAGCACTCTTCCGCAGTATCCCTCACCTTCACTTGGAATTTGGCTTTCAAACGGATGACCTCAATGGTTAATTCTATATAATCCATATTAAAATGGCATATGTAGACATAAGTGCTTAATACATTTTTAAGAAACTACAAAGTATATGTTTTAATGTTTTATATAATTATAGTGGTATTTGTTCTGAGCCAAAAATTGGGACATAAGGTACAACACAAGATTTTAAATATTTTGAGAGTTAAAATTTTAACTTTTCTCTTTTTTTGTGGGGAGAGAGTGGGAGGGGAGGGAGAAAGAAAGAATCATAAGCAGGCTCCATGCCCAGTGTGAAGCCTGACCTGGGGCTCGATCCCATGACCCTGAGATCATGACCTGAGCCAAAATCAAGAGTTGGACGCTCAACGGACTGAGCCCCCCAGGTGCCCTGTCACTGTTTCTTCTGAAGTAATTTTAGACCTATGGAGGACTCGTCATAATAGTGCAGAGTTCCTATATTCTGTTCCAGCTTTCACTACTGTTAACATCTCACAGAACCATAGCAGAGGCATCAAAACTTGGAAACAAACATTGTTTTAAGACTATCAACTACACTACAGACTTTCTTAGGATTTCAGCAGTTTTTTCCACTACTGTCCTTCTCTGTCATATTATATTTTATGTCCTCTCGTCTCTTCTCATCTGTGACAGTTCCTCTCTTATTCCTTTCATGACCTTGATGCTTGAAGGTGCCAGTGGGGCGTTGTGTGGAACGTCCCTTGGTTTGAGTTTGTGTGATGCTTTTCTCCTGACTGAATTGCAGTTATACCCTTTTCACTGCATTGGATCAGAGGTCATGGCATGATTTCGAAATGTGTCCTTACTGGTAAGTATGT
Organism: Ursus arctos; assembly: GCF_023065955.2. Classification (NCBI taxonomy): domain Eukaryota; kingdom Metazoa; phylum Chordata; class Mammalia; order Carnivora; family Ursidae; genus Ursus; species Ursus arctos. The sequence goes on along the minus strand of NW_026622897.1, from coordinate 438,521 downwards.
GGTAAGTACGTGGGTCTTTTGGCATCCGTTTGTGGGTCTTGTTTGCAACCATTGTGTGGCTTTCCAACAGTGATTTTTCTATGTCCTCATTTCTTCCATATGTCCTGGAACCCTTCTGTAAAGAAGTCATTACTTCTTCCCCATCTACTCATGTGATCATTTATTTGTATCAGTATGGGTTTAGACTTGTTTTATTCTTTGGGCCATAATCTAGTATCACCATTATTTATTTTCCTGCTAACTGGGATCACCGTCAGATTGCTCCTGTGGACAGGTGGGACATTTTGAAATGTCCTGCTTTTAATTGTGTATTTCATTTAGTACATCCTTACTCCAGGCCCATGTTGTATTTTCTCTGCACAGGCCCGGAATAATCACTTCCCCCAGAACCTGGGTTCCTTTCATTAGGGAAGAAGGTCTGAGTGCCAGGTCCTGTCGGGGGGCAGAGCGAGGAGGCCCATGTGAGCGTCCAGGTCTGTCTGTATGGATCCACCCCCGTGTGCACATTCCTGCTCACGCCTGTGACTCAGGTCCAGCACCACAGGCTCAGTCCTAGCAGTGCTCCTTTCTGGAAAGGGCAAACCAGCACGAGACACAGACCGCTCACTGCTCGGGCTGCATGAAAGAGTGTTCAGCCTGACAGAGCTGGTCCTCACGGTGCAGTGGTGGCGGACCCACAGGCTCTGTGCCTTGTCCGTTCATATACACTATATGCCACGGAAAGGAAATTTGACTCCATGCAAATTTGAGAAAACTTATCTTCTCAATTGGAAAGAGGTCATTTTTTCCTAAAATTAAAAACTCAGTGTACATGGTATTTTTTCCCCTTGTATTTTAAGATGTCATATATATATAGAATCACATCGTCACTTAGTCTTCACTTCTATAGGTATTCTCTTCCACTTTAATTCACAACAATTTCTACATACCTTTGTCATCGTCAGTGACCCCTCCTGGCTCTGTTAAGACCCCAGCGCCTCTCTCTGGAGGTGTTATAGCCAGTGTTGCACAGGGATTCTGGTTGCCCCGTTTCACGGAAGGATGACATCACAATGTTCAAGCACTAGTAAAATAAAGACTTGTCCTGCTTTACAAGCTCACCGGAGGAGCCTGTTTGCTCCAACTGGACCAGAGTCCTACTGTTTTAAATGACCTTTTGTTTGTAGAAACATTCTTGGGGACACAGATCAGAGGGTACAGCTGGGGATTATTCTTGGGGACACAGATCAGAGGGTACAGCTGGGGATTATTCTTGGGGACACAGATCAGAGGGCACGGTTGGGGATTATTCTTGGGGACACAGATCAGAGGGTACAGTGGGGATTATTCTTGGGGACACAGATCAGAGGGCACAGTTGGGGATTATTCTTGGGGACACAGATCAGAGGGCACAGTTGGGGATTATTCTTTTTTTTTTTTTAAAGATTTTATTTATTTATTTGACAGAGAGAGAGACAGCCAGCGAGAGAGGGAACACAAGCAGGGGGAGTGGGAGAGGAAGAAGCAGGCTCATGGCGAAGGAGCCTGATGTGGGGCTCGATCCCAGAACGCCGGGATCACGCCCTGAGCCGAAGGCAGACGCTTAACTGCTGTGCCACCCAGGCGCCCCAGTTGGGGATTATTCTTGGGACACAGATCAGAGGGTACAGTGGGGATTATTCTTGGGGACACAGATCAGAGGGCACAGTTGGGGATTACTCTTGGGGACACAGATCAGAGGGCACAGCTGGGGATTACTCTTGGGGACACAGATCAGAGGGTACAGTGGGGATTATTCTTGGGGACACAGATCAGAGGGTACAGTTGGGGATTATTCTTGGGGACACAGATCAGAGGGTACAGTTGGGGATTATTCTTGGGGACACAGATCAGAGGGTACAGTTGGGGATTATTCTTGGGGACACAGATCAGAGGGTACAGTTGGGGATTATTCTTGGGGGCACATATCAGAGGGTACAGTCGGGGACACAGGTCAGAGGGTACTCCTGGGGATTATTAGCTGCGACGTGGGTTTTGTACGCGGGCTGCTGCTGAGTACAGCGACAATAGCACCTAAGTATAAATCCTTGCTGTTTTAAAAAAAGAGAGTTGAGTTTTAATCTGAGGTGCTTGGAAGCCTTCACAGAAATCATGGTGTAGCCCTTTGGCCTGCTTACCCCACTGGAATGTCATTTTGTAAATAATATCCCAATTCACAAGACTGTATCTTGACGGCATAAAAATGCCCCAAATACTTACTAGTAGTGGCATGCAGCTTTCTGTTTTTTAAAATCTGAACTTTAACTTATCCTAAATCCTATGCTTCTCCCCCCAAAATAGGAAAGTACAAAATGTTTCCTGTTGCAGTCATTTTTTCATTTCCTTTTCTCTTCTCCCTAATTTTGTCCAGTAGTTCCCATTTTTCCCCATATAGCGTCGCAGAAAGAACACGGGGGCTGCAGACAGACAGACCTGGGTTTGCACTGTGATCCTGCCACTGACCAGCTACGTGACCCAGCGGGGGGCGGGGTGGCACGTCTCTGAGCCTTTGTGCTCATCTGTCCACGGAGATGAAAACGTGGTGCTCTGGCTGCCTGTCTGGATGAAATAACAGCACGTGCACAGTATGTGGCAGGATGCCGTGACTCACCTCCCACACAGGCTTGGCAGACCAGAACTAAGCGGTACCATTAAAAGGCCACAATAATTTGCTCTCTTAAAACTTGTAATTTCTGATTTCAATTCATTACCTTCTAATGAATTCTCCCCCTCCTCCTGCTGCTGCTGCTTCTCCTCCTCCTCCTTCTTCTCCTTCTTCTTTTTGTATTCCAAAAGTGCCAACTGTTTGATTTGGAAGACACAGTGTGATCCCAGGGCCACAGGAAGGCCTCCCTCCACCACACAGAAAGCTAACCTTGGCTCTAATGCTGCCACCAAGGGCTATTTTGGGGGTTGTGGTAACTTCAGGACTCTATATTTATATTATACCAAAATAGACAATTAAAAAAATCCAAATGCCATTTTTCATAAAATGTTCTCACAAGTTACAGTAAGAGGTTTCATCACTAGAAATTTCCATTTCACCTATATTTCAAGTACTCCACCTACAGCTGCAAAGCAGCGCTGGGAACTTGGGAAGAATGCGTATTCGCTCTACTCACAGGGAGCAATGTGTGTGGAGCGGGGTCTGCTCGGAGCTCTGCTGGACTCCGCTGCTCTCCAGTCCCGGGTTGGGACACGGATTCAGTAGTTCCGTTGCCCACTTGCTTTCCTGGGTATGATTCAAGCAAATGTGTGCGTCCAGTACTAGACAGACAGAAACAAAGTCCTCTTAGTCCCTGAGGCTGTTAGTCCTGTCCTCTCTCTCCTCCTAGAAACGCGAAGAGGAAGCAGACATACACCTGCCCAAACCCCGCAGCTACACACCTGGCCAGCATGTCAAAAAGTGACATCTTCGGTGAATCCTGCCTTAGTTCTCCCAGGACCACTGACCTCAATTCTCATGTTACTTTCATCAATACCTTTCTACTCGAAAAGGAAAATTCTCATTTCGGAAATGTCCATTTTATAATTTCATTAAAAATTCAGATTTGAGAGCATAGTTTTAAATTCTAATTTATTTGCATCTGTATTTCAAGTTCTTTGTTTGAAATTTCTTTCTAGATAACTCTGTATACCAAGAAAGCTCTATGGGTTTGCCGAGCTGAAAGGAGGCTCTGGGGCAGTGGTGAAATCTGGTCAGAAGGAACCAGTCATCAAAGGGCGAGAGCCTGTGTGGTTGGGGCACTTACCAGGACGGTGTTTTGGACCCTGCTTCCTCCCTGTCTCCTGGCTCTGTCTCATCTAAACCTGGGAGGCTCTTCTTTTCATTCTCTAGAACAATATCCATTTGGCTAACTCTGAAGCTTTTTTCAAATTCAGAATGTCATTCACCTCCCACGTGTGTCTCCTCCATCAGACTGTATTAGTCAGGAAACACAGCCGCTATAAGACTTGTGGGACTAAGGGATTTGTTACAAGAATGACATTTTGCCAACTATGGGAGGAGCTGAAGGAGGAGGGTCTAGGAGGGGAGAAGGGGAGGTGCAGAATATTGGGGCAGGGGTCAAATCTAGCCTGCATTAGTGAGGAGGAGGGAGCTTGGGTGACACTGTCTCTGTGGGTCTCAGCCTAGTGCCTGGCAGTGGGCCGAGGGCTGCTGCTGTCAGCGGGGCCGTGGTTGGGGAGATGCTGTAGAGCGGAGAAGCCAGGCACCCTGTGTCAGCCTGTCCCCTCCGTGAGCGACCACAGTGACCTGCTAAGAGTAACAGCTTCCTGTCACTTCCACTTTCCCCTTTGGCCACTTCTAACCCGGAAACGTGGAACTCAGCGAATCTGACCACACAAGGGCTATTTCATACTCACGGCGTACTCTGAGAGCGCAGCAAGCCCTTGGCACAGGAACAGCACTAAATACTGAACGAATGAAGTGAGGCATGACACGGATGGAGCAAAGCCAAACCCGCTTCCATCAGAGCTCCCCGAATCTCTCCCACTACAGCTGACCACCACAACAGTGAAACAGTCATGTAGTACGGCGACTTCAGTAATAGACCGGGGACCGAGGGGAGCCCAAAGAGACAATGTCCAACGCAGAACAGTTGCCCGTGCGTGTGTCCAGTCCCACCGGCCAGAGAGGGGCCCAGACTGGTTGCTTTGCTGGCGGTCTTCATGCTGCAGGCTGCGTTTGGGTTCCTCAGCCCCATGACTTGTTTCTCATTGTTGCTTCTAGACTGTTTCTTAACCCTGGCTGCTCATTACAATCTATCCGGGGAGATTTAAAAAAATCTAAATGCTCAAATTGCACCTTGGTGTAACCCAGACTTCAGTACTTTTTAAAGTTCCTCTTGTGGTTTCAATATGCAGCCAAGGTTATGCTCCAGACCCTTGTGGTTCTAAATGGGATCCACAGACCAGCAGCACTGGTACGGTTTGGTCCCACCCAGACCTCTCAGACTAGGAAATGCATTTTACCACCATCTGTAGGTGATGGGAAGATGTGTTCCATTAGTGTTGGAGGGGCCCTGTTCCAGACCGCTGACCCTCTGTTCCCCCTAACAAGCCCCACCTGCTCTGAAATACTCTAGGAGAACACCCAGCTTTCCTGCCCTCTGGCTTATCTGTTCTCCTGCTGCTGCCTGGCTGGCTCCCCTTCACTTCATTCCTCAGAGACCTTCTCTGGCCACCCCATCTGTCTCACGTGGCACCCCAGTACTCTGCCCCTTCCTGTGCTCTGCTTTATAACCCTCTGGTGATACATTCTTATGCTTGAAATCTGTATTCCCGACACAAATGTAAGCTCCATGATAGAAGAAAATAATTACTTTTGTTTTTTTACTGTCTCCCTAATACATGGAACAGCCCCTAGCATGTAGTAGGGGCCTGATAAATCGCACACTTGACTATTTTCTCTTCCTTCATTATTTTGATTTGCCACTGCATCCCCCACTTTAATTCCTAAGGGCACAGACACCAACGGTGACCTCTAGCTGCCAGGAGCTCTTCATCTAGAAGAGGGTTACATACACAGAAGTGATTATGGTTCAGAATAAGAAGGACATAACTGACACAAAGGTGGCAGAGGGTTATTAGGAAACACCAGACAACATTCAACCTGAGCAGAATTTAAAAGAACAAGTAAACGTGATTCAGGCGGATGTCAGTGGAGGGACAGGAAGGCATTCCGAGCTGGGGGACAGTGTGCACTTGGGCAGAGAGGCATGGGACAGAAGCTGGGGGCCTGCCAGGGGTCTGGGCATTAGTGCAAGCACGGTCCCTCCAGAGGCCAAAGGGAAAGGGCTGAAAACTTTTAAGATGGGAGCCCAATGCAGGCATGAACTCACGACCCTGAGATCAAGGTCTAGGCTGAGACCAAGGGATGGACGCTCAACCGAGGGAGCCCCCCACGCACTTCTAAGATGGGATTGATATGACAGATTTTTACTCTGCCAGTCCACCACACTTAAGGAATGCCCTCTGTCAGCTTTCCTGGAGGGAGAGGTAAGTAGTCCAGATGAGAGCCTGAAGCAGAATGGGTGAGGGAAAATAAAAAGATATATGAGATTATCATAATTTTATGAAAAAACTTCTAAAATCATAAAAGGAGTTTCATGATTATACAAGGAGTTTCTTTTGGTTTTCTTAATCAAGCCCCTTGGCAACACCTCCGAAGTACAGAGACCCTTCGACGGCTTAGTCAGATGGCTTTACTATTTATATGTGGTATTACTGATCAATCATGAACTTTTTATACCACTGTACCAAAATTTAATAGAATTTATTAGGAATTTCAGAAAAAACAAAGCTTCACAACTAAAGCTAATACATAATTTGAATAACAAAATATCCTCTTTTATTTTTAAATATAATGAATGTTTTCAGTAGCATGCTCATGAAAAACAATGAAGCATTTCCACTCACTAAAAATGTACTTATCAATAAAATACATAATAACCTTGTAGCATAAATGTAAACTAGTCAATTTATCTCCACTACTCATGTTATGATTTACCTTTATCTTATGGTTATAGTATCTTAAATCATTAACAAATGCAGAAATCTATGCTCTATTTACAGGAGATTGTCAACGATAACGACTCTGGGTAATACTCGCTGTTGTACTCCGTCAGTATTTTCTCTGCGATCTGGATCCGACTCTAGGAGACGGGCTGCCCCTTGGCTGGCTGTTCTGTAACACAACGTCACAATATTATTGCACTCTAGTATTCACAGGCTTTAACACGGGCACCTCTTCACAGATGGCGGACTGTGTAACATGACACTCATCACTCCAATCCCCAAGTGGTACATGACCCTCAGTCCCAACATGAGTTCCACTTCACGTAAGGCGTCACGCACGTTCTAAGAATTCATAACCCTCACTCCTTCTATTGGTGAAAATGTGCTTAGGAGGTGCTTTTGTCACATGGGCTGTGAAAATGGTCACAATGAGTAGTTTTATGTTCTAAGAGAGGCACGAGCCGCTCATGGAACACCCTAGGAGTAGTTTACCGACATATATTGGGTTAAAGAAGTTAAGTTGCTTGGGAGGGCAACTGTTAAAAATTCATTAAATTCATAAAATTTATTTTTACGAAGTAAATAAAATATTCCAAAATGAAAATTGTGCTTCTCAGATTCAGAGTATTTCGGCAGAAAGACCACCTCTCCGGATGCCCTGCTGCGGGCCTACTCGGCTATGGTGCCTGCAGGCTGTGTCTGGGGGCACAAAGCCTGGCAGGCAAGAGCGTGTTTTCCTGGTTCTCATCCCGGCCCTGGAACAGCACCTGACACAGGGGAAGAGCTCAGGCAAGAGCTGTTCAGTGAAAAAGAGAGACCATAACTTGTATGAAAACAAAACATCAGACCACTACAGTTGCCAAAAAGAGGAACCGGTAGATTTTGGACAGGATACAACTCGGGCCGAATAAGCCTTCCTAGAGGGGGGATGGCACTGACGTCCAGGGTCAGAGGAGGAGCAGGAGAGAGGCCAGCAGGAGGGCGGGGGGGGGGGGGGGGGGAGGGGGGCGGCGGTGGAGGGAAGCAGGGAGTTTCAGGGAGCTGGGGCTGGGGCTCAGGAGTGTGGCTCAGGAGTGTGAGTGACGCGCAGGGAGTGAGCGGATGGCTGGAAGGTCATGGCCGAGGTGACAGGTAACCGCTGGCCAGAGAGCGATGCGATCTGTTCATATTCGTGCTGTACAAAGACTGTTCTGGTAGTGATGGTGTGAACCACGTGCTGGGAGACAGCACATCTGGAGGAGAGACACCACCCATTCTTGACTAAGACATGCTCAGCAGGAGTGAAGAATCGTGGGTGGATGTGGGGTGCACTTAGTATTATTAGGGGGCTTTATTGCCTGGGGCTACAGGAGAATGAGAAGCCTGGCTGAGACTCATGCTTCTGTCTGGGAAATCTGGAGGATGATGGTGTCATCAACTGAAATAAGAATTATAAAAGGTAGAAGAGATTTGGGGGAAACAGGGGAAAGGGCCACTCCTGGCTCTGCCACTGAACATTTCTTAGACTTGAGAAGATTACACAAGAGAATGTGTGTGAAACCATTTGGCGAAGTACTTCATCCTCTGAGGGATGTGGCAGGAACCCCATAATGTGCCTCCTTTCTTCTAATTATATCTCAACAATGTTCAGTTGTCACCAAAGAGTTTTAATTGATTAAATATTAACATATTTAGGACTTGGAAGAACTTTGGAAGAACTCCAGAAATAGTGGTATTTTATGAAGCATAAAATCTTGCCCTAGAACACTAAAAGTTTCAAGTTCCAATAAATCACCTCATTTTATTGCAGTCTGACAAAGGTAGATAATCTATATTCAAAGACCATGTACAAAAAAAATCATTGTCTCAACCCACATTTTCAAGTATTTAGTATGTGCCAGTTTCTGTGAAGTGGACAGGTTAAGTGGAAAAACAGCCTCAACACTATAGTTCCAAAGATTAATCATGTAAAAAGACAGAAATTCCTATGGAGTGTAAGTACAAAACCAGCGATACTGCAGTAATACGTTCAGAGGAAGGTGTGCTTGTCATCAGCTGCACTGGTCATGGAGGGCTCCATGGGGGAAGTGACATTACACTGGCACCAGATGGACTGGATTAGGAATGTAGAGCAAATGCACAGCTAGTATGGGTCAGAACTGGGCACCAACACCAGCAAAGCATGAGCAAACCACAGAGGAGGAACAGAGTCCTGCGGATCAGGGGACAACTGGCGAGGCTGCTTTGTCCAGAACGGAAGAGGAGAGGCAGGTGGGACTACGGATTGCTACAAATCACCCATTAGAGTGAGTCCTACTATTTATAAGGGAAAGTTATGCTTTGCATGTAGATTTCACTTAAGTATTTTGAGGAATGTTCCCTTTTCTTGCAACAACGTGGACAAATGAGATGATCGTGGCAGAGGCAGTAATGATGCTGCACACTGAGCTGCACCACAGGCTCTGTGCTAAGAGCTTCGCAGGAGTGACCGTCTCACAGAACCCTCCCAGGTGCCCTCAGAGGATGAAGACGGCTAGGAGGAATCAGGGCACGGTTACAGGAAGGGGTGGGCTGGGTTCCAGTCCTCTGAAATCTCAGAGCAGCGCTGGCTTTAAGCCCAGCTTGCTGATGCCTGAGGTGGGAGATGCTGAGATGACTCTCCTGCTCAAAATTATTCCAAAATCCCACTAAAATCCTGCTACTAGAAACTCACCAGTGTTCTTCCCAGATATTGTTTTTAAGTGACTTAAACGGTTTTATATCTTTTTGAATGATTTTTAAAAATGATAAATCATCTTTTAAAATTCATGCTAAATACCCTAGCATGAATGAATATATCAGTTCACTTTTCTGCCTAAGAGGAGAAACCCAAATCAACACCACCAAACTCTGCGAGAGAAAAAACACAAAGGGCGACAGAATGGCGGGAAATACACAAAACCAGCAACAAAAACATGCATGTGGGGGTGCAGGGTGGTGGATTTATATATACACTTAACCCAGGTTGTGAATTTTCCAGAGAGATGTATGATTTTTGAGAATTAAACATAAATTCTCAAATCTCAAACCAATGGTATGTGAGTTTTCTGTATTGGGGCACCTGGCAGATTTATTACACAATTAATATTCCTCTGCTGAGAATTTCAGTTCCCAAGTTAACTACATAATGCATCTAGATTTTAAAGCTAGACATATAGGACATATATTATCATTTAAAAACAAAATTCTTATACGTTCATGTGGGTATGAAAACACTGGAGTGGAAATGTAAAATAAAATAAAAACCACTAATAAACACCTTAACTGCAACATCTCCAAACCAATAAATATTTCTGAATAGATATTTCTCCATTATATGGGGAGAACTAGGCTATGCCACAAGTGTCCTGGTAAAAACGAGGTAGCTTTGCCGGTCTCTTGTGTCATACACAGAAAGTATAGGAATATGATTACATATTGCCTTTCTAGAACATACATATTAAATAATTTACTTATTTGAAATTGTGATGGACATACAGGAACAAATTTTGAAAGCTTTCCAAAAACCAGGTGATGGGGATTAAGATTGCATTTATCGTAATGAAAACAAAAGACTGAAATGTATCTAAAGCCCATGCACTTTATTCCTGGGGGAGGCACTAAGCACTTAGTTATTCATGCTTTAAACATAACTCCAAAAGCTTGGACATCTGTTTTCTGGACTCAAAATAAATTATAAGCAGTAAATAGAGAACCTGAAGGCGAGATACAGGTAGAATCAAGAAGGTGGTAAAATGAAAACAAACAGGCTCTAAGGACACAAACATTGAAACTTTGCATCCACCATAAATGTTAACCCATATCTAGTGAGAAAACCATCAGAAACCTCCACATCATGGGACAGTCAACAAGACAACTGGCCCGGACTCTTCAAAGGTGTGCATGAAAGACTGGAGAAGGAAGAGACTCTTCTAGATTAAGAGACAAGACAACAATGTACAATGTATATTCCTGGGCTGCATCCTGCATCAGAGAAGACACTTTGTTTTCAAACTGGGGAATTTTGAATATGGAGTATCAGTATTAAATTACTTGGATGTGATGATGGTGCTGTGGTTACGCAGGAGAATGTCTGTTCTTAAGAGAACATGGATGCTCCAGTATTTAGTGGGAAAGTATTGTCATGTCTATAATTGACTTTCAAACAGCTCATTGAAATATACATTTGTGTGTGTATATGTATGAATCTCTATCCTGTCCTTTCCTCTTCTATTTATTCTATCCTTTCATCCATCCATCCACCCTTCCATCTATCAGATAAAGCAAGCATGACAAAATGTCAACAATCAGTGAATCCTACTGAGGAGTAGAAAAGAATAAAAATAGTAGAAAAAAGGCAAACAAGATTAAAATGTTCAAATCCTCATGCAGGATATGCAAATGAAGCAATTCTGACGGGGGAGGGGGATGGGGTACTTTTGACGTCAGTTGTTTAAACTGGCAGTTGATGATTCTGTGATTTTATACCATTTCCCCGGAAAATAAATGGAAGCTTTCTGACCTAGGTCAGTGATGATAAAGTAAGAAGAGTGACATGTGTGGAGATAAGGGAATAAAGAAAGCTCATGGTTACCAACTGTCTTAATGAATGTGAATGATCTAAGATAAAAATGATGCCAGGCCTCTCGGTGGTCCTTCCTGCACACATCTAACTTTTCGGTTATGAGTCAGATGCTTCTGCGATATAGAGCCACGGTGCACCAACGTGCACACAGAGTGCTTTGCTGAGTGTGTGACCTCCTCTCCTTCCTGAACAGGATCTCTGGTTCACGCTCTGTTAGCTGTCTGGGGTCAGCACACTGTTTTCAGGTTGAGCTGAAGTGTGGAGAAGAGTGATCTCTGTCACTGTAGGTATTATCTCACTCAAGTGAGGTGAAGACCATTTATGTTATAAATAACAGAAAACTGTCATAAATTCAGACACACGACAATTTTCACTGAAAAAATTACTTAAGTTGCTACATCAGCGGAGATGAAAAATTGAGCGAAAAGGCAAACTGGCGTGTGCACAGCAGCCACGTACACATCTAGCCGCAGCCAAAGCGACAGTCACAGCAGGAGGAAGGCCGTCTCCCAGAACCCTTTGCCCAGAGGGAAATGAAAAGCTTCAAGAGGGTAGGGGCAGCCTCTTTCTTACTATTTACCACCGTACCCAGGACATCTCAAAGTCTAAATCATGGGTAAGAAATGTATCACTTTACGTAACAGCAAATAATAAGAAATGAAGTATACTTGTGTAATCTTACTTTTTCCCATCCAGATTTCAGAACTGAGCAAGCATCCAGTTATTTCTCTAACAAAATGTTTCCTTGCTGAACACCTATGTTGAGGATAGTGAGGGTACAGGTAGCCTCTTAGTCTGAGATGCCCTTTCCAGAGACCTGTCTCTGGTCACCTCTGGCCCCTAAGATCTCTTCCTTCCCTGATTTCCTAAGGCTGTGCCGCCCACACACGGTCTCAAGACATATTGCAGTGATTGGTATGCACTCTCCACTGGCTCTTTCTCCCTGTTAGACTGAAAATTCCTTAGTGCAACAAATTGCCATCAATATGTGGATCTTTACCAGAATCAGTTGTCAAGGCAAAAAATAAAAAAATTCCAAATAACAATGTCTAGTTTTGAACTTTGAAGACATGAAAGGGATGGGAGCAAGGGTGGGATCATTACCAAGATAAAATTCTTAACAATTTTCCAATTAGGCTACACATCCAAAATCATCTGGAGAGTAGTGCATGATCCCTTTTGCTGTTCCCACAAATGATGAAATACTCTGGATGTAAAAAAATTTTATATTTTGGTCATTTTTAATGAGAGGATATTTGCTGATTCTAACAAAACATCTCATAATTGGAAGTTAACTGGGGAGGAAAACTCACTAAAAGCCAATCTCAAGAAAAATTAATTTCAATACAGGATGCTTACACATGAAATCATGACATTTCCTAAAATGAGAAAAAAAAAAAAGCTTCTTAAAATACTTACCAGAAGTGGTATTATTTGTAAGTTATCTTTGATGGATGGATTCTTGCAAATGGCTTCTTGTACATCTGAAAGAATTATGCCACAATACAAAAATAATTTAGTTATGTATTCGACTGGGAAGAACGACTTAAAGAATCAGATATTAAATTCTGGTATGTCAAAATACTAAAACTGAGTTAAGAGTCTTTTTTCTATCATGCCCAGGAACAGTGTTTACACTTACATTAGGTAGGAAACAGAAGTAGTTTGGTTAAAAACAATGACATAAAACCTAAGTTGATAAAAAGGAATTCCTCATACTTTGACCATTCTATAACAATCTTTCTTCAAATACTGGGTTTTCTGTTCTTTCCATTTGTCTTTCTTCTTCCGCTTTTTTAAACCGAAAGGCAATTCCATTCTTGGAGGTGCCAGGAAAGAGGAGACGTTTATTTAGCTGGTGAGACACAAAAGCCGAGGGACTTGTCCCCTCTTGCCTTTTCAGGGCTTGGGCTTCTGTCCATGCAACAGCAAGGGTCTGGGCAAAAGAAAAGCAGAATCCTTTATGTGAAGCGTTTAAATGTGTGGAAGTATCTAATAGGGAAAAACCCTCTAAAAAAGCTGACTTGCGTTTTTCAGTATCTGCGTAATGTGACGTCTTAAACTTAGAGCTTTATGGTTCCGTATGGCTCCCGTGGCTGCGGCACCCTGCTTTTTATGAGTATGCCCTTCTTACATTTTAGTGTTGAAACGAACACAGGGTATACAGAGTATATATACGTGGTGCAATGAATCCTAATGAGCCAGCAATGTACGCGCTGTGGCTACTTGTGCTCCGGAAACCCCTGCCTCCCCGCCAACCCCAGGGACTGCACTCCCTGTCCCTGCCCCGCGAGGCGGACTGAGTGTCTTCCTAGTTCGCACATGCACATCCAGGACCCAGACGAATGGCTTCGACCTGTTTTTCTCCTGTGATTTGCCTTATTTTGCCCCAAGCTGTGGATTATTTAGGTTCATTTACGATGCTGACGTGTAGCTGGCGGTCTGTGTACGTCCCTGCTGGACTGCGCTCCCGCGCACATCCAGGCGCTTCACAAGCGCTGATGGTCTCGGTGCGCCCTCCATGTCCCGGGGCACCTGCGCGCGCTCTTCTCGGTTTTCGGGGGGGCGGGGGGCTCTGGAGGTGAGGGTGCTGCGCCGAAGGCACGCCCGTGTTGGACGGCGGCGGCCGCAGCTCACACCTGGCCTGCGGGCCTGCAGCTGCCGGCTGGACTGCGCTCCCGCGCGCACCTCCCCCGGAGAAGCTCCCGTGCGCTCTCATCCCCCTTCGGTCTGCGGTCTCTGCTCTTCCTGATTGATAGAGTTCTTTACGTCTTGGGAGTGAGAGTCCTTCCATGTACTCTAAATACTTCCCCACTTTGTGGCTGTCTTTGCATTCTTTTAATGACCTTTTAACGCAGATTCATTTGTTGGAGAGCGTGTGTGCGGGAGGCGGGGCAGGGGGAGAGCCCCCTCTGGCTGACGCGGTCCGTCCCAGGACCCTGACCTCACCATCCGGCGAAACCAAGAGCCGGCGGCTTCAGGGGCGCAGCCACCCAGGCGCCCCAGTGATGTTCTGATATGAAGAGAAGTTGACAGTTTTAATATAATTAATTTTCTCCTCTACAGATTATGTTCTTTGTGCTCTAAGAAATATTTCCTCACCCTGAGGTTAGAAAAAATTTTTATATTATCTCCCAAAAGCTTTATAACTTTTATTTCGTATTTAATCTTTAATTAAACAGTAATTTGGCACTAAGCTTTATAGATGCGATTTGATAGGAGTTCAATTTAGCCTCTACTTGGTATCCAGTTTTTCCACTATGGAGTGACAGACAAGCAGACTCCATGCTGAGCCGGGAGCTGGACTTCGGGCTCAATCCCAGGACCCTGAGGTCACGACCTGAGCCAAAATCAAGAGTTGGACACCTGACCGACTGAGCCACCCAGGAGTTCCTAGAAATGTGCTTCTTAATGGGTTATCTTTTTGTTATTCATTTTTAGCTAAATTGCATTGTGGTCAGAGTCTGCGCATAACTCCAATCCTTTGAAATGTTTCAGGTTTGTTTTATGTACAATATATGGCTCATTTTAATAAATAATGTGTGTACACTTGCAAAGAATGTATTCCTTAATCAAGTTTGTTAATCATGTTTGATTCTTACACATCTATTTATTTTGTCTGTTCTATCAATTACTAGCAATGTAAAAAAGAAATCTCACACCATGGCTAAAACATATTTTATATATTTTGAGGCATATTCCTAAATGCATATAAAATGAAAATGTTTTATATATTTCTCCTGAATTAAAGCTTCAATCATCATGATCTTTTTTATGTCTACTAATGCTTTCTGCTTTATAATCAATTTTGTCTGATAATAGTACATTGAAATCAGTTTTCCTCTGGCTAGAATTTTTTTTTTAAAGATTTTATGTATTTATTTGACAGAGATAGAGACAGCCAGTGAGAGAGGGAACACAAGCAGGGGGAGTGGGAGAGGAAGAAGCAGGCTCATAGCAGAGGAGCCTGATGTGGGTCTCGATCCCATAACGCCGGGATCACGCCCTGAGCCGAAGGCAGACGCTTAACCGCTGTGCCACCCAGGCGCCCCCCTCTGGCTAGAATTTGCTTGGTACGTATTTCCATCTTTTTTATTTTCAGCTATTCTATATCCTTATGTTTTAAATATATTGTTTATAAACAAAATATAGTTGTGTTCTAAAAAATATAGATTTTTAAAAGATCTTTTAGATGTAGTATATAATCCACATATATTCATTGTAAGTACATTGTATATACCATTTTATAGCACAGTATGTCCTCTATGTTTATTTTTCTCTCCATTTTTGTCTTATTTTGAATCAATTTGATTTTTTTCTTTTTTTGGTATGCCCGTTTTCTTCTTTACCAGTTTGGAAGTTGTATACTCTACTCTAGTCCTTTAGTTGTGACCCTTGTAACTACCAGAAGCATACTTCCTTTACCAATATCTAAAATTAATCTGACCTAGAAAGTATAATGCTATGTGAAATAAGTCAGAGGAGGACAAATAGTGTACAATTTCACCCACATGTGTAATTTAAGAGACAAAACAAGCAAAGAAAAAAGAGGCAAACCAAGAACGAGACTGAACTGTGGAAGACAAGCTGATGGTCAGCAGAGGGGAGGTGGGTGAGGTGATGGGGAAACAGGTGATGGGGATGAAGAATGCACTTAGAGCGATGAGCACGGAGTTACGTAGACAATGTGGAATCACTACATTGTACACCTGAAACTAATATAAACTAATATAACACTGTATGTTAGTTATACTTGAATAAAAAAAGCTAAACTGTACCAAATTCCTTAAGAATCCTAGTACACTTTAATACCGTTTTTGTTCTCCCAACTTATACACTACTTTTAATAGGTATTTTAGTGCACATGTTTTTCTCTTTGAAACACACACCACCTTATTACATTTTTTGTTTAATATAATGTTTGTTCAAATTTATCCTCTCAGACTGTCCTTCTGAGATTACTTTTGGTCTGCTGAAATGCATTCTTTAGCATTTCCTTTGGTAAGAATTTGCTATTAACAAAATCTCATAGAGAAAGTGCTACATCCAACACAGACATATACACACAGAGACAGAGAGAGGTGAAAAAACCTCACGTCTTCCTCCCTCATCTGCTCAACCTTGAAACTCAAGATACGCAAGCTTTTTCCACCCCTCTCCGTCTCACTGTGTGTATCTGCAGCGTGTAGCTCTTTAGGAGGCCCAACTTTATGGGGGGAGGTCTTCTGTGAGACTACCCATCTTGAGTACCATCTGGGTTTTCTCTCCTGTTCCTTTTTCTGTGAAGCAGTGAAAAGTAAAGCTCAATTTCACTGTGTGGGTTAAATAAATCTCAAGACAACAGCTAGCTGCAGCGTTCTCCTTAACTTTCTGGATTTTTATCTATATTCAGTTTCTGGTCTTAAGAATGAATCCTTATATTCAGGGTGCCTGGGGGCTCAGTCACTCAAGTGTCTGACTCTTGATTTTGGCTCAAGGCATGATCTCAGGGTTGTGAGATCGACACCCACATCCACACTGAGCGTGCAGCCTGCTTAAGATTCTCTCTTTCCCTCTCCCCCTCCCTCCGCCCCTCCCCACCAAGGATTCCTTATATTCTTACCAGTTTATTGTTCTATTTAAGATTTTTTGAAGTACTTAATCCAGAATTTATGGTTGTTTTGAAGGATGTCAGTAAAGATACCTATCCTGTCCCATTGCTGAAACAGAAGTGTATTCATACATTGCTAAAAGAGAAGCCTGTCAAATTGACATCATCATAAATGACGCAAGTAGGAAACAGCAGGGTATACCCAAATATATATATATAATATATATATATATTTCTTCTTCTTCTTAGCGTGTGCGTGTGAGTGTGGGAGAGAACCCTCCAGCGGACCCCCGCTGGGCACGGAGCCTGACCCCGTGCTTACTATCAGGACCCTGAGGTCACAACCTGAGCTGAAATCAAGACTTCACTGACTGAGCCACCCTGGCTCTTCTGCTCAAATATATTTCTAACTGTTCTATACTTGATTTAAGTAGCTAGTAATCTGGATACATTTTGTATTTTTATTTCTGATTTTTAAATTAAATTAAATTTTAAGTTAAAATTGTCTAAGTACAAAATACAACCATTTTTATGAAAGGTGTTCTTCCATACTCACAGTACAACCTTTCGTTGAGACGACCGAGGGACTGTAGGATCCTCTGTTCTTCAGCTGAGAGTGCACAGATGTCGAATGGCTGGGTCTTATTTAAAGCCAGGTTTGGTTTCTGTAGCTGCTTGCTATTCATGACAGTGAGAATTTCATCCTCAGGCACTGAAGCTTTCACTAGGTTTTCAGCCATCAAAAACTGAGAAGTACTATCTGAAACTACAGAAACTTTACGTTAATCATTCTTTGATCCCCTTTTGTCTTTGAGATCTTCCCACATACCTACTTAACTGACATGCGTTTGTATGTATTCATTTCACAAATAGAAACCCAGTAAATCTTCTGTTACTTTGCATTTTATTCAGCAGGATTATCTGTATCTAGCATTTTCCCATCCCTGATTAAAAAATAGAAATTCAAAATGATGGCAGGGAGGCATGAAAACCCCCAGCATGTTTATCTGAGCTAAAGGAAACCTGCATCACCTTTAGATTATGTGTGTGTTGTGTTTTAGTTATCCATTGGTAGTTCAAAGAGAAGATGAAGTAGATTGTCTTTATAATAACAATTAAGATAAGTTACGAATAAAAGAGTAAAATAAAAGGAATGTGAAGAAAAGTTAGAAAGTGAGCTGAGGAGCTGAACAGGACTACCCAGAACAGCCCCAGGTAGACACAAGAATTTAACATACGATCAAAGAAGCATCAACGTCTTGAGAGAAGGGAAAGATGACTCAATAAATTAGTTTTGCTGCTTATAAGAGAATCAATCTGCAGTTTTCCTGTACATCATCCATTTAAACAAATTCAAAGGAAATGAAAGAATTTAACTTAAGGAATGAAACCATTAGAGCAATCTAGAGGAGAAAGAAAGAAACACTTCTGAATTGCTGTATTGCGAAGGTTCTTTGCTCTTAAAAGTAATGGAGAAATAACTAAGGAAAGACTAAAAGACGTGTTTATTTAAAGGGCAGTCTTCCCCTAATGGGCTTGAAATTTCTGAAAGGCAAGAAGACTCTTGTGTGTCTTGTGCATTACCATATATCCAGCGTCTAGTTGGAGGCAGGAAATTAGCTCTCGATCATTCATTGGATGAAAAAATAAAAAGGAAGGCTTCTAAATATAAACATGTAGGGGAATAAAATGCAAATAATAAAGTAACAAAAACATTTGCAACTAATATGAAGAACAGAACCCTTGATCTTTAAGAATTTGCATAAATCAGTAAGGAAATACCAAAATTCCAATATCTACTGGGGAAAACAATACAAAGGACCAATTCACCAAAAGTAAAGATACATACAAAAGCAATTAGGCATATTATTAATAAAAGATATACAATTCAAAACTAATACAACAAAATTTATTTGCCTGTCATGTAAGCAAATCATAGAAATAATTCTATCTCAAGTTGGCATACACCCCAGAAAAGTTTTAAATGTTATTTCTCAGGAAAATACTTTGGAATCTGGATAAGGAGCTATAACAATGCTTATTTCCTCTGATCCAGTATTCATTTAATACACAGAGCTTCATTCAACAAATATTTATTAGGTGCTAATGACATGTCAAATACTGTAATTGTGATTCCTGGTATCTCCATCTTATGGAAATGATGGAAAAGTCAGGCAAAAGCTTCATGTAGAAAGATGTTCAATACATTATTACTTAGAATAAACAAACCTGGCAATAGTCTAAATGTGCAGGATAAGGGGGCTCGAATCCCACATGGTGGCTTACCTGTCACATGGTGTGTACATACTTGGGAAAACACACATAACAAAAATTGAAATCACTGGGAACAAAGCTCAGAGAAAAAATTTAAACTGAAACATACCTTCTTCAACATCAGAAGTACCCCTTATAGTGTGTTTTGGCTCACTGGAACTTAGCTGGACACTTTGTCCAAAATTCTACAAAAATATAGTATTACATCAGAATAGATTTCCATATTTAAAAATTTATTAAAAACATGTGCACTCTATCTAGTTTCAGTTATCACTGCTCATGTAACCTGTATATTTTCTTTCTCTTGGAGCAGAAACCAAGAATTACTGGGATAAGGCTTTTCTACAGGGTACCTGAATATTTTAAAGAATGTTTTATGTCAATTTTGGAAAATTTTCAGGTTGCAGTGTTATCTTGGGTATTTGGAAGAGGGAAGCAAGGTGCTGCTTAAAGGATCAGCAACACTTTACCTTAAGGGTTATGACCTAACTGGGTTTCCCTTGTAAGGGCAGAGCCTCTGATGCGGACTAGTGCCAAGGACAAGACTTGCACAGAGCTGTGGGCGGGGCACACTCCTCAGGGCCCTGGGGCTGGCTGGACGTGGCCGGCTGTGCTGCCGCACGCGGATGCTTGGCTGGTGGCCTGGCTTCCCCTGTCCCTGGCTGGTGCTCGATGCTCAGCCGGTCCCAACGGTCGCTGGTGCAGGTGTCTGCCCTTGCGCTCATGGCCTCGCCCCGCCTCCCCTGGAGACGGAGATTGTCTACGCAGAGACACAGACCTGGCACAAAGTGGAACTCTGCTTCTCCCACCTTTCAAGGATCTCTCTCAGATTCTCTCTACGTGGAAGTACAATAAAACACATTTCCCAGGGGCGCCTGGGTGGCTCAGTCCTTAGGTGTCTGCCTTCAGCTCAGGTCATGAATCCGGCGTTCTGGGATCCAGCCCCGCATGGGCTGCCTGCTCAGCGGGAAGCCTGCTTCTCCCTCTCCCACTCCCCCTGCTTGTGTTCCCTCTCTCGCTGCCTCTCTGTCAAATAAATGAATAAAATCTTTAAAAAAAAACCACATTTCCCAATAAAAGGTGACAGAGGCCATCGCTATAGTAACTGCACCCCTGCGGTGGCTCTTTAGTTAAAAAACAAAACAAAACAAAAACCCCCAAATCAAAACAAAACAGGAGGGCTGAAAAAATTAAACTTCAAATCTTGATTTTGATTCGGGAACACTGACCTACTCTAAAGCTAACGAGACTGTGGAAGATGTTTAAGCAGGTGTGTGAGTGGAGGGTGGACGTGAGGCTTATGGGCTCAAAACCAGGGAGACAGCGTGCAAAGGGCACACGCAGGACAGAGTAAGACCAGAAAGATGAAGATGAATTTAGAGAGTGCACTCATCAGGAACACTTCAAATTTCCTTCGTTTGTTGTTGTTATAACAGCTACATACTGCTTTAGCATTTAACATACATTAACACTAATCAACACTTGAGCGCTTACAGAGTTGGAGATGCTGGATGTGAATATGCAGGTTGAAAGGAAGGCCTTCTTAGGCAGTCCTGTACTGACGATCAGGAAGGTGGGTTTGTAAGTGCATGCTGGGCTATTAAGCATTAAGAATATCATGGTCATGGGGCAGCTTTGTTTACATTGTACAGAACTGAATGACTTTTGTCTTGCTCTTAAGAATACTTTACGGTTGATTTTCCTCCACAGTAAAAATCTTATCTACATAAAACAATTAATAGTTCCTACAATATACAAATAATAGAATCCTCAACTCATAAGTCAGATATAAATTCTTCCTAAGGCACTCTATTCCACTGCTATCAAAAACCAGAAGTGCTGTTTAGAGTAAAATTCCAAGTGAAATGCTATTTACTCATCCATCTAGATGTTTTAATCATTCATTAATTCATTAAAGATTTTATTTCTTTATCTGACAGAGTGAGAGAGACAGAGCACAAGCAGAGGGAGCAGGAGAGGGAGATTCAGGGCTCAATCTCAGGACCCCAGGATCAGGACACGAGCTGAAGGCAGACGCTCAACCAACTGAGCCACCCACGTGCCCCTGTTGTAATATTTTAAATTCAATCCTTGGGTGAAGTTAGACATCCAGAAAATGTCATATTTAGGTCACATTTACTTAGCTCCCACAGGATTACCTCCATTAATTTTAAAATGACCTTTATTAGGCTTTGACTTTTACTGAAGATCTCTATCTCGGACAGCTATATGAAAGTCCTGATTCGTCCGCTGTGGACTCTGAAGAGGAGTCTATCCATTATGAACTCCAGGCACCCCACAGAAGGACCTCAGGGGAGCTGTCTCTTCCTAAATTGCACCTCAAACAGCATTGTTATCAATGACCCCTGATAACCATATACCTCATCCTATTTTCCTTTTAAGCATGTGAACTAGACTAGTCTTTATGATTAACACACTTCCTCTATCCAGGGCTATTTGCTTTTCTGTTTTTCTTTTTTTACATATACTTAAAAACTTTGTTGCAAATAGCAGGTATAAATAATAAAAGAATAATGGTGATTTGTTAGGGTTGGTTTAAAATCTTCATTAGTAATTGATCATATAGGCAAAGAGAATATAGCAAATAAGTCTAGTATAGTAAGTTCCTAGGGCAGAGATTCCTGGGCTGCTTCATAATGACCTTGGCTATATTTATATTTATGTTGCGGTCCACACTTTACAGCAAAAGCACAGTCCTTTGAGAACATTTTGTTTTCCAAGCAATTTTTCACTACTGAATAGACAGTGTTACAACACCGTACTTACACTCATTTGCTCATTGCACTTCCTTCCTGCAGACCCAGAGTTTTGTCTTTTCAGTTCTAAAAGGCTTCTCTGCTTGTTTTCAACAATTCGCTTTCTTCTTACAACAGTAGAGCCTTAAACAATGCCAACAAAATGTCAAAATGAACACGTGTACGTTATATGCACAAACTTACAAGTTATCCTCAAACATTGCAAAACCCTACGTTTCATTTGTTCAGTCAGAAAACCCTTATCGAGCTTCTGTTATATGCACCATGCACAGCACAGTTACAATAATGAATTAAACAAAATCTCTGCTTCTGAGGAGTCTATGGTTTTGACCGGTGGCCTCCAAAGTGTGCTGCTAGAACGCCAGGAGGAGAGTAAGACAGATCACTGCTGTGCGGGAAGGACATACTACAATTCCACTTTGTGCTAATTATCTACACGCCGTCACCAGGTCATATGTGGTTGACACTGTCACCTTGTCCCCTTGCAAGGTAGATGGTTGCAGACTGCATACAGTAAAGCGCATTCTCTCGGAGGAAGAGTATGGGTTCTCCGTGAGCGATCGGCACTGGCATCAGTCACCAGTGCTCTTTTGCCTCCCGTAATGTAACTAAATGTTACATGTGCCCGCTAAGTGCATGTATAGCTATCTCATAGCATCTGAATGAGTCCTCACACAATGGAAGTGTCTAAAAAACACTTTTGTAGTGCCTCCATTGTATGTGCAATGTTTTATTATTTAAGGTGAGTAGTGGGCATATGGATATTTATTTTTTCTAGGCTTTTGATACAACTAATCAAAAACATTTTCTCAGAGAAAGCAAACCAAGAAACAGACTCTGAACTACAGAGAACACACTGACAGTGATCAGAGGGGAGGTGGGCGGGGGATGCGCTAGACGCGTGATGGAGTTGAAGGAGGGCATTGGTTGTGATGAGCACCAGGTGTTGTATGCAAGTGTTGAATCACTGTATTGTACACCTGAAAGTAATATTACACTGTATGTTAACTAACTGGAATTTGAATAAAAACTCAAAAGAAAAAAAGAGTGAAAACAGCCACAGACAAGATACAGAAACAACCTAAGTGCCCATCAATGGATGAATGAATAAAGAAGACATGGTTTATATAAACAGACTATTATTCAGCCATGAGAAAGAAGGAAGTCCTGCCATTTGTGACAACATGGATGGGACCTTGAGAGTATTATGTTAAGTGAAATAAGTCACATAAAGACCAATATTGTATGGTATCACTTATATGTGGAATCTAAAAAAGCTGAACTAGGGACATCTGACTGGCTCAGTTGGTAGAGCATGCAACTCTTAAACTCAGGGTTGTGAGTTCAAGCCCCATGTTGAGCACGGTGCCTACTTTAAAAAATTTTTAAAAAGCTGAACTAGTAGAAACTGTTGAACAGTGGTTGTAGGGTAGGGAGCGTGGGACTCGAGATGTTGGTCAAAGTACAAACTTGCAGTTAGCAGATGAGTAAGTTCCGGAGTTCTGATGCACAGCATCATGATTATAGTCAACAACACGGTGTCATATGCTTCCAAGTTGCTGAGAGACTAGATCTGAAATGTTCTTACCACAACAGAGAAATGACATTACGTGATTAATGGAGGTGTTAGCGAGCTACGGTAGTAATCATATCGCAATACATAAATCTATCGAGTCAATACATAGTACACCTTAAACCTACACGATGTAATCTCAATTATCTCACAATAAAAACAAGCATGTTTCTGCAAAAAACCCCCATCTTCTTGCAAAACCATAGATCAAAGATAAAACTAATAACACAAGCACAGTGAATAAGAAAAAGAGCTGACATACCTCATTCTCCTTATAAACTCTTTGCCACATAATGACAATGACAGTATAATTATATTATAACAAAGTTAGAGTCACAAACTGAAAAATTATCAAACAAATTGTAAAAAATAACCTCAGCCTAAATGCATATTGTACTCTGAGATATTAGCTAATAATGGTATATGAAATGAAGTCATCATAATTGATAAGACATTTGAAACTAAACATTCAGAGCATTATTAATAATACATGAGAGAAAAAGTATTTTATAGAATAGATAACATTTTATTTTAAAAATTTAAAAACATTTATAAAATACAAAATTTTAAAATTATTTTAAAAGTTTATACTTCGTTTTTATCTCATTCTTTATTTCTATTTCTGATTAAGGTTATGTATTTATTAGTACAGTAAAACATGTGTATGGCATGTTTATATGTGTGTGCTCAAAATTTTTACTAATGGTGGTATATGTTCTGTATCTAACTATATCGTTAAATGCATACATTGTAAGTATACGTATAACATTATAGCTGTATATATCTATCTATATCTAAATAACAACAAAGACCCCAAAACTTCCAACTTTCAAGAAAGTTGGCTAGTAATTGAACACCTGACCTTTGACAGTAAGTAGTAATAACATAATTCTAGCTAATATTAGTTCAACATTTACAATTGCCCAGGCATTGTTTTACAGGTTGTAGGCACTATTATCATCACTATTTTTACAGATAAAGAAATGAGGCACAGGAAAGGAAAAGTAAATTGCCTAAGGTCACAGAGTCAGTAAGGGGCAAAGCTGGAGTTTACCTCCAACCAGTTAAACTCTAAAATGTGAAATTCTAGCTCTTACTCTTCATGCTGGTAACTTTTATTCTGATTTGACTTGTCTCACAGAAAGAAATATATTTTGCATTGTGATCCAGGATGCACATGCAGTTCTGTGAGCACATTTACCTTTACAATATATGATGCCCTCTGGTAGTTTCTATCTTAGAACATTCTGATTCTAAAATTATATTTTATTAAAAAATTCTGATCACCACTCATGAAGTCGATTTCATAATCCACTAATGAGACACAACCTATACTTTAAAAAGCTCTGTATTACTTTATTCCCACCCATATGGGTAAGCTAAATGCTAAATATGCTAAGCTACATATGCTAAATGTTAGAGTTTCTAGTGAGATCGTCTGGGCATCAAATGAGTTTCTATACTGTTTTCTATGCTTAGAAGATCTTGGGAAGTCCCTATCTTTCCCTTTTTGAAGAGCTTGAAAAATAGTTTAAGTGAAAATTTTCTTGGCCACATGACTGCTGTGTCAAGAATTTTTCACTTCCTTTAACCTGTTTGTACATCTTTTGGAGTCAAGATCTGCCAACACTTTCATACTTTCTTGATTTGCAGCATAATTATTTGCTTTTGAGCTTTATTGTTCTTTGTGTAGATGTTCAGTTTTGTGGATTGTAAATTACTGACCCCAGGGATACAGTTTATGTTTAAAACTGTGTATTGTTCCATTCACATACATGCAGTTAAATACTATCTAATAATTAACATAATAGCTGAGAACCTTGGTATATTTGTAAACTAAATATATATATGCACTGGCATCTTTGACCAAATTTCTCATATGAAAATTCTACACATGATAGTCTTTCTACCAAAACTCAAAATAAAGCTACTTATCATTAATTATTACATACATAAAATGTATAGTATTCTTAATTATCAACATCAGGACAAATTCTGGAGATGTTCAGAGAATGATAGCTTTGAAAGAGACCTTAGAAGGTAACAGGTCAACCTTTCACTCAGAGACCTACCTTACTCACCCACAGACGTTCAGCCTCTGCTCCAATGGCCTGGCGATGGGGAGCCACTACTTCTTGCATTGTTGGTGGTTTTAGCTCAAACCCTTCCTTACACTGAGCTGAAAACATCCTTGCAATTTTTACCCTTCATTTAGTTCTGTTTTCTCTTTCTTTCATATAGTAAATCTTCAAATATTTGTGCACAGTTATCATGTCTCTTAGGCTTGTGCTTCTTTATTGGTCTTCAGACCCAAACCCTGGTTCCAGAGCTCTGTGTCACTCCAGTTTGTTTAAAGAGCCATTGAAATACATAGACAATACAGGAAATAATGTAGACTATAGCAGTACTTCCAAACACCTGTTTATTATTGCCTACAACTTTATTAAATTTTTAACAGCTACAGCAAACTCTTTTTTGGGGAGTTTAGTTTTGTATGGATTTTTTCTCTTTTTTTTTTTAAAGAACAGTGTCAAGACAGATATCTCTTTTCTTGGAAATGAAAAAAAAAAAAAACAACTCTAGCAAACTAAACACATACAAGCAAGCTGCAAGGGAGAAGACCACATTTAAATGAACGTTTATTCATCACAAAAAATGAAACTACAAATCACAAACCGGCAGAAAATAAATGCAACACATAAAAGGATACAGGACTCTAGAATGTATAAACAACTTCTGTCAATAAGGGAAAAAGAACCCAAGAACAGATATTTCTCAGAAGAGGAAATGCAAACTGTTCATAAACACACGAGAGCGTTCAGTTCATCAGTAATCAGGGTGATGCAAGCTGTTATAAGTAGACATTATTTCTCATCCACAAGAAGCATTATCCCTTAAAGCAAGAAACTGGAGGCAACCCAAATGTCCAATGACAGAAGAATGAAAAATATTTGTATGTTCATATAATGAAACGTAATACAGTGATGAACAAGAAGTACAGCTAAATTAATGGCAATGAACCTAAAACATAAAATTGATTGAAAAAAGCAAATCATAGAAGAACACAGACGAAATGACTTCATTTATATAAATTGTAGGACTCGGCAAAACTACCTACATTGAGATAAATTTATATGTGGTAAAATTATACAAAAAGCATGGAAGGATGAACACCACCCTACGTGGTGGAGGGACGCAGCTGGGGAGGGCATGTGAGGCCTAGCAACACCAGTGAGTTTCTATTTCTGAACTGGGCAGTGGGTACAGAGTTCTTCTGTTATTATGAGCCCTTAATTTGTTCCTATATATTATACACATTTATTTTCTAAGATATAGTTCACAATAAAAAAAACTTTAAAAAGTAAATTGAATGCAAATACATTACTTTGCAGTTATCTTTGCTAAACTGAACTTTGTTACTTTTGATTTATCATTTCAGTTAGTAAAGATGATTTGAATATTAATTTCATCCTCTATTTTATTAATGACTTTCTTCACTACTCTATGCCTTCTACAAATTGTATGGATCAATGTACTTTTAAAAAACGTATATCACTGAAAAATCTGTGGTTACTCAGTTTTAAAAATTTTGGGTAGTTAATACACATTTTCTGAGACTTTTGGGGAAGATGGCAGTGTAAGATGATCCTAGGCTCACCTTGCCTGTCCCATGGATACAACTAGATAACACCCTCATCAGCATAAATAACCCAGAAAATGACCTGGAGACAAGCAGAGCAGATTCTCCACAGCTAAATGTAGAGGGCAGGCCACATTGAAGATCGCAGGAGGGTGGAGTTGTGGTCGGGAGCTAGACAGACCCGGGAGATTGTCCCTGGGAGGGAGGGACTCATGGGCTCAGAGGGGGAGAAAAACAGACCCTCACACCAGGGAGCCCGCATGGGGAAGATGACTCACCAGAACATCTGACTTTGAAGACCAGAGGGACCAAATTCTGCGAGTTCTTACAACCAGTGGGCCTTACTTAACACCTGGAACTTCAAAAATCAGTGGGCTTAGAGAGCCGGGAAGGTGAGAGGAAAGTTGAGTCCCCACCCTTACAAAGACAGGCCTACAAACAGCCCCAAAGAGATACAACACAGGTAGCAATTTGAAAAACAGGGCACATAGGAGAGAGATTTGTTTACTAATTTCAGAGCGTGTGGTGAGGGGCTGGAATCATTGGGAGACTCCTCCAGGAACAAAGTAGATGGCAAGTGCCATTTCCCTCCCCTGCCCCACAGCATAAACACAAGGCCACCTGCAGGAGCCAGCAAAGGGGCCAACGCCCGCTACCTAACTTGCTAACATAGCACTCTGCCCCACTGTGGACCCAACCTCTCCAGCCAGTCCTTGGCTCCAAATCTCCTCCCACAGGACAATCTGCAAACCTTCCCAACACCCCATGTCCTGCCCTATGCGCTTCTGTGGATCTGGCCCCTCCAACCTGGCCTGCCTCGATCCTGGCAGCTGCAGGTCCCCTTCCACAGGGGACTGGTGCAAACCTTGCTAACACTGCCTACTCCACCCCCCTGTTCTCCTGTGGTCCTGCCCCCTCCAATAGGCTCTTGTTTGGAGCCCATCAACAGCAGGGCCACAAGCCTGGCTAAAAATACACTGCATGGAAGAAATAATAGAGGAAGCAGAAGAACAAATCAGTGATCTGGAGGACAGAGTAACATAGAGCAATCAAACTGAACAGAAGAGAAAAAAAAAAATGAAAATAGACTTAGGGAACTCAGTACATTTGCCTTATAGGGTCCCAGGAAGGAGAAGAGAGAGAAAAGGGGGCAGAAAATTTATTTCAAGAATTAATAGCTGAATCTAGGAAAGGAAACAGAAATCGAGATCCAGGAGGCACAGAGAGACCCCAATAAAATCAACCCAAGGGGTCCATACATAGACACATATAATTAAAATGGCAAAAGGTAGAGATAGAGAATTTTTAAAGCAGCAAGAGAAAAGAAGACAGTTACATACAAGTTACATACATCCCATAAAGCTATCAGCAGATCTTTCAGCAGAAACATGGTAGGACAGATGGGAGTGGCATGATATATCCAGAGTGCTGAAAGAAAAACACCTGCAGCCAAGGGTACTCTATCCAGCAAGGCTATCATTCAGAATAAAAGGAGAGATAAAGAGTTTCCCAGACAAACAAAAGTTAAAGTAATTCTTCACCACCAAACCAGCCCTACAAGGAATATTAAAGGGAACTCCAGGGGCGCCTGGGTAGCGCAGTCGTTAAGAGTCTGCCTTCGGCTCAGGGCGTGATCCCGGCGTTCCGGGATCGAGTCCCACATCAGGCTCCTCCGCTGTGAGCCTGCTTCTTCCTCTCCCACTCCCCTGCTGTGTTCCCTCTCTCGCTGGCTGTCTCTCTGTCACATAAATAAATAAAATCTTTAAAAAAAAATAAAATAAAGGGAACTCCAGAATATTATAGGCATTTTCTTTCCACCATAGGAGTAAGAAAAATAGGAACCACAAAAGCAGTAAAAATAACTATATCTATAAAAATCAGTCACAGGATCCACAAACTAAAAGTATGTAAGGTATGACACCATATACCTAAAATATGGATGGCAGAGGAATAAAAAAATGGGTTCAAATTTAAGTAACCACCAACGTAAGATAGACTGCTATATGCAGAATTTGTTAGATATAAACCTAATGGTTATCATTAAATCATAAACCAGTAATAGATATGCAAAAAATTAAGAGAAAGAAATTCAAGATATCACTAAAAAAAAAAAAAAAAAAAAAGCCAGCAAACCATGAGAGAAGAGAGCATGAGAAGAAAGGAACAGAGAAGAACTACAAAAACAACCGTAAAACAATTAACAAAATAACAATTAGCTACATACCTGTCAATAATTACTTTGAATGTAAATGGACTAAACACTCTAATCAAAACACACAGGGTGACAAAACGGATAGAAAACAAGACCCATCTGTATGCTTCCTGTAAGAGACTCATTCAGACCTAAAGAAAGACATCTGCAGATTGAATGTGAAGGGATAGAAAAGCATTTATTATACAAATGGAAGTGAAAAGAGACTGAGGTATGATGTGTGTGTGTGTGTGTGTGTGTGTGTGTGTGTGTGTATGACAATCTAGACTTTATTTATTTTGACAAAATAGACTTTAAAACAAAGAATGTAACAAGAGACAAAGAAGGGCAGTATGTAATCATGAAGGAATTCAATCCAACAAGAAGATATAACAATTGTAAATATTTATGCATCCAACAGGGGAGCACCTGAATACATAAGACAGTTAATAATAAACATAAAGGAACTAACTGATAGTGATACGATAATAGTAGGGGATTTTAACACCCCCCCTTACATCAATGGATACATCATCCAAACAGAAAATCAACAAGGAAACAATGGCTTTGAATGACACACTGGACCAGAGAGATCTAACAGATATATTCAGAACATTCCATTCTAAAACAGCAGAATACATATTCTTTTCAAGTGCACATGGGACATTCTCCAGAATACATAACATATTAGGCCACAAAACAAGTCTCAATGAATTAAAAAAGATAGAAGTCATACTATGCAACTTTTCTGACCACAACCCTATGAAACTAGAAATCAATCAGAAGAAAAAATCTGGAAAGAACACAAATACATGGAGAGTAAATAACATGCTACCAAGCAATGAATGGGTGAATTAAGAAATCAAAGAGGATATCAAAAATTACATAGAGACAAATGAAAAATGAAAACACAATGGTCCCAAATCTTTGGGATGCAGCAAGAGTGGTTCTAAGAGAGAAGTTTATAGCAATATAGGCCTACCTCAAGAAGCAAGAAAAATCTCAAATAAACAACCTAACTTTACACTTAAAGGAGCTAGAAAAAGAACAATAAACAAAATCCCAAAACAGCAGAAGGAAGGAAATAATAAAGATTAGAGCAGAAATAAATGATACATAATATACAATAAAAACAACAGGACAGATCAATGACACCAGGAGCTGGTTCTTTGAAAAAACAAACAAACAAACAATAAAATTGATAAATCTCTAGCCAGATTCATAAAAAAAGGAAAAAGAGAGAAGACTCAAATAAAAAAAATCAGAAATGAAAGAGAAAAAATAACAGCTGACACCACAGAAATGCCAAGGGTTGTAAGAGAATATTATGAAAAATTATATGCCAATAAATTGGACAACCTAGAAGACACGGATAAATTACTAGAAACATATAAACTATCAAAACTGAAGCAGGAAGAAATAGAAAGTTTGAACAGACCAATTATTAGCAATAAAATGGAATCAGTAATCAGAAAACTCCCAATAAACAAAATTCCAGGACCTGATGGCTTCACAGATGCATTCTTTCAAACATTTAAAGAACAGTTAATACCTATTCTTCTCAAACTATTCCAAAAAATAGAAGAAGATAAACTTCCAAATTCATTGTATGAAGCCAGCATTACCCTGATACCAAAGCCAGATAAAGACACTACAAAAAAAGATAACTACAGGCCAATATCTCTGATGAACATTGATGCAAAAATCGTCAACAAAATATTACTAAACCGAATTCAACAATACATTTAAGAAAATCATTCACTGAGATCAAGTGGGATTTATTCCTAGGATGCAAAGTGGTTTAATATTTGCAAATCAATCACTGTGATATACCACATTAATAATAAAGGATAAGATCCATATGATCGTTTCAATAGATTCAGAAAAAAGTACATTTGATAAAGTACAACATCCATTCAAGATAAAAACCCTCAACAAAGTAGGTTTACAGGGAATGTACCTCAACATAATAAAGGCCACATATGAAAAACCCACAGCTAACATCATACTCAATGGTGAAAAACAGATTTTCCCCTAAGGTCAGGAATAAGACAAGGGTGTCTGCTTTCACCACTTTTATTCAACACAGTACTGGAAGTCCTGGCTGCAGCAATTAGACAACAAAAAGAGATAAAAGGCATCTGAATCAGTAAGGAAGAAGTAAAATTTCCAGTATTTGCAGATGACATAGTACCATATATAGAAAACTCTAAAGACTCCACCAGAAAACTACTAGAACTGATAAATGAATTCAGTAAGATTGCAGGATACAAAATCAATAGACAGAAAGCTGGTGCATTTCTATATACTAATAATGAAGTAGCAGAAAGAGAGATGAAGAAAACAATCACATTTACAACAGCATCAAAAATAATAAAATACCTAGGAATAAACTCAATCAAGGAGGTGAAAGACCTGTACTTTGAAAACTATAAAACACTGATGGAAGAAATTGAAGACAACACAAATGAATGGAAAGATATTCCATGTTCATGGGTTGGAAGAACAAATATTATTAAAATGTCCACACTATCCAAAGCAATATACATATTTAATACAATTGCTATCAAAATGTCAACAGCATTTTTCACAGAACTAGAACAATCCCAAAATCTGTAGGGAACCACAAAAGACCCCAAATAGCCAAAGCAATCTTGAAAAAGAAAAATAAAGCTGGAGGTATCACAATCCCAGATTTCAAGATATACTAAAAAGCCACAGTAATCAAAACAGTATGGTACTGGCACAAAAATAGATACATAGATTAATGGAACAGAATAGAAAACCCAGAAGTAAACCCACAATTATATGGTCAATTAATCTTTGACAAAGTAGATAAGAATATGCAATGGGAAAAAGTCCCTTGAACAAATGGTGTTGGGAAAACTGAACAGCAACATGCAAAACAATGAAACTGGACCAGCTTCTTATACCATACACAAAAATAAACTCAAAATGAATTAAGGACCTAAATGAGAGACCTGAAACCATACAAACCCTAGAAGAGAGCACAGGCACCAATTTCTCTGATACTGGCTGTAGCAACATTTTTCTAGATATATCTTGGGAGGCGAGGGAAACAAAAGCAAAAATAAACTATTGAGACTACATCAAAATAAAAAGCTTCAGTACAGCAAGGGAAGCAATCAATAAAACAAAAAGACAACCACTGAATGGGAGAAGATATCCACAAATGACATTTCCAACAAAGGGTTAGTATCCAAAATATATAAAGAACTGATACAACTCAACACCCAAAAAACAAATAATCCAATTAAAAAATGGGCAGAAGACATGAACAGACATTTCTCTGAAGAAGACATACAAATGGCCAACAGACACATGAAGAAATGCTGCACATCACTTGCCATCAGGGAAATACAGATCAAAACCACAATGAGATACCACCTCACACCCGTCAGAATGGCTAAAATCAACAACACAGGAAACAACAAGTGTCAGTGAGGATGTAGAGAAAGGGGAACCCTCATGAACTGTTGGTGGGAATGCAAACGGGCACAGCCACAGTGGAAAACAGTATGGAGGGTCCTCAAAAAGTTAAAAATTGAACTACCATATGATCCAATAAATTATGAAGCAATCTAAGTGTCCACTGATAGATGAAGGGATAAAGAAGACATCACACACACACACACACACACACACACACACACACACACTGGAATATTATTCAGCCATAAGAAGAATGAAATCTTGCCATTTGCAACCACAGGGGTGGATCTGGAGAGTTTAATGGTAAACAAAGTAAGTCAGTCAGGAAAAGACAAATACCACATGATCTCACTCATATGTGGAATTTAAGAAACAAAACAAATGAAGAAAAAAGTGAGAAATCAAAAAACAGACTCTTCAACTATAGAGAACTGGTGGGATGTGGTATACGTGTGTGTGTGTGTGTATGTGTGTATATATACATACGTACATATGTATATACATACATACATACATATACACACATACAATAGTTTTTACTCAATCTATATGATTCTTTCTTTCTTTCTTTCTTTCTTTCTTTCTTTCTTTCTTTCTTTCTTTGGAAGTAGTGTGAAAACTAAAGTTACATTATAAAATGCCTAGATTAAAAAGGAATAAAATCTTTAGTGAGAAAAATAACTTTTAAAAATCTAGGTTTTTGCCGAGAAACAGACTCTTAACTATAAAGAACACATTGATGGTGACCAGAGGGGAGGTGGGTGGGGGAATGGGTGAAACAGGTGATGGGGATGAAGGAGGGCACTTGTGATGAAAAAATTAAAAAAAAAAAGACTAGATTTTTGTAGACAAGTACTGAAAGTTTTTAGATTAGAGTCTTTGCATTTAGCTTCCCATCTGCTAATACGACTTAACATCCATTCATTTAAGAAAAGTGTGGGTGACCACTAAGTGCCAGGACCTGGGGAGACAGTGATGAATTACAACAAAAGCCCGCTGTCCTTAAAATCTCAGTCTAATTAAAGAAGACTTTGAATATTAAATTTTAAACTAGCTCCCTCTTTACATCATCTTAGTATTTACTCATACCTTTGGGAAAAGAAAAGAATTACTTTTCTGATTTTTTCCCAAGTCCTATCTATTTCTCAATAGGCCACTGATTCCCACTGGCAGGAAAATGTGTTTCTAGTTCATTTCCCCCAGAGGAAAAGAGCTTCAGGAGGAGTTAGCCGGCTACTATGGGTAATTCTAAGGCGTTCTACGGGGGGCTAGTCTTCAAACTGTTTAAAGGAATACCATCACTTTTTATCCACATGAAAACCAGCTACATAAGGGATAAAAGTAGGGCTGCCAGTCTTTTGGAAAGGGAATGGGAGGGTTAAGCACACCTATCATTAGCTTATACCTATTCAATTTAACAAATATTTTATATAATAATATTTTTTATTATATTATGTTAGTCACCATACAGAACATCCCTGGTTTTTTATGTAAAGTTTGATGATTCAGTAGTTGTGTATAACACCCAGTGGTGGGGGGGTAATCAGAAGAGGGAATGAAGCATGAGAGACTATGGACTCTGAGAATCAATTTAACAAATATTTTAAAGAAAAATAAAAGAAAGTACTATAACTACATTTATTTACCTATTTAGAATAATTTTAAAAATATTTTCCACTGTGCATATTTTGACAGGAATTTTGACTCGAATATTGGGGTGATGTAATGACAGAATGATATTGGATAAAAATCAGACCCTATTCTTTGTCCTCCCTCTTTTAAACTAACAAGAAAAGTCACAGGAAGAAAATGGAGGCTGGCAAGTTTCTAATTTTAGTTGAGTGCGGGTTGGGTGGTTCTTTTAAAAGCTCCAGCTAGACGGACGAGGAGAGAATGTTCAGGGAGGGACGCTGTTTCTGTACAAGCTAAGCTATGATTGAATACTGTATCTCCAGGGTGCACGTTGCTGTGCCTCAATAAGAAAAATTTCACAGGAACTTAAAACGTTGTACAATTTATTTGTAAAAATATATAAGTTTATTCTTACCAGCAGCCTTTTCATTTTGACCCAGAATATCCTTCTGTCTTTTCCACAAGGGAACGGAGTCTTCTCGAGCAGTTCTCAGAGTCACGGAGGGATGGCTTTCTTCAACAGGACACCGGTGGGCGGAGTGTGAGGTCCCATCTTGCAGGACCACCACTTGAGTGCCATCTGAACCGTTTACTTTTGCTAAAGTTTGGCACTCAGAAGAACAACATGGAAGAGAAGGCATCATAGTGACGGAGTCCGAACAGGCATCTGTGGGTGGAGAACTACTTTCCTGATTCCAGTGATTGAACCTGTGTTCCTTTGGAAGCACATGTTTTGAAGGAAAATAGTTACGAGTAACCACGTTTTGAGAATTCTCAAGTGTCACTGGTTGACACTGAGACGCTTGCATACTTTTACCACTCCTAATCTTTGACGGAGACTGAGGAGGAGGATGAGGCACAATCAGTCTACCCTGAGCTTGTGAAAGTCTGGTGGCTTTGCTGGCAGACTGGGGCCGAAGGCCGGTGCCTTTTCTGTGCGCGCACACAAAGGCTGACTGCACCTGAGCAGATCTTGTTCTTCTGATCACTCTCGCACCACCTCGTTGTGGATTTGCTTTCTGAGCTTTAGAACCACCACCGTGTACAGGGGCTTGAGTTCCCTCTTTCTTTGAGGGTGGCCAGGCTTGTTTAGCAACGTTATAACCTGAAGGCATAAAACAGTTCAGACGCGCATGGTCTGTTGCAGGTTCTCCTAAAGCAGCGACCTTTTCAGAGACAGAACCCTCCTTGGGCTGCGTTC
Organism: Ursus arctos; assembly: GCF_023065955.2. Classification (NCBI taxonomy): domain Eukaryota; kingdom Metazoa; phylum Chordata; class Mammalia; order Carnivora; family Ursidae; genus Ursus; species Ursus arctos. The sequence goes on along the minus strand of NW_026622897.1, from coordinate 403,071 downwards.
CATCAGCAGGACCTACAGCACAGGCAGGAACTCTAATTACCTTGCTGGCAGCACCACTTTTAGTCTGAATGTGGAAAGGCTGAGACCACTGTTGACATAGTTCTATTCTGTTCTTCAGTGAATGACCGTCTGCAGCATTTTTGTCTGTATCTCCAGTTTCGTCAAACCACCTCAGTTTTTTAATAGTCTTCGGAATTTCTGTACCTTTTTCTTTTGTTAATTCAATACTATCTCTGATAGCCGCTGCTTTTTGATTTCCTAACTTAAAGCTATGGTTTATAACTAGTGCCTTGAAACAATTGTGTTCGTATTTAGATTCTTTTTTTAAAATACCTTTCAGAAACCTCACACCATTTCTCTCAGGAGTGTTGTATTTCATCTTCTTGTGCTGACCAACTAAGTCACAGTTAGAAATTACGGTAGACACTGATATTGATGTTTGGGCTATTTTGTGTTTCTTATCGTTTGAATCAGAGTTGTGAGGTATATAGACAACTTGAAAATCATCCGAAAACAAAGGCAACTCTTCCTTATTACAATGAAAATATTTTAACTTCTCATCTTTAACATCTGTCAATTCTCCTAACGTATCAGAACACTGCACCGGGTCGACCTCTTTTATATGTAGACTGCTCTTCGGTAAAGGCCTAGCTGACTGCATATTACATGGCAAAACTATACGTGTTGCCGTAGGTACAAATGAAGTAGGTCTGTTTTCTTGTGTTAATTCAGAATTGTTCCCTTGGTCTGAAAACGTAGCCATTCCCTGTGTTAAACGATCTGGACTGGCCCAGACTCTGCTAAGTTTAAATGTTGGGCTCTCAGTGACAAATGGTCTCTCCCTTTGGAATGTTCCAGAAGATGAGTCAGTAGTCCTCATAGTGCTAGTTTCAGAGACTGCTTTGCCTTTTCCATCTTGTACAAATATAGTTGGACTATATACAAAGGCTACTGAATTATCAGCACTATTTGTCACTCTTTCCACAGGTGGATTTTGTTCCTTACTGTTAAAACATTCGCAGGAAGGCAGAACATCAGGTTTACTTACACTATCTGAGAAAGGTGTGACGGTCTGAGTATCTGGATCACTTACATTTATGAGCCAATTATTGATATGTTGACTTTTAGAGAATGCCAGTTTATCTTCATCACAGCAGCTTACATTAGTTGATTGCAGATTTACTGATTTGAGAGAAATGGAATCCTTCTGGTTTGATGTGGAAGGCTCCTTGTTAAGTGTTAAGTATATTTCTTCATGTTCCCCAGCCTCAAGACTGTCTATACTTGAGAGGGTTTCAGAATTTGTTATTTGATTAACTTCATCACAAAATTTCTGAAAGGAAAAAAAAAGGAACAGTTATATAGCTTAGAACTTTTAAAACATCAAAATTAATGATTCGACACACCACTGTTACTGAGCCCTACTGTCCGTGGCATGTAAAATAAAGTAATACACTATAAACAGTGTAAGTATCTAAATAATCTACATCCCTGCAGTAGTCCTCAAGAGTGAAAAGAAGGGAGCCAACAAAGACTTACAATAAATGGTGTTTGCTTTAATTTCTACGCCTAAAGTAACTACCTAATTATTCTAGCCACGGTTATAGCTTAGAAAATAATTTTACTATTGCTATTCCATTTGGAGTTTTGAGTTTCTTGAAGGTTTTATAACACCATGTGAAATTCTGAAAAATAGTTATTTACAAAGGGTATTTTTTTCCCTGAAAGCTTCACTGGACTTGAGGGAGGCTCGTGAAAGCTCTGTGGCCCTAATGTGAGTTTCCTGTTGGTAGGGCTGCATCTTCGGAGAGCAGGTAACCTCACGGCCTACACTGTGGGGTTCTAGACTCTGACTGCATATTACAATCATGGGAAGAGTTTTGTAGAAATAACCACGCCTGGGTCCTGCTAATTAAATACTCGGATGGGGTCCATGTATTTGTATTTTTATTTTAAAGTACTCCAGGCAATTCTAATAAGGATGTAGAATTGACAATTACTGATTTTAATGAGCCCTTTTTTGGGACTTAGAACAGTAATAATTTCTATGAATTTCATAGACATTGTCATCATTATTTCAATGAAATTTCATGGAACTTGTCTGTCTTTAATAAAATTTCATGATCACTTCAAAGTGTGGTATGTGTTTAAAGATATTTCTAATTTTTCACATATACCTAGAATGCATTAATTTATATCACATGTAAATAAATACATTCAAGAGGATTTTAGATTGTAAATCTTGTCAAAGAGTTAAATGGACTCAAAAGAAAGGAAATGACTGTCCCTTAAGATTTTTGACAAATTTTAGAAAATTTAAATATTCTGATACTGAACAAAAATATATTATTTTTCTAGCCCATTAAATAAATGAAGAAGCCCATGAAATCAATTACAGAATAAAAATATTTTGTTTATATACTTAATGCTTATTGATATATTATCACAAAATAAATTTTGAAAATGACTCACAAGAGTTTGATATTACTAGCATTTATCACCTACTTATCACATCGTCAGTGCTCTGGTGTCTGTTGAAAGTGATGGCCACTCAGCCTACCAGGAGAACAAAACAGAGCACACTCTCGACAGTGCCTTTCTGCGCTGAGCTGCTTTAACAGACAATCATAAGGAAACCCTCGAGGCCTTCCTGGAGATGACTGCTACAAGATTAAGAAGAAATCTGAGTTTGAGGGGCTTTCTAGATGTATGTGTGATGTTCATGGCTCTGAGACTTTTGTTGTTACAGGTCTGTGATGGCCTCATACCCCAAAGCACCTGAAAAGAAGTTTAGCAAATTCTGATTTCACTAAACTATACTTTTTGCCCCCAGATTTTTTCTCATCACTAAGAAATGAAACAATATGATCAGCTTGAACTTTTGCTTGTAAGTTATTGATATGCAAACTGTACTAGTTTATACTTTGTGTTTCAGTTTTAAAATCAACGTCATTGAGGTAGACTTATCTACCAAATGCACCCATTTTAAATGTCTAGTTTGATGGATTTTGACAAATTATTCACCCATACACACCATTTCAAACAATCCATAGAATCTTTCCATCTGCTGGAAGTCCACACCTAACCACCACTAACGACCACTAATCCGCTATCACCACAGATCTGAGTTATCGTCTGATAACATTTTCCTTCAGCCTGAAAAACTTCGAGGGGCATTTGTTAATCATGCAGATGCTGGTGGAGGGTGGGGGTGTTCAGCTCTTGTTTGTTTGAAGATGCCTATTTTGCCTTCGTTCCAGAAGGATATCATCAGCTGGATACAGAATTCTAGGCTGGGAGTTTCCTGATCTTAGAACTTTAAAAATGTCTTCTGGCCTGAAATTAATGCGGTCTGTCTTATCTTTGTTCACCCACATGCTATGGATCTTTTTTCCCCTCTCTAGATAAACTTTTACATTTTTCAAAATAATTTTTTAAGTTTGAGTGTGGTTGACACAATGTTACATGAGTTTCAGGTGTACAACACAGTGACTTGACAAATCTACACATCATGTTGTGCTCACCACAAGTGTGGCTGCCTCTGTACCCACATGACACCATTGACTACATCCCTGTGCTGTGTAGCTTAAGTTAATGTTGATGTGCCTTTTGCAGGGGGTGTGGATTTTTTTTGAGGCTTGTCCAAAGATTATGTCAGGTAGAAAGCCTATGTGATTATAGGGCTTACCTCATTTGTTTTCCTTTTTTTAGGATCATATCCTATATTGCCTATATTGTCTCATGTCTAAAAATAGCTGTTTCATATGTTTTATTCAGAATTATACTTGTTTATGGCCCAAAGTCATTTCATCATTGCCAGAAGAAGCCTCCTGCTTTCCGTTTTTTTGTTTTGTTTTGTTTTGTTTTGTTTTTAAAGTCTTGTCATTATTACTTAGTTACTGGATAAATCAGGCAAAGGTTAGGAATTTAATCTTGATATCAGCCTACTAAAAACATCATAAATGTGTGTAATTACTCATGAAATGTAAAGTGCATGAACATTTCAGGAAAATCAGCTGAAATCCATATTTTGTGGGGGGAAAAAAACTGAGTGCGTGACCAGAGATAGAACAGAAATGTCATTTCTAGTTGATTGTGACATATTTTCATTAAGAACCTAATGTCCACATGTATTATAATTTTCAGGGTGCTTTTTATAATCCAGTCTCTAACAATGATACTTATACTACATTGTAGTTTTAAATAGCTTTCATGTTTGATCGGAAAACATTCATAGAGCATATTTTTCCAAATATGAGATGGAAAAGGAATAGAGAAAGCAGGGTGAAAAATGAGCAAAAGGTAGAAAAATCTAAACAATTATTTCTGTAGTTTCGTGATGGATTTGTGTCGACTCATTCACGCCCTATCCTTGGTTAATGGTGCAGATCACTGCAGAGATGGGACAGAATTATTACTAGGTACTGAAATATTAACGTATTTACAGTTTCATACTTGCAAAGTGCTTAGATGCTGATCTTCTAGGAGTTTCTGAGTTTCTTCCAGTTTAAGCTGGAACGCATCTTTGTTAGTAGCCAAGTTTGCCCTGTTGTTTTCCTTCATTTCTTTACCACAATTGATTTTGGATAAGAGATGTTTCTGATGCTTGTGACCATTTTTTGACAATGATGAAGGCAGGGCATTATCTATAGCTCTGTGAACCATACATAAAAAATATTTAGTACATTTAAATAAAGTTAACCTCTCTCTATCTATACAAGTGACACATTTATGTTGTATGGGTGTGTGTGTGGGTCTGTGCTCAGATAATCACATTTAAGGGTTTTGGAATGGGAATTTAAGGCAGTCAATAGTAGAATAAAAATGATTGTGGGATTATAGTGCCAACAAAACACTCCCCCTTCATGTAGGAATACCCAATTATTCATGGCTTTGGTTATTATTATTAAGTTCTATTTCTCTATTGTTTGGGACAGATGTAGAAGGAATTCCTGTAGATACGTAGTCATTCCCTCATTCTGTAAGAGCATTCCTATCTGGATAAAAACGTGCTGCACTACCCTTAGTTCTGAGTTGATGTTATAGCTGGTAGGTGTTCCCGTAACCCACATGAAGTTGGTTGAAGAGTCAAGCAGATAGAAAATAGGAAAACTGCCTGTTGGCGCAGGCAGGAATTTCCATCCTACTTTACTAGGTTTGGAAGCCTGGCTCTTCCTTGATGGAGGAGAATACACACACTTGTTTTCAGTGGTATCACGAACACAAGCATGGTTTTCAGGCCACACAAGGGCTATCTTCAGTGCAGGGTCTGCCTGTAGTGTCCTGAAGTGCCACCCACCATTTTCTACTGGAACTTTGCGTCTTCTGGAAACGTCTAGCAAGTTCTATCTCAGCACATGTACAAAGTGAGAAGCGAGGAGCAGAGGAGCACTGTTCTGGGGGGCTGGGCAGGAAGTGTATCAAACAGCCGACTGCTGCTGCACTACACCCAGCAGTGTGATTCCCAAGAGCATTCAGTCCCAGCTCACTTCAGTTACTCCTATTTAATGAGGATAAAAAGGTTTGGAGGACACGTGGCCACAGGTAACACATACCTATCTCCAATACACATATATATCTTTATCTGGACAAACTGGAATAGTCAAGGTCCATAGTTACTAGATTCCAGCCTATCTTTTTTGTGACCACAGGGAGGTCACAGACAGCAACAAGGATTTAACACAAGTTCCTGAACGCTGAGAGTATGTTTTTCTTTTAGGCTCTCCTACTCTCACAGATTCCTTCCCCTTCAGTCACCCTTCCCAAACAAAATATTGCTAAATCTACAAAATATCTAATAAACCCAATATTTACCTTTAAAGTTGACGTCTCTCAACTTTTTCTTCTCTATTTCTTTCTTCTCTACTCCACTTGCTTCTCTTCTCTTCTCTACTTTCTTCCCCCAGTGAGGAGGATTGAGGGGATGAACAGGAATAAAAGGAGAGGGGGAAGTAGGAAGTGAGGGAGAGTAAAGCTTGGGGGGAAAGGAGGAAGACACAGGATGGATTGGAGAGGAAGCTGAATAGAGAGAAGAGGAAAAGAAAGGAACAGATGAAGAAGGTAAGGATGGAGAGGCAGGAGAGGAGGGTAAAGAAGAGGAAAGGATAGAGGAAGAGGAAGAAGACCGCACAGGAGATGAAGAAGGTGTGAAAGTGGAAGGCGATGAAGACCAAGAAGAGCATGGGGAACGACAGGGAGGTAGGTGGGAGTGAACTGAGGCAGGAGGATGTTCTACGAAGGCCTGGGGCAGATCTGACAATGTGGTGGTTTGCGGAACAGACCGCTGGGCTGACCAAAAAGGATCTAAGGTAGCAGGATGTTCAGGGAACGGACTGATATCAGAAAGAGCGGGGACTGGTTGATGAGGGGGGTGACTGGATAAACAGGAAGGCTTCAAAACAGGGAGAGCTTCCAAAGGGGTTGGGGAAACAACCAGTCGAGCTGGAAGGGAACGACGAATGAGGGCAGGCATTAGAGTGGCCTGAGTAGAACGCTGTGGAGGGAAATGTTTGGGTCTGAAAGTTTTGTAAAATAACTTGCTCTGTGTGTCAGAATCAGGGAGGACTGTGGAACTTCGGGGTGGGTGGGGTAGATGGTCAGGTGGGCCAGAAGGAATTGGGGCTGGTAGGTGTGGGAAACTGCTGGGGAAGCTGGGGGTAACTGGGGCTGGAGGGTGAGGAAGATATTTGACTGGGTAGGACGGTAACAGGGCTGGTATAGAGGTCTTTGGGAGAGCAGAGGGGATGGATGGACGAATAGGGAGGGTTTGGGGCTGGTTGGGGGCAGAGACAGCTGGATAGCTGGGAAGAATCTGGGAATGGTGGGACAGCAATGGGGCCCGTGGAGGAGGCAGCTGAACTGTTAAGTAGGGATAAGGTGTGGAGACAGCTGGACAGGCAGGAATGGATCTGCACAGGTGGAAAAGCATTTGGACAGGCAGGTAGAGAGACAGCCTTATTAAGATGTTATTTTTGTTGTGGATGCTTATTAGGCTGTCTCTAGGCTTTTGATTCATAGTATATTTTTGTCCTGAGCGTCCATGCGTGTGTTCTTCTGATCAACCAGGGTCCTCTCACATGTGCTGACAAATGTACGTAGCTTATTCACGGTCCCCTTTTCTGATTCCTCTCAAGAGTATTTTCCCCTCTCAGGAGTCTGGTAGTCATACAGATAATGAATATGGGCTAGAAAATCTGGTTTAAATTACTGGTACAAAGGGAAAATAGAGGTCAAATAGGTCACTGCTCAGCTCTGGCCAGATTTCTCAGGGTTGCATGTGGTTCAGGATCAATTGTGTCACCACAAATACATGGATATTGGAGATAGATATCTGATAATATCATTTTAAAAGTATAAAAATTTAATATGGGGAAAATATAGGTTCTTTTGCCTTATATCTATCAGAAGGGTGAAGTATATTATCTTTGTGATAAGGATTTGGTTGTGATGGAAGGCTGATTACTTGCATTTTTAATGTTAGTCCCTTATTAATATTCTTATATATCATTATCTCCTGAGGCAGCTTCTATTTTCATGTGGATATATTCTTTGATTGGTCTTAGGCTTTAGCATTGAATACCCTCTAGTTTTTCATACAATTTTTTTGCCTTTAGATGATCACATTACCAACATCTTAAATTATTTTTATCTGCCATTAATAGTTTCCACATTAGAACAATTGTTTATGAGTACTGATGGAATCAACTACTTTGGATGCTCCCTGTTTCCTGCCATTACTTTATTCCTTAACACATTTTAGGTTTATATTCCACATATAATGGATTTTTAATGTGACAATAGCTGATCAATATTTGTAGCTTAATCATATTTTCAATAAATAGTACACATATTTCTGTTAACCTAACACCTGATTCTTAATATTCCAATATTTCATATTTGTATAGCATTTTATAACTTACAAAGCATTTTCATACATATCATTTAATACTGTTAGTTATCTGTGGAGAGAAGTTCAACATTTTAATAAGTAAGCCAAAATGTTCTCTCTGTAAATTGTAACATTTGTTGTTTCCAAATACATAACATCTATTGTGTGTGTGTATACAGATAGGTGTACATAGTCATAATCAAAATAGTGCATCACAATAATAAGTGAAAACTGTGTACTCTAACTTAGAACGGAGATCATCTCTCGTAAAACAAAATGACGTATGCTATTTAGTGGTCCCAGCACAGATCCGGGTCATGCTAACTCTACGTTTGTGCGCTACAAGGAAATCAAAGTGGTTTTGACACTTTATCTCTTCTAAGACTTTAAGGAACTGTACAGTGTTGAGCAAAAATAGTCTATACTTCCATTCCTAGCACTAAAGAGCTTTTTTAATTGAAAATATCTAACAACACAAAGGATGACAATTGATATGCACAAAGAGAAACCTGTGAGGAAAACCGGTATACAAAAGTGCACATTATTTTTGTACTAGATGATTTGGAATTTTTATTACTCTAAATTCCCCCTCTAAATGTCTGTCATCTTCCCTTCCCCACAGAGTACTCTAAAGTTATACTGCCTTCACCCCCGCGACTTCCTTGGCCACTGCTGTCTGGCATCCACCTGTGGCTCCGAGATACGGCTTTTGCTCATGATTAACTAAAAACAGACACTACAGGACCGCTGTCTTTCTGAATTTAATTCCCTTGGTTTGCATGTCATTGTGCTTTCCTGGTTATTTTCCTACTTCTCCAATTGTTCCTTCTCAGGTTCTTTCTTGAGCTCCTTTCTTTGCTTGTCCTTTATATGCTAGAATTTCTTTTTTATAGTAAACTTTAAAGACTTTATTTCCATGTCATTCACTTATACTTCTTGGAATGGGAATATATACATTATTCACCAATAAATGCTTAATGCTTTAAATTTACAATTACCCTATTTGTAGAAACTTGAACATTATTCCAATTAAATGAAAAAAAAGTACAAAAAATTTCTTTTGTTCTTACCATTGAAATGTATTTTAAAACATTTTTATAGCAGCCAAAACCTTTAACCCAAAATTGAGAACTGCAGTCTCATAAGCATAACAAAATGGCCACAATCTACTTAATTATCTTGGTTATTAACAGTGGGGAAAGTGTGGTGGTCCCTAAATAAGAAAACACAGACTGACAACTGGGATGGATTCTCTTCTGGACACTCAGAACTCCATCCCTGATCATTAGTTTTATTTCATCGTAACAGACAATTGCTGCAACTTTAACAAAAAGTTTAAATGGACTCTTGGTGTTTATTATTGGTGATGTTTGCTACGATTTACGAATGCCAAAAATGAGAATCAGGAAATGATCCACAATTTAAAAATCCTAAGGGACTGACTGCTACACAGTGTAATCTGGTGCTCCATATCAATAGTGTTTTTGAATTAGATGGTATTTTTTCACAAGCAAACACCTTGTTAAATATCTGGTAAACACTTTGCAATCACAGTAAGTGCTGGGAGACGAAGTTCCAAAGAGAATTAATGTGATTTGCTTAACCTAACGTTGCAAGACAAATCTCAGGCATAATCAAGATTAGGAACTCAATCTGTTGGTCCCCACAGCCCTAGGGGAAGCTCATCTCTATACGGGCACCATCTTATTAAGACTTGGTACTTTGCTTCCAAAATCCAGAGAGTAGCTAAACATTGCAATGGACTGTTGCTTTATAAATGATCTGTTAAATATACTTGTGAAACTAAAAAAAATTTTCCAAAAGGTCAAAATAGATATAATTATTTTATCTCCTTACTCCAGGTAATTCTGTTAAAAAAAAATACTGACTGAACTCCAGTTTTAATTTATATAGTTTTGGTGTAAAAGTGAATGTACTGGGGCGCCTGGGTGGCTCAGTCGGTGAAGCATCTGCCTTCAGCTCAGGTCATGATCTCGGAGTCCTGGGATCGAGCCCCACATTGGGGTTCCTGCTCAGTGGGGAGTCTGCTTCTCTCTCCCTCTGCCCCTCCCCACTGCTCATTCTCTCTCTAAAACAAATAAATACTTTTAAAAAAGCTAATATTGAAAAAGCTAGTATTGAAATCCAGTAAAGTTTTGAACTTTCATCTAAATTAACAAAACAACTATTCATTTTGGTGAGTTTTTACAAGGTGTACTTTTGACCTGAAGAATCACTTTTTTTATTATGCTGGAAGTTTTGAGAGCTCTGTGACCTTCTTCTTTGCTTATCTATCCATACTCTCTGTAACCTAGAGGACTGAATCAACCATAGATAGCTGATACCAAGCTACAGCTTTGGTTTTTCCCGAGTGTGGTAATTCTTATTACTGGACGTGTCTCTCCCATGGACCTCGGCATTATCCATATGGAGCCATTACCAGGAATACTGGTTCCCGTGTGGAACACGGGGTTTCTGGCCAGGGCGGCCATACACCCACTCCTGTGATCTTGTTTCCTTGTAGCCAAGCTGTCATGTGCGGGGAGAGGGGCATAGCAAAGACTGACTGCTTTGTGGTCTGCCAGGAGGATTCCTTCCATTGAAGAATGTTGCCTACTGCCGTGAAATGTTTTCTGTCCTCTAACTGAAGCCAAACATGGCTTGCTGGGAGTTTCACTGTGTAGCTGAACTCACGAACCATGTCTTTAACTTTATTCATTCATTGGCAATTATCATATCTAGATCCGTGGCTGAGAGTTCTTACCATGGGAAATTGTCTCAGGAATATCCCATAAGTGTCTCAGACTTACAACTTACTATCCTCTTTTCAGTCACTCCCTCCTTCAAACCTCTTCTTCCCTAAAAGTTCTTATGGTTTCACTACCTGTTAACTGACCAATCCCAATCTCCAGTCATGCTTCACTCCTTCTGAACACCTTCCAGTTCTTAAACAGTTACCAAATCATGTTGATTCCACCTCCTAAATAGCTCTCAAGAAGTCTTCATTTTTATTAACTGACATATCACTTTAGCTGATTCTCCCACCTTTAGCTGTACCCCACTCCTTCCCATTCTGGCAGTATTTCTAAAGTATAAATGTTGATTGCTTGCTTCAGTAATTATTTATAGAACAAACTCTTAACAAGGCTCTTCCTGAGTCAACTCATGGCTTCCTTTCCAATTAACCTGTCTGCTCACACCTCCCCTTCCGACTGTGCATGCTAGCAGGACTGAGCTACGTTCACTGCCCTCAACACAGCATGCCCTTTCATGCCAGCACACCTTTCCCCACACTACCTGCTCCCCCATCTGGAGTTCCCTCTTGGTGTTTGTCTCTGACGAATAGCCTCCTCATCTACTGACTTAGGTCAAGTTCATACTCTCGGAGGTGTGTCCACTACGTCAGGGATGTTCCTCCACTCATAGTCTTTACCGAACGCCTCCAACATGCACAGCACTGAGACAGGAACTACAGGGAATACCTGCGTGTGTACCATTTAGCCACTGTTCCCTAGAATATCACAGTCTGGTTGGGGAGACATAACTACATATAAAAATGATGCAACAACGTATACAATCACGACTTTCAAGTGTATTTCTACAGCCTGGATCTCTCATTTCATTTTAGGGCCAATTGTTTGTATACATTTCTACTTGAATATTTATCCCCTCAATTCAGATGCCTGAAATGAAATTGCAAATGAATCTTGCCAAACTTGCACTGTTTCCTTTTGTTCTTTTTCTTTTTAAAAATTTTTTTATAATAATTTTTTATTGTTATGTTAGTCACCATACAGTATATCCTTAGTTTTTGATGTAAAGTTCCATGATTCATTACTTGCGTCTAACACCCAGTGCTCCATGCAATATGTGCCCTCCTTAATCCCATCACCGGCCTATCCCAGTCCTCTACCCCCCTCCCCTCTGAAGCCCTCAGTTTGTTTCCCAGAGTCCATAGTCTCTTATGCTTCATTCCCCCTTCTGATTACCCCCCCTTCATTCTTCCTTTCCTTCTCCTACCGATCTTCCTGCTATTTCTTATGTGCCATAAATGAGTGAAACCATATGATAATTGTCTTTCTCTGCTTGACTTATTTTGTTCTTTTTATTTTTAAAGTCAACAGATTCCCTCAATCATCAAGACTCAAAATTCTAGCTTCTTTGGTCTCTTTTGCTTCTTTTCATTTTCTTTATCCCATCATACACCAAACTCATAATCTAATTTCCATAATCTATTTCTATGAAATGTCTTTTCCTTCTATCTTTCCTTTTGACTTCACTACTACTACCCTTTTAACATAAGTCCTTTCAAATTCATGGCTGGATACCTCCTGATTTTCCTGCCACTGATCACTCCATGCTCCATGTTTTATACTTCTATCTGGTCAACATTCTTAAATCCTCTTTCTTACATCACTTCTCTGTACTGTGAAAAGGTGTTTGCACCCTTCCTTCTCTTATCCTTTCCTTCTAACCACTCAAAATATTTTTATTCCTTCACAGACCTATCATTTCTCACTATTCAAAACGGTACTATTCCAGTTTAAGCTGTGATGATCTATCCTTTGGATTATCCCATTAATCTTCTCTTGTCCCCTAGCCTTCAGTTTCTTTCCATCCTTTTCATTCTTCAACATTCGCACCAATTATCTTTCTAAAATGATAAAGAGGATTATATCAGTCCCTCATTGGGGGGCCTGGGTGGCTCAGTCAGTTAAGTGCCTGCCTCCCGCTCAGGTCATGATCCCAGGGGCCTGGGATCAAGCCCTTGGGTTGGGCTTCCTGCTCAGAGGGGAGTCTAGTTCTCCCTCTGCCTCTCCTCCACACCCTGCTCCTGCTCTCTCTCTCAAATAAATAAAATAAAATAAAATAAAAATCAGTCCCTGAGTAAAAACCTTCACTGCTTCTCTACTAGTTATAGTAAAAGGTGCCTTCAAACTTTCCAGCTAGACATAAAAACATTTCACACTGGATCTCAATCTACATTTCTAGATTATCTCCTGTCCTCCTAGCAACACATCCTACAGTCCTGCCACTCTGAGCAAGCTCTCTGTCCTTAGGGGTCTGTGCCTTTTACAACACTGTAGGCCTGGACATGCTCAACCCAACCTATGCTTCCTCATTAGACAATTGGTATTCATCCTTCAAGCCTTCCCAACTTGACATTTCATACTTGATCACTTCGCTAATACCTCTGTAACAGTCCCCCTTACACGTATTACACGTATATTATCATGTAACTGCAGAGCTGTCCTGAGAGGAGAACTACATCTCACTCAGCCATGCTGATCGCTGTGAGGCTCAAAAGATGAAAGTAAGACACTCAGCACGGTTAGCCTCCTCCAACTTCTGCACTCAGCTCTGTTACTCATCAGTTTGATGTCATCTTTCAGACTGTTGTTCTATCACTCTTTTCCTTTCATAAACAAACTTTTACCTTTCTCTCTGTTCCTTTTCAACCCATGGCAATCTCTTTTCTGTCCTCATCCTGTCACTGACACTGCTCTGACAGAAGTCCCCAGGGTGACAGTTTATTGTGAAACAGAGTGGACACACTGCCTCCATAGTGGATACTCTCTCTTTTCCAGATTCACTTTCCATGCTTCTCCACTTGTCTCTGCTTGGCAGAGACTAAATGGTCCTTTGCCTTTTGATTTATGGTTCATTTTGGCCAATGGAAGGCACTAGAAAGAGTCAGGGTGACAGAAGAAAGAAGTTTTTGATCATTAGTCTTCTAGTTTCCACTGTGCTGGGCTCCTCCACCGAGGACACAGTTCTGTCTGGCAGCCCCCTTCTGTGGCTACCCATGTCTCCAGGTCAGGTTTGTGGGGGTAATACTGATTCTGTGGTGGTCAGTTCTTGGGGGGCTCCCCATCCTGTGCTGGCTTTCCACTTCCTTCATTAACCCGTCTCCCATTACCCCTTTTAAATGGGCCACGTGTTTGAGGCCAGGATAGCAGCTTGCGTGACTGATTCCCTAGAAGCCATTTGATCTCTATAAACTGTTTTTTTTTCCCAAGAAACTCTATCCTTCTTTAGTTTCCATGATACAACCCTCTCCTAGTCCTGTATCAACCTTTCTGCTCCTATTTGTAGGCTTCTTTCTTCTACTTCCTTAAATGTGGGTGTTTTCAGGGCTCTGTCCTAGACCGGGTCATCACAGTACACAACCTCCGTGGCTGTGTCTCATCCACCATGTAGTGTTCAATGACCTTAAGCCTGGATCTTTCTCTAGACTTCTGAACTCATATAATTTCAATTACATATATTGAAATAACCTCCTGTCTTGTTCTCTTCCAATCCATTATTCACATTTGTTCACAGTAGATTGGAATGATATATTAAAAAAGAAAAGCTGATCTTACCACCCATCTACTGAAGATCCTTCACTCACTCCTCTTGAACTCTCAAGAGAAAGTTTCTATTCCTTAGTGTACAGATGCTTTTACTCTCCAATCTCCTGCCTAGCCAAGCTACTGGTACTGTGCACACTCCAACCCCTAGAACACACATTCCTTCCGTCACTCTTGGCCCTTGCACACGCTCATCCCTCTGTCTGGAGTCCCAGGGCCCATTTGTTTCATAACCAATTTCTATCTTCAAAGCTCTGTTGAAGACTCTTCTATTCCATGAGGTCCTTCCTGAACTATAATAAAGACTGAGAAAATGAATTTAATTGTTTTTAGCTCTGATCAAGGGAACTATTGGCCACACACAGTCTAAAAATGGAAGTACTTCAGTAAATAACATTATGTACAGGTAAAATATTAACATAATTAATGTCTGAATTGTAAATGTCTTTATATAAATAAATATTATATAGTATTGTCATTACTCATTTGGTAGTATTCTATACTTTTTGAAGCACTATTTTGCTTCTCTCCTAGATTATAGACTAGGAATTGTATTTTACAGTATAATATTTCGCCACAACCCCTTTACAATGCTTGACCTAGTGCTATGCATGTTGTAGCTTCAATAAACATTTATAATAAATAAATGGAGAATATAAGATGTCACAGGGTTCTCTAGTTGATCCATGCTACTGCTCCTAGATAATTCACTTAAGCTACCCTGGAGAGGAAGCAGGAGATATTAGCTTTTTCAAGACATCCAAGAAAGATTTTTCCATGAGGAAAAACCCATTTCTACCATAAATTACTCCTTTTATCTAAACTTATATCACTACAATTCAACACAATTTTTTCCTCTCAGTGAAGATAAATAATGAACATTAATATTTTAAAATGGTTTTAGTGATAGTTTCCATAGAAAATTACTCAACATAGGCAGCACTGTAATACCAAAGACAATGAATTAGAATTTTGCCTTATTCTTGAAGCAATTTATATTCTACTCTACCTCAAATTAATCTATGAAAATAAAATAGTAAACTCTACAACAAAGGTGAAGAGTAACTGATGAAAAGGCCTACAAACTCAGCAAAAGAAAGCTATTTAATTATTATATATTAATAATTATACATTATAATAATAATTACTCACCTCCAATTTATTGTTGGTCTGTGGGAAGGGAGGAGGTTTACTTCTGACTTTAAATTGGATTCCTGAATTTGCTTGAGGGCTTCTTCCAATGGAGGAACCGGTTTTTGAAAAACTGAAGGGATAATAAAGAAAAAGCAAATAGTACAGAATCCCTTCACCTTCAATTATCTTTTTATATAATTTAATTGGTCAATAATAAAATACTACTTTAAAACTTTTGTAAAAAGAAAATATTTTTTAGGGTAGTGTAAATATTTTAAATTTAGACATCTAATTCCCCACAGAGAAACTGTTACATTGCCAATATTAAGAATATTTATCTGGGAAAAAACTTTGAGAATTGTCCAGGCTCTTCGTTCTAGCATGCAAACCCCACTATATTTGATCTTGGGATTCCATAGATTTCTTTTTTTTTTTTTTTTAAGATTTTATTTATTTATTTGACAGAGAGAGAGACAGTGAGAGAGGGAACACAAGCAGGGGGAGTGGGAGAGGAAGAAGCAGGCTCCCAGCGGAGCAGGGAGCCTGATGCGGGGCTCGATCCCAGGACCCTGGGATCGCGCCCTGAGCCGAAGGCAGATGCTTAATGACTGAACCACCCAGGTGCCCTGAGGATTCCATAAATTTCTGACAAAATTTACTAATATATTTTTTTTAAAGATTTATTTATTTGAGAAAGAGAGAGCAAGAGCACAACAGTGAGGGGAGGGGCAGAGGTAGAGGGAGAGAATCTCAAGTAGACTCCCTCCCAGAGCGTGGAGCCAGAGGCGGGCTCGATCCCTCAACCCTGACATCATGACCTGACCTGAAATAAAGAGTATGCCACTCAACCAAGTGAGCCACCAGGTGCCCCAAAGTTTATTAATATTCTTATGAAGAAAATGGGAAGGTGTAAAAAAATCAACATTGTTTACTGAGCACTTACTGTTACAGACATTATTTTTAAGCACGCAGTAACTATTAGCTAATTTAATCCTCACTACGGTCTTTGAGGCAGATGCTATTTGAATCTCCACTTTGCAATGGAGGAAATGGGCCCAGAGAAATAGCTCGTTCAAGGTCATAGATTCTGTGGACATTTGTCTCCACACTATGCAGCACAGCCTCTAACCCAACTCTGCTTCCCATGTGCCCGCTTCCCCGAAGCCTTCCACTGTGCACTCTGTACTCAGCGTGCTCTGCGTCTCCTACTTCGGTCAGTATTCTTCTCACCTTCTTGCTCCAGGTGAAGCAGCCGTCTTCTAGGGATACTGCTTCTCTTGCGGCCCGCTTCAGTGGGGGTGCTACTTTCCTACCGTCACGTATCACAGACAACCCAAGGCATGGAGGTAGGGTAGCTGAATTTCTAGGTCTCCACTGACACCTCCAAACTGTCTCTCCTCCTCCTTTTTTTAAAAGCCCCTATGTTATCAGACTTTCCCGCTATTGTGACGTTTGTTTTTTACTTTAAAATGCCGAAGCAAAGCCAGTATATTATTATATATGGGTTAGGTCACATTGAACTCTAGATACAGTCCATTTCCTTAATCAAGGGGTGATGGCATTAATGTACCATCAGTTATGACAGGGCTGGCAGGATATTCCAGTCATAAAGGACCAATCCTTTTGAGGCAGATACTACTAAGTGTTATATATCGACTGGTTTTCTAATTAGTATACTCAACGTCTAACATGGGTTTTTATTGGTGAAAGTAACAGCCTGTTGAATAGCTTGATGAATGTTAAAATGGGCTTTCTTTGTTGAAATTAAAGGAATTCAAGACAAGTGCATTTTCCTAAACATATGTTAATCACTCCCTACCTTTACATAAACAGAGAATAAGAATCCAGGGAGGTCTATTTCCTTTACCCTATGGATGACCTCTGAGTCTTGATGTCTGATCAGTCTTGTATCCAACCATTAATACAGGAACATTTCTGAATGTCCAAAGCCAGAGGGCACACAGCTCTGCCTCTGGAATGTGGCTGTGTGTGCCTCGGTAACCCTTTCATACAAGGTGTAGTTAGAGCACCTATAAGGACAGAATGCTGGGACTTCATACTCAGCTTGCGGAACAAGCTGTATTAATGGTCTGTGTCTAGTCATGCAAGATTATGGTCTGAGACTTGCTTTTATTAAGCACCACTCATTGCCGATCAAAGAGAGCCTAGACACTAACTTTAACACTAACGCAGCTCAACAAAAACATTAGACTGAAGAGATAGATGCACCCATATGTTCATCCCAGCATTATCTACAACAGCCTAGAAATGGAAACAGCCTCCATCCATTGATAGATGAATGGATAAGGAAGACATGGTATACATACATGATGGGATATTACTCAACCATAAAAAAGAACGAAATCTTGTCATTTGAGACAAAGTGATGGACTAGCATTATGCTAAGTGAAATAAGTCAGAGGCCAAATACCGTATGATGTCACTTATATGTGGACTCTAAAAAACAAAACAAATGAACACACGAAACAAAACAGACAGACTCAGAGAGAAAGGAAACAAACCGGTATCAAAGGGGGTAAAGATTGAGGGGCTGGTGAAGTGTGAGGTAGCTGAAAGGGATTAAGAGGTACAGACTTCCGGGCATAAAATAAGTACGTCATGGGCATGTGACATACAGCACAGGGAGGAGAGTCAGTAACACTGTCCTCACGTTGTGTAGTGACAGATGGAACTACACTTATTGTGGGGATCATTTACTAACATATAAAAATGCCGAATCACAAAGATGTACACCTGAAATTAACAGGCTATCATATGTCAGTTACACCTCAATGAAAAGAAAAGTGCCTGAGATGAGTTTACCACCACCCATTACTGCTTGTGCTGCTGGTGTCCGAGGACCTCCCAGTGCCTCCCTCTCATTCTCTGCTGATCATGGAAGCCTGTGCTCTTGCAGAACGACCTCAGTTACTCCGGGACCTCTGAGCCTTCCAGTTCTTGTACTCCCACAGTCTTCCGACCTCCTGAGACCCCAATCTGCTGCCCTTCTTTGTAAGAAGGGGGAGAGCCAACTATCATGCTTACCTGCTGAGTCTTCAGTTAACCTTCAGGATTTGGGAATAAATAAACTAATAGACAATTAAGTAAATAGTTGTCTTTCATAGCTTTGTTCTTGCTCTTCATTCATAGCATTGAATTTTCCTGAAGTATTAATTTGATATTTTGTATGGATAATATATTCAGAAGTTAAAAAATATACATGACACACATTTGGAAGTCTCATTTTCCTTGGTCATTTGTATATTCTTTCACTGTTTCTTTATGCAAATATAAGCAAATATAAATATATATTCTAATTTTCCCCTTTACTTACCAAAAGGCAGAATATCATATATTGTGATTTGGACCTTTTTTATGATTATCGATATATCCTGAAAATCCGGGATAGACACAAGTTCTATGAGAGCATAGGGCTTATACAACTTGGGGCCTTTGTTAAGAAAAAATAATGCAAAATTGCTAATATAAAATTAGGTGTAGGGGCCGGGACAGTGAGGACTCATGAAACTCAAGCCTAAGTAGCTTCACAGTAAATCTACTTCTGCTGGAGAACTTCCCACATCACTCCCTTCCCCTTCTTCCTTTCCTTCCTTCCTTTCTTTCTTTTTCATGTTTGCTGAACGTAAAGGTTCTGCCTGTTCGTTCGTTCGTTCGTTCTTTCTTTCTTTCTTTCTTTCTTTCTCTTTCTTTCTTTCCTTCTTTCTTTCTATTTTTTTCTTTCTTTCTTTCCTTTTTTCTTTACTTTTTTTAAAAGAGAAAGCACATGTACGTGAGTGGGGGGTAGGTAAGGTGCGGAGGGAGAGGGAGAGAGAGAATCTTAAGTAGGATCCATGCCCAGTACTCAGAGCCTGACATGGGGCTCAATTTCATGACCCTTAGATCATGACCTGAGCTGAAATCAAGAGTTGGACGCTTAACCAACTAACCCACTCAGGGACCCTGTCCTTTTTTTTTTTTTTTTTTTAAACTTTGACATTTTATAGTTAATTACGTGTTGCTATTTAAGGTATAAAAAATGTAGATCTGGTACCAAAGAATCAACCATCATCGTATTTAAATTCTTAATTGATTCCACGTCTCAGATTGTTAGATTATATTACTTTGTACACTTTCTTTTTTATTTTGTCAGTCTCTTCAATAAGAATTTGAACCAAAATGTGAATAAAATGCCAGAATGAATGTGACGCTAATTTACTGAGCCTAAATATTAAATTTTATTTTTACTACATCAGTTTTAAAAAGACAAAACACTGTAAGCCAGTATGAAGTAGAATAAAACTTGTGAACTTTCAAAATTTACTAATAGGACCAACAAAATATTCTCTAAATTAAACCTAAATCAAATTACAATTTTTCATTTGGTTAAAGTCTTATTGCTCAAAAGGCACATTTTTTAGTTTGAATTTACACTTTCTTTCTTAATTTGTCATTTTATTGTCTACTCAAGTTAAATATGATATGATTTTCATTTTTGCCCTCATATTGTTCCAGAAGTTCAGTTACCTGCTCCCCTCCGTTGTGAAAGAGGAATATGAGCACGCTGGAATTTTTCAGTGACTTCTTCAAACTTCTCTTTTCTTTGTTGAAGTATTTGTTCTCTGATTTGTTGTTCTCTTTCTTCTTGTTCTTTTCGTTTCTCTTCAAAAGCTCTATATGTGAAACACAAAGTAGATAACTGAATGAGGCAATAAGTCTTAAAAATGTGAACACAGAAAATAGTTTCAAACTAATGATTTGTTATATAATGATGTTTTCATATTTCAAAAGTCTACTTACTTAGAAACAACACATTTTAAATTTAAAAAAAAAAAAGGTCCTTAGCTAAGAATTTTTATATCTTCATATGTGGTAATTCCAGAATCTTATCCAGGCACTTTGCAACTAAGGGAAGGCTCTTTAATGGGGGTCTTTCTAATTTCTGGCAGGCCTGCATCCATGTTCCCACCTCCCAAAGCCTGCTGTGGAAGAATTCTTTACTAAAAAGCTACACTATTTTCTGGAATGAGAAAAACGAATTCATTGGTGAAGGAAGAAGCATTGCAAATTATAGGGCAGTCAGGATGATACTACAGATTTTTCTTCTGCTTTTAGACCAGAAGTTTAAAATTGACTATCATATTAAGTCTGAGCTATACTAGAAATCCACACAATTTACATAAAAATTTTGATTTTCACCTTCTCTTGAAAATCTGCAAGATTTGTCAACCCTGGACTCCTATCCCCACATGACTACAAACGCCTGCCAATAACCCTATTTTTCTTAACTTTCCTATTTCATTTATTTCTGACTGCCTGGGCACTTGAATTCATGTTCTCTAGTTTCAACTGTTTCAAAAAAGTAATTTTGTTTGTGGAAAACATGTGCATGTGTGTGTGTGTGTGTGTGTGTTAATAATTATTTTCTGGACGAAGAGAAAAATGAAGAAGGAAAATGGCAACTCACTGGTTAAGAAACTGCCAAGTGGTTCTTCTCTTTGGAATGTATGGGATTGACAGGTGGTAGATAAGAACTCTAAGATTTTTAGTGTCATGGGTTACTATTAACAATCTTTCCAAAGACCTTCATGGGCCAAAGCATTATTCTCATTTAAATAACTCAGCTTTAAGAAACTACAATTCTATGAAGTAGGGTTACAGATCTTCAAATAGTCCTACCCCTGTGGCAGGTAGGAGATAATGCTGTAGTGCCACAGATAGGCACCCCCAAGCCATCTCCTTCAGGAGTCCCCTCACGGTAAGATGAGGAAGTTTGCTTTCACCACTTGGTTCAACATAAAACTGGAAGTCCTAGCCAGAGCAATTAGGCAAGAAAATTAAATAAAAGTCATCCAAAATGGAGAGAAAAAAGGTAAAATGATCTCTGTTCATAGGTGGCACGGGCAGAAAACTTTAAAAGTTCCACAAAAACACTGTTAGAACTAGTAAATAAATTTAGCAAAGTTGCAGGACACAATATCAATACACAAGAATCAGTTGTGTTTCTATATATTAACAATTAAGAATCTAGACAGGTAATTAAGAAAGCAATCCCATTTACAACAGCATCAAAAAGAATAAAATACTTGGGAATAAACTCAGCCAAGGAGGTGAAAGACCTGCACACCAAAAACACAAAATATTGCTGCAATTTTTTAAAAACACACATAAACGGAAAGATATCTTACGTTCATGGATTAGTAGACTTAATTAAAAAATCCATCTTAAAATTCATATGAAATCTCAAGGGACCCCTTAATAGCCACCACATTCTTGAA
Organism: Ursus arctos; assembly: GCF_023065955.2. NCBI lineage: Eukaryota > Metazoa > Chordata > Mammalia > Carnivora > Ursidae > Ursus > Ursus arctos. The sequence goes on along the minus strand of NW_026622897.1, from coordinate 381,421 downwards.
AAAGAACAAAGGTGGACAGAAAGAATGATTACACAGCATTTGCAGCAACATGGACGGGACTGGAGGAGATTATGCTAAGTGAAATAAATCAAGCACAGAAAGACAATTATCATATGGTTTCACTCATTTATGGAACATAAGAAATAGGAAGATTGGTAGGAGAAGGAAGGGAAGAATGACGGGGAGTAAAGAGAAGGGGGAATGAACCATAAGAAACTGTGGACTCTGGGAAACAAACTGAGGGCTTCAGAGGGGAGGGGGGGGGTGGGGAACGGGATAGGATGGTGATGGTATTAAGGAGGGCACGTATTGCATGGTGCACTGGGTATTATATGCAAACAATGAATCATGGAACATTGCCATCAAAAACTAAGGATATACTGTATGGTGACTAACATAACATAATAAAAAATTATTATAAAAAATAAAATAAAAAATAAAAACTTACCTTAAATTTATAGTAATCAAGGTAGTATAGTACGAGCATAAAGACAGACATATCAATGGAATAGATTAGAGAGCCTAGAAATAAACCCATGTGTAGTCAAATGATTTTCCACAACGGTGCCAAAACTACTTAATGAGGAAGAAACAGTCTTTTTCAACAAATGATGTTGGGAAAACTGGATATCCATATGCAAAAGAATGAAGATGGACTCTTATCTTACAGCATATGCAAACATTAACTCAAAATAGATCAAAGACCTAAACATAGGAGCTAAAACTATGGAACTCTTAGAGAGAAACATAGGGGAAAAGCTTTGTTGGATTTGGCAATGATTTCTTGGATATGATGTCAAAAGCATAGTCAACAAAAGAAAAAATAAATTGGACTACATCAAAATTAAAAGGTTTTATGCATCCAAGAACACTATCATAAGTGAAAAGGCAACTGAGAGAATGGAAAAACATATTTGTAAGTCATATATCTGATAAGCAATTGGTTCAGGAATATATTTAAAAACTCCCACATTTGGATAACAACAAAAATAATCTACTTAAACAACGGGCAAAGGACTTGAACACATATTTCTCCAAAGAAGATATACAAATACCAACAAGAACATGAAGTGATGCTCAACCTCACTAATCATTAGGGAAATGCAAATCACAACTGCAATGAGACACCACTTTACACCCATTAGGGTGGTTATGATAAAAACAAAACAAAACAAACAGAAACTTACAAGAACTTATGAGGATGTGAAGAAACTGGAAACCTTATACGTTGGTGAGAATGCAAAATAGGCAGTTGTTGTAAAAAGGGTATGGTGATTCCTCAGAAAATTACTGGGAATTACCAATATGATCTGGCAATTCCACTTTTGGGAATATACCCCAAAGAAGTGAAAGCAGAGGCTCAAACAAATGTTTATATACTTATGTTCATAACAACATTGTTCACAATAGCCAAAAGGTAGGAACCTTAAGTGTCCCTTGACAGACGAATAAACAAAATGTGACATACATGTACAATTAAAGAGGAAATTCTGACATATGCTACAACATGAATGAACCCTGAATACATTCCACTAAGTAAAATAAGCCAATTACAGAAGGACAAATATTGTCTTATTCCACAATCATATTACCTAGACTAGTCAAATTTGAGGACAGAAAGTACTAAGGTGGCTGCCAGAGGCTGGGTGAAAAAGGGTATGGGGAGTTAAGTGTGTAATGGGTATAGAATTTCAGTTGGGAAGATGATGGTGACAGTTGTACGGCAATGTGAATGTCCTTAGTGCCACTTAAGTGGTATACTTAAAAATGGTAAATTTTGTGTTATGTATGTTTCATCACAATAAAAAATAAGAATCCCCCCAGGTCTTTGATACTGAGTATTTTTCCTCAACCTTATATAATGTACAATGCAAGTGTAGCTTTAAGTTCCTTTATCCAACCAGTTGAACCCCTGAGCCCCTCCACACTGAGACATGATTTCTCAGCACTGTCCACTAGAAATAAAATGTAAGCTACAGGGGCGCCTGGGTGGCTCAGTTAGTTAAGCGTCTGCCTTTCACTCAGGTCAGGATCCTGGAATCCTGGGACCGAGTCCCGCATGGGGCTCCCTGCTCAGCAGGAAGTCTGCTTCTCCCTCTCCCTCTCTTCCTCCCTCCTGCTTGTGCTCTCTGTGTCAAATAAATAAATAAAATCTTAAAAAAAAAAAACCCATAAGCTACATATGCAATTTTACATTTTTTAGTAGCCACATTAAAAAACCCCAGTAGAAATTAATTTCAATATTTTATTTAACTTATATCAAAAATATTTCAAAATGTATCAATATAAAAACGAGAATATTTTATATCCTTTTTGTACTCAGTGTATTTTCATGTCTCGGTTTGGATTAGTCACATTTTAAGTGCTCAGTAGACACATGAGGCTAGCGGCTATGTCAATAGACTAGAATCTGTGCTGGTAGGCAGTGTGCTTTTGTGAAGAAGGAAAGGGTTTTAGAGACAGGCAAAGATCTGAAGACAAGGAAACCAGGTTAAAAACAAAGCAGGTCTTTAAAAGGATTCATGTAACTTCGTAAATAGTTTTCCCTTCGATTATAGGAAAACATACAATTGTCAATTTTATGAAATATTTCTGTTTTTAAGTAGTGTTTTCTTTAATGACTCTAATCCAGTAGTTTTCAATCTGGGACATTTCCCCTTCACCAGGAGTGCTTAGGAACTTCTGGAGTTCTGATTGCCACAATAATTAGGGTGGGCTACCAGATTTCAGTTCCCCAGCACCAGGAACGCTAAGTAAGTGTTATATAACCCATGGGACATGTCCACCCAAGAAAGAATTATTCTACTCCAAAAACTAAAGGTTCATCGACTCAACTCTTTCAATAAAGTGTGATATCCCCCTACAGCCTTGTGTGGTGGGATCCTGGAGAATGGTGGACCTGCCAGACCTTGATACTTCTGCTGCCACACACGCAGACTATCAAGGGGACTAATCCAAAAATTCTGGGCAATAACTAGCAGCAAGCCCCAACAATACTGGTGATGGCTAGGGTCAGTTGATGTGGAGAAATAAAACCATGTGAACAATTAGGGTGGAGGTAAGACAAAAACCTACTTTCCTACTCCTGCCCTTGATTTCCATGAGATTAGAGAAAGGTAACCTTTGAGGGAGGAGGAAGGCAGAGGTTCAAGTTGCACATGAATCTTAAGACATCTAAATTGGACATAACTATAAAGAGAGAATTAGGAGTTGAGAAAAGAAAAATAAAATATATGGCAGACCATTCATTTGTTTAATTCAGGTTTTGAAAAGAAATAAACCGAGGCAACTAAATGGAAGCGTTAACTGAGTATTCTAGTTTCTGTTAGGCAGAGGGGGCTAAGATGCCTGTGGCAGAAGCTGATCGAGTCAACTCAGGAAGTTCTAAATTCATATGCTCTCACTTGAGATGAAGATGGCAGTGTCAAGGGCACTCAAACATGAGTGCACTCCTATGGTAGCTCATCCCCAAAGACAGTCGCCAATGAACCAGGATTATGCAGTTCTCTCTGCTTTAATCAGTCTGGTCCTGTAGCTCTCTGCTAATCCATAGGACTTTATAGAAGTGGGGTTAGATTAGAAACGTTGCAGCTTCCAACTTGGTCTGTGGCATGCTTGCTCTAGGAAAAGCCAGATCCATGTATAAAGTCTGGCGACCCTGATATCATCATGCTGATAAGTCCATGCTAGGTAAAGGGAGAGGCAGCATGGAAAGAGAATCCTGGCTATCCTCCAGCTGTCCTAGTCACCCAAGCCCAAGTCCAAAAACATGTGCCCAGCAGACATCTCAGTGCGGCAGCAGGAGACTTCCTCCCGAGCCACTGAACACACAGAACTGTAATAAATTGTTTTTTGAAGCCACTACATTTTAGGGTGGTTTGTTAGACAGCAGAAAATGACCAGAATAATAACTTTAAACCAATTTTTTCTCCAGTTAACATTTATTTAGTGGGGATGGGGACAAATCTTTATTAATAAAAATTATTTACTTTATTTATGTTAATTATAAAGGATTTATTAATCCACTTACTATATATGCTTTTCTGACTAAGAAAATTTAGGGACATATAGGAAGTTAGTATTTTGATAATAAAGTGTTCTCAGTAAACAGCACGAGGTCATGAATTCAGTTTCAGAGTATCTGTAAACTACAGCTGCCAATGTAGACAGCTGTCATCTTTATGTCTCACTGTTGAGAGTGCACCAAGGAATTGTACAAAACTACTTATACTTATTATATCTTTTTTTTAAATAGAGATGTCTGTTTCAGTTTTTTTTATTTTTGTATCTTTCATCTCAAGTACCATTTCACTGGTAATAAGAATAATTTACATCTGTCTAGTTAGATAAGGAGGAAATCTTAGCTGGTATGTATTACTGATTTATTTTAGTGATGCCTCAGGGATCCTTATAGATTTCCTCTCCCTCTGGAAAAATGCTTTCTTTGAGGGCTGATATGAAGCTAACTCCAAACAAAATTATATACCTGTGAGTTAGCTTGAGAAATCTAGGGCTGCCTAAATGCTTAAGGGAATTTGTTAAATAATGGTTATGCAAACCTTCCTCTATCTCAAGTATGTGAAGTTGTTCAGTTAGATCTCTTATCTGAGTCATCAAATTAAGACATTGAAAATTTATGTGGAGTATCAGACACACAAAAAAAGAAGCAAAAGTTTTTCGGTTTAGTGTCTCAAAACAGGCAAATGAATGAATAACCATCCCATAGGTATTGTAAAGATAAGAGAACCTGAAAATATTCCAGCGAGGAAGGAATAACAATAAAAAATTTGTTACACATTATTACTATTATATGAGAGATAAAATGTAATTGATGTTCACAATGGTTTTATATTAGAAAATGTAAAACAGTAAATATGTGAGGATTTGTTACAGTCTGAGAACTTAAAAAACAAAAACATAGTGAGAAGAGAAATGAAAATTGTTTTTAAAAAAAGAACCAAATGGAAATTTTGCAATTGAAATGATAAAATCTGAAATAAAAATTTTACCAGTAGGTGAACAGCAGATTGGTGTTATCAGAAAAGAATCAGCAAACTTGAGGACAGATTCACAGAAATTATCTAACCTGAGAACAGAACAAAAAAGATGGAGAAAAGAATACATAATAGTTTCAGTGAACTGTGGGTCACTAAATGATAAGTGGTCATTATCATGTGTAAGTGTATAATATATGTGCAATTAGAGTCCCAGAAATAAAAGAAAAAGAGAGAGATTGGCAGAAAACACTTGACTACGGCCTACAATTTTCCAAATTTGGTGAAAAAATATTAAATTACAGATGAGAGAAGTTCAGTGAACTACTAGATAATTATTAACAACACCGACCTAGGCAGATTTTAGTCAAACTGCTGGAAACAAAAGATAAAAATAATATCTTCAAAGTAGTCATAGAAAAGACACATTATATATGGAGAACAATACTCCCAAAGCCTGCTAACTTCTCATGAGAATGTGGAGGTCAGCAGACAGTAGAATGGCATTTCGATAGTGCTAAAGAAAATGGCCGTTAACTCAGAATTCTATACTCAGTGCAACTATCTTTCAAAAACAAAAGCAAAATAAAGTTATGTTCAGATAAGCAAAAACTGAGAGTGTTTATGGACAGAATCCTGCCTTGCAACAAGTGCCAAAGGAAGTTCTTCAGGCTAAAGGGAGATGACCCCAGACGGAAACACCAGCCTACGGACAGCAGCCAACAACACCAGAAACAATAAACATGCGGGCAGATGGAAAAGAGTATGTTCTTCTCTTTGTCTTACTGGTAAAAAGACAACTGAGGGTTTAATGCAGAAATTACAACACGGTATTGGGAACTTTATAACACGCAGATAGACAGAAATTCATTAGCACAAAGGATGCCAGCATGGGGGTGGGACAGACAGAATTATAAAGTTGAAGGATCCTTATATTTATGTGAAATGGTCCAATTATAACTCCAGATAGTTAAGATCGAATACTGTAATCCCTAGAGGAGCCACTAAAGAAAAGTAAAATTGAATTTTTTTTTTTTTACTGACTCAAAGGGAGGCAGGAAATGAGGAAAAAACAAGAGGGAAAATATAGAATGAATAGAAAACAAATAGCTAAATGATAGAACTACAACAAACTGTTTATTAGATATCAATGGACTAAACATTCCATTTACAAGGCAGAGTCTTGTTTTTGGGAGACAATTCTCTGTAAATATTTTATATTTGCGCACAGCCCAGGTCCTCTGAACGAAGGTATTCACAGCCAAGTTAAAAGTGTTTGTACAAAGAGACATTCCAGGATAGTAAAGCTTAGAGAGCTCTCCCTTCCTGGAGACGGGAGTAAAGATAGAGATCTCTCCCTCCCTTCTCCAGAGAGTGCTTATGTTGCAGAGTAAAGATAAGGTTTCTTCCTCTCTAGGGGGCAAGATGGGCGGGAGCCTTATGTAAGATCCGGGTTTCCACATTTTATGGTTACTAGACTGTAATGAACTAGTTCTCACTCTGTGCAGGAACCATCTGGCCCTCACTGCATTGCCCTTTGGGGACTGGAGTTTAGGAAACTGACAAAAGATGAAGCAAACACAGAACCAAAGGGAGAAACCGATGAATCCATGATCATAGTTGCATATTGTAATATCTCTCTCAATAATAGAACAATCAGATAAAAAATAGCAGTAGTACAGAAGATTTGAACAAAACTATCAACTACCTTGACCTTGTTGATATTTATAGAACAACTATTTATACCCAACAATTGCAATATACATTCTTTTTAAGTACAACATAAGAAATCTTATATTGGGCCATAAAACAAATATCATTGAATTTCATAAGACTTAAATCTTTCAGAAGGTGCTCTCTGATCAAAACAGATTTAAATCAGAAGTCAATTATAATATCTAGAAAAGCTCAATAACTGGAAATTTTAAAAAACATATTTCTAAATAAGCTACAGCTCAAAAAAGAAATCAAAAGGGAAGTAGCAAAGCGTTTTAAACTACATGAAAATGAAAACTCAGCATACCAAATTTATTAACTGCAGTTGTTCAGAGGGAAAATTATAACCTTAAATGCCTATAGTGGGAAAGGAGAAGTTTAAAATCAATGATTCTTGTTCCTACCTTAAGAAGCTAGAAGATGCGCACATTTATTCTAAAGTAAGAAGAAAGAAACTAATAAAAATAAAAGAAGAAACTAATGAAACAGTAAACTAAAAAATAGAGCCCACACAGACTAAAGTTGTATATGAAAATTTTAGTAAAATTGATAAGCTCCTACCAAGAATGATGAAAGAAAAAAAGCAAACAAAAATGATCATTATCATGAATGAAAGACAGGATATCACTACAAATACCATAGACATTAAAAGAATAATGTGAACAACTTTATGCTAATAAATTCAACAACTTAGATAAAATGGACCAATTTCTTGAAAGAATCAACTTACCAAAACTGACAAAGAAAAATAAAATGTGAAAAACTCTGTATTTATTAATGAAATTAATTTATAATTAGCAAGCTTCCTACAAAGAAAACTCCAGGTTCGGATATTTTATTATCTTTTGTCAAACATTTAAAGGAGAAATAACAATCATACAACCTTTTTTCAAATATAGATGTGGAGGAAACATTTCCCCAACATATTTTATAAGGCCTATATAACCCTGATTTCCAAACCTGACAAAGATATTACAAGGAATTTATAGACCAACATCTCTCAAACATTACACAAAAATCCTTCACAAAATATTAGCAAATAAAATCCATCAGTTTATTAAAAAACTCCATTATCATTACTCCATATCATTACCAAATGAGAGCTACCCCTGGAAGGCAAGGTTGACTTGACATATCAAAATTAATCAGTGAAATTAACCACACTGACCAAATAAAGGAGAACAAGTATATGATAATATTTAACACAAGTTCATGATAAGAACTCTGAGCAAACTAGGAATGAAAGGAAACTTCCTCAATCTAATGAAGGCATCTACCCAAATCCGTAGCTAGCAGGATAGTTAACAGTAAAATAGTTAATACTTCCCTTCAAAGGGATAGAAGGCGAAAAAGCTCACTCATATTGCTTCTATTCCTCATTACACTGGAGCTCCTAGAAAGTTCAATAAGGCCAACATAAAAGTAAAAGGCATATCAACTGGAAAGATAGGTGTTAAATTCCCTTTATTTGCAAATGACCTGATTATACAAATGGAATATGCTAAGGAATTTAGAACTAATGAGTGGATTTAACAAGCTCTCGGAATACAAGGTCAATATAGAAAAATCAATTGTATTTCTACATATAACAATGGAAAATGAAATTTAAATAAATCCATCTACAACAGCATCACAGAAAATGAAATGCCTAAGTTACATAACAAAAGACATGTAAGAACTTTCCAATAAAAACCAGAAAATACAGCTAAGAGAAATTACACACACATACAAAGAGGAAAGAGGAAAGGAGAAATATACTAGTTCATGGATTTCATGTATTACAAGACTCAATACTGTTATGATATTAATTCTCCCTAAATGATCTGTATATTCATTACAATCCCACTCAAAACCAGGCAGGTTTATTTGTATGGAAAACCAAAAATACCTAGAATAGGCAAAACAATCTTGAATTAAAACAAAACTGGAGGGTGTGCACTATCTTATTTCACTATAAAACAGTGGTTCTCAACTGGGGGCAATTTTGCCCCTTTCCCTCTCAGTGAACGTTTGGCAATGTCTGGAAACATTTTTAATTGCCACCACTGGGGTGTGCTGCTGGTATCTAGTAGGCAGAGGCCAGGATGCTGCTAAACATCTTAAAATACACAGGTAGTCCCCCATAACAAAGAATGCTCTTACCCAAAACGTTAACAGTGCTGTGGACAGTTTCTGACATAATGCCACAATAATCAAGGCAGTGTAGTATTGGTATAAGAATAAATAGACCAATGGAATATGATACAGAATGCAGAAATAAACCCTCACATATGCTGATTTTTGAAAAAGGAGGCAAAGCCTCTAAATGTGGAAAGGAATTTTTTTCCCCAACAAATGCTGCTGGAACAACTAAATCAACTTAAAAAAAAAAAAGGAAACTCAACCTTACATAACACCACATACAAATAATTGAGATAGATGATAAACTTAAACCTAAAAGCTAAAAGTATAAACTTTCCAGAAGAAAACAAGAAAACACTTCACAATCTTGGGGTAGCCAAATGTCTTAGGGAGTTCAGAAGAAGCACTAACTACAGAAAAAAAATTGACAAACTATACTTCATCAAAACTTAAAACCGCTTTTTGAAAGATTTCGTTAAGAAAATAAAAAGGCAGGCCACAGATTGGAAGAAAATACTTGCAATAGATATCTCTGACAAAGGAACTACATCCAGAATATATAAAAGAATCTTACAACTTGAAGACAAATTATCCAATTAAAAATGGACAAAATATTTGAATAGAGATGTCACAAAAATCACAAAAAAATCGCTAATAAGGGAAGTGCAAATTAAAACCATTTCATACCTACTATATGGCTAAAATGAAAAAGACTGAGTGGGAAAGTTATGAAGCAACTGAGAACTCATGTACATGTACATTTCTGGTGGGTAAAATAGTCCTCTTGGGAAGCTTTTTGAAGTTTCATATATGGAAAACATACATGTGCCCTAGGATCTAGCAATTCTACCTTTACTCAGGGAAAATGAAACATATGTCCATAAAAAGATGTCTTACTAACTGATTCTCTCATGTTTTACAATTTCAGCTTGAGTTAACTTTCAGCCAGCAGCTTTATTAATAGCCCCCAATTAGAACAACCTAAAGTCCATCAATAGGAGAATGGATAAACAAATTATGATACATCCTTACAATGCAATACCCCTCAGCAATAAAAAAAAGTATGAACTACTGATGTATGTAATGACATGAATAAATCTCAATATTAGTGAAAGAGACCATTAACAAACGTGTAGGAACTGGCAAAACTGATTCTGATGATAGCAATTAGAACAGTGGTTCCTGAGGGGTGGAGACTGACTAAAGGGATTTGAAGGTATATGCAAGGGAATGATAGTGACAAACCATGGAGTAAGAAGCTCAGTTTGAAAAGAAGTGAGAATAAGAGAGATAGGAACAACAAAGAAAGGATGATAAGAGAAATGGACTGGGATGGGGTCTTACAATTGCTAAACTCACGTTACTAGAGGAAGAGACATGGAGAGATAGGAGGTATAGATCAGAGATTGAGATTCCTGAAACTGAAATTTTTGAGATGGAGGAATAATTGGTAGTAGCTGAGGTGAGATGCCACTGAATGGGTGAAGTTCAAGAAAATGAAGATACTGAAATTATAAAGAACGATCACTGGAATAGCGGTAAGGAGGCAAGAAGAGCCAGGTGCTAAAACTTTCAAGCAATGACACAGAGGATCTATAGATCACTGTAATAATGAGAGGTACTGGTGAACAGTATAGTTAGATAGCATATGTTTTAAAAGAGCCTGGGGACCAGGGAAACCTCTGCCCACTTTGGCCCACATCTACTTTAGCTCTGGCTATCCCACCAGGGTAGCCACAGCATAGATTGCCCTGGAACCCCCAGCCCATGCCAGCCATAGCTCCAGTCAGCCAGCCAAAGTCACATCTACACAAGGGACAATGATACACAAAACCATTCCTCCAGGTTTAGGAAAATTAGATGTTCTACCTATTTCATAGAAACAAACACAGAAAGTCAAGCAAAATGAAGACAAAGGAATATGCTTCAAATAACAAGACAAAAACCTCAGAAAAAGAACTAAACAAAATGGAGATAACAAATCTACCTGATAAAGAGTTCAAAGTAATAGTCATCAAGATGCTCACCACATTGGAGAGAAAAATGGATGAACTCAGTGAAAACTTTAACAAACAGATAGAAAATATTAAAAAGACCAAATCAAGAATCAAAACATACAATAACTGAAATGAAAAAATAACACTAGAAGGAATCAACAGATTAGAGGATACAGAAGAATGGATGAGCAATCTGGAAGACAAAGTACTGGAAAACAAAACACCCAAGCTGAACAGCAAAAAGAAAAGGAAGAAAAAAAAAAGATAGGTTAAAGGATCTCTTGGACAACATTAAGCAAACGAATATTTGCATCATAGGGATCTCGTAAGGAAAAGAGAGAAGGGGCAGAAAGCTTATTTGAAGAAATAATAGCTGAAAACTTCCTAACCTGGGGAAGGAAACAGACATCCAGGTTCAGGAAGCACAGAGAATTCCAGACGAGATGAACCCACAGAGGTCTACACCATGATGCATAATAATTAAAATGCCAAAGATTAAAGACCAAGAGAGAATTTTAAAAGCAGCAAAAGAGAAGAAACTAATTATGTACAAGGGAAACCCCATAAGTCTGTCAGCTGATTTTTTCAACAGAAACTTTGCAGGCCAGAAGAGTGACATGATATATTCAAAGCGCTAAAAGGAAAAACCCTAGAACTTAGAATACTCTACTTGGCAAGGTTATCATTCAGAATTGAAGGAGAGATAAAGAGTTTCCCAGACAAACAAAAATTAAAGGAGTTCATCACCAGTAACCTGGCCTTACAATAAATGTGAAAGGGATTACTTTTAGTGGAAAAGAAAATACCATAATTAGAAGAAAAGCTATAAAAAGAAATAATATCAAGAGTAAAAGGAAACATACAGTAAAGGTAATAGAGCAATCACTTGTAAAGCTAGTATGACAGTTAAAAGACAAAAGTAGTAAAATCAATTATATCTAAAAAATAAAGGGGACTCACAAAATAAAAAGGATGTAAAATATGACAACATTTACATTAAACATGGAGAAGGAAGTAAAAATGAAGTTCTTTTACAATGTGTTTGAACTTAAGTGACATCAACTTAATATAGACTACTATGTACTTAGGATGTTATATGTGAATCTCACAGTAACCACAAGCCGAAAACCTATAATAGAGACAAAAAATAAAGAGAAAGAAAGCCAAGCATAACACTGAAGAAAGTCCTCAATCACAAGGAAAGAAGGCAAAAGAGGAAAGGAACAGAGAACTATAAAAACAGCTAGAAAACAATGAACAAAATGGCAATAAGTACATGTCTATCAATGATAAAATGTAAATTGTCTAAATGCTCCAGTCAAAAGATACAGGAGGGGTCTCCAAGGGAGAAAGAGGACTGAGGAGTGAGGGTTCACTGCCTCCTCTTTGTGCTGTGGGGCCAGTTCTTTCACAGGGGAAGGTTTTATCAAGTGTGAATATCCATTTCCCCTCCCGACCAGTGTCAAGAGCATATGATGGTGCTGACCTGCGGGTGTAGCTCAAAGGACTTGAGACCTGGAGTTCTTGGGGAGGACAGACAGACCTCACCATCTCCAGCTGAGGAAGACACATTTCCATTTAGACTAGTCCCATGTCAAGGGCTCAGAAGCAGGCCTTGGCCAGTGTGGCTGGAGCAGCCTGGGGTGTGCTGTGTAAGACACAGGAGAAGAGACAGTTCGAGCCATCGTGCAGCCATCTAGGACAAGCCTCAAACTAAAAGTCAGTGTGGGAGCCTGGGAAGATGGTAGAGTAGGAGGATCTCCACAGCTCACCTCATCCCACAGATACACCTTGGCAGCACCACCTCAGTCAGTCAACTAACCTAGAAACTCACCCAAAGACTGGCAGAACAGACTCTCCACAGTCAACGGTAGAGACGAGGCCACATCAAAAAGGGTAGAGGGGTGGAGATGTGGTCAGTAGCCAAACTCCCAGGGAGATTAACCACAAATGGAAGGGACACCACAAGCCCGAAGAAGGGAGAGAAAAAGACCCCACACCAGGTACCCCAGACACAGGGGCCCTGTGCTGGGAAGACAAATCCCTGTAACATTTGGCCTTGAAAACCAGTGGGGCTTCACTTCTTGAGATTTTACAATCAGTGGGGCTTAACTCCATTGCCTTTAAAACCAGTGAGCTTAGCTCTGGGAGAGCCAGAAGGCGACAGGGAACGGAGTGTCTGCCTTGAAGAAACAGCATAACAAACCACCTCACTGAGATACCGCACAGAAGCAGCAGTTTGAAGAGTACCTAGGGCGGACACGAAGGAGATTTATTTACTAATCCCAGAGGTTGGTGGAGGGGAGGGAATCTTTAGGACACTTCTCCAAGAACAAAAGAGCTGGCAGAAAACTGAACAGCTACATGCAAAAGAATGAAACTGGACCACTTTCTTACATTATACACAGAAATAAACTCAAAATGGTTTAAAGACCTAAATGTCAGACTTGAAACCATAAACCTCCTAAAAGAAAACACAGGCAATAATCTCTTGGCCATTAACTTAGCAACATTTTTCAAGATATGCCTCCTTAGGCAAGAAAAACAAAAGCAAAAATAAACTATTGGGACTACATCTTTGGTAAAAAAATCTTTGGCACACTGAAGGAAACCACTGACAGAATGAAAAGGCAATCTACTGAATGGGAGAAGATATTTGCAAAATGATATATCTGATAAGGGCTGAAGAGTCAAAATAAATAACTTACACCACTCAACACTAAAAAATTAAACAATCCATTAAAAATGGTTAGAGGACCTGAATAGACATTTTCCCAAAAGGACACACAGATGGCCAATAGGCACATGAAAAGATGCTCAACATCATCAAGGAAATGAAAATCAAAACTACAATGAGATATCACCTTACACCTGACAGAATGGCCAATATCCAAACCACAAGAAACAAGTGTTGGTGAGGATGTGGAGAAAAAGGAACCCCCACGCACTGTTGGCAGGAATGCAAACTGGTGCAGCCACTGTGGAAAACAGTACGGAGGTTCCTCAAAAGGTTAAAAATAGAAATATCCTATGATTCAATAATTCTGCTACTGGGCATCTACTTAAAGAAAACAAAACATTGGTGTGCCTGAGTGGCTCAATTGGCTAAGTGTCTGCTTTCAGCTCAGGGCATGATCCCAGGGGCCTGGGATTGAGTCCCATGTCAGGCTCCTTCTTCAGGGAGTCTGCTTCTCCATCTCCCTTTGCCCCTGCTCCTGCTGTCTCTCTGTCTCTCTCTCTTGCTCTCTCAAATAAATAAAATTCTTAAAAAAGAAAATAAAACATTAATTATGCACCCCTATTTTTACTGCAGCATTATTTACAATAGCCAAGATATGGAAGCAACCTCAGTATCTATTGATAGAGGAATGGATAAAGTTGTGTTTGTTCTGCTTATCATCTATCTATCTACACACACACACACACACACACACACACACACACACACACACTGGGATATTAACCATAAAAAGGAATGAGATCTTGCCATCAGTGACAATACAGATGGAGCTAGAGGGTGTTATGCTAAGTGAAATAAGTCAGACTGAGAAAGACAAAAACCATATGATTTCACCCATATGTGGAATCTAAAAAAAAAAAGAAAGAAAAAAGAAACAAACAAAGCAGAAACAGATCCATAAATACAGAGAAAAAAACTGGTAGATGCCAGAGGGGAGGGAATGGGGAGATGGGCAAAATGGGTGGAGGGCTGTGGGAGGCACAGAATTCTAGTTATGGAATGAATAAGTCAGGAGGATGGAAGGCACAACATAGGGAAGAGAGTCAATGACACTGTGACGGTGTTGTATGGGGACAAATGGCAGCTTCAGTTGTGGTGAGCACAAGGTATAGAGATGTCCAATCCTTATGCTGTACACTTAAAACTAATGTAACATTGTGTATGTCGACTACACTTCAAAGAAAAAAAAAGTTAAAAAAAGAAAAAGACCTGATGGATTTTAAAGAAAAGAGAACCATGGTTAGAAGTGACAATGAGGAGGGGCGCCTGGGTAGCGCAGTCGTTAAGCGTCTGCCTTCGGCTCAGGGTGTGAAAGATGTTTAACAAATAATTGCTGAATGAACGCTTGACCATATGTCAACTTCCAATATAATCAGAACATGTTTAACAGCGATTATGTATTATCTTGACTTACTATTATCTGCTGGGGATATAACAGTAAGCAATACAGATGTGGTCTATGCAGTTATTTATAATCTAATGAAGCAAGCTAACAAAACCAAGTAAGTGGTTATAGATGCTATGAAGTAAATTAGAAAAGAAAAACAAAACTCTAGTGCAAGACAGAGAGCCAAGGGAACTCACTTTAAATAAGGTGAAAGGGAATATTTCTCTGGGAACATGACATTTAAGATAAAAAATTCAGAATAAGGCCAGTCATGAAAAGAAGTGGGTGGGGGAAAAGTGCTCTAGGTAGAAGAAATAGCATGCCAAGGTTCTGAGTTGCGGGGGTGAGGTGGGGGGGGAGAAATTAGCATTTTGAGAAAATGAAAATAATACCAGTTCAGCAAAGTTTGAGGCAATGAAGAATAATGAATCTCTAAAGCTAACATGTAATGTTTTCCTTGCTATAACCAGAGAGTGATTTTGATAGTGAGTTATCATGACTATTATCTCATATTGTTCTCTGGGCTCAAATGTATATAGAAAGTAATAATAATTTCACATAGTACTTTCCAGGACCATAGGAAAGAAAGTGTGTGCTAGATTGAATAAAATTAAACCAGGGATGGAACGTGACCAAGAAGCAGAAGCTTTTGCTCCTAAACTCAGTGATGGGCCTAATAATAAAAAAGTTTTAATAAGCAATTGTAGACATGACTGATATAGTTCTTTCCCTAGTTCCCGAGCTCCCTTTATGCTGTTATGTGCCGGATGCTATGGGAAGTGCTATGGGAATTGAAAGACCTGGTGACAAAACCAAGAAAGATAGCCTCTCTGTCATTGTAGGATTCAGAGTTGGGAGAGTATGTTGCTGTTTCCCATTAACACTGGAATTAGCCTTTCTCACAGAAGAAAAATGGTCTGCCTTAGCAACTTAAAAAAACTCATTTACTTATTTTTGAAAAATAAAAACTACATATTTAAAGTATACAACATGATGTCTATATATATGTATATATCGTGAAATGATTGTCACAACCAAAGTTGTGCACATATGCTCCTCCTCCCATAGTTATCTTTTTTTTTTTTTTTTTGGTGGTGAGAAAACTTGCAGATTTCAGGCATATAATACATTATTAATTACAGTCATCATGCTATACATTAGATTTCCAGAACTCACTCATCTCATAGCTGAAAGTTTGTACCCTATGAGCATTATGTCTTCTTTCCCCTGGCCCCTCCCCCCAGCCTTTGGTAAGCACCATTCCACTCTGTTACTATGAGTTCCATTTTTTTTTGGATTCCACATGTAAGTGAGATCATGTGATATTTATCTGTGTCTGGCTCATTTCACTTAGCATAATGTCCTCCAAGTTCATTCCTGTTGTCACAAATGGCAGGATATCCTTCTTTTCTTAGGCTGAAGTCATATTACATGGTGTATGTATCTCCCACATTTTCTTTATATATTCACCTGTTGATGGACATTTCGATTGTCTTCTGATCTTGGGTACTATGAAAAATGTACCTTAGCAAATTTTGAAGGGTGTGTTTAACACGTGCAATTGTGCCTCATAAAACATATATACCACCTGGGCTCAAAGTTAGCCCCTGAATCAAATGATGACACATGTCAAATAGTTCATTCTGGTTTCCCAGGAATTCACAGCTATGGAATATCATTTTCATCTCTGGAAATACTGTTGAAAAGTGAAGAAATAACTGTCAATGGCAACAACTTTAACAACAGAATCTACACATAGTAGTAACAGTTCCTGAGGCCACAGGAGACACAGGCAGAATTGGAAAGCTGGCTTTTTGTTATGTAATTCTTTATTCTAGATGGAACTATTTTCACATTTAGGTAGTTACAATTTTCTAGAGATATGATCTTTTTTTAAAGATATGATCAAATTTAAGTTTAAAAACATATTTTAAGATAATTAGAAATTTAAAAAATGTAAAAATAGAATATCACTCCAATTAAAAAAATACAACTGGAGAAAAGGTAGTTTTCAGGAATAAAGCATAACATTTTAAATATATAATAATGCCAACAGCCTATAAGAAATAAAGTTAACCTGAAGAATATACTGTCACTTTTCATTGCTTGGCAAAGAAACATGTGTCACAGATTATTAATTCTATACTTGCTAACACTTAAAATTATTTGAAATCCCAAAAACCTACATTGAAAATCATATTTCCAACTGATTGTCTTTCTCTTGACTGGAAAAGAAAGTAAGTGAATAGTTTAAAACAACCCTTTGGGGCGCCTGGGTGGCTCGGCCATTTAAGCTTCTGCCTTTGGCTCAGGTCACGATCCCAGGGTCCTGGGATCCAGCCCCGCATCAGGCTCCCTGCTTGGCGGGAAGCCTGCTTCTCCCTCTCCCACTCCCCTTGCTTGTGTTCCCTCTCTTGCTGTCTCTCTGTCAAATAAATAAATAAAATCTTTAAAAAAAAAACCTTAACACACTATGGGAGGAAAAAACACCCAAACAACAAAGATCTATATTCCAATTTGCCACACAGAATTAGTAATGCACATACTACAAAGGGAAACTATATTATCTCGTTTCTTTTAAAGACTGAGGTGTCAGTCAAAATAAACATGCCAATATCAATTAACTGAAGTTCATAAATTTTAATCATTAGAGAGTCTTTTAGCTTCTTATTCACATATACATTTTTTTCAATTTAAATTCAGTTAGCCAACATACAGTACACCCTTAGTTTGTGATGTAGTGTTCAATGATTCATTAGTTGTGTATAATACACAGTGCTCATCACCACACGTGCCCTCCTTAATACCTATCACCTGGTTACCCCATCTCCACACCCACCTCCCTTCAGTAACCCTCAGTTTGTTTCCTGGAGTCCAGCCAGAGTCTCTCATGGTTCGTCTCCCTCTCTGATTTCTTCCCATTCAGTTTTCCCTCCCTTCCTCTATGGTCCTCTGCACGATTTCTTATGTTCCACATATGAGTATTCACATGTATTCGTATCTCAGATTCAGTTCTAAAGAAGATGTCTATTTACTGGGTCACAATGTATTAGAAATATAAAAGAGGAAAGGCTAAGGAGTTAGTTCTTTTTTCTTTTTTTTAAGATTTTATCTGAGAGCGAGCGAGCGAGCAGGGGGCAGGAGCAGAGGGAGAGGGACAAGCAGACTCCTGGCTGAGCGCAGAGCTGGGATGATCCCACGATCCTGAGATCAGGACCTACGCAAAAACCAAGAGTGCCCCCCTCAACACTGATACCCCCAGGCAGCCAGTTCTCAAAGAGAAATACTGACATCAAAAAGAAACAAATTCTGCTTCAGGTAAGACGGAGGTAGACCTACTTTCTGCTAGTTCTCCCACTAAGTACAAATGCAAATCCTAGACATGATAGATTATGAAAAAATAAGAGGACCGTAAACGGTGGAAAGCAGGAAGCGGACCGACTTGGGACTGTGGGGCAGCCTGACCAACGACTTCCAATAGCCCATCAGTGGAAGAAGCAGGCAGCGGGCACAGGTCAACAGGCGGATCCGCCAAACCAGCGGCAGCTGAAGCTTGCTGTCTGTAGCCCAGGCCAGAGGAGAAGAAGCCAGCCCCGCAGACGGAAAGCCCGCTAGCGCATCCCACAGAGCGGAGAAAGCACCGCGGTCCTGCTCGCGTCCCGGGCAGCTCAGGTGAGTGTAGAGCCCGCACTCACCGGCTTGCCCCTGCCACAGGGCACCGCCCCCCCCTCCCCAACCCGCCGCCGCGCCGGCTGGAGCAGCGGGCCCGCGCCCCGACCCTGGAGGGTGGAGGCGCAATGAGGCACCCAGCGCTCCCAGAACAGTCCTGAGGCCGCTCGCACTGTGGTGTCCGTGGGAACCACGGCAGGGGCCACTGTGGCGCCCACTACTGCTGCAGTTATGGGGGCCCTCATGCAGCCAGACTTCCACCTCCATCTGCCAGCACTGACGCAGTGTCCGCCCCCACGCTCCTTCCGCAGCGGGCACCGTGCCAGAGAGAGCGGGCTGAGCTGCCGTTGAAGAAGTCTCAGTCTCATGACATGATAGGACTACGCCCAGGTTTTAACCGAAAACCACTTACTCCAAGAACCAGGAAGATCTCAAACTGAGTGAAAACCAAGATGACAGAGAGGTTAGAATTATCTGACAAAGATTTTAAAGCAGCCATGATAACAGTGCTCAATGAGCAATTATAAACATGTTTGCAAATGGAAAAATACAAAATCTCAAAAATACAAGATATAATCAATATAAAGAAGAACCAACTGAAAATTTTAGAACTAAAAAATACGATAACTGAAATAAAATAGGCGACTCAACAAACCATGTCATTTCTCCTCACACCACGTAGATATAAAGGTAGAAGGCAATTCCTGTAAAAATCTCATCAATATTTTTTACAGATATAGATAAGGTTATTCTAAATTTTATATATAAAGGCAAAGGAATTAGAATACCTAAAACAATTCTGAAAAAGAATCAAGTGGGAGGAATCAGTCTATGTGATTTGAAGACTGACCTTACAGGTACACAATCACAATTCCACAACTACACGTGATACGGCGACACGGTCACAATTCCACAACTACACGTGATACGGCGACACGGTCACAATTCCACAACTACACGTGATACGGCGACACGGTCACAATTCCACAACTACACGTGATACGGCGACACGGTCACAATTCCACAACTACACGTGATACGGCGACACGGTCACAATTCCACAACTACACGTGATACGGCGACACGGTCACAATTCCACAACTACACGTGATACGGCGACACGGTCACAATTCCACAACTACACGTGATACGGCGACACGGTCACAATTCCACAACTACACGTGATACGGCGACACGGTCACAATTCCACAACTACACGTGATACGGCGACACGGTCACAATTCCACAACTACACGTGATACGGCGACACGGTCACAATTCCACAACTACACGTGATACGGCGACACGGTCACAATTCCACAACTACACGTGATACGGCGACACGGTCACAATTCCACAACTACACGTGATACGGCGACACGGTCACAATTCCACAACTACACGTGATACGGCGACACGGTCACAATTCCACAACTACACGTGATACGGCGACACGGTCACAATTCCACAACTACACGTGATACGGCGACACGGTCACAATTCCACAACTACACGTGATACGGCGACACGGTCACAATTCCACAACTACACGTGATACGGCGACACGGTCACAATTCCACAACTACACGTGATACGGCGACACGGTCACAATTCCACAACTACACGTGATACGGCGACACGGTCACAATTCCACAACTACACGTGATACGGCGACACGGTCACAATTCCACAACTACACGTGATACGGCGACACGGTCACAATTCCACAACTACACGTGATACGGCGACACGGTCACAATTCCACAACTACACGTGATACGGTGACACGGTCACAATTCCACAACTACATATGATACAGTGACACAGTCACAATCAAAATTGAAGTATTGGTGGAGGCAAAGACATATAGATGAATAGAATAGAGAACCCAGAAATAGAGCCACATGAATATGCTCAATTGAATTCTGATGAGGGGGTCCTAAGTCTTACACGTTATACAAAAATTAACTCACAATGTAATCATGGGCTTAACCATGAAATAAAAAATATAAACTGTTAGGAAAAAACAGGAGAAAGTTTTCTGGATCTAGGGTTAAGCAAAGAGTTCTTAGACTTGATACCAAAGCACAATTTATAAAAAGAAAAAGCAGATAAACTGGACTTTATAAAAATAAGTGTTGCTCCAGGAAAGACCCAGTGAAGATGAAAAGAGAACCTCCAGAGTAGACATTACCTGCAAACCACCAAGTCTGACAAAGTATCTAGAATGTATATAGTTCTCTCACACTCAACAGTAAAGAAGTAATCTGATTAGAAAACATACAAAAGACTAACGGAAATGTCATTAAAGAGGGTAAGCAGATAGCAAATAAGTGCACAAAATAATATTGTGCATCACTCGCCATTATGGAAATGAAAATTAAAAATACAATGAGATATTACTATACACCCATAAAAATGGCTAAAATAAAAAACACTAACACTACCAATGCTCATGAGGACATGGAAAACTGGGATCAATCTGACAGTGTTGGTGGGCACAGTCACTCTGAAACACAGTTTGGCAATTTCTTAACACACTAACATGCAACCACCATATGTTCCAGCAATTTACTTCCAGTCATTTATCCAAAGAAATAAAAACTTACACTCACACAAAAACCTATACATGCATATTTATAGCAGCTTTATTCACAGTAACCCAAACTGGATATTAGCCAGATGTCCTTCAATGAAGGAATGGTTAAACAAACTTTGGTCCATCCATATCATGGAAAACACTTACCAAAAAAAAAAAAAAAAAAAAAAAAGAACTGATACATACGACAACCTGGATGGACTCCAGAGTACTGTGCTGAGTGAAAAAAGTCAATTCCAAAAGGTTACATACAGTATAACAGCATTTATATAACACCCTAGAAATGAAAAAACTGTAGAAATGAGGACAGATTAGTGATTTCTGGGGGTAGGAGTGGGAGGGAAGTGGGTGTCACTATAAAAGGGCAATGTGAGGAATCTTTGTGATGATGCAAATGTTCTGCATCTTGACTGTAAAAATGTCATTATTCTCGTTGTGAGACTGAACTTTAATTTTTCAAGATGCTATCATTGGGGGGAACTGAGTAAAGGGTACTATGGGATCTCTATTATTTTTTTCACAACTGCTTGTGAATCTATAATTATCTTAAAATAAAGACTTAAATCTGAAAAAGAGAAATTTCAGCTAAAAGTGAAAGAGAAAATCTTTAACAGATAAATGCACCAAGCTTACCTGTCAGGCTACTATTATGAACTAAATAAAGCTTAAGAGCTCAAGGGCAAAACAGCAAGAAAACAGAGTAGAATATTTGATGCTTATGATAATAATCCTAGGGCATAAAGGAAAACTCCAACAATATTTATTATAATCTGTATAAAAGATCACAGAAATGTGCACTATAATTTAGAAAGATTTATATTAAAAATATTAAAGTTTGCGTGACCCGCAAGTATTCCCTTTCTGACAAAGCTCTTCGTGGAGCGCCCATACCTGACCTTAGACTCCTTCCGACCCTACCCACTCAGTCACAACCCGGCCTCTGTGCTCGTGTTCTCCCCAGATCAGTAGAACAACTTCCTACTTGTTCTCTCTGCCTCCCATTGCTTTCATTTCACCGTCTAACCCTTTGCTGTAATGAGCTAAAATAAATCTGATTATGACACTCTGATTTTTCTCCTTCAACAGCATCTCCAAATACTAAGGAAAAGGTTTAATTTCTTTAGATTGGCATAGACACTATGTTATAAAATGTCTTTGACCAACTCTTTAGCTTCATCTCCTGATACTCTTCCCCATTTTCCTGTGTAAATGACATAAATATTTTGTCTTATATTTCATGACATTAAACTTTTTCACATAATGTCCTCTTTGTGTTAAACACCCTTACCCCTCAGGACCCTGGACAACACCTGGTCATCTAATAAAACTTGATCCTTCCTGGAGTTCTTCTCTGTCCTGCAGCATGTTAAGTATGGCCCCAGAGAACCTCGCTGGTGACTGTCACAGTATTCTATGCATAGCATTGCCATCCTTTATTACTTCACTAATAGTAATTCCAGGGCAGGAATCACGCATTTTATTTTTTATTCTTTAGTATATGAAATCTTTAAGTCTCCCAGCAAATATTAGTTTAGTGAATAAATGGCTGTCCTCTGGAACATTTTTAAATGGTCAAAGATTACTTGTAAATATCCTAAATTCTTTAATTTTCTATTATTATATTATGTATAATATACCCATGGATATTTACACATACTGACATCTGACCTTATTTGAATCTATGTATATTTTTTCGCTTACAATATATATCCACATGATAAACATAATAAATATGACTTATTGCTTAAAGTATAATTCCTTCTTATTCTAAGGGTACATATCTCCTGCTTCATGGGAAGCTTCAAACTGCATCATTTTCACAAACAGATAATGCAGATACCCCATTATTTCATGTTCACCAGGTAATTCATTCCATGATTCTTTAGGTAATTTCCTTCTGCCTCCAGGGTATTTAAGGAATCTTTTTTGTCATAGATTTTAGTGAGTCTTCCAAAGTGCTTGCCCCTCATGTATTACCTGGTAACCTTTCTTCTTTTTATTTGGGCAATTTTCTGCATTCTGTCCTTTTCTCTCTTATTCTGCTGGTTAGTTCACAGGAATTTTGTCTGATCATCTGAACTTTTAAGTCTATATGCTTACATTAGTATTTTAAAACTATCTGAAGGTTGAGTTGGGTTCAAGATAACAGCCTAGCAAGATCCTGAACCACCTCCTCCCATGGACATAAATTTACAACTACATATGGAATAATTTTCTCTGAAAGGGACCTGAAAATGGAATGAATGGAGCCTCCACAACAAAGGATAAAGGGACAACATCAATAAGGGAAAGAGGCAGAAACACAAATTTGCTAGAGGAAAAACTGCACCCCAATTGCTGTGAGTCACGATCAGAAGGGATATAAAAGGTATGGAATGTTTCCCTGAGGAGTAAGAGTTTCCAGCTTCATACTAGGTGCCTCAAACTTTAGATCCTGCACAGGAGAGATGAGCCCCAAACCTGGTCTTTGAAAATCAACAGGGATTAGAAAACTATAAAACTGTAGGGAACAGAAAACTCACTTTTAAAGGGCTTTTGTGCAGATTCAAACACCAATCTGAACTGTGCACAGACAACAGGTAAGAGTGACCCATTTAGGAACCTTTAAGTGTCTGCCAGAGGGGTGGGAAACAGTAGGGACTCTCCCCTGGGGACTGAGACAATGGCAGAAGCCATTTTTGCTGTCTCAGTTGACCTTACTAACTCCAGCACTGGGGAGCAGCCTTTTGGAATTCTCCCTCTAGCCTGCTGCTAGCAGCAGTGGGTGTGTCCCCCAAGAGCCGTGTCCATGATGTGTAGTCAGGAATGCACTTCACAGCTGGGGTCAGAGGCCATCCCTGCCTGCCAACACATGGCAGCAGTCACAGCTCCTTCCTGCAGCCAGACTGAGCTCCAGCCCTGCCCACAAGTGTGCATGGCTACGGCCTTACCACAGTAAGAGTGCACACAGCCCACACAGGAGATAGTTCCTGAGTGCCTTGCTCTGGTGACCAGGGGAGACTACACTTCTTGGCCTTGTAGGACATCGCTTACACAAGGCCACCCCTTCAAGACCGGGAGAGGTTGCTGCCTTACTGAAATATATAGAAACAAACATAGAGCATTAGGAAAAATGAGGAGAAAGACAAATGTGTTCCAAGAAAAAGGACAAGATAATACTTCAGAAAAAACTAAATGAAATGGTGATAAGCAATCTATCTGATAAAGAGTTCAAAGTAATGGTTATAAAGATGTTCACCAAACTTGGGAGAAGAATAGATGAACATCAAGTAGCAAACGGAAGTTGTAACTGAACTGAAAACTACACCAAAGGGTCGGCAGTGGCCTGAATGAGGCAGAACAAACCAGTGAGCGGAAGACAAAGCAGTGGAACCCACACAGACTGAGCAGCCAAAGTAAACATGGACGAAGACCAGTGAACACACTCCAAGGGACCTTTGGGACAAGAGCACACAGAATAACATCTGTACTATAGAGAGCTTAGAAGACGACAACAGACAGAAAGAGCCAGAGAAATTACCTGAGAAATAATGTCTGAAAACTTCCTCAACCTGGGGAGGGAATCAGACACTGAAGCCCAGGAATCCCAGAGAGTTCCAAATAAGATGAACACGAAGAAATCCATAGAAGACATATAATTAAAAAGGTAAAAGTTAAGGATAAAGAGAGAATCCTAAAAGCAGCAAGGAAAAAACAATTTGTTCTGTACAAGGGAAACCCCATAAACTCTCGAGCAGATCTTCCAGCAGAAACCTTATAAGCCAGGAGGGAACGCCATGACGTGAACTGAAGATGCTAAACAAACAAACAAACAAACAAACACCCAATACCTTTCAACTGAGAATTCGCTACACAACAGAGGATACAAAATCAATATACAGAAATCCATTGCATTTCTATACACTAATAATGATGCATCAGAAAGGTAAATCAAGAAAACAATCCCATTTACAATTGCATCAGAAAGAATAAGTTATCTGGCAATAAATGTAACCAAGGGGATGAAAGCCCTCTATATGGAAAACTATAAGACACTGGTGAAAGAATTTGAAGAAACAAATAAATGGAAAGGTATTCTATGTTCACAGATGAGAAGAATTGGTATTGTGAGAATGTTCATACCACATAGAGCAATCTACGGATTCAATGCAATCCCTATCAAAATACCAATGGCATACTTTATAGAACCAGAATCATTCTAAAATTTCTATGGAACCACAAAAGATCTCAAATAGTCAAAACAATCTTGAGAAAGATTCGTATCACACTTGCTGATATCAAACTATACAACAAATCTATAGTAATCAAAACAGTATGTTATTGGTATAAAAATAGACACACAGATTAATGGAACCGGATTGAGAACCCAGAAATAAATCTACACATATACAGATAATTAATCTATAACAAAGAAGCCAAGAACATACAAAGGAGAAAGGACAGTCTCTTCAATTAATGGTGCTGAGGAAAGGGAACAGCCATGCAAAAGAATGGAATTAGACCACTGTCTTACACCATACACAGAAATCAACTTAAAATGGATTAAAGACTTGAATGTAAGATCTGAAGCCATAAAACGCCTAGAAGAAAACCAGTAGTAAGTTCCTTGAAGTTAGTCATAGCTATTGGGTTTTTTTGGGGTGTTTTTTTGGGGGTGTTTTTTTGGGGGGGTCACAAAAAGCAAAGGGAACAAAAAAAGCAAAAATCAACAAATGGGACTGTATCAAACTAAAATCCTGCTGCACAGCAAGGGAAACCATCCACAAGATGAAAAGGCAGCCTGCTGAGCTGCACACCATGTATCTGAACCTCAAACCACATGTCCAATAAGGGGCTAACACCTGAATTCATGCAACTCAAGAACAAAAAAGTGAACAACCTGGTTAAAAATGGCAGGGGGTCTGAGTAGAAATTTTTCCAAAGAAGACATACACATGGCCAACAGGCATATAGAGTAAGATGCTCAACACCATTAATTATTAGAAAAATTCAAATCAAAACCCCTATGAGAAATCACCTCACAGCTGGAATGGCTATTTCCAAAATGACAAGAAATCTCAGGTATTGGAGAGGATATGGAGAAATGGGAACCTTTACCCACGGTTGATAAGATTGTAAACTGGTGTAAACACTATGGAAACCCATATGGAGATTCCTCAATAAATGAAGAATAGAACTACCATACGACCCAGCTATTCCATTTCTGGGTATTTATCATTTATCTGAATAACATAAAAAGAGCAATTTAAAAAAAATATACATTCTTATGTTCACTGCAGAATTAATTACAATAGTCAAGATATTGAGTGCCTATTGATAGATGAGTGAATGAAGAAGATATTTTGATATACTGGGATACTACTCAGCCATAGAGTATAATGAAATCTTGCCACTGGTAACAACATGGATGAAACCGAAGAGTATTATGCAAAGTGAAATGAACCACAAGGAGAAAAACAAATGCCACATGAATTTACTCATATCTGAAATCTAAAAATACAGACTGAAGAAACAAAATTAAAACAAACTTAAAAAAAAACCCTATCTGCTAAAAAAAAAAACTATCTGAGGCTCCTTTTGCACACTTCTTAAAACCTTTTTCAATTTTCTTTTCCTTATGAAGTCACGTTAAATCAGATTGTTATTTCTAGAGTGTAATAACAGAATAAACAAAATTTTTTTTTCTCCTGGTACAATGTTTAATCGGTGGTACTCAACCAGTTATGCTCATTCAGTAAATAAATGCCTGTTCAGTTATTGACTAAAGATAGTTCTGAAATTGAAAATTTTAAAAATGTAGGAAATAGTTAATTTCCTTATGTGTACGTGTATCTTAAAATCATTTGGTCTACATATTGGAGAACTCTGTGAGGATGTGCGCCAGTGAACTAACGTTGTAAAACAAAACAAAAGGGATACTGTGGGAAGCAAAAGCAAAAAAGGGAAGTCCCAGAATGCCAGTTATGCATTAGGCCTAACGATAACCAGTACATACCGGGGCAGTATCTACTGAAGGTAGGGGTGAGGGCAGAGGTCTCGGGAGTAAGACAAACGGGACTCCATCTATAGATACTGAATGAGAGAATGGAAAACTTGAGAATGTAATAAAAACATAAAAGAAAAATACTGGCAAATAGAAAAGCCAAGCAGTAGTAAATAACAAGAAAATTAAAATATGTGTGATTTTAAGCAACTGATGGCAATAAACAGAGAACTTGACGCTATGAACATTCTCCTTTGAAAACTACAGGGGACACAGCACTGTTAATGTCAAAATGTAACTCACTAAGAGTGGAAGGAGAACATCTCTGCTTCTAAGAAAAATAGTTTTTTTAAAGAAAAACTGTGTGAGCATAATGTGAGTGGACAGCATAAACTTAGATAATGTAAAACATAAATGGATAGATAATGGCAAGGCCAAAAAGGCCATGATGATAGACATATTTTGAAATTCAGAAGTGCACAAATAAGTTAGCCCCTTTTAAAAAGTAAAATGATTAGCATTTAATAAGAAATGTTTATGTGTCTTTATACAGCACCGTAGGGTAACAGAAAAATAAAACAAAAATTATATTGGAATATGTTCTGACTCTTAGAATGCCAAACCAAAATTTCTCTTCTTTTTACACCAGAATTCTGGGTTTTTTTAAATGAGAAAAGTGTTTGATGAGAGAAGACAGGAAGGCACTTTGTGCTATTTTACAAAGTAACTCCATTATTAGAAAACACACAATTGACAAATATTAATTATTAATCAACAAAATAAACTAAGAAGAAGCACTATGGTCAGACAGTGCGATAAATATTTTCCACATGTTTTCAACTGTTCCTCTCTAATATTACCTTTTTGCTCTACATAACAATCCCTTGAAATAGATGTTATTAATTCCAATCATAACTAAGAAACCGAGGCTCAAAGAGATTAAGTAAATTACTCTAACTCATGGAATGGGGACTTAAACCTAGATCTCTTCTGACTCCAGAGCCCATGACTTATGCACCATATGACTATGCATCTTTATTGAACACCCGTTGTGTGCCTTTTATACGCCCCTGGAGATAAGAGGTAGGAGAAAAACAGTAAGACACAAATACAAAACACAAGCTTCATTAAGTAACTTCAACTACACCAGACAGTGAAAGGGTTAATCTAAAGAGAAATTCAATGCCACAACAAAGTTACAGGTAAACAATTTTGTATTCCTCAAGTGGGATTTGCAACACATGCCCAATGATGTAGTTAATACACTCTAGGGATTTGCTATTGATGTACTGACGAAACACCGACAAGGTAGCAAAAACATTATTAACAATCTGTCTAAAAAACAAAATCTAATCATTCAAAGAAACCTTGAAAAATGTTAAGCAGTGACTGGATGGTTCATTCTTCTATTTTATTAGGCTTCCAGCTTAGAAAGCTTTCTTTTTTTTTAATGGTAGTCACTTAAAATATTCTCTGCATCATATTTCCACCATTATTTATATTTTCCCCCATTTTCTGATTGGATGAATGAGCATAGCTATATAGAAAAATTATATAAAAGTGAATAGTAAATTAAAATCAAATTACATTCCATTAGAGACTAAACACTAATTAGTAATCTTTTAATTTACTGTGAGAGATACAGAAAACAAAGAGGATAGCACATTTTGCAGCAATCCTATGACACTGTGACAAGACACCCTATGACAAGAAAAGACTGCTATGGTCCCACTCAGTGGAACGAACCAACTTTGTGCTGTAGGCAGAAAAACAACAAGAAAATTTACGAAGGCACACAAATCTTGATCAGTGTTTTACAGAAAAAGCAATGTCATGACTTAGGTTCATAAAATGCTACAAAGTAGAGAAACTATGAATTTATGACTTCGCATTTCTACACTTCTGAAGAAAATACAATTACTTACTTTTTTCTCCGGTTTGATTCCACAAAATATTTACGTGCTCGATTTCGACATATTTTTTGTTGCTGCAGTAATATTTGACGCTCTTCTTCTAAATTTTTCTCCAGATGGATTTTCATATCTCTAACGACAGCATAAAGTTAAGGACAATGGCTTGTATCTCCAGTGGACGAGCATCAGTGCTATCTGACTGGTCAATATAGTCTCAGCCTCATACTAAGGAGGCAATGACTTTCTGTGGAACAGCTAACAGGTATACAATTAGTGTTAGTATGTGACCAGCATGTGCTCTGTGTAAAAAAAAAAAAATCTGACTTGGTATTAGAACTGAACATTTATTTCACTTGCCCTGGGGAAAAAATTGTACTTCTAGACATCGTGAGCTCAGATAAGGAGACTGCATATATTTCATTATGAACCCCCTCAAAACCTGCTAAATGCAAATCTGACTGGATTTCTCATTCTTATTCTCTTAAAGCTCCCTGTTACATTCACAATAAATTCTAAATCTCCTGACCTAGTATATAAAGCATTATAATCTGGTCTGTTTTTTCAACTTCAAATCTCAACACTTTCCTGCATGAATCCTTTGACCACACCCGAATACACTTACCAACAGAACAAGCCCTGACACATCATGCCACCATCTCTCCGCACATGCTTGGCTAACTCCACCCATGATTCAGAGCCATCTCAAGCAGTTCCCCTCCCATTTTCTAGGAGAAAACCCTCCCTGGAGACTCGACACCTTCACGAGTACATCCTATGAGTACACGTCTCCTCGGCATTTCTGTAACTCCAGTGCCTGGCATGGTGCTTAAAATGGAATAATGGGGGGCGCCTGGGTGGCTCAGTCATTGAGCATCTGCCTTCAGCTCAGGGCGTGATCCCAGAGTCCTGGGATCGAGCCCCACATTGGGCTCCTCCGCTAGGAGCCTGCTTCTTCCTCTCCCACTCCCCCTGCTTGTGTTCCCTCTCTCGCTGGCTGTCTCTCTGTCTGTCAAATAAATAACATCTTTTAAAAAATAAAATAAAATAAAATAAAATAAAATAAAATAAAATAAAATAAAATAAAATAAAATAATAATGGCTTAATAAAAATCTCGCTGAACAAGTTCCTTGGAGAAAATTTTCAGTAGATATACGGGACAAAAGATACATACATTTTTTATAGACTTTAGTGCCTTACAGACAAAAATAGGTTTCTAAAAGTGTTATACAAACTTATGTCATTAAAAATGTATGTGTGTATGTTTCAAAACCTCACGAGCATAGGATAGTACTTTTTTTCCCCTAGAAAGACCATGTGGAAAACCATGTTTTATTATATATGTATTAACAAAATAGACTACTTTCCATGTATGATGACTAATTTTTATTTTCCTCTTTGGTGAATTGTTAGCTCACAGTCACTGGCCATTCATCTATTGAGAAGTTGATTTCTTAAAAAATCAATTTCAATAAATTCAATAGAGATAGTGTAGATACTAATCCTCTACTATAGTGTTAAGTCTTTTTCCTGGATCATTGTATTTATACAATTTCTCCTTCCACTGAAGTTTTAAATTAATGAGTCACCTTTGAAATATTTTTCCCTTAAAATTTCTTTCCTTTCAAAAGGTAAACTTACTATACCTTCAAACACATGAAAAATACGAAATTCTATTTTCTGTTAGTATTCTTTTACAATCTCATATTTATATTTTATTGGCTTAAGTTAATTTTAGAATGTAGTACCGAGTGTGACTCAAGGTAGAGATGGTGAATTTAGACTACTCTTTTTAGAGGTCTGAATATGGAGACAGGAGATACTAGAACAAAGTTAAAAGGGCTCTTATGATCAAAGGGTTTGATTGTTAGTTTAGTTTGTTTTAAGGATAGCCAAGACCTGAGGGTGTTTAGAGGCTGGAGGGCAAGAATGCCATTACAAGTTGAAATAAATTATAAGGTGGGATAATTTATAATCTAGGGGTACAGAGGAGGAAAATAAAAAAGACTACGTTAATAAGACAGAAAAATAAAAAAGACTATGTTAATAAGACACAGGTGAATAGACTCATCTTCTACTGTAAAAGTGATATCCCATCAGTGAGCCTGGAAAAAAAGATGGGGTTGGGGGTTGGGGGTGATGTTTTGTAGTATGTGGGTTTGTGTTTTGTGAAGAAGGACCTGAGAGCCTTCCTGGTGTCTACTGTCTCATGATGTAGTAAGACAGTCTACTGAGAGCTGGGGGAGATGATAAAGATCTGGCACAGGGATTAAGAGGAACAACAGAGATCCGTGTTCTTGTTCAGGCGAAGCTGGGAACTGTTCACCTGTGTGGAGTCAGTTGTATTGTTTTGCGATTTTTCTCTGACAGCATTGTTATTACTCCAGTGAAGGAGTAGAGAAGTAAGACTCTAGTAGTTTTTGGGTGGTTGAGGTAGAGGAATAGGGGTGCAAAGGACCAAGGATGTCAGAGAGAACATGTGTAGGCAATCAAGAATAGGGTATAAACCAGGTAGAGAAGGGACAGGCAAAGTGGGTGCTAAAATAAAATGAAAGGGGAAAAGAGATATTTGTGAGAAAAAAGAGGCACAGTGTGAAGGGAACACGAGAGATCTTTCACCTTTTTTATTTTTTAAAGATTTTATTTATTTGAGAGAGAGGAAGAGAGAGAGCACGACTGAGGGGAGAGGAGAGAAGCAGGCCCCCCCCCCCACCAAGCGGGGAGCCCGATGAGGGATTTGATCCCAGGACTGCAGGTCATAACCTGAGCAGAAGGCAGACGCTTAACTGACTGAGCCACCCAGGTGCTCCCTCACATTTTTTTTAAAAGAAAAATTTATTCAATTTCTATTCTAGATTGAAATGATAGAAATTTAGGTAATTTTAATTAGATGAACTTTATAGGGTTTTGTTCTTTCATAGCCTTTGAGTCAGGGGATTCTGACTTGAGAAAGAAAATGTCTTCAACAGAAAGCTGGATGGTCTCTGAGTACTGAATTCACATTCAGAAATTACATGTAGAAATTTTACCAAGGCACTTGCTTATTTTATGACTAAAGTTTTTTCGTTTGTTCTCCCCCCATTTAGTTATTTGTTCAATAAATTTGAGCTCCTACTCTGTTAACAGGTATCCAATGGAAAACATTACAGACATTAAGAACATTCAAATACTTACAAAAGGTACTTAAGTGTTTTTCCAATTAGTAATATAATGATATTCTTGATTTAGTGTCATAGCCCTTACTATGTTAAAGAATCTCTTTATCCCAATTTAAACTTATATATATGTCATATATGTATACATACATACATATATATAAGCAAAAGATAGATGTGTAGATACATATTTACATATATGTACACGCACATATTAGCAGAAGTTGTTGGATTTCATTAAAGCCTCTTGGGCATCTATTGAAATAGTCATTTACAGCTTTCTTAATTCCAACCATAGATGTAGTATTTAAGTATGTTTTTAGTAATGTATTTCGTTACAGGAAACCATGATTACAATTCTGGAATTAATGTTTGGTTTTGTTCCTTTGAGGTACTACTAATTCATTTACAACCATTTTCTGATGTTTAATCAGTGTTCCCACTACATCCATTTAAAAAACGAAGTCTATAACACCTAATGAATCATCGAGCCTTACATCGGAAACCTGGGATGTACTGTATGGTGACTAACATAATATAATAAAAAATCATTATAAAAAAATAAAAAAAATAAAAATATTTTCTTGAAATAAAAAACGAAGTCTACGACCATTTCATTCCTGAAAATGATGGAAAGATACACTGTGTCAATGAGCCATTGACCCTGCTTCCCCATTTTCCGATTTAGAATAAATTAGGGTCAGTGTAATAGGACTTCAGTGTTTATGAAAATACAACGTCAAGGGAACAAGATCAAATGTATAGGGAACGAGCCCGTTTGTTTCAGAACACATGTCTGAGAGCGCAGTTTTGGGGACAAGCAACCGGCCAGGGAGAGCGATGGCTCGCTGAGAGGCCAGCGGCAGGAGCCGCAAGGTCAGGGGAAGTTCCGTCCACACCTGCCGTCCTCACTGTCACGGGGTCTGCACCCCGAAGCCCACGACAGCGCACGTCAGAGCCTGTGCTCGCTCGCTGTCAAAGCGCATCGTCTCAGAACCGGGGCCAGCGCGGGGTAGGGACACCGGCAGAGCGGAGACAGAAGTCACTGCATTCTGCCGCGGGAGTGACTGCGGAGGCCGCCACCGCCCGTCCCGGCCTCCGCCAGCCCTGCCACCAGCACCACGCGACTTGTCACCCTCCTAGCGTCCTCGGAAGTGGGACACACGCTCCACATTCCGCAAACACAACTCTTCCCTTCTGAACTCTCTATGGAGATGGAGCAGCCGTGGCCGCGGCGGAGGCGGGCTCCAGCTCATCCCGGGGCAGGCGGTCCCCCTGACCGCCCGACGCCCACTGTAAACCGACCGCTCTGCGAATGAACCGGGGCTGTGCCAGCCTGACCTGCTAACTCCGACTCTCGCAGGACACGGAGACCTTTAACTCGCGGGATTCTTCCCTCCCGGCGGCACGGTGAACCAGGAGGTGCACAGAACACAGAGGCGTGGTTCTGAAGGCCGCCGAGCAATGCCCGCACAATGCGGGTCGGTGCTCCGACGTTCCAGAAAACCTCGCTTCGAGGCCCGGCGTGGGGGAGGGGACCCCGGCAGGGGATGGGGGGACGGGGCTCACGGACCCGGACAGTGGGGGGATGAGGGGGACGGGGCTCACGGACCCGGACGGTGGGGGGATGGGGGGACGGGGCTCACGGACCCGGACGGTGGGGGGATGGGGGGACGGGGCTCACGGACCCGGACGGTGGGGGGATGGGGGGACGGGGCTCACGGACCCGGACGGTGGGGGGATGGGGGGACGGGGCTCACGCACCGGGACGACAGCGGAGAAGGGGGGACGGCGCTCAAGGATTCGGACGGCGGGGGTCGGGCGCAGGGCCGGGAAGCCCACCGCCCCACAGCCGGGGCGCACCCCCGCGCCCAGCCTGCCCCAAGTCCGCGGGGTCCCAGGGGGCGAGGGGCCCGCCGCCCACGCCGCCACCCCGGCCACCACCCCCGGAAGGATACAGGTCGGCGGCAGGCCGGCAGCGCCCGCGGCCCAAGCGGGGGCTGAAGGGGGCTCCGTCGCGGGCGTCCGACGACTCGGGGTCCAGTTCCGCGACTGCGCTCCGGGCTCCAGGCCTCCAGGCCAGCATCCTTCACCTCAGCGCCGCCTCCCCGCCCGCCGCTGTCGCCTCCCTCATGGCAGCCCCGGCCTCCTCCTCCTCCTCCCTCCACTCCGTCTCTCAGGCCTCGCGTCACGGGCGCGGAAGGGTTGGCCGCGGCAGCCTCGGTTCCCGTGCAGCAGCGATGGTGGCTGTGGCGGCCGCGGCGGCGACCTTGCCCGGCACTGGCGGAGGGGGCGGCAGCGGCCCCGCCGACGCCGCCGCCATCTTGGCAACCGACGGACGCCGCGTCCTTGGCGACGGAAACCAGGGCGCCAGGCAGCCAATAGGCGGCGTGGGCGGGACCAGGCCTCCCGGGAATCGAGTCTGCGCAGCAGCCCCGAACGGCGTGGTGTGTTAGCGCATGGCTCAGGCAGTCCCTGCTCCCTGGTCCTGAGGATGTTGTCGTGGGGCTGTTGAGGGATGCGAGGGTTGCCACGGGTTCATTCGGGGTGGGAGGGGGGGGATTGTCGATGGAACCACCGAATCATGTGGGGTTCGAGCTGGGAGTCTTTGGAGGCATGAGTATCCCCAGACACCGTCCCTTTCCCCAGGCTGGACGAGGTGGAAATTTCCCTTCCTGGGCATTCCCTCACCGCCGTGATGCTCTGCCAGCTCCTCGGCAGTCTCTCCCTTACCTCTCCCTGCTGTAAAGATCTGCCTTTCCACGGCTCCCGATGATGCCTGCCCTGCTGCCAGATTCTGGAGACAGCCCATCGCCGCGTCGGTGGCCTGGAAAGAAGTCCAGATTTAATTTAGAGATCTCCCGGAGAGTCTGCCAAAACACATCACCATGCTTAGAGTGCTGCAGGAGGTGTGCAAAACTGAATGGGTTTCTGAGCCGTTAATGTAATGGCTTTGCAAGTGCAAATGTGAAAAAAAGGCTGAAAATTTCTGTTGGAGCTCAATAGAAAAGTACGTATAAATTCCGACTGTGTTTCAGCCAGGGTTTTTTTTTTTTTTTTTTTTTTTTTTTTGGTGGAAAAACTCCCAGATTGGAAGCAGAATGTACAAACCAAATAAAAATCACTCACTCGGCTTTGAAATGTCTCTGCCTTTGTGAATTAATTTGTTCATTTTTAGAGTTCAAATAAACTTTTCCAGTTGAAACTATTTAAAACAGTTTTTGCAAAGTTCGATGCAGTGACTCAAATTGAAATGTCATTTGGTGACTGGGATTTTAAAATGCCACAGCAAATCCAGCTTTGATTTAACACACAAAGCACTTAAGTTTCCTTCAGGACAATGCCAAGAAGATAGAATATGTAATTTTGGCAAAGAAAGACTAAATGTATATACATGGACCATTAGCTATCTTGGCAAGTTTTAGACTGGCCTAGCCACACCGTTGACCTTGATTCTGTTCCCAGTGCTATCATCACAAGTCTGTTTCTCTAGGGCCTATTTAAAAGAGAGTAAGAAAAGCGGGCAGTGCAAAGTGTATGCCAAAGTGAGAAGATTGTGGTTGCTGTTGGGAGTACTTAGGCGTGCTTAGACTTCCTCAAAGCCTAACTTTTGCTATCTTATTAGTTTGGCATTTTGTAATTCCTAGGCACCCTCTTGCTTTGTTGCATGACTATTAGCATTAGGAAGCACAGCTTGGTTTCTCAAGTGCCTAGAAATGCTTGTTCATATTAATCATTCTTCATTCAAATTTTGTTTTGCAATGAAGACCAAGAAGAAAAGAAACTTTAAGCACAGTGCTGTTAGTTTCTTTTTTTAATCACAGGATCTTTTTTTTAAACCTTTAAATTATTTATTTCTTCAAAATATTGATCAGTTTCCACGTTTATTTAAGTTGTATAGTCCTAGATTCTAAAAAAAAGAGACTTTAAGATTACATATTTGGATAATAGATAATGAGGCATTTATAAACTTTTTCTCTTGACAGGAAAGTCAAGTATGATTCAAGCAACAAAAAGAATATTACAGTAAAGTTTGTATTTTTATCAGAAGATACATCTGCATTGAATACAATGCTTAATTCTTTTGTACTTTAAAACCGCAGTATAACATATTGTATATATGTTATATGATATTTTTATTTTATAAATATTTTATTCATTCTTTTAATATGTATAATTTATTCTTTTATTAAGGAAATGTATATTGAGCACCTACTATGTCCCAAAGACTTTCTAGCTGCTGGGGATACAGTGGTGAAAAAAACTGCAAAGTCCTTATGCTCATGGAGCTTGTATTTATTTTTCTTGCCCATGACAATATATTAGATAGTGAAAATCACTGTGAGAAAAATGGAGTAGTATAGGGGAATAGAGACTGATATAATTCTATTTTAGATATGGTGCTCAGGGAGAGCTTCTGATTAAGGGAAATTAAGGCAGAGTATAAATGAAGAAAGGAGGTTGCCATGCAGATAGCTGGATGAAGAATATTATAGGCAGAGGGTGCTATAAGTAAAAAAGGCTCTGAGGGCAGAATTATATTTGATGTGTTCATAGACCAGCAAGAAGACACTGTGACTAGAACAGGGTGAGGGAGGGAAAGTGTGCTAACACTCGAGATTGGAGAAATGCTTTGGGGATGTAGTTTAGATTTAGCAGGGACTGACACAGTATTCAAGGAATCGATGTAAAATCCAAATGCAAATGAAGCGGAAGCCATTGGAGAGTTTTGAGCTGCAGAATAATGTGATCTAAGTTAACCTTTAGAAAGAATCACTCTAGCTTTGGTAGGGAAGCTTAGACTATAGTTGATAAGACTAGATACGATGAGGTTAGTTTGAATGATATTGTAGTAGGTTAGGTGAGAGATTATGGAGACTGGGAGTAGGATGGTGGTAATCAAGGTGGTAAAATGTGTTCACAATTTTATTTATTTATTTTTAGAGATTTTATTTTTATTTGAGAGAGAGCATATGTGGGTGTAGGGGCAGAGGAAGAAGGAGAAGCAGGCTTTCCACTGAGCCATGAGCCCACATAGGGCTCCATCCTAGGACCCTGGAATCATGACCTGAGCCAAAGGCAGTTGCTTAACTGGCTAGGCCACCGAAGGGCCCCAGAAGTGTTCAGAATTTTAAACCTTGGGGCGCCTGGGTGGCACAGCGGTTGAGCGTCTGCCTTCGGCTCAGGGCGTGATCCCGGCATTGTGGGATTGAGCCCCACATCGGGCTCCTCTGCTATGAGCCTGCTTCTTCCTCTCCCACTCCCCCTGCTTTTGTTCCCTCTCTCGCTGGCTGTCTCTATCTCTGTCAAATAAATAAGTGGAATCTTTAAAAAAAAAAAAAGAATTTTAAACCTTGAGCCAGTAAGAGGTTGATGAATGGTTGTGGCAAGTGGGTGAAATGGCTGTGTTTCAAGTGAGGGAAAAAAAGAGTCAAATGTGACTGTGATTTGGGGCTGGACCAACTGGATGAAGGGTATTGCCATTTACTAAGATGGGGAGGAACAGATTGAAGGTGGAAGGAGTAAGATTTGGGCTTCAGACGAGCTAAGGAGGAGATGCCTAGTAGACACCCAACGTCATTAACATGCCTCATAAACTGTTAATGATGTTCTGTTTACAAAAGAAATAATAACCCCTTTATGTTACAAAGCATGTCTACATAACTTACCTAATTTGAATACTCTAATAACCTTTTGAGTTATGCAAAGCAGCCTGTGAGGGACAATTTCCTGAGCTTTCACTTTCATCTTGGCTGAGGCTATTTTTTTCCATCTTCTGCTGAAGTATTTTCTTGCTCCAGTAAGAATTTCCTGGATTTGTTTCTGGGAAAGCTATGAAAGAACAAAGAATTTTAACATCTGGCTGATTTAAAATTAACTTAAGTTCTGCCATATTTATTACAAATTTCATAAGACTTCAACCAGAAATTAAAAATAAGTGCTCATCTAGTCCTAATACAGATTATAAAGGCCATGAACATTGTCAGCAATGTTAGAACTGCATTGTAGATCAAGCCAAATAATAGTAATAATAGTAACCCCTAACATTCGAGTGCCTGCTTTCTCCCAGGCACTGTGCTGAGTGCTTATGTATATTAAATCACTGAATGCAGAGCATAATCCTCATTCTACAAAGGAAGTAGTTAAGCTATAGTGATGTTAGATGACTTTGCACAAGGTCCCAGAGCAAAGGCGTGGCGGAATTCACATTCGAACCCAGGCAGTTTGGTCTCAGATTCCAGTCTCCCAGCCACCTCATGCTGCCCCCTGGAAAAACTCTGATAATAAGAGAGAAGAGTGTTTGGGATTAATAGCGGGTGGTGAGGAAGTACAGTCAGAGAATACCTAATTGTTTGAAGGTATTAATGCACTAATCAGCATTTGAGTGTCTACTGTGCCCCAGTCAGCATTATTAGCTCCAGAAACACTATGGTGCTGTCCCTGCCCGGTAGCTCTCGGGCTGGGAAAGGGAGTGGAGAACGTAATACCTGGACCAGGAAGCAAGACTCAGGAAAGGTTTGGATCCTTTTATTTTATTTAATTTTAGTATAGTGAATATTTAGTCATGTTTATAGAATGAAGAGATGGAATTGGGTAAGGGAGTATTTGGAGACTCCTTACGGACATTGATCTATCAGCTCTCGGAGAGCAGTAATTTTCAATAATATTCCCTGACACCCAGAATTTTTGAAGTTTTAGTAGCACAGATGTAAAACATACAAATCAGAGTCCTAGAAATTTGGCATTTATGTGGTTACTATGACCATCACTGGAAGCTGGATTCAGGGCAAGCTTACTTTACACTGAATTAGCTGTCCTGCATCGACTAAATTTCTGCTTAGTGTTTTTGTAAAAAACAATTTCAATATAACATTCTTTCTACTCCATCACTCATGTCTACTTCCTTACTATTTTTATGCAAGCTGGTTTACAATTATTAAGGGATATTTTATCAAAGGTGTTTTTCCAAGGCCCCCAAAAATCCAACTCACAAACATTAGGTGGTCCTATAAATTCATGCTTTATCTATTTACTTATTTATCTAGCTGTTGCCTATATTCTAAAAGCAGGCATATAGTCATTAAAAAAGATTTGTATAACTTACAAATGACAGGATCTCTACAGGCTACCTTGTTTTTCATACGAAGGGTGTTGTTTCAAACGAGGGCATGGAAACCAGTAAGTATTGGCTTCTGTTTTTGTTGAACACCTTCCAGAAGTTTTCAACTGAAGACTCTATGCACTGTAGTTCTTTCCACAGAGAGCTGACTGATACTTGAAGAGGTGTTTCATTTCTCCAAGAAGAATATGATGTATCTTCCTCAAGCTTCACTTTTATTCTTAAACACATTTATTTTTATCTGCGGAGGAGTTATTCAAGGTAACTGTGTACATCATTCTACGGTAAGAATTTCAGCAATATTATTTTAGCTAGGAAGTATGATTATATTGTTTTCAAGATACATATTAAAAGTTTGAAAAGATTAACTGTAGTACCCAATATAATTACAGAGCAATTAAAGTGTTTGTTTAGAAATGCTGAGTCTCTGCTTAAATGATATTATTTTTAAATTTAAGAAACCATAAACTGAGGATTGACACTTAACACATTTCTTGCGAAAAAATTTTTAAAGAAATTACAGGCCTAGGTTAAAAACTAGCTGGCAACTTTTGGGTTAACGATGATAAATATCTGATAAGGTAATGAAAAAAATTCACTTTGCTGTTTAAAAAATTAAGTATGCCATAAGCATTTATAATCAAATACAGTCTTGTAAGTGGTTACCTAGGAAATCAGAAACTTTTATTTAAAAAATGTCAGAGCGACAGCTAATAAAGTATATGCAATATTCTGAGTTGATGGGGATTTGAATCTGTATCTATTCAAATATTAGTTTATAATTTTAAAATGTTATAAATATATTCACCATGGTATCAATACCAAATTCCAAAGTTCCAAGGTTAAAGAAAGAATAAATTTTAGGAAAGACACAGAAATATTAATAATACAATTCTCTAAAATACTAAAAATTTAAGAACCTTTTTTTAGATCTGAAAAAAATGTGGTTGTCACCTAGGTTTTTGAAAACATCTAGTATGCCAATTATTACAGGAGGAAGGGTGAAAGAGCAAGAAGTTAAAAATAGGTCAATGTAACAAAATGCCAGCGTCTTTTGGGGGCAAATATCTTTTTTTTTTAAAAAGATTTTTAAAAATTTATTTATTTGACAGGGACAGCCAGAGAGAGAGGGAACACAAGCAGGGGGAGTGGGACAGGAAGAAGCAGGCTCATAGTGGAGGAGCCTGATGTGGGGCTCAATCCCAGAACACCGGGATCACTCCCTGAGCCGAAGGCAGATGTTTAATGACTGCGCCACCCAGGCGCCCCTGGGGGCAAATATCTTTTATAATATGATTAGCTCTTTACCTTTCTCTCAATATTCAGGTCAAAGGGAGGTAAAGCTTGTTACTATTTTCTTTCAATAAGTTACTTAAATCTATGTGACTTCTACCAAAGAATGTTTTCATATTGGAAAACCAATATTTACCAACAGAAATAAATACGTTTGGAACGGCAGCCATATTGGCTTTCCAAGATGACATCTGTTGTTGATTTTGCAAAGCGAAATTCTGTGCTTTTCTATTGCTGTCACTGATATCTTTCAAATCAATGAGTAATTGACCTTTCAAATCTGTAAATAGCTTAGCTTATATAAAAGCAAAAACTTTCCACACATCCCCCCTTCCAGCCCCCAATTCCTAATGGTTGCTGGCAGAAAGCCCATTTGGCATAGAAATGCAGGTATCCCAGGGAACATTCCTCGTCCTGGTCAAGGAACTTCAGACCGCCAGATAGATGCCTAGAGGAGGGATGGCTGGACGCTGCATCAGACATGGAAACATGCCAAAGTTCAAGGTCAAGGCCACGGAGCCACGTTGTGGAAAGTAGACCCTAAATATATCCCTTAGGAATTGGAGAAGAAAAAGGCAGAGCAAAAATGTTGAATTAACGTATACTTTTTATTCTTACCTAAAATTTACCTGTAAGGTTTATTTGTGGAAGTTTAATTAACCAGTTCATTGTTTTTTTTTCCTAAAGATGATCCTTGTGTACGTCCTGAAGTTTCGTTTCCATGCACTCTTCTTACTTATTATCCGTTATGTATAGAACATACTTCATATATTGTTTCCTTATTTCTGTTTTTTTAATGTAAAGGATTCTCCAACAGTTGACGTTGTAGAAGCTGTATCTAATGCAAAAGATGAGAGTAAAAGTAATGATACTGTTTACAAGGAAGACTGTGAGGGGTCATGTGATGGTAAAATCAAAATTACGCGAGAAGAAAAACATTTCATGTGTCGTAAGTATGAAAATCGACCAAATTATA
Source organism: Ursus arctos (assembly GCF_023065955.2). Lineage (NCBI taxonomy): Eukaryota > Metazoa > Chordata > Mammalia > Carnivora > Ursidae > Ursus > Ursus arctos. The sequence continues at coordinate 339,760 of NW_026622897.1, read as the reverse complement.
AGGGCATATGATTTATGATTTCTAGAGTATACATAGAAGGAAATAGACCTTAGCTTTGTCTGGGTTATTTTTTAAAAATTTAAATTCAATTAGCGTCATTAGTGTCAGATGTAGTGTTCAACAATTCATCAGTTGCGTGTCACACCCAGTGCTCGTCACATCACGTGCCCTCCTTGATGTGTTGGGCCATTTCACATGTATCGTGATCATCCTAGGCCAGAAGTTTTCTGTGCTCGGCACATAGTAGGTGCTTAGTAAATATTTGGTGAATGAACGAATGAATCCTTGTACGCAACTCTGCGGCATCTGCTGGCCACAGAGGGCAGAGGACGCTGAGGGCGTTTTATCAGTCCACTGATGGCTATTTTCGATCTTCATCCGAGTCACTAGGAAATTGCACTTAGTTTTGAGGGGGAGTTCATTAATATGGAACAGCTGCTACGATCAGTATATTACAAATCCATAGCAAATTTATGTAGCAAAGCATAAAAATAAACTCTCAAAGTCTTGATTTTTGTTTAAAACTATCCAGTAACAGTGCAGGAATTTTCGTGGTCTGTTACATGCACATGGTGGGCGGGATGACGAAGGGGGGTTGGAGAGGGAGGGGTGATGCTCCGGTCTAGCTCTTACAGGGTGGACAGCCTAGGACAAATTATGTGCTTAATTCTATGCGCACCATGAGTACCTCTGGTTTCTCAAGCCAGTGAGTGCCCTGTGGGTTCCTTAAGACAGATGTCTAAGTCCAGGAAGAATCTCACAGAAAGTGAGAGACTGGAAGTAAGAAAGAAGGATGAAGCTGGGTGGGTGGTTTTAAGATATCAAGGGTTATTAGTAATGTGATTCTGCTGTGGGAATGAAAGTTAGGAACATAGAGATAAAGTAATCTTTTAAAGAATAGCGTGTGCAAGACTATGTAGATGCTTTTGTTATAAAGGTCTGGGAAGTACACGGTAGAGGGTGGTTAGTTCCGGATTTTGAGAGCTGTGTCCTGGTAGAGAACGTCTTTGGTGTAAGAAGTACAGACTGAAACACCCAGGGACAACATGGTAGCCTGCTTGCAGATGATTTGGGTTATCTGTTCTGCTCTGGCAACTCTTCTGAGAATACGACTGCTTTAAAATGAAAAAAAAAATTTTAAAAATGAAAAACATATTGTAAACGTTCAATCAGAAATGAACTGAAACTTTGACTAAGACTTATTATTTGTGAATATGTGTTTGCGATTTCCTTATATAAAAATATATAGCAATATTAGAACAAACTAAGAGAAAGATTTATTTTGAAAATTAACTTGCATGATATGGATTACTGCCTTTTACTTTCTTATATGGTAAAAATTGAGGACTTCTGGACCTCCTGCTTTTGTATCTCTCATCTTATGAAGTGAGAATTAATATTCAGAATGGTGTCTCTCTGTTACATGAGATTAAATCATTTGGGGGTCATCTAAACTATTAGAACGCATAGTTTCACTAAGAAGTGTTGAAACAGTTGTTTTCTTGGTTAATCCTGAGTTAAACAAAAATTGTACTAACAAGTACTTAGATTGAGATATTATTGTGTCTACATATTCATCCAAAATCACGTAAAATCCATTATATTTCACTCTAATTATTTTCTCTAACAATATAACATTTAGCAAACACTTTTGTATTATGATTTAAGGAAATTTGCAGAATTCAATTGTTTCCTACACACGAAGCACCAAAAAGCTGCTAAGAAATATGATGGACGAGCAACAAACTTCCTTGGATTACTTATCCAATCAGGTACGGGGGCGGGGGGGGTCTTCGCTACTGTGCTGCTTTTGCACACCCTCGCCGACGCGGTTGGAGGTACGGCTGTTCGTTTTGTAACGCGATCATGCAGACGCGGGCTTAGTGCCTATTGCTGTTAGAGGCGTCACAGCAAGCGTCAGGCAGACGCAGAGCTGCTCGGAGCCGGTGCTGGTGAGGTTGCAGGTGGACAGGGACAACCGACCTGAAGACACAGGCCCTAAGTGGTGCCCACCGGGAGCCCCGCAGTGTGTGAGCGGGGGGCTGGAGGGACCGGGCTGGGGCCTGCAAGGCTGCCCACGGCCCTCGCGAGCAGGTGCAAGCCACCTGCGGGGACCGTAGCTGTGGCCCTGCCTTTGCAGCCTTGCCGCAGGGGCGGGGGACGCGGAGGGGGGCAGTGGGCATTATTACATAGTACAGAGCGGGGTTTGTAAGAGGCTCAGGGGTGCCAGCTATAGAATCCAGTGGAGGGGGTTTTGTTCAGCTATAAAGTGTTAAAGGTGAGCCTGTGTCCTCAGGTGAACGAGCTCATGAACCGGGTTCTCCTTCTGACCACAGAAGTTCTCAGAAAGCAGCTGGATCCTTTTCCTCACAGGCCAGTTCAGTCACATGGTGAGAACTTTGCTATTTCAGACTTTGCGTACTCGTCTTTAATTGCTTCAAATTTTCCTGATGACTTGGTGCCTTTAGAGGTTTTGTTTATAAAATGCAGCTCGCTACTATCGAACAGGCTGGAGGAGTGACCTGCCAGTGAGCGGACTTCCACGCAGACAAATGCGCTTTCCTAAGTCGGGAAGGTTTTCCAGCCGCTGAAGGCCGCGGCCGTACTGAGTCTGTCGCAAACTGCGCGGTTTTATGTAGGTTGTTTCTGGGCTGGCCTACATTTCATTCACGATCTTCAGTGAGAAGAAAAGAAGGTTTCAGAGTTGTTTCCACCTGTAAAGAGTATTTTTGATATGTTCCAAGTATTTCAAATTGGAACCTAAAATCTGAAAAGAAAAAGAAACTTAAGACAGAAATAAAGTGGAATTTAGAGCTTTTTGTATAAATATACAGTGTAGTAACTCTTAGAGGCCTGGGTTTCTAAGGAAAATACCGTATCATATCTTACAAATATGAATTAATACCAAAGAGTTCCACGTAAATAAATATTACCGGGGGCCTAGGGTATGATCTTTCTTCCTTACAAAGGGAAGAAAATGAACAATTACTGAGGATCTCCTATGTGTCAGGTGTAAGACAGGCACTTACACATGTTACTTTATTTTAAATTATTTTATTGTAGCTCATGTAGTTACGGGCGTGGGCTCTGAGGCCAGACCGCCGCTGGCCTTCCACTAACTCAGGCAGTCTCCTTATCAGCAAACTGATGACAGTACTTCCTCCCGTAGTTGTTGCAAGGACTACGTGACTAAGTGCACGGAAAGCTCTTCGAGTATTGCCTGATGGACGGTGAGACAATATAAGGGTTTGCTGTGATGATGATGATCAGAGGAGGAATATGCAGCCCAGAAGATCCTAAAGAATCTGTGCACACTTGTTTGTTTGGATGGTGACGGCGAGGCGCGATTCCAGCCCAGATCAGTCCTTTATTGTGAAGTCCTATCGTATTTCTGAGCGTAAGGCTCTATAAGAACGTCTCTTAGCAATTCAGAACAAAGGCAACAAATCCATTATCTTCTGGAAATAAAGAGGGACGCAAACAATCTTTAATGGCTAATTTTTTGTAGATAAAGTTTTCTGCATATGTATTGTGTGCTAGGCCCTGCGCTAAGCGCTTTACATAATGCCTCACTGTGCAAATCGCCAGAACAACGCTATAAGGTAGACAGCGTTGTTATCAGGAGAAAAGAAGGAAAATGGTTGAGTAACCTAGCGAAGGGTCTCGGCTGACGAGGAGGAGGGCTAGGACTCTAACCCAGGCTTCTGGCTCTGGAGTCTCAGGCTTGCCTGTGTGTTTCTCCGGGTAATTAACAATGTCAGGGTTGCATTTATTTTATTACATTTATGAAAGATAACACAAAGTGCCTTAGAATAAAATGTAATACCCACATCCATGTACTATGCTTACAATTCCCTGGGAAGTGGGATCTTTGGAGAAGGTGACCACGGGATGCCACCGTTCTAACTGTGGGCCGTAGAGCCCGCTCTGGCCTCAAGCATAATTTCTTCTTGGTGAAGAATGATTTCCCTGTCCCCTCCCTTTGGCTCCTGTAATGGTGGTTCCCGACCAGAGTCTCTCGTTTCCAGTAGTCAAGGATGTGTCACCTGTAGTTAATCTATTTATTCATTTGGGTTTCTCCTTCCCATTCATATAGATTTCCTTTACACATTATGTCCCCCCAAAAGGCCTACATTCCAGAAAGAGTGTTATTTATTGGGTGAGAGAATGCATAACTATAAAACTTATTAAATAAATGTGGATCCCAAGTGGAACGTTTAAGCAGTACAGAGTACTAATCACTAAGAGTGATGTTATTAGTGAAGGTTTATTGCGGAAGGAATTCCTCAATCCTGTTTCTTGCATGTATTGTCTCCTGATTTCTAAAATCGAGATCATTTTTCATTTCTAAGAACTTAAAATCATCATATCGTTAATGGAAGTTATAATTTCAGATAGCACTGTCAGATCTCCACAGTAAAGTGATTAAGTCTTAAACATGCCCTTGAAAATATCCTAACTGATTTTACTTTTCTAGGTTTAGATTGTACTGATATTAAAGATACCATCGGCTCTGTCACCAAAACACCAAGTGGTTTATACATAATCTACCCGGAAGGATCTAGCTACCCATTTGAGGTAAAGTTTTCCCTTATCATATGAAACAGGATAAGCAGCCAGTCTACTTAATTAATATTAAAATTTTAATTGCTTTCATATCTTATGTTTTCTTGACATTTGTAATATAAATGGGTAGAAGTTTCAGTTTCAAAATTTTGGTTTTCTGAAATTCTTTGCCCAAACCACAAACCCGTAAAACAGCTTGAGAGTCTCTCACTTTTCCATTTGAGGCTTCATGTTTATACTCTTTGAAGTAAATCCATTTGGTGTAAGAGCTTATATTATCTTTACAGTAGGCAGAAATATGCCTATAAATTCTTGCTTTAATTAGCTCGTGAATATTAGAAAGTAGTGGGGTGCTCTGCCTTGGAAACTCCTAAAAAAAACTTTGATTTCCCTTCCTATATATGGAGGTGACAAATGATTTTATGTGATTATATAAGAAGTTCATAATTTAAAAACAACTTTCACTAAAGTATGAAGCAGATTGAGAAAATCTTTTCTTAAATTAAAACTATTTTTAAATAGGGGCGCCTGGGTGGCTCAGCCTTTAAGCGTCTGCCCTCAGCTCAGGGCGTGATCCCAGTGTTCTGGGATCGAGCCCCACGTCAGGCTCCTCCACTAGGAGCCTGCTTCTTCCTCTCCCACTCCCCCTGCCTGTGTTCCCTCTCTCGCTGGCTCTCTCTCTCTGTCAAATAAATAAAATCTTTAAAAAACAAAACAAAACAAAACCCATTTTTAAATTGAATAAGATAAATTACCCTCATGTCTATCTTTAGTAGTCCTATGCTTTGATTTCTGGAAGAAATCTCTATCAGAAATTACTGTTATTGACAGGATATATATATAATATCATATTATAATGTTAACCTAGTAATATTACATATACAATAATATATAAATTATTTATATATAATTTTTTTCTGTTTACTCTTTTGTGCATAAGAAAGTTTATGATGTCACTATTACACCTTATTGATAATCTCATTACACAATAAAATAATTTTTCTCCTGAGTAGATACTACCAGTTTCTCATCTTGAAATTACTAAATTATTTATGTATTTTCTAACATTATTTTATCATCTATTGACAAAATGTCAAAAAATTGGGGTCTAGGGGCCCTGCAACTTATGGAGCTGGTCTCAGGAGCAGAGATGACATGTGTTTATCAGAAAATGTAAATGTGGGATGATGAGCAAGTTACTCGTGGGGAAGGAAATACAGGTAATTTTTGGAGGGAAATTCACTTAAAAATTAATGTTGGTCCCAGAAGGAATCTTGAGGACCTCACTCCAACCTTTGAACTCAGCAAGCAGTGGTCGAGGCTGCAGTGAGATCCTTTTAACCATCGTACACAGGTACATACACCATATCAGACGTTGGCTGATGGTGGAGACTTTCTTTTATCCTTGCTAAGAAAGTGTCAGATGTTTTACTCTTCCGGTGATGACTCCTCTCTGAAAGTCTTTCGTGTACCCTCAACTGTCAGAGTAAATGACTTGTTCTAGAATGTTCTCATGGCAAAAAAAAAAAAAATGGGGGCTTAGGTGGGAAATAATTTTAAAATTACCTAAGTCGCTTCACCTACAGATTCAAAAATGAGCCTGAACATATGTGGAGAGGAAAGGCTTCTAATTTTGTTAAGAGTGGGATGCATAATTACCTTTTCAAATCGTTGATTCCCTAATTCCTCCACGCTGCGTTTCTCTGCGTGCAGGGAGTTTCTGAGGGGGACGCTTGCTTGGATTTTTTCCCCATGTCACTCCTCTAGGTCCCTCCAGCTGTCCTCTTAGAGGCATTTACAGATGCAGCCAGGAACACCTGCCGAGGTGGGGGAGATCACACCTTTCTGTCTGCAGATCCCGTCTGAACACAGGTCTCTCAGGCTTTTGGAGAAAAGAGTAATCAAAGACAGGGACATGGGCATATTTAATGAACACTTAAAAAAAAATCAGTGTTTTCATTCAAAGAAAAAGTTAATTTGCAGATTCCTCACTCTGCTACAGCACATTGGTAGCATTACCGCTCAACTGAAAAATATCCATGGCATTGAGGAATACGAGGATACAGCACTTACACGGAAACAGATGACTGACACAGGGTACTGTAATTAGCTTGGCTACAAGTTTTCTTAGAATAAACAGCATTATTTCTAAAGATTTACATCTGAATATATGAATAGCGTACAACTGCATCGAAACTTTCAGTGAACTGTCTTTGCTTTCTCTAGGCTTAAGGGTGAAGCATGAGTTTTATGTCAACAAATGAAAATGATAGTATATGATTTTTGTCTTTTCTGGTCTGTTTTAGGTAATGTGTGACATGGATTACCGAGGAGGCGGATGGACTGTGATACAGAAAAGGGCTGATGGGGTCGTTGATTTCCAAAGGCTGTGGTGTGATTATCTGGATGGATTTGGCGACCTTTTAGGTCAAATGTTATTTCTCCTCTTTTTTTCTTCGTTTTGGCATGACATCTGCGGACTGTTTCTCTGTTGGTCACATCATTAACAAAAACAGCAAATCCTCTCTCTCTCAAACTGCGATCTCTTCACTGCTATTACTTAGAATGAGTGGGTCTTAGGTTGGGGTCTGGAAATCCCTATCTTTAGATACCTGTTGAAATGGGGTTGAGTGGAAGTTCTGACCTGGGTATTTATTAAGTACTTACTGTGTACCCAGCAGAGTTCTGGTAGATGCCCAACAACTGTAGAATGGACAGGCAGGGTTGTCATGAACCTTGAAATTCTTGGCATGTGTGGTGTGTCTCCGAGAATGGAGAATTGAGGTGCACGGCAGTACAAATATGTATCACATGACCTGGGAGTAGTATTTTATAAAAATATCAGTAAAAATCACTATGCTCAACATTTGAAAACTATAAACCTCAAAAAAATTGTAAAATCTGTTCACATTATTGCTGCACGACAGTATTACCTTTGCCAGCAAATGGGAATGCCGGTATTTCTGAACTCTGCACAATGTTAACTTGGTTGGAAGTTCTGCCGGTGACTTTGATCACTTTCATGCTATTATTTTAAGTTACGTTGTTTTAATTTAAAAGCTTTAACATCCGTAATAATATCACCCAAGGATTTAGTAAGTGGTGGTGTTAGTTCTGTCGCTACAATCCCGACTGCACGCTAATGATTTTAGAAAGGATGTGACATGTGATGAAGTGTTATGGACGCGGCTGGACAGCTGCAGTTACTATACTGTAGCGTGATTAATATAGTGTATTTTCTCAGCATTACCTCTAATTTTCTGGCAAGTGCTACCTCCTGATTTCAGTAGTTATAGATCTACAGGCTCTGATTTGTCATCCTTCCTACCTGATGCTTATTTCTATGGGGAAGTTATCTGAGTTTTGAGACAAAGGTCTCCAGGCAGGTATATTTCATGTGAACAGACTATACTTGGTATAGTTTAGAAAATAAACTTGGGATTAAGGAAAATATATTAATTCAAATTAGGGGCTGGGTAGAGGGGCAAGATGGCGAGGACACTTACAATGGAGTGTCATGGGCTGGAGACACCAAGGAGACCCCCTTCCTTCCTGTCCTTCTTCTGGGTAATTTTCACTTGTGAATGGGTGTGCAGTTAGAGTGCCCCAGCCAGCCCTGCTGGGGGACTTGGTATCTTAGCTAGAGTTTCAACGATGTGAATGCTGTCACTCCGTCTCCCAGCTCTCCGAGGTTTGTTTCCACTAGACCCGACCTTCCTTCAGTCATCTCAGGATTCAGCTGGGGGAATGTATGTTAGAGCAGAGCCTATGCCAAGGTGGGCAGGGGGAGGTCCAAAGCCAGTGGCTAGAACATGCAAAGAGTATGCAGTCCCAACGCTGAGTTTCCTAATTCACCCTGGAACTCATTTTCATTCATCACATGACATGACATGTTTATTTGTAGGTAGCTGACATCCTGCATTCTAACGAAGAAATGCTTATTCACAGAGCGTCATTCTGGAAGACAAAAAAAATAGTTTCAACTGAACATTTTCAGGAAATGTTTCTTTAGGAGCTGCTGATTTAGAGGTTAAATTCTTAACATTTATAAGTACACATTATTTTGTTACCTGCCATAATATTTCAACAGCTTTTTTGTTGACATACCTTAAGGTAAATTTTGAAATTTTAGTTAGTCATTAAATGAATTTTTGAATTTATTTTGGTGAGATAAAAATAAAACAGTCTAGTTACCCCAGCCTGGTGAAGTAGAAGTGGGAAGATTACATATATATATATATATAATTTTTTTTTTTTTTGTAAATTAGGCAAACACTGATAATTTGAGCTAGGGGTATCTAGTCTCTCAAATAATTTATGTGAGCCATTTCAGTGTTCAAAAACTAAACAATACCAAACAATAATAAAGGGTTATTCTAAGTTGTATTAAAATATGTTAAAAAACTTTTTTTTTAACAGGCGAATTTTGGCTAGGACTAAAAAAGATTTTTTATATAGTAAATCAGAAAAATACCAGTTTTATGCTGTATATTGCATTGGAATCTGAAGATGACACATTTGCTTATGCATCATATGATAACTTTTGGCTAGAAGATGAAACAAGATTTTTTAAGATGCACTTAGGACGGTATTCAGGAAATGCAGGTAAGTTTTTTATTCCCCAAATTATGCAGGATATTTAAATAGAGCTGGCTCAATATTAGGTGAAGATAAAGTAATGTGTTTCTCTTGGTCTAGGACACGTAACAAATAGATCAGGAATGAGAGAACTGAGTTTTGAAGCCCTGCTATGATCACTGAACCACCTCATGATTTTGAAAAGCTTATATTCTTTAAAACTATTTTCCATGTGTAATTGCAACTGACTCTTCAGAAGGAGAGTCCATGGGGCAGGCTGGGAAGGAACTGCTGACATTTTCATGTTTGGAGAGGCTAGCAAATTGCAGAATGCTAGAGCTGATCTCCATTCTTCTCACTTTCCAGGTCAAGGAACCTGAAAGATTAAGGGACTTGACCATGAGTCTCAGCTCATCACACCTGAGCCAGGGCAAGAAGCCAGGTTGACAGAACAGCTAGTTTAGTGGGTTGTTGTTGTTGTTGTTTTTTTTTTTTTTCACTATACTTTGGTGCCTCTACTCATTTCCAAATAAATTTAATTTTTAAGAATTTCAAAATACTTCATGTTAAATTTATAATTTGATGCTGAAATCTTAAATTTGAGTTAATACCAAATTCAACTCTCCTAATGCTACTCATCATGGAACTTGCTTATTGTGTATATTTAGTGTTAGAAATCCAAAAACAAGTGAGATAGTTCCCAGTTCTTTACCTGATTACAATATAGAGGGAGGATAAAGAAAACCCCAAACTTGGAATACTGAATACTGACCAAGCTTTGGGGGTTTAAGAAAGGGAGAGAAGGATCCTAATTGATTGTATCCAGAAAATCTTCACAGAAGGGTGGTTTCTAACAAGGAGTTAATGTTAGATTCAATGTGGGAAGGTTTTTTGAAAGTACATACTATTCGGTAACTTTGGGCCCAGGTATTTGTTTCCAAAGTTGGAGATATTGGTATCCTTATAGTTGAGAACCACTAATCTGTACTTGGAGGAAGGGATAGGCTTCTGGCCAATGACTGTTGGCAAAGAGAGCATTTTGAGCAGGCACAGCAGGAGGAAAATGGCTGAGCATGAAGACATGCCGAGTATGGCTGGAGTCCTGACACCTGACGGGGCTTAGCCTTGGGATATTAGGTGAAATTCTGAAATTCCAATCTTGATATATAGGGAAAATTTTCAAGAGTTACAATACGTGATCTTTAATGCTGCATCTGTAAAAGTGTGAAGAACTGTTTCAATACGGAAAATATTATGTTACGAAAAGGTTGGGTGGGTTTCTCTATCAGAGTAGGATCTAGAGGATACGATTCTTAAAGGCTCAAGTGTTTTATCACAGAGCCCTCAGACTCTGCCCTCAGAAAATACTCTGCATTTTTCCAACAAGGTTAAGTAACTTCCTGCAGATGATCACATAATACAATCAAGATAGAGAAAATGTGTCAGTAGAACATACGTGTGATCAGGTACATGGTAGAGTTGAGCTGCAAATTTGATTTTGACCTCAGAGCAAAAATAGAAATATGAATTTGAGCATTTGAGCAACACAGTTGTTCCAGGAAGACAAATATTCTTGATTCTAAAACTTGAGAGAGCTTTATTTGGGTTCTCAGAGAAAACAGTGTCACGTTCTGAGTATACTCTCACAGGAAATATAGCAGTGGGTTTTACTGGGCTAATTCTTTTTTTTTTTTTTAAAGAGTTTATTTATTTATTTGACAGAGATAGAGACAGCCAGCGAGAGAGGGAACACAAGCAGGGGGAGTGGGAGAGGAAGAAGCAGGCTCATAGCGGAGGAGCCTGATATGGGGCTTGATCCCCAGAACGCCAGGATCACGCCCTGAGCCGAAGGCAGACGCTTAACCACTGTGCCACCCAGGCACCCCACTACTGGGCTAGTTCTTAAAAATAGAACTCTGCATTATATTATATTATAGTATTATTTTTTAAGGATTTTATTTGTAAGTCATCTCTACACCCAACATGGGACTCAAAGCTACAACCCTGAGATCAAGAGTTGCATGCTCCACTGACTGAGCCAGCCAGATGCCCCCTATGCATTGTATTTTAAGAATCATTTATTAAATACAACCCAGTGAGGAGCCCATATAATATATGATCCTTCTGGTGGTTGGTCTTTGTCCATAGAAAGTATCTGTGGAGGGAACATATAATTTAGGCAACACTCCTCAAGTGTCATCTCTCATCTGAACTTCCAAGAGGTATAGCTCTGTGTGGGTGTTGACAGTTATATTCTCCCTGCAGATCCCTGCAATGTGGGCATTTCATTTCCTGTGAAGTGCAGGGTAAGAGGCTTTGATAAGCAGCTGAGCTGGGGTATAGGAAGGGCCACTACCACTTAGGAAGTTCCTACGCTCCTCAAAGACCCAAATATTCAGAACATAATGAAACAAATGTGGGCTTTGGATTCCTCAAAGATTTTGCATGGCTTCGCTTTAAGTCAGTGTTTGAAACAGATTAGCAAAGGTTTTGTTTTGTTTTTTTAGAGATGTATTTATTTATTTTAGAGAGACTGAGCAAGAGAGAGAAAGAGAGAGTGAGAGTGTGGGGGGGAGGTTGGCAGGGGAGGGGCAGAGAGAGAATCTCCAGCAGACTCCCTGCTGAGCCCGGAGCCCAACATGGGGCTCAATCTCATGACCCCGAGATCAGGACCTAAGTGAAACCAAGAGTCCGACGTTCAACCTACTGCGCCCCCCAGCGCCCCTAGATTAGTGATGTTTACCTGTAGGTGAGATCTCGGTGTAATGGGACTAATTAGAACCTTCTGTTTATATAGTTTTGGTAAAACAGAGCATGACTCCCACCCCTGCTGCTTACTTACATGGGCGGCCTTGGCCAAGATACTTACTCTGAGGTTTTCGTGACTATCGGGGATGCCATAAAATGGTTCTCCTTTAACTGCTCTCCACGTGTGGGAGCCGTGAAGGAAAGGCAGCCCTTGGTGGTGTGGCTGACGACAAGCTGGAGGCCACTGGGTGTTTTATACCAACTTGGTGGCCCCCACATAAAACCAAACAACGTGTGTGTTTACAGACGTGAGCATCTGAAAGGTGGCAGCTCCCTCTCCAGCCGAGCGATGGAGAAGGGTCGTGGCATGAAACTATAGTTATTACGTAGAAATTCTTCTTTTCCCTAAATTACCAAGTACCGCATTACCCTTCCCCAAAGTGTGACAGGTTGTACAGCACCATTTTTGGCCTGAGTTATCTGATTCTGTCTACAGAGCCAAACTTCCATTTGGACTGTGATTTTACATCAAATATCCACTTCCCGAAGCCTGTCATGCTGAGGAATTCATTTCCAGGTTCTGCTATATTGCAATCTGGAGGAGAGGCTTTAATACGATACCTAGTAGAAAATAATTGAAACCTTAGCTCTAGATGTGAAGCTGTGTAACAATGGTTTTGGTAAAGGTCAATTAAAATGACAAAAATTGCCTTAAATGTAGTCATGTAAAAAAATCTGTTTTGCCCAGGTGATGCATTCCGGGGCTTCAGTAACGAAGAAAACCAAAATGCAATGCCTTTCAGCACATCGGATGTGGATAATGATGGGTGTCGCCCCGCATGCCTGGTCAGGGGTCAGTCCGTGAAAAGCTGTAGTCACCTGAGTAACAACACCGGTTGGTGGTTCAACCAGTGTGGTCTAGCGAACTTAAACGGCATTCATCACTTCCCCGGAAAATTGCTTGCAACTGGAATCCAATGGGGCACGTGGACCAAAAACAACGCGCCCGTCAGAATTAAATCTGTTTCAATGAAGATCAGAAGAACTTACAATCCATATTTTAAGTAATCTCCTTTTAAATTGTAATGTGTGTTCTACAGTTATTTTTGATAATACCGAAAAGATTTCATATAGTTTCTCTTTTTACTGTTCAAACAATTTAGCCAAAATTTAACTATAGATGACGTCTAGGTGTTAAGGGTTTATCATAAATTTTTAATTTTGTAGAGTTTTATAAAACATGGCTCAATGTATGCTTTTCTACAAACTACATTAGCACTATATAATAAAATTTGTTTTAAATGAATTGCATTGTCTTCCTGGAATCTGTTGTCTTTCAAAGAATTGTCCCTTCTCTTCAAAGCACATGTACTACAGTAGATTTTTAGGAAAATTGAAGAGAGCATTATACTTATTTCCATATTCATTAGAAATGGTTAACTCTATAATCTACAGATAATTTCTATTGAAGACCGTTATAAGGAATAACTGTGCAGATTAATATACACATGGTTTAAATACTTTACTATTTCCGGGTGATTCCACAATATTTTACAGGTAATAAGAGTTTGCTGCACAAAGAAAGTCCTTTTCTTCACATTTTATTGTGGCTGATAATTTTATTCTTGTTTGTAATAAATGTACTATATGTTTATATCCTTTATATCCTATATCAAGCCAGTGGGAATGGTAGGAACTTCATTAGTGAAGAACAACGAGAAAGAGCCATGACCCAGCTGTCTAGCGGGAGCTCCTGGAACAAGCTTGTCCCCTACACTTCTTCCACTAAGTTGGAAAGAGTTGGAGTGGTAAGTATTCTGTGGGAAAACACAGCAGGGGACATCCTGAGCCAAGTGTCAGTCATCGATAAAAAGGACGAGGGAGACAAGAATCAGTACTGAACTGAAAAGCACGCTGTACAGAGTGAGGGTGATACTCTAGGCGGGAAGAGGACTGAGTCAGAAATACATGGGAACATGTAGATCAAGGTGACATCAACCCAGATAGGGCTGAGCTTGATCAGAACAGAGAATCTGACCTGAGCTCAGGGACGGGCGAAAATGCTGGGGTGGTCATGCAAGACTGCTTTCGCTTTGATCCCCTCTCAAAGCTGTGAACAAATCACATCTGGAATCTGCACGGGGTCAGGTTGCATGTGGGGAACACGGTTCCCCACGCCTCCCATGCATTTCACGGAGGCACCGTTGAGTGTCTGTGTCTTGGCAGTGGAGAAGACATCTACTGGGCTGGAAGGACACAGAGCCAAGGGTCCACTGGTGTTTATACCTGCAGTCATATGAGCCCCAGAAACAAATTTACTTACAAATTCAGGAGATCACTTTGCTACTTAGCACGCCGTGTCTTACATGCGGATTCTGGACCTTGGGATTCTCCCGGAGGCTCTCCTGGCACAGTCTCATTTACTGCACTGCCAAGTTCAAGGGCTTCCATGCTCATCCCACCGTGAAGGCCTGCAGACCGCGGGAACACTGCAGGAAAAGCAGGATGGAAGTACATGTTGAGAGGTGAAGGGAAAGGCAGACCCAAAGAACACCAAGGAAGTTTTTTAAAGATTTTATTTCTTTGAGAGAAAGAGAGAGAGCCTGAGTGGGAGGGAGAGGGAGAGAGAATCCCAAGCAGACTCCACGCTGAGCATAGAGCCCAATGCAGGGCTTGATCTCATGACCCTGAGATCATGACCTGAGCTGAAACCAAGGGTCGGACGCTTAACTGACTGAGCCACCCAGATGCCCCAAGAAATTTTAACTTCTCTGGGTCTGAGACTAGGAAGATACACTTGACTTTGAATGGCTAAGGGGCAACAGCCCCCAAGAAGCCTTGTGCCCTCACACTCCAACTCCATGGCGAAGGAGAAGGTGTATTTTGGTTAACACCCCTGAGCTCAAGGTTCCCAGAAATGAGGTGACCTGACCCTTGGGAGAAGCTAAGGGATCAGGACAAACGTTCCTTTTTTGCTGTGTCTACTATCTCAACAGCACAAGTGCATTCTTGGCACACACCACATAGTCCATGGTCTCAACAACATCATCACAGAGCCAACCTTCCAGGGTCTGAGGGCCGCCCCAGATAAATGGTCCCCTGTAACACACATACACTTAAGTAAAATAAATCACAATAAAAGCACGCTATTCTTTCGTCAATTACACCCTCCTTATTAGTAAACACCGAAACAGTGTCTGGTTAAAAATCAAAAGAAAAATACGCAGACCCAGAGGCCCCTCTCCAGAGCAGCTTTTATGTTAATTATAAATAGAAAAAGCTTAGCAGTCATGGTAACTTTGAGAACTATAGTACTTAGAAGCAGGCTAGAAACAAGCTGTAATCCGTTTAAACATAATTATAAAACATCACTCGTGTCTAATACGTCCATTCTCTGTGTTTTCTGTAAAAGCACGGGTTAAGAAGTCAGACACTTGGTTTGTGGGTTTGAGAACTCGGTGCATTTCCAGCTGGGAGTAAGACCTGAGGCACTGCGTTTTCCAGGATTGCCAAAGGTTTTCATACTTGAGCAGAGCTAGATTCCTGAAACCAAAACAAATGGTATAATGAGGACTTTGATTTTTTGGTAAGTCACACAAATTTCTGAGAAACCTATCTGAAAACGTATTTAATTTACATCTTTAACAATACTGCAATTTCACACTTGGATGTAAGTTTTGTTACAAAACACATTTTTGGGGGGTAAAATTCCATAAATATCTCAAAATAAGACTTCTAAAACCTGCCAGATATTCAAGCAGTAAACAGACCGGGTATCATAAATCAGAAGTATGAAAGCAGCTGATAATCTGAAAACTAAGGACTTTATTCAGTGTTCTACCATCTGGACCCAGGACCCGAATTAAACTTGCATTTGAAATGAGTATGCGTGTAACAGACATGGATTTCTCATACTGCAGCTGTCTCAGCTCCAATGTGCTGATCCAGTCAGCCCCTGCGAGGCATCCACGAGCCCTGGGTGTCCACACGTGCCCGGGCCCGGGGCGCACACGTCTCACTAGCCGCCACATGACAGCTCAGGCTGCCTGGTGTCCTCATGACATGCTCAGCCGGAGACACCTCACAGAGCCACCACCGAACTTCAGATGAAGACGTCTGGGCAGACAGATGATTTATGTCTGCCCTCCCCAAAAGTGAGGAAGAATGAAGTCAGCTCTGTTTATTGTGTGTGTGTTAAAGTCCTTCGCTGCTTTTCCATCTGCCCAGGTAGAGTGCAGCCATCCTATGGGGAACAGGACTGACGCCCAGAGCCTCTTCCTTGGAGAGTCTGGATCACCGTTCCTCAGTTCCCATTCCTTCGAGGACAAAGATGGTCCTGGAGGAAAAGTCAACTGGATCCCCTCCCACCCAAACATGAACGAACAAAAACAAAGTTAGGAGAATCTGTTTTCTCCTCTGGGCTGTCTGCTTTCAGAGAAAGAGGCAAAGGTATTTTAAAGAAGAACAGTGACTCTGTGGCTGAAACGGAGTTTTTAGGGCCTGGGAGGGTCCCCTAGAAGGAGGCCCCGCACTCGGGCTCTTACAGACCCCGGGGTCCATCCCAGCAACTAAGCAAGTGGGAAGGACGGGCTGCTGAGCCAGGACGCTGTCCAGACGCACAGGTCTCCCAGGCACGTGGTGCCAGGTGGTGACGTGGAGGATGTGGCCATGAGAGGAAGGGACAAGATTGAGCCAGTACTGTCAGAATCCAGCAAGCCTGGCCATGCACCAGTGACGTTTTGGGTGGAAAGGGTGACAGTCAGGTGGTCATGATGGAATGAACAAGTGGTTAAGTAGCAGCCAGAAGGCGTGGGTCTGGTATTAGATTCAGGGAGCGGTGCCTTCCCTGCACACGTCCATAGGGTGAGCTCAGGAAAAGCAGAGGGAAGTGTCTGAGGTTCACTCCAAAGCAGTGAGGATACGATGTTTGTGCCCTGATACTTTACCCCTGGTGTAATGTGGAGAAATTGGAACACCCATGCCAGAGCCCGGGTTAGACATGAGGAAAGCTCTGTTGGTCGAGAGGACCTGACTGTGCATTGTGGAGGTAGGAATTTGGGGGGAAACTTGTCTTCCTCATTTGGATGTTCTGGCGAATTGTTTTGGGAAATTTCAACCCCAAACCTTTCTCTACCCAGATACAACTGCTGATGTTTGTCATAAATTTGCTGAAGCCTTGGAAGGTTGTGAGAGTCTCTGACTCAGACCCTAGCCCACGAGATAGATGACGTGTGTGGGTACCTAGAAGTACACTCTTAGATTCAGAGCTTGGTGGCCTGATCCTTACTGCCCAAATCACCGAGAAAGTTCTTGTTCTTTCACAAAGAGGACTTCTGCACCTTGTCTGTAGAATGTACCAATTATGGTGGTTTGAGCTGGGAGACCTGGTTGAGTTTCCAGGTGTGGGAGGGGCAAGATCCTCCCTCCCTCCCTCCCTCCCTTCCTTCCTCCCTCCCTACCTCCCTCCCTCCCTCCCTCCCTCCCTCCCTCCCTCCTTCCCTTTCTTTTTAAAGATATTTATTTATTTACTTTAGTGAGAGAGAGAGAGAGAGAGAGCAAGCATGGGGAGCAGGGAGAGGGAGAGAGTGAATCTCAAGCAGACTCCCCACTGAGCACGGAGCCTGACATGGGGCCCCATCTCAGGACCCTGAGACCATGACCTGGGCTGAAATCAAACGTCAGTCGCTTAACCAACGGCACCACCCAGGCACCCTTGGGAATTTCTCTTCACGAACAACTGCAGGGTACGTTGGCACTGTCCCAGGGATGGGGGACTACCCTCTGCTTACATTTGTTAACAGGATTTTGGGGCCTCACTGAAATAGAATTTCTGAGGCTGTCCCCTCTTTACCTTTTACAAAAAGAACAGTTCGCAGGAGGGGATGCGTTATCAGGACAAGGATTGCGTTTGGTCGGAAAGCTGGAAGACTTACCAGGCCTCCCAGAGCACCATCAGAAAAGACAAAGGAAATAGTGCAGAAGGAGAAAGAGTCCAAGCAAACATTGGGAGCACAAGAAACTTCCTCATGTAGCCCCCCAGTGTCCTTGTTATTTGTACAAGGATGGACTTTGTCTCTAGACTGCACTGCCAAGAGCTGTGTGATGATGGATCTCTGTTCTGGGAGAGGCACTTCAAAGTTTCCATCAGGGTCTTTTATGTCTCTTGTGGTCACGTAGCCAAGCCAGGCTGTCCAACTGGTTACACCGGGAATAAGCCATCAATAAACAAACTGGTCCTGCCTGACACCAGCAGACTCCGAACTTTAAACAGCACATCATAAATCATTAGCTCACTGCCCTTATCTTGGCTAAGTGTCCATGCCAGAATCTCAGGCATCCCAGAGATAAGCACGGAGTCGTGCTGTAGCTATCCTATATAATCTACCCTCTGACACTAGGTCATGCCTTTTAAGTTATACATTGTGTGTTATTCTTTTCCCTGGAACTTTGGCTCTTTATAGAACAAGGGAGAAAACATTTTCCAAAGTAATAACTATCTCCCAATGAGTATTATTTTAAATAGGTATTGTTTTACATACATTTCAGTTTACCAAATTTCCAGCGCAAGAATGCCCATAATTACATACAAGCTTAACAATGGTTTTACCTCCTTCCACCACTGAATATGTTTTGGGGAGAGGGGATTGCTTTTTAAAGAACTGAGATGTAATTTATAAACCATAAAAGCCACGCTTTAAAAGTGTACAGTTCGGTGATATTAATACTTTGACAAGATGTTGTTAACATTACCACCATGCAATTCCAGAAAATTTTTATCACCCCAAAAAGAAATCCCATACCCATTAGCAGTTGCTCCCCATTTGCCTATCCCCCCAGCCTGTGTGAGTACGAATTTACTTTCTGTGTCTATAGAACTATTAGGAATGCACTCAGATCCTATGTGACTGGCTTCTTGCACTGAGCATAACGTTTTCAATCTTCATCCATGTTGTAGCAGGTCCCGGCACCTCACCCTCTTCTTTTTTGAGCTGTAATTCACGTGCTACACGATTTACACACACAGTGCACTCTGTTTACGGAGTACAATTCAACGCCTTCAGTATATTCAGAGTTGTTCACCACAATCAGCTCTAGAATATTTTTACTGCATCTTCGAGTGTACTCTATTTGGATTTCTTGAGCTTCTTGGATATGTAGATAGATTATTTTCATCAAATTTGGTATATTTTTGGTCATTATTCAGAATTTTTAATGCTTCTTTCTCTCTCTCCTCTCCTTCTTGGACTACCATTTTGCATCTGTTGGTACCGTTGATGGTGCCCCATAAGATTCTGAGACTTTACTCATTTTTCTTTATTCTCTTTCTTTCTGTCCTCAAACTGGGTAATCTCAATTGACCTATATTCAAGTTTGTTGATTCTTTCTTCTGCCTGCTCAAATCTGGGCTCCTTCTCTTCGATTATTGTACTTTTCAACCCAAGGATTTATATTTGTTGTTTTTTTTAAAAATAATTTATATCTCTGTGTTGATATTCTCTATTTGATGACATATCATTCTTATACTTTCCTGTAAGTCTTTATATATGGTTTCTCTTAGTTCTTTGAATATATTTAAACAACAGATTTAAGGTCTTTGTCTACTAAGTCCAATATCTGAGCTTCCTTAGGGACAGTTTCTATTAACTGTTTTCTATTTGTTTGTTATTTTTTTTGTCCAGTATGTTGGCCATATTTTCTTGTTTCTTTGCATGTCTTATAACTTTTGTTGCAAATCAAAGACTTAAAATAATATCATGTGTCAACTCTGGATTTCAGATTCTTTTTCACTCCTCACGACTTGTTGTTTTTGCTGCTTTTCTTGTTATTTGTTTGTTTGCTTAGTGAATTTTCAGAATTAATTTTGTAGAGTCCTTTTTCTTCTTCAGGTGTGCCCATTCAAGTGTCTGCTTGGTTATCACTTAATGGTTTGATAGAGAATTCCTTAAATGCCTGGAACCAATAAGCCTCCCAATCTGCTAAGTGGCTCTGTGTCTGTTACGGGGGCTTGCCTTCAAGACTCAGCCAGGAAGTTCACAACTCTGTTTTAGCCTTCATTTTCTCCTTGTGCAGAAGCTCAAAGTGAGCCAGAGGTGAGAGTTTAGGGCCTTCTTAAATCTTTCCTGAGCATGTGCAGAGCCCTGTGAGGGCATACAGCTCTCTACATGCAAACAGCCTTCCAGATTCCCAGGAACCTAGAAGAATCCCAGAAAGATCCCCAAGCTTCATACTAACAGTTATACAGCTTTTTAGAGCCCCCATCAACGTCTTATTTGCTAGCTTTTCCTTTTCAGTTTTTTGGTTAGTCTATTGTTTGGCCCAAATCTTATCCACTATTTTAGGCAACCACAATGTTACATAATTGCCTCTAATTGTTTTTAGCAAAGGCCCCTGGAGAAAAGACTTCTTAGCAATGGAAGTGTTCCAAGTAAGGTAAACTACAGTATTATAAGTGGGTTCTTCTAGGGAACCACCAAGCAATAAAAGCATGATAATTCTCTATGAATGTGCTTGAGGGAGCTCTGACCCCATTTTACCCTCTCCAGTATATTCCAGGCTGCTGATTTTTACTGTGATTGCAGATTATTGGTTTTCAAAACTTTGACTGGTCTGAGTAGAAGTAGGAATGGATCAAATTATAAAAATCACAAAGCTCACTGTTCTTACCAAGATTGAGCCATTTTTCTTGAATAAATTACCCCTAGATTGTTGCAAGCCTTTGGTTAATTTCTAAAGTTCTTCAACAGTTGATTCTGACCATTTCCCTCCAGTGTTC
Organism: Ursus arctos; assembly: GCF_023065955.2. Lineage (NCBI taxonomy): Eukaryota > Metazoa > Chordata > Mammalia > Carnivora > Ursidae > Ursus > Ursus arctos. Next base: position 319,095 of record NW_026622897.1, on the reverse strand, counting down.
TCCTTGATTTTATAGATTTTTGGAGGATTATATAAAGGAATAGTTTTGGAGATTATTTGTAAGAATCAGGTTCAAATAGAAGAACATCTTGTAGATATTTTTAACTAAATCTCCTCGTACATTTTATTGTTGATATTGGTAGTATCATAAACTGTGTTAAAAATCAACTTAATCTTACTAATTATACCAGATAATCGTTACATTATGAGTTAAAGTAAAATCATTACAAAATTAACTAGTCATAATTACACTAATACTTTTTTTTAACTAAAAGTGACAATATACCAAATACTGTTATGGATTGGAGAATAAATCAAGGGCCAAGTCTCATTTAATTCTAGATTGCAAATCTTGTGGGCATACCATAGGCCATGCTTCATACTAAGGGTTATACTGACATGAGATCTCAGTGGGCTTTATCTTTAAGTAATGGTCAACTTTTCCTGAATGTTAAAATGCTAATCAGGCTTTTTAAAAAAAGATTTTATTTATTTTGAGAGACAGTGAGAGAGAGAGTGCACATGCATACAAGTGGGGGGAGGGACAGAGGCAGAGGGGGAGAGAGAATCTAAAGCAGACTCCATGCTGAGCATGGAGCCCAATGTGGGGTTTGATCCCAGGACCCCAAGATCACAACCTGAGCCAAAACCAAGAGTTGGATGCTTAACCAATTGAGCCACCCAAGCATTCCACTAATCAAGTTTAATAGGCATCCTATTCTAACTGCAAAATTGGGTACACCTAGTTTTTGGTTATGCATGGTGCCTTGGCCGTTAGAGAGGATCTATGCAAATTATGCTCTCCATGAACTCCCATAGGCTAGGGGGTCCACACAGCTTTACATTCATTCCATGTACTTCCACTGCCAAGATTCCAGGCCATTTTCCTTAAACTATTTCTGCTTCTATCTCAAGGGGCATATTTACTTGTCTATTTTGGGTCAGTGTGATCCCTAGTATTCTATCTAGCCAGTTGTTGAGTCTTTATTCACTTCTCCAAGGCTGTACTATCTGTCCAGGCTGCTTGTCGCTCTTTCTCTTCCTCCTCAAATAAAATCTTTGCTAAACGTCCAACATGGGCCAATAAATTTTTTTCCTGAGTATGTCTTTAAAGAAAAGACAAATTTGAACTTTTAGACCTGTGCCATTTTCACCAAAGGTGCTTATAGGGTGTTTTGACCAATGTTGGTTTATTTATCCAATGGGTTGTTGCCATAGAGTACTTATTGCTTCAGTAGATTTGAATATATATTTTGTACCCCAAAATGTGGAGCTCCACACAATAATGTCAAATGGGCATCAGTGCCCAAAATACAGTTTGAGTATGCAAGAGCTTCCCATAGATGCTCTTGGCAGACAATGGGCTACCATCAGTAGGTATATAAGCCCACCAAGTTACTGCAACTAACATTGATTTGTTTGCCAAGTATTATTTACCTTAGATTTTTGGCCCCTGCCCACAAAAACATAGTCTACAGGCATTGGGACACATATACAAGGACAAATTTAACATGCTACAGTAGATTCCCCTTTGAGTATCCAATGTCTACAACTTTAGGAATTTAAATCATTTGGGGATAAACTGGAGCAGAGTGTTGGTGGTGAGCGGTATAAAATCTTTGGGCTTCCAAATGACCTCTTCTTTGAAGTCAGGGAGAAGCTGTGGGTTAAGTCTCTGGTAAACCAGGCTGAGAGACACCCATGGGTGCAGGCAAAAAAACCACCTTATGCTGGGAATTGTCAACAGGGATCCTGACGGCGAATCACAGCTGTAGAAACTGGGAACCTATGGAAGGGAGGCACTTAATTTTGCAAACCTTGCTCGAGCTACCTAGTGAGGGCTTCCATCTTCAAAATGTTTGGTTAGGAGGCGCTGAAGTTAGAAATGTGAGACATCAGGGTCCTGGGCATGTACTCAAAAGTCACATCGAGTCGCCAGCAGGAAGAACAGCAGAGCGGAAAGAACTAACTACCAGCCACGGCAGAAGCAGGATCTTTCCTGGGATAAGGGGCAGCCTATGTATAGTGGCCTTGCATTCTCTCCTGGGAATTGTTGTACACTCTATTTAAGGGTTGATTCTCTGCCGAGGAACCAAGGATGGATTGCTCTAAATCTCCCTGAAGCTTGAAACCTCTGGCCCCAAATTCTGCACGGAGTTTTTTCTTGCAGGGCCCCAGCGGTTTGGAAATGTCAGTGGAATTCTTAAAGAATTCTCCTGCTGGTTTTGGGCTGCTGGCTGTCTTGCCAAGAACAGCCCCATTGCGCAAGCCCGCCTCCTTTGTTCTCGGTGGGCCCCTCCTCCCTCCTCCCCCTTGCTGTCAGGACATCAGAAGGTAGTTAGCACAAACATCTTTTCTGGGCTTCAGCCACAACTTGCGTCGTGCTCCCTCCAGCGGGGCCTCCGTGGAACTGACAGTCTAAGTTTCCCCCAGAGCGGGTGTCGTGGTTCCTGTTCATATAGTGTTTGGCCTGGGATTGCACTTGCTTTCTTTCCTCCTGCAGCCTCCAGCTTGTCTCGCATCCTTCCTCGTCCCTGTGATCTTCCAGAAACTGGCTTGGTAATAAAATGCAGCCCAAGTTTAGAGCATTAGAGAAAGAGTGTGAGATTAGTGAGATGTTCTGGCACTGGTAGGGCTGTTTCTAACTCTCGTGTAGGCTTGATAGGTCTTTGCAGGCTCTGAGAGGGCAGTTCCCCACTTGGCATGAGGTCCTAGATGCTTACAGTAGGATACTGCCAGGTTTTCGTGCACAAGAAGGGTAAAGGGAGTCTCCACCTGGTTAAACTTAAAATATTTCTCTCATTTTCTAAGATGTATGTACATTCATTAGTGGCCAAACCAGGAAACCGAGTGGGGATGTAGTTACAAATCCTCACCCTGAGTTTCTCCAAGACTTTAGAGATGCTTATATGGTTGAGGCATTGCTTTTGATTGATTCGTGATAGAACTGGAGAGCTAGAGGGGCTTCTGCCTGGATTTTCCTTTCTGTTTTTAAAAGATATTATTTATTTATTTATTTATTTATTTATTTATTTATTTGAGCCGGGGGAGGGGCAGAGGGAGAGAGAGAATCCCAAGCAGATTTGCTGACTACCGAGCCAACACAGGGCTCCATCCCACGATGCTGAGATCATGACCTGAGCTGAAACCAAGGACTGGACACTCAGCCAATTGAGCCACCCAGGAACCCCTGGATTTTTCTGTATATTATTGTGCAGATTCTGCCAGTGACCAAAGATACCTACTCAATAGAACTTTGAGGAACTGGGGAAATAATCACATGGTGCCTTCGGGTCCCAGTGGGCTTATGAGAGAGCAGTCTTGGGTCAAATATCCATTTATTTGATCCCTGCTAGTCTCCATAATGATGAGACAATCACAGGAGCATTTTATTTTTCCTGGAATTAACTACCAAGACTACAAGCCAACAGTCCCTCAGAGGTTTGGGTAGTTTGCTTTCTCCAGGGCATGGTTAGCCTTGAGCCTTTCCGCACTTCCCCCTGGACAAATCTAGGACGGACTTGCCTCCCTACTTGTGATGGTTGGGTAGGATTCAGCACCAGGTGACCCTCTCTGCCGGGGTTGACACTGGACAGATTGGAAAGCAGCCCCTGGTCCTCAACATACCTTATTGTCTCGTGCTGCTAAACGTCCCGGTGGTGAACGGCGTCCTCTAAAGTTGTGTGCTGCCCAGTCTGGCTGTTTGTGTTCCCCGGTCCTCCTGGCCTCCCGTTGTTCAAAGGGGTAGTCTGTGACCTGGCGGGGTTGTAGGAATTAGGTGACGGCTCCCGGCTCTCCGCACTGCAGGCTCCACTGGGACCCTTGTGTTCAAGACAGGATTTCTGCTATACCAATGAAGCTGAACATTCCTGGGCTGCCCGTGTGTTCAAATAACAATGAGCAGAACCACAAATAGCATCATTTCTATAAAATGCTGCAGAAGTTTTTAATACAAAAGGTTTGAGCAGTAGGGCTCGTTGGGCCCTGTGGTGAAGAGCTGTTACTTCGCTGCTCCGGAGGTTTCTTGCCTCTGAAATGAGTGGGGCCACCTGACTCTCTGTGTCTCCCGCCAGCGGGTCTGTCCTGTGGAGAGCCGGCCCTGGCTCCCCAGATGATGGCCTGTGCCCCTCTGACGACTCTGTGCACAGTGTGACTTCGCATCCCTAATAGGATGCAGTTGAGGATGGGTACGAATCAGCTAATTCATGTTATAAATCCACTCAGGACTTCCATCCTGTGAAGTCCTCAGTTGGCAGAAATGCTTTGTTCACAGCCTAGAAGCCAGAACCCAGCTGGGGCCGCCTTTGAGTTCAAACTTCTGTCCATCAGTTGAGAAGCAAGAGAGCAACTCCTTCACTGCTCCTGCTTTTATAGTTGAATCCTTCATCTGGTAATTCTATCACTGAAGACAGCCTGACTGAGGGTGCTGCTTGCTGGGTCCCGCAGCTCAGACTCGCAGCTGCCGCACCTTCTCGGACCCGCCGGGGCAAGTTCTGGGACCGGCAGCTTCGCGTTCTCGGACCCGCAGCTACACGTTCCCCGTCCCGCAGGTGCACGTTCTCCGTCCCGCAGCCGCGCGTTCTCTGATCCAGTCCCACACGCGTTCCCCGGGTTCTGCGCGCTCCAGGCTGCAGCCTCCCGTAGTGGTTCCCCCCAATCTCAGCCCGGTTCCCTACCGCCACCGCGTGGTAGACGTGGAGCCGGGCGACCCGCCTGGCTCCAGGTCAGGATTCACAGCCCCCGCGTGCGGAGGGGAAGGCCCAGCTGGCTGCCAGCTCCTCAGGCTCGGCCTTAGGGTCACCTTGCTCAGCAAGGTCACTCCCTGGTTGGGGAAGCTCACACCCAGGGACCAGGAAGCACAAGGCAAACGGGCGTGTCATTGCGGCGAGGCTGGAGAACTCCGGTGCTCAATATTCACTCTGGAATTGCTGGGCCTGCACCGCAGTTCGACTCTCCTTCTGCCCCCATCTGCTTCCTCCTGTTCCTTTCGTAGATGTTAATTCCTTAAGAAATATCTTGCACCCTGAATTCCGTCTCAGATTTAGCTTCTGGAAAGCCCCATGTGCAACAATTACTACCAGATGTGGTAAGGACTCAAAACAGGTGATGAGATGGGGTTTTGGAGGCAGGACACTCCCTGCGCCACTGGAGATGAGGACCCCACCGCTGCTGGCAGGAGAAGCATGTACAAACTTTCACCGGTGGCTTGCTGCCACGGTCTGCCATGGAAAGGAAGGCTGTAGCAGGGGCAAGCCTCCAGTGTTCGAGACATGGAACAAGGAGAAGCAATGAGCATGAATGAGTTGGGTTCCTATCACTAAGCATCTTCATGACTCAGAAAGATAATAAACAGACAACTGAAATTAGGTAAAAAGCCAGAAGGACTATTAATTGCATATAAAGAAACATTTACCCAATGTTCATAGCAGCATTATCAACAATAACGAAATTATGGAAAGAGCCCAAATGTCCATGGACAGATGAATGGGTACAGAGATGTGGTGTGTATACACACACTGGAATATTACTCAACCATCAAAAAGAATGAACTCTTGCCATTTGCCACGACGTGGATGGAGCTAGAGGGTATTATGCTAAGCAAAATAAATCAGTCAGAGAAAGACAAATACCATATGATTTCACTCATATATGGAATCTAAGAAACAAAACAGATGAACATGGGAGAAAAAAGAGAGACACAAACCAAGAAACAGAGTCTAAACTATAGGGAACACACTGATGGTGACCAGCGGGGAGGTGGGCGGGGGATGGGAGAACAGGTGACGGGGTAGTGCACCTGTCGTGATGAGCACGGGTGATGTATGGATGCGCTGAACCGCTACCTTGTACACCTGAGACTAATACTACATTGTATGTTAACAACACTGGAATTTAAATAAAAACTTGAAACTAAAAAAACCCAAACACCTCTGCTATCAGGAAGGCAGAGGAAAAAATGACCAAGCCCAACATCCAATTGTTGGAGTTGATAGAATGTCAAAAATGGTTAAAATGCCCAGTCAAGACAGACCCATCATGTCAAGTTTAGGAACCTTGTTGGGAGAGTCGGGGCCCCTAACACCTGAGATGGGGACATCTGGGTAGATGACTGTGAATTTTGGCTCCTCAGAATTCCCTGAGTCTGCAGAAATGGCCCATGCCTTCCTATTAGAGCTCGTGGTTTCCCGTGTGGAAAGACAGTGAACGCATAGACAGTCCTCCTGCAGAGCAACACGTGCCCCCCTCACAACCTGCTCCCCATCTCCTGTCCTGGCCGGGAGGTCTGTCACAGTCAAGTTACAGACTACTCAGTTTGGCAGGTACCGGATTTGATAAGGGAGGAACGGGAACACAGCCCGAAGGAGTTGCAGAAGTGTCCAGCAGGAGTCAGAGGAGAAGAACGGACACTGGACGTGAGAGCGCCTGACGCTGGGGCTGAGACACTGCACTTGAAAGCGTTTCTTGCCTCGGTAGTGCTCTCCTGAGAGAAAGGATCAAAGACCGGTAAGGATACCAAGAAATGAGGCAAACTTACAGTTAGGATGGGTCTAGAAGCGTAAAAACATCACGGCTCAAGCTGAGGGACGTTGAAATGCTGTGATCCTCACGCAGATGGGGGTGGGCTGGGAGGCTCTGGGAAGCAGGCACGGCATACGCCGTCTCCATAGCGTTGGGATACTCAGCTGGTGACCATGTTCCGGGGGCCCTTGTGGCCATTCCCGGAAGCCTAGCCAGTTGGTTATGTGCCTGGAAGGAAAAGGGTTGGGAAATGAGACAAGGTCTCCACGGTGGTCCTCTGGAGTGACATGTTGAAGTAGGTACGAAATGTGAAGATTTTTTTTTTAATCACAGATAATGTTCACCAGAAACGTTATCCACGGAGGAAAAATGAAATGACCAGAATTACCGAGTGACTTGGCCCATTGGCATCAGCCAGCCTCGGCACTGACTGGGCGCCCGGGGCATCCTGGGGGGCCCTGTTACTGCCCTTGTGAGAACCCCTCACGTTCCGTGTGCTCAGACTTCTAACCGACAGAACGAAGCAGGAGTGAGATGGAACAGAAGAAAATCTCGTCGAGACACACGTAACTGCGCAGAACCCTTAACATCACTGTCACTGCTTCCATGAATATCCGTGTCCTCGATCCAGGACGTTAAGTCTGCAGAGCGTCTGACCCAACTAACCTAGCGCCATAACCCTGAATTCAGTGTGGGGAGCGTAGATGTGACCTCAGTAATGCGAGGCCGGCACCCCTCACTGCAAGAGGAAAACTACCTCTGTATTCGTTTCTTCCTCCCCCTGAGCAAATCATCAAAGTTTAGTAAATTACAGCCAAACTCGTTTATTTTCTTGTGGTTTCTGTGGGACAGGAGCCTGGGCATGGCTGAGCTGGGTTTTCGGCTCGGGGTCTCCCAGGCTTCCATCAGGCGGTCAGCCAGACAAATTCCCCGCCGGGGTCTTGCCTGGGGAAGAATCTTCCTTCAGGCTCACTAAGGCTGGGGGCGGAGTTCCCGTCCTGGGGGCTCAGGAGCCACCGTGTGGCCTTCTCGACAGGCTGTCCACAAATGGCTCTTTGCTTCTTCATGGTGGCAGCAAACCCATTCTCCAGTCTGCAAAGACTGAGTCTTACAAAGGTAGCAGTGACATCCCATCACCTTTGTCATATTCCGTTGGCATGGAGGTTGGTCACGGGCTCCACCCACACTCGGGGAAGGGAACTTTACCAGGCTGCACGGGCACGACTCACTTTAAAGAGATTCCAAAGGTGTGTTGACTGCAACCTTCCAGATGCTGAATACCTTTAAAAAAAAAGGCGAACATGTATCTAGCAGAATAACCTTACGCAAAATCAAATGCTTAGGATACTTTGTTACTCAAAGACATCAGTCTCCCTGTCTGATGACTAATGTGGTTTATCAGTTACCCTGATGGGGGAAAGTGCTAGGGAATAATATGCCTCACTTAACCTGTAAGTGACCTTCTGTATAACTTAGTAACTTTAATTTATTACTGTGATATTACTCAGGAGTCCCCAGAAAAAACAGAGCTCATACATCTCTTGTTCTGTTTTTCGATTAAAACTTTCAACTGATAGGATGAGGCCCACCAGATTAGAGAGGATAATCTGCTTTACTAAAATGTTTCAATGATTTAAATGCTAAGATTGTCTAAAAAGTACTTTCATACAAATATCTAGAATACTGTTTTAACAAATACCTGAGTAACCCTGCCTAGCCACACTGACACATAAGTTAACCCTCACACCACGAAACCTAGCTGCCTTCTTAGTCCGGCCGACAGACGAGAAAACAGAGATGAAGCGATGTGCACCTGATGTGCACCTGACTCCCCTGCAGGGTTCTTGTAAGGCTGGCACTCCTGACTCTTCCCTGACTCCCTCGTCCATGGATTCCAGCAAAGGAGCACCTTCACTTTCCGCAGGGGAGTTACTTCCTTACTGAACAGTGTTACACAGCCCACATGTAGGTTCCTTCCGTGGGATAGCAATCCTACTACGACCATAAGCACCAAAGAAAATCCATAATCTATGGGGAAAAAATCCAGAATTCTGAGCTCACAGTGTATTTAGGCTTTGTTTTCATCTGACTTGTATCCATACCTGTGAATGTCAGCTATTAGTGTCGGTCAACATTTGTGAACTTTATCATTGAACAGATACCCGAAAACCTAAACACATGGGCGTCTGGCTGGCTGAGTCAGTGAAGCGTCTGCCTTCAGCTCAGGTCATGATCTCAGGGTCTTGGAATCGAGTCCCGCATCAAGTTCCTTACCCAGCGGAGAGTCTGCTTCTCCCTCTGCCTGCAGCTCCTCATGCTTGTGCTCTCTCTCAAATAGATAAAAAATCTTTCAAAAAATCCTAAACACTGACCATAACTCTAGCACGTGCCCATGCTCCATCTCTAAGAATAATAGATAGTTCGCAGATCCCCCTGCTGGCATTCAGGAGGCGAGGTCCTCTGCACAAGCATTTCTGTATCCATGGCAACGCTGGAAGTGCCTTGTCGGGGTCTGGGAGACCCCATAAGTTTCCCGATTTTGCATGTATTTTCTGTTTCTTTCTGCTTTTCTTTCTCTCTTGCCACCAGTTGCTTTTATGTGAGCACCGCACTGGCACGATTCCAGAGAATCCCGGACTTGTCTGCTTTCTCAGCGTCCGTGCCTTTGCCGGAGAACATTCTCCACCCCGGCTGCTGACAGCCTTGGCTTCAGGGACACGGCTGAGTGTCCTGTGGACTAGAGCAGAGGGTGGCAAGCAGCCACACCCGGCGTGTCAATCAATACGCTTACAAATCTGCCTCCATGTGTGTGTTTTCCCAGCGCATAGCTTGTAATATGCCTTAACTGTGTTCCAGATTTATATGACCGTTCAATGGTGTTCTCCTATGAGTTTTTCAATTTTAGTATGAAGTTTACATTCATTGAAAACAATAGCAGAAATGTTAAGCTTAATTTAAAACAGAATAAGATTTACGTCATTATGTGATCATCTTAAAATATCCGCCAGCAGATGGCAATATAATCTTTAATATTACAGTAATAGGAGATTCAATAATTTACTAAAATAAATAAGTGTAATTAACTAACTACTTAATGAAAATAAAGATGTATGATTTTCCTGCACCAAGATTTTTGTCTTTTTAAAATGCTCATCTTCGCAGCAAACTGTTAGGAGGAATGACCCCGAGAAACACAGAATCCACTGGGGTTGTGTGATTCTGGCCCACATCCACTCCTTTTTCTGGTTCTTTAAGTGTAATTTTCTGGTAGCTTGGACACATTATAAAATAAAGGCATGTGGATAGAAAAAAGACTTTCTGCCGATATTTGGTGTGGAAGGTGGGTGCAGGTATCATCTTTTGTGGTTCCTCCATGTTTCCGAGCCTATTAAATGCACTGATTAGTCAATACTTGTCCTACTGGTACATTTCCAAATCACGGAATTGGAGCCGTTGTTAGAACATCAATGAGAGGGAATTTGTTCATAACGCAAAAACTGAAAAAGCTCTACTTTCTACCCGCATAGTCCAAATTAATTCAGTGCTATTAATGTGGGAGAAGACATAATATAATTCCAGATGCAAATGAAAACTGATTGAATTTTCTGAGAATTATAACCTGGCTGTATTTTAAAAATATTACCCAATTGTTGGGCTTTTAATCTTTTCAATCTGCTCTGCAACAGAGCCACAAAGGACCGTGTAGGGTTTTGTATTTTTGACGTCCACGGTACGTATGCCCATCAAACGGCTTCGGTCTTGCGGTTACAGAGCAGACGTGAACCTAAACATAGAAAGAAACGCTTCCTGCTGCAGAGGGCGCTCTGTATCCTTTCCAGGGTGCTTCCTTTTGTCATCACTTTTATTTTTAAAAACTATTTTCCTTATTCTGAAAGAAGACCTTAGAAAATATGTAAAAGCACAAAGAAAAAAGTCTCTTATACCGTCATCACTCAGTGCCAGTAACTGCGAACCCCCCCAAGTAACACTGGAGGACAGATATAAGGGCATGTGCACCCAGTTTTGTAACCGAGTACATAATATCCAGTGTTTGGTTGTCAGTCTGTAGGAAAGTATTAACAGGTGCAGGAGGGGAGGCATGTTGAAATGGGTCTGTTATGTGAGGCCAGAAGACCCCAGAGATGTGTTCCCGTAGTTCATGTACATGTAAACGGGTTGTGGAGACCCCTCTGTGCAAGCCAGGCCTGGCAGTAGGGAAACAGTCATGGAGCTGGGCTTGGTCGTCGCATTGGGGCGAGGCGGTGCACGCAATGGAGATTGACGGAGTGTCGCTTCCAGAAGACAGGGGGGCACAATTACTTGTGAGGGTCAGCAAGGTGGGAAAGGCAGTCCTCCAAGTGGCTTGACCTTGAGGGAATGGTGGAGATGGTTAAAGAACATAGTGTCCCCAGGGGCAAAACAGTCTTGACCTACATGCTAAGAGCAGACAAAGGCAAGAATACATGGGCAGGAGACCGAGGTCGTCCTTTCCCCCACCCTCAACACTACCACCACCACCAATAACCTACTCAGCATTTAGATCTAATCCATTCCCACACCTGGGACTTGTTTATTGATGAGCTGGCCAGTGTAGGATTGCTAGTTAAAATACTAGACACCCCATTAAATTTGAATTTCAGATAAACGACGAATAGTGTTTTAGTATAAGTATATCCCAGGCAATGCTTGAGACATACGTATGCTAAACATTTTTATTGTCCCAAAGGACACAGAAATACTGATCCGAAGGGGCACATGCACCCCAGGGTTCATAGCAGCAATGTCCACAATAGCCAAACTAAGTAAAGAGCCCAGATGTCCATCAACAGATGAATGGATCAAGAAGATGTGGTATTTAGATATACAATGGAATATTACTCAGCCATAAAAAATGAAATCTTGTCATTTGCAACGACGGGGATGGAACTAGAGGGCATTATGCTAAGCAAAATAAGTCAATCAGAGAAAGACAATTATCATATGATCTCACTCATATGTGGAATTTAAGAAACAAAATAGATGAACATAGCAGAAGAGAGGAAAAAATTAGATGAAAACAGAGAGGAAGCCAAACCATAAGAGACTCTTAATCACAGGAAAAAACTGAGGGTTGCTGGAGGGGAGGGTGGGGAGGGATGGGGTAACTAGGTGATGGACTTTAAGGAGGGCATGTGATGTAATGAGCACTGGGTGTTATATAAGATCAATGAATCACTGAACTCTACCCCTGAAATTAATAATACACTATATGTTGACAAAATTGAATTTAAAGAAAGAAAGAAGGAAAGAAAGAAAGAAATGTAAAAAAGAAAAAGAAAAAAGAAAAAAGTGTCAGAAACTATTTGCCTTCACAGGGAATAGGCAAAAATGTACACAACAGTTTTGCTGTAGGGCTCTCTGTCACAATACAGCCAGAAGAGATGTGGACCATCTGAACCACACAGAACACCACAGTGATCCATTACATTGATGACATCACCTTGATTAAGTCAGATGAGCAAGATGTGGGTAGCACGCAGGAAACCATGGCAAGAAACTTGCTGTCCAGAGCACGGGTGATTCAATAACTTGCCACTTAGGGAAATCTTTCAGAGGTGCAGTGGTCAGAGCCATCCTGGGACATCTACTCCAAAGTGAAAGATCATTTGCTGCGTCTTGCACCCTCTGCTACTAGGAAAGAAGCCCAGCACCTGTGAGGTCTCTTTGGGTTTTGAAGGCAGCACCTCCCCTACCTACGACTTGTACCCTAGACCGTGCACTGGATGATCCAGAGGCCTCCCGACTGCAGGAGGGCCCAGGCTGGAGGCGTTTCTGCAGGAGGACCGGCTGCGGGGCACTTGTCTCTATTGCCAGTCTGTATCATTTGGCTGATGCTGGAGACATCAGTTGTGGGAAGAGACGCAGTGCGCAGTTTATGGCAAACCCCAGTGGGAGAACTACAGGGCAAGCCCCTGGGTTTCTGAACTGGGCCTTCTGTAGCAGAGATGTTTACGTCTTTCAGAAACAGCTGCTGGTGCGTTACTAGACATTGGCTAAGTAGAAACGCTTGCCTGTTTTCACCAAATGACCATCCTTCCAGAACTAGCCATTATAACCTGATTCTCTTAGATCCAGAAAGTTGTAATATCGAGTGGGCCCAGCAGCAGTCCATCTTGAGTTGGAAATGGCATGTCTGGGATTGAGCCTCCGCCAAACCAGAGCACATGAGTCAGTTGCAAGAGCAAGTAGCTGTTGGAGGAGGTCACAGGAAGGACATTACCACTGGTTGACCTGGAAGCTGGACCTGGGCAAGTAGGGGCTCCTTATCCGTGCTCTTGTCCTTGGAATGTACATTTTGCCCACTGTTTCCACAGTGGGTGCCATTTTCAAGGACACAGCCTTGAAAGGGCAAATGTGTTGAGACCATCGGGACTGAATACTTGACTGAACTCAGTGAAGAGCTCTACATAAACCACTGAGATTCTGATGGGTGGGTGTGGAGACTTACTCGTTTTGTGTCTGCCCGAGACAAGGCTCGTCGGCAAGTCCCTTGCTTGTTGCAACCACCGCTTATCAAACTGGAGTGGTCTTCCTCTTTCTTTGATCTCTCCTTGCCCTCCAAGTATGGGGGCCAGTTTGCAAACCAACAGCCGCCCAGACCCCACATCACCTTCCAGGTTGGTGCTACCATCGTTCCTCAGCTTGTGCTTTGACAGTGTGTCCAGGCAGGGGGGTGTTTCGGCAGATGGGGGGGGAAAGGAGCAGAGGTGATTTCCCAGTTTTTAATGTTTATAACACAGGAAGCTAAGACCTGGACGAGGTTAAGTGGTTTGCTCAAAGAAGATGAAGTTACCGCGTGATCTCTCCTGGTCTGTGTCTGGTTCTTATACTGAATGTATTCTATTTGGGTCCTAACCAATTATATTTTTGCTTTTTAAAATGGGAATGACCAACTGGAGGAAGAACGTCTCTATAATGTTGATGCACAGCCCGAGACACCCGTGGGGCTTTACTGTGAGGTAGGGGTCACATGGCCTTCCTGGACGCCCACACTTGCCCCTTGCCCTTCCTGCCCTCCCCTGTGATGTAAAATCCAGTCATCCCCTCAGTTCCAAAATGCAGTGATCCAAAGGCAGAAACGACAAAAATATTTATTTCATTATTGTCTTAAAAATAGAAGTTAATTTCATTCCTTATTTGAAGCTTAAAATAGTATGTAATTACAGTCCAATCCATGCTAATCATGAAATATTTGACTGAAAAATCTAGCTATTTTATAACGAACAGTGTTAATAATAGAATCACAGAATTTCAGAGTAGAAGAGACCCAATAGATCATTTATATTAGTGCTTCTTACCCTTTTAGGGTTGTGGGTCCTGTTGTGTACTTTAAAATGTTGGACCCTATTCTCCAGGAGACCGTGTGAGCGTGCGTCTTTATTTAGTTTAGCCACCGTACAGATAGCTGAACTTCATTCACAGATCTCTCCCTTGGCTTCTAAGACTACCTGACACATTTATGATTTTGGAAAATCGCACTTGAAAGGTTTGTAAGAAGCAATTCATTAACATGTGGGCAGCTCTGTACTCTAACCATTTAAACACCCTTGACTTGTAAATACGGAGAACAAACTAGTGGTTGCGGGAGCAGGGGGTGTGGGCAGTGGGCTTCAGGGGAGATACCAGCTCCCAGTGACGGAATGAGTAAGTCACGGGAGTAGGAGACCCAGCACAGGAAGCGCAGTCCGCGGTACTGCGGCAGCACTACGCACGGTGAGCACCGCACGGCATAGAGACTTCCCAGGCACCACGCTGGACGCCGGAAACTCACGCGACACCGTGTGTCAACTACACTCAAGTAAAATATTTTAAAAACCATGAAAACACCAAAACCAAAAGACATTTATCCTTCTTTACCAATATGCTGTAAGAGAAAGGACGCAATAATGAAAGAATTGATCCTTCAAACGGCCAGCTGTTTGTGTTTGACCCTCTGGGTCCTGTTCCATCACATGGGGACACCACCCCAAACTCCAGTCCTGATTCATTATGGCTTTGTCAACGGCACTGGCCAGTGTTCATCACCCATGCCAGAGTTCTGCACACACAAGACCTACCGCTGAGCGGAGAACACCACACTAACTCATGAAGGGACGTGGGGGTACTGCTTCGTCAGACGGCGTGTGTGTGCACTCGTCAGGGAGGCAGGGTGAGTCCTGCCTATATTCATCAGCTCCTCGGGGGAGGGTCTGGACGTGGACTCGGGCAGCCGGCTCCAGACTCTGTGCTGGAAACCACCGCACAACCTCGACTGCAAAGTCCACATCCGTGTGAGCAGAGGGGCCGCTGGGGCTCTTTGCTGCTGCTCGAGCTGCCCCTGAGAGGTGAGGCGGCGTCGGGGAAAGATGGGGTGTTCAGGTGAGTCCAACAGCGTGGGAAGATTTCACAGGGAGTGTGCGCGGCTCACATTACCGTAGGCAGCGCGGTAAGGGTGTGCAGAGCCTTCCTCCCGGGTCCCTGTCTGGGACTTACCAGCCACCAACACCGCCTGGATCTCAGCTCCCTCTACATTCGGCAGTGTTGGAGCTCACGTCTCGGACAGAACTCTGTGCCGTGTCTGTTCCACACACGGCCCCAATTTTGTGAGGGCCAGTGGAGGAGGACGGAGTCCTTAGGACTCCTTCCAGCTCTAAAACACCACAAACATCTCAACACTAGGAACAGCAATGGCCACCGTATGTCTCCTTACTCCCTCTCTGGTGTTCCTTGTACACATCACCAAAAAAAATAAGATAGCGCACTTTTTGACTTTTTGAGGCAAACATTACGTTCTTGTGTCCTGGTCCTATCATTGGTCGTGAGAAATCGCATCACTCTGGGTTTCTATTTGGGTAAATTTTGCATATCTTGTTTTAAAATATCAATTCTATTTCTTTTTCTGGCTCTATATTGAGCGGTTTTACAACACTACATGAAACCCACTTACGGAAAACACTAAAGACCACTGCTTTGTCTAACTAAAAGTCACAATGGGGATATTCGTGCTTTTGTCAGGAATTTTAGACGACATTATTTCAAATGCCAAATTCAAAAATGACAAAGGACTGGCAAAGTTACACTAAACGTATAAATAAATATTTATGTTCTCTTCTTTCTGTAGGCCCTAAGCAGTTGGTTACGTTCTATAATATCATTTTCTTCTCAAGTTGTGTCACTTTCCTCTGAGTCTCCACAGCAGCTGAGCTCCCAGGAGGCAAGGAGTATCCTAGCCCATGGTGTAGACACTGCGGATAGCAGGGAGGGAGCGTGGATGAATGGATGGATGGTTGGGCAAGTGAATAAAAGATATGAAGGGTGAGAGGGAAGAATTAATCTGTTTAGCAAAATTAACTTTTGGAGAACCTTATTATATTAATATGTTTGCAAATATGTGTTGCTTTCGATAATGCAGTTTTTTTTATGTCAATGGAGTATTTCAATAAATGATTTAGGACTCCTTACTTTGCAAGATACAAAGATATATTTGAATTACCTTGAGGATAAGGATGTTTGTTTTCAGAATATTAATGGAAAACTGCCAAATATCAAAAAGGAGTTATAATACCTTTTAAACTGAAATCTAGAAATACCCAAATAAATGAAGTCATAAGCTGTAGATGTTTTTATATATTTAACCAATTATTGCCCCAAACCCATTATTATTGATTCTTCAGTTTTGAACAACTTCTAAGGATTCTTGAGTTTCTGTTTCCTCATCTAGAAAATATTTATATATTCCAGTCACTGTGAGGTTTAAATGAGAACTTTCATTAAAAAAAAAAACCTCAGTGACTATCTATTTTAACTGCTAAACTGTAATATTAATTTCTTTCTCCATTCCTCTGCTTAGAAAAACAAAAAAAATATGTTTTGCCTGTGCAGCATTCTCTGAATCAATGCTCACAACAATAAATTATGTGAACGGCTGTGGAAATGTGAAACTGCTTCAGGAATACTAGGCTGGTACTGATATCAAAACCACGCAAGGGAAAAGCTGAGCAAGATCCAGAAACTTTGAGAAGTGATCCTCTTTTTCAAAAAAAATTAAATCAAGGCTCTGAATTCATTTGCATGCTCAAAAATGAGGAGTAAACTCAGATATATACAAACATAAAAATTAAATATAGTCTATAATGAGATATTTAAACCAAGTCATTAATGAAGTTTAATTCAAAAATAGATGGAAAATTGTCATTTATGGTCATAGGCATTTCCTTAGTGTCTGATTTCTTAATAGGAAGTTGTCTTTCATGGCTTAGCTCGGAACAAACAGAAAATTCCATTTCCAACAGTGAGTCTTTATAAATAGCTTTCTAATTGTTTCCCATTTGTATTTTTAAAAAGCATCCGCTGAAATAATGTGAATTATTTGTGCCATTATTTCATGTCTTTGGTGTTTTGTTAAGTGAAGAGTATTTATTGAGCAACAGATTTGCCTGGAGTAAGACCGGCAGAGCCAGGAACGCCCCATGCTCTAGAGATCATCTTCTTCAAACTTCTTTTCCAACCACCGTCTTGACAGAACTATGGCTGAGTCGTCTGAGACTCCAGGCCCTTGACAGTAATTAACAACCACACAGCTGTGAGCGGAAACTGTGTCACTAGGACTAGGAGGTGGGACCCAGTTCTGAGGCACCACGCATTTCACCGCGGGGCTGGCCTCTGATCCCTGATGGCAATCCTGACATCATCTTGTATTTTGAAAGGACTAATTTTCAGATCACTAACACAAATTTCTCTTACCATTAGCAGGACATAATAGGAGCTATTTCTCTTTTCCATGTAACTGTTAACTTCTCACCACAAACAAATCATCAGTTTCAGACAGTGATGTCATGAACACCCTAGCCTATCATTAAAGCCTCGGGTTAATTCCCAAAGCTCACGCCCTGGATCATCAGCACTGGCGTCTCCCGTGCACCTGCTAGGACCGTGAATTCTCAGGCCCCCTCCCGCTCCTTCTGAATCAGGAATTCTGATTCAGATCTGATTCTGATCAGGCGTAGGGCTCATGGCTCTGCTCAAGCAGGCCGCCAGCTACTTCTGACGCGGGCTGAGGCAGCTAACGCAGTGCTCTGACTCAGCAGCCTTCGTTAGGTCAGGATGACTTTGGAAGAATGTAATTTAAGAGCAGGGAAGACTTCTTCCTCTTCTCTGTGCGGATTGGAATTAGCTGTGGTACCCAAAGCCTCAGAGGGGACTAAAATAGTGTGGGATCAACCACTTCTCCTTGGAAAATAATAGGAAAATTACTACTTCTAAAATTACTGGCAAGTCCTGTTTCTTGGGAACATTTTGATGTTGTGTTCCCCAGTTAGCTGAGCACAGCTGAAAGGATGTTTCCCGTGACTTCTCTTCTTGTTTCCCAGGGGCTGGATATACCCTCCCCAGCAGATTTCTGGTTGCTCTGAGTAAAAGCTCTGACGTCATCATTCACTCAGGACAACATACACTACCCCCAGCAGTGTCTTCTCGTGCTATCCAGGTACGTCAGTGGAATGAGTTTTTGATTTGTGAGAGTATCTTTGCTTGGGTTAAAAAACAAGGTTAAATATCTCTTAGAAAAGTGAAGTTGCTGCTGACATTTATAAGGTGTTCTGTGGCTTCTGGATTGTAAGGATTAAAAAGTCAATGTATGTGAGACATAAAATGTACATGGATGCTGCTCTTTACTCTTGAACCAGGTGAAAGGGTCCCAGGAAAATCAACTCCCCAGTGAGAACAGGACCTTTTTTTATCAGCTAACTTCCCTAACTAGGACTTTTTAAAGGATGACCACAGGGAAAAATACAGGAAGGCATAGGCTTCCGGCACCAGATGCAGGGAGGCAGGTGAAGGGAGGCAGGTCTGAGACGCGGCTTGTTGCTTGAACCTCACTGGGTCTCGGGCTGTTCAGACAGCTGCCCTCGTACTTTCCAGCTGTCCTGGCTGTGGTCAGGGCTACGCTTCCTACACTTGGGAACTGAGGACAGGGATGGGGGTGGGGCTGTGGTTGCCAGAGGGACAGAGAATGGGCAAAAGGAAAGAAATGTGAGAGATTCGGAAAGAATGTTTCACTGCTCGTGCCTTCTCATGAGGCTTTGTTTCCCAGTTGTTCATAAATGAGATGAACAACTCTAGGTGAACGAAATAAAACAGAGGACATAATGATTCTGTTCTGTTGATCACACCGCCATTTTACCTTTCTCGCGAGTGAGCGTATCGTCTCCACATAGATGTGCGTAGTATCATCGAGCTAAATTTGCCCATGATCTCTGCGCAAACCTCTGGGCCTGAAGTCGGTCTACACCTAGTAAAGAATGAATTAAACTGCACAAAGACATTAGACCTCTCAGTTATTGAGAGTCCATTACATTTACATGAGATGTGCGCACAGAAAGGAAGGACAGAATGGGTGGGAGGTACGCAGGATACAGGACCCCTACGTGTTTGCCTGCAGTTGAAAAAAAATAACTAGAGAAGGAATTGGTGTCTACTCTTTAAAAAAAGCACTCCTATAAAATAAGCTTTTGGAAAAGATCTTAAAACATAAAAAAAAGTTTGGACTATGTCTCGCCCTTACTTTACTGTAGTCAAGCAAGGGTTCCATTGTTCGTGCTGATTTTTGTCATTAGATTATAGTGCAAAGTCATGCACTCAACAAAAATTGAGCAAGTATGGACATACAGAGAGAAAGAAGTGAATTTAAAATGAAGAGTCCATTGCAATACTTAATTGTTTTACAGAAAAAAGAGAAAGATTTACTGTTTCCTTAAATTACGATTCTCAAACATGGAGTCACTTTCACTGGCCAGGGAAGGACTGACCCGATGATACAAGTTACTGCACGTGGAGAGCGTTTGGAGAGAGCAGCCGGTCTCTGGAGTAGTGCTCTGCTCGTGCCCAACACTGAATTTCATTGTACGCATACTCCACATTGTGGAAAACAGTTGATACGATCTCCTAGAGCTCATGTGATGACAAGGATATATTAAGCATTACACATAAGAGGAGAGAAAACCACATTTGAAAATAACGTTAAGAGAAAATCTTATTTCTGAGAGCACACTAATGACGACATTCGAAAGAGACCTTGATACACTGACACTGGGACCTACCAGGTGGGATCATTTCTCATTGGTTTGTTAAGGAGTCTCTATTTGCTGAAGAATGGCTCACTTGTATTTTTTTAGTGTGAAAATAGGTGGATAGAGCTTGATCCTTTAACATTATTCTTTCTGAGCAACTATCTATAACAGTTGTAAAAACCTCTAGGATTGATTTGGGTAATCATCTATTGGGGTTTTGCTGACCTGGAGTAAAGGGAAAGAAAACCAGTATTTATTGACCAAAAAAAGCTTCCCAGTGAGGTTTTCACCACACGGAGGTCTTAGAGCGCTATCATGTCAAGGTGTGTTGGTGGTGTGGGAAGTTGCTGTCAGCGGCGTCATAATTGGGAGACTGTCTACAGTGAGATGGGCATTGTTATTTCTCCTGAGAGATGACCGCTAAGATGATCACTTGTTTTCTCGTGATTTCAATATGTAACGCTTTCTGTTAAGTGATTAATAATTTGTGAATATATAGACTCAAAAATACCCTTGGAGGATAACAGAGGAGTTACCTTTTGGAGTTGTCATGAGGGAGAAAGTGAGAATGCACGTAATAGTTCTAGAATAATGTCTGGTATACGGTAGGGCTCAGAACATGGGTCTCACACCTCTCTTGCCCTTGCGCTGGGGACAGAGACCCCTCCTCCCTTTTCCCTGGGGACAGGTACCATTCCTTCTCCGACTGCTTTTAGACAACTTGGACATTCTATGAATACTTGTTTATTTACTGATTATTGAAAGTATTTTTTAAATAGTGATCTCTTTGAGAAAGAAAGAGAGCGAGTGGAGGGAGGGGCAGAGGGAGAGAATCTCCAGCAGACTCCTGCTGAGCACGGAGCCCCACTCAGGGCTCGATCTCACGACCCCGAGATCATGACCTGAGACGAAACCAAGAGTTGGACAGTCAACTGGCTGACCCACCCAGGCACCCCTTGAAAGTATTTTTTTAAAAGGTTTTCATTAAAAGTGGTTCAATAGGAATAGGAACAGCCTAACGTCAAATGATCGCAGCTGTAGTTTGACACCTACGTGGCTTCGATATTTGCGTAACTATTGAACATCTGAAGCTTTGGCCATAAGCTCATGGGATTTATGCCATTTTGGGGCTTGTGGGAATAAAGTGCCTTCCCCACCTCCCCTATCTTTAATATAGTCTCACGATCTTCTCTTCAAACTTTCTACTGAGAAACTCAGCTAATCCACATGCCCTAAAGACACACATAAACACATACATATAACCGATATATTTATGAGTTATATATAAACTAGATACATACAAAGTATATTTATACTAAATATACAGAATTACATGGATAAGCTCTAATATACCTAAATAAGCCAAACAGACACCATCGCAGTAAACTATCTAAACCAATGTCTGCATCCATACCCATGCCTGTCTCTGCGTCTCCAGCGTAACTGTGGGTTGACGAGGTGCTAGAAAGCCTGCCAGGTTTGTAAGGTGAATAAAATACAACTCCTGCCATCGTCAAGATTGTATTTTACTTGGTGAAGTAGATAAAGCAGTATGTGTTTCTAGCTGACGAAACAGGATTCTAACAGAGAAAGAAGAGCAGAGGGGAGAACAGGTCTGCGTATGGGGTTTGTGGACAGGACTTCTGTGAGCACTTGTGGTCCACGGAGCGCACGTGGCTTGCTCTTGGGGCGCTGCACGGCTGTGGGCAGAGCCAGGTGGTCTGGGCTGGGAGGGTCGTAAGAGCAGATGAACCTGAAAATGAACAGAAGCCCCGTGTCTCTCCTGAGGCTAATGTGCTGTAGGAAATATGAACGAAAGACGATCACTTTTCTTTTGGAAATTTAAACTGGAAACTGGAAGAGAAAGAAACAGACAGACCTCATTAAATTCAAGACAGATGATGTAGGGGGCACCTGGGTGGCACAGCGGTTAAGCGTCTGCCTTCGGCTCAGGGCGTGATCCCGGCGTTATGAGATCGAGCCCCACATCAGGCTCCTCCGCTATGAGCCTGCTTCTTCCTCTCCCACTCCCCCTGCTTGTGTTCCCTCTCTCGCTGGCTGTCTCTATCTCTGTCAAATAAATAAAGAAAATCTTTAAAAAAAAAAGACAGATGATGTAGAGAAGTCTAAACCATTGTTTCTCAAATCCTAAGGTGTGCACAGCTGGCCTGGGATGCTGTCCCAATACGCATCTGACGAGTATGTCTGGGGCAACCTGAGACCTTCCCAGGTGATGTCCAGGCTGCGGGTCTGTGAGGGGCCACAGCCCACGAGCTGCAGGGAGATGGGGAGAGACGGGGATCCTGGCAGGAAGGGTCTGAGTGAGCGGCAGGCTCTCTGGGACGGCCGGGGGTGGAACGGGACCGGCAGAGAGGCACTGAGGCAGGCACGCCGTGTTTGAGGAAGAATTAATTTGGAAACAATTACCAAAATTTCATGGCGGGAGCAGTTTCACATAAGCAGTGACTCACAATGGTTTTGCCTGTCCTAAAATAACATGGTGAAGATTAATAAACTGAATTCCCAAAACACACGCGTGTTCTGTGGGATAGGGTACTGTTTGCGCGTCATCTTTCCCCAATGACAGACTGTTACTAACGCTGTCCCACAGGCCCTGTGTTCTCAAGGCCAGGCTTTGATGTGCCTTTGGTTGAGAGCGATTTCCACATCCTTTGACCTCTGAGGTCTTCCCGTGACCCTGCAAGCTCAGATGGCTCTCCACCAGCCGTCGCTCCTCCTCTCCACCTACCCCAGCAAACTCAGATCTTAGCAGTTTGCATCTTCCTCCAATTCTCCAGTCCCCTCTTGGCATAGCCGACGTCCTGAGATGCTAGGCCGCCGCCTACCTTGGGCGAACCCCCGCGGTGCGTGAATTCCATCTTTCTTCCCCCTTCTCAGGACTTCCCAGTCCCCTTCTTTCGTCTCCGATGTCTCCCTACATAGGGACTCTTCACCCCCACGTGCACACGCTCCGGTGTCTGTACCCGCAGTGATCTCTTGCTACCTTCCCTCCGAGCTGCCGCCCTCCTGTCCGGCTGACCCTGTCCCTAACACGTCCTCCCTCACCCACGGCACCCGATTTCTATCCCCCCAAGTGGCTGCACTGCGAGGACTGCTGCCGGGTCAGCATGAACTGAGAAATGAGACGCTCCAGCATCTTCCTTTCCTCGCTGTGTGGTTCGTTGTCAGCGCAGAGCTCCTTCCTCTCCCGAGAGGCTCCTTTCCTTTGCTTCTGTGAGAACACCTTCTCGTGTTCCTCGTCTGACTTTAGGGAAGTCCCTTCTCAGCCGCTGTTATTCTCTACCTAGTCTTTGAGGATTTTCTTTTTTGAAATTATTTATTTATTTATATTTATTTATTTGACAGAGAGACAGAGCGAGCACAAGCAGGGGGAGGGGCAGAGGGAGAAGCAGACTCCCCGCTGAGCAGGGAGCCCGATGCGGGGCTCCATCCCAGGACCCCAGGATCATGACCTGAGCCGAAGGCAGACACTTCACCGACTGAGCCACCCAGGCGCCCGTATTTCCTACCTAGTCTCTAAAATTTGCTTTTCCTACACATAGAATGTATAACATGAGGGTTCCGTCTGTTCCGGATTCTTCGGCGTAACAAGGATGGCACAGCAGCTTGGCACAGTTTGGATTCAGTAACTAGCAGCCAGGAAAGGTAGGATCGCGGTCAGTACGCAGACTCCAGACTCAATTCCTGCATTCACATCCTGGCTGTGACTTTTCAGCTTTGTGACTTTGGGAGAATTCCGCAGCCTCTCTGTTTCTTTATCTCCTCCTCTGTAGGATGGAGAGATCGTCCTGAAATCGTTAGGAGTCAATGACGTAGCGTGCTGAAGAAACTTAGTACGGTGCCTGGCGACTAATAAATTCTCAATTATCATTGTCTATTAATAAAAAAATCTTATTTTGTTATCCAATTTTGTCATAAAATTACCCAAAACCAGCTTTAACTTTCTATTTGTCGTTCAATGACCTCAGGCTTCCCAAACTTTTTTTAAATTTTAATTTTTTTCTTTAAGTAGCTGTTATTAATCTTTTAAAAAGGATCTAAATAACATGAACCCATTTTCTACCAGTGGTCTCTAGGTCAAGTGCTCAGGACCCCTTCTGCAGTGAAGGGCGTCCCTCTTTCTACTACTTAACTTTCATGAAGAAGCTAGGTCTTCTCTCATTGTCGGAAGTTTCTGAACCACTCAGTGTAAGTGCAGGTGGTGAGAAGCACCGGGACCGTGGCCACCGGAAGCCCGACACTCGAGTCCTGGCTCCTCCACCAACTCATCCCATGACTTTGCTCAAAACCTACGCCTCTGAACTTTAGTTTCTACAATTGAACAATGAAAGTATTTGCTTTATGGTGTGCACGTCAAAACATCCAACATTACGAGTGGCAGAAAGTCGTACAGTGCACATTTACGAAGCACTCTACAGATGGGAAATGCAGCTAAACTGCTTTACTTACGCTCTTCTTCAGCGTCTCAATGATCTAAATTTTGGTTATCGTCACAAAATGAGTGTCTGTGCTTTCTGACTCATTGACCTGTGCCCCTGGCGCTTCCTGTCCTCACTCCACCTGGGCTGCTCTTTCCAAGTCTATGATTGCCCCACCTTTATTCCAATGGTTTTGGGGTCTTTAATCTCAAGGTTTCAAAACTCTTCAAATAAATGATTTTACCTTCCATCTTCATGGCACATTGAAAGAAAAATCAAAACAAATATGAACTGTCCTTAGACACATGTGTACCCACAACAAAGCAAAACAACAAAAATAGAGCTAATAGCTCCAAGCGTCTCCTCTTTAAGCAAAAGCAGCACCATGAGTCTTCTTGTTTCTGGTATAATACTTCAAACTTGGAAGAGAACTTGACATGGAAAACAACACAGGCTGGTTGTGGATGCAAGTACATTTCTGATGAGCACGTGAGCTATGAGAGCACAGTGGTGGCTGATGAGTTCCCACCTGTGTCTGAGCCCGCCGTGACTGCGCTGGTGCTGAGGATACGCTCCGGGTTGGCTTAGATCTGGGTTGTACACGGCTGCCACTTTTTCTGTTATGCAGAATCAGCTGAACGAACAGGAAGAGTACGAAATCCACTTAACACATGTGATTTAGCCGGGAGGAGGCGGATTCCGCCAGCACTGACTATGACGTATCTCCGATGCGTTTTCAAACAGCGCAAGTGGGAAGCTAATAACTTGGAATCAGTTTAGACTCTTTTCATCAATGAGAAGTGAGTTGGGGGTGGGTGGGTGGAGATCCACTACTAACTTAGCATCCTTAAGTTGCCCGCATGGAATTTTATGCAGATATATTTCATATTCAAATTTTTTTGATGCAAGAAGAATGTCATGAACTTTAAATGGGTCATAGTTTCCTTTTTTCTCCCCCTTAGCCTGTGACTTACTAAAATAGTAGGATGTTTTGTAAAGGTCATTAAATAGATTTTTTGGGGGGGTTTTAGTTACATATTTCTAATGTTCCATTTGCAGAAAATCTTACTTGCTCTTTCCCCAGCTGGAAGTGTTATCTCTCATAGGCTTTTATTTTTGGATCTCTTTTATGACATGTTTCACTTCCTGTTTTAGCTCATAGATACCTAAATGTGTTTTATTTTTCGTATTAGAATGTAAAACAGCCTTGAGAAAAGGTGTTTTATGTACTGTATTTCCAGTATTTTGGATAGGTACATCAATAAATAAATCAATAAATTCCTACTTTGAATACAACAGCAAAAAAAAAAAAAAAAAAAAAGCATAGTTCCTAAAAGTGAACAGAGATCCAGGGGAAAGTGTTCCTGACTTGAGTAAAAAACCCCAGCTCTGCTGTTTTCTGGCTTCTAAGGAGCCTACAAGTTGGTGTGACTTTAGGCAAAATGATGCCTCTTAGTTTTTTATCTGTAAAATGAAAATATGTTTGCCTCGCGGAACTGACGAGAAGCTCTGAGTTAGGAAACACATGTGAAGGTGTTTTGTGAACTCCAAGGTGCTATAGAAATCCACACGTGAAGGGGCATGTGGAGCTTTTGTGAATTCTCACATTTTACTTAGATTGCAGTCCTCCGGAAACGTATGTGCCATGCATTAAGTATATGGAAGAACGTGAGCCTCATTGTAGGTACTCAGCACATGTCTGCTGAACTGAATACTGTGAACGTCAATTATCCAAACAGGTTCCCTTGGAGGGTCAAGGGCGGAGGGCTCTGAGCTGCGCACAGGAGCAGAAAACTGACCGCTAGCTCTGTGACTCTGTGACAGCTATAGGATTTGTGCTCAGGTCCCGATTCCACAGAGCTTTGGATCCATCCCACAAGAGAGCTGTTGTTGGAAAGAGCTGTGTGGGATTTTACCTAGAGGGATCAGCAGGGACCCTTTCTTGAATTGCTCCGTAGAAGCTGAGCTCAGAAATTACCTTGAGCTATCCAGTTGCTAGAAATCTAAGAGTTGTCCAGAGTCAAGAAATACCTAAGTGGTTAAGGTGAGCAGATACTAAAGGCAATTTTCGTTAGTGGTTGCTGCCAAATGGAGTGATAGCAGTTGCTAAAATCTAGTCCTTTATTGTACGTATTTAAAACAATTTATTGAATGCCTACTGGGTGACAGCCACTATTTAGACCCAGGGATTCAGGGGAAGGCAAGAAGGATGGCAGTCCCTGCTGTCAGAGGTGAAAGCCCTTAGGAGTAGCTCTCGGAAGGTACAGTCAGCAGGGCTGGTGTCAACAGATCCCTCGCTACAGGTGGCAGCTCCGCCCCTGGATCCATGAACAGCTCGCGCTGACAGAAGCACCTATGGGGGGAAACCAGGGGTCTCCCCCCATCCAATATGAAACATCCTAACATTCAGGGGAAGAAGGATGATCTTTGAGCTTTAAAAATAAACTTTTATTTTCCAAAAGGAAAGTTATGGCTTGATTCCCGTGTCAGTTGACACGTGATTTCCCACCTCTGTGTGCAGTCCTCACCCTATGCAGCACTTCCCAGCTCCCACTGCAGCTAACTTTTCTCCAAGGCAAGACGGGCGAGGATTAAGCATTCCTGGAAAACCTGTGTGTAAAGATACTCATGCTGTAATAAGAAGTTTAATATAGTCTCTGGAAAGTTGGCTGACTCATTAGTAACATTCTCTTCCCACGGCCTCCTGACATATCGGTTTGACCCGCAGCAGCCTCCCTCCTACTTTCAGACATCAGCATTTAGTATTTATTATGGCACCGTGAAATGATGCCAAAAGATCGAAGAGAGCATGAACATATTTATAGGATGGAAAGGCATTCTATAGACTCTTGAGTACCACTCCAAGAAGTTGAATGTGTTCGGGCAAAATAAGAGAATTGAGGTTAATTACATAAAAAATAAAAGAGTTTTCTTTTAAAATTTTGTCATTCAGAATGGTTTCTTACATTTTATGGTTTTATTGATTATAGCTTCAGATGATGAGCACGGACTTTGAGGTCAGCCTGCTGGGGTTTCAACAGCATTTCTGGTACGTCCTTATAGGTTGGTACATTAGGAAAATCAAGTACAATAACGCACGTAAACCACTCAGTAGAGTGTCGTGCCTACACCCTAGTAACCGTATACAAACGTACACTCATGGTGGTGTTCTTATTCCCAGTCACGCACATCTACGTATACGTTTGTTAACTCCCTACCAGATACCTCAGGTATCATTCAAGGTTATACTGTCTTGCCTAGGAAACAATATTCTGCCCGTGATTGGCTGGTAAGGGGGGATTTAAGCCTCATTTTAGGACCGTTCTGAAAAGCCCTTGAGCTTTAGAACAACCTGCCGGATTGAAGTCTCATTTGTGACTTCATTGTCATTGGGCCACCAACACCTAACCGGGTAGGGTCCCCACAGCAGTTGCTGTGCTGGATGTAGCATCTTTTCTAGAGAAGACGGACACTGCTCGGCTGGCGTGGGATATGAATTACTGATGTGGTAAATGCATTCTTTTGCTTACTCATCAAGAAGGAAGATTGGAAACAGATAAGGGAGGGTTAACAGTATACAAAATCTTACCCAAGGCTGCACTGATTCTACTATTTGTCATAATTTAGTCCGAAGGGACCTAGATTGTCTGGAAATTCTGCAGAAGACCATTGTTCCCCTATACTGATGATGTCATGTCAATGGGATCTGATGAGCAAGAACTGGCGAGTATTCGGAGTGCTTTGGTAAAACATTTGTGCTCCAGAGGCAGGAAAAAAACTGACATGTTTTCCTAGAAGAATTCAGGGACATGGCACATTAGTAAAGTGTTTAGGGATCTCATGGTCTGGGGTACACCTCACACGCCTTCCAGGATGTGGGATAGTTATTGCACCTCGTGCTTCCTGCCCCTAAGGAAGAGGCACAAAGCTTGGTAGGGCTTTTTGGGTTTTGTAGTCCATACAGTCTCCACTTGGGGTTACTTTAATGCTCAATTTATTGAGTGAAATGAAAGCCTTCTCACCTAGAGAGGGACTGAGATCAAGATCAAGAAAGGACACCGTAGCTGGTCTAGTTTGCACAATGAGCAGTCCTGCAGTTTGGGCCATACAACCCAGCAGATCCCATAATTCCAGAGGTAGCTGTAGTAAAGAAAGATACTGTGTGGAGTTTCTGGAAGACTGAGTAGAGAAACACAGTACAGGCTCATAAAGTTCTGGAATAAGGACAAGCCTTACACGGCTCCCAACCGCTCTAGACCATCCAAACAGCTCTAAGGTCAGGTGAATGAGAAGCTATCCTGTGATGGGGGCGTGCACCTCAGGGCTAGTGCAGAAGGGGGCGCGCACTTCAGGGCTAGTGCAGAAGGCACAGTAGGCTTCCATGAGTAGGTGGCCCAGAACTCATGGCCTACCACTATTGTTGATGCTTCTTATCAGCCAAATTTATTTATGAAGGGTGGGGAAGGTGCCCTGGGACCAGATGACGAAGAAAGAAGAGGGTCAACTTGATCACAGAGAGGTTAGCTGAAAATGGACAGCCCTGTCCCGTAGCCCCTTGAGGGTGGCTCTGAACACCAGTGGCGAGGTGAAGTTCTCCCAGTGGGCAGAGCTCTGTGTGGAGGGAAAATGGCACAAGGCAAGGTCTGTGTGGATTTGGAGGCTGTGGTGAACAGCTTGCTGGGGCCTGAAAGGAGGAAAACTGGAAAGTGCAGGACAAGGAATACTTGAGAGGAGACACGGCCATGAACCTGTGAGGACGGATGCTCAGTGTGAGGATAACAGTATTGTGAGTGAACGGCCACCAGAAAGTGTCCACCTCAAGAAGGGGCACTGACCTAAGCAGGCACCTGGAATCATCAGGGGTCAACGGCGAGTCTCTGTCCTTGGCCACGGCCACACCTGTGCCGTGAACTCAGGCATGGGAATGGTACTAGTTACAGGGACGCCCCACTCCCTGCCCCCTGCCTGCACTGCCCCAGGCTGACCAAAACCAATGACTGACAGTCATACGACAGACAGGGGTACAGCCCCCTTCCGTGGAGTGACGCGGTCTGCCTTCCAGAGCCTCCTCAGGGGTCCAGCTAAAGCTAGCCTCCAGACGGGACCACATTCTTGCCTGGTTGTTTTCTCCACCTCTTCTTGCTTCCCTTACCTCCCTTCTCGTGAGAACACTCCTTCAATAGGTAATTTTAACAAGGACCGTGGTCCCGGGCTGTTTCCAGGGAATCTGACCTAAGCCCGCAGTCGTCAGCATACTGTGGTATTTGGAGCCGAGCGTGCGAGTGCGAGTGAGATCACCGCTGACTGGGAGCAACAATGGGTAGAGAGCAGCAAGCAGAGGCAACACCGAGACGGTGACACAGAGGACAGAACCCAGCCGTCACAGAAGCCGAGAAAGAGTGAGTCAAGAATGCAAAGGCAGTTCAAGTGTTGAGCACGAAGCGAGTTCTGGCAGGTGCCGTTGGTGCTCTCCCCAATTCGCTAGGTTCTCCTTGCGCTGGGGGTCTGGCAGTTACCCCAGAGTCTGACCCGCGGGGGCAAGGGCTCGGATCCTTCGCAGCAGGTGGAGCAGACTCTGCAGTGCACACTCCGGAGCCTCCGTGGGGTCAGGTGGGGGCTCGTCGTCACCTGGAGCCACATCCCTGCCTCCTCGTCCTCTTTCCCATCTGGCAACCTCACTGCCTCACAGACTCCTCCTGACAGCGTGGGCTCCGGAGAAGCCGGCCTGGGACTTTGGTTCTGGGGATTCGTTAAAGCATCGTTAAGACAAGAATTCAAGGAAAGCAAGTATCAGAATGTGATTTCAGGATATGCAAACTAGGACGTAACTAGTAAAATGGGGCAAAAGTCAGAGGAGGGCGGAAGAGAAATGAATGGAAGGGGAGTCACAGAAGCCCATCGGTTCCAACAAGTGCACCAAGCACTTTGCTGGGAAACCAGCAGAGCCCAAAGGGTAGATAGACTGGGAAACAGGGTAAGGAGGAGTACGCCTTGGCGTGCACACGTGCTGTACAAGTGTGTGCATGCACACGTTTGAAGACGCAGAGTCCTGAGTGTTCTATGTTTACAGAAAATAACCAACAGGAAGGGAGAGGTTGACAGTCCAGGAAAAGAGGTGGAGCCAGTGTCACTGGACACCTGTGAGAGTCTCACAAAAATTTACGTGATTAAAACCCAGAAACTCAGAATAAAGGATGAATGGCAACATATTTCATTTTTATATTTAATGAAAGTATGTGCAGCATATGGCCTCACTTACTCATGCATCCAAACCTCCTGAATAGATAATGATGATATTTTCTGTAAAATGGATGAGCAGGACCTTAAAAATAATAGGTTGCTGATTACCTGACTCGCGCCATGTAAAATACATTTCCTGTTGCTAGGTGTCAGGTGTGATAAATATATGGCAAGCGATGTGTGCTATTTTAGGTGTTTGCCAATTATTTAAAAGCAGACTGATGATATAACTAAACTGGGATGGATGAAGGCAACAAAAATCTGGATATGGAAAAAAGAGACTAAGAGAACTTTGATGGTTTAATTTCAGTTAATATAAACTCACAAGTAGGCTCCATGGGGGAGGGGCTTCAAAAAGATTAGACAATGATTCCTGTCCCAGTGATATTGTAATTATTGTTATTCAACATCCTTATCTTAAAGTCTAAAAGTTATTCCTAGCAGAGCAGGCTTATCATGTGAATGTTTCCCTCTAAATTTTTCCATCTACAAATGCCAACTGGCCATCACGGTCATTCACCTTATTTTCCAGCCTCTCCTTGTTATTTTTCAAACAGTTTGTCCTCTTAGTTCTGGGAACTCTTACTTATTTGCCCACTTTCTTCTGTTGGCGTAATTCAGGAAACCTGCAAACCGACGATTCTTCGTCACACTCAGCTTCTCCTATTTGCTCCGATACATGCAGGTGGATGTTGAAGAATCGGCTCCAAAGCCAGGGATGTAGCAGCACCATCAAGTCGGACACGTGGCAAGAACTATTACCTTCCTGAGCATCCCCTCGTCATGCTTATACTCCAGCATGTCAGTTCATTTCTGTTTTTTCCTTGGTACTTCCATTATTTCTTTTCATGTTTTATGATGTTTTATTTAGAGAAGCAAGTGTGAGGAGTTAAAAGGCATCTGGTTCTCAGGCTTCTGTAAGGGCTTGAGCTGAAATGTAAGTTCTGCACTGTGCTTGTGGGTCAGCCGACTCGGACGCTGCCAGGCCCTCGGGGGTTAGTCATTGCAAAGGCCACACGCCATCTTGCGAGACTGTCTGTTCTCTGTCCACCATGACTTTCTTCCCCGCTTTCTTGTTCTCATCTCAATACCAAGGTCAGTCAGTGTGGCCCGGATCAGAGATGACATTCCTATGATAGTCAGGTCTGGTAATTGTTGTCCTTACCCTTTCCAATAAAAATAATAAGTAGTGATTGTGAACCTTTGCAAAGATAATGCCTCTGTTAGAGGTTCAGCCCCAAATCTTTAATTGCTCAGTGTTTTTACCCACGGTGTTATTACCAGGAGCTAATGCTCTGTCACTGACTGTCACTGTGGTCCCTTTCTAAATCCCTTGGTTTCCAGAAGTCATCATGAGTTATCCTCAGAAAATTGTAGGTATAAAAACCTTCCATGTGTAAAAAAACTCATGGGAGGTGACAGACTAATGCAAACCACAAGGTCGGGAATTCTGGGTTTCCAGCTTTTGTCAAAAAGCCAGACGCATCTTCAGAGTTACTCCAAACATTCATGAGCATGTCTTTTAAAATTCCAGGTTAACTAATCCAGGTAGATATGGTCACCAAATCACCAAGCAAAAGATGTAATAATTCTATAAAAACCTGCCTGTCTTTTGTACTCCTACCTTTGCCCTATCTTTTCTCATTCATCTTTTCCTTGTCAATTGTATTGAGAATGAGACTACCTAAGTAGAGAAATTAAACTCAGACTGTGAGAAAGCCAGGATTGCAATACTTATATCAGGTGAATTAGACTTTAAAAAAAGACTGTAACAACAGAGAAAGAAGGACATTTATAACAATAAAGTAGAGAATCCAACAAGAAGACCTAATGATGGTAAATATTTACACATCCAACATGGGAACACCCAAATACATAAAACAGTTAATAACAAACACAAAGGAAATAATTGATAGTAATACAAAAATAGTAGGGGACTTTAACACCCAACTTACATCAACGGACAGATCATCCAAACAGAAAATCAATAAAGAAACAATGGCTTTGAATGACATATTGGACCAGATGGATTTAACAGGCATAGTCAAAACATTCCATTATAAATACAGCAGAATACACATTCTTTTCAAGTGCACAAGAACATTTGCCAGAAAAGATCACATAATAGGACACAAAATAAACCTCAACAAATTAAAAGAGATCAAAGTCATACCATGCATATTTTCTGACCACAATGCAGTAAAACTAGACGTCAGCCACAAGAAAAAAATCTGGGAAGACCACAAATACACAGAGGTTAAATAACATGCTACTGAGCAATGCATCGGTCAACCAGGAAATCGAAGAAGACATAAAAAATTACATGGAAACAAATGAAAATCAAAACAAATTGGTCCAAAATCTTTGGGATGAAACAGAAGTGGTTCTAAGAGGGACGTTTATAGCAATACAGGCCTACCTCAGGACGCAAGAAAAATCTCAAATACACAACCTAACTTTACACCTAAAGGAACTAGAAAAAGTACAAAAAAAAACCTAAAACCAGCAGAAGGAAAGAAATATAAAGATTAGAGCAGAAATAAGTGATATAGAAATTCAAAAACAAAACAAAACAAAAAATCCAGTAGAACAACAGATCGATGAAACCAGGAGCTGGTTCTTTGAAAAGGTCAACACACTGATAAACCTCTAGCAAGACTCAGCACAAAAAAGAGAGAGAAGACCCAATATAAACAAAATCACAAACGAAAGAAGAGAAATAACAACCAACACCACAGAAATAGAAACAACTTCAAGGGAATATTATAAACAACTGTATGCCAACAAACTACACAACCTAGAAGACATGGATAAATCCCTAAAAACAGATCACCTACCAAAACTGAATCAGGAAGAAACAGAAATTTGAACAGACCAATTAATGAAATTGGGTCGGTAATCAGAAAACTCTCAACAAACAGAAGTCCTGGGCCAGCCAGATGGCTTCACAGGTGACCAAACATTAAAAGAAGAGTTAATACCTATTCTTCTCAAACCATTCCAAAAAACAGAAGAGAAGAGAAAACTTCCAAATGCATTCTATGAAGCCAGCATTACCCTGATACCAAAACCAGATAAAGACTCCACTAAAAAAGAGAACTACAGGCCAATATCTATGGACATAGATGCAAAAATTCTCAATAGAATACTAGCAAACCGAATTCAACAATAAATTATTTTAAAAAAATCATTCACCATGATTAAGTGGGTTTGTTCCCAGGATGCAAGAGTGGTTCAATATTTGCAAATTAATTAACATGATACATGACGTCAATAAGAGAAAAGATAAAAACCATATGATCATCTCAGCAGATGCAGAAAAAGCATTTGACAAAGTATGACATTCACTCATGAGAAAAACCCTCAACAAAGTAGATTCAGAGGGAACACACCTCAACATAATAAAGGCCTATATGAAAAACCCACAGCTAACATTAGACTCAATGGTGAAAAACTGAGGGCTTTCCCCCTGAGGTCAGGAACAAAACAAGGATGTCCACTCTCACCCTTTTCAATGCAGTACTAGAAGTCCTAGCCATCAGTCCTAGTAATCAGACACAAAAGAAATAAAAGGCATCCAAATTGGTAAGGAAGAAGCAAAATTTCATTGTTTGCAGAAGACATGATACTATATATAGAAAACACTAAAGACTCCACCAGAAAAACCTATTAGAACTGAAAAATGAATTCAGTAAGGTCGCAGAATACAAAATCAATGTACAGAAATCTATTGCATTTCTATACACTAATAATGAGGCAATAGAAAGAGAAATTAAGAAAACAATCCCATTTACAATTGCACCAAAATAATAAATTTCTAGGACTAAACTTAACCAAAGAAGTGAAAAACCTATATTCTGAAAACACAAAACACTGATGAAAGATATTGATGATGGCACAAAGAATCCATGCTCATGAATCGGAAGAAGAAACATTGTTAAAATGTGTGTAGTACCCAAAGCATTCTACACAGTTAATGCCATCCTTATCAAAATACTGACAGCATTTTTCACAGAAACTTGAACAAACAATTTCAAAATTTGTATGGAACCCCAAAAGACCATGAACAGCCAAAGCAATCTTGAAAAAGAAAAGCAAAGCTGGAGGCATCTCAGTTCTGGACTCCAAGTTATATTACAAAAGCTGTAGTGACCAAGACAGTATGGTACTGGCACAAAAATAGACACGGATCAATAGAATGGAATAGAAAACCTGAAATAAACTCACAACTATATGGTCAATTAATCTTTGACAAAGCAGGAAAGAATATCCAGTGGGAAAACACAGTCTCTTCAACAAATGGTGCTGGGAACACTGGGCGGCTACATGCAGAAGAATAAAACTGGACCACATTTTCTTACACCATACAGAAAAATAAACTCAAAATGCATTAAATACCTAAATGTGAGACCTGAAACCATAAAATCCTAGAAGGGAACACAGGCAATAAACTCTCTGGCATTGGCCATAGAAACTTTTTCTTCCTTCCTTCCTTCCTTCCTTCCTTCCTTCCTTCCTTCCTTCCTTCCTTTCTTTCTTTCTATTTTATTTATTTATGTGACGAGAGAGAGCACAAGCAGGGGGAAGGGCAGAGGCAGAGGGAGAAGCAGACTTTCCGCTGAGCAGGGAGCCTGACTCGGGGCTCGATTCCAGGACCCTGGGATCATGACCTGACCCGAAGGCAGATGCTTAACCAACTGAGCCACCCAGGTGCCCCTAGAAACATCTTTCTAGATCTGTCTCCTGAGGCAAGGGGAAAAAAGCAAAATTAATCTATTGAGACTACATCAAAATAAAAAGCTTCTGCACAGTGAAGGAAACAACCAACAAAACTAAAAGGAACCTACAGAATGGGAGAAGATATTCACAAATGACATATCCTATAAAGCATTAGTACCCAAAATAAATAAAGATCTTATATAACTTAATAGCCAAAACCCAAATAATCCAATTAAAAAATGGCAGTAGACTTGAATAGACAATTTTCCAAAGAAGACATACGAACGGCCAACAGACACATGAAAAGATGCTCCACATCACTCCTCATCAGGGAAACGCAGATCAGAACCACGATGAGATGCCACCCCACACATGTCAGAATGGTTACAATTAAGTCAGGAAACAACACATGTTGGCAAGGAGCCGAGAAAGGGGAACCTCTTACACTGTTGGTGGGAATGCAAACTGGTGCAGCCACTCTGGAGAACAGTGTGGAGTTTCCTCAAGAAGTTAAAAATAGAGCTACCCTAAAATCCAGCGATTGCACTGCTGGGTATTTACCCAAAGGACACAGAAATACTGATTCGAAGGAGCACATGCACCTTGTTTACAGCATCATTATCAACAATAGCCAAACTGTGGGAAGAGCCCCATGTCCGCTGACCGATGAACGGATAAGAAAGAGATGGTACATACACACAGTGGAATGTCACTCAACCACCCGAGAGGATGAAATCTTGCCATTTGCAACGATATGGATGGAGCCAGAGAGTACTATGTTAAGTGAAATAAGTCAGAGAAAGACAAATACCGTATGATCTCACTCACGTGTGGGATTTAAGAAAGGAAACAGATGAACATATGGGAAGGGGGAAAGGAAAAAAAAGGAGAGAGAGAAACAAAGCATAAAAGACCCTTAACTATGGGAAACAAACTGAGGGTTGCTGGAGGGGCGGTGGGTGGGGGAGGGGCTAGGGCGATGGGCATTAAAGAGGGCGTTGTTGTGATGAGCACTGGGTGTTGTATGTAAGTGATGAATCACTGAATTCTACTCCTGAAACCAATATTGCACTGTATGTTAACTAACTAGAATCTACATAAAAATTAAAAGAAATAAAAAAGAAAAAGAAAAAAGAAAAAATTATCTTTATACCTACCACCTCAAACACAACCATTTTAAAGTAGCTTCGGATAGATCTTTCTAGCATTTTGCCCCTACATTTAAAGATTTTTTTAAAAATATATTTAACTCCATTTGGAATGTGGGGAATAACATGAAAGGGGCAGATGGAGGAAGGGGGATTTCTGAAGACAATAGGAAGGATGTGGGAGCAGAAGCATGTAAAGAACTGGTAGAGAATGTCACTGGGGAAGTTAAGGAAAAGAATGGCAACTGGTCAATACTGCCGTGACTGCTACTGAAAACGCTCTTGTTGCATAATTAGGAAGTCTTCGGTGATCTCAGGCAGCACAATGCTACGTAAAAGAAGACTGCCAGGCTCAGTTTAGAGTCCCTGAAGCCTGCAGACTAGCCTCATTAAACTATGCCTCCAGCACATGCTGTTATGTTCAAGTCATAAAACACGAACATCCAAAAAGACTAGAGGCCTGCTGAGGAACCCGTCAACAAAGACAATAGAGAAGGTGAATAAATGACAAATACTTGCCAGAAAAAAACAGAAACACACTCCAAATAATCCATAATAGCACTTAAGCATTTCATGCCTACCATTGACTCAGTTTTTCTGGGTATTATTTTGAATCTCTGTACATGTTCTCACAGGGAGAACACCAGTTTGTGGACACAGTGGTTCTGAAGGAGAACTCTGGAGATCCTCCGTTCACTGTGTAAATCACACAAAAACAGGAAGAGTGGTTTTCATGGCAATTCAAACTGTCAGTTTTAAAAAAAACCTAATGTGTAATTTTAAAGTACATTAACACACAAGGGTTTTGTTACAAAGCATATACTGATGGGGCTTTTGATTCCACTCCTCAAACTGTGGATAACTTTAATTTATTAATTTGGT
Source organism: Ursus arctos (assembly GCF_023065955.2). Taxonomy (NCBI): domain Eukaryota; kingdom Metazoa; phylum Chordata; class Mammalia; order Carnivora; family Ursidae; genus Ursus; species Ursus arctos. Next base: position 282,064 of record NW_026622897.1, on the reverse strand, counting down.
TAACATGACCTCATCTCTTTGGACTGAAAAATCCTTGATAACAAACGAAGAACCTCAAATACAGCATTTCATTGCATCCTTGACTCGTGCTTTGAAGATATACCAAGTGCTTCTTGTCCTTTCTTGTTTAAAAAAAATCAAGGAGGTTCGTTAATATGAGTACATTTTACTCCTTTTAATCATATTCCATATTTTATTATTATGTGCATTGTGCTGACTTATTCCACTGGCCAGCACCCCCTCCATACTAAGGAGCATTCCTACCTTCACACCCCTATGGCCCCTACTTCTCTCTCAGATGGAAAAAGAACAATTGGAAAACTTATAAACCACAAGATGTTTGTGATGCTTGATAATTTTCCCTAAATAACATTTTCTTGGTGCGTATGTTTTTCTAACTATTTGTTTTGTTACATATTTTGAAAATATTTTAGCCTTCAAAATAGTTGAAGGAAAATTGGAAAACATGTTGTTTTCTCAGATCCAGGTATGTGAGTCTAAGATGCCTGGAATTTTTAATTGGCTGGAATGAAGGAAAAACATAGACATATAGTATGAACTTGCCTTTTTATGAAATTGATTCCTTTTTTGCTTTGATTACAAACTCATCATTTTGTTATTAATTTTATTTTTAGAAAATAGTGGGAGTTGGAAAAATGGCAAGAATATGTAGATTTATGACTAAGGTAGTGGTTTGTGGGCCTGACAAGGACGATGGTATCAGGGTGTTTTGCAATGCGTCCCACTTGCTAGCATTGACATAGCTACAAAAGTAAAATGTTTAAATAGGGTTCGGTTTCTTTTTCTTGGTTTCAGTAACTTTTAATCTTTAAAGAGTACTATCCTACTATCATTTAAGAGCTTGAGGTATTTATGTTATTTTATAAAAAGCAAAAATAATGTTAAAAATAAGTTCTCTGGAAGTTGAGGGAAGAGAGATCAGTGCACGTGGGAGTGTTTCTCAAACTTCATTAAGATGGCTGATCTTGACTTGGATCTAGCTTCCAGAGGGATGTGCAGAAGGATTTAGTTGGTGAGCGGGGAGGGAGGGCACCCAGGCAGAACACACGGACACTGCTGATTCACCACTCCTCTCACTCATGGCTGCCGACAATCGGCAGGTGGTGGGTGTCCTGTTAGATTAAAGTGGGCAAAGTGTTTTTCCACCATTATCCTAAGCCTGGATTGTGGGTTTTTGTTCCAAGAAAGTGGTGGGATTTTGAGTGTGGAATTGATGCAAGCCTATATATAAAGAGAATAATGTAAAAGACGTGGAAGCCTGTTCCATTAAAGTTTCTTTTGCTCTCCAGGTATGTGCTATTTTCATAAATGATGCTGACATCTATTACAAACATTTTAAAATACATATTTAAATATATTTTACATAAATAAATATGGTCAAGAAATCATCATGAAAGTAATTATCTGGTGGCTGTTGATAATACTTTTTTTTTTTTAAAGATTTTATTTATTTATTTGACAGAGATAGAGACAGCCAGCGAGAGATGGAACACAAGCAGGGGGAGTGGGAGAGGAAGAAGCAGGCTCATAGCAGAGGAGCCTGATGCGGGGCTCGATCCCATAACGCCGGGATCACGCCCTGAGCCGAAGGCAGACGCCCAACCGCTGTGCCACCCAGGCGCCCCTGTTGATAATACTTTTTACCAGTTTTTTCCCCTTTGAAAATTTCTGTAAGTCAAAATGAAATTTTAAAAAACTATCCAAAAAAGTGATGTCAGCAAACAAGATGGAATGGGTAACTACAAAGGCCCATCCCTCACAGAAATACCAAAAAATAAAGCAAAAACAGTCAGAAGCAACTTTGTCAGAACTCTGGAAAACAGCCAAAGGTTTACAGAAAGCAAGCAAATGCTGTATAAGAAAGGGGTGGTGGTGGTGGCAATTTAAACAGAATAGGAAAGCTCTGTAGGATTTTTTTTTTTTTTTTTTTTTTGCTCTTGCCTCACTCCCCTTCCTGGTCGGGGGTGGCCTTAAAGATAGCCAGAGTTCTCCATGTGGACCCTGGTCTCTGGTTCTGTAGGGAGCAGAAAAGATCATATTCTCAGAGAATTATGTCTTGTCTGTTTTGACCTATGTGGAGACTACCTAAAGGACTGATGTAAGCTCCTTATGTTGGTTCCACCTAACCTGGAACTCTTTTGGGGCCAAAGAGCGGTTATACAGAGGGCATTCCTTGAAAACACTGTAAGGCAAATGAACACTGTGCTACTCCCTGGGGCGAAAGATTGCATTTGAGGCAAAAAATCGCACTTCAACAGTCTAGAGACAGAAACTGGAGAGAGAGTTTCCTTGGGAGATTAGGGCATTGAGAAGTGCCTGCATACACCAGGGAATCTAGAAAGTCATGTGCACACCCAGGGCAGAATGCATGCTCAGGAAGACCAGAGAACACCCAGAGCTTTCACCTCTGGCCATTCTTGAGGCTTAGGGAAAGCACAAAGTGCAGGCTAATGCAGAGTTGTAAACAGCCGGGCTAACCATTGAGAGAACCAGTCTGCAAACACTGGGAGATGCTCTTTTTCCCTTCCCTTACCATCCCTTCCCTTCCCTTCTCTTCCCATCCTTTCTCTTCCTGTTATCTTTCCTCTTTCTTTCTTCCCTTCCTTCCTTCCTTCCTTCCTTCCTTCCTTCCTTCCTTCCTTCCTTCCTTTTCCTTCCTTCCTTCCTTCCTTTTCCTTCCTTCCTTCCTTCCTTCCTTCCTTCCTTCCTTCCTTCCTTCCTTCCTTCCTTCCTTCCTTTCTCTCTCTCTCTCTTTCTTTCTTTCTTTCTTTCTTTCTTTCTTTCTTTCTTTCTTTCTTTCTTTCTTTCTTTCACCCAGGCATTCAAGACAATCTCTGTCAACACAAGCTGACTGCAAGCCAAAGGGATAAAGACTTCAGAGACCACACCCAACAAAGAATACAGACTTTACAAAAGTAGTTTAGAAAAGTAACAAAAGAAACAAACCAGTAGAACCTGCAGCAAGCAAAAATAAAATAAATTACCCAAGGAGGGGGGAAGAATCTGATTTCCAGTTATCACAATATTCAAATATCCAGTTTTCCACAAAAAATATGCAGTATGCAAAGAAAAAAGAAAGTAGAGCCTAGTCACAGAGGACATTAACAGAAATTGTCCTTTAGAAAGCACAGGTATTGAATATATGAGACAAAGATTTTAAACCAACTGACCTACCAGGCTAACAGAGTTAAAGGAAACCGTGGACAAAAAGATAGAGGTTAGGGACACCTGGGTGGCTCAGTTGTTAAGCATCTGCCTTCGGCTCAGGGCATGATCCCGGGATCCTGGGATCAAGTCCCACATCGGGCTCCCTGCTCTGCTGGGAGCCTCTTCTTTCTCTCCCACGCCCCCTGCTTTAAAAAAAAAAAAGAGAGAGAGAGAGAGATAGATAGAGGTTAATAAAAGGATGTTTCAACTAATAGGGAATATCAATAAAGATACAGAAATTATAAAAAGGACCCCAACAGAAATTCTGGACCTGAAATGTACAATAACAGAAATGAAAAATTCAGTAGTAGGTTTCAACACCATATTTGAGCAGGTAGAAGAAAGAACCAGCAAACTTGAAGACAGATTAATTGAAATTACCCATGGTGGGGAGAAGAAAGAAGAAGGAATAGAGAAAAAGGGGTCCGTTGGACATCATCAAACACACAAACATACTCATCAGGGGAGTCCCAAGAGAGAGAACATAAAGAAGGAGACAGAGAGAATATTTGAAGTAATAATAGCTCCAAACTCCCCCAATCTGAACATGAATCTAGACATCTGAGAGCCTCGACAAACTTTAAGGAGGATAAACACAGGATAACCATACTGACACATACTGTAATCAAATTGTTGAAAATCAAAAACAGAGTATCTTGAAAGGAGTGAATAAACAATGCACTATGTATGAATGATTCTCAATAAGTTTAACACTAGTTTCTCAGCACAACCCATGGAATCAGAAGCCATGGAATGACATATTTAAAGTGCTGGAAGAAAAAAAAATCTGCCAACCAAAAATTGTATATCCAGCAAAACTGCCCTTCAGAAATGAAGGAAAAACTAGGACATTTCCCAATAAAGAAAAGCTGAGGCAGTTCATCACTAGTAGAGCTACTGTAGGGAAATATTAAAGGGAAACCTTCAGGTGGAAATGAAAGACCACTGGATGATGACCTGAAGCTGCACAAAGAAACAAGGACACTGGCAAATGAACCACACAGGTAAATACAAGAGATAGTATCAGTGTTTTACTGTATTTTTGGTTGGTAACTCTGTTTTCTAACCCTATGATTTAAAAAACAAATGCAAAGACATAAATTACCAACCCATGGTCATGGTTACACAGCATATAAAGATGTAATTCCTGATGACAGTGGTGTGGGGGGGGGGGTGGGATGGAGCGGTGTAGGTGCAGAGTTATAGTGGCAGAGGATAACCAGTAAGAAGATAACAAAAAACTGCACAGAAAATAAACTAAGAAAAGAATAAAGATGATACACTATAAAACAACAACTAAACACTAAGGAAAGCAGTAAGGAAGGAAATGAGGAACAAAAAGATATGAAATATAGAAAACAAATAGAAATAGTCCTTCTTGGCAGTAATCACTTTAAATGTAAATGGATTAAAAGTCAAAGATAGGCAGACTGGATTAAAAAAAAACTACCATCCTCTCTAAAAGAGGCTTGCTTTAGATCTGGCATTAATACCAAAGCCAGATAATGACATCGCAAGAAAAGAAAACTAGCGACAGCATTCCATATGAATATATATGTAAAAATCCCCAATAAAATTAAATCAAGCAACATGTAAAATAATTATACACCATGACCAAATAAGATGTATTTGCAAAATTCAAGTAAGGCTCAATATATGACAATCAATATAATATATGACATTAATACAATCAAGAACAAAAATACACCACGCCATCATCTTAACTCATGCAGGAAAACACTTGACAAAATCCAGCACCATTTCAAGAACAAAAATACACCACGCCATCATCTTAACTCATGCAGGAAAACACGTGACAAAATCCAGCACCATTTCATTTTTACCATTTCATGATAAAAATAGCTTAACCAAATAGGAGGAAGGAAACTTCCTCAATCTCATAAAGGGAATATGTGGAAAGCCCACAAATAACCTCATACTCAGTGTTTAGAGACTGAAAGCCTTCCTCATAAGATGAGGAACAAGACAAGGATGCCCAGTTTTGCCACTTCTGTTCAGCACTATACTGGACATTCTAGCCAGAGCAATTAGGCAAGCAAAAGAAACAAAGACCTCCAAATTGGAGAGGAAGAAGTGAAGCTATCTCTATCCACAGATGATCTTATATGCAGAAAATCCTACAGAATGCACAAAATACAAATAGGGCTAATAAACAAGTTCTGAAAAATTGCAGGATACAAGATCAATATACAAAAATCAGTTTTATTTTTATACACTAGCAATGAATTCTCCACAAATAAAATTAAGAAAACTTTCACTTACAGTAGCAACCAAAATAATGAAATACCTATAAATAAACATAATCAAGGCGAAAGACCTAAATAAATGGAGACAATCTATGTTAATGGACTGGAAGACTTAATAGTCATGTGATCTACAGATTTCGGTGTAATCTCTATTAAAATTCCAATAGTCTTTCTTTCTCCCCAGTAATAGCCAATCCTAGAATTCATATGGTATTGGAAGGACTCAAAACAATTCTGAGAAGGAACAGAGTTGGAGGACTCCCACTTTCTCATTTCAAAATTAATAAAAATCTACTGTAACCCAAACAGTGTGGTCCTGGCATGAAGATGGACATAAACATCTGTGGAATAGGCAGAAAGCCCAGGGATAAATCTTCACACATATGGTTGATTTTCAGCAAGATTGCCAGGACCATCATATAGGAAATGAATAGTTTCCTCAGCAGGTGATGCTGGGCAACTGGACAGTCACATGTTAAAGGATGAAGTTGCACCCCTAACCCATACTACATACAAAATTAACTCAAAAGTGATAAACAACCTAAATGTAGGAGCTAATGTTATAAAACCCTTAGAAGAAGAGGTGAATCTTCATGACAGTGGATTTGGCAATGGATTATTAGATAATTCAAAAGCATAAACAATAAAAGAAAAAGCAAATAAACAAAGCACCATCAAAATTAAAACTTTTGTACACTGAAAGACAGTAATGAAAAAGTGAAAAGACAACCTACAGAATGTGAGAAAATATTTGCAAATCATACATCTGATCCAGAATATATAAAGAGCTCCTACAACTCAACAACAAAAAGACACACGACCCAATTTAAAAAATGGGCAAAGGAGCGGAATAGACATATATTTAAAGAAAATAAACAAATGGCCAACAAGCATATGACGAGATGCTTAACATCATTAGTTGTGAGGTAAATGCAAATTTAAACCATAATAAGATCTCTTTACACCCACGGGGATGGCTATAATAACACAAAAAAGTGTTGCCAAGGATGTGGAGAAATTGGAACCCTTGCACACTGCGAGTGGGAATGCAAAATGGTGCAGCCACTGTGGAAAATCGTTTAGTGGTTCCTCAAAAAGTTAAACAGAATTACCGTATGACCCAGCAATTCCACTCTTAGGCATATCACCACCCCCAAATTGAAAAGAGGTACTCAAGGGGCACCTGGGGGGCTCAGTCAGTTAACCATCCGACTCTTGATTTTGGCTCAGGTCATGATCTCAGGGTCATGAGACGGAACCCGTGAGATTGAGCCCCGTGGCGGGCTCCATGCTGGGCGTGGAGCCTGCTTGAGATTCTCTCTCTCCCTCTGCCCCTCCACCCACCCCTGTTCACATGCACTCTCTCTCTATCTCTCTCAAAAAAATTAAAATTGGAAAATTTTTAAAAAGAAAAGATGTACTCAAACAAATACTTGTACAGGAATCTTTACTGCAGTACTTTTCACAATAGACAAAAGGTAGAAAGAATCAAAATGTCCATCAGTGGATGAATGGATGACCAATGTGGTTGGTATGTATGATGGGTTATTTCAGCAATAAAAAAGAATGAAGTATCTGTACATGTTATACTATTGACGAATCTCAGAAACATTGTGCTAAGTGAAAGAAGCCGGACACAGAAGGTCTTAAACTGTATGGCTCCATTTATATGAAATGTCCAGAACAGGTAAACCCACAGGGACAAAACCAGCTTGGTGCTTGCCAGGGGCTGGGGCGGGGGGGGGGGGGAACAGGGAGCCTGCTTACTGGGCTCGGGGTTTTCTTTTCAGCTCATGAAATGTTTCGAAACTTGATATGGATAGCCACACAGTGTTATGAATATACTAAATGCCATTCACTTTAAAGTGGTTCATTTTACATTATGAAAATTTCACCTCAATAAAAAAGCACTGGATCCTGTGTTCCAGGCAGAATGAAAAGAGAAAAGAGAGATATTGAATTCTTTTGATCAGCACTGTAATTAAAATTGAGCTCCTCAGATAAAGGGCACGTACGGTCATTCTGTAATTTATTTCTTACAACTTCACTGAATGTCTAATTATCTCAAAATTAAAAGTTTAATTAAAAAGACTATGGGAGTTTGTTGAAAAACTGAGAGATGGTTTAAATGGGGAGATATAATCTGTAGATACTCAGTACTTGGTCGATTTATCTACTTTCTATTTGTTTAATAGACACATGCTACTTACTATGTGGTGGGCACAGTGCTAAGTGCTAATTTACAAATATTAACTCCGTAAGTGGCTATAACAATAGCAGGTGGCAAGTGCTACATCGATAAAGTGCTGAAGGGTTAGATGATACTGTGACCAAGTTTCTCTCACTGCCTGCGTTTCAGTATCCAAATTCCCATGGTCTAGATGACACTAGACCTTACGATATTTGGTATCTTTGTTTGGCTTCTTCTGAAAGCAGAACCTGAGATGGGAAGCAGGGAGCAGGTGCTCGGACTGGGACGGGAGCCCAGGACGCAGTGGTCAAGGTGCACAGAGCACGAGTGGGGGAGGGAGAAGGAGCCCATATCACGGCGAGTCCTTGACGTTGGAGTGGCATAATTTTGCAAGAGTGTCTGGGGGACATACAGAATGGTGCCTGGGACTGTCCCCCTGAAGGAAGGAGGTCGGGCACTTGTCTTCAGGTCCCATGCCTCCCAGCTTGAGTGCTGCCCCAGGCTCCTGGGCTGTGCTTTGCGGGGCTGAGCAAGCTCTCTGGCCCCGAGCAGAGACATGGACCAGGGCGTGGACTGCTGTAGATGGGATGTTGGCAGCTTGTACAGACCCATCGTGGGGATGACATTCAGGGTAGCAGGGGCACTTCCTACACCTGACGGGGGTAATTTTTAATTCAGTGAACAGTTTTTAAATGAAGATAGAAGGAAATACCATAAATTAAATGCACACATAAAACCATTACAAACTGTTACCTAAAAGCCAGCATCCATTTTCAGAAAAAGGATCACCATCTCAATGGGCCGGGAGATATTTATGGTGATAGACACGATATGTACAAACTGTCCACCCTTGGGTCACAGAAGCTTTCTGCTGTCGGCCATCCCTTCCACCCACTCCCCCAGACTCAAGCTTTTCGGTTTATGGCTGGCTCTTCTCGAGTGTCTGTGTTTACTGAATGGCAGTTCAAACATTCCCATAAATGGTCTGTGCTTCTCTAGAAAAATGCTTGTCTTTCAGCATCATCACTGGTGTGTATTGGGATTGCTCAGAGTTTAATGGAAGGGTTATGACTGGTTTATACTCTGGGATCATTAGTGGGCTGTGACCCACCTGAAGTTTATAATACAGCATTTTCTCAGAAATCAGTCACAGGACCCGGGATAATCGGAAAAGAATGAGCACACATCTTTATCAAAGAGCATTTCCGTGCGGATGGAGAGCTGTGTCTATTTTTGAACATTAGCCTTTTTTCACTTATTTTTAATCACAGAGTACTTTTCCCTGAATATAACAATTAGAAAGTAGTTAATTTTCCTGTAGAAAGATCTCTGAAGAGCTCTCTCATCCTTTTTCGTTTCTGTCATCTCCCAAGTGACTGGAAATATGGAGGAGGAGGTGATGGGGTTCCTCTGGGGATAAAGAGCTCACAGTTTGTGGCGGGGGAGCTGTCATAGTCGGGGACAAAAGTCACTGGGTAGCTTGGGAGTCAAATAAGATCTGGCAATCTTGAGAGAGGAAAGTAATTTGGAACATGGCATGCTCACGGGACTGGGTCTTTCATCCTGCTGGGCTGGAAAGGGCGTTCAGGCGTCCCGGTGTCCGATAGTCCTGGGAACTTCTGCGGTTCTTTACCTCTAAACTAAAGCCTGGGAGATGAGTCTGAGTTGAGGAGATGCCTTTTTCCCAAGAGTAAGAATACTTCCGATTTGCAGTATTTCAAGTGGAGTAGTTCCCTCCAGGAAAGTTGTGGGAGCTGCATGCCAATTGATGTTATGCCCAAAGTATTTAGAACATATTCTTGATTAATTACAAGAAAATTTGGCCTGGTAGGGCCACATGGACCCATATGGACACACAAGCATCCTAGTCTACCCTTAAAGGATTAAAAAAAAGAAAGAAAGAAAGAAAGAAAGAAAGAAAGAAAGAAAGAGAAAAAGCAAGCGAGAGAGAGAGGTACCTCCTTTCTCAAACCGAGGATCAGATCCTGCTTCTTTTTTTTAAATTCAATTTAATTTAATTTCTAATTTTTTAAGTTAACATATAATGTATCATTTGTTTCAGGGGTACAGGTCTGTGATTCATCAGTCTTACACAGCACCCAGCCCTCACCACAACACATACAAATTTGTTGAGATGATCTCACTTATGTGTGGGATCTAAAATAGTCAAACTCACAGAAGGAGAGAGTGGAATGGTGGTCACTGCGGGTGCAGGTCAGGGGATGAGGAGACCTCAAAGGGTGCAAGATTTCAGTTGTGCAAGACAAATGAGGTCTGCAGAGCTCATGCGCAGCTTGATGACCGTAGTTAACAATACTGTACACTTAAAATTTGCTGAGAGACGGATCATGCTTCTAAAACTTGACTTTCTGGTCTCAGCTGTTCCCAGAAGGCGTCTGAGGCCAGTGAGACTCAGTCTTCCTCATGTCTGTTTACAGCCGGCCCCTCTTGGTCCCTCTCCCACCCCCTTGCTTCTTGGCTTTAGTGAGGTTGATGGGTTTCACCTGTTACCTGAAGGGGTCTCCATGTCCCTGTTGTCGTCTAAGAAACAAGGGGCCTGATGTACTGTGTGCGTGTGTAATAAAAGCACAACCCCTCGCTGTCTTCTTCTAGTTTGGAAGTTCCTGTCCTAACACACACATTTCACTGCTTTCATTTTACCTAAAGTCCTACAACCAAACACGAAAGTGACCCCGGTGTGAGAATGCCATTTTCTAGAAGGGAGTAACAGCATTGTTCAGGAGCTCAGATCGATCTCCCCCCGTTCAGCCCTGCTCCACTCTTCATGGGTCTGGGACGGCTTCAGTCTTCCAGAGCCCTGTCCCTGGACAGCCCTCCTTCCCAAGGTGAAACTTCCCAAGGTCAACCTAGGCTTGTATCTCCTGGTAATGGTGCTCGGTGGTGCGAGCCAAAGAGCAGGAATATTCCCATGAAGTATGTTAGTACACAGGGGAGACAGACATTCTTTCCTGAGGAACTTTGTCTGTTCTTCAGTTCACCTGTGATTAAGATGCGGAAGAACACGTGTGATGTAAGAGATGGAGCCTGCACTGGATCGCCAAAGCGTACTTGTATTTATCCTCCATCCTGCCGCATCTTATCTCTACCGCGCCTGCGGTGCAGCAGTATTTACTGAGCGCACAGGATTTTCAGGCGCATGTGGAACTTCCTGTACAGCGTCTCACTGAATTATCAAATTGTTCCCGCGTGCTAGATACGCTTTCTTCCCACTGTCACTCAGCGAGGAAGGTGGTAGAATTTAAAGTCAGGTCTGATCCCAAGGCCACAGCTGTTCATGTTCTAATTGGGAAGGGTTACACTATAGTGTGGTGATTAATTCAAGCCACACGAAAAAGCATTTATTAAGCATCTGTGCTGTGAGATTTTCTGTGCTAGGGAGCCTGGGGGCTCAGTCATTAAACATCTGCCTTCGGCTCAGGTCATGATCTCAGGTTCTGGGATCGAGCCCCACATCGGGCTCCCTGCTCAGCGGGGAGTCTGCTTCTCCCTCTGCCCCTCTCTCTCTCTGTCTCTCATGAATAAATAAATAGAATCTTTAAAAAAAAAGGAATTCTCTGTGCTAAATGCTCTGAGCAAGGAAGGCAGAGAGGCAGTGGGTGAGTCGGCTAAGGTCTCCGTAACAAAGTACCACAGCCCGGGGGGCTTAGCAGTAGAAATGTATTTCCTCGGTTCTGGGGGCTGGGACTCTGGGATCGAGGAGTTGGCAGGGCTCCTTCTTGGGCAGAATCTGCCCCAGGTCCCTCTCCTTGGCTTGCACGTGGCCATTTTCTCTTATTTTCCACATCATCGTCTCTTTGCCCATGTCTGTCTAAATTTCCTGTTCTTATAAAGACAGCAGTCATAGTGACAGGAGGGTAAAGTGGTCCACATGTGACCGGGATGTAGGGGACGACAAGCCATGTGGGGTCTTCTCGATGATGCTAATGATTCTGGTGTTTATCCAACGACCAAAAGGCAGGCCCCACATGGTTTTCAGCGTATCATGAAGTGATCAAGACCGCACACGCTTTTGCCCTGGGTGTGACAGGAATAGATGTGAACTTTGGAAAGGTGACCGACTCCAGCGTGATGAGCTCGTTGCAGGGAATGCAGGCTGCCTGTGAGAAGAGCAGCTGGAGGTTACTGCAGGGGAGGGGTGAGGCACGGAGGTGGGCCAGAGACCTCCACGGCACAGGCCTCGAGATCTGACTGCCGTCCCTACTAACAGGCATCGGGGTCCCTGGAGCAACGCTGTTTCCAGGTTTGGAGACAGGAAAGTAAAAGCACAGCCTCGTCGGGTCAGAAAGCAAAGAAATGTTCAAGAAATTATAGCAGCACAGAAAAATGAATCAGGGAGTTCCTCCTGCTTGAACCTGGGACGGTTTGAGCACCAAAATCAAGAAAGGCCATGGATCATCATGCAGAAGGCAGAAATGGAATCTGTGATACGGCAATAAAGGAACGTGCGGAGGGAGAGCCTCGCAGCCCATCAACGCAGGAGCAAGAGGACGGGAAAGTCAGTACTTCGCAGAGCTCGGTAACAATGAGCTCAAGCAAGCCTCATCTGTGGACACTAGGTTCGTTGCAATAACAGAATATTCAGGCTCAGACATCACCCCACAGACGACTCCCCACAGGAGTGACGTGGTCACGCTGCCTAACCACGGGGTCAGATGTGGCGTCATTAATATCAGAACACGACGGGGCACCTGGGGGGCTCAGGCGGTGAAACGTCTGCCTGCAGCTCAGGTCATGATCTCAGGTCCTGGGATCGAGCCCCACACTGAGCAGGGAGCCTGCTTCTCCCTGTCCCGCTGCCCCTCCTCCTGCCTGTGCTCGCTCGCTCCTCTCAAACAAATAAAATCTTTTTAAAAATATCAGAACAAAACTGACATTATATTCTCCCTGTAGTGACACATATGTCCTCTGAGACACACAAAATCAACCAAGTAGCATTTTTGCCAAAAATATTTAACTTGCACCCAAAACGAAGAAGCCATCACACAAATCCAGGTGGAGATATATTTTACAAGACAAATGACCTGAACTCCTTAGAAATGCCAATGTCATGAAGAATTTTAAAAGTGTGCTTGTGGGGGGAGGGGCGTCCCATCCAGATTAAAGGACACTAAGGGGGCCAGACGACCAAACCCAACACCCAGTCCATTGACTGAATCTGCAGGGAAAATAGCTCCAAAGGGCCATTTATCTAAGGAAAGCTTTACCAGTGCTTGTATTATTTTATCACGTTTTCCATTAGTTAAAATTCAGGAGAGTAAGGAAACTAGAACAAAGGCACGGAAAAGGCCACAGCTGAAGCCCGCACGCAGTACAGCGCTCACAGCTCACAACCAATCCACACACAGAAATAAACGCAGCGCAAAAATTGTCTGATTTGTAGTAAAGGTGTTTCAGTATAAGATCCAGCCTTTCTCAAAATTCTCCTCCTACGGTCCCCTTCTTCTGATTTCGTTCCTCTAACTGGGCGGTGCTCTACGCCTGTCAATGTTCACGACACCTTGAACACAGGTGTTGGCTCTCACGGACGTCAGGCTGGGCCAGGGCTGAGGCACAGAGATAGACATATAAATAGCAGTGTTTTGTGCCCCAGAGGGATTTACGGGCTATGAAGGAGGAGAACAGAAAACAGATGACGGTTCCTTAAGAACCTTAATGGGCTGATTTGTTTACACGATCTGTGCCTGTGAGCTCCAGCTTAGAGCAATGCCAGCCACCATCACCAGCAGCAAATGCAGGTTATCTCGGATCCCTTCTTCTTTTTTAAGATTTTATTTATTTATTTATTTATTTATTTATTTATTTATTTATTAAAGCTTTTATTTATTTATTTGACAGAAAGGGAGAGAGAGCACAAGCAGGGACGGAGGCAGAGGGAGAAGCAGACCCCCCGCCCCCACGGAGCAGGGAGCCCCACACGAGACTTGATCCCAGGACCCTGAGATCATGACCTGAGCCAAAAGCAGATGCTTAACCACCCGGATGCCCATTAAAATTTTATTTTTAAGTAACCTCTACACACCCAGAGTGGGGCTCGAACCCACGACCCTGAGGTCAAAATCTCATGCTCCACCACCTGACCCAGCCCACCTGAGCCAGCCAGGCACCCCTATCTTGGATTCCTTCTTAGAACCAAGTCGCGGTAAAGGAGAGACAGTGGCGGGACCACGTAAAACTCAGGCTTAGGGAAAACGTTAAGACCAGAATCTGGTTCAAGTCCGCCTGCGTCTGAGGGAGACGGCCCTGCACTGAGAGGGGCGCACACAGGCTGGGCGTGTAGGGCGAGGCTGTTGGAAGGATGCAGGGAGACACTCTGCACTCCGGTCTGTGCGTCCTGATGCGGAGACCTCGATTCGTCCCAGGGACACACCTGCCCCGACTTTCTAGGGGACGGGACTCTGTCCTTCTCTCCTTCTTACACCGACTTGTAATTTCATAGCTAATTATGAAGTACTTCAAGCACACACAACAGTAAAGAGAAGGTGTAACAGAAATTCATGCGCCTCCACCTAGATTTTGTCAAGTGTCATCCTTTTTTATTTAATAAAAGGAAACAGAAGTAGAAGCCTTCTTACTCCCAGTGTTTACTCTCTCCCATCGCAGAGGCAACCCTGAGGTTAGTATGTATTTTTCCCTTCCACGTTTTTACTTTTAGGTATTATTTCATTTTTTTTAAAGATTTTTTTCATTTATTTGAGAGAGAGACAGAGAGAGGGCTCGGGGGGAGGGGCAGAGGGAGAGAGACCCAAGCAGACCCGGTGCTGAGTGCAAGCCTCAATCTCACGACCCTGAGATCCTGACCCCCGCCCAGGTCAAGAGGTCACTCAACCGACTGAACCACCCAGGCGCCCCTGGTATTATTTCAAACAACGCTCATGTACCTAAAATGAATACTGTTCCTTTCTGTGTTTTCATAAGTCATAAGAATCAATATACGTGATTTAAATCATACTGAACTTGTATTTTTTAACCTGTTTTTATTCACTCAGTATTTTCAGTATTACCTGGTCTACACGTGTAAATCTTCTTTCATTCTTTTTACAGATGCGTTCCCATTCCCTCCCTCTCTTTGGTTCCGGAGAGCGCTCTGTCCTTTCTGCACCTTCTCCCTGGTAGGGAGGTTGAGCTCTTCAGTAGACCACCTGGGGCCCTCGCTCTTGGCCTTCTGGTCCGATGCAGCAAACGGCAGGACTCAGACGAAGAGCCACGGGTGGAAGCAGAGTGAAGTCACAGTACTGACCTCCTGCTTACTCTCTGCAGGCCCCGGATCTGTTGGGGACCATGCTCCCTGGGTCCTGGAAACCGTGCCGCACTCTCCCCGCCCCTGCAGGCCAGTCAGGTGAGGGCTTCCCTGGCGCCTTATCACCCCTGTTGGATTCCTCACCCTCCATCAGCAGACGTTCCTTGAAATTCGTATCAGTCATCCATCTGACTGTGCCGTCTGCTTTTCTGCCATGACCCCAGCCGCTGAAGTTGGTAATAAATAAGCCAGCAGGTTTCCAGTATGTCAGCAATGACTAGCAAGCCGTGCAGAAAATGTCTCCGGTGCTGAAGCAAATCTGTGCCACTATGTAGGTGCCCGTAATTGTGCGGTGTGGGCTGTTTGTGTATGTAACCCATCTGCTTTTGTATATTGGCACACACACTAGATTCTTTGATATCATATTAGCAAGATCTACTTGAAAAAAAATACCATGGGCCCTAAAAAGTACAAGTGATTAAATTATGCTGTATGTCACATTCCTGAATGGAAAGGCTAAATATTATAAAAAATAAATTTCCAAATTAATTTATAATGTAACACTTATAAAAATCCCATTAGAATAATTTTTGAAATTGGTGGTGATTTTGAAGTTCTCTTGAAGAATAAACAAGGAAGACTGGCTTATAAAAATCTGAAGCCCATTCCAAGAATAAGCAAATAAGGATAGCTAATAAAATTTCGTAAATGTATTTAAATGTGGGATGCATTAGTTAACGAAACAATGTATTTAACGTAAGGATTTAGAGGTGAATGGGACAATGAAGTAAACTACGGAGGTATTCTCATGGGCATATATGTGACTTCATTAAGCAATATATTGCAAGCAACTAGGAGAAACAAAGACTCGATCAATATTTTAGGGATAACTGAATAATAATTTGAAGAAATTCCTATCAATATATTAAAATAAATTCCATATATATTAAGGTGTTAAATGAAAAAAAAGCCACTAAAATCTATAACAAAACCTAAACGTACATTTCTGATGTGGAGACAAGAAGAACTTTTGAACCTAAAAATGACCAAAAATAACACCTAGTTTCAAACATATTATAATCTTAAAAATTATCTTAAATGGCTAGGTTTGACTCTGTTGTACATCTTTGGTATGCCATAATATAAAGAAATTTAAAAGGCAATTGTAAAATTATAGAAAGTATAATATGATGAACTCACATCAGTTTAACTTACACTCTCTCACACACACACACTGCAAATGAACAACAGGGGTATAAAACTACCCAAATAATTAAAATAAAGGTTGAAGGTGATATACGGTGCCCTGTGTCTTGTTGAAGGTAAAGAGGAAATCAAAATACTTAGTATTGGGGAGGTTTTGTAGAAACTACCCCTTTTATATACTATTGGTTAGAATTTAAATTGGATTAACTGTTCCATTTTTTCTTTTAGTTTCTTTCTTTTTTTAAGTTTATTTTTTAGTAATCTCTATTTTTTAGTAATCTTATTTTTTAGTAATCTCTTTAGTAATCTCTATTTATTTTACTTTTTAGTAATCTCTAGTAAACCCAACATGGGGCTTGACCTCACAACCCCAAGACAAGTTGCATGCTCTACCAGCCGAGCCAGCCAGGCAGGTGCCCCTGGGATTAACTTTTCTAAAGGCATTTTGACGATATTTTTTAAAAAGTATATGCCCTTTGACACAAAAATTCCGCACTGAGAAATATAACTTGGTATAGACACGTGCAAAGTGTACACTTGCGGGGATCTCGGAGCGCTCTCACGGAGCCTGAGTAATTCCAGCCTACACAGTGGGCCCTCTGCTGGCTCGCTCAGAGCTCGCTACCTGCAGGCGGGGCATCAGTAGACGTGGAGGGGCAGGCCAGCCCTGGAGTTTACGCGTCCTGCCCACAGGTCCAGTCACTCTCCACTATGTAGCCTGCACTGGAATCTGACTACAGCTCATGACATCACCTCGAATCACTGCTTTAGATTTCAGAGACCCGAACCAGAGCTTCACCCAGAGGAAGGTGGCGTATTTCATTAATGAACAGATAAAAAGGAGGACTATTAGTCTAAAGAAAATATGCCAACTTTCTGGTTGAGAAGTACTAAAATGAAACATGTCAGAGTCCAAGTTGACAATTCAAGAAGCCTATGCCTAGACTATTCCAGCTGAGAAGTCAGCTTTGTTCAGGAACTCAAGAGGAAGAAGTCTGAATTGAAAAACATATTTCAGTCTTATTATCCTTCAGAGATATGCACCCAGCAGTGGACCTGTAGACCATACGGCAGGTCTAGCTTTAACTCTTTAACGAGGCTCTGTACTGGTTTCCATCATGGCTGCACCAGCTGGGACATGTGTTTATTTCTCATTCATGCAATGGTTTGCGGGATGAGCGGTCTTCCATGTGTTTTAGGAATCCAGCTTCTGTCCTCCTGCTGCCTTCTTCATCCCCTAGAAACTCAAAGTCATTTGTTGAGATCCCTGTATCCATCCAGGAGATGAGGAAGAAGGGGGTGCTGAAGATTGCTGAGAGGTTGTTGATGCCAGGCTTGAAAATAACTTACACTTTTTTTGTCCTTATTTCCTTGGCCAGGATCCCATTGTTGGTGGCTGTCCTCTGTCTTGCGGTTTAATTTAAGGGGGCTGGAAAATACAGACGGTACACGCCCAAGGAAACAGAGACTCTAACTCCTTTATCACTACATCGTCAATGCCTAGAACAGTGACAGGCACAAGAAGAAACTCAAATATTTGCTAAAGGTATGTTTTAATGAGTTGATGAGTGCGTGAATGAATGAATGAATCAATCAATCCATGTCAGCACCGTAGGAAAAGTCCTGTCCAAACAGGAAGTAGTGAGCCTTGGAGTTCTTGGTGACATTTAAGGTCAATGTCGACCAGATAGAAGCCGTAAGTTCTAGAGCAAGTGCTTCTTTGTCAGGTGGAGGAAGAGGAAAGATTCTCAGTTCCACCCCTAAGTTCATAATTTTTTGTGAGGACAAAGTCTCAGAAAATATGGTGAGGTTATGCATTCAATATTATAGCACACAGAATTTTTTTAAAACCGTCTTTTTATTGGAATGGGATATTGGGAAATTTCTTAGCTATAAAAGTCATTGTTTTGTCTGTATTATTCAAAACATTTTTATTTTAAAACTTTAAAAGTAAATACGTTGCTCATGGACGGCACTGGAGGAGATAATGCTAAGTGAAATAAGTCAAGCAGAGAAAGACAATTATCATATGGTTTCACTCATCTATGGAACATAAGAACTAGGAAGATCTGTAGAAGAAAGGGAAGAAGAAAGGGGGGGTAATCAGAAGGGGGAATGAAGCACGAGAGACTACGGACTCTGAGAAACAAACTGAGGGCCTCAGAGGGGAGGGGGGTGGGGGAATGGGATAGACTGGTGATGGGTAGTAAGGAGGGCACGTATTGCATGGAGCACTGGGTGTTATACACAACTAATGAATCATGGAACTTTACATCAAAAACTAAGGATGTACTGTATGGTGACTAACATAATATAATAAAAATATTATTATAATATAAAAATAAATAAATAAATAAAAGTATATACGTTGCTTACAAAATTACCCTTGTGAATTTTGCAGATTTCTAGGATAGACATTTTGAAACTATGTGCTGTTAGAAATATTTCTTTCAATTGACTTGTAAACACTTTCTTATTATCTTTTACTGACTAATGGATTCACCTAAAAGTTAAGTTCGAGAGAAATCATATTTCCTTAAAATTGGTATTTTATCATTGGAGTTAATATCTGTTTGCTAAAGAAATGGGAAGTGGAGAGAACCAGGCTCTGGAGTCAGAAGGAGAGAGGCAGGAATCCAGACCCTGCCACGTCTCAGCCAGGGGTCCACAGCAGTGTGTACCTTCTCGTGTCCCTTCCCCATTGTACTCACTAGTAGAATGTGGATAACACTCGTATGCTGGCACTATGTGAGGATTAAGTGGGGTTAAAGATGCAAACAATTTCGCAGTGTCCGACCCTTTGCTGGTTTGCTAGTCCTTCCCTCCCCATGCAAGACAGGGCTCCACAGACAGAGAATGAGACTGGGCATTTGGGATGGTCTAGCCTTGGCTTCTAACAGGCAATATGCTGCAGGACAGCAGATGACTTTCTGTTTACTGGCCTGATGGCGGGGTGATGAGACGACTAATTTCTCCCAGGTCCTGGGAAGAGAGCACAGGGTTGGCCGGATGGAGCTCTCCAACTTCTTGCGCAAATCCCACCCACAATGTTCCTGCTTCCTTGTAAGTAACGTAAGAATTCAACAACACGGCAATACATTTGAAGGCAAGTTTTCTAGATTTTTATGATCTCGTTCCTTGTGTTTTGAGCTGTCTTCCTCATGACCAAATCAACAGGAATTTTACACTCAAACTTTTTTTATTGAGTTGTTCTAAAGTAGTCACTGAGTTGTTCAGAGGAACAATTTTCTTTTTATACTGACAGTTCATCGATTTACATCAGATTTAATTTAACCAAATTATATGTTAATTATACAATACCTACGACTGGCATAAATGGTTTTGGGAAGAAACACAACTCATTCTCAATTGGCATATGACTCAAGCGGGGCTGGTGAGCACATACGGGGAATGTGCTACCACCACAGACGGCATCAGTGAGGTTTTGGGGTTTTTTTAAGGTTTGTTTTTAAGAGAGAGAGAGCATGTGAATGTGAGTGGGGGGCAGAGGAGAGGGAGAGAGAATCTCACGCAGACTCCCCAGTGAGCCGCACCTGATCCCACAACCCTGAGATTATGACCTGAGCCGAAACCAAGAGTTGGGTGCTTAACTGACTGAGCCACCCAGACGCCCCAACAGTGAGTTTTAAAGCAAGAAAGCAAGCTTGCGATGAGTCCAGCGAGCCTTTTAAGTACAAGTTGATTAAAAGAGCTTATACAAACTGAACTATAGACTCCGACAGGGCTTTCTCTTACAGAAGGCGTGACGTGCATACAAACAGGAAATGTGGCGACTTCCACACGACACTCAACGTTTGGAATAAAATTATGCCTCGACATCAGCTATCCAGATGTTTCCATTTGTAAAGACATAATTTTAATGACTGAATGTTTCAGTTTTCATCTGAATGTTTTTGAACATGATGCATCATTTTCGGTGCTAAATGAATACTTGTTCAGTTTTTAAAAGTGAACTCAATGAAATGTCATCACAGCTTTCTGGTCTTCAATGGCTTGTAACCCTGGTGTTTTATTCATAAAACAGCTAGCTGACACGGTAAACAAAAAGAGCTCTGCGTGGTGAGCTCCCGCATGTAGGCTGGACAACACTGAGCTCTGAGCTGACGGCTCGGGGACAAAATGAGCAAAGAGGAAGTTTGATGAAAAAGAAAAAAAAATGAGCCAAGGAGCTCAGCTGGTTCCAAAGCATAACCCAAAAAGGGGTGGCGTTGTTTCAACGAAAGAGGTTCCAGTGATCTTGGCAGGAAGTAGTACGTATTCTGGACTATATTTTGGAAGATGAAGAAGACATGAACATGAAGACTGAATTTAAAAGACACTAAAAGAAGGTTCTGGCTCAGCTATTTACCAATTTTCATTAAGGTAGGGGCTCACGCACACACACACACAGACACACACAGACACACACAGGCCTTCAGTCTTCAGCGCAGGGAAGAAACGGTGTGTGCAAGTGGCTGCTGGGTCGGTAGCCAGGGGTTCCTACTGACCAAGAACACCTTTCTGCGGGCTGAGGGGTCCCGGCCCTATGTGGGCGTCTCAGGTGTGGGTCCTGGGATGCTCCGTCCGCAGACCCCCTCCCGCGTCATCTGCGGAGGCCGATTTGCCTCAATGGTTTTCAGGTTTCACCTGGGTTTGCGTGTCTCTCTTGTCCTTGGCGATTTCACTTCCTTTCCTCTGATCTCAGCGACGCACCCAAAAGCGTGATTGTTGGGACCCACCCGGGAGGGGAGCCTGTTGGGGCACAGCGGAGGGTCTGAGGAGCATCTGTCTGTCCTCCCGGAGGCCGGCCGGACACCTGGCTCGGAAGAGGAGCACGGAGCACAGGTGTGACGGGAGCAGGTGCACAGATCGCTGATGCCTCTAAACGTAAGTAGCTGTTTCTGCGTTTGCCTCGGCCTTTCCTCCTGTGTCTTCCGGCATCTTCCTCCGTGTCCGGCCGAGCAGGTCCCCACTGACACCTGTTGCGACCGCCCATGTCCAGGGACCGCTGGACACCAACATGCCTGTCGTACTCACTCGACATGAGGCTGCTTCTCACCAAGGGCAGGTCAGCAAGGAGGCTCAAACACACGGAATTCAATGCCGTCAAACTTGAGACACGTCTCCGAAAGCTCTCAGGTTTAGGGTCATTTCCGAGGTAGGGTGTGATGTGTCTTCTAAATGTACCTTTTTGGATTTTAGACAATGTGTCATTCAAAATAAATGACAAATTTGTTTAAAAAATAAAATGAGATATTAAAACAGTAACGGCAGTTGGAGGAGAGTCCTTTGACCTACACACATTCTTTATGGGTTTGAGATGAATAAACTAAGTGTTAGTGTTCGCTTAAAATACTCCAACGACCACAATCATCTGTATCAATTTGATACGGGATGGGGAGGCCTCTTGAGACGGTAGGAAAATATCAAAAAAAAGGTTGTGTCAACTACATACAGCTAAACATTTCTGTATATAAAAAGCACTATGTTCAGTCAAAATATGAACTACTAATTTAGAAAAGGACAAATTATAACAAAAACTGAGACAAATACGTGATGTATTCTTCTAGGTAAAGAAAAATATCTTTGAATACTTCACTATAAGAATATTCAAAAATATAATTCTAATTCACTAATAATGGAAACAATATTTAAAATGTTAACAAATTTTTGTTTTTGAATTTGGTATAAAGTTTTAAAAAATTATAATGCCCAGTGCGGTGGAGGTGACGCAAGGGCTGTACTCGTGAGCTGTGTGGGTCAGCGTGTATCAGTATTAGCTTCAGAAACCTTACAAACATTCATACCTTTGACCCAGTAATTCCATTTCTGACATTTTTAGGAAGCTGTGTTTAAGAAGTAATTGGGACATATGCAAGATTTAGTTAAGATGGTGCTTACTTCAGCATGATTTATAATGTAATATCATTTAAGTAACCTGGGTTCCAACAAGACAGTAATGATCAAGTTAATTATGGTAAACCTAAGCTATTATGCCATGTATTTAACTTAATAGATTACAATGTTCATGGCAAATTTCTAAAGAATAGAAAGCTTATTTATTTATTTTTAAAGATTTTATTTATTTATTTGTCAGAGAGAGAGAGCTCGAGCAGCAGAGGCAGAGGGAGAAGCAGACTCCCCGCTGAGCAGGGAGCCTGATGCGGGACTCGATCCCAGGACCCTGGGATGATGACCTGAGCCGAAGGCAGACGCTTCACTGCCTGAGCCCCCCCAGGTGTCCTAAAGAATTGAAAGTTTAGAAAATATATGCAGTACACTTCCATTTTATGTGTGTGAATTCCACAAAAGCTGAGGGAAACATTGCAAAACATAAATCGTAATACTTTCGGGTACTGAGATTATGGATAAGCTTATTTTATATTTTTCTATAACATAGTGTTTGTTATACTGCACTTAACACATTCACTTCTAAATTTACAGGTTTTTGTAATAAGCTACTAAGGTAAGAACTTTATAAAGAATGCTTCTCAGTTGCGTCCCGCAGAATCTAGTTAACAAGCAGGGGAAGGAGGAGGGAGCTGCAGCAGGAATAGACAAGAAAACACACAGAAGAAAGTTTCCCCTGTCTGTAGTTTCCCAAAGGGCCTTGTCTCCTGTTTCAGAGGCGGGAGATGATGTCAGTGAGAAGAAAATAGAAAGAAAGTAACTCATCACACGGATTCGAGGATGCACTTAAGTGTACCGTGAGATCTGCGACGGTTCACTGCACTACCCACACGTGGGTAGAAAGGACTCACTATCTTAATAAAGGGGCGATCGGCTGGTTCCGTCGCTTCAGCGTCCGATTCTTGTCTCAACTCAGGTCTTGATCTCAGGGTCGTGAGTTCGAGCCCCACATCAGGCTTCACTTAAAAAACAATGCAAAGAGCGTTGTATTTTTGCTGTACATCTGCAGTGAAAAGCAGCGGAGAGAACCCACGGCAGTTCACAGAGGGCTCCTCGAGTTTTCACCTGAGGAACATTCCTGCATCTACACGGTTCAGTTCTACAGGTCGATGAGGTTGTGGCACTGACCGTGAGAACGGACCGCTAACTCGGCGGCGGGGAGCGCGCCACGGTGGTGCCGTGAAAGCTCTCTCTGGGGTGCCCGTCCATTCCTTCTCTGTGTCAGCTAACGTTGTTACGTCCGTGTTTGTTGACATCACAATCACCGTTTCACCTTTCCAACGGGCTGAGGACGTACCCTCTCAA
The DNA here is from genome assembly GCF_023065955.2 of Ursus arctos. Taxonomy (NCBI): domain Eukaryota; kingdom Metazoa; phylum Chordata; class Mammalia; order Carnivora; family Ursidae; genus Ursus; species Ursus arctos. The sequence goes on along the minus strand of NW_026622897.1, from coordinate 258,699 downwards.
TTCAGTATGTGGACAGTCCTCGCCTTTCTCAGAGTTTAGCATGTCAGGCGTCGGCTTCGTAGCGCTTTCTGTTCTCATGCACAGCTGTGGTCAGCAAGGAGGAAGCCAAGATCTGAGTTTAGTCTCGAGTGAGAGGTCACAGAGATAGCACGACCCAGCACATTATCCCATGGACTCCAGTTGCATTGTTTTGCCATGAATATACTTGGAATAAACGTTCCTCTTGTTCTTCTCCTGTGTGTGAGCTGCCCAGGAACTAGCCTCTCCTTTTCTTGTCTTCACTAGGAGAGAGCACAAATCCAAACCTAATTTCTGTAGTTAGAATAACTTCTGCAAATTTCTGTATGAGACTGACCTTTTCTGTGTTCTTGTCTCTGATGCATTTTCAGATTCACTGGGTTTTCTGAATTCCAGGCACTTGATTGTATTATCTGGGTTCCTAGACCTTCAGCATATTCTTAATGATGATAAACCATCACTTCCTAAGTACAGTCTTGTTCTCGTTGCTTCCAGACTTTTGCCCCTGGCCCACTGAGCTCTTCAGAATCCTTCCACCTGCCCCAGGACCTTGCCATCTTCCCCACAGCCAGATGATCCTAACTCTCATTTCACAGGTCCCTTCTTTCTTTTTAAATGTTTTTAAAATTTTTTGTTTATTCATTTATTTTAGAGACAGAGAGCGTGCACAAGAAGGGCAGGGGGAGAGGAGGAGAGAGAGAGAGAGAGAAAGAATCTGAACAGACTTCACACTGAGCATGGAGCCCAATGGGGGGCTTGATCCCACGACCCTGAGATCATGACCTGAGCCAAAACCAAGAGTCGGATGCCTAACCCACTGAGCCACCCAGATGCCCCTCTGTTTGTCCTATCTTAACACAATTTAGGTTTTCTATAAAATTAGAAAGGTATTGTTTGGCAATTTATGTTTAACACCTAACAATGTGATTTGGCTATCTTTTTATGATGATGCATATAGATATATTTCATTTCTTTGGAGTGCTGCAGACTAGAATCACAGTATGGTATCAATCACAGCATTTAATTATTCCCTTGTTGGTGGGTCTACAGCAGGGTTTGGTGGTTGTTTTTTTTTTTATCATAAAGAATGCTGTAGTGAAAATCCTTAGACATGTATTTTTGTTCATGAGTTTAAAAATGTGAAACTATGGAACAGGTATATAGATTTGAATTGTTGGGTCAAAGGGTCTACACTTTTGCTATTTTAATAATTAGTTACTTTTAATTAATATTGCTAATTGTTCACTAATATGGCTATATTGCTTTCTACTCTATGAACCATATTTAACAGTGTGGATTCCTCACATCTTAGCAATGCTGGTTATAATGTCTCCTTAATTTTTAACAGTTGGATGATGGGAAAAAACCCTCTTTAAAAACTTCATATTTTGATTACTAGTGAAAGTGAGTGTGTTTTCATCAGGTCATTGACTATCTTCTTTTTTTCTGTGTTGTTCCTCTTATGATTTCTTGCTAATTTTTGTATTTTATTTTTTAAAGATTTTATTTATTCGACAGAGATAGAGACAGCCAGCGAGAGAGGGAACACAAGCAGGGGGAGTGGGAGAGGAAGAAGCAGGCTCATAGCGGAGGAGCCTGATGTGGGGCTCGATCCCATAATGCTGGGATCACGCCCTGAGCTGAAGGCAGACGCTTAATCGCTGTGCCACCCAGGCGCCCCTCATTTTTTTATTATTATTATTTTTTTTAATGATTTTTTATTATATTATGTTAGTCACCAGACAGTACATCCCCGGTTTCCGATGTAAGGCTCGATGATTCATTAGTTGTGTATAACACCCAGTGCACCATGCAATACGTGCCCTCCTTACTACCCATCACCGGTCTATCCCATTCCCCCACCCTCCTCCCCTCTGAAGTCCTCAGTTTGTTTCTCATAGTCCATAGTCTCTCATGTTTCATTCCCCCTTCTGATTATCATTTTTGTATTTTTAAATGTTATTTACGACACACGAAAAAATGCTCAACATCATTAGCCATCAGGGAAATTCAAATCAAAACCACACTGAGATACCACCTTATGCCAGTTAGAATGGCAAAAATTGACAAGGCAAGAAACAACATATGTTGGCGAGGATGTGGAGAAAGGGGAACCTCTTACGCTGTTGGTGGGAATGTAAGTTGGTACAGCCACTTTGGAAAACAGTGTGGAGGTCCCTCAAAAAGTTAAAAATCGAGGTACCCTATGATCCACAATTGCACTACTGGGTATTTACCCCAAAGATACAGACGTAGTGAAGAGAAGGGCCATATGCACCCCAATGTTCATAGCAGCATTGTCTAAAATAGCCAAACTCTGGAAGGAGCCAAGATATTCTTGAATAGATGAATGGATAAAGAAGATGTGGTCCATATATACAATGGAATATTACTCAGCCATTAGAAAGGATGAATACCCACCATTTGCATCGACATGGATGGAACTGGAGGGGATTATGCCAAGTGAAAAAAGTCAAGCAGAGAAAGACAATTATCATACGGTCTCAATCATTTGTGGAACATAAGAAATAGGAAGATCAGTAGGACAAGGAAGGGAAGAATGAAGGGGGGGGTAAACAGAAGGGGGAATGAACCACGAGAGATTACGGACTCTGGGAAACAAACTGAGGGCTTCAGAGGGGAGGGAGATGGGGGACTGGGATAGGCCAGTGATGGGTATTAAGGAGGGCACATATTGCATGGAGCACTGGGTGTTATATGCAAACAATGAATCATGGAACACTACATCGAAAACTAATGATATTCTGTATGGTGACTAACATAACATAATAAAAATAAATATAAATAAATAAATAAATAAATAAATAAATAAAGGTTATTTATGAAACTTCTTTATATATTATGGAATTGATTCATTTTGATATTTAAAACCCTTTTTATTGTGAACCATAACACATACAGAGATAGAAAAATTCATTCCAAGTTACTATTAAAGCAAAGAAGCCTGGATCTATGCAAGTCAAACATGATTTTAAGATTAAAAAATATTTCTTCCTGCTGTTTTAGTTGTCTGAAGAGGCAGGCTTAATCAAAATCCCCTTGTCTGCCAGAACCAGATGCAGAAGTCTCTTGTCCCCGCCCCCCCTTTTTGGGGTCATAGTTTTGTATATTCCTGCAGGACTGATTATGGTTTTATTCATACAGTTTGTCAGACCTACAGAAACCACAGAAGAACCTTAGATGAGTTCACCACTACGAGTGCCGCTCGACGCTGGACGGTCAATACATAGCTTTGCCATCTCCTGCTCCTTCTGGGAATAGTGCGAACCCTGCCCCTGGCCACAGAGGACGGGGTGATTCGGGATGAGGTCATTTTCTCTCTGCAGCCGACAGGGAAGCCGAAAAGCTGAGAGAATCACTTATGGGAGGAAGGTGGGGGGAGGGAGGGAAGGAATAATATTTGAGTCCATTTTTCAAGTTTCATTCTGAGGTCATGTAATGATTTTGTGCTTGGATCCACGAGAACATGGTGTTGTTAGGGTGATTTTCTTGTATGTTGAAACTCAAGATGGGTTTTTGGGGTGTGCAGCAGGAAGCAACCCCATGAATGCAGACTCCTACCCAGTTTTGAGGTCGATGAGTTTATTTCCTTCCAATAAAGAGTTCAAATGTAAATTTCTAGGAAGGACACCAGCAACCCACTGAATAAGAAGCCGTGTGCAGACACATTAATTAATTGATAATTGATACCCCTGCCCCTTTTGTTTCCAGATTGTAGAGGTCAGTGAAGTTGGGGGAAGGTTAGTGGACAGAATAATAGGGAGAAGGGAAGGTTGCGGATTTGGGACAGGTTGACAAAAACACGGGATTCAAATTTCAGTGACTGTGTTTTCTTGTCCAAGAGGGGCTAGTTAGCCCTTTTTACAGACCATCCCCTCACTCTTCACTGTCTGATTCCTTTCAGTGATTCTCAAGGGTAAAGTAAACACACACTGTTTCACAGAATGTACGATAATCTCAACAAACGAAGTCTTTACGAGTCTGTCTCACTGCGTCGTCCCCTTCCAGGAGGGTGATCTCGGTGTCTGATTACCCAAGTTTAAGGATTCGGCTTCCTTTAATACTTGGGCTGCAAATCTGGAAACACATCTGGGAGCTCTTCCTCTGAGGGGCCCAATGTAAAGAATGGGCGGAGGTCTCCTCAAGCTTCCTGACAGGTGGGCACTGGCTTCGCCTCGGTTGCCCTCATTCCAAGAAGCCACTCACACCCCTGTTCTGCTCACAGCTGTGTCTTCCTGGGGGAAAATGTCCTCGGCCACAGCAGTTTGGGGGAACTGTTCTTGCCTCCTTGGGAGGGTTCGCACGTGTTCCTGCATCTTGGTCTGGTGATTTTCATACAAATTATCATTCACGTGCATGTCACGCCTTACACACATAACGTTGACTTTTAGCTGTCCTCACTGGAAAACTTGGTGTGAATTACCCAGGAAGTCCTTCCTCCCAGCACCGCAAGCACACGAGGTGACTATAAATGGGTATGAGAGAACATTTTAGGGTGATGCGAGGGTTCTGAAACTGCATCATGGTGATGGTCATGCAACTGTATGCATTTACCAAAATGCACTAATCTGTACACTAAAATGGGTAAGTTTTATGGCATGTGAATCATACCACACTGAAGCTGCGTAAAGAGGAAACTCTGGAGGTGGTTACTGAAGAGTGGGAGAAATCTCAGGTAGATTAAGGGCGGATGTGAAAGCAGAGGGAGCTTGTACCCTCATTTCCTGCGAGGGTCTCAGGAAGGAGGCCACTTCACGGGGAGCCCTCGGCCAATGTGGAGTGAACACAACTGAGGAGAAATGGTGACCTGGTGTGTCTGGGCAGAGAAGGTAGAGATTGCCTCCCCGTCTCACAAACCGCCGTGGCTGGAAGTGTGGGGGAGACCCAGGTGCTCTGGTGGAGGCTCGGAGAGCGGCTGAGCAAGAACCCAGGGCGTTGCTATGGGGAGGTCCGTGTGGGCCCCACAGCAGAGGCCACGGTGTGGCCGTCTGAAGCAGACGCCAGACAGAGAAGCAGAAGAGACCAGACGACATGACGTACCAGCGGGAGCCAGGGGGCAGAGGTTTGGGGGTCATGAGCAAGCACTGAGTGATATGAGGAACACACAGGCCATAAGTCACGTTAGTTGAACACCCTCGAAGCAGATGTGGTGAGGACAGGGGCTGGCACGTGTCCGACGCCTCCTCTCCATCTGGAGGGCAACCAGAGACCAAACGCAGCCCCCGCCCTCCACCTCCCTGGGCGCACGCGAGTTCTCCTGTGTGCCCAGAAACTGTCTTGTGAAGGAGGAAGCCGGCCCTTTTGAGAGAGGAGTGACAGTCCTGACGGAGAGACTGAACTTTGAATGAGCTGCATATTTTCCTCCAACGGACTTCTAAATAACAAAAGACCATTTTGGACTAGAAAGGAGTGATTCGCCTCTAATTGGCATTTTCATGCTCTGCCCCCATCCCACCCCCAGCCGTATGCCAGAGCCGTGCTTGGCAGGAAGTCTGTGCGTTTGTAGAGAAGTGAAGACGCCCCGCTCTTGTTGCACATCCGAGCTCTCGTGGGTAAGTCTGGACATGCCGCTATCACCGCCACGACTGCCATAACCTCGCTAGAGTTCACTATGGGATGGGCTACAGATCCCGGGTACTTGGCTGCAAATAAGCACATAGTGTTTTCCTCATGGCTACCGGCCGTCTGGTCTCGCAATACTGGTGTATACTTCGTCTCTGCTTAAGAAAGACCATCAGACAACACCACCTCAGAGGGGACAGTTTTCAACAGTGTGGGGACCACTTCTCATCCCCCTGGTTTCAGCCAAGTTGGTTGGGTCTGTTCCAGAAATGTCGTACTGGTTTCTCAACAGCTCTGAGATCTACGTTTGCTGCTTCCACTGCTTTCTATCCTCCTTCTCCTGCCCCCTTGCCGAAACGCTGCCGTTCCCACGCGGCCAGCCTGTGCACCTGGTGCTCCCCGCCCTGACCCCCGCCAAGAACCTCATGCCTCATCTTTGCCAAAGGCTGCAAGGCAAGCTGGGCTTACAGTCACTCTCCCTCCCCCTCTGGACTCACGAAGCACTTAGTGCAGACCACGCACGTGGCTTTCGATCGCGCACGGCCCAGGGTTACCACCTAACTCTATTCCATACATTGATCTGTTTCCCGAGCTCCAGGAGGTCAGGACTGACAGCCCACGGGTCTGTGTGGACCTGCAGTCTACGGGTCCCATCAGCGCTGAGCTCCCCCTGCAGGAGCCCAGTCTCCTCGTTGGGCTGTTGAGAAGACAGAGGCAGGAGGCATGTGAAGAGCTCTGCTCGGCGCATGTACGATTTTTGGCACACAAATACCAAATAAGTGCCCGTCATCATAGAGGGAGACCCTCGAGGGCTGGGATTGGTCTCCTCTCCTCCGACTTGTTAGCTGCACCTGCAGAATGCCTTCACACCTGAGCACTTCTCACGATCCTCGCTGCCCCACCCTGGCCGCTGCGGGCTCTGAAGACTGGCGAGACCGTGCAGACTTAAGAAACTTCCTGTAGCTTCTGTTCTCCCCTGGCGTCAAGCCCTGTCATTTTAGGGACTGCTTCCAACACCAACTCCCTGACCTCGTCTGGTGTCACTTTATCCGGGGGTCTCCCCTCAACGATCCAACACAAATACCATTCCTCACCTCAACTCCCAACACACCCTTTCTCCCCTGCTTGGCTTTATTTCTCTCTGTCTCACTTATTCTCTGACATATCCTATTTTTGTTTGTAAATTTGTTTTCTGTCTCCTTCCACTGGAAGGCAAGATCCATGTGGGTAAAGTCTTATTTAAGAATGAATATATGAATGAAAAAGCAATTAATAATGGCATGTAATTATACCTATATGTTGAAAAGTCATCTGATATTATCAAGATTTCTCTAGGTTGGTGGGAAAAGGGGTATTCTCTGTGGTTTTATTTTCTAGCTTGTTTGTCTTCCTTAGCTTTTAAAATAATGTAATGTAGTGCCTACTAGTTTTGCAAAATAAAAACTTTAACCCAAAAAAAGAAAAGTGATCCGAATGTGTTAGCAATAGAAATGATGAGACAATTCTAACCTGCAAGTTTATGCTACACATTTCAAAGTTGCGCATACTTTCTAACTGAATTAATTCTGTATTCTGTGAATTTGGATTGTGCCAGAGAGGGCCATCTACACCTTGGACTGTGTATTCTACCATTTTTGGTGACGGGTTTCCGTTCAGAGCTCAGTCAGACACTGCCATTAGAATTGTTGAAATCCACTCTGAGAAACAAACTGAGGGCTTCGGAGGGAAGGGGGGTGGGGGAATGGGATAGGCTGGTGATGGGTAGTAAGGAGGGCACGTATTGCATGGTGCACTGGGTGTTATATGCAAGTAATGAATCATGGAACTTTACATCAAAAACCAGGGATGTACTGTATGGTGACTAATACAATATAATAAAAAAATTTTTTTAAAAGAATTGCTGAAATCCGTGATGAGTAGCGTTGCAGATTTAGCAGGTAAAATATAGAACGTCCAGTTAAATTTGAATTTCAGATAAGCAACAAGTAGTTTCATCCGAGTATATCCCAAATATCGCATGGGCCATACTTATACTAAAAAATGCTCATTGTTTCACGTTTGACCGGACATCTGTATTCTATGTGCTGACCAGTCACTGGCGTGAATGTCCCACCTGTCTGCCTCACAGTTCTCAGTGCTTCCTACTTTTTTCAGTCAAAATCAGGTGACGTTAGCTGAGCCACCTCAGCCTGGGCTTTGCTGTTGATACATTTTACCACTAGAGGGATTATTTCCCTTTTGGTTTTGATATTTGTAGAGAGAGAAGAAAGATAAGAGATTAAAGAAGAGCCCTTTCTTCCCAGTAAGAGGACGGCTCCCTGCTCACGGACGGGAGCTCACTCCATGAGGAGTGCGTACCAGGAGTTGCTCTCTGCCCTGGAATCAGCCGCTCGGCTGACCGTCTATCAACCCGCCACGAGGAAGCAGCAGACGACGGGGTGTGGCATGTGCCCACGGAGCTGTTTATGGGGGAAACGTTTGCTTCTCTTTTTAACTTGCTCATTTGGTGGAGATATGTTTGGACTTTCCAGGGATTGGCATTACTAAGTTGAAGATTTGATTTGAAAGCCACGTGACTTGTGTGGGCATCTCACATCTAAACTCTTGGTTTTATATGGTTCCAGGCTTTTGATATTGTCGTCCACGAAGGCCCGAGTAAAATAATTCTGGCCACGAGTTACTTTCAAGTTTCTTTATACAATGATGGCAGTTGTTCTGCTTAAGAATGTACAAAAACGTGCAACTTCCTCTAAAAAGTTTACTTTTTTTTTTGCTTTACTACTCTTTGCTTAGCAGATTGTATTTATACTTCCAATTTGAATCCCAGACAGAACACCAAGAGTTGATGCGAGCATGGGTCCCTCCATCTGACAAGGGGCCCCCTCCACCCCCAGGGCTACTGGGGAGGCTACTGGATTTCAAAGCCAAGGGACTCAGGAGGCAGACTTGAACATCTCTTGTGTGATGTGTTGTTTTTTTGTTCTCCTATTTGGCCCATGAACTATCTCTAGTTTTGCTTTTCTAAAGATAAGTAAACCCTGTGAGGAAATTGCATTCTTAGAATTATCAGACCAACATGAAGGGCAAACATTTATAAAGAGAGTAAATATTAAAAGAACAGGCAGGGCGGTGTAGAGCTTAGATTAAATAGTATTTGGTTTGCTTTGTTCTCTTACCTTCCAGGTCCTGCTTACTCAGAGGCGCCATACGGACAGAAACACGCATTATTGTATACACTTTGGGCCAGTAAGAGAGAACGGGTACTTCTTGAAGAATATCAAGTACTCAGTGCCTGTGTCCTCAAGGCTATTGTTTCCTGGCTCAAATAGCAATAGTAATGGTAATAATAAAAATTAGAGTTAATAATTGCAAGCACCTACTATGTTCTAAGCATTTTTTTTAAAACATTTTATTTATTTATTTGTGAGAGATAGAGCACAAGCAGAGGGAGCAACAGAGGGAGAGAGAGGGAGAAGCAGGCTCCCCGCTGAGCAGGGAGCCCAATGCGGGGCTCGATCCCAGGACCCTGAGATCATGACCTGAGCCGAAGGCAGACGCTTCACCGACGGAGCCATCCAGCTGCCCCTGCTCTAAGCACTTTTTTATGCAACATTTTATTTATTCTTCTTATTCATGGAGAATTGCAATCGTGTTGTTAAACTCCTTTCACCAGATTATAAGCTATTCAAGGACACCAACCGTCTTTGAATCCCTCGTACCTAGCATGGTGCCTGACTCATTGCATTTCCACAGTAAGTGGAGAATAAATAGAGAAGTAAACGAGAAGACTATTTCTTTACTCTTAAATGACTAAAGGACAATATTTACTGGATGGTCCATAGTATTTAGTCAGTTTTTTATCATACTTTTAAATTATGTATATTTGTGTTATTTTTTCTTTCTTTTTAATACAGGATTTGATATATATTAAAGAATAAATACACAAAATAAAGCATGATATAACAGCTAATCACAACCCACAACCCAAATCAGGCCCTGGATCATTGTCAATAACTCTCACCTACTTACATGACCTTCCCTCATCTAGCCTCCTGTCTCCCCCACTGTGGGGAATAACTTCTGAAATTTTGGTTTGTCATTCTACCACTTTTATTCTTTATATTTTTGTTACATACATATATGTACTTCCATAATGTACTGTTTAGCTTTATTTGTTTTTGAGCTTTGTAAAATATGGTATCATACTATATGAAGCCTGAAGAAATGTGCTTTTTTTCACTCAATACCATGCTTCTAAGATTCATATATGTTGTTATATGCAACTGTGGTTCATTAATTTTTACTATTGTATAGTATTCCATTGTGCAAATAAACCACAACCTATTTATTTCTTCTCCTGTCAACAGACTTTGGGCTTGCTTTTTCACCATTTTTCTAGTAAGAAAAGTGATATTATCAACATTCTTGGAAACATCTTCTTGCACGTGTGGTAGAATTTCCTTCAGGCATAGACCTATTAGAATTACTAGGATGAAGTATATGTGATTTTTCAGCATTATAAGATAGACCCAAATGACTTAAGAAGGTGATCACCTTATTTCCTCGGGTGAAACAGAACTAAGAATTCAAAATTAATCTAATTTGAAGTACTTACCTTGTTTTCTATTCTGAATTATGTCCCAGAAGCTGTATATCTTGTTAGAGAGCAAACTCTCATTGAGAAATCTGTTGTATTCCTACACACTAATAATGAAGCAGCAGAAAGTGAAATTAAGAAAACCCCACTTACAGTTGCACCAAAAACAATAAAACACCTAAGAATAAATATAATGAAAGAGGTGAAAACCCTGTACTCTGAAAACTATAAAACACAGATGAAAGAAGTTGAAGATGACACAAAGAAATGGAAAAACACTCCATGCTCAGGGATTGGAAGAACAAATATTCTTCATATGTCTATGCTACCCAAAGCAATCTATACTTTATTTTTTAAGATTTTATTTATTTATTTGACAGAGAGAGAGAGACAGCCAGAGAGAGGGGGAACACAAGCAGGGGGAGTGGGAGAGGAAGAAGCAGGCTCCCAGCATAGCAGGGAGCCCGATGCAGGGCTCGATCCCAGGACTCCAGGATCACACCCTGAGCCGAAGGCAGACGCTTAACGACTGAGCCACCCAGGCACCCCAGCAATCTACATATTTAATGCAATCCCTATCAAAATACCGACAGCATATTTCACAGAACTGGAGCAAACAACCCTAAAATTTGTATAGAAGCACAAAAAACCTCAAATAGTCAAAGTGACCTTGAAAAAGAAAAACAAAACTGGAGGTATCACAATTTCAGATTTCAAGTTATATTACAAAGTGGTAGTAATCAAGACATCGTGATCCTGACATAAAAATATACAAAGATCAATGGACTAGAATAGAAAACCCAGAAATAAACCCACAATTACATGGTCAATTAATCTTTGACAAAGCAGGAAAGAATATCAAATGGGAAAAAAGTCTCTTTAACAAATGGTGCTGGGAAAACTGGACAGCCACATGCAGAAGAATGAAACTGAGAAGAATGAAATGCTTTCTTACACGATACACAAAAATTAACTCAAAATGGATTAAAGACCTCAATGTGAGACCTGAAACCATAAAAATCCTGGAAGAGAGTGCAAGCAGTAACTTCTTTGACATTGGCCTAGCAACTTCTTTCCAGATACGTCTCCTGAGGTGAGAGAAATAAAAGCAAAAATAAACTATTGAGATTAATATCAAAATAAAAAGCTTTTCCACAGCGAAGGAAACAATCAACAAAACTAAAAGGCAGCCTACTGAATGGGAGAAGATATGTGCAATGACATATCTGATAAAGAGTTCATATCCAAAATATATAAAGATCTTATACAACTCAACACCAAAAAACAAATAATCCAATTAACAAATGGAAAGAAGACATGAACAGACATTTCTCTAAAGAAGACATACGAATGGCCAACAGACACATGAAAATGTGCTCAACATCACTTGACATCAGGTAAATACAGATCGGAATCACAATGAGATACCACCTCACACCTGTCAGAATGGCTAAAATCAACAACACAAGAGAAAACAGGTGTTGGTGAGGATGTGGAGAAAGGGGGACCTCGTGCACTGTAGGCGGGAACGCAAGCTGGTGCAGCCACTGTGGAGAGCAGTGTGGAGGTGCCTCAAAAAGTTAAAAATAGAACCACCCTACAATCCTGGAATCACACTATTGGGTATTTACCCCAAAAATACAAGAACAATAATTCAGAGAGGTACATGCATCCTGATGTTTATAGCAGCGTTATTTACAATAGTGAAAATAGGGAAATAGCCTAAGTATGCATTGATAGATGAACGGATAAAGAAGAAGTGGTATAGATACAAAATGGAATATTACTCAGCCACAAAAAGAATGAAATCCTGCCATTTGAAATGACATGGATGGAGCTGGGGAGTATTATGCCGAATGAAGTAAGTTGGTCAGAGAAAGACAAATACCATATGATTTCAGTCAGATGTGGAATTTGAGAAACACATGAGCAAAGGGAGAAAAAGAGAAAGAGACAAACCAAGAAGCAGATTCTTAACTGGAGAACACACTGATGGTCACCAGAGGGGAGGTAGGCGGGGGAAAGAAGGGGTGGGGATTAAAGAATACACTTCTCTTGATGAAAAGAAAAAAAGAATTAAAAAAAACCCACAACATTTTACTAATCTGAACGGAGTGTTCCTGAGGGCAGTATATAATCTATAAAGGAAACTTGTTAGGTAAGGTCATTAAGTGATGTCTTTGTGAACTAAAAGTCTAAACTCTGCAGTAGTTGCGAAAATATAGAATGTTATAATTAGACTAGTCCTGAAGACTTTGCAAATCCCAAGAGCCACTCATCATCTAAATCCCCTGAGAGCAGAAGCATTCTTCTGAGAAAATAACATGGGTACAGTATTTCCAGTCCTACTAATAATGTGGAGAGCACCTGGATACAAAATAAACTGAATGTGCCTCCCTAGATATTTCTAGAGCTCCCATAATTTATCCTTCTTAGGACAGTAGGCTAGTCTGTAGTTATGTTGTAAGAACTAGAAAAGAAATGTCAGTTTAGTAAAATTGACTGCTAAAAGAGTATCCACATATGCTCTAAGAAAAAAACATTCATAGAGTTATTTATACACATATGGTCATATCTTTATCGGGCAACTTGATACATCTGCTACATATTGGAAATTTCTGACTAGAGGAGAATCTGTGTGTTTTAAGTAAGATTTCATCTGACCTAAAGGTACTCTGATCCATTTGGTTGATTATTTCTCAGTGGATTCCAACTGTAATCCAGATTCTTAAATTGACTCTACCGTTTAGATTCAGACATGGTGTAAATGTTACCAGAAAAGAGAGCTACTCTGTACGGAACCATTAGTGCGCCCTTGTATGCAGAGATCACTCCCTCAAGCGTTGTGTCTTGAATTGATGTTGAATTGATCAAATTATTGGTCTTTTGTTTGAAATTTGTCACAGAGTTTCAATTCTCATCATCTGGAAAAGGTAGGAGAGTTAAATAAATGACGACAAGCTTAGTCTACAGAATGATGTTACTGAGCACATGCCAGGCTCCGCGTTCCGCCGCGGACACTGTGGGCGCGCAGCAGGGGCCGCGGCCGAGAGCGACATCCATATTGTAACAAATAAATGCCAAGTGAAAGCTGCAACAATTTGGGGGAGAGAGCCCCCTATTGAACAACTTATTTCTGTCTGTATTTATAAATATAAATAGAAGTTCCAGAGATTCCTTTCATTTTGTCACTTCTTGTGTTGAATAGCTAGATTTGCTGATGTTAAATCTACTCAGACATAGATTTGTAATTAGTAGAAACATTATTTTTGGTTTGGCTCACGCCTTATCCTCACTGTTTACAGAAGTGTTCAGTATGCTGTAACTGCCCAATTAACATTAATTCTACGAACTATCACCATTCAGAAAAACAACTATAAAAACGAAGGTAAAATATACTAAACCAGTACAACGGTGTCCAGTATCTAGTGTGCAGAACAAATGGGAAAAACTCAACCGACGTCTGAAAACACTGCTTAACAACCAAAGCTTAGACCTGATAGACTCTAATTTCTCTATAATATAGTCAGCAGAGCCATACTCAGGATGTTTTACTGTAAACTATGGTTTCTAAGATAATATTGGAAATGAGAATTTAATGATGTGAAGACTATGTGACACTGGATTGTTTTACTTGAGTCGTCACTGGAATTTCCTTAAAAGAGTTTGCTATTTTTCCTATATAGTTGGTATATTATAATCATATATATCACACATATATATGATTAAACTTTGACCCAAATTTGAAATTCATATTTTTCTGGGGAAATCATTAAGCCAAAGATGGAACAGTCACTCATTCACAACATACAAATGTTAATAATCAGAGGAGATCATAACTCATGGTGAATCATGAAAATCACTGTTTAACATTTATGAAGATCTTTGTAATTTGTAAAATGGCTTTTATTTATATCATCTGACTCACCCTTCCCTATGTGACTATATAACTATAAACTCATACACACGTAACAGATAAGGAAACAGCCTCATTTCAGGGATGACTTCCCAGTATCTCATGATGAATAACTTGGCTTCATCCCTCTGAAGAGGAAACTTACCCGAGCAGGCCCAGGCCAGCAGACCCCAGAAGATGGAAAGTTACTTGCTCAGCTGATAGAACAAGAGATAACCAGCCGTTCCTGCTTCTGCGAACAGGCTTCCCGCCACAGGCTCCCCAGCCGCTGCCCTAAAGCAGCCCCCCACCTGCTCCCCCAGTTTAAACTCACCTACCAGCAGTCAGCACAGCCCTTGGAACCTGACCCCCTGCACCCCCTATAAAACTTTTGTAACCCCACTACCCTGTGCCCAGAATTTCAAGCACGACTTCGGCTGGGTCCACCGAGTTCTCCTACTTCTCCGAGTGTCCCTTGGCCTCTCGCCGGTCTGATTTTTATTTTTCACAACATTTCTGGGGGCCCCAGAGAGATTCCAACTGTTCTGGCCCCTTGAGCCCCCGGCCCGTGGCTCGACTGCACTGGAGCAGGAAGGGACTTGGGATCAAACAAAGCCGCGTGACACCCGACACTATTCCGGGTCCTTCACCTCGGAGTTCCAATCCTCGGGCAGTCTTGCCCCGCCAGACTCCAAGGAGAAGTGAACCCACCCGCCTGGCAACTCATCTGGACTTGGTAAGCATCCTGGGCGTCTGTAGCCAATACCTGCTCCACCCAGCGGAAGGGGAGCCCAGCCACCTTCCAGGAATCTCCGTGAGGAATTCCACAGGACAGGAACCTCCCGAGGGGGAGGAACTGTAATAACTTCGGCGTGAATGTGTGAGTGAATGAACAGCCTGTTTGTGTCTGTGGCTCCAAGGTCTTGAGACTACGGAGTCTGAGTGGGCCCCAACTGGTTTCCGTGGTGACCTCATAGAGTCTAGGGTGAGCCCTTCAGGGCACAAGTCCGGGGTTTATACGGACTCGCTACGGCTAAGAGGCACCCACATCTCCTCTGGGAGAGCAGACAGGTGGGCATCTGATTGGTCTCTCCTTGGACGGACACCCACCCTTGTTTGTCTTTGTGCCACCGAGGCAGGGAGGAACACATAGGGTGGGCAAGAGAGCCCCAATTCGCCATGGGCTGGAAGCTCTTCAAACCCTACAGTTCTAGACTGTATGCTCAAAATTTTAAGAAGGGATTCTCAGGAGACTATGGGATCAGAATGTCTCCTGGAAAATTACGCACATTAGGTGAACTGGAATGGGCTACCTTTGGGGTTGACTGGCTCTCCGAGGGTGCCCTAAGATCTACCCACTGTCCAGTTCGTTTACAAAATTATGGTCGGGACTTCCAGACACCCTGACCAATTACCTTATATTGATTCTTGGCTCCTGATAGCCCAAACTCTGCCCCTGTGAGTCAGATTCTGTGCTAATAGGAAGGGCCAGAGTAGGATATCTGTAACCCAAGTAAAGATCCCAAAGGCTGTAAGGAAGCAGAGCCTGTTTATCAGAGAGGCCCCGCCCAGGAGCCCCAGGGGCAGCAGTGGGGATGAGCTCTGGACAAGGGTGAGCCCGTCAGAAAGCGTGGGGACTGCTGTCCTCCTCTGACTCGGGGCCTGAGGCTGAGCTCCAGAGAAGAGGAAATGATAGATGGGAAGAAAATGGAGATTTGGAAATATCTCTTTTAATTGGCAATAAGACTCTATGTGAAACAATGGTTTTAGAAATCAGAATAAAATATGGCAAAATGCAGATCAATGGAACAGAAGAGAAAACCCAGGAATGGACCTACCACTATATGGTCAATTACTCTTTCACAAAGTAGGAAAGAACATCCAGTGGGAAAAAGACAGTCTCGTCAACAAATGGTGTTGGGGAAACTGAACAGCTACATGCAGAAGAATGAAACTGGACCACTTTCTTACATCATACAAAAAGATAAATTCAAAATGGGTTAAAGACCTAAATGAGAGACCTGAAACCATAAAATCCTAGTGGAGAACACAGGCAGTAACTTCTTTGACATCGGCCATAGCAACTTCTTTCCAGACATATCTCCGGAGGCAAGGGAAATAAAAGCAAAAATAAACTATTAGGACTTCGCTGAAATTGAAAGCTTTTGCACAGCAAAGGAAACCATCAACAAAACTGAAAGGCAGCCTACAGAATGGGAGAAGATATTCGCAATGACATATCTGATAAAGAGTTCATGTCCAAAATATATAAAGATCTTATACAACTCAACACCAAAAAACAAATAATCCAATTAACAAATGGAAAGAAGACATGAACAGACATTTCTCTGAAGAAGACATACAGATGACCAACAGACACATGAAGAAATGCTCCACATTACTCAACATCAGGGAAATGCCAATCAAAACTACAATGAGATACCACCTCACACCAGCCAGAATGGCTAAAATCAACAACACAAAAAACGACAGGTGCTGGGGGGATGTGGAGAAAGGGAACCCTCTTACACTGCTGGTGGGAATGCAAACTGGTGCAGCCACTGTGGAAAACACTATGGAGGTTTCTGAAAAATGTTAAAAATAGAGCTACCCTACAACCCAGCAATTGCACTAGTAGGTTTTACCCAGAGATACAGAAACACTAATTCAAAGGGATACATGCATGCAATAGCCAAGTCATGGAAACAGACCAAATGCTCACTGACTGATGAATGGATAAAAAAGATGTGGTCTATACACACAATGGAATATTACTCAGCCATAAAAAGAATGACACCTTGCCATTTGCAATGACATGGGTGGAGCTAGAGAGTGCAATGCTAAGTGAGATAAGTCAGTCAGAGAAAGCCAAACCATACGGTTTCACTCCTATGTGGAATTTAAGAAACAAAACACGAGTAAAGAGAGAAAAAAAGAGAGAGAGACAAACCAAGAAACAGACTGAACTACAGAGAACACACTGATGGGGACCAGATGGGAGGTGGGTAGAGGGATGCGGGAAACAGGTGATGGGGACAAAGGAGGGCACCTGTCATGATGAGCACTGGGTGATGTATGGATATGTTGAATCCCTACATTGTACACCTGAAACTGATATTACACTGTATGTTAACTAACTGGAATTTAAATAAAACCTTAAAAATACAACTTTGGGGATACATACAAAAATAAATATACAAAACTAAATGACATTTCTATATACTAACAACAAACAATCCAAAAAGGAAATTAAGAAAGCAATTTCATGCACAGTGTCATAAAAAAGAATAAATTATTTAGGATAAATTAACAAAAGGTGTGGAAAAACTATTATTAAAAACAACAACATAAGGCTGAGAGAAATTAGGGCACATCTAAACAAATAGGATTTTTAAAATAAAATTCAGGCCGTGATTCTAAAGGTTACATAGAAATTCAGAGAATCTAGTTAGCCAAAACAATACAGAAAAAAAAAGTTGGAAGAGTTACACTTACTATCCACTATACAACTAAAGTCATCAAGACTTATGGTATTGACATTAGGGTAGACCCTTATGTCAATGGAATGGAATAGGAAGTCCAGAAATAGCATTTATAGTTATGGTTATTTGCTTTCGGCAAAGCTGCCAAGGAAGTTCAATGGAAAGAGGACAGTCTTTTCAACACACATTACTCGAAAAATTGGATATCTTATGTTTAAAGAGCTAGCTTCGATTCCTACCTGATGCCATATACAAAAATTAACGCAAAATTGATCGTCACCCAAGGGTGCCTGGGTGGCTCAGTTGGTTCAGTGTCCGACTCTTGATTTCAGCTCAGGTCATGACCTCAGAGTCATGAGACTGAGCCCCGTGTTGGGCTCTGTGCTGAGCGTGGAGTCTGCTTGATTCTCTCTCTCCCTCTGCCCTCCCCCTACTTGCACTCTTTCTCTCTCTCTCTAAATAAGTACAGTCTTCTTTAAAAAATTGATCATTATTATCCAAACATAAAAATTAAAACAATAAAGCTTTTACAGAAAACATAGGAGAGGCCAAGGAGACCTTGACATAAGCAGAGATTTCTTAGGTATGACACTAAAAGTATGATGCACAAAAGTCAACAACTGAAAAACGGGATCTCGTCAAAATGAAAACTGTGTGCTCCTGGAGAGAGACCATTAAGAAAGTGACAAGGCAAGCCAAAAATCTGGTGAATATGTTTGTAAATGATGTAGTTGTTAAGGGGTTTACATCAGTAATACATGAAGAATGCTTGCAACTGAATAATAACACAAACAACCCAGTAAATCAATTAGAAATTTCTATTAATTGGCAAAAGGTTTGAACAGACATTTTGCAAAGAAGACGTACAAATAACTAATACGCTCATTAGAAGATATTCAACATCATAGTCATTGGGAAAATGCAAAGTAAGACCACATGAGGTACATACAACTTCACACCCACCAGAATGGCTACAAGCATACGGACAGAACGGACAACTGGACCCTTGGTGGTGTTCTGGGGAATGTAACGGTCACCTTGCTTTTGAAAACAGTCTGCAGTTTCTTCAAAAAGTAAACATAACTTTACCATATAATCTAGCAGTTCTACTCCCAGGTATCTGCTCAAAACAAGTGAAAATATATGTCCGCCAAATACTTCTTTGCCAATATCTATAGCGGTATTGTTTAACGTAGTCCCAAACGGGAAACACCCAAATGTTTGTCAGCTGGGGAATGCAATGTGAGCTATCTGTAAATGGCATACTATTCAGCAGTAAAAAGGAACAAATTACTGACCCGTGCCCGCACATGGAAAAACCTCCAAAATACTACCCTAACTGAAAAAGCCAGACGCAAAGGACTACGTGTGTGATTCCATTTATGTCCTGTTTCCAGAAAAGTCACATCTCTAAGACACAGAAAACAAGTCCAGGGTCACCAGGAGGGAATGGGGATTGACTGCTAATGGACACAGAGGAACTCTGGTGCTGGGGGGCTGAGCGGGCAATGAGATGCTCTGAACCCATTGGTTATGCAGGGCACACAGCTTAGTGAACTTACGAAAAATGACTGAACTCTGTAATTGCAATAGACAAGTGTAATTACATGTAGACAGCTCACTAAAGGTGTTAAAATAACCACTACCACCACAACAAAACAGAATTTGAAAGACAGATATATTTTTATAATAAAAAATTGCAAATGTGAAGCATGAATCTCATGAATGGACTATTCAGTATTCGTGTAACCTTGGGCTACTCACTTCATCTGTGGGGAGCTCAGAGATCAGGTAGCTGAAAATGCTTATAAAGGAAGAAACTGAATTTTGGTTTTACATAAATCTGATCCATCCTGTTGGTCAACTTCTCTGTCCCTGGGCTGTTTTACTGATCACAGCTTCAAAGTGAGTCTTACAGGTTTTTGAGCAAATTCCAGCACGTTACATATAGCAAGATATACTGTTAAAAGATTAAAAGCAGCTGGCGCATCTGGGTGGCTCCATTGGTTAAGCGGTTAAGTGTCTGATCTTGATTTCAGCCCAGGTCATGATCTCAGGGTTGTGAGATCGAGCCCTGAGTTGGGCTCTGCACTAGCATGGAGTCCGCTTGAGATTCTCTCTCTCCCTCTGCTCCTCCCCACCCACGGCTTGCACTTGTGCACTCTCTCTCACTCTCAAAAAAAAATTTTTTTAAAAAGCTCAAATAACATACTCCTAAGAAATATGTGCATGATAAAATGCTGTTAAGAACAAAGAGAAAGGAGGATCACCAGTTTCAGGACAGTGTTAAGCTTGAGCGGGGAGGAGGCAGAGGGAGTAACGGCTTATCCTTCTCCTACTGCTTGCTGGGCTCATGGTATTCATGACCTTAATAAATAAACAAGCACACGAATACACAAATAAAAAGAAACTAAGTTTCTTCTCTGAAAGATAGCAAGATGTGTCAGGTGTCACAAAGGTTATACTTTGTATAGGAAATAAGCAATAGACACAAATTGTTGAGTTGAATACTTACTAATACTGAATACTTCAAGTATGGACAACAATGGGTAGAATTTAGAGCTTACACAGCAGTTTCACATATTATCTCTTTGATTCCTCTCATCACACAAGAATGTAGGCAAAATACATACTATAGTCCCAATTCTCCTAATAAGCAATTGCGTCAAGTGACTTATCCAAAGAAACACAACCAAAAAATAAGGAACGTGACTTGAACCCTCCCTGTCGTTTCTCCCCCCGTGACCGCCGCCTCTTGAAAAACAGAACATGAAAGATGACCAAGCCGACATACGTTATAGGAGAATCAAATAAGGATTTGGAACTGACTTCACTGCACCGTGTTTTCCTTTCTCTCCAGTTTCAAGGCTGAGCTTAGCTGTCGACAGACTGCCTTCTGATTGGCTTCTTCTATACGGCATGACTCGGTGACAGGGATATTTGGGACGTGTTTTCCCAGGACATTTGAACTACTTCGGGGTAGATGTTTTTCATCCTGTGTTGCTGTGAACATGCCATTTGGCAGCATGCGGAGTCCTAACTGCAGCCCTCTAGGCCCCTTGTGGTCAGGGGGCCCGTGGACAGAGGTCACTTGGCTTCCTTGCCAAGTTTATAATGATTAATTGTTAATTTATGGAACATGTTCCCACAAACTCTTCAGTTATTCATACACCCTACGCTAGGGTTCGGCAGGGGTAAATGAACAAAATAGATATTTTCTTCGCAAGTTAACGATTGAGAGAATTTTCTAGGCACCAAAGGAATTCAGAGACAGATCTGCATTTGGAGTTCTGTTGTGCTAAATCATTTAACAATAAAATAGCTTCACACCAGATTTAACTTAGAGAAGGAGTTGCATTTCCCAAATCCTAATGGTTATTTTAAATACTGGATATATGACTTTATTGAATTTATTTAAGTCTATAAATGTGATTTTCCACTTCTCTCCTTTGCCACAAAAATGTGATATAGCTAAATTTATACCTGTTTTTCTTATATTCTCCCCCCCAAAGCTAGTTTTAATTGGAACTATATACCATAAATCATTGAAATATAT
Source organism: Ursus arctos (assembly GCF_023065955.2). Taxonomy (NCBI): domain Eukaryota; kingdom Metazoa; phylum Chordata; class Mammalia; order Carnivora; family Ursidae; genus Ursus; species Ursus arctos. The sequence goes on along the minus strand of NW_026622897.1, from coordinate 237,568 downwards.
TGCTTTCTACTGTTGTAAGCTTAGTGGTTGCTTTATAAATTTTTTAAAAAAATTTTATGTAAATTCTGGTTAGTTAAAACACAGAGTAACATCCGTTTCCGGGGTAGAATTCAGTGACTCACCATTTACACAAAACACCCAAAGCTCATCGCAATTGCCTCCTTCCATCTAGCCCCTCCCCCACCCGCTGCCGGCCAGTAACTTCAGTGCAAATGACTTTGGAATTAATCTTCTACCCCAAAGTTCTCATTTATGGATTAGGAAATTAAGGTCAAGAGGTTAAGAGATGTGCTCAATGCTCAAAAATCCACAGCTACTTGGGAAGAGAATTAGGATTATAGCCAAGATCACGAGACCTCATCCTCTGTTCTTTGCACTGTAGCATAACACAGACCAAATCTAAAATCTTCACGAAGACTGCACTTTCAGGGATCATTTCTATAGTTTGTTCAAATGTTCACGACACAACATGGTTGCAGTCTTATTATTCTATCAGTATTCATGATGGGACGGGATTCATAAGCAAAAACACACAGGTTTTAAACATTTTCTTTCAAATTAAACCCTAAATGTGCATTTTTCACCGATCTGGCATACAACCCCAGTCATGTTCCTTGCTACAGGCCTTTCGACAGGGTTACTCATGGCTTTTCTTAAATAAGTCACCCCAATAGCACAGCATTTACTCTTTCCAGTGTCCATTTCTTTAGGTTGTTAGAGAACTTAAATACACTTACAAAGTAATCTGAGTCTTTCTGGATTTTTATCCTTCTGCCTCCCCATTCTTTTAAACTGTTAGTCCCACATATTAAGGCAAATCCTTCCTTCATTCCCTCCTGCCCACCTTCCCTCCTCCTTTCCTTCCTTTTTTCTTCCTTCTAAATGACTAGACTTGATGGAGTTTTTTCAAAACCTCCAACTTGGTTCTTAGAAACAGCAGCTTTCTTTGTTTCCCTGCTCTTCTTTCAACTATTTACGTACTCGTTAATTAAATTACAGTGTGACAATAAGACGGGCAGCTGGCAAGCATGAGCTTGGAAACAGTGCTGGACCCCTGTAAACAGTACTTAACTGCCGGGAACATAATGCTGGAGCGAACCGGAGAGCATCCTGCGACTTCGAGAGCTCAGCAAGTGCAAGAACCAGGAGAATGTGGAGGAGGGCATGGGGACTCCATTGGGAGTGCCGACTGAACATTATAATTATAGTGCCTATGTAACGACTAAAATAGCTTCTTTATTTTTCTCTGAAGGCAACATATCATGTTTTCAAAAATCAGAAGTAATTAACACTGCTACTCTGAGCTTATATCATCATTAATAATTTGCTGTAGTTCCCTGGGGTCTTTTTGTGATCACATCCATTTTTATTTATAGACTTGGGATCATATTGGACATACAGTTTCATTTGTATTTTTTTAATCAGTGATTTGTACTGTGGGTATTTCCTACATTAAATATTTTTCAAGATGTACATTTTTAATGATTTCACAGGATTGCATTTGGATTTCACTAAAATTTTCTATCTGATTGCATTGTATAGTACATTTAATCATTTCTAAGCCCTTCCTTCAGTAATTTTAAAGAAGTAATATCAGAGTGAATAAAAACATGGACATTATAATCAAACCCACTAGTTATAGAACATGACACATAGTGTAAATGCCTAAAAGTATTAATGATAAATACATATAAATATATAAATATTTACAGTTTTTTAAACCATACACTTTGGGTAATGATTGGATTTGCATTATTCTTATTAACGAATTTGACAGGAAATAATATGTTGTCAGATATTTTCTATTGAGTCTTGTCATCAAAAAACATTCGAATGTTATCTTCCAATCTATTTAGGTTTTCTTTTAGATCCCTCTATTAAGTTCTGTGGTTTCTTTGATATAGGTGATGCATATTTCTTCTTGTTTCCAGGTAATATTTCTGTGATTCCTGTACAAAGAAGCTTGCTTTAGGGTTACATTCTGATTTGCTAAATTGTAAGCTTTTGAACGTTAGTCTTAGTTTTTAATAGTTTTTAATAGTTTCCTAGTTAACTTGTTTTCTTAAAAGCTATTTAACACAAGTGGTCATTACAACTGAATGTGGACTACTAATAAAAGGTCCAAAAACAGAAGAAAGAAATTTCTGAACCAGGCGAATTTAACAGACAGCCGCCTGTACTGAGTCTGTTTCCCAGGTAACTGGAAACTATGTTCATCTTCAAGCGTCTTGTTCTCTTTTGGCCACATTGTAACTGTTTGGTTGTAACACTGAATATCAACACTGTCAGACCAATGCTGTTTTTTATGATAAATAAATCTTTAGTCCTGAAAGGAAAATCATATACATATAATTGTACATTTGAAAATGTCTATTCGAGTTAAAAAAAGATCTAACTCAATATTTAGCCAGACCTGAACGGTACCGTAGTGCTGTGAACTACTTACAAAAAATAAATGTGAATTTAAGAGAATACAAGGATCAGAAGTCACACCAAACAAGCTCAGGGAAATGGAAGAAAAAGATACAAGAACATAAACACTCGAGTCCATGACTGAGCAGACTGAAGGACACAGAACAAAAGTTAGACGCCTAGGGTCAAGTCCAGCCTTACCGCTCCCTTCGGAGGATGGGGGCACAGCCAGGTTGTTCATTTCCTCGTGTCTCCCCTCCCTGTGTGTAAAATGGGAATAATAACAGTATCTCCCTCCTTCCACTTGGAATTAAGTTAGTTAAACCAGCGATTTTCAAGGTGTGATCCTCAAACCAGCAATAACAGCCTGATCTGGGGGCTTACCAGAATGCAGGTTGCCTGGCTCTACCCAGACCGACCAAATCGCACGCCGTCTAGCTCGTGATGCATGTGCCAAGGTTGGAGAAACCAAGTTAAACTGTGAAAAACGTAGAGCAGTGCCCAGCACATAACACGCATTCAGTAAGTGTGAACTACTGTTATCAGCAACGCTTTGTAAGCTTTTCTGTAGCAGTGTACTGCCTCCTTCCTTATTTTGAAACATTTATTTTTGAAAGAAACAAAAAAAATAATTGACCAGATTAATTTGCACACAAGACAAAAAGGAAATAACAGGCAGAAACAAACCTCAGATTTCAGAGTGGGAAGCATGAGGGCGTTAGTCTCGGAAGCGGGCTTGGCTTCCGTCCTCACTGAGTTCTGAATTCCCGAGTTCCACCCTTCGTTTTCCTGCATCTTGCCCGCACCTCTACCAGTAGTCCCTTTCCATTCTCCTGGGTTAGCAGATCTGAGTGCGCTGTTCCTGCGGTACAGGAATTCATCTTTGAGATGGGTCCGGTACACACACTCTAAGCTGGGATCCTGGGGATGCCCATGTGTTTAAGGAGAACAGGCAAACGTCTGACAGAGGAAACTGAGGCAGGGCAAAACATCACATGCTCACTTCAGCTTACCTCTGTCGTCCTTGGTGGCGTTGGGTGGAGGGCAAGGCGTTGGCGGTCAGATGCCTGAGTGGGGAAAACACCCCCTTGTGTTTCTCCCTTAATCTCCCACGACCACCACACTCAGAACATTTCTGCCACCACACGTGTGGGTCTTGCTTTTGGTTTTCTTCCCACAAAGTGATTCTCTGTGATACCAGCTGGGCGTCCTACAATTTCACTGAATTCTAACACTATCTACTTGGACATAGTGTCAGATCCTACAGGCAAGGGCTCAGGCCCAAGGCCCTGCTCCCTACTTGAGATGCCACCTGAAATAGAGGGTTCCCAGGTAACCCTCAGCGTCTGTGTGACGTGGTACAGACTGGAGGGAGCCATTAACACTCTGCCTGGGGCTCGGTTGTCAGCTGGAACAGCCCAAGAACTAGGGAAACACTTACATTTACCAGTTTTTTATATAATAAGAGATATATAAAAATGTATAAAGGATAGAGTTGAGCAGCCAGATGAAGAGACAGAGGATGAGGTCTGGAAGGGTCCCCAGCATGGGAGATTCCGTCCCCAGGGAGCTGGGATGCACCACCTTCCCAGCATTGGAAGCTCTCCAAACAGTCCTTGTGGAATTTCTACAGAGCCCTTATTACGTAGGATGATGGATCATTAACTCAATCTCCAGCCCCTCTCCCCTTCCCAGACACTGGGCGCAGGACCAAAGGTCCCAGGCTTCTAACCATGGCTTGGTCCTTCTGGTCCTCAGCCTTCATCCTGAAGTTATCAGGCAGCCCGATGAGAGTCACCTTACTAGAAGGAAATCAAATCTATCACTCAGGAAATTTCAAGGGCTTGGGGGCTCCGTGTCAGGAACTGTGGGCAGAGACCAACAAATAATATTTTCTCATCTCACAACCGCTAAGTCAACCAGTATGATTACAAACTGACTGTGGAGCTGGCTTAGATTCCTCGTGTCAGTGTGGACCATGCACACCCCTGGCGACTTCTCGACTCCCTAGCAACGCCGTAGGAACGCGTTCATTCACTGCACGGATCCCTCGGTCTGCATGTGCACTCCACCTGTGTGTCCTGGCGGGGACCTGCAGGGGAGACCATCCCTGCAGGACGTCCCGAACTACACACTATCTTCTGTAAAACAGGACCCAGGTGAGAGCGGTCTGCCTGCACATCCGTTTCTTGGAGCGAATTCTTTGTCGCTGTTGTTGGCTTACCTCGTTATCTAGACAGTATTCCTGATTTTTCTGCTAGCTTACTTTCTTTGGGCTTATTCCCGTCTAACTGCTGCAAAGATGAAACGAAAATTCTCTGTGACTAAAATAATCAATAAACTATGTCTGTGGTTAGAGCCCCGAATCATTCTCATCCCTTCGCCGAGGCTGATTTGGTTTCCTGCATCTAAGTACGAGCCTCATGAACTTTTCAAAGACGAGAAAGACGCGTATCATGTTGTACTGTTTCAATTTTTAGTGTCTATTTTCTCAGTGTTTGAATGGAAATATGAACAACGGCATCAAATGGGAAACAAACTTTTAAACAGTTTCCTTCAGAGAGCCACCGCCCTTCCACGTTCAAGACGTTCGAGCTGTTCTTCCCACGTGACGACACCGCCCAGCACGCTGCTCTGAACCCTGTTACTAGCCCTGAACTCGCTGCTTTGTGGGGCCCCCCATTTACATTCTTGGTGACTAACTGTGCTGAGTGAACAACACAGTGAATTCCCAAAACGTCTAGTGCTGCTTTCCTAAAGTTCGCCATGCTTTCACACTGCTAAACGGTGCTGCCGTTCCATCTGTTTTTCTAATGTAAAGGCATTTAAAATTTTTTTCTATGAAGTACTTAGAAAGATTTCAGACATCTAATTTTGGTGATTCCTTTGTATCCATTTCCAGTAATTCTGAAAATTAACATTATCTTGCAAACTCTTTATACTTCAAAAAAGCTAAAATATGTGGGACGCCTGGGGGGCTCTGTCGGTGATGCGTCTGCCTTCGGCTCAGGTCATGATCCTTGGGTCCTGGGATCAAGTCCTGCATCAGGCTCCTTGCTCCGCAGGGAGTCTGCTTCCCCCTCTGCCCCTTCCCCTGCTGCTCCCCCGCTCCTTCTCTCTCTCTCCCTCTCTCAAATAAACAAAAACTTTTTTAAAAAAAAGCTAATACATGTGAGTAATAAAATGTTGTTATGTGAGCCCCAGTCTGAGTCCAAAGGCCTAAGAAGTGTGGATGCCGATGTCTGGGGACGGGGAGATAGGTGTCTCAGCTGAAGCAGAGAGAGCGGATTTGCCCCGTCCCTGTCTTTTTGTTCTACTTGGGCCCTTAACAGATGGGGTGACGCTTGTCCACGCTGCTGACGGCAGAGCTGCTGAGGCTCACCTGTTTGGGTCGCTCTCTCACAGCCACACCCAGAAGTGATGTGTCGGCGGTTACCTGCCCGTGCGTGTGCTCCGTCGGGTGACGTGAAGTTACGCATGGCACGGTGCCCTCACAAACCTCCCTGAGAAAGGATTTTCTATCTCTAATTAATTTCTCCAGGGACTAGCAGCTCACTACCTTTAAAGGCCGTCCGTTCAGTGTCACAAAATCTCACCTTTGCGAAGTCCTTGATAAACCAAACTCAAGTCTGCCTGTTTGCAGCCCCCGCAGAGGTAGGACAAAGCCCAGGTCGCCAAGGGGGAAGGGCGTTTGTGCAAGGGCTGCCTAGCTCTGTTCGGTTCGTGTGTGGTCATTCTAGAACACGGTATGTTCTGGTGACTCAACCAAGGCTTTTGCTGATGCTACAGAGTCAGAGAAATAAGTGGTTTTATCAGAACAGCATCTTTCAGATCCCATCTCCCTTTCCATGAAGCAAGGTTCAAAATCTTGCTTGTTAGGCCTCCCACACATGGGAAACAGCAGGACTGTCTCCAGCCGAATAGGGATTATTCTCTCCAGGGCAGAAGTCCAAAGCAGAAGTCTGCCTTTCAAGCTGCCTTTCTTCTTTTCTCTCTAAACACTGCGTTCCTGAAGCCTCCGTCTCCAGCCCTCCGTGCTTACTCACCCACGCGTGGTTCCCCAGCCAGCTGCACACGAGGACTCCCGCGTCCGCTTCTCCAGCTCAGATGCCTGGCTTGGGCTCAGAACCTGTTTATATAAGCAACACCCATCTGCACGACGGAGAGCGGTTCAGACCGGAAGCCTTCGTCCTCGCTCTCTCCTGCGCCGGCACGTGATCCCACCCAAACCAACACCTGCAGGTTCTGTGGGGCTCCTTGAACGCCCCGCCTACACTCACTCAGTGACCTCTCCCCTAGCTGCCTCGTTCCTTCCAACCTCTCCAGCATCCCAGGGCCTTAGTAATAATGCTGTTCCGCCAATGACAATGATTGTTTGCCGGAAACTCTGCCAGACTTTGCACATATATTTTTATTTATTCCCTCACAACGCACTGAAAGACCGTGATGTTATTCTAATCTTACCCATGAAGGGCCTCCACACTGGTCTCCACCATGGCTGCACCCATCACCCTCGTCCCAACAGCACGCGGTCTTCCCTGTCCCCCGCGTCCTTGCCGCGTCCAGGCCTCTTGTCCTCTTGACCCTAGTTATCCTGACAGGTGTGAGCCGGTATCTCACTGTGGTTTTGCTTGATTTCTCCAGTGACGAGTGGTGTCCCGGGCCTTTTTACGTACCTGCTGGCCATCGGATGTCCTCCCTGGAAAACGTCTATTCGGTCCTCTGCCCAGTAGTTAATCAGATGTGCTGTTGATGCTGTGACCGACTTGTTCGTCACATACAGATTGCATATTGGTCCCTATCAGATACGCGATTTGCAAACACTCTCCCACTCCAGGGGCCGTTGGTTGTTTTTGTTGTGCAGAATCTGTTTGGTTTGATGTCGTCCCACTTGCTGATTTTTGCTTTAGTGGCTTGTGCTTTTGCTGTTATTTTAAAAAATCATTGCCCAAACCACTTTTTCCTCTATGTTTTCTAGGAGCTTTTTCGCTGTTTTTTTCCAGAAGTTTTAGGGCTTTGTGTCTTATATTTAAGTCTTTAATCTATTTCGAGTTGACTTTTGTGAGTGGTGTAGGTACTGGTTCAATCTCACCCTTCTGCGCAGGTTCCCCAGTTCCCCAGTTGAAGAGACTGTCCTTCCCCCTTGAGCACCCTGACCCCCTTGTCAAATACTAGCTGACGCTATCCAGGAGCATTTATTTCTGGGCTCTCGATTTGTTCTGTGGGTCTATGGGCCTGTTTCTGTCCATAACATACTGTCTTGATTACTGCAGTACAGTTTTGAGATCTGGAAGTTCAATGCCTTAAGCTTTGTTCTTTTTACTCATAGTTGCTTTTGCTATTTGGAGTCTTTTGTGGTTCTGTACAAATTTTAGAATTATTTGTTCTATTTTTGTGAAAAATGTCTTTGGGATTTTCATAGGGATTGCGCTGAATCTACCAATAGCTTTGATTAGTGTGGAAGTTTCAACAATATTAATTCTTCTGATCTGTGAGCATGAGGTATCTTTCCATTTTTTGTGTCTTCTTCAGTTTCTTCCATCAAAGTCTTGTAGTTTTTGTTGTAGGTATCTTTCCCTCCCTAGGTTAAACTTATCCCCAAGATATTTTGTTATTTCTTTTTCAGATATCTTATTGTTAGTGTATAGAAATGCAACTGACTTCTATTATGTTGGTTTTGTATCCTGCGACCCCTGAATTCGTTCACAGTTCCAACGGTTTTCGGGTGGAGCCCAAGGATTTTCCATATGCAAAATCATGTCGTCTGCAAACAAAGACAATTTTATTTCTTGTTTTCTGAGGTGGGTGCCTTTTCTTTTTCTTGCCTGACGAATCTGGTTCAGACTTCAGGGCTGTGGGGCAGCAGCGGTTCTGGCTGTAGGTTTTCTCAGTGTTGAGAGCTGCTGGGCTGGTCTGCAGGCTCCCGCCCCCGCGGCTGCTCCTGGTGGCCCGGGCTGTTCTGCCTCCCTCCTCCTCCTCCCTGTGCGTTGCCTTTGTTCAGCTGCATGAGCTGAAGCAAGGCCTTTGTGCACTGCCCCAGAAAGCTGGGGAAGGTGGCAGCTCACCCCGCTCCTCTCCTGGTGAGAGAACTCTCTAACTCTTCCCCGCTTGCTGCTGAGCAGGGCTGCTCGGGGGATGGGACATCTTCCTCTGCTTTTTGTGTGCTTATTTTTTTTTTCCATGTTGTTCAAGTTTCTTAAGTGGACTTCAGAGTTCTCCCTGAGCTGTTTTTGCTCATGGATAGCTTTTTATTTTATTTTATTTTATTTTATTTTATTTTATTTTATTTTATTTTATTTTATTTATGAGAGAGAGAGAAATCTCACAGGCAGGGAGTGGGGAGGGACACAGGGAGAGAGAAAATCTCAAGTCGGCTCCCTGCTGAGCACAGAGCCCAACACGGGGCTCAATCTCACAACACCGAGATCATGATCTGAGCCAAAATCAATTGCCAGACGCTTTCCTGACTGACCCCCAGGCACCCCCATGGACAGCTTTCTAATTGTTTGTCCCTGTGGTGGCCGAGGCTGGGGGCTCCTGCATCACCACACTGATGGTATTTCTCTACTGATTCCTTTGCCATCTACTGCTCAGAATAAGAAAGGCTGGAGATGCTTATAGAGCTGTGCAGGGGTCTGGGGGGAACCTGAAGGAACCGCTCCATGTAGTTAACGTCCGTTGGGATCTGAGGATTTTACAGGTCACGTGTCAGTGAAACAGGTGGGAGATCACGAGGGGCCAGGACGCTGTGATTAAAGCTGTCCCCCTCGGTGTACGACAATACGGCCATCAGTACCTGTGAAGGCAACTTTCTATCTGACCTTGGCAGTGTCCTTTCCAAAAACCCCTCCCTCAGAGTCCACATTCTACCAGTACTAATACCTGAAGGGGTTTAGAGAAATACTAGCTAATTAGAGTCAACTCTCCTTTACTCTCATGGAGACTCAGCTGAGAAAATACACAAATGTGTGAGAGACCCTGAAGTATTTGTTTTCATTTTGGGAAAACACTGGATTAGATACTGTGTCTTCAGAGCCCCTGTTGGCCTTCCCAAAGCCTTCTCCCCACAAGTCTTGATTCTGGGTCTACCAGTCTGATGGGGAGTGAGGCCGGCACAGCAGACATGCTTCCAGAGATAGACGAGCCTTTGAACCTGCCTCTAAGAAGCCGGCCTGGGCTCTCATCTGTCCATCACACAAGGTAAGGAGGAGCACCTTTTCTGAAAGGAAGCAGATACGGAGAGAGAGAGATGGTAAGACCTGGGCTTCACATGCTCACTTGCTTCTCTCAAAGTTGCTCAAAGAGAAGCTTCCCTTCCTCTCTTAAGTCACAGAAGAGGGGCGCCTGGGTGGCACAGCGGTTAAGCGTCTGCCTTCGGCTCAGGGCGTGATCCCAGCGTTATGGGATCGAGCCCCACATCAGGCTCCTCCGCCATGAGCCTGCTTCTTCCTCTCCCACTCCCCCTGCTTGTGTTCCCTCTTTCGCTGGCTGTCTCTCTCTCTGTCAAATAAATAAAATCTTTAAAAAAAAAAAAAGTCACAGAAGAGCTGCTCTACTAGAAAGCTACTCCTGGCAATTTGAGGACAGAAGAGTAGTGGCCTCAAACTGTTGCTGGCATCTACCACACAGCTTCTTCCTTCTGTATCCTTGCCCACGTTGTTACTTCTGCCTGAAACAGTCTTCTTGCCATGTTTCCTGGATCATCTACCAGTTACCTCTCTTCAGGTCCCTCACTACCCTGTCCGTATCCGTCCGACTCAGGGTTAGATGTTCCTTGGGACCCCCAGCTAAAACAGTCTGTTGTATTATCAGTGCATGTTCTCCGTTCTGTATTCCTTACTGTTTTTCCATGCTTTCCTTTACACTGAAAGTTTAATCAAATTCACATCGTGTATCATTGTACCCCTAGTACCTCCCATAACGTGTGGTGGGCAATCAATGAACATTTATTGAAATGGAACCTGAAAATGGGATGTCATGCAATAATTATTGTCTCTTAGCATAGAGGTGACTTAAATCAATTTTCCTTATGATAAATGTTTTCTTTTATGGTGTTTGAGCTGTTCTAAGTTTGAATTCTTGGTCCACCTTAGAAGGAAATTTATAGCTTAAATGTATCTCAGAGGAGACTGTTATGTGAAAGATGGAAGCCCTATTCACTACGAACGACCCTGAGCGGCCAAGCTTGCAGGCCTGCCAAGCAGAAACAGGATGGAGACCAGCTCCCCTGCGTCTTTTAAGTCTCTACGGGTAGCATTAAAGATGCCATCACTTACCTCCCAAGTGATTTATTATCTTGGCTGGGGAGAGAGTAGTAGTTTTAGAAGCTTCTCATTGGTGCTTCTCACCCCAAAGGTCAAGAAACCAACATGGGGTTTATGCCAATCGCTAAGAATGACTATTTTAGTTATAGATTCGGTGACCAGGAAAGTGACCACCACATGGGTCCACAGACCCAGAGGACTGACCTTAAGCCTGGCCGGGACTGTTTTATTATCTGGCTGCCCTATGCTGTTACTCTAACACTGGGACTATGACGATGCTTTGGGTCTCTAGGAATCAGCGTGAATTTGAGCCCTGTGTCTAACAATTTGGAAGTGCAGTTACCTGAGTAAATGGCTGTAGACACTCTGGGGAAAACCTGTGAGAAACATAACTGTGTATGTGCCATGGTACGGATGTGTCCTTCCTCCAGGGATCCAGCCTCTTTTCCAGAGAAAATGGGTCTGAAAATTGGCTTAGATCTAGAAGCTACGTAAAACTCTGTGAATTTATATTGTGATGAGTTCCCTTGGCCTTCTGATAATTTAATTCTTGATTTCTTTTATTGTGCAGATTGAGTATTACCCTCCAGGCCTATTTTGCCCACAGGAACACTGTATTGTATTCTCCACATCCATAATTCTCTGTAGCTCAGACACCCCCGGATGACGTTTCTAAATGCCACACGTCATGATAATTGCATCCACAGGTCTTGTGACTGTTACGTGTCATCATCTCGCCATTGCTGTCTCGCTGCCTAGCATCCCCATTGCGATCATGACCTCAACCCTCCAAGGGCCTCTCCTGCGATCAGCCTTGGTCTGTAGAGAAGAGCCACTGCTGAACTTTTCTTAGTGATGCTTTGAGAGATGTGTGTGCTCTGGGCTGACAATAAAGATGTGGTGGGTCTGGGGGAGCTTTACCCCAGCTGCTGCCCCAGCCCGATGGTGGGGGGATACAGCAGGTGAGCCCCACACGTCTGAGCTGCAGTATGCAGACCAACCTCCAGAGCACAGAGCAGCTGCTGTCTCATGTCTGCTTTCAAATCTCATGCAGACTTTTCTTGCCACCAACCCTGACCTGGAACCTTGTAAAGAACAGAATTCTGAGCAACGCGGTCCAACTTGACACTACAAATTCACAACGGCTTCCATTACCTCTGAGTTAAAGTGTCTTATGTAAAGGAGTTATACTTTTCAGTAAAAATAATACCCCAAGCCATGGTCAGTGTAAGTACTGGACTCCCATCCTTAGGGCTCCTGTCTCAGCCTCCCCACTCTTTTATTTACTTAAAAAAATGTTCTTTCTTCCTTTGTTTTCCTTGTAAATCTAATTCCTGATTTATTCAGAGGTTACTAGAAGAGCCTAAGTAACCCTTGCTCACTTTTTTTTTTTAAGATTTTATTTATTTATTTGATAGAGAGAGAGACAGCCAGCGAGAGAGGGAACACAGGCATGGGGAGTGGGAGAGGAAGAAGCAGGCTTCCTGCTGAGCAGGGAGCCCGATGCGGGGCTCGATCCCAGACCCTGGGATCGTGACCTGAGTCGAAGGCAGATGCTTCACTGACTGAGCCACCCAGGTGCCACTGTCCTCGCTCACCTTATATTCACCATCAGACGGGAACCCTGACTATGTCTGCAGTTTCCATCAGCTGATGAAACGTAATATTTAAGTAAAGCACGCTCACTTGCGTGCCTTCCCATGTCTCTAAAAAATACAGGGGATCGCATCTAGTCTGCTAACTTTCTTAAGTCAGGGTACAATGTCCTCCCCATTTCCTGGAAGACAATGAAACCAGCCTGTTTTCATGGTCAACCCCACCACCAAGAAAATAGGACTGTGGAGGGAGGTCAGTGGTAATGTGCTGTTCCTGAGTTTGTAGGGTTCTGCACGTACATGGTGAGTACCCAGCCCCCCCCCCCCCCGCCCGGGAAGCTCTTCCAGTGCTTTTACAGAGGAGTTTTCTAGCAAATACAAACCAGCGAGTCAGAAAATGCTAGAGTCCTCCTCTTTGTCATGTGTCCTAGGACAGAACGAGGAATGTGACTAGTGATAAGAACTGATGGAGGAACAGAATGTCTCAGATTTTCTCTCTCTCCCCATGTCTCTCTATTAAACACGAACATTGTGATAAGAACTGAAATAGCTTAGAATTTTCACAGAGATATTGGACATCTTAAAACTGCTACTAATTCATTGTTTTAATACATTAAATTAACATCCCTAAGCCAATGAATTGAGAGTATTTGTGGGAGTAATCAGTTTTCAAAATTTTCTTTTAGATAAAAAAAAAAAAAAGTTGCCCAGAGGAAATCCCTAGGAGATGAATTAATTAGCTTGGCTGGTGCCAGGCAATTCCTTTCGACTTTCCTCGTAAACGACCCAGCGTGGTAGGACTGGACCACCTCTTCTGTGTGTCTGTTACGAGGCCCGGTGTCAGCGTATTAAACCAGCCAGGATGCTCTGCGATGAGTTGCACATTTCATTCCTGCAAATGTGCTTGCCTCTGTACCAGCTGGCCCAGTTTCCGGAACCTTCTGCCTTAGAAGTCCTAGAGACAAGTCCTGGTCACATTGATCCCTTCATCTGCCCTGTTTGGATGAATTTACTTCAGTCTGGGACCTTCTGTTCCATTCGCCTTAAATCCGCAAAGAGCAAGTCGGTCCGGTCTCCCTGCGTGTGGTCCTGGCATCCAGTTAAACCATTAGGATGTTTCAGGCTCCAATAAACAGAAACCAGAATTTAAACTGGGGTAAACACAAGCGTGTGTTAGCTCATAAAGGGAAGTCCAGGGGGACAGCACTCTGTGGGTTTCCTTAACATATCAGGTCCAAGACTCTTGCTCCCCTGACCTGCTTCCTTCCGCAGAGGCTTTGCTCCCAGGCGGCGTCAGTGCTGACAGCAGCTCCAGGCACCATTTCCAGACACAGCCGTACCCAGAGATGAAGACCACAGTGTTTTGTTTGTTCTAAAGAAAGAGGAAACTTCTTTCCCAGAGCATTTCCCACCGTGGCCCTTCCACCGGCCGATCTCGGGTAACATGTCATCAGCCAGAACTGAGCCACGTTTCCACTCCTCGCTGGTCATTGCAAGGGCAGTGGCGATGACCGTTCCCCAGGCGCCCCTAGAGGGGCAGATGAGGACCAGCTCTGAACTGCATGCTGCTGTGAGGGAGGGTGGACCCCTTACCAACACCGGGTTTTATCAAGAAGCAAGACAAGAGGATGGATGCTGGGGAGCAAGCAGTGGTGTCTGCCGTGTTACCATGCGCCATTTTGTCGTGCGGACAGAGCCTTGGCTGTGGAGTCAGGCAGATCGAGACCCAAGCCCAGAATAAGCCTTGGTCCTTCCAGGTGACCTGGATCACATGACTTAATTTTTATGAGGCTTGGGGATTTTTTGTTTGCTTTTTGTTCCCGCCTTTAAAGTGGTTATAACTCTATTTTAGGGTTATTGAAATTATTAAAAAAGAATGGCAACAACGATAAAACAAAAAAAGACATAGAACTCTGGCCTTAGTAAGTTCTCAACTTAGTTTTTGTTCTTCATTCCCTGAAACCCGTCAGCTCCCCATCCCTGGCAAAATCGCCTGGAATTCCATACATTCCGTTCACTTTGCGGCAAAGGTTGTACTTGAGAAACACAGAATCGAAGCTCCTCCAATCCCACTACGAAGCATCCACTTCATTTCCGTGCTGGTGGGTGTGGAAGTGCTTACTGAGTTGGAACGTTAGCAAAATTTTTATTTATAAAGTAAAACATTAATGGTTACGTAACCCGCCTCACAGGAAGACAGTGCCGTGTTGTTCTGACGGAGGAGATGGTAAATATGCAGAAGGGTGACAGTCAGATACTCGAGACACAAAACACTTGCCAGCTTGTCACAGAACCTGAGACAGACGAGCAGACACCAACCCCACTCCCATGGCATCTCATCCGACCTGGTTTCAAACAACGTTTTGAACGGAAGCTGGTCTCAGGCCAATAATCCCCAAATTGCAAGGGAGCGGTGGCCATGCCTGACGTCCCATTCCAATGCACGGCGTGAGGGAAGCGACCTGATGGTCCTCTTGACACGATCTGAGCTTGTTCTGCATGATTCACGTCCATTAGCTGAAACAATGTAACGTGGTGAGTTATGAGGGTACATCTAGGGCAGGAAATCTACCCAAGATGAAGCTGTATCATTGTGTTAGTGAGCTCACTCACTGTTCACTAAAATTTTCTAGTAAACACATCTTGAGAGAATTTCTTTCCATCCTTTGTCAGGCTGGACTTTTTACCTTTGCACTTGAGGGCAGCCAAACACATTGAAAAAATCTGACTTTCCCGTTCGTCTGCTTCAGGGCGCATGAGGGTCTCAGAACCGTGAGAAGGAACATTTCCTGCCTACGTGTCCTGCGCGGGGCGGCCCCAGCAGAGAGGGGGAGCGGCTTCTCTGAGGGTTAGCGGGTCCCAGCAGCCGCGTCCCCACTGTGCGGCCAGCAGCATAGAGCCGTGCTCTCCGGCCGACGCCGAGCTTGGAGCTTCCCCGCTAGTCTCATTTCTCCAGGCTTTGCTCTGCGTGTTCTCTCTGCTGTGCTCGTTTCAGACCAGCAACTCAGCTGGATCTCCTGGCTTTCTATCTCAGGTCCTCTTAATGATGATGTATTAATTCAGCCCCAGCTCCCAGGCGCTGTTAACGTTGGCGTCAGGGCAGATCCATGCACGCGGGGACACCGGCCAACATGCCCACCGGGCTCCCCTGAGGACAGGTCGACAACTCCACCCGGTTCTGGTGTCGCCCCTGTCTTGATGGGCAATGGGACAGAGCTAAAGTGCAGTAAACCACGGGAATAGTAGTAGAGCTGGGTTCGAGTTCAAATGCTGCTATTTTCTATGTGATCGTGGACAGGTCACGCCCCTGCCAGAAGGCTGCACAGCCTCACCTGTAAAACGCTGGTGAACTGATTTCCCACACAAAGTCGTCTAAATAGAGCCTGGGAAATATGTTCTCATTTCATCTTCAAAAGCGATATGAAACTAGAATGTATCATATTTCTTGACTTGGAATAACGGCCTCATCGGTTCCTTGTTACCATCAGAGTATAGGGATGAATGCTGGAAAACGTGGGTATTAAAGCCGCACGGTCCTCTGAGGATAAGACCCTGACTTGAACCAGCCACGACTTTATCTGTGTCCACACCCACCACAGGCAGCTCTTCCCTATGAATGGACAGCGAGTAGAGGGAAATAGTTCTCCAAATGCATAGTGTATTTTGTTAACGAATCAGCTGTTCGTGGTCAGGAGCCAAGATACGTGAAGGGAAGGGCCTTCGCTGTGTTTGTGTCCTAAGGGATGCTTGTGTGGTCGTAGAACAATCGCGCCGAGGCCATGAAGGTGACACGGAGCTAAGCGAGTAGGAGATTTGCAGCGGACGCTGGCATTTCTGATGCATGAAAGAAGACATTTTTAGAGCCACGGACCTGATTCTTAGCGCTCAGGGAGGATGGTAAAAATGCTGCTTCGGCATGCGACGTGGTACCGGCTCCAACCAGTGCGATGGTACCGGTTACAGCGATGCCAGAACGCCGCAGAGACGGGGAAGAGCCCAGGACGGGCCAGGAGCCAAGAAGAGTAAGATGGTGCTAGAAAACAAGGAAGAGGCAGCAGGAGAGGGGCCAGTCTTGTACGAGGACCCCTCCCAGGTCAGGAAGGTCAGGAAACCCTGCCCAGGGCTAAACAAGCCACACTCTCGAGATCTGCTCCTGGAAGGTGATGGGCTTCGAGCCTGGATTCAGAGGAAAGGGTTCGACTGGGTGATGGGAGAGGCCGCAGATATCCTGTGCCTCTGAGACCACAGGTTCAGGGAACACATGAGCTTCAAGAGTTTCTTGGCTGGGCCCGCGGCCTGGTTAGCGCCTGCAGACAAGGCAGGTACCATGGCTGTCCCGTGGCTTGGGCCGCTCAGTGTCCTGTGGCACTGGTGATGGGGAGCAGATCAGGATGGTCGGGTAAGGCTGGATCTGACCCGTTTGTGCTGTAACAGCCTGTGTACCTCATGCAGGCCGAGGTCTGGTGCGCCTGGGGCGCGGGAGCCTGGGGCGCGGGAGCCTGGACTGCAGGAGCCTGGGGCGCGGGAGCCTGGACTGCAGGAGCCTGGGGCGCGGGAGCCTGGAGTGCAGGAGCCTGAGGCGCAGGAGCCTGGGCTGGAGCCCTTAAGACAGAAGGGCCTGGCTTCCCTCAAGCCCGTTGTGCTGTGTGGGGGCCTCTGTGTGGGTCACGAAGAAACCCACTCTTGCCAGCCCACAGGAAACAGAACCAAATGCTGGCCTCACCCCCTGGGAGTGTCAGGGCTGTGGGGAGCTCCAGGCCGCTCCTGAGGCCGGCAGTCTCCACATGCCTACCCCGCACGGCCCACCTGCTGAACGCTCCATCCAAAGTGCTGGTTGGCACCCAGATTACGTTTTGTGGTCTCACTGTCACCTTCCCCCGCCCTGGGCAGTGACCACGGTCCCATTACCCTGTCCCTAGCACTTGACAAACTGCCCCCAAATTACGTCAAGCCTGGGAAATGAGCCCCCAAGCTTGCTTTAAAACAGAACCTCCCCAGACTCCTTCAAAGACTGCTCCCCACAGAAATCTGTGTTTCTCTTCTGAAAAGATGAACCCTCTACCAGGCTCCTGATGACACTTTCCTTTAAACCCAAAAATGCTTTTTTTTTTTTTTTTTACATTAAACCAACGCTACTGATGACTTCCTTTGAACCATGCACATGAACATAAAGAGCCGTAGTTTCAAAACAAATAAATCAAGCCCCTGGTGGAGGCATTGGGCACACATCTGTGAGGGTCCACTGCGTGTTGGCAGCCGGGAGCCAGACGCGCTCCTGCCTTCGAGGGCCAGGAGCCTGACAGCCCGCGTGTGCGAAGACAGGGGTGTTTGCCACGGGACAGTGACACAGACGCCAGCGTCAAGGCATCTGCACGCACGTAGGAGGACTGATGACCCGGGAGGCTTTCAGGAGGCGTGTCAGCAAAGTGCGCAAGACACACCAGCCGTCAGACGCGGGACAGGAGAGGAGGCTCCCTCCAGGCAATCACGCTGAGAGCAGAGCCCAGATCTACCCCCTCCACACACGTCTAAGTGCACCATGTGGTGTAGGTAATTAGAGGGTCTCCGGGACTCAATCCCTGGACAGTGGCCACCTCCTCCCTCAGGCCCTGGCCGCCGTCCTGCAGCGCCTTCTGTCTGGGCACTCCAGGCCCCTCCAGCTGCAGCCACGCAGCGTTCTCCTCCCGTAACTAATTCGCCGAGCGTGACGTCCTCAAGGTCACCCACATCGCTGCTCCTGCAGGGCTCGCTCGTTTTACAGGCTGACTAGTAGTCCACCGTCGCGGGGTGTCTACACTGGTTCCGAATCTCGGCTGTTGTGAATAATGCTGCAATGAGCACAAGGGCATAGACTGCTCGTCACGACCTGGGTTTCAGTTGTTTGGAATGAACACCCAGAAGTGGGATTTCTGGAGCACATGGTTCCTCTAGTTTCAATGTTTTGAGGAGGAGAAGGGCTTATCCTTTGATTGGACAAAAGACGACAAGCTTATGACCCAGGAATTCAAAAGCCGCTTCTACTTGGTATAATGCTCTGTAACGCGTATTTCTGGCGGTCTCTGGAGTTTCATCAACCTGTCGAGATCCAGTAGCAGAGAGAGTGTAGCTTAATGGTTACGGGCATGATCCTTGGAGGCAGACTGCCTGGATTTCAATCCTGCCTCTGTCTTTAGGACTTGTGCGAATTGGAGCAAATAACTCAGCTTCTCTGTGCCTGTTTCCTTGTCGTAAATATAAGAGAAATATTAACAATACTATGTACTTTACGACATAGCTGTGAGGACGACATACGTGAATTTATGTAAAGCATACAGATAAATACACTAATAATTGTATGTTGAAGATCGGTACTATTCTAAGTGTCGTCATTATTATTTCCCTAGCTTTTTGCTAGTATCACATTCTTTAAGTGGCTATATTTTTATAAGAAAGCTAGATAGCTGGGAAAGCCAGGTGCCCGTTCTGTTGTCTCACAAATGGACATAGACACAGATTTCTGCTTCTAGTCATGATGGAGTAACTGGGATTGGCTTCTCTCTCCTGCCTTAAATAACTGAGATATATGAATGGTTTTTAAACTTTCTTAAAAATATTTATTTATTTTAGAGAGAGTGTATATGCGTGAGTGGGGGGAGGAGCAGAGGGAGAGACAGAGAATGCCCAGCAGACTCTGTGCTGAGCATGGAGCCCGACGCGGGGCTCGATGCCACGACCCTGAGATCATGACATGAGCTGAAATCAAGAGCCAGATGCTAAACCGACTGAGCTGCCCAGGTGCTCCTTCACAACTTTAAAATATACAATATAAAATATATAGTAGTGTTAATTACAGTTTCCACGCTGTACGTTACACCCCTAGAACTGATTGATGTTATAACTGGAGTTTGTACCTTCTGACCACCTTTGCCCATTTCCCTCAACCCACCAAATCTGTCCTCTGTTTCTATGAGTTCAGATTTTTTAGATTCTACGTATATGTGAGATCGTACAGTGTTTGACTTACTTCACTCAACGTAACACCCTCAAGGGCCATCCTTGTTGTCACGAATGGCAGGATTTCCTCCTTTTCTTACGGCTGAGTAACAATCTGTTGCGTGGTGTGTGTGTGTGTGTCTCACATATACACCACTTCTCTACCCACTCATCCGTCGGCACACTCGGTTGTTTCCACGTCTCGGCTATTGTAAACAACGCTGCGGTGAACAGGGGAGTGCAGATATTTGAGGAAGTGATTTCATTTCCTTTGGATATATTCCCAGAAGTGGGACTGCTGGATCATGTTCGTTCTATTTCTAATTCTTGAGGACCCTCCATACTGTTCTCTAGACTGGCTGCACCAGCTTGCGTTTCCACAACAGTGCATGGGGTGGGGGGGTCCTTTTGCTCCACATCCTCACCAACTCTTATCACGTGTCTTTCTTTCTTTCTTTTTTTTTTTTTTTTTAAGATTTTATTTATTTATGTGACAGAGAGACAGCCAGTGAGAGAGGGAACACAAGCAGGGGGAGTGGGACAGGAAGAAGCAGGCTCCCAGCAGAGGAGCCTGATGTGGGGCTCGATCCCAGAACGCCGGGATCACGCCCTGAGCCAAAGGCAGACGCTTAACGACTGCGCTACCCAGGTGCCCCCAAAGTTTTTTTTGTTTTGTTTTGTTTTAAGATTATCACGTGTCTTTCTGATTCTAGCCGTTCTGACACACATGAGGTGATATCTCATCGTGGATTTGCATTTGCACTTCAATAGCTGATATTTTAAAACCTTGAAACTGGCTCTTTTAAAGTCACTTGGGGATGAGTAGAGAGAGAAGGCAAGAGGTCCTAGGGATGAGCTGGGGGCAGGCCAGGATACGGAGACGGGGTTTACGAGGAGAATGGGCTACCATTACTGATGCAACGCATCACCACAAATTCAGTGGCTTAAAACCACATCAGTTTATTCTCTCACAGTCATGGAGGTCAGAAGTCCAGAAGAAAGAACCAGGTAAAGACAGTGCTTTACGAAGAAGGGAGTCATCGCTCTGCTAAATCCCACTCATTGATCCACGAAGGTGAGGATGAGAACTACCAGGTTAAGCAAATGGAAACTATTGCTGATGTTGACAAGACTCTACCAGTGGAACTGGTGGCAGCTGAGAGCCTAACTCTAGCAGGTTGGGTGACCTGGATGGATGACCCACACAGTCACGCAATGTCCCACCTTTACAAGAGCCTCATGTTGGATGAAAGCTCTGCTATCACTGTCTGAAATTCCTAATAATTTTGAACAAGAGGCCTCTGGGCCCAGCAAATCATGTACCTGGTCCTGCACCAGAAGAAGCAGACTTGCAGACAAAGATTATGGAGGACTCTCTCAAGGGATCTCATGTAAATGAGATCAGAAAGTTGGAGCCAGAGGAGGAAAGGGGGTTGCAGGAGAGTTTTTAAACTTAGGATGGCTGCTTACGATGGTCTGGTGCTGCCTCTGTGGCCCCAGAGAGCGGGGTTGGCGGGGATGCTTTGTCCCTGCTGCCAGCATGTGGTTTCACGGGATCCCTGCACTGAGGGCACACTCTGTGCCCCTGGCTCACCTCCATCATTTTTCTAGGGAGCTGGTGGTTTCACGCAGGAAGGATCAAAACCTTATAGACTTGAACTACAACATATCTTCTTAATCTACCAAACTCATGTCACTCTGAACCCTGGCTTATGAGATTAATTTTCCATCTTTGTTCTTCACAGAGCTGTGTTCTTTTAAAAGCATTTGCAAACTGATTTTATCCTGATTTCTTCTAGCATTTTCCCAGGCATACCAGTTAACCTGAGTCAGAGCCAGAGCCATCCATTGCTGTCCTCAGGAAAGACACAATGTTGGCATCTGTCCAAGCTGCAGGCATTTCCCCATCGATCAAAGTCCCTGGAAATGAATTTCACTGTGCAGGGTTCCTAAGTATACTTAACACATAACTACGCAAAGAGCCAAACATACCAACTCCCCCCCCCCGCCCCACACCAGGTATGCACAATGTAATGCCTGCACTCCCTGGTCTGGGGAAGTCATCCGACCCTGACCGTGATAGATGAGAGACTTCCAGAAATCCCTGACACGGATGCTGCTGAAACTATGAACGGGAAGAGAAAAACTGTCAGTCTCTCGAACCATCTCTAACACTTACGTAGAGTCATTCGACTTGTTGGAGCAAATTATTTTGTGCTACAGTTTCACTTTTGCCCAAGGAATAACAATTCCTCAACCTGCTCCATATTAGTAATTTCCGTAAAATTTAGGTGCAATCTGAAATGTGTGAATTTCCTTTTATACAGGATGTCCTTTCCTTCCCTCTTCACTGACAGCACTCACTGCATCATCTCCTAGTATTTGCTCCGTAAGTGCCTGAAGGTGGGAAGGGGTTGCGGGAAAAAGAATGAGACTGGACGGATGGAAGCACAGGTCTCAAGAAAGCGGGAACAGACTTCACCGACTTGGCTGTTTCTTGCCGATTCTATACAGGAACACAAGGTCAGGGACTCTAACGCACGCAGGCAAGATGCTCACAATGCAGTTAGGGGACAGACAGGTAAACAGGAAGTTGCCATATATCATGGGAGGTGGCAGGTGGTGTGCAATCAAAGCCCAAGTGTCTCGGACCCTTCCTTTCCTTCCCAGGTTTGTTTTGATTTGTTTTGGTTTTTACATCTTGAGTCTTCTTGTGTGGTACTCAGACTTCTCTTCTTTGTTGAATCTCACCCACCTTCCATCCTTCTCACTCTTCCATCAACACTCACCTAATTCCATCTTGTTTTTTCAGAGTCTGTTCTTTATTCTGACTTGATTTAAAAAAAAAAACCACACACTCCTAATATGTTAGCAAGCAGATAGGTCTTTTCCCAGATAACACTGTTAAGAATTTTAAGTTTAGTTTTAAGTCTTAAAAGGTGTTCATTTAAAAGTAAACTTAAGCTGCGTTGGTGAACACATGGAGATTCAGGGGGAGACCCTTGCCTGGGGAGGTCGCAAGCCCTGTGCCCTGGAGCTATGCATCTAACTGGCTGTTTCTGAATTACATCCTCTTTATAGTAAACCAGTGACCTAAAATATGGCAACACACACCTTTCTGCAGGAGAACTTCTTTTTTTTTTTTTTAATATTTTATTTATTTATTTATTCGACAGAGATAGAGACAGCCAGCGAGAGAGGGAACCCAAGCAGGGGGAGTGGGAGAGGAAGAAGCAGGTTCATAGTGGAAGAGCCCGATGTGGGGTTCGATCCCATAACGCCGGGATCATGCCCTGAGCCGAAGGCAGACGCTTAACGACTGCGCCACCCAGGCACCCCTGGGAGAACTTCTTCATGATGAAAACAAGAACCCAAATTCACAGTATGGTAAACTCACTGAAAAGTACATTAAAGACAGAAAGATGGTGCCAGCTGAGACAACCATCAGATTGTTAAAGTGGTAAATGGATCAGACAGTGGCTGCCCATGCTCTGATGGGTTCCAAGAAATCAAGACAACCTTCTGGGCTGGAAGAAGACCATGGATGGGAAGGCAGGTGTGTCTTTAGTTCTGTTTTTTGACTGTAATAACGAGATCTGATTGGATGATGTCTTGAGAGGGGAAAGTGTAGTTGGTAGAGGTGATGATAACAGAGAGCACTTGGAAAACAGATTTCAGACCTATTTTCAGTCAACAGAGCCAATTATTGCTATGAAGAAATGGGGAAAGTCAATAAAATAGAGGCCTCTGAGTCTGTTGAGGACGTTTCTGATGAAGTTGTGAAGACTTCTGACAAAGAAGGCTACCTCTGCACCTGAAAGCACCCTCGAGATCATGCTTGAATATTGCTTTGATAGCTGCTATCACAAACCCCCTTTTAAGGCAATTTTAATCTTTCATGATTACATCTCAAGTAATGGCTGGAAAGTGTGTAGTAAAACAAATTAAATTTTTTGTCTTCAATTTTTTTGGTTACAGGAGTAGACTGTGAATTTGGGTCTAACTTCACCTTAGTTATGGTGCTCACGAAACAAAGAAGGATATCAGCTAGCTCTGTCTCGACTCAAAAAGCATATCCCTTTTATAGTTGTGCCTTCTGTGAGCAAAACTTTTTAGTGTGTGTGTATATCCCTTTAATAATTACATGTTAGGATTAGGATTCCCCACTTCCTTGTTTTCTCACAGGTTTTAAATTTCCAACCTGTTAAGTGAATTTGGGAAATGAATACTTGATAATGTCTAGCCAAGTATCACATAAAATAATTTAGAAGTACCCATTTCAATTAAAATGGATTGTAAATTTTATCCAAAGGGTAACTTCCTTTAAGAAAAAAAATCAAATAAAAATCTCATATTTTGTTCTTTTTCTTATATAAGGAGTTGATTTCAAATAAAACTGTTCACAAAAGTTATCTTCAACATCTGATCTTATTCATAAAACACTGCATACAGTGAAGCCTCTTTAAACTAATATTGCTCTTCCAAATAATAGAAAATAAAGTAGGAGCTATCCTTGTTGATTTTCCTTATTATTCTTTAATAAAAATATTGATAACTAAAACCTACTTAAGTCCATTTTCCATTTTCTTGAATTTCCATCAGTATATTTTGTTGAAACATGTTTTGGTATGGTCAGCATTGCTGCCAAACCAAGAAACTTAAGTAAAATAGTCTTTTCCCCCAAAATGGAATATTCTCTTCTAAATAAGTTACAGCCTGTGGAATAGTTATTTGTGACTTGAAAGGTCCTGCTTCCTCTTAAAATAAGGGAATTTGATTGATTATATTTAAACATTTGCTGATACCTTGAATGTACAGGGAAAGTCCATTTAGGGACATAATACTCCACTGTTTGAACATTTACATTTTTCATATATCTGTATGAAAATAGAGGCTTAAAACTAGATTTACCAACTTAGATTAAAGTCTAAATCCAAGCCAATAAATATATAAATATTTCAAGTAGTAACTTGGAATCACTGAAGGGAGCAGTTGGGTTTGTCCAAAAAACATCTGAAATCCTGACTCAGTTATTTATTTTTTCACTGTTGTCTTGTCAAATAACTATTTATCACTGCTTTGTTTTTGAGATGTTTTGTGTTTATGTCCTACGAGAAACGAAGTGCTGCTCTGCACAGTGCACCTAATAGACCACAGAAGCATAAAATGTAAACGTCCCAGCGTTTGTCTGTTTTAGGCAGTGCATCTTTCTAAGGCTAATTTATCTTGTAAGTCGAAGGACACGTTCATTTTAAACCAGTAAGTAGAAAAACTAGGTCATAAATTTATAAATTATTAGCTACTAGAACACTTTTTAAAATCAAAGTTCTGGTTAGTGTTCGCTCGGTGGACCAAGAGGTGGGAGCTGGGGCGACCACCCCAGGTCTCTGTGACATGGCCTGGGTCCCCAATTTCACTAAGACGGGAATCCCCTTCCTGGGCCAGTGACCATGACATCACAGTCCCACCCTTCATCCCTCGTCTCATCCTTGCTGTGAGTAGTGCAACATGCTTTCTTTTCTCTTTGTTGAAGAGCAGAAGGGCCACAGGCAGCACTTCATTTGGATACGTCTGGAGTCCTGGAAGCTTGACCACCACACGTTCCCCTACAAATGGACCCTGAAAGCTTGTTTGGAGGTTCTAGCAGGAGTACAGCTACTCTATACCCTTGACCAAAGAACGGTCCTCCTCTATTGGGGAAGGTCGTCCTCTTCAACTGAGCACACAGCTTCAGGAGGAATGCACATGGAACAGTGGGGGAGGAAGGGGACACCCACCTAGTCAGCCAGATCAGCCCAGTCACCCCTGGTGATCAATGGGGTGACAGATGTCCAGCCAGATCACCCTCACATCCTCCAACATGCTTTCAAGACAGCCTCTTAAATCCAATCCATTCCGCCAGACATAAGGGATATCCTAAATAAACACACCTTGTAGGTTATAACAAAGACATAATCTGACTTGCGTCTCTCACTACTTAATATGTTAAGTAAACAGCAAGGTGAATTTTGTCCTTGTGTCTGGACAAGATCTATGTCTTAGGTAGGCCCAATACTGTTCTGGAGCCTTGAGGCAGCATCAGGAACCCTGGCGAGAAGTCCAGGGGTCAGGAAACTGTGTGTTGGGCTCTGGCACCTCACTTGGACATGCAGCTTCTGTTGTTTCATCTGTCCTGGTGGAAACCTTGATGTCAAACCTTCACGGCTTTCCTGTAGCTGTCAAGATTGATAAAGCTGACAAATACAGCAGGGGGGTAATGACAGTAGAGTCTCAGCTTTAGGTGCTTCATGAAGTTGATTTAACTTAGAGGTGCCCTCTGTTCTTTGACTCAGCCTTGAACCCCACATCTCCATAGTCCAGGTTCCATGAACATCATCCTACTTCCCTGTGTGATGCAGGGTAGATACCAGTTGTGTTCTCTGGATTGCCAAAACGATCAGCTCAAATGTTATTCCAGTCTTTTATTTAAAAATTGCTTATTTTAATTTTCAGATTCTATATATTCTTTTTTTAATTTAAATTCAATTAGCCAACATATAGTACATCATTGGTTTTGTTTTTTTTTTAAGATTTTATTTATTTATTTGACAGAGATAGAGACAGCCAGCGAGAGAGGGAACACAAGCAGGGGGAGTGGGAGAGGAAGAAGCAGGCTCATAGCGGAGGAGCCTGATGTGGGGCTCGATCCCATAATGCTGGGATCACGCCCTGAGCCGAAGGCAGACGCCCAACCGCTGTGCCACCCAGGCACCCCGTACATCATTAGTTTTTGATATAGTGTTCAGTGATTCATTAGTTGTGTATAACACCCAGTGCTCATCACCACATGTGCCCTCCTTAATGCCCATCCCCCAATTACTCCATCCCCCCCATCCCCATGCCTTCTGTAACCCTCAGTTTGTTTCCCAGAGTCCACAGTCTCTCGTAGTTTGTCTCCCTCTCTGATTCCTTCCCACTCAGTTTTCCCTCCCTTCCCCTATGATCCTCTGCTCTATTTCTTATGTTCCACATATGAGCGAAACCATATAATTGTCTTTCTCTGCTTGACTTATTTCACTTAGCATAATCCCCTCCAGTTCCATCCATGTAGATGCAAATGGTGGGTATTCATCCTTTCTGATGGCTGAGTAATATTCCACTGTGTATATGGACCACATCTTCTTTATCCATTCATCTGTTGGTGGACATTCTATATATTGTATGTTGTCAGCATTTAAGAAATCAAAGGCTCACATGACACAAACTATGCCTTCAGATTCCTACAACATAGCCCATTTATTCAACAGAACTTTATCAGATGCTTTATTGGAGAATGATATATTTATATGTGAGAAAATAGAAAAGATAATGACCCAAGATACGACATATGTAAGAGATAAATATTGGTACAAATGACAGCAGCTACAGAAAGGAGAGAGAAGAGCACAGTCTCATGGAAAGAGCACCATGTCTGGTCTGAAAGTGTCCTGGGAGCTTCCTAGAAGACGCAGACTCTCGGGACCCACACCACCCAACTTGGGATCTGTATTTGAACAAATCTTTGATGAAGCTTTGAGGGACACCGTTCAAGAACGCTCAGATTAGGATACGCTACTCATTTATTACTTACATATTTAGCCCACAACACATTGTCTCCTACCCTGTAAAGCTCTGAACTCTCCAAGCCCTTCATGCACTTCTTATTATATGAAGTAGAATGATCACGAGCATGGACACAGTAAGGGGCTGATAGTGACGCAGGGGCGCCTTTCTTGAATTTGTTTAAACTCTACTTTGCCTTCACACTGACTTTATTTATGTGTGTGTGTGTGTGTGTGTGCGCTCCTTAGGCCCACTGCTAAAAGCAATAGTATAGACTTTCTACAGCGTGCCACACTTTGTGTTAGATGCAATGATGGATAACACGGTCTCCTCCCTCAGAGTGTCCATGGAATAAGCGTGCAGAAAAGATCTACCAGAGAAGTATTGAGAGGTAGGTGAACAATGCAATGTCAGAGGACACGCCCAAAATAGTAAACAGAAGACATAAAAAACACTCCTTGATCTAGCATTTTAAAGTCAACTCTGTGGGAATATCTCATTTACAATAAAATGCTCCCATTAAAAACAAAACACTTCTAGGAGCTACTTATGAGTGTACGGCCACGAACGCCTTTGACGGAATGACTGATGTCAACTGCATAAGATCATAATGAGTTTCGAACTTAAGATAATGGACGAGAAACTCCTCTACAAACAACCAAATTATGTACAGACCAGAGTTACCCGTATTTTCATAAAAAGTTTACATGGAAAGTATTTAACTTTCTGGATAATCTGTGGAATAAGCATGCAACCTGACTACCTCCTTGGTCCCCAGCTGCCACGAGCTAACTTCCCTTTCTGTCTCATAAGGACACTGCCCTTCCCCCACATTCCTGGACACTCTTTCTGACGTGTTTTCATGCTTGTTTGTTTGTTCCACTTTAGGGTTCTTGAGCCGTTCTACTTCCCCCAGAAGAGTCAGCATGATCTTTTTTAAAACTCTTTATAAATTAAGACTTAACAAGGAACTATTTATCTTTCTTTAGCATATTTTATTTATTTATTTGAGTGAACGAAAGAGAGCACGAGCAGGAGGAAGGGCAGAGGGGGAGGGAGAAGCAGGCTCCCCGCTGAACAGGGAGCCCCACACAGGCTCGATTCCAGGACCCTGGGATCATGATCTGAAGTGAAGGCAGACGTGTCACCGACTGAGCCACCCAGGCACCCCCAACAATGAACTATTATGAATATAGATAATTATTTAACATAAAGCATCATACCCAAAAGGGATCAGATTCCAAAGCTCAGGGGACAGGAGTAACCTGGCACAAAATATATTGTATGTTATCACTTGTTGGAAACTCAGAAGCAGGGGCGCCTGGGTGGCTCAGTCGTTAAGCATCTGCCTTCGGCTCAGGGCATGATCCCAGGGTCCTGGGATCGAGCCCCACATCGGGCTCCCTGCTCTGCTGGGAGCCTGCTTCTCCCTCTCCCACTCCCCCTGCTTGTGTTCCTTCTCTCGCTGGCTGTCTCTCTCTGTGTCAAATAAATAAATAAAATCTAAAGAAAAAAAAAAAAGAAACTCAGAAGCCTGTGGGGATTTAATTTTTGTAATACTAATCTTATATCCCACTAGCACGTTGGTGCGAGGCAAACAGCACCAGCTTCAGTCGGCGACGATGCTTCCCCTCCACTTCCCGCAAAGATGCAAACGCGCACGGCCCAGGCACCACTACCAACCAAGCACGGTGGTTAAGCCGGAATCACCAGCAAATGGAGTCACTCCCCTCCAACCATCCTTCAGATCTACAGTTGCTGGCTGAAGTGGTTTTCCATTCGAATACCTCATTTCCAAAGAACCATATGGACTATTTAAGGGTCAGCATATCAATTTTTCTAGTTATTTGTTGCTTGTGGTGGGGCAAGGAGGAAGAAGCAGCGACGGGTGTGTGTCATATTTGAGGCAAGCTTGCAGTTGTAAGATTCCTTGTTGGAAAAATATTTTAAACCTAGATAACTAAGCTGCATATCAAAAGGTTTATTTTAGTTATAAATAGTGGACTGATAACTAGCTCCTCACATATTTTGTCTCTGATTGGGATGTGACGGGTGGGTGATTACCATACTTAGATCTTCTAGTTCTTAAAACTTAAAAAAAAAAAAATTAAATACAAACATTCATCAGCCCCATGTCCCCAAACATAACTTGTGGGAAAACACTGGGTCAGAAGCTGCTTTATTACTTGGACTTTATTTGCTTTTGAACTCAAAGTACGTGAGTGCTTCTCCCGACTCTTACGACATTTGTGTCATTCTGTTATGACACGGAGAGCAATTACGTTTGATTTAAGGTAATGCATTTGATTGGGGTGACATTGTTAGGAGCTCTCTATGTTTACTGGGTCATCTGCAATTTTTTCAACACCACTGAGTGCTATGTGACAGCTAGCGAATTGGATTACTCATTTTTGGAAAATCAAAGGAATATTCAATGTTTTGTTTTCCTTAAGAGAAGTGTTTATTTAATCTGAATGTTATACAGTGACTTTCATAATTGTTCCAAGATTTTTCTCTCCTTGGAACCTGAAATTTCACAACTATGTTAATTAATAATAATGTTCTGCACGTCCCTGACACACTTTTGTCTGAAAATCTCAGTGTTTAACTTGTCTTCATCATGTCTTCAAGGAGATGTGAATCTGTGATTTTTTTCCTTTTTAAGTATAAAGAGTGCATTAATTCAAAATGCCCACTTTTTGTCCAGCATTGCTTTCGTGCCAAGGAAGGAGGGTCTCACTCCACTGTTCTCGAGAACGCACGACCCTTACGACCTCCCTTCCTGCGCTGGGTGAGGCCTCCGTGAGTGTGCGAGAGCATCGCATAGACTTTGTGGGGACACAGATCACACTTTCGCTTTTTCACGTTTATTTAACAGTTGTCGTGTCACAGGTGAAGCCAGTAGCCCTGATCCATACACATACGTCCTCTGCGATAATGAGGCGAGGAACCTGCAGGCTAAGGCAGACCACCGCTGCGGACACTTCTGAGAACCACAGACGAAGTCTAGGCTCCGGGCATTCGCGGTTGCGGCTGCGTCCACACGCGCGTCCATATTCTTGCGGTCTCTGGAGGTCTGAGACTACCCAGGTTCTCCGCTTAGGATCCTGAACCGCTGTAAGCACAGTGTAGACTGAGTGCTGTGAACGTCCGCAGGCTCACTGGGGAAGAACTCACTTCCGAGCTGACTCAGGTTGGCAGCAGGATCCGTTTCCCTTTGGTTGCAGGACCGAGGACCCTGGTTTGCTGCCGGCTGTTGGATGCAGACCACTCTCAGATCCTAGACACCACCCTGAGCCTCTCGCCAAGTGCGCCTTCCAGCACGGCCATTTCTGCAAGGGTAGCTAGGGTGACTGTGTCCAGAGTGACTCTGGAGTGCAGCACAGACACAAGTGCCTCCCTTCACCTCTG
The DNA here is from genome assembly GCF_023065955.2 of Ursus arctos. Classification (NCBI taxonomy): domain Eukaryota; kingdom Metazoa; phylum Chordata; class Mammalia; order Carnivora; family Ursidae; genus Ursus; species Ursus arctos. Next base: position 207,333 of record NW_026622897.1, on the reverse strand, counting down.
CCCTTCCTTGCTCTGGTGCACCGTCAAGGGCAGACGATTGTACACGGCCACAAACACTAGGAGGTGGGGATTACAGGTCCACCCTTACCCCGTCTGTACCGACTGAGATTTGGGAAAGCTGCGTATAATGGAAAAACCAGGTTAACAGTGACTAAAGCAAAACAGACGTTCTTTCTCAAGTAAACAGAGAAAGTAAATTCAGAGCAGAGCACGTCATGACTGGTACAGCAGCCCCTGCTCGTCTGGGGCCCGTACTGTCTCTCTCTCTCTCTTTGTTCTACACGATTTCTAGTACCTTCCGGTTACAGCTTCTGGTCTTAAGATCACTTCATAGTCCAAGATGGCTGTTTAACAGTTACAGTCATAGGGGCGCCTGGGTGGCACAGCGGTTAAGTGTCTGCCTTCAGCTCAGGGCGTGATCCCGGCATTCTGGGATCGAGCTCCACATCAGGCTCCTCTGCTGGGAGCCTGCTTCTTCCTCTCCCACTCCCCCTGCTTGTGTTCCCTCTCTCGCTGGCTGTCTCTATCTCTGTCGAATAAATAATTAAAATCTTTTAAAAAAAAAAAAAGCAACAGTTACAGCCATTACCAACATAAAGAAGGAAAAGCAGAAAAAAGTTCAACCCACAGCCTTCCCGGCTCTCCCACAGAATGTGCCTCCGTGTGGACGCGTCTTCCATACTGCTGAGGGTCACACAGAGCTTTGCTCCACACGGCTGAGAGAGGCTGAGAAGCTGGTTCCTAACCCCAGCTGCTGTTGCCCAAATAAGTAGGGGTTCTCTTACTAAGGAAGGAAGAATAGCCGTGAGGCGGTAACTTGCTGCTTCTGCCAAGCTGGCATGGGGAGCTCCTCACAGGCTTGCTGAGACGAGATGTTGAAATTCAGCATCCCACACTGGCCTCCGATCATGCCCGAGGCCTGCCTCCAGCCACCCCGAAACCGAGAGAATATGCTGGTCCTGCCTGTGCTGGCAGAGGCTGGGCCGTGGAAAGTTCCACAAGCTGACTTTCCCATCCTTGCCAGAGTCCCGCACCGGCAACATGTGCACTCAATCAATCAGCTGTACTCGGGCCTTGTTTTGACTGATTCCACCCTTCTTCTCCACCGTCAGTTCCCAAAACTCCTGGGTCAGAGTCCTGGCCCCGGGCCTGTGTCCTTCTCTGTGGTGATTTATGGCCTGTTCTGGAATCACCATCGCTGCGTGCTGGCTGCATTTCTGGACACAGATCGCTCCCTCCTGCACCTCTGATGCCAGGCCCTTCCCTGGGCAGACGCCGCTCTCTGCCCCTGTGCCCCTGCTCACCTCAGCGGGGACTGACCCCAAGGCCTGCCACGTTGCCCTGGATCTGGTTCACCTTCTGTCTCCTGCAGACTTAGCTGGACACTCTAACAGCAATTCCCTGGGCCATCCAGACGGTAAACAACAGGTGCATAAGAGGCACTTGGTGAATATCTGAGCTGGGAGGGACAAGTTCTGTATTTCCGGGTAAGATTCTTGGATCTTACTGATGGCAACCTCCCTCTCATACTCGGGTTATGCTCTTTTCTTCTCAGAGAATATTCTAGTACAAGTCTAAGACCGGTTAGGTCTCAGGCAATGGTCTCGGGACCTAACTTTGTCAATGCCAAAAATAATTTGGGTGGAAATCTCCACAGTGGTGAAATATCTGGGGGGCTATTTTGGGCTTTGAGCCCCCAGGGACCTGGCTGCTGAGGTTGGAACTGTCGGGGGGACGGGAAGGGAGACCAGAACTCTGCTGAGCTTCCTGGGGTTCCCGCTGCCGTGCTTTTATCGAGGTTGTTCCTGAAACGCTTCCTCCTCCCGTTTCACCACAGTTGCTGGGGGTTCTACAAAGGGTTTGCTTCCCTGAAACAACACTTCTCCGTTGGATGACTGCCTTGGCCTATCCCACCCTCCAAGTCACCTCTCTGCCCTGATCTGACCTACGTCGACCCCCTAGGTTCCTAGGATGAAGTCACAGGCATATTGGCCAATATTCCCACCCTCTCTGCTCAAACAGTTAAGACATCACAGTCTCAGTTTCCAACCACACTACAAATGTTTATGAAACCTTTCTTTATGCAAGACACTGTTCTTGGTATTTGGGACAAAAGGATGAACAAAAGAATGTCCTTAATCTCTTGTCACTTATAATCTATAAAAAAAATCACAGGCAATGAGCAAGTAAATGAGCAAACATAAAAACAGAAAGTAATGATAAATGCATAGTAGGGAATTAAACTAAGCTATTGTATTAATGAGTGACTTGGGTTTAAGTAATTAAGAAAGGCCTCTGAAGAATTAAAATACATGCTGATAATTATTCCCAACGGACAAGACATGGAAGCGATTTAAGTGTCTGTTGACGGATGGGTAAGGAAAATATGGTACAGGCACGATGGAATATTATTCAGGTTGCAACAAGAAGAAAATCCTGCCGATCGTGACAACACGGATGAAGCTGGAGGGCCTTATGCTCAGTGAACTAAGACGACAGAGAGAGAAATACTGTGTGGTATCACTGACATGTGGAACCAAAAAAAAAAAAAAATCGAAGACATACAAACACAGAAGTAGAATGGCGGTTATTAGGGGCTGGGGGAGGGGTGAAAATAGGGAAAGATTGTTCAAAGGGTACAAAGTTCAGTTAAAAGGCACCATGACCGTAGCTAATAATACTGTATTGTGTACCTGAAATGTGCTGAGAGCGTAAATCTTAAGCATTCTTACAAAATGCTGGCGGGATACCTGTGCCAGGGGATGGGTGTGTGAATCAGCGACACTGTGGGCGTGTATATCAAATCGTCGCGTTGTACACTTTAGACATCCTTCAAATATATTACAATTTTGTCAATTACATCTCAATAAAAAATAAAAATGGATCAAGTAAAAATTTTAAAATATGTATGCTGGGATCTTAAAAAATACCTATCACTGGAGAATTGATAACGTACTGTTTAGCGCATCCGTTCAGAATGCCGCGAACACTAAGGACGTGTATATTTGGTGCGGTGGAAGCTGCACGTGCGTCTGAGCGCGTATGAGTCTGCACTGCCGAACGCGTACAACAATGATCTCTGGGTGGTGAGCGGAAGGGCCATCTTCAAAAATTTGCTCTTCCTGTTGTTTTCTGATTTTTTTTTTTTGCAGAGTGTAAGATTTTATTTTATAGCGAGACAAGGAAAACAGTAGAAGTACTTGATAAAATAGAGACAAAGGAATCTAGACAGCTGCCTCTGCGGATGGAGGGTGATGGCCTCCGTCCTCACAGAGAGGAGCTGCTCCCCGAACTCACCCTCTCTTTGGCAGCCCGACGGAGTGCTACCTGAGACTAATTCACTCGAGGTCTGTCTGAGCAAGGAGGGAGCCCTGTGCAGCTGCTCACAGTCATGGGGAAATGAGACTTCAGACCAGCTAATGAGAGAAGACAGAAGCAGGCCACTGAAGACGTCTGCTGGTCACTGAGCTATAAATCCTTTGCCCAATTACTCCCCTCTGCCAGCTGTGCTGTGCGACCCGGTGTACAGGTCATCCACGTTCGGGGATGTGGTGCAGCAACGGCTCACTTGCAGGGGCACTTACTGCTTCCGAAGGGGAGGGCGAGGCGAGGTTAAGAACAACAGGATTCTTACATTGTGCTGATCTCTTTTTGATGTACATGCACGTAATTGTAAGTAAGCTCAACTGACAAAACGTTGACCGTGAGGACAGAATGCTCCAGACTGACTCTGAAAGAGGGACTCAGACTAATTATTATAGGGGTACATCTATCCTGTTTTTCCATTTTATTATACTCCTGGATAATATTCCGTCCAGAACTGCAGTCAGTATGCACTGAAGTACAATACATATTACACTAAAATTTCAATTTTTAACTCTACAATAAATACAGAGGTTTGTTTCTATATATGTTACAATCTATTTACTGCTCGAAATTGAATCCAAAGCCCCGAGTAAGAATGTCCCTTACAAATCATCTTGTCTGATTCTGTTTCCAACAGCAGCAGAGACGCTTATCTCAGGAATTTGAGAGTGACAAAGAGCAGGACAGAGGCTGCAAATGATATCCCGCACAAAGGAGGACAACCTCACTGGCAGGGATGCACTTCAATATGGCTTTTTCTCTGAGGTAACTCCCTATCTAGTCTGAAAGGCACAGAGCAGCTGGAAATAAGCAGAAGGCTATTGTGTTATTGACTTGAGATATCCGAGGACAGAGTTGAGCTGGAAATTGAATTGAGAAATTCTGGCAAGAAGGAAGCCATGGAGAGAGGGGTCTCAACATCAGCATATAAATTCCCCTCAAAAGCTTGGCTCACCCCTGATGTGCATCTGCATGAAAGCAACAGCTGAGACCTTGAGAGAAATTTCTGTTGCTGCTCTTCATAAGGGCGACAGAGTTTAGAATTTGAGTCTGGCCATGTTGGAGGGCTTGGTAAACTCAAGCTATTCACGGAAACCCCACAAGTTTCCCGCCATGGGAGTAAAGATCCCAGACCTAAAGGGCTCTAAGTCTAAGCATAAAGCATGAGACCTACTCCAACAAGGATAAAACCAAGCTGCTATGAGTTCAATGTGATCAGCCAAGAATTTAACTGCCTGTTAGAACAAAACCCAGCACCATCCCAAGGATGATAACAGAATCCAGAGTCTCTGCGATACTTCCTCCACAGGGCCTAGCACATACTGAAAATCAGCAGGTATGCAAACGACCAGGAGAACTGACTCACAGTCAAGAGAAAAATGAGTCAAAAGAACCAGCCCTAAGATGACATAGCTGCTAGAACCAGCAGACAAGAATTCTGAGCAGCTGCTTCAACTCTGCTCAGGCTCGACATCATCAGTGTCCTGTTTCTCAGCTCTGATGTCACCTTTCTTTGACCACTCTGTGACATCAGAGTGTGGGTCTCTAAACGTTTCTCTTTGGCCAGCCGGCACAATATTGAGCTTTGTTGATACACGGTACCGAATGGGGGCACTGTAGGAGGAAGAAGCTTCTCTTCCTGGTTCTCTTGTGCTTTTAATTAAAAAAAAATTCTGGCTCTTGCAGCATGAGGGAGTCAGCAGAATGTGTGACACCCAGAAGGTGGCTTTCCAAGGAACTTCAACAGCATCTCAGCAGGCAGCTTCCCACTGCCTTTCCCCTGGCCCGGCACACCAGAGGGTGACTTCCGGCTTGCCATCCTGAGCCTGATACACCCTGACCTTACCAGCCATCCTGTGTGCTAACCCCACACTTCCTCTAATGAGGATGAGTCTCAGCCGTGGGGGCGAAAGTGGTTTATTCCATGTCTATTCATGCCTCTTTCCTAAAGGCGGTGGCCACTCCCAATATCTGCTATTTCTACAGTCTTTCAAGTTCTCTTTATCTCATAGCAGCTAATACTCTGCGAATAGTTAATAATTCTTTCTATTACATGTTTCCTACTCAAATTATTGGTGTGTTTTCTACCTCCTGACTGGACCCTGAACTACAAAATATATTTAAAATGAACAGCCAATTATCATAAAATATGTTCAAAATGAATAGGAAAATCTCAGTCGAGAGTCTAAGCTAAAAAATAAAGTGACTGAAGTATAAAATAACATAAATAAAATATAAAATATATAAAATAAAATTAATGGCATGGACTTAACATAAAACATATTGACAGCACGACAAAGGAGCAAGTCTGGACTTAAAAATGGATGATGACCATGTATTTCTGTGAAGAACTGAAAGAACGGAAATTCAAAAAATCAGTGGAGAGAGCCTTCAGGATATGAGGAACACCATCGTAAAAACACCGCATGTACGTAAGTCGTAGTCTCCAAAGGAGAGAGGAAGGGAAAGTGAGACAGAAAAACTGTTTTTAAGGAGTAATGGCTGAAAACTCCCCAACGTGGGAACACATAAATCTGTAGATTCAGAAAGTTCAGCAACTGTGTGTAGAGAGTACCGTCCTCAGGCACAGCAGAGTCGAACTGCTGAAAATCGGTGACGGAGAATCTCGAAAGCAGACCAGGAAAAGAGACAGTCATGTAGAGAGCAGCAAGGACAGGATGGCTGCCCAGCTCCCACCAGACCCAAAGGGACCGGAACACGGAACAACATCCCTGAGGTGCTGACAGAGGGGACAAAGTCAGTCCTGAATTCCTGCAATAACATATCCCTCAAAAATATACAAAGATAAGAAAACAAATAAGAATTTTCTCAGAGGGACACCTGTGGGGCTTAGTCAGTCAAGTGTCTGCCTTCGGCTCAGGTCATGATCCTGGGGTCCTGGGATCGAGCCCCACGTTGGGCTCCCTGCTCAGCGGGGAGTCTGCTTCTCCCTCTGCTGTTCTTTCTTCTCGTGCTTTCTCCCTCTCATTCTATCTCACTCTCTCAAATGAATAAATAAAATATTTTTTTAAAAAAGAATTTTCTCGGATAAGTAAAAAGAGAAAATCCTCAGCAGCAGTCCCTATACTGTAAGAAATACTGAAGGGATTTGTTTGGGCCAAAGAAAGTTTCCCGACACGAAAAATCTTACCTGCCGTGGGGAACAAAGACACTAGAAACTTTAAATATGCAGGTAAATATAATAGAAACAGGTTTTTCTCCTGATTTTTATAAAATACATACAATCAAGAAAAATAAAATAAAACAAAATTTATAACATATGCAGATACAAAACATGTGAAAACAGTAACACAAAACAGGGACTAAGAGGAATTATAATGTTGCAAGATTCTTCCATCTTATAAAAGGCAGCTGAATTTTAATTCTGTTTCGAATGTGACAAGTTAAAGAACATGGTGTAATTCCTAGAGCTGCAATTTAGAAAGGAAAGGTACACACAAATAGAAGGTATTAAAGTGCAATAACACAGTTGCTAAATTAATGCTAAATAAAGGCGATGGGGGAGAAATCAGAGAGACAAATAGAAATCAAATTGTGAAATGACAGACTTAAGCTCAGCCACATAAATAATTCTATGTAAATGAACTAAGTACTCCAATGAAAAGCTAGAGATTATCAGATTGCTTTTCATTTAAAAAAGCAATACCTGAATTCTAGTGTACAAGAAATACACTATCAATATAAGGACACAGGTATGTAGAAAGTAAAAGGATGGAAAAAAATATATACCATTCAAAAAGCAAGTCTATAAAAGCTGGTGTAGCTATGTCAATACCAACAAAACAGAGTTCAAGACAAGGATATTAATAAAGTGCATTTCATAATGATGAAAGGGAAAGTCCATCAGGGAGACATAATCATGCAGCTATATACACACATACATACAAACAGCTTCAAAATACACGAGGCGAACCTGACAGAACCAAAAGGAGATGAGGACAAGTCCAAGATGGTAGCATGGGATTCTCCCACCCCTCTCTCTTTAATTACTAGCAGAACTGGCTAATGAAACAGTAAGAATGTCCAATGTGTTTAACAACATAATCCATCATCTTGGTCAACTGACATTTACGGACCAATGAACAGTGACAGAACAGAAGAATACACATCCCTCTCAACACATAAAATGTACCTCACTATTGATTATACGTTGGGCCATAAAAATCCTCAGTTAGTTAAAAAAAAAAGATTGATTCTTACAAAGGGTGTTCTCTGACAAAAATCAAATTAAATTAGAGATTAATAAAAATTAAATATCTAGAGGAGCTCAAGTAAGGAGAAATTAAGCAACACGTTTTTAAATACCCTATGGATCGAAGGAAAAAAAATTAGGGGAATTTGAAAATATTTACAAGTTAAAGATAATGAAAATAATATATAAAAGTTGTAGAATGCAGTTAAACTAATGTTGAGTACAAAGTTTATGACATAAATGCTTATATTGCATTTTTAATTTTAAACCTGCTTTTTTAACCTTCTAACTTGAAAAGGTTCAAAAAGATGTGTAAATGAAAGCCAAATCGATAGAAAACAGACATGCACAATACATAAAATTAACAAAACCAAAAGTCCATTTTTAAAGAGATTAATAAAATATATTTTTAAAAACCTGGGCAGGTAAATCAAGAAAGAAAAAAAACAAACACCTATCTCCTTTTTAATTCCTGCTATTAGCAATTCAACTGCTGATATTACGGTCCTAACAAGGTAAAGAAGAAACTAGCATAAATAACTATAACTTTGAAAATGAGTTGGACAACTTATTGAATTGGAAAAACTCCTTGAAAAATACTTTTCAAAAAAGACACAAGATGAATCTGAAAATATGAATAACCTTACATTTATCTGACACTGAATGTTTTTTAACCGAAATTCCAAACAAAGAGAACAACGATAGACCTGTTTCAATTGTGTCAAATACGTATGCAAGAAGTAATATTAATTTTATACAAACTATCTCAGACAATAGGATGAGGCCACACTGCTCAGCTGGTTTTAGGCCAGTACAACCCTGATAAAAAAAAAATACTTGCCAGACACATTACAACAAAAGAAAATTATAGAACAATATCTATCATGAGCAATGAATATAATGCAGAAATCCTTCCCAAGACATTAGCAAACCAGTTCATTAGTATAAAAAAGGAACATCATGGCTAAGTCTGGTTATTCCCTAGGAATGCAAATCTGGCTTAGCAATAAAATCTCAATGTGATCAGCCACGTTAAACAGAATAAAGGAGAAGTATATGATCTTGTTGACGGATGTAAAAAAAGCCCTTCTGCCAGAATGCGTCCCGTCCTCTCCTGGCTTCTGTGACTCTGTGCTGAGTCTTCCTCAGAGCTGTGGTTCCTTGCTCTTTCCTTTAGAGACCCCTGTCTCCTATCTCTCAGCGTTGCTCACAGGATCCATCATCTGTCACCTCTCCTCCCCACTCCATCCTTGGGTAACATCCTTGTCTCCACGGCTTCCGTTCCCACGTGCATTTGCAGCTCTTGGCCGACCTCTCCTCTGCATGGAAGCTACTGTTTGGGCATCTCACACCTGTGTGCAAGCTGAGCTCCTAAACCATAAACAAAACTCCTTCTCTCTGCCCCCATCTATTTCTCCTCTAGCCTCTCCCTTTGCAAGCGATGTCACTATGATCTACCCAGTTGTTGAAGGAAAGGCTCTGCTCTCTGGCTTGAGTCCTCCTTCTCACCACTCCCCCACCCAGTTTGCCAGAAGGCACCGCACTTGCCACCTCCACAGCACCTCTCAGCCTGTTCGTTTTTGCTCATCCTCACTGACAGCACCTGCAGTAAGAGATGCCGTCTCCCGCCTGCTCCACCACGCTAGCATCTCTTCCTGACTCCGCACTTGCTCTCCACGTGTGATTTACATACAGCATCCAGTGCGATCCTATTTTTCCTCAGGATAAAGCCTCGAGTGTCTTCCCGTGCATTATAAACACAGCCTAAACTTCGAATATCGATCTTTAATGCCCGCTTAACCTGGCCCTTGTTCACCGTTCAACCTCACCTCATCGCATGTCAGTCTCCATACTTTGTCCACACTTGCTCCTTTGCTCCACAAATATGCCAGTTGTTTCATAACCTAAGGAATCTCAGAGTAGATGCTGCGATAAAGTTAGACCAAGTCTACCAATGCTCTGGGAGACGTGGGGGATAATCTTACCAACACTTTGTGGGAGTCCTGGAATCTATGTGACATACCAGTGCGACGCATTTGTGTGTGATGGTCCTTCATTCATTTTCCCATGTTGAGATGCAATGGACAATTAATACAAATGAGACCTTGCGTGAAGAGAAAGCAAGGACGTGAGGGACCAATTCCCACTTTGAGTCTTGGGGGAAGGGGAAGCCAGAGGGATACAGAAGATGGAAAGGGTGAATCCTTAGAACAAGGAAGGAAAGAGAAAGGAATAAGAAGGCAGAGGTTGTGGGGCGCCTGGGTGGCACAGCGGTTAGGCGTCTGCCTTCAGCTCAGGGCGTGATCCCGGCGTTCCGGGATCGAGCTCCACATCAGGCTCCTCCGCTATGAGCCTGCTTCTTCCTCTCCCACTCCCCCTGCTTGTGTTCCCTCTCTCGCTGGCTGTCTCTGTCTCTGTCAAATAAATAAATAAAATCTTTAAAAAAAAAAAAAAAGAAGAAGGCAGAGGTTGGGATAAGGGCATCTCGCCTGGATAGAGTTTGGATTTAAGCACAGGTGAATTCCCAGAAGACTGAACTGTCTTGAGAATGTAGTTTCTGGAATGGAGAGCTGGTACGTCTCAGTCTGCAGGCAGAAGAGAGCTGACTCAGTAGGCAGGCCTGCATCAACGGTAAAAGACAATCCAATGGACTTGGCTGTTCCTTGGGAACAGATGCAATGAGGGGATGAGAGGAAGTCCAGGCCAGAATAGCACGGTTTCCATGGCAACGCAGAAGCAGCTGAAGTCTCGGCTGGTCCATGGGATAAGCGTAGATTCTCTGAATCGCCTTCATCAGCGAGTCTAAGAGCTGAATGCACATAAATCCCGGCCACCGGAGGGGGCACCAGATTGAATAGCAAACTGCAGCACGTCCCCACTGCCAGGGTAGGACCAGGACCCAAATCCAGTGAGACTAGTGAAGAGTGGGGCAGGTCGAGTGTGGGACAACCTGCGGAACGAGGCACGTGGGCCCGGGCTGAGACGACAACACTCTTAGATGTGCAGGTTAAAAAGGAAAGCAGCGACCGAGCAGAGGGCAGTACCAGAAACATCCCAGCGCGGGGACGCTGACCACTCCTTAGCTGTTGTGGGCCAAACACCAGGTCCGAGCCTTAGTAAAGCTCTCACGGTGACACTCACAGGCTAACTGATACCTGTGAAAATAAAGTGGGTTCAGGCCTGCCGTGCAGTACAACTAAAGCCTGACTAATGGGCTCGTGACCCAGGATCCAGGCTGCGTCAATTATGTAACGCTCGCAAGGTATAAACATCCTCAGGAGAAGAAGAAACCGTGCCCCTGGAGGTCGCCGTCACCTGGGTGTGAGGTCGGCCTAGCTGTGCGTGCGGGCTGCAAGTGCGACCGTCACTGTGGCTCATGGCCTGCTGAAGTCCTTAGAGCTTTAAATCGTCATCTGTCAGTAGACGACTGGCGTCCCCTATTCCTTCCCTTGCTCAGAGGTCTTGCAGAATCGATGGGACTGCGGGTTTTCTGCCAGGTGACCAAGCCCATGCAATGTCGAAAGGACTTCTAGCCCACCGTCAGAGCATTAGGCTTTCCGTCAGGGCTCAGCACCGTGCTCTTATCAACCCTGAAGAACTGAGTGTTCTGGAAGGCTTTAGAGAGGAAGCCAACAGCACCTTAGGGTGACATGTTTACTCGTCGGATTAATTACCTATAGACGTGCAACAAAATATCCCCAAATATCCCCAACCTTAAGCTTCACACTGTGAATGTTTATTAGCTCACAGTCTCCGCGGTCAGGAATGCTGGTGTGACCTGCCTGGTGTCTCGGTCCTGACTTCTCTCCCCAAATTATAGCTGGAATGCTGCCCAGGATTGTAGTCATTTCCAGACTTGACCGGAGCTGAAAGGTTCCCCTTCAAATCACATCTGTGGTTGTTGGCAGGCCTCAGTTCCTCACTGGACGTTGTCCAGCACCTCGCCACACGAACCTCTCCGTCGGCCGCCCGAGTGTCCCCAAATATGGCAGCTAGCTTCCCGCAGGGTGAGCCATCCAAGAGAGAACAAGACTGCTCACAAAAGAGATCGGAAGGCGGACGTCACAGGCTTTTTATAACTGAATCTAGAACCGATCCACCATCACGTCTGTTCTGCTCTGTTCCTTAGAATCCGGTCACTAAGTCCCCCCAACCCAAGGGGAGGGGCTCGCGCAGGCTGTGAGTACCGGAGGTGGGGATTGCTAGAGGCCATTTCAGAGACTGCCCACCCCACTCATCATTTAACTCGGCGATGGGCCTTCGGGTGTGGGGGCAGGTAGCCCCGAGACCGCGTGGGGAGCGGACGATGCGCACGGCGCGTTGTAACGATGTCGGGAACGAGTCCGTGCCACCCCTAAGTCCTGTGACATGCACCACGACGGGGTCATGACAGCTCAATGTCATCATAAACCCAGAAACACATTGACATCGTGGGCATAATCAAATGTGAGCCAAAACCTTGTACAATCTAAATAATCATACCAAAATAGATCTTCAAAGGCTCTGGAATGCAACAGAAATTATTTTTAAAAATTGCCCTGACTCTATGTTTATAAACTGAAACTGTAAAAATACTTTTCAGAATATAAACAGCTTAGAGTGGGATATTTTGAATACATACATAGCACACATACCTTATTCTAATATTAACTATTAATAAAGTAAGTACTAATTATAATTTTTTTCTTAAATCACATTCGAAGCTAGTAATCAGCTTTACAGATACATTCTCAGTGTCACTACCTCAGGCCCCAAATAAAATCACTAAGATAAATACTCAGGCCCTGTTCATTTTATATTTAATATCTGGGGCTAAAAAAATTTAACATGGCACGATAGCTGAGACATGCTGGGCGCTCACAGTGAGCTCCTAAAATTCGGAGCAACTAAGGGGGTTATAGGACAGGCAGCAACAATTAGGAATGGAGCCCAAAAGAGTCACCACAAATACAGTTTCTTCCTGGGTGGGTCACAGACATCCAGGCCGGGGGAGACAACGGGGCAAGACACGTCATTGGAACCACGCATCGGGGTCAGGGATCATGCCGGGGCACTCAGGGAGGAGTCGGTGAGAACACATAAGATTGAGCCCTGGTTCCCCACAGCTTCAGGAGTTTATCTTTTTCAGAATTATTTGCTGGCTCCTTCTCTTTGGCTTTAAAATTCATTTTTTAAAATTTTTAATTTGAATATAGCTGACACACGCTAGGTTAGTTTCAGGTGTCCAACATAGTGATTCAGCATCTCTATGCATCACGCCGTGCTCACCGCAAATGTAGCTGCCACCTGTCACCGAACAACACTACCACACCAGTGCCTCTTCGTCCCGTGATCACTCCTTCCATAACGAAACCTGTGTCTCCCACGGCCCTTCGCCCGTTTTGCCCATCCCCCACTCCCTTCCTTCTGGCAATCACCAGTCTGTTCTCTGTATTTATGGGTCTGATTTGGCTTTTTGTTTTCATTTGTTTTGTTTTTACATATCACATCTGAGTGAAATCATATGGCTTCTCTATCTGACTTCTTTCACTTTGGCATAATACTGTCTAGATCCATCCACGTTGTTGCAAATGGCAGGATTTCATTCTTTCTTATGGCTGAATGACATTCCATCGTGTATCACCACATCTTCCTTACCCATTCATCTACTGATGGACACTTAGGTTGCTTCCATATCTTGGCTATTGTTAATAACACTGCAATAAACAAGGGGTGCGTATATCTTTTTGAATTAGCACTTTTGTTTTGTTAGGGTACAAACCCTGCAGTGGCATTATTGGATCATATGGTATTTCTTTTTTTTTTTTTTAAAGATTTTATTTATTTATTTGACAGAGATAGAGACAGCCAGCGAGAGAGGGAACACAAGCAGGGGGAGTGGGAGAGGAAGAAGCAGGCTCATAGCAGAAGAGCCTGACGTGGGGCTTGATCCCATAACGCCGGGATCACGCCCTGAGCCGAAGGCAGACGCTTAACCGCTGTGCCACCCAGGCGCCCCTCATATGGTATTTCTATCTTAAATTTTTTTGAGGAACTTCAAAGCATTTTCACAGTGGCTGCACCAATTTACATTCCCACCACAGTACGGGAGGGTTCCTTCTCCACATCCTCGGCGATACTTTCATTTCTTGTGTTTTATTTTAGCCATTCTAACTGATGTGAGGTGGTATCTCTTTGTGCTTTTGAGTTGCATTTCCCTGATTATGAGAGATGTTGAGCATCTTTTCATGTGTCTGTTGGCCGTCTCTATGTCTTCTTTGGAAAAATGTCTATTGAGGTCTTCTGCCCATCTTTTAATCATATTGTTTGGGTTTGGGGGAGGGTTTTGGGTGTTGAGTTGTATAAGTTCTTTATATTTCCAATATTAACACTTTATTGGATATATCATTTGCAAATATTTTCTCCCATTTAGTAGGTTGCCTCTTCGTTTTGTCAATGGTGTCCTTCACTTTGCGAAAGCTTTTTATTTTGATGTAGTCCTAATACTTGATTTTTACTTTTGTTTCCCTTGACTTAGGAGACATATCTAGAAAAATGCTGCTACTGTCTGATGTCACAGACATTACTGCCTGTGTTCTCTTCTAGGATTTTTATGGTTTCGGGTCTCACATAGAGGTCTTTAATCCATTTTGAGTTTATTTTTGTGTATGGTACAGGAAAGTAGTCCAGTTTCATTCTTTTGCATGTAGCTTTCCAGTTTTCCTAACACCATTTGTTGAAGAGACTGTCTTTTCCTCATTGTCTATTCTTGCCTTCTTTGTTATAGATTAATTGACCATATAAGTGTGGGTTTATTTCTGAGCTCTCTATTCTGTTACACTGATCTATGTGTCTCTTTTTGTGCCAGTACCATACTGTTTTGATTACTATAGCTTTGCAGTGTGTCTTGAAATCTGGGGTTATGATTCCTCCAGCTTTGTTCTTCTCTCTCAAGATTTCTTTGGCTATTTGGGGTCTTTTGTGGTTTCATACAAATTTTAGTATTATTTTTTTCCAGTCCTGGGGAAAATGGTGTTGGTGTTTTAATAGGGATTGCATTGAATCTGTAGAATGCTTTGGGTAGTATGGACATTTTTCCAACCCACAAGCATGGAATATCTTTCCATTTGTTCATGTCATCTTCAATTTCTTTCATCAGTGTTTCATCGTTTTCAGAGTACAGGCCTTCCATCACCTTGGTTAAGTGTCTTCCTAGGTATTTTATTCTTTTTGATACAATTGTAAACAGAATTGTTTCCTTAATTTCTTTTTCTGCTACTTTGCTATAAGTGTATGGGAACACTACCAATTTCTGGGTATTAATTTTGTATACTACAATTTCACTGAATTCATTTATTACTTCTAATAGTTTTTTGGTAGAGTCTTTGGGATTTTCTATGTATAATATCATGTTACCTGCAAATTGTGAAAAATTAACATCTTTCTTTCCAGAATGGATGCCTCTTATTTCTTTTTCTTGTTTGATTGTGGTGGCTAGGACTTCTAGTACTACGTAGTATAAAAACGGTGGGAGTGGACTTCTCTATATTGTTCCTGATCTTAGAGGGAAAATTCAGTTTTTCACCATTGAGTGTGATATTACCTGTGGGGTTTTCATATGTGGTCTTTATTATGTTGAGTTATATTCCCTCCAAACCCACTTGGTCAAGAGTTTTTATCATAAACAATTGTTCGATTTTGTCAAATGTTTTTTCTGCATCTATTGAGATGATCGTACGATTTTTATCCTTTGTCTTGTTGATATGGTGTATCATCACGTGGAATTGATTGGTGAATATTGAACCATCCATATATCCCTGGACTAAGTCCAATTGATCATGGTAGAATTGACCTGTGAAGCCATCTGTTCCTGGACTTTTGTTTGTTGGGAGTTTTTTGATGACTGATTCAGTTCTGTTACTACTAATTGGTCTGTTCAGATTTTCTATTTCTTCCTGATTTCGGTTTTGGAAGATCATATATTTCTAGAAAGTTATCCATTTCATCTAGGATGTCCAGTTTGTTGGCATATAATTTTTTGTAGTATCTTCTTACAATCCTTTGTATTTCATGGTGTTGGTTGTTACTTCTCTTTCATTCCTGATTTTATTTATTTGGGTCCTTTCTCTTTTTTCTTGATATGTCTGGCTAAGGGTTTATCAATTTTGTTTGTCCTTTCAAAGAACCAGCTCTTGGTTTCATCAATTATTTTCAATTTTTTAAAGTCTCTAAGTCCCTTATTTCTGCCCTGATCTTTATTATTTTTTTCCTTCTACTTATCTTGGGTTTCTTTGTTCTTCGTTTTCTAGGTCCGTAAGGGTAAACATAGATTGTTTATTTGAGCATTTTCTTATTTCTTGAGGTAGGCCTGTATTGCTATGTATTTCTCTCTCAGAACTGCTTTTGTAGTATCCCAGAGGTTTTGGACTGTTGTGTTCTCGTTTTCATTTGTCTCCATGTATTTTTTGACTTCTTCACTGACCCATTGGTTGTTTAGTATTATGTTGTTTAGACTCTGTGTGCGTATTTTTTCTAGTTTTTTCTTGTGATTTATTTCTAGTTTTATACTGTTGTGGTCAGAAAAGATGCATCCTATGATTTCAATCTTCTTGAATGATTGAGACTTGTTTTGTGGCCTAACACAATCTGTTCTGGAGAATATTCCATGTGCATTTGAAAAGAATGTGTTTTCTATTGATTTTGGATAAAATGTCCTGTTTCTATCTGTTATGTCCATCTGGTCTAGTGTGTTGTTCAAAGACACTGTTTCCTTACTGATTTTCTGCTCTTTGACATCTAATACTGTAATACTTCAGTACTGAGTCACGAGCCGTCTTTCCTTCTTCAATTATATCCTTTCCAGAATCAATCTTATTAAATTACATTACTTTAAATACCATGATATCCTCATGATTTCCAAATTAAATCCCGACATAGGACAACTGTATTAAATTTCAGACTCGTGTGTCTCATAGCCTACTCACCATCCCGATTCCAAATCTAGTAGGCATCTCAAATTTAAATGATCAACATAAAAAAATTCAGCTCTAACCAAGGTATAAGTGATGTATAAAATTGTCTGACTTTTAAAATACACATTATGGTGATTTAATATACATATATGGCGATTCCCCTCATCTAGTTAATTAACATATCACCTGACTTTTTGTGTGTAAGAACATTTTAATTAAGAACTTTTTAATTAACAGATCACCTGACTTTTTTTGTGTAAGAACATTTAAGTTCTACTCTTCTAGCAAGTTTCAATTATACAACAGTGTTTCAACTATCGTCGCCATATTTTACATTAGATCTTCAAATATTTTTCAACTATGGCTAGAAATTTTACCAACCTCTCCCTATTTCTCCCACTCTCACGAAACTCTTAATTACTCATTCCCTAAAATCGGTTTCTCCTGGAGGCTTCCCATCTCAGTATATGACATTATTCATCCAATCAAGCAAAAAAACTAGTTTTTCTCACCTCTCATATCCAATCTGTAAGTGACGTTAGTTTTATCTCCAGTGTCACCTCTAGACCTAGGCAAGTGAGGCAACCCCTTTCCCTAGGCTTTTGTCTTAGGAGATCCCCCTAAAAGTACTTGCCTGGGAAATTTTCTAAATCTCTCTAAATTGCCTGGGACAAGCCTAGGCAGGCAGTACCCCAAGGCCAGATTGAGATGTGTATAGTCCCCAAACCCCATTTCTCTCCTTTGGGGTACTCTCCACTCCTTTAATCACCCAACACATGTAGGCTCCATCTATTGCCCCCAGAAGCTCTGAAACTTGCACTATGGAGTTATCCCAGAGCCCTTATACCACGGCACACCTGTCAGAGTCTTTATCCCAGTAGGCCCCCTCTGATTCTCGTCTGCTGGGTGGATCTCTCCCACTGGCCTTGAGATGAGATGACCAGAATCAAGCTGACATGCTGATTTGGAGCTATTCCTACTCATGTAGGACACAGGAACAAGATCAGGCTTATGCATGGACTCTTACCATCAGTGCTCTGACCAAAATGCCCCTCTGGTCTATACCACCTGGAAAGCTAAGGGTGGCAGCAGGCATCATCCTTATGCCATGTGTCTTCAGAGCTGGACCCAAAGTGATCACCCACCCAGCCTGTAGGCTCTGTGGCACATGTCAGACACACAGTCCTCCAGAGGTGGCTGTCCTATTACTTTCTAGGGCCTCTGCAATGCCAATGACTGATGTCCTCTCTTGCCTCTGATTAATGTTCATCAACAGGAGAATGCATAATGGTGTGAATAGACTACAAACAACTGATACATGCAATAGCATGGGAGCATCTCAACACATCATGATTAGTGAAAGAAGCCAAAAGAGTACATAATATGTGATTCCTTTTAGGTGAAGGTCAAGAGCAAACAAATGGATATGTTAGGATTTTTGATTAGGAAGGTGCATAGAGAGTGATGAAAATGTTCTATATCATTTTTCAAATTGAGGTGATGGTTACATGAATGTGCATATAAGAAAAATTCACTGATCTCTGTCATTAAGATTTGTACATTTTCTCGCCTGTATAATTCATTAACAATTAGACTTTTAAACAAAAAAGAAAAA
Organism: Ursus arctos; assembly: GCF_023065955.2. NCBI lineage: Eukaryota > Metazoa > Chordata > Mammalia > Carnivora > Ursidae > Ursus > Ursus arctos. Next base: position 189,188 of record NW_026622897.1, on the reverse strand, counting down.
CTATGTATTGAGTGAAAGAATAAGAAAATTATTAATACATACAGGAAAATGTTCGACAAAGCCTGCAATACATTTTTCCTTTAGAATCACACTTATCCCAGTTGATTTCAAATACTTAATAATGCTGTATATTTTAAGAGTAATTATACATGCTAACGAAACATCAATTTCTATTCAGAATTTCGAGCCACAAGTTTAAACTCTTCTTAACTGAAGAAAGGGGGAAAGCCATAATTTCTACTTCACAAACAACAGAAAGTGTCCTAATGCATGCCTATTGCAAACAAACTATATCCTACTGTGAACAGCAGTGACGAACCCATAATAACAGCACGATGACCTTCCCTTCTGGCTCTGTGAGATAAACAGCTTAACATCCTAAGTCAGTCACAAATGCTTATCTTGGATAGCAGCGAGAGTGGAACATATTTATAAACCATGCTTTGTATGTTTCATATTCTTCTATTTATGGTTTTTAAATTCTGTCGTTCTCCTCCTCACTGTATATTTCATATTTAGCCTCTACTTCTCAATTCCCAGGGTTGGGCCATAATTTAAGACTTGGCACCCTTCTCATGCAGGGTAAAGACGGCATAATAAACATGACACCACTTCCCCCAAGTTATCATCTGATTCTACTTTCAGCGATGGCTTCCGCAGATGGAGGGGCCCTTGACCCAACTAAGCATGTGTTATGACCCAGGACATTAAACCCTTCCCCATTTTACTCCCTATCTTCTTCACATGCACCTCCTTTCAAGCTCTCATAACTTTTTTCTCTATCATTTTTCTTATGATTCCCTCAACCATTCTCTACAACTCAAGGTAAAGACTTCCCATTGCATTTTCCGCTGCAGACTTTTCACTCGGCCTTCCTGGTCTGCCCGGCACTCTGCCCTTCACACGCACCTACGGCCTTGATAGGTGATATACATAGGTCACCTAATGGTTTGGACATTGCTGTGCACTGACTGCTGTAACTGTTTCACTCACACTCGTTCACTCTCTAGCTTCTGATTGGATTTTGCAGGTGACTCTTATTGGCCAGATATTGGTAAGTTGGGGGGGAGACAGGAGTATTTATTTTGAGGGGATTGCAGTATCTGCATTCCGCGAAGGCCGCCATTACTCCACAACTATAAACTTTGCTGAGTTCCGCTAAAAACCACCTCCTCCTACCCCTTCAAGCCAAGTGAGGGTAGACACTTCCTGCCATTTCTAATCCCAGAATTCCTCACCACTCTGTGTGGGCTCCTGGAACCCACCCAGAGCCTCTCAAACCGTCTCTTCGTAAAGTTCCCTTTACTTCCTCTTCGGGTGTGGTGTCTCCCAAGACCCTGACCGATACACCCATTTAATGTAAAACAGAACAAAAGCCTCGAATACTGTGACTATCTCAGAGGACGTGATTGTCCTCTCAGCTTTAAGATAATTCATCTCTTGGATCTCCACAGGATGTGCGTACAGAGCTCAGTGGCAGCAGCATGGCACTCAGCCCGTGCCCAGCATTTTATTACACTGGTATCTACCTGGCCGGCTGCTTGCGTTCCAGACTCATTGCAGACTTCAGTCACAGAACCACAGAATCCAAACCAGAGTCACAGAACCACAGAATCCAAATCCAATCCAAATCCAATCCAAACCTTTCGCTATCATCTAACGTAAGGCTGACTTTCGGCTGTATTCACTGGAGCCAGGTAGGGCCCTAGACTGTGGAACGGACGGAGAAGGGAGCAGGGAAGACAGTAGCCCTTGCAACCCTCTCTGCACGAGCACTTTCACCTGTTCTGTTGTTTGGACTTTTACAAATAGCTGGGTTTGAACTGAGTTATTTAAGGTCAACCTCCGGAAACAAAGGTTACCGAAATAGTAAACAACAGCCAGCATTTATCAAATGCTTACTACACATTGGGATAACTGCTTTAAATTTGTTATGTCATTTAATTATGACCCTCCCAACCCCCAAAAAGGTAATAAGAGCTCACCCCAGACTCTGGGATTTTACTGCATTTGAGATATAACTCTACGCTGTAATATTTGGCCCCGTCAGCTGACAGCTGTCAAGAGGATGGGAAAACGAGAAGACCACATACCAAGGTATCTTTAAAGCTTATTCACTGGAAATGTTTTATTTCTCTGATTAAATCCATCCCCTGAAAGGGTATACCTGGGTTAATATTCCTCATGGTGAGCTGCCTTGTGATGAAGGATCGCTTCAATAACGTTTACTGAAGAGTCACTGAATATCCGCTACGCATAAGACACTATTCTCTCAGGGATGGACAAGCGATCGGGGCAAAGCCTGTGCTCGCGCACGAGCATGAGCAGAGTGGCCCCGCAATATAAAGTCTTACTTAGGTCCCCCGGCTGTAGCTCATGAAGGACCCTGGAAACCATCTGCTCATTTTATGCACTAAACCCAACTATAAAGGACACATGCAGGTCCCACATCATTGAACTCATGCGCTCTTCAGCGAGTGGTCGTGAGGTCGTCTTCCCCTGTGTTGGGGGGGTGGCGCGTCTTGCCCAAGGCATGCAGCTTGTCAGGGATTTGAATTTCTACCATCCCATCCCACTCCACTTTCATAGTTTTAAGACACTTGGTCCTCTTCAGGTTTTCCCTCCTGCGACCATTCTCTGAGATGGCCAAGACACAGAACCCAGCTCCCACCTGTGACGTCCCAGAAGCCTCCCCCACGCAAGGCCGTCTGCAGGTTTGAGGGGAGTGTGAGATACACTGCAACATACCAAATCAGGAAAAACTGAATATTAAATGTCCTGGTTCATAAAGTCACGGCACATTCTCCACAGGAGAAATTATGTGGAAGAAACAGTATCATCTGCTGGGTCTTAAGGAACAACAGGACTTTACAGCTAGAGACTGGGGAGAGGGGCGTTCAGGGAGCAAACATCGGAAGCCAAGATATGACTGGGGATGGCGCATGAACAAACACCCTTGGTGAAAATGTCTTTCCAGACGGTCCACCCTATTCCTACATTCACACTGTTCATCTGGGAGCAGCAGCAGTGGCCTCAACCAGCTTAGGGATCGTGCTTTGGCTCAATGGAAGGTTTATAAAATAAGGACCGTAGATAAAACTTAAAAATGTGGTTTGGGGGGAAATGATGGAGAATCAGCCAAATTTAATTTTACTGAACTTGCTAGTCTGATGAAAGCCTGGGAAGGTTTCTGAGCAGTAATAGGATGTGACGAAGCCTAGGCTGTCGGAAGATTCGCCGGGCACGTGTGCGGTGGATTCCACGGGGGACACGGAGAAGGGAGGGAAGAGCAGTGGGATGTGCTCCTCGGGTAGGGGGAGCCCTGCAGGGAGTGTTGCTCATAGACGGCCTACATTTATCACGCTTGCCGCGGATTGGCTCGCCTGCAGAGAGTTGCCTTGGCCACAGTCAGGCCCCTTGTAGAAGAACTCACACCCAGAGGCGCTCTATACAGGACCATAAAGGCCTAGGCACTTTGTCTCAGCTGGGACAACGATGACGGTCATTCGTTCTCGCTTCCGAGCTTCCCAGGGGTGGGCAGGGCACCTAGGCTGTCCTTCGGCCTGACTACAGCCTGACTTTTCTCTCTCCACTCCTTCTCCCCTCACCTCCCTTTCACAGGTATGGATCCCAAGGGCACTTCTTAATAACTATCCTGCATCCTAAACTCCATTCAGTCATTTTCCAGGGAACCCGATCTGTGACTTAGTCAGGACTTGATGAGAGTAGTTTGGGCAATAGGCAACAAGGACCTAGATCAGAGTAACGTCATTTGGGAGAGAAAGGTCAGACATAAAGAAGGAGTCACGGGACAGTTCTGCTGCCCTGTAGACATCACTGAGGATTCCAGAATTAGGATTCGCCAGGACCGAGTCTGTGAGTCTGCAAAAATGATACTGTCTCGTCTATGCAGAGCGTGTGTGAAGACATGAATGAGAGAATAAATTAATTAACAGATAACTAACAAACAAGAGAAACAAATGTGGTGGGTCCGTGCGTAGGTCCGTGGACGGAGGGGTCCTAGGAATGCAGATTTTGTTTGTAGGGCTGTGGTGACAAGCCTTTGTCAGCGTATCGGATTCTGCTGCACTTACAGATACACAGGCTGAGACAAGAAAGCAGAGCAGAGCATTTCCAACGAAACCCTCTGCGTGCGAATCAGAGACTTGAGATCCTCTAAGTGGGTGCGTCTCAGCACAGTCCGTGCCAGCTGGGAAACCTGAAATGGCCGTTTCCCGATGAAGGCACCAGCACGAACAGGGCAGGCTGAAGCTTCACCAGCGACACCTGAATACTTGTAACTGGGGAGCAGCGAGGAACCATTTTATAATCAACATTTTCACCACGACTCAGTAAAAATAAGACAAGATAAACAGAATTCAGATTATCCTTTGTCTCTTTCTGCTAAAGACAGAGAGCAAAAAAATCTGGGTAATTTTAAATATTGTTAATTGGGGACTGGCTCCCTGTCTTTTTATCCTCTTAAGAAAAGATAGTTGAGGGAATGGCCTAATTTCTACACGGACTGAGGAGCTTTCTGTCTTGAGCACGTCCGTCGCTCAGACGTCATAGTCCCTAGCCACGGAGAGCCACTTAATCCCCAAGAAAACTCGTCTTTGCTCAACATGCTGTCATTATCAAGGGCATCGTACTAACTCCACAAACGCTTATCGAGCCCCGAACGCGGATCAGATGCCATGCTAACCAGGAGCACTTGGGGTGATACGAGAACCAGATGGAGCAAGGAGAAAGGGAGGAGGGGGTGTGCGGAAGGGGGCAGGGGGCGTCTAGAGGGGGTTCCCCACAGCATCACTCTCCCCGAGGGTTCAGACACCATGAGAACCAAAGAGCATCCATTGGATTTGGCATCCGGCACGTTTCAGGCAGACGTGAAAACCACTTTCTGCAGAGCAGAGGCCAGAGTGAGGGGGCTTCGCACTAAGGAAGCAGGAGGACACGGAAGGTTCTGGTAGCTTTCCGGGAGCCGGACCTAAAGCAAAGGGAAAACACAGGGGGTGCCTTCGGAACAGAAAACAAAGCAGAGGAAGAAGGTTTGGGTTTTTTTTTTTTCCTTTTTCAGATGTGAGAGAGTTGAGCTTCCATGCTGAGAGAAAAGAACTACTGGAGATGAATATGCAGAAAGGCGGGGCGAGAGATGAGCTAACTGGAAGCGAGGCCCCCCGAGGTGGTCTGGGATGGGACCGAGGACAGATGCTGGGGTCAGGTCTGCACAACAGCCCTACTAAGAGCAAGGATGATAACAAATCAGTATTGACCACTCTGCACCACACGTGCCTAGGGGGTCCATATTATCTAATCTCCCCTGCAAAGCACTATTCATGTGTATAGTTATTACCCGATTTTCACAGCCGAGGGGAATGGGACACAAAGAGGAGTAGAGCAGGTGCGGACCAGGGAAAGAAGCAGGTGTTTACTCCATGTGGACCTCAGTTTGGCCCTATAAGCAGAAGGCAGGGAAATCTGCTGAGAAGGGGGAGGAAGCTGGTTCACGAAGGGCTGGAGGTGGAGTCTGAAGGTCAGGGATGGTTGTGAAGGACTCGAGAGTGGGCTTTACCTAGAAACCACGACAGGTTTCCTGAGCAGTTTACAGACACCAGCGGAGGCTCAAGACTGGATTGCCACTGGTTCTGACCAACCCAGCTGTGCAGCACTGGCTTCTAGCAGCGGCGGCGGCGGTGACCCTGGGCACTGACACCAGGATCACAGTCATTCTGTACACTCCTGTGAACTTCCAGCATCTGGAGGAACCTCAGGGTCACATGATGGCCCCTGGAAAACCCCGTCACCGAAGTCCCTTGACGCCCTCTATCCACTGACCTTCCTTGGCCCTCTATTCCGTCCACTCGCTGCACGGAGAGTTCACAAACCTTGTCACGACCACAATATGTGCACTGGGACCTTATTAAGACTCCCAGTAACTTAAATCCTCCATCCTCCCCCAACCTATAAGATTCCTCCTAGCCAGCCCTGATCCCAAGTTTAACCATTTCACACATTCATCGATCCCGTCCAAACTATCAGCTCTCCATGTCCTTGCAGATGCTGCTCCCTCTGTCTAGTATTTACTTTTCTACTTGCCTGGCAAAGTGGTCCCATACTTCAAATTGGCTCAACATCAAACTTTCATCGCTAAGCTTTTTTACTTAACGTGTCTCCCTTATGCTTCCTTCCACGGCTTTCTGCATGACTCCTCACATCCTGCAAAGTGATTATGAGTTTATTTTCTGGCCTCTCCCACACAATTAAGTCATGAGGCTCTTGAAGGCTGGGATTGTGTTTTTGTTTCATATCTGCGGGCATGTAACCTTGTGTAGTGACTTATATAGAGTGATTTCTTAATAAATACTTGGAAGACAGAGTCAGTTTCTTTTAATATTCATTTGAGACTATATGAATGTACCTCTTCTTGTTATTTCATAAAGTTGAAAATCAAATTCTGGATTCAGATGCCCATCCATTGTGTAAAGATTTAATGAGACCAGACTACCACACTAATTTTTAGTAAGCTGCATGATCATTCAGGAGTCTTGATGCAGTACTTACCCCCTTATTTATGATTTTTTAGATGGTGATGTATCACATTCCACTCCTGAGGAAGTATCTCAATACCAACATGAGTGATGTTAGCACCGGACTGACATGACAAAGTTATCACTACTCTTGTGCTAAGTTTTACAGCCACAGAGACATTAACACTGAGATCCGACAGGACCTAGCTTCGCTCTCTGCATTCCTTCTCTCTTGGTATTGCTCACATCTGTCCTCAATGGACATAGAGCATTGTTTTTGCTATTGATGAAACATTTGGCTATTTCAAAATGGAGATAAACAGCTGGTCTTCAAAAATTAAACTTCTACCAATTCATGAGTTATATAACATTTCAAGACAAAAGTAACACAATGGGAGTAACAATCTAGTAGAAAAGTTTATAATTGTAACACTTAAATCTGGAAGCTTGTGATGTATCACCACCTCCCTCGTGACAGCCGATCTACACACGGATTGCATAGAGCGGTGGCCCTTCTGACCCAAGAACAGTGAGCTGCCTGCAGATGTCACTCAGAGGGAAGTCCAGTGGCTCTACACCTGTTTTCCTCTCTTCTTTCTGGGTCACTGTTTCCTCAGTTAAACAAAGAGGAAGAGAACGAGAATTCTATCGTCTGCTACGTGCCAGGCCTTATTCCAAGTACTTTATGTTATCGCGTCCCGCCCTCACACAATACTGCAATGGAGGTATTCTTTAGTATTGCCAGGGAAGGAAACTGGGGGCTAGCTACGTCGATTAGAATCAGTGGGACCCACTGAAAGGAGCACAAGCTTTGGATTCAAGCATTGGCCTTAACCACTGGCCAAGATAATACCTTGTGCAAGCTATGTACCCTCTCCAATCCCCAGTTTTTTAATGTATAAATGATGATAATAAATACCTCCCTTGGAGCATGGATGTGAAGGTTAAAGGTACTGTGTAAAGCACCTGGCACAGTGCTAGGAACACAGTACTAACAGATGTGTATTATTATGCATCGTTGTCTGGAGTCTAATGTTCCAGTCAACAGCCAAGCTAACTCCAGTCTGAAACCGCTGTCCCTACCCCTCCCTGCACCACCTCTGCTGACCTCACCGCACACACCATGATAAAGCAGAACACATTTCCAATTAATGGCTGTGACGGGGAGGGCCGCCTGCTGTAGTGGAAAACAGAATTTAGAGCGTGGAGACACAGAGTCTCCTCGCAGGTACTTACCAGCCAGTCTTGAGCAGGAGATTGAAGGTCTACAAGTTTCCGCATCTGTAAGATGGAGACGATCCACCTGTTAGAAAGATACAGTGAGATGACTTATGTGAAAGTATTGCAGGAATAACACTTCGGTGTCTTCCACCCGATTACCGTAACCACTGCTGCTGCTTGTATCTCTTGAGCCCGTACTTCTAGAGCCGAGCCAGGAGCTTTCCATACACACTCTCGTCTGAGCCTCACGAAACCCTTAATATAGTGACCTTTATAATCCAGTATTTACAGATGAAGAAATGAAACCCTAGGGAGTTTAAATCACTTTCTCAAGGTAACACAGCTAGTAAGTGGCAGAGTAACTTGTTACAGAAAGACACGCTCAAAGTAGTTTGCCAGCAGAGACAAAACATAGAGGCACAAGTTAGTATTATCATATAACAGAATGTCCGAGACTCTCAAACGGGCCTTTCAAAATTTTCTCAAGAATTCATACTGAAGCTACCTCCCTCTGAATTAACTGGAGCTGCGTGTACTGATGAGCTTTCCATCATTACTCAGCCTGGAGCAATGACAGTCCACTGCTTGGGCAGCAGGAGGGAAGCTCACATGCATGCCCAGAGCAACGAGGGCTTGGACCTGGGCATGGAGCAAGGTAACACCAGGCACCGGAAGGAGCCCCTGCTTAGCTCTACTCACGGGTGAACCAGAAACCAGCTTTGGCCAGTAAGTATTCTGTACCCCATTTTTCATTAACTATAAAATAGGAATGACTGTACATTAATGACTTAATTAACCTGATAACATAAACAGGGACTCATTAGCCAGATGACTTCAAAGAAACTAACTAGAAGGCTAGGGCAGATCTGTAACCCCTCACCAGGAAGATGTCTTTCAAATAATCCTTTAAAAAAAAGATTTATTTATTTATTTGCGAGAGAGAGAGAGCGTGTGTGCACGTGCACACACAGAGGGAAGTGACAGAGGCAGAGGGAGAGAATCTTAAGCAGGCTCTGAGCACAGAGCCTGATGTGGGGCTGGATCTCACAACCCTGACATCATGACCTGAGCCAAAACCAAGAGCTGCATGCTCAGCCAACCGAGCCACCCCGGCGCCCTAAGTAGGCCGTGGGTACGGTGCATATACCTCCCTTTCTGTGACCTTGTTCCCGCTTCCCGATTCCTCACAGCTGGGTGAACCAGCCTGAATCCCAGTGTTACAATGATACTTCATAACACAGAACTCAAAGATGCACCTGAATATTTTAGTCTGACCATTGTTTTCCAATCTGTAAGTGGGAGGTATGAATGCCCTCTGTGCATGCATCCATAGCACAGCTCAGGACGGAGACGACCATCTGGATGAGTGAGTGATTCCTCTATTTATGCAGCATTCCATACCTTCAATATACTCATAGAGTCTCAGACACATTTTCCTCTTAAAATCCATCCCCTCATTTTCCAGCTTTGTTCTATTAGCTTAAATTCATTCTGAATTCAATTACATGGTTAATTATATTCAATAACTGAAAAATAATTTAAAAATTGAGCATGTAATATCATAACCACTTATCATCAATAGTGATTCTGGAAAAGGGAAAATTAGGATAGTTGAAGGTCTGTATTTTGGAAAGGTTTGGCTACAGTGGAATGTGTTTTTCAGAAAGAAGACATCTAGTCAAGGTTAACCTATTTTGGCACTAGAATCCCATCTCACATGTGGTCACATAAATGATTTACACGGGGTGGATGCTTTAACAGTCAGCATCCGCCTGCGGAGACAGAAATCACTTTAGCTCTTTCTGACAGAGTGAATTTCATGTAAACCCATGGTTACATGTGGTAGAAATGATGAACAGCCAATGGGAGGTGTTGAGGCAACCGAGAGATTAGGAACATCAGAAACACAGCAGAAACATGCCACACCCTGGAAGCCAGGCTATCTGGAAGGTGCCAGAAGAATATGGGAGTGGCTCGATGGAAGCTGAGAACACAGCTTTTTAGGATCTTGAGACATGGTGAAGGTGTAATTGCTGCCAGACACCATAAGAAGCGAAGAGGAAAAGGGAGGGAAATACCCTAACTCATCCCTTCCTCCTCTCTCCTTCCCTACCAGTGACACAAATTACTCAAAACTACTATGAAGTCAGGAGGAAGAGATCCTAGGAAGTGTATCTCTGTACTATGCAGAGCATAGGAAGGAAAGCATAGGAAATGGATCTGAGAGAAAAGAGACTGTTGAGCTCCTAAATGCTGTTTTACTCATCTGCATTTGACCTAAGAAGAGGCTAATACGACATGAACTAGTGCAAAGCATTTAGAGGAAGCCAGTCACGAACTTCTCCTATTGCCCTTCTCCACTCCACCAACTCCTCTTCATCACGCTGATTCTTACTCTTTTACTGCTTTCTTCAAGGAGGGCCATCCTTGTGGAACACAGGTCTCATAAATCTACCTGTTTTCCACCGTTTTCCCGCCATAACTTTATCCCACCTACTAATCCATCTATTCCTCCTCTAACCAACACCCTACTTCTCTCTCTTTTCTCAGCCAAGATTGTGAATATTTTTGCACTCAACATCAGAACACCTAAATCTATGGAGCAAATATTAATAGGACCCCAAAGAGAAATGAACAGCAATAATAGTGGGGAACTTCAATGCTCCATTTCAGCATTGGATAGGTGATGCACATAGAAAATCTGTAAGGAAACTAAGGACCTGAATTCCCGGTTAGACAAAATGGACTTAATACCCTACACAGAACATTCCAACCAACAGCACCAGAACACACATTCTTCTCAAGGATAGATCACATGTTGGGCCACAGAGCAAGTCTCAACACACTTAAGAAGACTGAAATCATATTAAGCAATTTTTCATGATCCCAAAGTTATGAAACTAGAAATCAATAATAGGAGGAAAACTGGAAAATTCACAAACATGTGGAAATTAAACAATATACTCTTGAACAGTCAGTGGATCAAAGTAGAAATCAAAAGAAGGAAAGAAAAATTCATATCTTAAGATAAATGAAAATGAAAATACAACATACCAAAACCTATGGAATGCAGCAAAAGCAGTTCCAAGAGGAAAGTTTATAGTAATCGATGTCTCTATTAAGAAAAAAAAAGGTCTGAAATAAACTAACTTAACTTTGCATCTGAAGAATTAGAAAAAGAAAACTAAAGGCCACAGCAGAAGGAAGAAAAAAAAATAAAGATTAGAGCAGAAATCAATGAAACAGGAACAGTAAAAGACTAGAAAAGATAAATGAAACTAAGAGTTGTTTTTTTTTTTTAAAGATAAATGAAATTGAGAAGACCTTACCTAGATAAAGAAAAAATTTTAAAAAGACAGATGGAGCACCTGGCTGGCTCCGTCAGTGGAGCGTGGGACTCTTGATCTCGGGGTTGTGAGTTTGAGACCCCTGTTGGGTGTAGAGATTACTTAAAAATAAAATCATAAAAGAGAAGGAAAAAAAGAAAAAAAGACAGAGGACTCATATAAATAAATTATAAATGAAAGAGGAGACATTATAATTAACACCCCAAAATACAAAGGATCATAAGAGGCTACTATGAACAATAATATGCCAACAGTTGGACAACCTAGAAGAAATGAATAAATTCCTGGAAACGTATAATGCACCAAATCTGATCATGAATAAACAGAAAATCTGAACAGGTCAATAATGAGTAAGGAGATTGAATTAATAATCAAAACCTCCCAAAAAAGAAAAACCTAGGATTAAATTATTTCACTGGTGAATTCTACCAAACATTTAAGGAAAAATTAATTCTAATTCTTCTCAAATTCTTCCAAAAAATTGAAGAAGAGGAATACTCCCAGACTTTTATGAAGCCACATTATCCTGATACCAAAACCGGATAAGGACACTACAAAAAAAAAAAAAAAAAATTCAGGCCAATATCTCTGATGAGTATGGATCGAAAAATTCTCAAAAATATTAACAAACTGGTACCTCCCAGAAAGGCGCTTACATACTTGCCTGAAGCCCCAATTTTTGCAGCTCTCACCCGAGAAGACACCTCCAGATCTGGTCTGATTATGGTTCCATAGGACTGTATATATTTGCATATTTTAAACATTGCTGCCTGGGACTCTGACTTGTAATCAGCATGAGACTGTGCTGACTGAGATCACTGTCTTTGGAGCCTGGCAGGTCTTGATACACCCTCAGCAATGGGGGCCTTCGAAGAATAAATCAGACAACCTAGATAATTACAGTTTCTTCAACAAATGGGGTTGGGAAAATACAACAGCCACTTATAAAAGAATAAAATTAGACCACTGTCTTATGCCACTCACAAAAATTAACTCAACATGGATTGAAGATTTAAATGTAAGACAGAAAACTGAAACTCTTAGAAGAAAACAGAGGGAAGAAGTTCCTTGACACAGGTCTTTGCAGTGATCTTTTGGACATGACACAAAAAGCACAAGCAAGAAAAAGAAAAAGCTTCTGCACAGCAAAGAAACAACCAAGTGAAAGGAAATTATGAAACACAAGAAAATGTCTGCAAACCATATGTCCAACGAGGGATTGATACACAAATATATTAGGACCTCCTTAACCCAATAGCAAAAAAAAAAAAAAAAGGCATTTTGATATAAAATGGACAAAAGACTTGAATAGAGTTTTTTCCCCAAGTAAGACATACAGACGGCCAACAGACACATGAAGCAATGCTCAACATCACTCATCATCAGGGAAATGCAACTCAAAACCATGATGATACCACCTCACGTCTGTTAGAATGAATATTATTAAGAAGACAAGAGCTAAGAAGAATTGGTGAGTATGTAGACGAAAGAAAACCCTTGTGCACTGTTGGTGGGAATGTAAATTGCTACGGTCATTATGGAAAACAGTATGGAGTTTTTTTTCAAAAAACTAAAAACAGAACTATTGTATGACCCAGGAATTCCATTCTGTGAATATGTCTGAAGGAAACAAAATCACTATTTCAGAGTTATCTGCCCCCTGGTTCACTGCTGCATTCTTCATAACAGTCAAGACATGGAAACAATCTGTGTCCACTGAAGAAACAATAAATGAAGAAGATGTGGTATCTGTGTATGTACACACGCACGCACACACGCACACACGCACGCACACACACGCACGCACACACACACACGCACGCACGCACACACGCACGCACACACACGCACAAAGGAAAGAAGGAAAGAGAAAGAAGGAAATCTTGCCATTTGTGACAACTTGCATGGACCTTAAGTGAAATAAGTCAGATAAAGACAAGTACTGCATGATCTCATTTTTCTACGGAATGTGAAAAAAGCCAAATACATAGAAACAGAGAGTAGAATTGTGGTTGCCAGGGAGGGAGGTGTGGGGAAAGTGGGGAGATGCTGGTCAAGCAGTACAAAGTTCTGTCTATTGGATGAATGCGTCCCTGGGATTGGAGTTACAAGCCTGGTGCGTAGAGTTAGCGGTACTGTATTCTTTGTACGCTTGGAAGTCGCTATGAGAGTAGACCCTCACTGTTCTGAAGCCACAGGAACAACAAGATGATAATTACACGTGGGAGAGGACACGCTAACAACCCTACCGGGGTAAACACTTGCGACATGTATGTGTATCCAAACATCACATGGTACAACTTGCACTTACACAATGTTACATATCAGTTATACCCGAATAAGGCTGGAGAAAGTAGTAACTTCACTGCTGGATTGTATTCTATGGACCTCTACCTTCTTCACATTCCTCACTTGTCTCTTAGTTCCTCTAAGTTTTTCTTTCTTCTTACGCCAGGAAAGAATATGTTTATTATCCTGATGGGAAGGTACAAGAAGAGGACGGCAGGGCCAAACAGAGGAAATAATGCACAATCTTTCTCGGAAAGAAAGGAGCGGGAGGGAAGTTCAAAGCACCCCAGTCATCTCGCAGGGCAAAACTGTCTCGTTCAAACCACGTGGATGTTAGGAGTGTGAGAGTCCCAGGGAAATGCCACATTTTTCTTGAAAAGGAAGGGAAGTCTAATAGACCCTAATGTTTCCAGTAGAGAGGATGCTGTCCGCCCCCACCCACAGGCTGTCCTCACACAATGCTTCAGAGCTGAGCTGGTCCCATCAGAGGTTGATAAAGACTGTGTATAGTTTCAAACCAAAGAGCTAAAATATTGGAAGGAATTGAATTCTCTGGTGTGGGCTTCCATGCCACTAACAATTGGCCGCTCCCACAGAGACCGTGGGCCCCAGCTTTGGGTCCCAGAGCTCCTCTCCGGCTAGGTCCTTGGGCTCCGTCAGGCATCTCGCACTGTAGCCAAGCCAGCTGGCTGGGACTTACTCGCATTCCTTTCCCATTCCTGCCCAGCTCTGTTTCTTTATACTCAGCCCTGTTTTGAGTATTCCGTGGTTCATCTTAGAAAGAGATTATCCAGGGCATGTCTCTGATGTCTGGTTGCCAAGCCTATCTCTGCTCTGCCCTCCCGAAATAAACCCTTTGCTTTGTTTCTCAAACCTTGAGGCTTTGTCACTTGATGTGAAGCTTGGTGGCCACCCTACCCCTAGGACTAAAGCATCCCTACCCCTGCTGGTGCCCCCTCACTCCTGCTGGCTCTCCCCTCTCTCGTAAGTCTCCCGTGTTGGATGGGATGAGAGAATGTGGATGGGAGCGCACTGTCCAAATAGTTAAAGCATGCTCTGAGAGGACAGGTCTCCTGAGGCTGAATACTTGCTACACAATTAACCAGTTCATCAGTATTATTAAGCTTGTACCCCCACTGTTCCCAGTGTGCCAGACACCACCGAGGAGACAGAAGAAGGGTATTCACAGACCCAGCCCCACTGAGAATGAGGGGTTCTAGCCGATTAAGGGCTCAGCCGAACAGTGCCTAATACTTGCTCATAGCAGGTGCTTAATACTTGCTACGCACTTCCAACTCTGCGATTTTCTTCAACCTTCACAACGCTCTGAACGTAATCACGGGCAGCTCACTTTAAGAATGCAGAAGCTGAGGTTTGGAGAAGCTGATTCCATGTGCCTAAAAAGTGCTCCCTAACCCAGGACCCTGGGATCATGACCCGAGCCAAAGGCAGACGCTCAGCTGGCTGAGCCACCCAGCCGCCCCAAGTATTTAAAATTTAAATGAAGGCTGTTCTTAACAATCTGCCTGCCCTTCTGTCCCCGAAGCAAGGAAATAAAACTGCTGGTTTCTAAAAAAGACTATTATTTTTGAGCAGTCTTAGTTTCAAAAACCCATACTTTTCATGGGAACAGCATATGAATGCAAAGGAGACTTTATCAAGGGTTTTCGTGATTTAGTAATATTTAAAATATACCTGACCTTACTCGGCGAAGGTGGGACAGGGTTAACCATTACTTTAAATTAAGAGGCTGTTTACAGAGTTTTTTACACGGCTCCTTGATAATGTATAGCACCGGCAAGTTCGACTCTGCTTCTCAGTGAATCTCCTCAGATGCGTGTGTGTGTGAGTCAGGCTCTGAAGCAGGAAACCGCACGGCCCTCCCCACCCGCACGCTGGTGGTGGTGACGTTCGAGGCTGCCTTGAGCTTCTGCACTCCTCTCCGTGCCGCCCACCTTGCCTGCCCACCAGCTGCTGAGCCGCTCTGGGGCAGGACGTGGGACCGAGCAGGTGTCTGGAGCAGGCGGGGGCCAAGCACGTGTTGGCCGATCACCGTCATTAAATGACCTGCACAAGGTCTTACTGATGAGGCCACGGGGGATCCTGTTTCTGTCTCTTCTGTTTCTCCTGCCAATTATCCACACGAGCCTTGACGGAGTGCATCTGACAAACACCCTTGTGCCCTCGTGCTCTCTGTCCTGTGGTCAGAACGCTGCCGACCACTTTTCAGACACATGAATCGACAACACTGAGCAGAAAGTATTTGTCTTCTCACCACTGTACAGAGACCAGGTTCCTGATCTTTCCTAACATCTGTGTTGGCTGTCACTGCAGCAATGGCTTGTTTATGGCTTATGTCACATCACTTCAGAGACACAGAAATTAATCTAAAGTCTTCCCTCAAGTATTAATTCCATGTATATGAGAAGGAAAATCAAGGCAGATGGAGGCAGGTAAATCCAGGCGGTGAGGATGCTAGGATTAGTGGGGGAACGTCCAATAAATCCTCCCAGGGAGGCTCAAAGGAGGGGCTCTGCTTAAGCAGGATGGGAAAGGTCACCCTTGCTTATTTTCTCTGCTTCAGGGAGAGAAGCAGCAGACTTACATATATTTAAGGGCTTAAAACAGAATGAAGTTGAGACTGTCTGGGCTATCTGGCTGCTGGACTTTCTCAGCACCACTGGACCCTAAACAGAGTCCATCTGTGTGAAGTGTTCAAAGCCCACGCTGAGAAAACAGAAGACCCAGAGCCATGAAGACTAGAAAACAAACCAAATTCAAGAGAGCTGATCCACAAGGTTTGTGTAAATGTCACCTGTAAACATCATAAAACAAGGCACATCCTGAGCCCAGCAACCTAGGAAAGTTAAACCATCTTCCTGAAAGATCTATGAATATGGGAACTTCCGACATGAACTCTAAGAAAGCGAATTCTGATACATCGACACATAGCACTGAATTCCTAATTTCAGTCCATATTTTACCATGATGCAGATTGATCGAATATAATTGGCCAAGTACTGATTTGTCCAATGTCTAATTTGAGATATTCACATAATAGCATCATTCTCTGTGTGTTGTCCGTAGATTATCAAAGTGCCCGCTGGGGAAGACTGATGGTGGGGGCTCGTTTCCTGCCCAGCAGGAGGCTGCCAAGTGTGAAAAACAGTCTAAGGAGAAGGAGCTGGGGCACAGGCCGGCAGCGACAATCAGTGAGATGAGCCGGTGGTCCGAGCTGAGACGGCTAGTGCCGAGCCGGGCGCTGCGCTGGAGCTCTCAGTCCTCTGGCTGAGCAGGGTCCTGCGTCGGACCAGGAAGCCCGGAAGGGAGGGACCACGACCAGTGGGGCAATGCAGAGCTGGGACCGGCTTCCAACCCCGCCCGGGGAAGCCCCCAGAGCAGATGTGGGCGCTGCAGAAAGACAGGATGAGAGTAGGAAAGCCCCGTGCTCAGAGCTGCCCTGCAGGGCTCCCCCTGCTGACCTGAGAGGACCACTGCAGCTTCTCCGTCACCTGTGGTCTGTCCTGGGGCAGGAGGGACCCCACCAGACTCCTCTCCCCACTATAAGCCAGGGTGGGCCACCCTCCAATCTGTTCCACCTTGAATCAGAGCGCAGATTATCGTGCTAAGACTTGGCTGTGAGGAGAACAGGGAAGCAAAACGTAAGCTAGAGAACCTCAAAATAAAAACCCAGGACTAAGTCTCTGAGAGAGTTCTACGCCAGAAAAACGGATGCTCGAAGCTGTTGTCAAGGTAGATTAGACCATTCTTACAGGATCCAGGTAATGCAAAATACGGTTTTTCAAAATATTTTCATTTGCCAGTCGGTTTAATTCTCAATTTCACCTTGCTCAAAGGGGTTTACTGTGAAGGGCGGGAATGGCCTCTGGGAAACACTCTGAGCTTAGATCACGCCACTTCACGGTTCCCAGGGTCTTCGAAGTAAAAGAAGCCAACGTGTTCATTTTGCAGTGGAGAGAAAGAAGGCCCAAAGAGTCGAACAACACTTCGGCAAACACACAACCCATTCACTTATTCCTAAAGATTCGTATGGTCTTCAAGGCGCCACATATGCGCACCCAACAGTGACAAAGCCAGGACCAGATCGCAGGCCAAACTGTAAGTGCCCAAATCCTTCTGGCTCCACCGTCCCTTTCAGAGGAAAGATGGTACCAAGTAGTGCTTTTACACACACACACACACACACACACACACACACACACACACACACGAGGAATTGAAATCGGTCTCCCCGGCTCCTGACTATACCGCGTTGCCAGAGTCCAATAGGAAACGCCCTGTCCCTATCGGATCTGTTCTTCGCCAAGAACAGATACTAGGAAATGGTGGCTGGTCCCTCAAACTGTTGCTCAGTCGGGAGTGCACTACGCCATAGGACTCTCCGGCAGGTGAACTGGCTGCCTTCCCGTGTCCCCGCAGTTTCCCCTACCGCTCTTTATCCAGGGTCCAGGGACAGCAAAGACCTGCAGGGCAGCGCTGGGTAGGAAAGGCTGCTGGCCACAGGGAAGCACCCAATGTGAGGCTAAAGGGGAAAAGAGAAGTCAGAAGAGGGAGCATGAAAGGTTTTGAGCCACAGTAAGGATGTGGATTTCATTTTACTGAAGAAGAACAAGATCAATCTATGGCTTTGAAAGATCTCTCAGGGCACCTGGGTGGTGCAGTCAGTCAAGCATCTGACTCACGGTTTCAGCTCCGATTATGATCTCAGGATCCTGGGATCTAGCCCCATGTCGGACTCCACGCTCAGAGGAGAGCCTGCTTCTCTCTCCCTCCTCCTTCCCCAACCCCCATACTCACTCTCTCTCTCTAAAGTAAATAAATAACTATTTAAAATAAATAAATAAATAAATAAATAAAAGATCTCTTAATAAAACCTAGTACAATATATAACTGAAAATTCAACAGTACATTTCTATAATAAGTTAAGCAATTATTATTGACCACATGTAGAAAGATGGAATTTCATTAACTGTAAAATTAAGATGAGAAAACAAAAATGTATTTCAAGTGACCAAATATTAGAGAGGTAAAGAGAGAGACTGTGGTAGGTCTAATGACCTCCTCCAGCTTAACAAAGTCCTTTGGGATCCAGCGTCAGATTTTCTGAATAATGTATACAAAGTCTCATTGCTGCAGCAGGGAGAATGTAGAAAAAAGTTTTCAGAGAAAAGCAATAAAGCTATGGCTTAAGTTCATGATCAAATAAGCTGAATGTATGACAAGTGATGTATCTTCAGCAGCCAGTGGGGCTGTGCTTCACAAGGGAAAGGTCAGAGAAGGTGGGGAACACGGGAGTTCACACCATCTTTTGTATTAAGAACTTGGATGATTATCTTCTAAGCCTTCACATAAATTTCCTCTGAATAGTCAGTAACTTTTGAGATTTCTTGCCTTATTGTAATGGTGAGAACGCAGACAGATCTTCAGAGACCTAAACTCCTCACAGTATGTGGGCATCACTCAAGTTCTACTTGAGACTTCTGGCAGACCTGACCTTCCAGAGCGAGTTTTCTGGTTACACTAAGGACATGGGAGGAGACACTGCGAGAAAGGAAATTTATTATTCCTTAGTAGATTTTAATATTCCTAGATACTGTATGTTCTTTCTTTTTTGGTGGGATTCCTGGTAGATCTGTGATCCTTTAGATTTCAGTAGGCGTCAGGACGGCACCGTGAGTGAGTGGAAAGATGTGAGAAGGCATCAGGGCACCTAAAGGGTTTCTGGTTGGTGATGTAATTGTCTTCATAGTGCCTGGAACGAATCAGGCCCAGCTTGGAAGATGGTATCTAGTGGTAGATGAAACTATTTCAAATGACTTGAATCAGAACACGTGAGTCAGGGTTCCTAACCATCTTGGTGTTTGCAAGCTCTGTTTCAAGCTCTATATTCATACCAGAGTGTAATTTCTAAAACCTAATTCTGTCCCTCGCCTGCTGAAAACTTCCCAAAGAGTCCCCGTACACTTGAGCATAATGACCCAACCCCTGGGCATGATTCGAGCCCGCACCTTTCCTGACCTGCCCCGGGAACTACTTCCCTGACAATAACGTTGCTTCTGATTTGGAGGGATTTGGACCGATGCGTTCTCTTCCTGAAACACCCCTTCCTTCCACTCTTCACCTAATTAACTAACTCCAAATCATTCTTTAAAATTTGACTCGGAAAATTCTCCATCCAGGTTCATCTCTGAACTTTCATCTCTGAACCTGGGTGAAGAATTTTCCCAGTCGATAGAATAAAGATCAAAGAGGGTTAAGATTTCTTACTAATTGCATAGCTTCTCATGAGAACCTTTATTAAATGTATCAGTCTTTGTCTTCATCAGGGTTGACGAAGTACCTGGTACTATAGATGCAATTCTTTAAACGTTTATTAATGAAAAGAGAGATATAAACAAAATTCAAATATTCAAACTCCCGAGACAGCCACTTTTCAAATGTTTGCAAAGTTCTAGCGTACAAGTAAACAATACAAAACTAATGGAACCATAAGACACCATTCTTAACAATTACGATACAGCCGTACGATGGAATAGCATCCAGCCATCAAATGTGCTATAATAAGAGAATATTTAAATCACATGCGGGTTGTTTACCACTTGAGGTTACATGAAAAAAAAGGACACAAACTCTGCCTACAGACTACACCATTTTTGTGAAAGAAAAGTGTAAATGGAAAGGTAAAATTTTGGAAGAATATATATCAAATGGTTGTTTTGGGTTGCTAGGATTATGATTTTTATTTTTAGGGTTCTACCTTGTTTATATTGTCTAACATTAATATCTAGTCCGTGATGTGAAAGAGAAACTATTGTAGGAAACAGAATGAACTCCCGCGATGTCCCTCGTGAGGAACGTTCTAGACAGACATCATGCTGATCCCGTGGCTTGGGAATCAGTGAGGCTGTGGATGTGTCCGGACGGCTCCCGTGGCTCCTCATATCCTCACGTGGGGTGGGACACCCAGCTCAACAAGGGAGTCATGACGCGGTGTGTGTTTGGTGGGAAGAGGCCCCAGGAGTTTTTAACTCGTACGCTTCAAAGTCGTTATGGTCCGTGAGGAAAAACACAGCAGAAGTGAAAGCTATGGAGATTCCCCTGTGGGCACCGTGTCGCCATGAGAATGTGCTCCTTCGTCCTGTTTCTCTGAGAGTAATTCCTCCCTCAGATTCCAGGCTGTGAATCCCACCCCCTCCACCACAGCAGCTGCTGGGCTCTGGAATCGAGGGTCCACTCCCCAGGCTAACACCTGTTAAACAGTGTGGGGGACATGCAGCCCGACAGGGTGTCCTAGACTGAGGAAACATTACATGGGCATCAACAAAATAGCGTAAGAGCCTGCGGTGGTTTCATCTCAGATCTGACCATCTTATGAGTCCCTTGATGGACACAGATAAACACATGGAAATGTTTCCTCCTTTGCTTCTGGACCAGGAAAATCTTGAGAATACACGAACTATTATGTGCAAAATGTATTTTTCCAGTTTCTGAATGACTACCAACCCCTTTTTTAAAAAAAGATTTTTAAATAAAATAGAGAGAGGGGGAGAGAGAGAGCACGAGCAGGGGGAGGGACAGACAGAGAAGGAGGTGCAAACTCCCCGCTGAGCAGGGAGCCCACTCGACTCTGCGTAGAGGGAATGAAATCGGACTTCATGTAGGAGGGTATGAGGTAGCAAGAGAGATTCTGAGTTTGGACAATTTTCAAAGAAACAAGAATCTTCAGGAAGATGCTTCTGAAAGGGAAGTTAGATTTCCCTGGGAGTCAAGCAGCCCCTTCATTCTCGTCTTCCTGCTTCAAATCTGTGCCCCAATGAGACCAAAGTCTCCAGGGTCCCTGGACCTTGCATGCTGCCTGACATAATCAGGTTACTCCCCCATCCTGAACACCTGGGAATCACCCCCACTGCCTCCCCTAACTCCTGGCGGCCAGCCTCCTGATGTTGCAATGTCTCCTCTGATGTTAGAAAAGACTCAGTCCCCACCCCAGACATCTCCCTACCCCTCTGTTTGCCTTGTCATAGATGCCGTCCCAGTGCGTCTGCTTTCCCTGCAAACCAAAAAGCAGCCTGGCCATGTGAATGGTTCACCTTTGTGTTCTCGGAGGGTTCCAGACACCAGTGGAACTCAAGACATTTTCTAAAAATAGACTTGACTTTTTAGAGCTGTTTTAGGTACACAGCAAAACTGGGAGGAATTTACAGAGATTTCCCATATGCCCCTCACCCCCACATATCCTTAGCCTCCCCACTGTCATCATCCCCAATCAGAGTGATAACGTTTGTCATAATCAATGAGCCTAAATTGACAGATTATTTTCACCCAGAGTCCATATTTACATTGAGGTTCATTCTTGGGGTGCATCTTATGGGTTTGGACAAGTGGGTAATGTACCCACCACTATAGTGTTGTTTATAATAGTCTCACTGCCCTAAAAATCCTCCGTTCTGTCTATCCCTCCCTCCTCGCACACTCACCCCCAGCAACCACTCATCTTTTACTGCCTCCATAGGTGTGTCTTTTCCAGAGGACCATGGAATTCCAAATCACACAGTACGTGGCCCCTCAGACTGGCTTCTTTCACTTAGTAAGACGCATTTAAGTTTCCTGCATGTGTCTTCGTGGCTCAGTAACTCACACTGTCAGCGCTGTACAACATCCTCTCGTCTGGGTTTACCACAGTTGCTAACCCGTCCACGGTGTACTGAAGGATATCTTGCTTGCTTTTACGTTTCCGCAAGTACGAGTAAAGCCACTATAAACGCGAAAGTGCACATTTTTGGGCAGACATAAGTTTCCAGCTCCTTTGCGTGAATAACAAGGAGCATGACTGCTGGATCATTTGGTAAGAGCATCTTTGGTTTTGTAAAAAACCATAAAATTGTCTTCCAAAGCAACCATTATTTTGCTCTTGTACTTAGCAGTGAGTTCCAGTGGTGTGTGATGCTGTTTCTCTGCGGGTTTTTAATTTGCGTTTCCTTGAGGACCCGGTGTGGAGTGTCTTTC
This sequence comes from Ursus arctos, assembly GCF_023065955.2. Classification (NCBI taxonomy): domain Eukaryota; kingdom Metazoa; phylum Chordata; class Mammalia; order Carnivora; family Ursidae; genus Ursus; species Ursus arctos. Next base: position 166,774 of record NW_026622897.1, on the reverse strand, counting down.
CATATTTTCCATCCATATCTTCTAGGGCAAGGTGTCTGTTAAGATCTCCGCTCATTTTTTAATTGGGCTGTTTGTTTCCTTATCGTTAAGTTTTAAGAGTTCATTGTGTATTTTATCAAGTATGTCTTTTACAAATATTTCCTCCCATCCTGTGGCTTGTCTTCTCATTCTCTGGCCAATGTCTTTTGCAGAGCTGAGAATGTGAATTTTCATGAAGTCCAGCTAATTAATTCTTTCATGGGTCGTGACTTTGGTGTTGGGTGTTTAGATCACCAGCTCCAAGGCCCTAGATTCTCTCCTACGTGATTGTCCACACATTTTGTAATTTGCATTTTATTTTTAGGTCTATGATCCATTTTGAGTTCATTTTCATGAAGAGTGAAAACTCTGTGTATAAATTCTTTGTTTGTGAATGTCCAGTTGTTCCAGCACCATTAGTGAGAAGATTCTCTTTTCTCTCCTGTATTTCTTTGCCCCTTTGTCAAAGATCATTTAACTAGAACTGCATGGGGCTATTTCTATGTTCTCTGTTCTGTATTTTACCATAATAAAAAAAAATGGTGGTATTAAGGGGAAAAAATAAGTGTATTGTTTGATTTTCAAGTATTTGAGGATTTTCTAGCTATCTTTCTGTTAACTGATTTTTTTTAAAGATTTTATTTATTTGATAGAAAGACAGCGAGAGAGGGAACACAAGCAGGGGGAGAGGAAAAAGCAGGCTCCTAGTGGAGCATGGAGCCCGATGCGGGGCTTGATCCCAGGATCCTGAGATTGTGACCTGAGCCGAAGGCAGATGCTTAACTGACTGAGCCACCCAGGCATCCCTGTTATTGATTTCTAGTTTAATTATACTGTGGTCTGAGAGCAGACATTATATGATTTAAATAATTTTAGAGCGGCTAAGGTGTGTTTTATAGCCCGGTACGTGGTCTCTCCCGGTGTGTGTTCTGTGGGAGCCTGAGAAGGACGTGTGTTCTCTGCTGCCGGAGAAGTCCGTCGTGCACAGTTGAGCTCAGCCTTGGTGATCATCTGCCCGCAAATGTGCTCGTTTCTGAGAGAGGGCTGCGGGACACTCGGGCTGTGCTAGTGGGTTCATCTGTCCTCCCTTGCAGCTCTGTCAGGTTTTCACCTCAAATATTCTAATGCTCTTTTGTTAGACACATGCATGTCAAGGGCTGCTACGTCTTCTTGGAGAACTGATCTCTTTATCATTATATAATGTCCTCCTTTGTTCCTGATAACTTTCCTTACTCTGAAATCTGCTCTGTCCGAAATCAACAGTTACTGCTTTCTTATGATTAGTGTTAGCATGGTACATCTTTCTCTATCCCTTTACTTTTAATCTATATGTGTTCTTCTATATAAGGCAGGTTTCTTACAGAGGACATCATTCCATCTTGTTTCTTGATCCGCTCATCTCTTCTAACTGATGCATTTAGACCCCTGATTTCAAAGTGATTTTTGATACAGTTGGATTAATACCTACCATATTTTATTGTTTTTGTCTGTTGTTCATGCTCTTTGGGCCTGTTTTTGTCTTCCATTGTTTTTCTGTCTTTTGTGGTTTTCATTGAGCAATTTATAAGATTCTATTTTCCCTCCTCTCTTAGCATATCAATTATATTTCTTCTATTTTTATTTTTATTTTATTTTATCTTGGAAGAACACTTCATGTGTGATCTATCCTCAACACATTGTTGAGTTATACTTATCACTTTCCCCTTTTTTTAGCAGTTGCCCTAGAGCTTATGCTATACTTTTAAAACTAGTATTAGTCCAATTTTTTTTTTAAGATTTTATTTATTTGAGAGAGGGAGAGGGAGAGGGAGTGACAGCATGAGCAGGGGGAGGGACAGAGGGAGTGGAAGAAGTGGGCTCCCCTCTGAGCAGGGAGCCCGACTCGGGGCTTGACCCCAGGACCCTGAGATCATGACCTGAGCAGAAGGCAGACGCTTAACTGACTGAGCCACTCAGGCGCCCCAATACTACTGTACTTTCAAGTTATACAATAGCACTTCGTGGGTAGTTGTGAGCACTTTATAATAACAAAGTAATCCTAATTTCTCTCTTGTCCCTTGTATCACCGCAGTCACTCATTGTGCTCATCCGTAACCATGTATATACACAATCATATACGCTGTTGTTATTATTTTAAACAAATTGTTATCGGTTAGGTCAATTAAGAAAAATAAGTTTTTATTTTACCTTCACTTATTCTTTCTCTAATGATCTTCCTTTCTCTATATAGATCCCAATTTATGACCTATATCATTTTCTCTCTACCTAAAGAATTTCTTCTAACATTTCTTTCAAGGCTAGTCTACTGACAACAAATTCACTCAATTCTCAGTTTCTGTCTGAGAAATTCTTTATTTTCCTTCACTTTTGAAGGATAATTTCACAGGGTACAAAATTCTAGGTTGGTGGTTTTCTTCTTTCAACACTGGAGATTTCACTCCACTGTCGCTGCTCGCGTGATATCTGAGAAGCTGGATATGGTTCCTGTCTTGGCTCCTCTACTGGTAAGGTGGTTCTTTTCCATCCCCTGGCCTTCTTTCAGTATTTTTTATCTTTAATTTTCTGTAATTTGAAAATTACATGCCTAGGTGTAGTTTTGGAGGCATTTATCCTGTTTGGTATTCCCTGAGATTCCTGAATCTGTGGACTGGTGTCTGACATTAATGTGGGGGAAATTCTCCGTCCTTAATGTTTAAACATGTCTTCTTTCCCTTTCTTTCTTTTCCTTCTGGTATTTTCATTATGCAGAAAGTTACACCTTTTGTAGATTTCCTACTGTTATTAGATACTCCGTTCTGATGTTTGCAGTTCGATTTTTGGTTTTGGAGGTTTCTATTGAGATATTCCTGAGATTCCTTTTCCAGCGGCTTCTAGTTTAAAAATAAGTCAAGTGAAGCCATTCTTTGTTTCTGTTAGTGATTTTGATTTCTACCATTTCTTTTTTATTCCTTCTTAGAATTTTCGTCTCTATTTTTACACTGCCATATGTTTTTGTATTCTGTCTACTTTATCCATTAGAGCCCTTTGCATATTGATCGTAGGTGTTTCAAGTTCCTGGTCTGATAATTCCAGCATCCCCACCGTATCTGAGTCTGGTTCTGATGTGTGCTCTGTGTCCTCAAATTCTTGTTTCGGTTTGTTTTTATCTTTTAGTGTGTCTTGCAATTTCTTTTATTGATAGTTGGACATCCAGTAGGTAAGTAAGCTGTTAGAAAAAGGCTTTCAGTAATATGGTGGTGAGACTGTGGGGGAATGTGTTCTATAGTCCTGTGACTAGGTCTCGGTCTCTCACTGAGCCTTTACCTCTGGCTGTGAACCGCACACCAGCGCCTCCGTCTCCCCCTTCTCCCCGTAGGTGAGCTGGGCAGCTAGACCGGGCTGGAGCTGGGTATTTTCCTTCTGCCACAGACTTAGGTCTGATTAAACCCTGGCCAGCGAATCTCTGGATGACTAGTTTCTCCTTAGGGCGACCTTATTATTAGGAAGAACAGAGTACTCTAGTGTATTTTAAAAGGGTTGCTTTCCCCCTCCTCCTGCAGAAAGCACTGTGGGGTTTCTCTGATAGTCACTGTGAGAGTTTCAGGAGGTAAAATTCACAAAGGGAAGGGGGGCCCCAGTAAGAGGCTGCTGGACTTCTTATTTCCCAGACTTTGCTCCACTGTGCCTCCAGCAATTTGTTAATGACAGTTCCTGTCTTCCTCTCTCAGCCCTGGATCCCATGGAGGGTTCTGCTCCAGCCAGCTGTGAGTCTCTGGAGGTCTGCCCTGTGACCTCACTTCTTTTATGAATCTAAGAATTGTTGATTTTTCCATTTTCTCAGTTTTTACTTGTTATGCTGAAGTGGTAACTTCCAAGATCCTTATGTGTTAGATCAGAAACTGGGAGTCTCAATACATTAAAAAAAAATGAGAACCATTTGGGTTTGGATTTGAGGGGATGATCAGAGATATACAGACAAATAAAATTAAAAACAATTTTTCTCAAGCTGAAAAAAAAAACACTTTTTTTTTTTTTGGTCTAACTTACAACTGTTTAACTCAGAGAACTGACATCCTTATCTATTTCCACTGCCTACAGCAAAAGGCATGGGTCACCCTGGAGAGGGCCCACTGGAGGAAATGTGTTACAAAAATAAACTTTCCACCTTTTTATTTTCTCTGTGACTGACAGAAACTGAGTTGTCTTTGGAATGTAAAGCCTTTTCAAATGTATTTCAGGAATATCTTGGTATCATTCATCTGGGAAAAAAAACAAATTTTCTCTCTCCATAGTTCCCTCCAATTCCCAGGGGCCTTCTAGGGCAGAATCACAGACTAAAAATAGCGTAGACTAATTTGGGCTCACTTAGGCAAGCTATTTATCCTGTTGTACATAGTTAGTTTTTTTTTTCCTTTTCAAACATCTAGTCATTCCATTAATGCTATGAAAACATCTATGTGGTATGAGCAAGACTGCTGTACTTACCGAGTCACTTTCTCGAAAGTGATTCTCAGAATTCAGCTTTTGTTGAGCACATACTACTTGTCTCTCCAAGTATATTTCAATACACACTGTTACCACGTCATAACCATGAACCCTTATCATCTGCCTAATCACTAAACAAGTCCAATTAGGCAAACACATTCTTAGCATCTCAATATTTTGGTTCTAACTAAGGAAAATTAGGTAATTTTATACATTTTCCTTCCTTTAATTTCTGGATTTCACAGATCCCTCTGTACTGAGCCGTTGAGTCCAGCTGTTCCCTTGGTGTTTATTTCACACACATAGAAATTTTACTGGAGTGAAGACGCTTCTTTCATTTTCTTCCTTGGACACTGGGATGATCATTCATTAATTCTTCATCCATGCTTAGATTTCTTACTTGTTATATTTTCTGAATTGTTCCTTCAAACCTCTTTCAAATTCTCCAGGTGCTCCTGGGTGTCTCAGTCAGTTAAGCTCTACCTTGGGCTCAGGTCATGATCTCGGGGTCCTGGAATGGAGCCTCACATCAGGATTCCTGCTCAGCAGGGAGTCTGCTTCTTCCTCTGCCCTCCCCTGCTCGTGCTTTCTCTCTCTCTGTCTCTCTCAAATAAATAAAATCTTTTAAAAAAAAGAAAGAAAAAATTCTCCAAAAAGTATCTATTCTATTGCCTCATAGAGCTTTTTTTTTTTTTTTAAGATTTTATTTATTCGACAGAGATAGAGACAGCCAGCGAGAGAGGGAACACAAGCAGGGGGAGTGGGAGAGGAAGAAGCAGGCTCATAGCGGAAGAGCCCGATGTGGGGCTCGATCCCAGAATGCCGGGATCACGCCCTGAGCCGAAGGCAGACACTTAACCGCTGTGCCACCCAGGCGCCCCTACTCATAGAGATTTTTATGAAATCCAGTTCGTGAATCTCTCAATGCAAGTGGGATGGCTGGAAAGACTAGTGGCAGGTATGCACTTGCCGTGGTTAAGTACTTTCTGGTTAAATACTCTGAATCCCATTGTAAGTGTTCTATCTTCTAGCAACTTCTTGGTGTGGTTTTGGAATATTGGTGAGGTCCAGTGGGGTGGAGTCCAGAGCCGACGACCAAGAAAGAATTCTTGAGATGTCTTTGGTGCAAAATGGTGGTTTATTAAAGCACGGGGATGGGACCTGTGGGCAGAGAGAGCTGCTGCCCTGGGTTGTAAGGGGTGGCTGATTATATATTATGGAGTTGGGGGAGGTAAGGAAGAAGGGAGGTTGAGAAAGTACTTTCTTATGTTAAAGAAGACTCACAGGATATCCCAGGCCTCCCTATTGTCAAGTTAAGGTGGTTTCCCCTCTATCAAGGCATTAACAGGAAGGTAGTTGGGAGCTTCCTGAAGAATGTCACACAGATCCCACCCAGGATTGGGGGTGGGAGGGTTGCAGGGTGTCCACTGATGCTTTGTCCTCAGCCTGCCTGCTGCTCCCTCATCAACCTGACTCCCATCTTACTTCATCACCCTCATCCCAACACATACCAGACTCTAGTGCATTATGTTTTCCTAAATTGATAAAGGTTAAAGTGGTTGAATCAGTAAGATTCAAGGCATACATTTAAGGTAGCAAATAACCCTTGAATAGTAATTATATGCCAGGCACTATTGTAGGCACTAAAGATTCAGTGGTAAGACAGGAAAAGTCCCTGCACTCATGGATCTCATAATCCAGTCAGGGAGACAGCCAAGGAAACAATTAGCCTTAGGTGCTTCCAAGAAACTGGGAAAACAGGTTAGAGAGTGATGCCTTGAATTTTTCCTTCATAGATACGCTACTTTTCTGTTCAGGGAAGACTTCTCTGGTGAGATAAGGAGAAGGCAGAGGTGTGAACGAAGGTGAGAAGTGGGCTGTCAGACATCTCCACGAAGGAGCTTTCCAGATGGAGGGAGCAGGAGGGATGGAGGCAGAAGCGCCCTCGGTCTGTTTGAGGAATAGAAGAGACGAAACAGGAAAGAACCCCATTTGCAAGTCTCCAAAGGAATTGCATCTGCTAATACCCTGGCCAAAGGAAGCCTCACAGACAACCTCGAATCAAAGGTGAGGAAATCAACTGCGGCTCTCTGGTGGGAGGAACTGTTGCAGGGCAGAGGGCTCGACAGAGAAGCAGGGAAAGACGGGACTCCCTTAGAAAGTCTCTACCCACAGCCCTCGTTACTCACTTAAAACAGAACCCCAAAACAGGAACAGATGACAAATGATCTTCTGAGTTTTCTCCCTTAAAGTATTAATGCAGCAAATAACTTGTTTGATTTTTAATTACTAAATGCTCCTTCTATTCCTAGGATGAAGTCAATGGGTTCACAATGCACGTGATTTTTAGCAATTTATGCGTTTGGCTTGTTCGTAGGCGTTTGGGCTTTTGGGTGGACTTCTGGAGATCCGTGAGCGCACAGGAACGAGTGGGACCGGCCTGCAGTCTTCGATCTTTCACCGCCGGTTTGCTCCGATAGTAAGACTATACTGCTCCTGGGGCACCTGATGCTGAGATCAAGCCCCACTTGGGCTCTGCACTCAGCTCAGAGTGGAGTCTGCCTGCCCCTCTCCCTCCCCCCTGCTCCTTCCCATGCTCCCTTGCAAGCACATGCTCTCTCTCTCTCAAATAAATAAAATCTTTTTTAAAAAAGACTATGTTGCTCCTAGAACAGTAATTGGAAAACACACCCTCTCTTACTGTTCTGTGGATAAGTTGGTTTAAGATTGGATTCATTGCTTCTCAAAATGTTTGGTACAATTCTCCAGGGAAGTCATTTGCACTGTTTTCTTTATAGGACAGTTTTACATTTTTTTTAAAATTTTTATTTATTTATTTGACAGAGACACAGCCAGCGAGAGAAGGAACACAGGCAGGGGAGTGGGAGAGGAAGAAGCAGGCTCTCAGCGGAGGAGCCTGATGCGGGGCTCGATCCCAGATCACCGGGATCACGCCCTGAGCTGAAGGCAGACGCTTAACGACTGAGCCACCCAGGTGCCCCATTTTATGGGACAGTTTTATTTTTATTTTTTTTAAAGATTTTATTTATTTATGTGATAGAGAGACAGCCAGCGAGAGAGGGAACACAGCAGGGGAGTGGGAGAGGAAGAAGCAGGCTCCCAGTGGAGGAGCCCGATGTGGGACTGGATCCCGGAACCGGGATCACGCCCTGAGCCGAAGGCAGACGCTTAACGACTGCGCTACCCAGGCGCCCCTATGGGACAGTTTTAAATGTTGATTCAATCCTTTAATAATATAAGACTGGTAAGAGTTCCTGTTTCTTCTTGTGCTAGTTTTGATAAAATGCACTTTTCTAGGAGTTTTTCAGCTTTCACACATTTATAATATTTTCCCATGATTTCTTCATGTCTGTAGATTGCAACAGGGAAACCAAGGGGACCTCATGAGGGAAAAGGCTATTTTCTTCCTTCACTCCTTTTCCTGCTTCTATTCCTGCAAGGACCTGGCACCCCACCTGACACGGGCCCCAGAGTGCTCATAGCGCACGTCTTCCTTGTAAGGGACCAGGAGCTAATGATTCTCTAGAACAGAGAGTATCTGAAGAAGGACAGGTGAGAATGACCGGCCGAAACGACCATACCACTCCAGGCGGCCAGAGCCGGACATCCAGAGCTGGACATCCCGATGCCAAGACCCCTGGCTTCAGGGACTAAGGGACTCAGGATGGACACCGGGCTCTTGTCTATTCTGACCAGTTCCTGGATGTCCGAGAGGACAGGTCCAGCAGACCACAGTCCTCAGTAAAAACCCCAGACCCTGAGCAAAGTCGAGACTCTCCTTCCTTTCTGGCTCTCCCCGCCGGTCTGTCTGTATCCATATATCTTCAACAAAGTCAGCTTTTACCTCCTGCTGGCTCGTGTTTGACTTCCATCCTGCGTGAAGCCAGGGACCCTCTTGGCTGGTCCTGCAGGACACCCTCCCCCATCTTACCTCCCCCCACCAGTCTGCTTCCTGCATCCAGATCTGCAGTGAGTCTTCATTTGCAATTCTAGAAATTGCTTTCTTCTGTCGTTTCTCTTCTTTTTAAGTCTTACATTAGGTTTACTAATTCCATTGATTGAGAAAACTTGGATTTTTTAATCGTATATTTTTTATCATTGAATTTTATTCCTTTGTTTTCTGTTCTTATTATTTTTCTTCCACATTTTTGGGGGTTTACTTTGCTTTTGTTTTTATTACACCTTGAGATGGATGCCTTAGGTCCCTAAGTTTCACCACTCTGCTTTTTGTAACATTAACTTAAAGCTAACTTCTCCTCTACATTTTACTTTATTTCAGCCTTCAAGTTACAGAATGCATTTGTGTTCGTCAGATGGCATAGGCTGTTAATCTGATATTAGTGGCTCAGTGCAGGAAAGATTTATTTTTCACTCATGTGGGAGTCTAAGGTGGGTCAAGTAGCTCTCATTGGCCAGTATCCTCCAGGTGGTTACTCGAGGTTGCAGGCTCTTTCCGTCTTAGAGAGATGTCAAGCATCACTGACAGTCACTGTGGAAGAGAATTTAGCAGTAAGGTGGGCTTGTGGCTGGTCTAGAAATGGCATATTTAATTCCCACCTCCATTCCACTGGTTAGCGTCCTGGTTACTAATGCTGTGTAACTAACCACCCCAAAACTTAGTGGCTCGACATCACAGTTTTATTTCGTTCACTCACTCTGAGAATCAGGTATTCGGTAAGACTCAACGGCTGGGAGTCACTTCAAGACTAAGGGCTGAACTCAGGAGTGTCTTTGCACACACGGCTGGCTGTTGATGCCAGCTGTCAGCTGGGCATCCAGCTGGGTCAGCCGGGCGTCCAGCTGGGTCAGGTGTACCTACTGGAGCCTCTCCCCGTGGCCCAGTCCCCAGAGCATGGAGGTCTCAAGGTAGCTGGACTTCTTGTAGAGTCACTCCAAAAACAAGTGACCCAAGAGGATGGAGTGGGCACGGCGAGGCCTCTCCAAACTCTGCCTTGGAGGTCGTCTGTTATTCCGCTGCTGCCTTGTCATGGCTACAGATGAGTCCTTAACGTTGACCCCAATCCAAGGTGAGGGGAATAGGTCTCATACATGAATTGGAAGAGAGTCAGTCAATGTGCAGAAATGTTTAGAACCCCTCACCGCCGGGCACAACACCCCGATGTAATGGCAGAAGAATCTGACAAATGTTCTTTCTTACACGCTCAGGAAGAGGAAAATGAAACAGGGTTTGGTGAACACATTATGAGTGGATGCAGCGCATTTTTATCATTTATTAAAAACCCCATTCCAATTTCCATTATGAGCTCCTCTTTGATATTTTAATAATCCGGGTGTACTTACGAAGAATATATTCTGTAGTCTGTCTTATGCAAACTTCCTATGAATAGCCAAATAACACACATTTGAGGGTTTGTGGGCCGTGTATGGTCTTTGTAGCACGTGTGTCCTTATCTTTATTTTTTTCACAACTCTTTTTAAAATGTTAAAGCCATTCCTAGATCACATTTCATTCAGAACCAGGGCACAGGCACAATCTGGCCCAGTTTGCTAGTCCGGGCTACAATGCGTTGTTGTATATATGACTACTGGGTCAAGTTTGCCAATTCTGTTCAAATTTCCCATATCTTTTAATAAAGAAAGACGTCCTATATCAAATATGAAAAGAGACCTATTAAAATCTCTGAGATAGTGGATTTCTGTTCTTAGATCTATTACTTTTTGTTTCATGCATTCTGAGGTCTTGTTATTGAGAACTGTTACATAACATCAGTGTTATGTCCATGGGAAAATGACATTTTATGCAAAATGTCACTTACTAGTGAGTAAGGAGCCTATTTTAAACAGAGAAAAGAAATTATAATACCCTCATGTTAATGCCAAACCCTCATCAATTTCCTAAAATGTCACTAAAACGCAGTAAAGAACTTACTCAAAACTATCTGTAGTGTTTATGAACTAACATGTTATGGGACAAAATGTTTGAAACATAACTTCCTAATCACCAAACACCTAATTTATTTATTAACCAATATCTGCTTTGTAAAAAGTAACATAGTTTTTTAAGCACCAAAACTATCTCCCATAAACATCCCTTTCATTGATACTGAATGATTTTCAAAACATCTACTTTTATAGCACAAAAAAAGAATGTCACAGATCAGTATCTCTTGTGAACATTGGTGCAAAAATCCTAAATAAAAAAATATTAGTGAGCAAAATAATGCATATTAGAAAGTAATATTATAATGATCAATTGGGATTTATTTTGGTACAGCAAAAATGGCTCAACAGTAATTTAATATATTAATAAATCTAAGAAGAAAAATCATATTGTTATCTCCATAGTTGCCTGAAAACCCTCTTTAAAAAAAAAAATTGAGAAACCTCCAGAAAACAGGAATTGATGAATATTTTCTTTCTCATTTACTTGAAAGAGAGAGTGTGAGCCAGAAAGAGCATGAACGGTGGGAAGGGGCAGGGAGAGAGGCAGAAGCAGACTCCCTACTGAGCGTGGAGCCTGACGCAGGGCTTGATCCCGTGATCATGACCTGAGCTGAAGGCAGACGCTTAACTGACTGAGCCACCCAGGCGCCCCTGATGAGTATTTTCTTCCACACACACATGCACATGCACACACACACACACGTATGTAGTTACATAATGTATAAATTTAATCTACTATTTTACAGTGCACTGGTGTCATTAACCAATGGGATTAGACAGGAAACAACTACAGTCATAGGAATTTGAAAAAAAATGAAGGACAATTCTCTCTTGTTCAAATGATATGATGGTATTCCTAGAAAATGGTAATTCATGTTTTCTTTAAAACAAGAAAAGAATTCAGTAAGGTATCCAGATATAAAAGAACATAGAAATTAGTGGACTTCTTGTAAGCAAAATAACTATTTAGATAATATAATGGAACGTTCACCACATTTAAAATAAGAGGATAAAAATGTTTAAACTTAGGAATGTGCTTAGCAAGAAAAAAACTTTAAAACAATTCTGCAAGACACAAAAATAGATATGAATACATTAAGAAAAGACAACACTTGTATTCAGATATGATAACTCAGAGTGGCAAATATGTCACGTTTGCTTAAATTAATTTATGAATTTAATGTGATCTCAATAAAAATACCAGCAAACATTTTTTTTATGGAGTTAGAAAAATTGATACCAAAGTTCATATGGAAAAATAAGCATACAAGAATAGCTAGGAAAATACAGAAGAGAAAAGCTAAGAAAAGGGACTGGCTGGACAATATATTAGAATATATCATAAATCCTCTATAATTAAAACAGTTTGGAACTCATATATGAATAGGCAAATATATTAATGGAATAGAATAGCAAGTCTGGAGTGAGTCTCTGACGAAGGTGGTAGAAAGTCTGGGACAGAGTGAAGTTTTTTTCTTTTTTTTAAGATTTTATTATTTAATTTGACAGAGACAGCCAGCAAGAGAGGGAACACAAGCAGGGGGAGTGGGAGAGGGAAAAGCAGGGTCCCAGCGGAGCAGGGAGCCCGATGTGGGGCTCGATCCCAGAACGCTGGGATCACGCCCTGAGCCAAGGCAGACGCTTAATGACTGAGCCACCCATTTGCCCCCAGAGTGAAGTTTTTAATGGATGTTGCTGAGGAGGATAGAAGGGAATCCATCTCTCATACCACACACAGGAATAAACTCCAAATGGACCAGATATATAGACATAAAGATAAAATCGTACAAGTACTAAGAAGGGTTAAGTCTCCCTACACCCACACCATCTAACTAGGACTCAAAACCGAGATTTGGTAAGATTCAAACGTGCCACCCCCCCCCCCACAGGAAGAATCCTCCCTTCATCGAACCGCTGTTTCCCTACGAATAATGTGCCATTTTCCACTGGCTTCTTTCAAGATCATCTTCTTGTCTTTGGTTTTTCCCAGTTCAGCTATCATGTGCCTATTTCTATATCACAGATTAAATTTCTGTATGTTCCAAACTTACCATGTTCAACAATGACTAACTCTGGGCAAAATACAAAACATACATGAAGGCACTGAGAGTGAATGAATCCTTTAGTCAGGATTTCTTGAGAGAAAACTTTGAAGAAGGGACCACTTGGGGTTAATTTTTCCCTTTTATAGCTTTTATTTGTGGACAGAAGTCAGGGCAATTTCAGGGAAGTCAAGGGAGATTCTTGGAAAGAGAGCCAGAGTAGGGAAATTCTCCTATTATGAGATTAAACGGTGGTCAAGACTTTGGCTGGCCCTTGAACTGTGCATGCAGGGACTGACCTGAGACTTGAGCTGCCAAACAGGAGGAAGAGTCTACAATTTAATTTCAGTCAAATAAATTGCTTTTGAAAGAAAAAATACCAGACTTTTCCAGAGTCTCCAAAAGTTAATATTGCAGAGTCTTCCCAGTAAAGAACCAAGAAAATGTGACCCATCTCTAAGGGAAAGACAGTAAGCAGGAATGATGCAGACTGGATGGGCAGACAAGGGTTTCCAAGGGACTGCTACCGCCACGCACGGTGAAGGGAAGTGTTGATAGACACACAGTAGGATGACATCACATCTGAAATTTTAAAGTCACTGCATGGTTTTAATAGCAGAATTCAGATGCCAGAGGGAGAGAGCAGAGAACGTAAAGACAGCCAGCAGAGAACATCTACTCTGAAGAGGACGAAGAAACAAGAGTGAAAGAAAATAAGCGGAGCTTTAGGAATCTGTGGATCTGGAGGCTGGGAAGGAGAGGAGGGGACGGGTCAGAAAAAAGTATTTGAACACATAGTCTCCTAAGTTTTATCCAAGTGTGCTGAGGGACAGGTTTTTAGATTCAAGAAACTCAGAAAGTCTGGATTTGCTTTTGATCTATCAGTTTTCCTTCTAGGAATTTACCCTAAAGATGCGCCTCCAACAGTATGAAAACACAGACGCATAAGGTCATTCACTGTATATTGAATGTATAATGTATACGATACATTGTATATTGTTTGAACAAATTATGAATCATTTTCACCGAGGGACAGCCAATTTTCCTTAAAGGGCCAGATTGTAGTTTTTGGTCCATGCCGTGTCTGTTGCTTTGTGCTTAACTCTGTGGTTGCAGCCGTCCTACACAGCGTGCGAACAAATGCAACGTGTGCCAATAACACCTCATTTGCAAAACCAGATGGTGGGTCAGACTTTGCCAGGGGGTCATGGTTTGCCAATCCCTGATCTGAACAATGCAGTACTGCACCATCTATTCAGGAAAGAAGACTGAAGAGAATCTTTATAAACTGATATGGAGTAATGATTTTAAAGAGACCCACACAAAAGGGCCAAATCTAGGACCATTTGAACATCAAAATAAATAATGACAATAATGGATAATAACACTTTGAATAAAATACACAAGTTCATGAAAAACGAATGAGCGGGGAAGGGAAAAAAGAGGTTCTTAGAGTTGAACACCAGCAAATGAATATAGAAGTTATAATGACATTAGAAATACCACTATTTCGTAACCACTGTAGTAATAATTGTTTCAAGCAAGAATCATCCGTGGATGCTAAAACTCGTGGGTGTACGTTTGGCTAGGAACAAGGTCTTTCTTCACAGAGACTCGAAGTATCAATCTGAGAATTACTTATTAATCACAAGGTAAGCAATAACCCAACAGCAGGAGCCAGGAGCGTACCCCTTAACCAAGAGAGCAGGGTGAGCGCCAGCCCTCACGGACACAGTCGTATCACAGGCTTCCAGACACCGTGCACAGAGGAGGGTATGACGTCATGCTTCTGGTTCTCCTAGCCCGCCTGTGTAACCTCCAGCTCAGGATGAAGACAAGTCAGACAAACCCAGACGAGGGCCCTTCCACAGAAATCATTGCCCGATGCCTTCAACATGCCAAGGCCCCAGTGAAGACTGTTCCAGATCAAAGGGTCGAGGCAGACTTGCCATGTGAATGCACTGTGTGACCTGGGGCTGCGTCCTGGACCAAACAAACAAAACTGCCAAAAAGGACATTCTTGGACTAATGTGCAAAGTCAGATTAAGAACGGGAGATTGGTAAGAGAATTGTATAATGCTAACATTTCTGGCTACGATAGCTGTATCTGACTACCCTTGTTCTTAGGAAATTCACATTGAGATATTTTGGGGTAAATGGGTATGAAATCTTCAACTTCCTACCAATGGACTAGAAAAAATGTAATGGTATCTATATAGGGAGATGGTGATGTACCAAATATGAGATATAAATAAAAATATAACAGTTGGTGAATTTGGGTGAAAGGTAGGTGTGAGTTCTTTCCACTTTCTAGACACTCTTCCATAAGTTTTTATTTGAAATTGTTTCAAGATAAAAATTTTCAAAGAAAGAGATAATCCGTCAAACCACACTCCTACCACAGCAAAACCAAATCCTGTCACAATAAACTTTCCTGTTTGACAACGGTCCGCCAGTGGTATTTGAAACTGCATCGACATACATAACCCGCGATTGTGTTTAAAATGTTGTTTTGAGTTTGAGTATGTAAATGTTAATTTACCCCTTAGGAATATTACCCAGAAAAGGCTGTAATGAGAGCTCGGTACCTGCAGTTTGGGCATCGAAGGGACCGGAAAACCACGAATGTGGTGCGCGCGCTTTGCTGTGACTGGATTTTCTAACAATCAGACGCTCTGACACCGTGAGGTTGTTGGTTGGGAAGCTCAGGAGCTTCCCAGGTGAAACGTGGACACGACGGCGGGGACGGGCCGCAGACAGACGGGGGGACACCAAAAGGACACTCACCTGCAGGCTCGTCCTGGCGCCCAGCACGTGTCGGCACCCGCACCTGCCGCGGGGACGGGAAGGGTCGCCGCCAGGCCTCAGCTGGCCTCGGTCCTCAGCAGCCTCGGGCAGACAGACCCCTCCAGGTGCGGCCGGGTGTGCGGGGTGAGCGGCCTCGGGTGCCCGGATGGAGCTCGGGGGTCGCCCGGGGGTCACGTCCTCTCCGTGCCCTTCCGCACCGACCCTCTTCAGAAATCAGCCGCAGGCCTCTGAACCCACCGACCAGGAGTGTTTCCCGGCGCCGGCGGCGGAGTGACGAGGGCGCGCCCACCGCGTCCGGCGGCGCAGACGCCGCACCTGAGGCGCTTCCCGCGGCGGAGCCATTGCAAGTAGGAACATTCACGGCAGGTGCGGGGGCCGCGCTCCGAGCCCTGCGGGCGAGCCTGCCAGCACCCTGGCCGGGGCGGGGTCGTCCGTGCAGGGCTGGCGCGGGGCGCACAGGCCGCCGCTCTCGCCCCCGGACAGTAGCGCACGACGTCGTGAGGTCCTGGCGCCTCACGGGTCCAGGAAACGTGTCCTCCGTCGTCCAGCGTCCGGTCCACGGGGCGGCTGCGCTGCTCGCGGGTAAACTCGCGAGCAGTCAGGGGGCGGCGGCTGCGCCCGTCCAGGTGGAGGAGCCCTGAGGGCGAGGGGCTCCCCTGCAGCCTGGGTTGGGGGGAGGGCTGGGGCTGCGCCTGGGAGAGGTGAGGGAGGGAGAGTGGTGTCAGAATGTAACCGAGCACAGCAACTATAAGAAACACAAACCCCCCAAAAATGTGTGTAATTATTGGCACATGAAGCTGACTGGAATCAAATGGAAAGAAATTTTCTAAATTTTGAGAGACGGGTTCTGCCAAAGCAGCCATGAGCCCACAGGAAACCTGGAACTTCCAACTGCATCTTCTGTGAACACCCCCAAGCATCAGGTGGTTTGGGTGGGTGGTATTAGCTCAACTCTTAAAGGGTGTGTGTGTGTGTGTGTGTGTGTGTGTGTGTGTGTGTGTATACAATTTAATACGGAAGACGTAAGTTTTTGCTTTTATTAGTCAATCCTTTTTCTGTATTGTTTCAGCTTTTGGTGAATGCTTAGAATGGCATTACCAACCTGAAGATTACACATTTCAAAAAAAGAGTTCACCTGATTCTTTCTCTAGAGGTTTTATGGTTTTTAAGGTTACATTCAATTTCCTAATGCATCCCATTTATTTTATGGCAAAGGTGGAGACAGAAATATCTTACCTTCTTCCCTTTATTCAGTATAGCTTCATTTCCCCCAAAAAGATATGTCCTTTATCCTACCATAAAATCTTTTATATCCTTACGTCTTTGATTGAACTTTCTATTATATTCTTTTAATGTTTCTAATTTGTGAATACCCATCTATTTATTGTGGTTTTACTAAATCATTTAATGTATTATAGAGCAGTTCTTTTCACTGCTTTCTAAAAATGAATTTACTTGCTTTTCTCACATTTATTCTCAGAAAAAATAAGTAATAGAGAAAACCCATCCCTATGGGGAAGACAATATTGAAAATACTACATTCTAGGGATGCCTGGGTGGCTCAGTCAGTTAAGCATCTGCCTTCAGCTCACGTCATGATTCTAGGGTTCTGGGATCAAGTCCTGCATCGGGCTCCCTGCTCAGGGGGGAGCCTGCTTCTCTCTCTCCCTCTGCCTGCTGCTCCCCCTGCTTGTGCTCTGTCAAATAAATAAATTAAATCTTTTAAAAAAGAAAACACTACATTCTACCCAAATTAATCTATAAATTTAACACTGGTCTCATCAAACCATCAATAAAATATATAATTTGTGTAGACTATGACTCATTTTTTTAAGTTTATAATTTTCTTTACATGGGTTGTACAATTCTTGGTTAAACTTCTATTTATTTTGTATTTTGTAGACTTTACCATATTTTGACTGGCTATTGCTAGCATATAGGAAAACTGCTGAATTTTCTGTTTACCTTTATACTCTAACATTGCTACAAACACATTTCTTACTCCTTGGTTTTAATAATTTTCAGTTAAAAATCTTAATTTTTTTACAGTAGACAATTATATCGTCTCTAAACTAATAAGTTTAGGATCTTTTTCAAACTTTTCCTCTTATTTATCATGTCTTTTTTTTTTTTTTTTAAAGATTTTATTTATTTATGTGACAGAGAGACAGCCAGCGAGAGAGGGAACACAGCAGGGGGAGTGGGAGAGGAAGAAGCAGGCTCATAGCGGAGGAGCCCGATGTGGGACTCGATCCCGGTATGCCGGGATCACGCCCTGAGCCGAAGGCAGACGCTTTAACGACTGCGCTACCCAGGCGCCCCCATTATTTATCATGTCTTATTTAGCTTTTGTAGAAGTTCTTAGTTAATGAGTAATAGTAATGTATAGTGACACCTTTATCTTATTCCTTACATCAATGGAAGCATCTTTGGTATTTCTCCTTTATTTGAAATAGGTTTTCTTCACCAAGGTAATGATGTGTCTGTTATTCTTAGTTTACTAAGTTTTTTAAAAAAACATATGTTAGGAAAATATATTGATTTTTATCAACTGTGCATTTTGGATCCCTGGAGATGGTTAATTTTTGAATTTTGTACTTTTTTTCCAAGAATCTTGGTGTTCATTGAATTTGCCACAGTTAACATTCATTCACTTTACAGCATATGTAGAAAATTGAGGTCCAGGCTGTATTTGAATACTCCCAGTAATAGGAAAATAACTACGTACAATGGCGGTTCTGTTCATTTTTGATTTGTCTGCATTTACTGAGCCTGGGAGACAGCACCCCATAACTCAGTGCTTTCAACCGTCTCCAACTGTTTATGAACCACTCCTCTCTTACCCAGTCCATACTTGCTAATCTTGCTGCCAAGTATATTACACGATGCCCTTAGTCAGTAGTTTACTGAAAGCATTCTAATCACTCTACCCATGAGAAGTTAATTCAGTCCAACATGACCTGTCCTAAGTGAAGCCATGTAATCCCAGTGCTTACACAAAACACTCATCTAATAATGTTCGGATGCTGGACATCTATTTAAGCTCAAGTTACAGCAAAAATTAAAATAGGTTGCTAATGTTTCACACAATGTTTCTAATGTTTAACATAATAAAGTTTTAGCTGTCAGAGAGATAGTAATTATTACAACCCCATTACTTTAAAAATGATGGTATCGGCCTCAAACCTTCATCTACAGACCTTCGCTCAGAGACGCTCAGGCCTTCTGAAGCTTGTGGGGTGTTTTTGTTTTTGCCCTATGGATTCTATGTGTTAGGAGTCAGGACGCAGGGGCTCCATGCTTTAAATTATGCAGATGATTTCCTGACGCAACTATTATCTGTAGCTGTCGGCCAACTAACCCCAAACTGCATTTCCCAGAAAAGCTCTTGTGTCTGTGGTTTCCCATCAGCAACAGCAGCTGCCCCGGTCTTCCACGGAGCGCCTTCTTAGCGCCTTCCTGAGTCAATAAGCATCTCACAAGGCCTTCCCAACCTCTGTCCCTGAGGCCAGTGGTAACTGTATTCTTTGCCTTTGGGCTCCTAGCCTGAGACCTTCTAGAGGACAACCCTTTTTCTTATTCATTTTGCCTCAGTTGACTTTTCAAAATGCCGTTATAATAGTTATGCCAGTTTTTGTAAAATTAACCAGTAATGAATCAAAGAGTGCTGATGTGTGTAGCAAGGTGTCCCTCCCACCCGGTAGAGAAGAAAGCCCACGTTCATCCCCGTGTCTTGGAGTTACAACGGAGTGGTCTGTTTCATCTCAATACTGTAAACACATGACACGAGCACATGGAACGTGAGTCTGTGGAACACTCCACGTCTGTGAGAGCCAGGGTTTATTCACTGGTCCAACAGTTTTCACTTTGAGAACTGTCATCTTTTCACTCAGCCGTCTCCTCTGGTCCACATCTACGCGACACTGCTGGACTTGATGAAGACATGTTACCAGTTTGAGCAGTTGTCACCTTGTTCTACCGTGTTTTTAAATGTAATTGAAGAGACGAAACTTCATAGATAAGCATACAATGCAGAAAGAGACGGAGGGGTCCTCAACAATTATCTATCACTTACCAATGAATAAATGAAGCAGGAGATTAAGTGTGCTGTCTGAAATCACAAACTTTCCATTAGGGGAATGGTTAAAACAAGAACCCAGATCTTCAGACTCCAACCCGATCCTCTTTGTGCTTCCTCATAAACTTCTTCAGAGCCTTCCAGCCCCGCATACAGAACAGCTGCCTCTGGGGAGAGACGGGGCTCACTGGTCCAGTACCAACTGTATGTCAGATAATAGAGAAAAGCGTGTCTTAAGCTGCAAGATGACAAACTGATATCACAGCATCAGTTTACTGTAATAGCTTTCTCAGTGTGAAGGTTGCTACCTGAGTATGAAAAGCTGTGTGATGAGAAACGGCACAAACAACAGCTCAACTAACTAGAACAACAAAGTAGTTCTGTCTCAATTTTTGTGTTTTTTTTAAGTTAAAGAACTAACACTTCAACTAACACCATCAGTCGTTGCCAAATTTGCTTTGACTCATAGAATTTGAGTCAGGTCAAAAACATTTGAATATTACTTCCCCCACTAAATTGTTTCCTGCTCCTGATGTTTCTAAACAGATTGCCTTGGTGCTGTTTAAGTTAAACATTTATTAACTAATTCATTCAAGCATCAAAGCTGTTGTGTTCTCACAGATAGCATTTGCCATGAACAAACACATTTCAAGCAGAGTATCTTATTGCTATGTATAATTACCAGAAAATAATAAAAACTTTAAATCATGGCTCCAGATACTGAGAGATCAAAAAAGGAGATTCTTAAATCAGGAACAATACACTTCAGAATGACTGAGGTTTTTCAGGGTAAATGTACTTTTGGTGGTCAAGAGTGTTCTTGCATTTTTTTGGTCTATACTCCATCCATCCATCCATCCATCCATCCATCCATCCATCCATCCATCCCACATACCTGCGCCACATACAGAACTAGGCCCTCGGGCTGCAATGGTTCCCACCCTCCCGAGCTTTAGTTTCTAGTGTGCTGGCAAACCCAGAAACTGAATTTGTGACCTCTTTTCACCCTCTATCAAGTTGACTGCTTGTGTCACACTTCCACCATCCATTTCATTACTCACCTGTTCATGGGAAGCAAAGGATTTCAGACAGTCTGGCTCTCTTCACTCGGACCGTAATGGGCTTCTGATCTTTCACGTCTGGCTCCTCGCCCTGCTCTTTACTTAACCAGCACTTCCTTGGAGAGGCCTCTTTTAACCACCTAACCTGAAACAGTCCCCCGTTACTATCACATCAGTGTTATTCTCATTGTGGACTTTGTGTCTGATGCTTCTCATTTGCTTGTTTAATCTCTGTTTCCCTTTCTTGCATGAAAGCACCGAGAAGATAGACAGGCCCTTATCAGGCTAATTTGCCTCTGAATCCTAAAATGGTGCTTGGTACACAGCTGGCATTGATTAAATATTTGTTGAATAAATGAATCAATGGATTCCTAACTGACTGCTTCTTGAACTACTATAGATACTGATTTATCCTTGCTGAGAAGTTTTAAGTTCTCACATCTGTGAAGATTAAATCAGAATTTAAAACTATATCTTAAAATTAAAAACAGTTTAGAAATGTAAGAAACATCTGGCAGAGAAATAATTTCAGCATTAGCAGTGACGGAAGGGAAGGTTTTCTCTGAAGTAAGCAGGTTGCTGCCCTCTTTATCGCATCCTCAGAAAACGCCTATTTTTGTTGGTTTGCTCAGGAACTGGGAACATCTGGTGTTGGGAACACAGAACCTTGCTCATTTTAAAGTAAAGAGTTACAATAACTTCAGGGGTTGGGAATGGGAGAGAAAATGCCCTAAGAAAATGAAGACAGTCTGGAGGAAGTCTCTTGTCCTTTAAAACAAAATCAAACCAGGTTTCTTTGGTTCTTGAAGAATCTTAAAGGAACCTTCCTAGAAAGCTCTCAATTTGTATTATTTCCAAATAAGAAGACTTAGGGGGAGAAAGAAGAAGGAAGGAAGGGAAGGAAGGACCAAAGAATCAAAGAAGGAAAGAAGGAGGGAAAAAGGAAGGAAGAAAAGACGAAAAGAGAAGAGAAAAGAAAAGGAAAAGGGAAGAGAGAAAAAAGAAAAGGGAAAAGGGAAAAGCAAAGAAGGCAGGAGCGCGCGCGCGTGTGGCTCCGCCTAGTTCAGGGTTTTCCCGGCCCCGAAAGTGGCGGCGGCCAGACCGGCTGACTTCGGAGGCCGGTTCAGATCCCTCTAAAGGTGGGGACCCCGGGAGGACGCGGGGGAGGCCGGCGGGAGCGAGGCCGGGCCTCGGCGGACGCGGTAATTCCTCCGCCGGGTGCCCGCTCTCCGCTCCGCGCTCGCCCGCGCCGCTGCGCCCGCCGCCCCGCCCGCGCTCGCTCCGCCCCGGAGCCCCGGCCCCCTCCCCGCGGGGTCCCCTCACCGGACGCGCTCGGGCCAGGTCCCCTGGTGACCCCTGAGTGGCGACTTCTCCCCCGGCCGGCCTGGGAGCCGCTCGCAGAGCTCGGAACCACAGACGTCCAGAACCCCCGCCTCAACTTGGTGCCCAGCGCGCGGGTCCGCCGGCGGCCAGTCGGACGGGGCTCGCGGGCCCCTGCGCGCCGGGTCTCTGCGCATCCGCTCGCCGACTTGCCTTGGCGGAGCGCGGGTCCTCTGCCGGCAGGGCGCTCGCGCCATGAACCAGAGCCCGGTGTTCGCGCCCCGCAGGGGCGGCTCTCCTCGGCGGGCAGCCGGGGCAGGCGCGCGGCGCAACGAGAGCCAGGACTACCTGCTCTTGGACTCGGAGCCTGGAGACGACGGCTGCCCTCAGCCCCCGCGGCCGGCCTACGGCTACTACCCCTGCCTGTGAGTGCGGGCGCGGCGGGCGGGGGGCGGCGGCGGGAGGGGGCGAGCCCGGGCCGCGCGCGTCTGGACAAGAGTGTCCCTCCCCGGGCCGTGCGAGCCTGGGCTGGGCCCCGAGCGAGTGGAGGGGCGCGCGCGTCGAGGTATTGTCCCCTGTGAGCACACACGGGTGTGTTGGCCGCGGAGAGCTTGACCTCGAGGCACCGACTCCGCGAAGGATGGGCAGGTGTCGGTCTCGAGCCCCAGCGGCTCCCCGTCTGCTCAGACCCCTTGTCGCTGCGCCGAAGGCACGGGCTGGGCCGCGAGACTCGGGGTCTGAGGGGGAGAGGGCTACCGCGCTCAGGGTCCCCGGCGCTGCCTGGCGCGCCCCGCGTCCGCTGCCTGTCCCTGCCCTCGGGGGGCGCGCTCGGGCCCTCCCGCTGCCAGACCCCGCACAAGTTCGCAGGTGTCGGTGGAGGGGCGAGCTTGCCCCGCATACCCTGCGCCCGGCCCCCAGGTCGCCGGGTTAGGTCGCGGACAGGGAAGCGCCAGCGGCTTTCCCACCCTGAGCGCCAGGCGTTCCCGGGGGGCGCCCAGGGGTGCGGGGCGAGAGACTCGTCCGCTGTGGAGGCGAGGGGGTCGAGGTCGTTTGCGGGGAACTCGGAGCAACTACGGGATTTTGTTTAAGAATTATTTCAGAATTTTTTTGCGAGGGAGGTTTGGGGTTGGCAGGGGCGGGCAGAGGGTGGGAGGAGGGAGAAGCCTGCCCTCCCCCACACGCCGGGGAGCTCAGGGGCAGCTGGCAGAGAGCATTCCTGCCTCTTTGTCACTTCCCTCGATGGGGTAGTGTGGGTTCCTGACATTCTTTCCGCACGCGGTTTCCCGGGGAGAGCAGCTCTCGGCAGCAGCTGGATAAGCAGCTCCCTTGTGTGTGGTGAGGGTGCTGGGGGCGCTCACCTCCCCACTCCAGCGCCCACTGCCAGGCTCCTGCAAACCCACGGTCACGTCTGCCCAGAGTCAAGGCCTGGCGTGTTCTCTTTCTCAGGAAGAAGTGAGCGCCTGGAAATGGTGCATCTAATTTTTTCCCAAGATAAAAGAAAAAAGTTGGAACTGGTTCCATTCATCTATGAGGGGTACAATTTGAAAGCATTTACTATTATCTTTCTTCCTTTTTCAAAATTTAAGATATGTGTCACATACCATAAAGTGCACCCTTTTACATTGTATAGATCAGTGGTTAATATATCCACAGAGGTGTGAAGAATTATCATGATCTAACTCCATGACATTTTCATCATCCAGGAAAGAAATCTTGTACTTGACATGGAATTAGTGAAAGTATTTCTGTGTGTTGTATAGCACAGTGCTTCTCAAACCTTAATGGGCGGGTGAATTACTGGGGAATCTTGTTAAAATGCGGATTCTGAGGCAGTAGGGCCTAGGTGCAGCCCAAGGTCCTGCGTATCTAACCATCTTGGAGCCGGTGCTCTGGACCACAGTCTGAGGAGCAAGGAGATACATGCCAAGAGAAATAGGAAGAAAACAAATCAATCCTGGATATTCTGAATACAGCTATTTTCAAATGTGCTTTGAGAGTGTATGTCTAAAACATGAGTGAATTTTTTTTTATTGGCTTAGACTTGAGATCTGCTAGCCTGAGGGTTAGCTATTTGGTAATGTCACTTGCGGCTAATTGAGCAGCTTTAAAAAGCTACACTGCTTTTTAACAATTAGACTGTCCTGTAGAGAAAATTTAAATTTTTTTTACCTGATCGTCCTATAATCATTTGTTACTGTGTCTGTGAGAAAAATGATTTGATTTTAAAAACTTGTGATTGAAAATTAAGAGTGAGAGAGACTAAATGAAGTAACAATTCCAAATTGCCCTGTAAACTTTCCCCAGTGCTTTCTTCGAATGTGACCCATTGCCGTATTGACTTATCCACTTGCTGACATCACCTGCTCTCTAGAGAACAAGCCTTCTCCTCTCTCACTTCGAGAATCTCAGACCATTCCAAATGTGTAGACCAGGGCGGCAGAGAGATGACACATATTTTAATGGGCTTCAATTCATAATGAACACCCCCCTATCATGTCAAAGATACTATGATTAATTACAGAGTGAACCATATTCCAGAAGAAGAGTTTGTTTTGTCTAAATCTATTATTTCCCAAAGATTCTATAGTTACTTTTCATCCCTGTTTATTCTGGTGCGGTTTTTTATTTTTTCCAGTTGAATAATCCACTAAGTACAAACTTTAAACCAGTCAACAACAGCACTTCACACCTATGATGTACAAGACGAAACTAAAGAAAACCACTTCCATCTGGTGGAGAGTACAAAAACGCCCTTCCTTAGGCTTTTGACTTGTGATGTAAATGATGTCATCTATTTTCCTGGACTGGGAGGCATGTTACTTGTGAAAGTGGCAGCATTATTTCACTGCAGATAGGGGCATCACCATGTTCTCAAATCATTGAGATTTTTCCTTTACAAGATCACAGATTATTGCAAGTTGTCATTTCTGTGGGATAAATTCTATGACTTTCACTAAATTCCATTTCATAGTTTACATATGTGAAAGATTTTTATGTTACATTGTTTATATCATGGGGCCTTTACTACTGAAAATTATGGCAAATCATCTTGTTTGAGAGCAGTTGCATATTTTCAGGCCTTAATAGTGTATAAGTGGTAACATTCAAAATGACGTTTAGGAAAAAAAAGATTCCCTTCCTCTCTCTTTTCTGCTTTTAGTCAGAAACCAGTTAATACACTTTCTTTTGATCAGTGGCTAAGGGTGACTAGCAAGAAATGGTCCAAGTCCTCCCCACGTTCCAGGAGGTATTACTTCACTTAGAAGTTAAAAGTTTGTCTCTAGTCCATTACGTTTGAACATGGGGAAGAACCCCGGACTTAACAAATAATGTGGAGGGTTTCTAACTACTCAATATCTGAAATATAGTCCCACTAACGTTCTGCTTGGGAAGGACTAATTAAATGATTATGAATAATGAAACAGTAAAGTGTTGATAAAAGCTCTTGCAATGCAGTAGACTGAGATAATCTAAAAAAATTTATGATTACAAATACCCAGTAAAACTGGATAAAATATTTAAAATGATTTCAAAACATTAAGCAATTTTACAATCAATCAGTGAGAAAGGGTTATTACCATGTGTCTGAAGCAAAGCAGTTAAAAGTGAGAGTATAGCTCGTGTTGAACTGAGCGGTGGCTGCCTGGTGGATTATGCATCTGTGTGAACACAGAAGTTGGAGTCGAATGTCCGCATGGAACAGAGATGGAGCTAAGGCCTTGGTTCCCGATGAGACATGGAACTGGGACTAAGACATGCCTGCCGCCTAAGACCGGGACCCTTCCTTTAATGAAAAGTTAGGCTGGAAAAATGCCACCAGCAATGAGTGAGAACAAGGTACCCGATTAATAAAAGTAAATCATCTTCTAAGAATTGTATTCTTTGCACCTATGTCATGTGAATTTTTGCTTTTGCTTTTGTTTTTTACACCACCTGCTGACCTAGAAATGTTCATGTCAAAAAATACTCCTGGGGGTCCTCGAAGAGTTAAACACAAAGCCGTCCCTAAGCAATAGTACCAATCACCTAGACGGTCAAGGATTTTCAAGGAAACAGCAAGCCCGCTGAAGAAATGCTCACTGTGATACATGACCAGACACATAAGGAAATGATCAACCGTTCTCCACGGATGGGAGTGAGCAGATGATATAATCCACGGGGAGAGTCAGCGGAAGACACAGCAGCAGTTTTTAAACTTCAACACTTGACATAATATAAAAACATGGAAGGGAATGTAAAATGGGCATGTATAAAATGTCGACAACATATAACAAAAAATCAAACCCTAAGAAAATAAAAGACCAATTTTTTAAAGACAAAGAGAAAAATCTATAAATGAAAAATAAAATTTTGAAATAACTCAATGGGAGAGTTAAAATGCAGACTAACCACAATTGATGATAATATCCAGAATACAGAGACTTAAATAAATGAAAAATATGAGCATTATTGAGTTATGGAACAAGAAGATAGGAGTCCCCGAAGGAGAGAACACAGACAACAAGGGAAAGGCAACGTTTGAATAGATAATGGGTGATAATTTTCCAGAAATGGTGAATTCTCATATTTATGAAGTATAACACTATTAGTGCAAACCAGAAAACTAAACCCATTTAAACATGTTGAAACTGCAGAACATTAAAGACAAGGGGGGATATTTAAAATGAACCCAGATACAAGTGACTTGAATAAGTTCTAAAATGAAAATATATACAATGCAAATGTGCTCACAGTGTATCTCGATACCTGTTATATAATGTGTAGCTTGTAAGCACTGTGGTTTTTCTTTTACATGAAAGAAATTATTAATGTAATGTTTTATACAACGTCGGTGTTCCATTGGTCATAGGATCTCTTCAAATGTGAATATGGACAAAAAGGGATTCGTATGTAGTGGCTTAGACGTCAGAGATAACCCTGGTATTCATTATGACCTTTGAAAAAATAGCATCTATAACCACAAAGCAAAAACCTAGACTTTGGTTAAGGGTTTGCTGTTTGGAAGCTGCTGGTAGGGGAAAAGCAAATGTAAAAATTATCTTTGCACTTGCCTCCCTTTTTTCATTTACTAATCGACATCTGCCCCAACTCTTGGGTTTATGGTGGGTCTCTTCTTTGGAGGTCTGTTCTGCTTGACAGAAACTACCCATTTTGTTTCCAAACCTCCCCTGGTTTGAAGTACTCAACATCTGCTGATAACAGATTATTATCATGAACACTTTTTTTTAAGGGGGTGAGCTTGCAGGTTGTGGAGTTACTGACAGATGAGCTGAAAGGCCCACATTTATTTTGTAACAGAATGTTTATTTACCTCTAGGAAGACATTTGCATTTTTTTTCTAGACAGTTAGTTCCTTGTGTTATAAGAAGTAACTTCATAAGGCAACTCATCTTCGCCTCCTAGAGAGTAAATCATAAAGGGAAAACATTTTCTTGAGTCCATTCTTGTTTTTCTCCCTCTTTTATAAAATATGCTAAATATAAATGGATCCAGTTGGATGAAATTACCATTTGTGATTGCTCTTTGTTTAAGAATCTTCTGGGACTTTCAGTACTAAGGGAGAAGGGCTCATCTATATGCCAAATTTCAGTTAAACATGGGTATCTAAAACTGGTATGCTGTTCAAGACTTTTAAGCCGTTGGAATTGATTGAATCATATTTCTTATAGAATGTCTGTTTGCAGCAAGCATATAGAAATGAATGTTACAGATTCCCAAACAACATGTATGGTTGCAGCATAACTGTTGTCTACCTAATTCAGGGAACTCAGCCAGGACGAAGAGGAGAAGTGATGTTAACTGGAGCTATTTACGTTGAGTGTGAGCTGCTGTCTCCGAGAGGACTACTTGAAAATATTTGCATCTATTTGGGGGACTAACAGTTTTGAATACCTACCGCGTAGCAGGTCCTTTTCTTCCTGTCATTCCAATGTAGTTTGCTTTCTGAGTGGCCACTAGACTCTTTGTCATGTCCATCTTATAAATGGCAGTGCTGACATTCAGAGACGTTAAGCCGTGTTGAGGCAGTGACACACCTAGTATGTTGTTGAGCTGGGAGGTTGCACAGTCCCTGCCCTCTCAGCATCCCACGCAGCGGGATACGTGGTGGCCCATGGCTTTGGAGAGCACACTCATCATTTCTTCTCTGTCTTTTCATAGGGACGTGAGACAGCACACACTGGCTCTGATCTCTGAAGCAACAGTGTTGTCCTGTGCTCATCGTATCAAGTTATGCTCTGGGCGAGCGGACAAGACGGGAGGGAAGGTTACCAAGAGCATAATCAGTCTGCTTCCCCTCTGCCTTCTCTTTCTATTGAAATCATCATCTCTGAGGATCAAGCTTTATATTCCACTTCTTCTTTCATGAAATAGTTAATCTGTTGATTCATTCATCTCTGTGGACTTTATATGATCACGTGCAGCAATAATGGAAACGGTGGCTGGATTTGTTACGGGCTTTAGCGGCTTCTATGTGGGAGACTCTTCTAAGTGCCTCATAGGTGTTAACTGACTTCTTACTTACTCAACAAGCCTATGAGGTATGCACTTTTATAGTCCCCATTTTACTAATAAGAAAGAAAAAGATACCACAGCAGAGAGGCTGAGGGACGTGCTAAAGATGACGTGCTTAGTAGTTGACAGAAAGAGGAAGGAAGACAGGAAGGAGTAGAAGACTCCGTGGTATCAGTTACCCAGATAAACAGGGAAGCTAGGTTTTGAAACACTGCCAATCTTTGTCACCAAAGGAAAATAACGAATGTACCCAACCTAACTAATCTGTAGATGATTTACTAATTTTACCAAACGGCCCACAAGCTGAGGACGACCCTGCAGAGGTTACAAAGGAGGAAGCTTTCTTTCATTCTTCGTTTCTGTCATTGGGATGATGTCACTTCTGTGCAGTGATGTGGGCGTGGTGAAGTGCAGATGTCGCGGCGTGATCTGCATCGTTTTTAAAAGCATCTTACGTGGTATTCATCTGAAAGTGTAGATTGCCAGAAGCAATCACAGTGTGGCTAGCCACGTTAAGACTCACTGTCTACTCAAGGCATGTTTCATCTTTAAATTCCAGTATCTCTTGTTCGTAGCACAAAGCCGCGCACGAAATTGGGAAGAGATCTCTTTGTGGGAATTATCAGCAAAAGCATCTTGGGGGTTATCATTTAAGAATTGAGAATGACATGTTTCTAAAGCTCTTTTTGAAATTCTTTAAGGCAGTTAAACTGTAACAGATAGAACTAGTTTTTATTGTTACTATGTTAAGTTCTTTTGGACAAGAATTTTGCAATGAATAGATCGAAGAGTGGCTGGTGGTGGTGAGAAGCGGATCCCCGGGCACAGTGAGAATCCCAGAATGTTTTCTGCAGAACATCTTTTCTTCTGGAGGGACATTGAGGGCCAGACACTGTATTCCATTTTGCAGAATGCATTAATTTCTTTCAACAAATATTTGTTTAAGTTCCTTTGATGTGCTAGGCATCATACTTGGGAACCACAAGCACCATGTTTCATTGAATCTAAAGTTCTGTCAGTTGTGTAGCCTGCCCTGATGTTATATATTTTTGTTTAGTATCTATTGAAATAGCCCTTTATACTTAATTAGATACAGATTTGGGTCATATGTAACTCTTATGCACATATGAAAAACGATACCTAAACAAAATAAATTTGGTTAAAGTGTTCCCCACGTTCCTTCACATCCAGAAATGGACTTTCTGAGTCACTTTTCAACTCAGAATCTTCAATGCCCATGTTTTCCCATACAGACTTGTCCTTGGAGCCAAAAAGAACGATGGTGATACAGTATTTCCTTAAAGAACTCAAAGAACCCATGATAGACCAAAAGCTGTTGGTGCGAGGCAATTAAAATGACTTTGCAATTACAGGGAGCTAGCCTATTTTATTGACAGTTCCTAGTGATCGCTTAGGTAGAGTTTGGGTCAGTGAGAGAGAAGATGGGACAGGAAAGATTTCAAGGCAAAGGACATCCTTTCTGGTCTGTCCAGAATTTGCAGGGTTTGAACTTTATTCTCTAGCCGATGTTAAAACACGGGCAGGACTCTGACAGTCTTTTGCTTTACTAAGATTACCTTCCTCGATCCTCCCAGCAAACTTGTGTGATAGGTTCTATGATTTCCTCCTGTAAATGAGGAAGCAGAGGTTTCAAACATGTAAGGTAACTTCCCACTTTATGTTCATCAAGCATCTGAACCAGAACTTGACCTTATATTCGAGGGGTTGTGTGAGCTCCTGTGTGTTCACTTGTCTGTTTTCCACCCTCCTTGTCTGTAGTTCTTTCCCTCCGGGGGAACGGCACCTCCCTGAGGACAGGGATCTAGCCCGCAACCAGTGACTGGGGACTCAGGAAATGCTTGTTGAATGAATGAATCCGTGTTTCTTTTATACCAAGTGATTTCAGTGGGTTGGCCTTTTCTCTAAAGTTCTTTTCTCTCCGGCCTCACGTGGTGTTGCTAGCCTTTGCTGCTAAGGTACCATGTTTTTTTCTTAGCTTTTTCAGAAACACTGCAATATTGGCATTTTATGTTCTTGAATCTCAGGTCATTTGATGAATTCTAAGAGCATTCTGGTATATGCTTGAGCCCTAAAATGTGCCCGTTAAATATTTTTAATAATCCTACAAACAAAAAATATTAATATAAACCATTTCTTTTTTTACATTGTGTTGACAAAACATCCAGGGGGATTTATCTTTTTCGTTTTTACCAAAATGGTGAGAGGAAAAGTACTTGAATTTTTATGTAAGTTAAATGGAAACAAATTTGTAAAAACTGAACTTCCCAAAACTAAAACTCTTTATGTCTAGGAAAGTCTTAAGTACTTGAATGAAATAATCCAACTTAAAATCAAGAAAGTGAGAAAGCCATGGTTAAGTGAAAATGGTCTGAAAGTTGCATATTATTGATAATATATTGATAAATTTGCTTTGGACCAAGTTGTGCCTGGACAAACCTTACAGTCGTCAAAGTCATCTAGTTGATTTTAATTACAATCTGTCTTCTAAAAATTGGATCAATTATTTTCAAATTGTTTTACAACCTCTCAGACCCAGAGGGGCTTAGTACTCTTCATTCTCTTTCCTTGCAAGAGTCAGAGATGCTCTCCCTAGGACATTATAGTGAGAGGTATTTACTAAAGGAAGAGCGTTGCACTTTATGTCAGGTAAACACAGAGAATGTATTAGCAGCTTCTTGTCTCAATATGTACAAGAGAATGAGGACCTGGTTTGCAGATCCTGCTATATGTCAGAATCCCCTGGATTGTTTTTTAAAATAGAGTCCCTAAGAATTATGAAAGTCCAACTAAACCAGAATTACTAGGAGGATTACCTAGGAATAATATTAAAAAAAATTCCCCAGAATTTTGGAATTCTGTTGTTTCAGGTACTTTAGATTCACTATGAAAACTGGAGTTAGGAAATAAACTTAATTTAAATCAAGAAAACCATTACTGTGTATTTATCCAAGAACAAAGCTATGAGATTTAAACATTCATTTTTCTACCTAGGATCCAATGATCAGATATTATCAGATAATTTGGGAAATATTCTATTTTAATTCATTAAATTCTCATCAATTACCACTATATACCAGGTGCTATTGATATATTTTAGGAGAATAAATGATGTGTCTATATGTTATGCTTGTTACTGTGTCAGGAAAGTAATATAGTGTCTTATGAGAAAGCATACGTGAAAAATGACCTTTTTAGTTTATTTCTTAAATAAAAGTATGATGCAGAAATTTTATATTTAAACTAGAGGACGAAGGAATTTTATTTCTGTCTTAATATTGACCTTCTTCCTGATTTGGATTGTCTGTAATTTCAGAAAATGTGGAGTAAGTTTGTACTTATTCAGATCACCCAAGATTTTACGGGATAAAAATTTCCCAAAGGGTGAAAATTTTCTTGTTAAATAAGCTTATTTTCACTTAGCTGGCTTTCTTTTTCTGAATAATATGAGCTTTTCAAAAACTTTTTTTTGAAATTCTGCCTCCAGTGAGTTAGTAGAGTAGCTTACCTTGGCTGTCATCCTATTACAAAACAACTAGATTCTGCATAAAACAGTTTGTATTTCCATGCTTACAGGAAGTGAGGAGAGTAAGCACCCAGCCTCTGTTTTTGCACGGACGCAGGACCCAGGCCAACAGAGGAGCACTGCACACTGAGTTCTCTTGAAAGACAGAAGTCCTGAAATCAGGGTAGGGAGACCGCCTTAGACCCGAAACTCCTCAGTTAACACTGGTCCCCTAAGTTCTCTACAAATTGGTGATCCTTGATTATGAGTGTGTATTTATTTAATTCATCTTACAGAAGAAAACAGCCATCACGAGTGGGAGTCAGCAGAAACCACATACGAGGTATAAGTCCCCCAAGGAATTCGTTTAAGAATTAATGATAAGGGGGCGCCTGGGTGGCACAGCGGTTAAGCGTCTGCCTTCGGCTCAGGGCGTGATCCCGGCGTTCTGGGATCGAGCCCCACATCAGGCTCCTCCGCTATGAGCCTGCTTCTTCCTCTCCCACTCCCCCTGCTTGTGTTCCCTTTCTCGCTGGCTGTCTCTATCTCTGTCGAATAAAAAAAAAAAAAAAAAAAAATCTTAAAAAAAAAAAAAAAAGAATTAATGATAAGAATGTAAAATGACTCTGTATCAATTATGTAAAGAAATAAAGATGGAATCCCAAAAGTGAACAAGTAAAAGAGATTGTCCAAGATGAACAAGCATATGGAAAAAAACCCAACAAAACAATACAACTTTCATAAATTAAAAAAATGTACTGTTGAGATAAAAAGATCAATAGATGAGAGTTAGCTGCGGAAGACCACATCCAGCCTGAAAGGGAGCTGCGTGTACGGGGAGAGAAGTGACCCGTGCCCTAGAAGGTGGGGAACCAAGAAGTCTCCCAGAATGCAGAAAGAGAACATAAACTGTGGGAGAGGCTGACGGAGGGCGAGGCTGGAATCGGAGAGACGCTCCATATATTCCAAGCCCCGTCCACAAGGAATACAGATAATAGATGAGGAGATAACTGAAAAATATTGACGACATTTCAGAACCGATGAAAGAGATGGAGCCACAGTGAGGCCACAGCACGTACGTGACAATAAATAAGGAGAGATCCGCAAACAGGTGCAAGGCCCTGGAACTGGATTAGAACAGGCTCGTGAGAAATGATCTTGTAAACAGCCAGATAGTATCAGACCACATGCTGCTAGTCCTGGAAAAAGTATCAAAATTCAACATTCAGTGTATGGTTTCTACTGAACGTGTATCATTTTCACTCTCTCATAAAGTCAAAAAATTATAAGCAGAGCCGTCATAAGTCAGGACAGTCTATACTAGACTGGAAGCTTTTCCTAGCAGGATGGTCTGAGGTAGCAAAGAAATGGGAACAACAAAACGGATACCCATTCTCCTATTATAGTAACTCTGATTTGTGGGTTTAAAAAAAAGGCAGAACTAAAATACCCAACAATATCATGTAAGCTGGGAGGGAGTTACCAGACTTAAAGAAATTCTGAAGTGATGTTGCTTCGGAAGGGTGATGCTTTAACTGTACGCTGTAAATTTTCAGAGTAGCCTGTACAAGAACGTACAACCATTAGAAACAGAGTGTGAGGCTCTACCAACCAGTGGAGGGAAGATAAAGAGAAGGAGGAAAATAAAGAACTGGGGGAAAAACAAGCAAGGAAAAAGAAGTAAGATAAATTCAAACCAAAAAGTAAGATGGTAAAAACAAGTTCATATATATCAGTTAAGATAATAAATTTAACTGACAGAATTCACCAAGGGGGGGAAACAGATTTACAAAATAGATTTTTCTTAATCCAGCTATTTTTCATTTAAATACAAGACATTTCTAAAACATAAGGACATGGAAAAACTGGATATCAAGAGAGGAAGGAAGATACATCTGGCCAATGCAAAGAGAAATATGGGTAGGTACACTAAACCGAAAGAGAAAAATGCTTTAAAGGAAAAACCATTAGTAGGGAGATAGAGGACCTCTACAAAATTATAGAAAGTATGATTCATCTTGCAAGTATAAAAGTTAAAAATTTGCATACCTACAATGAAGTAGACTTAGAAATAAAAGCAAATATTGAAGGCACTGTAAGAGCCATATTGAAAACCTAGCCTCATAGTGGGAAATCTCAATTTTTTATAGGTTGAATAAAAATTATAAATAACAACACTTGAAAGTTAAATTATCCAGCATGATTTATTAGACATTTATAGAATCTGACTATTTAAAGAATGTCCACTTTTTTCCAAGCATGTGTGAAACATTGAAATTTGTTGAGTTTTGCTTTATTGTCTAGCACATAAATTTTAATAAAGGAATATGTATCTCATAGACTATCTGATCACAATACAATTGAATTAGATACGTCTTCTGAGGCAAGAGAAACAAAAGCAAAAATGAACTACTGGGACTTCATCAAAACAAAAAGCTTCTGCACAGCAAAGAAAACCAACAAAACGAAAAGACAACCTTCAGAATGGGAGAAGATATTTGCAAATGACATAACTGATAAAGGGTTAGTATCCAAATGTAGAAATAACTTATAGTATCCAAATGTAGAAATAACTTATACAACTCAAAACCAAAAAACCAAATAATCCAATTAAAAAATGGGCAGAAGACATGAACAGACATTTCTCAAAGGAGATATACAAATGGTCAACAGACACATGAAAAAATGCTCAATATCACTGATCACCAGCAAAATACAAATCAAAACCACGAGATATCACCTCAGCTGCCAGAATGGCGAAAATCAGCAACACAGGAAACAGCGAGTGTTGGTGAGGATGCGAGAAAAAGAAACCCTCACATAGGAAAAATAGATAGTTTTCACAAATTTAAAAATTATGCATTTATATATACATTTCATGGATAAAGAAGAAATCAAAAGAAAAATTTTAAAATACTTGAAAATAAATTATAATGAAAATATCACATATGCCCCAAATTTGAAAATGTGAGACACAGTGGCCAACTTTTAGAATAACAGAACATACCAAAAGTGACAAATGAAGATATAGAAGTCCTAAATAGTTTTATAACAAATAAAGGAATTGAATCAGTACATAAAAAAATGTTCTCATAGGGGCGCCTGGGTGGCACAGCGGTTAAGCGTCTGCCTTCGGCTCAGGGTGTGATCCCGGCATTATGGGATCGAGCCCCACATCAGGCTCTTCCGCTATGAGCCTGCTTCTTCCTCTCCCACTCCCCCTGCTTGTGTTTCCTCCCTCGCTGGCTGTCTCTATCTCTGTCAAATAAATAAATAAATAAATAAATAAATAAATAAATAAATAAAATCTTTAAAAATAAAATGTTCTCATAAAGGACAGACTCAGACTTTTTAAAGTAAGTTTTAATAAATTTCTTTTCTTCCTTTTAAATTTCTATTTTAATGCCAGTTAGTTAACATACAGTGTTATATTACTTTCTGGTGTACACTATAGTGATTCAACACTTCCATACGTCACCTGGTGCTCCTCACAACAAGTGCCCTCCTTCATCCCCATCACCCGTTTCCCCATCCCCACCCACCTCCTCTCTGGTGACCATCAGTGCGTTCTCTAGATTTAAGAGTTGTTTCTTGGTTTGCCTCTTTTCTCCCCCCATTTGCTTGTTTGGTTTCTTAAATTCCACATATTAGCGAAATCATACAGTATTTGTCTTTCTCTGACTGACTCATTTCACTTAGCATTATATTCTCTAGATCCATTCATGTTGCAAATGGCAGGATTTCATTCTTTTTTATCACTGAGTAATATTCCATCATATGTATATACCACTTCCTCATCCGTTCATCAATTGATGGACACTTGGGCTGCTGCCATATCTCGGTTATTGTAAATAATGCTGCTATAAACATCAGGGTGAGTGTATCCCTTTGAGTTAGTGTCTTTGTATTCTTTGGGTAAATACCCAGTAGTACAATTGCTAGATCATAGGATAGCTCTATTTTTAACTCGTTGAGGAGCCTCCATACTGTTTTCCAGAGTGGCTGCACCAGTTTGCATTCCCACCAACAGTGCACGAGGTTCCCCTTTCTCCACATCCTCCCTGACACCTGTTGTTTCCCCTGTTGTTGATTTTAGCCATTCTGACAGGTGTGAGGTGGTATCTCATTGTGGTTTTGATTTGCATTTCTCTGATCAGTGATGTTGAGCATCTTTTCATGTGTCTGTTGGCCATCCGTATGTCTTCTTTGGAGAAATATCTGTTCATGTCTTCTGCCCATTTTCTAATTGGATTATGTGGTTTTTGGGTGTTGGATTTTGTAAGTCCTTTATAGATTTTGGATACTAACCTTTTATAGGATATGTCATTTGCGAATATCTTCTCCCATTCCATAGACTGCCTTTCAGTTTTGTTGATGGTTTCCTTTACTGTGGAGAAGCTTTTTATTTTGATGAAGTCCCAATAGTTTATTTTTGCTTTTGTTTTCCTTGCCTTAGGAGACATATCTAGAAAAAAGTTGCTATGGAGGTTACTGCCTGTGTTTTCTCCTAGGATTTTTATGGTTTCATGTCTCACATTTAGGTCTTTAATCCATTTTGAATTTTATTTTGTGTATCGTGTAAGAAAGTGGTCCCGTTTCATTCTTTTGTATGGGGATATTCAGTTTTCCCAACACCTTTTGGTGAAGAGACTATCTTTTCCACTGGATATTCTTTCCCGTTTTGTTAAAGATCAGTTGACCATAGAGTTGTGGTTTTATTTTGGGGTTTTCTATTCCATTCTGTTGATCTGTGTGTCTGTTTTTGTGCCAGTACCATACTGTTTGGTTACTACAGCTTTGTAATATAACTTGAAGTCTGGTGGTGTGATACCTCCAGCTTTGCTTTGCTTTTTCAAGATTGCTTTGGCTGTTCATGCTCTTTTGGGGTTCCATACAAATTGTAGAATTGTTCTAGTTCTGTGAAAACTACTTTGGTATTTTGATAGGGATGGCATTAAATGTGTAGATTGCTTTGGGTAGCATAGACATTTTAACAGTATTTGTTCTTCCAATCCACAAGCATGGAGTGTCTTTTCATTTCTTTGTGTTGTCTTCAATTTCTTCCATCAGTGTTTTGTAGTTTTCAGAGTACAGGTCTTTCCCTCATTGGTCAGGTTATTACTAGGTATCTTATTGTTTTGGTGCAACTATAAATGGGATCATTGTCTTAAAATCTCTTTCTGCTCCTTCATTATTGGTGTATAGAAATGCAACAGATTTCTGTACACTGATTTTGTTTCCTGCGACTTTACTGAATTCATTTATCAGTTCTAGCAGGCTTTTGGTGGAGTCTTTAGAGTTTTCTATGTATAGGATCATGTCTTCTGTAAATAGTGAAACTTTGACTTCTTCCTTACTGATCTGGGATGCCTTTAATTTGTTGTTGTTGTTGTTGTTGTCTGATTGCTGTGGCTTGGACTTCCAGTACTCTGTTGAATAAGAGCGGTAAGAGTAGACATCTCTGTCTTCTCCTTAACCTTAGGGGAAAAGCTCTCAGTTTTTCACCATTAAGGATGATGTCAGCAGTGGGTTTTTTATAGGTGGCCTTTATTATGTTGAGATATGTTAAACCTACTTCATTGAGGGTTTTTATCATGAATGGATGTTGTACTTTGTCAAATGTTTTCTCTTCATCTATTGAAACAATTTTATGGTTCTTATTCTTTGTCTTATTGATACGATGTTTCACATTGATTGATTTGTGAATA
Organism: Ursus arctos; assembly: GCF_023065955.2. Taxonomy (NCBI): domain Eukaryota; kingdom Metazoa; phylum Chordata; class Mammalia; order Carnivora; family Ursidae; genus Ursus; species Ursus arctos. The sequence continues at coordinate 129,314 of NW_026622897.1, read as the reverse complement.
TTGAACCACACTTCCATCCCAGGAATAAATCCCACTTGATCGTGGTGAATGATGTTTTTAGTGTTTTGTTGAATTTGGTTTGCTATTATTTTGTTGAGAATTTTTGCATCTGTGGTCATCAGGGGTATTGGCCTGTAGTTCTCTTTTTACTGGGGTCTTTGTCTGCTTTGGTATCAGGGTAATCCTGGCCTCATAGAATGCATTCGGAAGTTTTCCTTCCTTTTCTGTGTTTTGGAATTGTTTTGGAATAGTTTGAGAAGAATAGGTATTAACCCTTCTTTAAATGTGTAGTAGCGTTTGCCTGTGAAAACATTTGGCCCTGGACTTTTGTTTATTGGGAGTTTTTTGATTGCTTATTCATTTTCTTTGATGATTATTGGTCTGTTCAAATTTTCTCTTTCTTTCTGCTTCAGTTTTGTTAGTTTGTTTGTAGGTATTTATCCATTTCCTCCAGGTTGTCCAATTTGTTGGCATATAGTTTTTCATAATATTCTCTCATAATTATTTGTATTTCTGTGGTGTTGGTTGTTATCTCTCCTCTCTCCTTTGTGATTCTATTTATTTGAATCCTTTCTCTTTTTGCTTGATAAGAGTGGCTAGAGGTTATCAGTTCTATTGATTTTTTTTTTTTTTGAAGAACCAGCTCCTGGTTTCATTGATCTGTTCTGTTGTTTTTTTTAGTTTCTATATCATTTATTTCTGCCCTAATCTTCATTATTTGCCTCCTTCTGCTGACTTTATTTATTATTCTTTTTCTAGCTCCTTTAGGTGTAAGATTAGGTTGTTTATTTTAGGTTTTTCTTGCTTCTTGAGTTAGATTTGTATTGCTGTAAACTTTCCTCTTAGAACTGCTTTTGCTGTATCCCAAAGATTTTAGACTGTCATGTTTTGACTTTCATTTGTTCCCATGTAATTTTTTATGTTTCTTTTATTTCCTTGCCAAACCATTCATTGTTTAGTAGCATGTTATTTACTCTCCATGTGTTTGTGGCCTTTCCAGATTTTTTTCTTGTGGTTGACTTCAAGTTTCATATTGTTGTGGTCAGAAAAGATACGTGGTATGACTTCAATCTTCTTGAATTTGTTGAGGCTTGTTTTGTGAGCTAATATGTGATCTATTCTGGAAAATGTTCCATGTGCACTTGAAAAGAATGTGTGTTTTGCCGTTTCGGGATGGAATGTTTTGAACATATCTGTTAAATCTATCTGGTTCGATGTGTCATTCAAAGTCAATGTTTTCTTGTTGATTATCTGTTTAGATGATCTGTAATGGAGGGTATCAAAGTCCCCTACTATTATTGTATTATTATCAATTAGTTCCTTTATGTTTGTTATTGACCGTTTTATGTATTTGGCTGTTCCTATGTTGGGTGCATAAATATTTACAATTGTTGTACCTTCGTGATGGATAGTCCCCTTTATTATCATATAGTGTCCATCCTTGTTTCTTGTGACAGTCTTTGTTTTAAAGTCTATTTTGTCCAATAGAAGTATTGCTGTTCTGGCTTTCTTTTGACTTCCGTTTACATAATAAATGTTTCTCCATCCCCTCAGTTTCAATCTGCAGGTGTCTTTAGGTCTGAAATGAGTCTCTTATAGGCAGCACATAGATGGGTCTTGTTTTCTTATCCATTCTGTCACCCTATGTCTTTTGATTGGAGACTTCAGTACATCTATATTCAAAGTAGTTATTGATAGATATGTGTTTATTGTCATTTTATTATTTGTTTTGTGGTTGTTTCTGGAGATTTTCTCTGATCCTCTCTTGTCTTTCTCTCTTTCATGGTTTGTTGATTTTCTTTAGTGATAAATTTGGATTTCTTTATCTTATTTATTGCACATTTATTAGTGGTTTTTTGATGTACGGTTACCATTAAGTTTGCATAGTACCTGTTCTTCATATAGCAGTCTGTGCTAAGTTGATGGTGCCTTAAGTTTGAACCCATTCTTTACTCCTCTCCTCCCCACATTTTAGGTATGTGTTGTTATACTTCACATAGTTTCATTTTGTGAGTCCCTTGACTGATTTCTTACAGAAATGTTCACTTTCCCTGCTTTTGTGTTTCCTAACTTTATACTTTCACTTTTGGTCTTTTCTTTCCACTCAAAGAGCCCCTTTACTATTTCTTGCATGGCTGGTTTCTGATCATGAACTCCTTAAGATTTTGTTTGTCTGAGAAACTATTTGACTTTTCTTCTATTCTGAATGACAGCCTTCCTAGATGGAGATTTCTTGGTTGCAGATTTTTCCCTTTCAGCACATTGAATATATCATGCCTTTTCCTTCTGTCTTGGAAAGCTTCTGCTGAAAAATCTGCTGATAGCATTATGGGTTTTCCCTTATAAGTCACTGTCTTCATTTGTCTTGCTGCTTTAAAATTTTTTTCTTTATTACTGTATTTTGCCAGTTTAATCACAATATGTCTTGGTGTGGATCTGCTTTTGTTGATTTTGTTGGGGTTTCTCTGTGCCTACTGCATCTGGATATCTGTTTCCTTTCCCAGATTAGGGATGCTTTCAGCTATTATTTCTTCAAATAATTTTCTGCCCCCTTTTCTCTCTTCTTCTTCTGGGACTCCTATAATATGAATCTTACTACATTTGATGGAATCACTGAGTTTCCTAAGTCTATTCTCATTTTGTGTCATTCTTTTTTCTCTCTTTTCTTCAGCTTGATTACTTTCCATTACTCTGTCTTCTAGGTCATTAATGTGCTCCTCTGCTTCTTCCAGCCTGCTGTTCATTTCATCATGCATGTTTCTCATTTCATTTATTGAGCCCTTTGTCTCTGCTATTTCTTATCTCTGTGTTAGGGGTCTCACTCATGCCGTCAACTCTTTTCTCAAGTCCAGTGAGTACTCTTATGCTTATTACTTTAAATTATTGATCAGGCATATTATTCATATCTGTTTCCCTTAGCTATCTGGCCATGATCTGTCCTATTCTTTCATTAGAGACAAATTTCTCTGTCTCCTCTGTGGAAGATTGGCAAATGGATTCCGAGGTTTATTAGCACCACACCGTAACAAGCTGAGCTCACTGGCCAGTCTTGATTCTGGGATTTACACAGATGCGCAGAGAACCAAATTATAGTCAGTGCACTGGTGAAGAAGAATCATCTGGAGAGACTTGTCTTACCAAATATCAGAATCCACATAAGGTTATAAAATTAAGCCAGGGTGATATTGCTGTAATAGAATAATTGAATCAAATTTATAAGAAAGAGGTGGCCGGACAAATCAATGAGAAAAAAAATTTTTTTTATTAAATGGTATTAAGGAAATTGTATATCCACATGGGCAAAAACCTCAGATATTGGGTCTTTACCTCAAATCCTACACAAAAATCTGTTCCAGATGAATTGTAAGGGCAAAGCATCTATAGTTTCTTTAAAATTTTTAATGAGTTTGGGGGTAGGAAAGGATTCTTATGACACACACACAAAAATCACAAAGATTAATTATACATTTAATTCATAAAAATTAAGAAACTCTGTTTATCAGAATGTATCATAACAAGAAAGGAAAGACAGATTACAGACTGGAAAAAGATACTGACCACTTATAAAATACTGAAAATTTATAAATTCTCTAAAAGATGCATAACTTTCTCACAGCAGCAGAAACACAGGTCATCCTCAGTCTTATCAGTAATCTGGAAAATGCCGAAAGAGTCACAAAGAGATATCATTCGAAATCCACTAAATTGGCAAAAACATAAATGAGCTTGATACTATCAAGCGTCCAGGATGATGTTGACCAACGAAGCCCTATACCCCGCTGGTGGAAATAAATACCAAAGGGGCACAGTCTTGTTAGAAGAGAATTGGGTAAAACTTGGTAAAGGTGATGATGAGAATACCTTAAAACCCAACAGTTTTACTCCTAAAGCAGTGGTCTTGATGATATTCACATTGGTTTTTCTAAAAGAATGTTAAAAAATGTATGTCACTACACATCCTTAAGGTACCATCTGAAATTTTTCATCATAGGGTTAAATAGTTGCAAAGGATATAATTGCCAATATATTGTGAAAATTAACATTTGTAAATAGGATGGATCCATCACTTTTATTTTATTTTAATTTTTTTAAAGATTTTATTTATTTAGTTGACAGAGAGAGAGACAGCCAGCGAGAGAGGGAACACAAGCAGGGGAAGTGGGAGAAGAAGAAGCAGGCTCCTAGCGGAGGAGCCTGATGTGGGGCTCGATCCCAGGACTCTGGGATCATGACCTGAGCCAAAGGCAGACGCTTAATGACTGAGCCACTCAGGTGCCCCAGATCCAACACTTTTAAAATTGTACTTCATTAAAGCTCAGGGCTAGCAATGCAGTGTTCATCACCATTAATTTAAAAATACACAAGCTCTTCTTTAACATATTTACTTTCTTCCTTTTACTTAAAATCATGTTTTCAAATAACTGTCATGTCACACATATTTTTTGAAGGCTTTTTATTGATGACCTTATAAAAGTTTTCTGAAGCAAGAGGAATCCTATATAAAACTTTAGGGATTTCTTCTGAATTATCATTACATTTATAATTACAACAATAACAGCTAAACCATAGAACATTTCCTATGTGGCACGTACAATTGCATATATTAACTCATTTCATGCTCACAATGTTCCTAAACAGAACTCGCTCGTGTCTGTAGTTTACCCTTGAGGGGTTTGAGACACAGAGAGACTAAGTAACTTTCTCAACTTTTCACAACTAGTAGTGGGTTCAGGATTGGATCCTAGATATTTTGGTTGTAGATTTCAGATTTTATTAAATCAAAACCTCACCCACTTTGCTCAGTAATACTTTATTTTTTTGTTTACTAATGATCAGAAATGTATCCTTTAAGAAGGTGGACGGGGAAGCTTTGGGTGCCCTGATTAAAGGAGGCTTTGTTAGAACTCTGGGACATTCGTGTTTCAGGCAGTGCTAGGCTGCGAGAGGGCTGTGCTTCCCCCTGTGAAGAAGGAAGGAGACTGAACGGAGGTTAGGGGGAGAATCAGTGGGACTGACGGACTGCAGATGTGTTCTAAGAGAAATCTAGGGGAAATTTTAGGGAAGTGCATGTGGATATGGACAATTTGAAGAAACATTTTAGTAAAACTCTTCCTGTCTTTGCACCTGTCGCAGAGTTGTTGCGCACTCCTAGGGTGTGGGTCCTTCAGGTTAGAGACAGCTGCCCGAGAGCCCGACTCCCCCAAGAATGAGCCCAGGATCACTGGGGAACTTCCCAGATATCCAGAATAACTGTATCAGAAACACCAAGGGTGGAGTCCAGCCACGTGTGTGTGTGTGTGTGTGTGTGTGTGTGTGTGTGTAAATGCACACCCTGACTTTGGACGACCGTTTTGTGCCGTAAGTTCTCCACAGTTCTCAGATGCTCCTTTCCTCTATCATTGCTATATTTCACCAAGTTGAAGGCATCACCATTGTAAGATAAAATCCAATTTTAAAGATTTTAAAATGCAAAAAAATGGGGGAGCTTTAGATTGAACAAATATGGTCTTGCCTTGCCTACGAGACTGGTCCTCCTCGTGTCGAGCTCCCGGCTTCCTCCCTGTGCTCCTCTTACCCTCAGTGCTTGGCTGTGTTGAGTTGTTGAGCAGATGCTTGCTGAGTGCACATGGTCACTGGCCTGCTTTGTCTATTGCGTGTTCTCTGCGTTCTTACTTTTCCCTTCTTCTCTGCCCGGGCAGAGATTCATCCTGAGGAAATACTAGCTGCTCAGTGAACATTTGTGGATTCATTGCCTGATTGTAAAAGGAGCGGTTGGCTGGTATCAGAAATTGGAGAACTTGGTGGTGTCTCTGGCTGTGGACAAAGGGAACTAGCCCCTGCTTCCACTCTTGGATGGTGAGCAAGGGGAAAGAGTGAGGAAGATGGGGTTAGAGAGAGGAGAGAAGGAAATAGTCTCTGGCTGAAAAGTGCATGTCCCTCTGTTATCTGAAATCATGGTGTTTGTTTACTTGACTTTTCCCCTTGTACCGGGCTAGTGTGTAATCTCGGTGAAGGGATGGACTTGGAGTCACTTCCCACTCTGCTCCTAGCGCCTACAATAGCACCTGTCTCATAGCAGACAATCAATAAATATGCTTTGAATAAACGACTGAGTAAGTGTGTTCCCTGAGGTTTACTAATGCCTGAGAGTGTTTGTGTGTGGAAAAATTACTTACAATAATTGGTGTTTTAATTTTATTTACTTACATTGAGTTCTAAATGTAAATCTTAGTGTTTCTCAAGCTTTTGCTTAAAAAACCTATTTTTATTGAGATATAACTGACATACAGCATTATATTAGTTTCAACTATAACATAATGGTTTAGCATATACATATGTTACAAAACGGTCACCACAATAGTTCTAGCTAACATCCGGGCCACACATCGTTACAAACTTTCTGAGAGCTTTTAAGATCTACTCTTGAGTAAAAAAAAACAAAACCTACTCTCTTAGCAACTCTCAGATGTACGGTCGTGTCACTGGCTGCAGTCGTCTTGCTGTGTGTCACGTCCCCAGGACTTACGTGTCTTATGACTCCAAGTTTGTTCTGTTGACCACCCTCCCCATTTTGCCCACCCCCCACCTCTGGCAACCACCAATCTGTTCTCTGTATCTATGAGTTTGGGTTTGGTTGTTTGTTTTTGAAGATTCTACTTATAAGTACAGCACCCTGCAACCTGTGTTTTAACAAGCTTTCTAGGTGATTCTTTTCTAAAACGTGCTGAAATTGGAGAGCCACCCCCAGGAGAGGTTCTTACCCACATGCCCCAGGATATACGTACAGAATGTTCAAAGCATCATTCTTACTCACATCCTTGCATGTCCCATTGAAATTGGGTGATTCCCCTAGCTTCTTAACTCCCTCTTTGCACTTCTTTCTTTAGTTACGCATTTCTGTTTAATCCCTGATCTTTCTTTCTCTTCCCTTCTGTGACCTGAGTGACCCAGTCTCAGGAGGATCAGAGAAGGTAGAGAAAGCAGAATTAGGGACCGCTCATGGTCAGAGCAGGTTTGTACTTTAGTATCGCAAGATATTTATTTCACCACAGGTTCACTTCGCTCATCCTGGCAACTTGGAGCCATTTCTTTGTGATGCTACAGTGTGTTTTATGCATTTGTGCGGAAGGTACCAGGCAATTCATTAATAAGTGTTAACGGACCAAAATATCCAAGAATTTTGCTTTTTTAGAAATTGAATTGTAGGGTATTGAAGGTAATCCCTGGAATCCCAGTACCGACACACCTTTTCAGGTGTTTTGTTGAGAGAGAGAGAGAGAGAGAGAGGAGGGGTCTTGTGTGGAACGCAGCCCTCACCTGTCTGCCTCCAGCCTAAGGGACCTTCTCTCCCTTGTGACGTCCCCATCAGATGTAGGGCAGAAGGATAGTAATGATGACAGCTGCACTCCAGAGAGTCTGCACGAAGGCTGAAGCAAACTTTAAAAGTTTGTGGGGGACAGGCTTCTGAGAAAATTAAGGAGATGGCATGAAGCTAATACATGCAATTTATAAAGCTAAATACAAGACTTACTGTATATATTTCTAACGGGTTTGATCCCCCATTTAGCTCATCAGAGACAACAAATAAGGGGAGACAGTACTAGAATTTCTTATCAGTTGGTATCCATTTGCCTAACATTTTTATATATAAAGAAACATATATAGTTACTCAAATAGAATATATTAGTGTAGTGTAGTAATAATCCTCAAACCCACTAACAGCACTGATATTTTATTGGCAGCATGGGGTAATGATTGACATTGATAATGGGACCCTTGAGTCATCAAAAGAGGCTTAAACTGGGGGCACCTGGCTGGCTCCGTCGGTGGAAGGTGTGACTCTTGATCTCAGGGCTGTGAGTTCAAGCCCCACATTGGGTGTAGAGATTACTTAAAAATAAAATCTTTTTTTTTTTAAAGAACCTTAAATTGACCATCTGAACATAACTTTTAAAAGGACAGATGTGTGCAATGCATTTTAGGTCTCAAATCCAGTATAGATAACAGAAGCGTTCACTCTATCAGACCTGGTAGTGAGCGGCGAGGCCCCTTGGGTGGGTGCTGCTTGATAACACCCAAGTACAAGCCGAGCCCCTGCAGGCAGCTCCGTAAACCAGCATCCACAGGCTGACTCCCCTTTCCGGCATCAGCCCTCATCTCCTTCCTGATCCTGTAACAAACCCTGGACGCCTCTGACCCCCCTGTCTTCACGCCTCCTTCCTGCATTAGGCTGGCCTCCTTTTCGGTGGGCACAGCGCTTCCCCAGCCTCCCCTGAGCCCGGGCTGGCGCTGCTGGTGCCCGTTCAGAGCAGATGCGTGTCCATGATGGTTTCTGTGTCTGCTGCCACAAGCTTTGGGGCACGGCGCTCAGTAATACACTTGTGGGTTGTGCAGCAACTCTCCGAACGCACTCTCTGAGGAGCCCGGTGCTCGGAAGGGTGGTGCGGACTCCAAGTCCTGGGCAAGTGATGAAAGCTAGGAAAGCAAGTCTGATGTAATGAGGGGCTTGAGGGCTTTGCAAGGGTGCCCTGCTTTGAACTGGCATTCCCCACGTAGCCCTGGTCAGAGGTCACCGGGAGGCTCGAGCGGCGATTTTTTTAAGAGAAGCCAGAAGTGAGATTTTATATGCGATCTATTCTGATTTTTAAAACTCAAAGAAGTCCAGAAGGACTATAGACCAAGTCTAACTCCCAGACTGGCAGTTTTTAAGGATCTAGAATAAAAGGTCAGTTTCTAAGAAACCCTAATTAGAGAGTGAATGCACTGTGCTCGATAATTTACCCCCACGATGAAACTACTGCTCCATTCACCTCCCCTCCAAAAAAAAGAATGTTATCATCTTGGCGTCATGAAAGTTTTAATTTTCAATTCTCACCTTGGACGACAGTTAGTACTTTTCCACAGCATGTCCAGCTGTTTCTTTTTAAAAAACTGTAAAAAAAAAGGACCGCTTGAATCGATAGTAGATGCTTTCAAGCCTATGGAAAAATAAGTTCTGAAAAAATGCTGCAATGAATTCTTTCAGATTACTAAGAAATTCTGTTAACTCTCCATTAAAAATAGAACCAACCACCAACAAAGCACAGTTTCCCTTTAGTTGGCGGTCCTGCCGTGATGCATCCTGGTTATTAAGGTAAATTCAAAGGTTTAAAGCACTAACGCTTAACATCTGTAGAGGTAACGTCATGGAGAAACACTCCCTAGGGAGTAGCTGGCATCATGGTCCTCAAAATTTTATAAATAAAATTGTATTTTCATAAGGTTCTCCACATTGTATATCTGTGACCACAGAAAAAATCACTAGTTCTTATGAAAACTGGTGCAGCCCACCATAAACTCAAATCATCTTTGACATCTGTTTCACATGAAAAGTTTGCATCTTGTTCCATACTGTTCCCACGTTCATCTGAAAATAAAACCACTTCTCCATCAGCACGTCTTCCAGAAGATACGATATGTTTAATAGATTTTATGCCCTTGGGTCTTGCCATATGCTCCGGGTGCTCCGACTTGGGGGGAAGCCAGTGGTTCACATCAAGGATTATGATGGGAAAATGCCAAGTCCATCTCTGCCCAAGCTCAGACCATGAGCAAAGAAACCGGGCATGCAGGTCCCTTCGCAGACAGGAAGAGGTAGTGAGGAGCCAAGAGGAGGCCTTTTAAAAATAATGGAATGAAAGGCAGGTCCGTTTCAGTGTGGGGAAAGAGCAGGCTGCCAGGGGGCAATGTTGAGAGATGTTTGGAACAGAAGGAATAGGACGGAGCCTCCCACAGGCTCTGCGGCCAGTTAGCCCTGAGCCTAAAACAGCCTGCCCTCGGAAAACAGGTGAAGAAGGCTGATTTCACCAGCAGGGGAAGGAGCTGCATGATGGCCTAGTGGAGGCACCCTCGCGTCCACAGCAACTCACAGAGTCAGACTACAAAGCCAGAGCTCTCCTGTTGTCTGCGGGGTCCCTGGGGCCTCCTGAGGGCTCTGCGCAGAGGACGGGCTCTGGGCTTCCAGGCTTCGCTGTCCTCGCGCTGAAAATCATGGACAGTAGCACCAACAGTGGGACGCAGTCTTGGTGGCCTGTGTTGAGAGTCTGAAACACGGAACCAGGACCAGCTTGAAGAGGACGGAGATGGGAGGGAGCAGCGGAGCTCCGTGCCCACACCCAAGGGGAGGAGAGCACATGGTGGGGAAGCAGCTGGGGTCTCTTGGGGGAGCATTGAGCTCCGAGAGCTGCATGGCTGCTGTCTGTATGAGCCTGGTGTTGGCAAAGCTTTCTTTCATTTTTAGTTAATAAGGAATTTGGTAGATTGGCTGTATTTCATTTTTATTTTAGATGTTTCCCTCACCGGGTGAGGCAGAGAAGGGGACGCAGTGAGCCTCATAACTTGCCTCCTCAGATTGCCTGGCTCGCCCCGGGCCGCCGGCCGCCCCCTGAAACTGGCCAGGCGCTGGAGGGTACGGTAGAGCCTGAAGTTCGCCATATTCCCGATTCGTGTATTTTACACGTGGGGTCACGCAGGCAAGGGAACCAGGATGGTGCCAGCATACTCAGGCTTTGCTTGTGGTCTTGATCGTGAATTTCCACAGCGCTTGCCTTCTGCACAGACTCAGGCACCTGGTAATACACCAAACCTAACATACATGCAAATGAAACTCTAAAAATATGAGTATATGCAAATCACAGGTCTTCTGTCCAGCTTCTCTGAAACTGACCTCTTAACACACACGCACGCACACACACGTAGAAAGGAAGGGTTTCCACTTTCGGCTGTCCTGTTGAAATGGTGCAGTGTACGATCTCGTGCACCCTTCCCGTTGCACACAGTAAGAGTCTGTCTGCCCAGAATGAGCCTTCTTCCTTCCTCTTTACCTGCAGACCCTCTTTGCCTCCTACCAGTGCAGTGAAGGAACCTCCCTGGAAATTCAGCGGCAACCCAGGCCCAGTTCAGCATGTCTGTTCCTGCGTCTCCTTATGCAGCACGTGTAAACAGAACACGGAAGGTTCTCCCGTGAAACCACGCATACTTACAGCGGTGTCTGGTACAGAGCCGGTGTTCACAAGACGCTGGTTTTTCCCAGGTGTCTGGTTTTCCCGTGTGTGCACCCCTTTGCCGCGGGCTTGCCACCCGGAGCCTGATAAACAGCAAGTAAATCTCTGTGGAGGGAGTGACGAACAGGGCATTTACTCTTCGAGCACTCACTGTGGAAACCCGAAGAGATGCGAGTGGAGTCGAGGGGTTTCTCATACATATTTGGTAAGGTATGTTGTAATTCCTAGTGGACCTGTTGTATTGTATGCTGAGCGGCTGAGAAGGGAAGGAGGCTGGAAACCGTTGGGAACGCACTTCATGTGGGTTCTGACGTACTGGTCAGCACTCTGGGTCCTACCGTCCAGGGGCGTGGGGCTAGCATCACTTGGTTTCAGCTGACATCAGCATCCAAAAGGATCAGATCTAATGGGTGGGCAAGGCGACAGGAATTGACTGGTACTAGGGTACTTGGATTCAGCTTGTAGTGTCATTGTAATTATTTTTTATTCATCCTGTTTGAAATGGGATCTCCGCTGTAATAAGGATTAGCATTTAGGGAGAGGGTTACCAAGCAGAGTCAGGGAGAAACCAAAGCTGGTCTCAGGGAGGGCAGATGTGGGGTGGGTGTACAGAAGAGCTCAGGGACGTTAGGGTTCTGCACGAGACCTGTTTCCATTCCAGAGTCATCTCACAGGACGAGTACAGGCTCTTGGTTTTTCGCACCAGCCGCCAGGGCAGCATGGGAAGAAGTGACTGTGGTTACCCGCCCCTGTAGCTCCTATCTGGCTTCCCATTCATACCCTACTTCCTGAATTTCTGCAAACCATACTTCAAACTTCTCTTTTCACATTAACCGAATACAACTCAGTTTCTTTCTATTTTTGAAGAAAAGAACAATTTCCTGGTTCTGATATTTTAATTTCATTTCTGGCACTCGAGACGGAAAAAGGCACACTGGATAAAGTATTTGTATCGTCACTACCGTTCATGTTCACACCGTAGCATTTGTACGTACGTACTCGGCACTGCCCAGAACCCAGAGTGAGATCTGATCCTGGTCCACGGGGGTAAGAGAGATGCTCAGTCCTAACGGGAAAATAATAACGTAGGAGCTGTTAGAGGAGATATGCACAGTTTGAGACATTTATAATCTAGTTAGATTCTTTAAATTAGGTAACCTGCTAGCTAAGACTGAATGACCTTTAGACTTTGTGGTCGGAGTATCAGGCACTGTTCTCTTCCTGCTCGGGGTAACAAACAAACAAACATACGATGGATGGAAGACGCATATGTCTCAGAAGCAAAACGTGGAAGTTTCTGGCTCACCTCTTTAGTTTCTGTTTTGTGCCAGAATGGATTGACCAAAGTTTTATTATTTGGTCCAGATGCTTCCTGGACCGTTTTGATTTTACTGAGACGAGGTGGTTAGAATATTCAGAACCAAGTAATTTTGGATGATTAGAAAATTCTGCCTCATGTGACTTTGTTATTATCTTTTCAAAAATAGGTCATTGTTTAAAAAATGGATTATGCTGATTTCTCTGCGTCATCTATTTCTTGTATCTCGAACAGCTAGGGGTGGGGGACCAGATGCACAAGGGAAAATGTGCCCTGAGTGGTCCTGGCTTCACTTAAAGAGAAATCATCACTTTATAGGTTCTGCAAATAATTTATAAATTACAAGTAAATTATATGATCTTACAGATGTTCAGAACTGTCCCGACTCTGAGGTTTTACTTCCCTTGCAAACTTACAAGATAGCCTGTCACAGTTTCATGGATACTGGTCGAGGGTACAAGCCTGCGTAGGAGGGAAAACGCAGTTTCTTGTCAGAGCAGTAACGGAAGCCGGGTGCTCTCCTCTTTAGATATGTGCCCCACACCCCAGTTTCCACAGGGAGACGTGAAAGGACGAGGCGGTGCTGTCCTGCAGGAGAGGGAGGCTGCCCTCTCAGAAATGAGTGGGCAGTCGCTAGGCCTGCCCCTTGCTCTGCAGAGAGACGTTGTCTCTGTCTTCCAAAGCTCTACTGGACAGACATCCTTGAAATTACAGTTTGAAACAAAGGACTGCCATTGCCTTGAACACAGGTGTGTAGAAATTGTAGACCCATCTGTGAATAATAATCGGATTTCAGGAGTCTTTGAGTCAGTATTTGGTAGAGACCATACATTGGGGGAATATTGATTTAAAAATTATTTATAACTACAGGGAAAAAATTGCAGATTCAGACTGTATGAGGAAGTAATAAGAGCAATTTACCTTAAGTTTGAATGTGATAAATCTGGTATTTCTTAATGTTATTTCTAGGAAGAGTGATTTCAATAGCATGACTTTTTTTTGGTCTTCCTTTGGACTCAGTTTATTTTTATCTTGTTATTAAGGTACAGTTGATGTATAGCATTATGATAGTTCCAGGTGTATAATATGATGATTCAATATTTGTATATATAGTGAAATAATCACCACAGTAATTCTGGTTAACATCCATACATGTTACAAAAATGATTTTTCTTGTGATGAGTAATTTTAACACCTATTCTTTTGGCAACAGTCAAGAATGCGATGCAGTGTTATCGTCTGGAGCTGTATATATTGTTTAGCAGTATGTACTCCGTCACCATGCTCTACGCTCTAGTCCCACGGCTTATTTATCTTATAACTGGAAGTTTGTACCTTTTGACCCCCTTTACCCATGTTGCCCACCCTCCCCCCCCACCACCCATTTGTTCTCTGTATCTATGAGAGTTTGTTTCCTTCTTTTTTTTTAGATTCCACAAAGAAGTGAGATCACGGAGTGTTGGTTTTTCTGTGTCTGATTTATTTCACTTAGTATGATGCCCTCAAGATCCGTCCATATTGTTGCAAATGGCAAGATTTCCTTCCTTTTTATGGATGAATAATATTGCACTGTGTTTCTGCCTCTCTCTCTCTCTCTCTCTCCTGCATTTTCTTTATCCACTCGTCCATCGAAGGGCAATTAGGTTGTTTCTGCTCCTTGGCTCTTGTAAATAAAGCTGCTGTGAACAGGGGGATCCGGACAGCTCTTCAAGACAGTGATTTTCGTCTTCCTCACACATATATCCTACAGTGGAATTACTGGATCAGACGGTAACCCCATTTTTAATTTTTTGAGAAACCTGCACACTGTTTTCCACAGTGACGGCAACAACTTACTTTCCCATCAACAGTCCGCAAGGGTTTCTTTTTGTCCACATCCTCTCCAGCTCTTGCTGTGTCTTGGGTTTTCTGACCAGCTGGGAGGTGGTATTTCACTGTGGTTTGGGTTTGCATTTCCCTGATCATGAGTGATCTCGAACGTCTTTTCATGTGTCTGTTGGCATCTGTGTGTCTTTGACAGATTTCTATTCAGATCTGCCCATTTTCAATTGGATTGTTGAAGGGGTTCTTTTGCTATTGAGTTGTATGGGTTCTTTATATGTTTTAGATATTAACCACTTATCAGATATATGGTTTCCAAATATTTCTCCCATTCAGTAGGTTGTTTTTTCATTTCTTTGAAGATTTCCTTTGCTATCTAGAAGCTTTTTAGTTTGAAGCATTTACTTATTTTTTAAAAAGGGAAATTATGCAAAAAAGAAAAATAGTTTGAATGGTCACATCTAATATTTTTGGCTTTCTTTTTGACAAACTGTTTATATAAAGACTTTGTTATTAAGATTGTCTCCTTAAATTGGCCATAAAGAGGTTTAATCTTTACTGCTTTCAGGTATGTTGTGCTTAATGAGGGTCAATCCATGATATTCATTTAGTCTTTTCAATTCGTTCAGTAGTTTCCCAGAATGTGTTTACTGATTAAATGCTAAATACTCATTTCCAGGAAGTTTGGAGCTTAATTGTTTTTTTATAGAAGTATATTGACTTGAAAATATGTTTTTATATAGAGAAGATATTTTCTGATTTTAAACATTTTCTCTAAGCACACCAAACTGTGGGTAATGACTACTTTGCCTTAAATACTTACATACCTACAGTCATATAACTACTTTTAATGGAAATGATTGTTTTATCTTTGGTTAATGCTGCCCCCAAATTAAAGATTTCATTTTTAAATCACATGGTTCAATTTACTGTAAATATTACAATCCAATAAAATATAGGAATCACCTTTTATCCCACAACACTATTAAGTGAACCTAATGAACATATAATTAAGTAAATAATATTATTTTTTTAAGATTTTGTTTATTTATTTGACAGAAAGAGAGAGAGAGAGAACAAGTAGGCAGAGCCGCAAGCAGAGGGAGAGGGAGAAGCAGACTCCCCGCTGAGCAGGGAGCCCGATGCAGGACTCGATCCCAGGACCCTGAGATCATGACCTGAGCGGAAGGCAAACGCTTAACTGACTGAACCACCCAGGCAGCCCAATATTATTTTTAAAGTAATAATGAAATACAGCGACATGGAATATTAAGAAGTATTACATTTGGTAAGAGCACATTTTTCCAAACGCAGAGAGGTTATACCACCTGCCGTCCGTGCACTGCACATTTTTTAACTTAATCCGTTTATATTTTATGATGTATCAGTGTCTGAGAAACATTTACACATAAACGATGTAGTTATTCAGCTGCCCTTTTTCCCTATTTATTTGTGCTTATAATAAATATTATAAATTTTGCCATTGAAATTAAGTTTTCTTTTTCCTTTCTGCTCCTTAAAAACACTATGCTGTATTTTAGGGTTATGGAAAATATTATTATTAGTTGCACAAATATTTTCATAATAGAAACAACAGAAATCAAATTAAAATTAAGGAAAAAAGTATCAATACATCTGAACTCTAGTAAATCAAATTGTATTTCTCTCAGTTACCTTCTCGTACTCATCCATGTATATGCCTGATTTTACAACATAGTAGGCATATCTGTATCTTTTTAAATACAGTAGAGTATCATACCTGTTTTTTTACATGTGTGATAAGTATTCTTCATAATAATCATGTTAAAAGTCACATAAAAGTATATTGAGGAACTTTTTATTGAGGAATTAATTATATGATTAATAATTTCCTTATTGTCAGACGTGTAAGTTGATGTAAATTTTTGTTCTTATATAGTGTTGCCAAAAATATCTTACATATATTTTCAATGTATTTTAGATTCTTTTTTAGACTAAATTAAAAGAAAATTTCTGAAGCACAAAAACTTAATATAAATATTTTCATATTTTTAAACCATATTATTAAATTACTCTCCACAAACGCTATTCCTGTTTCTGCATCATCAGCAAAAAAGGGCAGATAAAAATTTCACTTCAGTATAATACGCTTTTGGTGATATCGTTTTTTATACTGCTGCTGATTTAGTGTATGAAAAATAACCCTCTTACTAGTTTTAATTTGCATTTATTTAGTTATTAGTTGATTGGACATTTTTCCATATGCTACTTTACTAATTATATTTTATACCGTGTGAGTTATATTTCCATGAACTTTGACTATTTATCTATTAGGGCCATAATATTTTCCTCACGATTTTATATAAGCCCTTTCCAAAATACAGTACCCTAACCCTTTGCTATCTTATTCAATGTAGTGTTTTTCTCTCAGCCACTTTCTTTTCGTTGAAATTATTTTATTATAAACATTTAAAACGTTTATTTCATTATGGTCCCTTCTCACTGGTGTTTAATTATAATACAGATCTGATAAATATTGACTGACTTTTTATTGCCTTTTTTGCTCTTTTCTTGGGTTTGTTTTTATTTAGTTAACTAAATAAAACATGTGAATATTTTATTCATGTTTCTTTAGCTATATGATATAATATGAAATACAAATTATACAAATGATTATTTTTCCGTGAAGTTGACTTATTTGCCTCACATAATTTTTTCCCACACATAATTTCTTTTGTAAATATTTTAACTTCTTTATTGTGGTAATGTGCATATAAAATAAAGCTTAATTTTGAATATTTTCGAGTGTACAGTTCAGTGGTGTTAAGCACACTGACCTTGTGCAACCATCACCATGTCCACCTCCAGAGCTCCTTGCAACTTGCAGAACTGATCCCTGCACCCTTTGCACAAGAACTCCCATGAGCCTCTTTCCCCAGTACTGGCAACCCTGCTGCTACTTCCTTTATGTTTTTTTTTAAGTTCTCCCCCCTCCACCCCCATACTGTAGCCTCTGATAAACTACCACTCTACTCTCTTTTCTATGAGTTCAGGGTGCTTTTTGTTTGATTTTTTTTTTTAATAAAGTATTTTACACATACAAGTCATATCATGCAGTTTGTCTTCCTGTGTCTGACTTATTTCACTTAACATAATACTCTCAAGATTTAACCATGTCACAAATGGCAGGATTATTTTTAAGGCTGAATAAAATCATACATATTTCAAATTTTCTTTATCCATTCATTCATTGGTGGACATTTAGGTTGTTTCCATTTTTGGGCTTTTGTGAAGAGTGCTGTGAGGAGCCTGAGACTGATATTCACTCAAGATCCTGACTTTATTTCCCTTCTCTTCCCAGAAGTAGGGTTGCTGGATTATGTGGTAATTCTAATTTTAATGTTTTGAGGAACCACCATACTAATTTCCATAATAGCTGCACCACTTTCTATTCCCATCGACAAGGTACGAGGGTTCCCTTTTCTCCATATCCTTGAGAATTCTGTCAACTTTTGACTTTTGATCATCGCCACTCTAAGGTATGAGGTGATACCTTATTATGGTTTTGATTTGCATTTCCCTGTTAATTAATGATGTTGACCATCTTTTCACAGATGTGTTGGCCATTTGTACATTTTATTTGGAAAATTTTCTATTCATGTTTTTGCCCATTTTTAAATCAGGCTTTTTTTTTTTTTTTTTTTTGCTATTGTTTTAAGAGCTCCTTATATATTAGGGACATTAACCCTTTATCAAATACATGGTTTGGAAATATTTTCTCCCATTTCATAGGTTACCTTACATTTTGTTGATTGTTTCCTTTACTGAGCAGAAAGTTTTAGTTTGACATACTCCCACTTGAGTATTTTTGTTTTTGTTTCCTGTACTTTTGGTCTCAGATCCAAGAAATTATTGCCAAGATCGATGTCAGGGAGATTTCCCCCTGTGTTTTCTTCTAGAAGTTTGATGGTTTCAGGTCTTATGTTTAAGTGTTTAATCCACTTTGATTTGATTTTTGTATATGGTATAAGGTAAGGGCCCACCTCCATTCTTTAGTATGTGAATGTCCAGTTTCCCAACAGCATTTATGGAAGAAACTGTCTTTCCCCCATTGTGTATTCTTGGCACCTCTGTTGAATAGTAGATGACCATATATCATGGGTTTATTTGGGGGCCTCTGTTTTTCCATTGATCTATATATCTTTTTTTGTTGTTGTTGTTCCAATATTGTTTTGATTACAGGAAGTGTGATACCTTCAGCTTTGTTCTTTTTACTTAAGATTGCTCTGGCAATTTGGGGTCATTTGTGGTTCCGTATGAATTTTAGGATTATATTTTCTGTTTCTGTATAAAATGCCATTGGAATTTTGATGGGGATTTTACTGAATCTGTAGATTACTTCAGGTAATATGGACATTTTAATGCTATTCATTCATCTAATGCATAAACACAGGGTACCTTTTTACCTATTTGAGTCATCTTCAGTTTCTTTCATTAATGTTCTATAGTTTTCATTGTGTACCTCTTTACCTTCTTGGTTAAGTTTATTCCCAAATATTTTGTTCTTTGTAAATGGGCTTATTTTCTTAATTTCTTTTACAGATAGATTTTTGTTTGTATATAGAAACTCAACTAATTTTTGTTATTGATTTTCGTATCCTGAAACTTTACTGAATTCATTTATTCTAACAGTTTCTTGGTGTTTTTTTTAGGGATATATATATATATATATATATATATATAGTCATGTTTAACTTGACTAAGAAAAAAATGATTCAAATAAATAAAATCAGAAATGAAAGAGGAGACATTACAACTGATACCACAGAAATACAGAGAATCATAAGACACTACCTTGAACAATTATATGCCAGCAAGTTAGATAACCTAAAATAAATGAATAAATTCCTCAAAGTATACAACCTACCATGTCTGAATCATGAAGAAAGAGAAAATTTGAACATACCAATAACAAGTAAGGAGATTCATTTAGCAATCAAAAATCTCTTAACAAAGAAAAGTCCAGGACTAGATGGTTTCTAGTGAATTCCATCAAATTCTTGGTAAATTCTATCAAATATTTAGAAAAGAATTGATACCACTCTTTCTCAAATGCCTCCAAAAAACTGAAGATGAAGGAACACTTCCAAATTCATATGTTGAGGCTGCATTACCGTGATACCAAAGGCAGGCAAGGATACTACAAGGAAAATAAAAAAATTACAGGCCAAACCCTTGATGAACATTGATGTAGAAGTTTTCAGCAAAATATTAACAAATTGAATTCAACAGCTCATTGAAAGATCGTATGCCATGATCAAGTTGGATTAATCCCCAGGATGCAGAGATGGTTCAATACGTGCAAATCAATAAATGTAATACACCACATTAACAAAATGAAGGATAAAAGTCATATGATCATCTCAATAGATGAAGAAAAAGTACCTGACAAAATTCAACATCCATTCATGATAAAAACTTTGAACAAATTAGATATAGAAAGAATGTACCTCAACATAATACAGGTCACATAAGACAAGCCCGCAGTAACATCATACTCCGTGGTGAAAAGCTAAAAACTTTTCCTTTAAGATCAGGAACAAGGCAAGGGTGCCCACTTTCACCACTTTCTCTATTCAACATAGTTCTGAAAGTCTTAGCCAGAGCAATCAGGCAAGAAAAAGAAATATAAGGCACCACAAATTGTAAGGAAGAAGTAAAATATCCTCACATAATTTCAATAAATAATTCCTTTAAGATATATCCTTTTTTAAAAATCAAACTGTTGAATAAATCAGGTGTATTTCTAGACTTTGAGTTCTTTTCATCTAACATGGGTGTTTAATTTTGTATCTTACTTGCTCTCTAGTCACTTCTGGTGATTAAAGTAGGCCTTTCTTCTTACCTGAACATCACACCATGTTTTTTAAAGACACCTGGATTGTCATTCTTTATGAAAAAGTGATATTTGAGCATAGAATGAATCAGAAAACACAGAGGGGTAATAAGGGAGAATGCAAGTCACCCTCTACCCTCAGTCCCACTGCCCAGAGTTACCCACTGACATTTTCTTGCATGTCCTTTCAGACAACGTCTGTGCATTTGCAACACTGTGGGTGTGTGTGCGTGTGGGTGTGTGTGATTCTTTTTCTTTTTTTACGAAGCAAGATTGGATTATTTCTTCACACTTTTCTGCACCGTGATGTGTTTGCACTCAGTAGTTTTTGGTAGTTGTTTCCTTTCAGTCTTCTTTTTACAAAATAAGCATGGTATTTACGGACACAGCATCTCCTATAGTAGAAAGGGTGTGTGTGCTTTGCTGTCACATAGAACTGGGGTCCAGCATTAGTTACACGGCTTGTTTCCTCCTTGGACAAACTACTCTTTAAATTTTGTTGTCTGTGATGTAAGTATAACACCTCTTTTCTTAGTTTGTTGGGGAGATTAAATGAGGTGGTCAATTTTAAATGCCTGGTATATTGTACAAGAAGGTAAGGAACAAGAGAACTATATTTCAGAAAACCTGCTTTGTTGGAGTTTACTTGGATTATGGTCAGTTTTATAGGAATCTTATTTAAGTCCCATCACTGAAATAACAGCTTCCATGTACATGATAAGTCTTCTATGCTCTGAACAGCCTTAAGGACTATTCGGAGAAAAGAGAGTGTTTAAAGACCACTCTAAGGTTTCTGACCTAAGGTGAATGGAGGGGCCATTCGCCAACTTAGGGAAGACTGGGGAACAGGCAAAAATAGAATACAAGAGTACCATTTTGGTCATATTAGATTTTAGATGCCTATTAGGTATCACGAAGTGGCATCGATAGGGTGGAATTCAGGGATGAGCCCAGTTTTGGGGATATTGATTTGACATTTACTGCCAGATGCTAGATGGGCTCTTTTAAGAGGTGAGTGGAAATAAGGGAAGAAAAGAGAACCAGGACAAGTACCTTGGGCATTCTGACATTCGGAGTTCAGGCAGAGGAGGAGGGACTGGAAAGGAGACGCTAGTAAGATAGGAGAAGAACAGGGGAATTTGGCATCTCAAGAACCTAGAGAAAACAGATTTTTCAGGAAGGAAGTATTTGTTTTTGTCAGCGTTGCTGGGACAACAAGAAAGATGGGAATAGATGAATTGACTGTTGACTTTTGTTTTTTTTAATTTTTTATTTCGAGAGACAGAGTGAGCAGGGGGAAGGGGCAGAGGGAGAGAGAGAGAATCTTAAGCAGACTCCACACCCAGCACGGAACCCAACACGGGGCTGATCTCATGACCCTGAGATCATGACCTGAGCCGAAATCAAGAGATGGACACTTAGCCAACTGAGCCACCCAGGCGCCCCTACTGAATTTCCAATAGGTGTCAGTAACAGCTGTGATGAAAAGTGTTTAGTGGAGTAGTAAGTAAAAAGTCCTGAGTAGGGTTAGTTGGGGAGAGTACAGGGTCAAGAGGATGGAGGCACTATGTCTATACAGGACTTTTGAAAACTATTGCTATCTGAGGGAGTTTTTTAAAAGCACACTTCCGGTGCCCTCCTCTTGCCCTCTTTTCCTACATGAACCTGTTGAAAATACCATAAATGCCCTCTTATCCGACCCTGTTGGGACAGTAGCTAATAGTTTAATTAGAAGAATGAATTGAAGCAGAGACTTATGAAAAATGCCTTGCCCATAACTTAACACTTTAAGGTAAAATGTAAGTTAGGATTGATTCACCCATATTTTGATTTCGCAAGGTTGTACCTTGAGCATATTTAAGATTTAGTCACTAATTGGTACCTCATGTCTTTCTCCTATCAGTCACACTAAAACACCTCATTTTTGATTTACAATATCAGTTTTGTTTACATAGACTGAGAAGTTAAAAACTCCTCCAAAACAGTCTGAGTACAGAATTCTTCTAGATTTTTATGAGTTTCCTTCTTTAGAGCTGCTTTACTCCATCTAATTACAGAGCATTTTTTTCTTAGTAGACTTGTCCTTATCAATTCTTCCCAAAGTATCCAAATTACTCTTCATAGAACTGATAAATCTGACTTTGCATCCCTACTCCGTTAGTGAACACACAGCTGGCTTGTCTTGGAGCTGCCGGAGCAGAAGTGTACGCTGGCCACAGGCGTTCCGTGCACTGAGAGCTCAGCACGTTTGTTTTCCTGGTGGGCAACATGGGTTAATCCAGGGGTTAGGGAAAAGGGGGCAGTTAAGAGTCGTTAGATTGCCTTAAAATGGAAGGTTTCAGATACGTTAAAGAATGTGAGGGTTTGAATTTCTGCTGAAAACCTCTGACTATGGTTTCATGTGTGTAAGAAAAAAAGCAATAATAATTTAAAACAACAAAAAAGTAATGATAATAACTTAATTTTTGCCCTCATGCTTTATTGAGAGACCTATCACACATACGAAAAAGTAAGTAAAATATACGTGTACAGTTTAAGTAATAACTGTAGAATGAGCTCCTTGTAACCAGTGCCAAGGTCAAGCACACGTTCCCTAACCCAGAAGACACCATCCATGGGCCTCCTTCCAGTCTGACTCTTGAGATGATCATTTCTCGGTTTTTCATTACTGTGCTACTGACGTTTTTATCCTTAAGCAATATACTGTGTTTGAATTTCCTGTAGAGGGATTGTGCCATTTATATTCCTTTATTTTTAGCCTTATTTGTACACATTATAATTTTGAGATTGATCAGTGTGGCGTGTAGCTCTCGTTCATTCATTTCCATTACTGTAGGTATCCCACTGTATGGATACAGCATAATTTATTTATCCGTCCTATTATCAGTAAATGTGTGATTTCTAGGTTTGGACCATCCTAATCGTGCTGCTCTAAGCCTTCTTACATGCATATCATATGTGCGTGTGTATTTGAGGTGCTTGTAAGCCTGCCCCGTCAACTATGGCAGGCACCAGACAATGGGTACTTCTGTTAAATTAATAAGATTAAATGAAATTAAAACCTCAGGCCCTCAGTTGTGCTAACCACCTTTCAAGTATTCAGTAGACAGATGTGACCAGTAGCTGTAGTACTGGACAGCACCAGTTACGGAATATTTCGATCACTCCAGAAAGTTCTCTCGGACAGCCCTTCTCTGGGGTACATGCCTAGGAGGGGAATCGTTAGGACCTGGGATAGATACGTCTTCAACCTTAACCAGACAGTGCAAAACTAGTGGCTATACTAGTTTCTAGCCCACTCAACAGTATGAGAACCCTGCTCCTAACTACACTTCTACGTTCCCGAAAACACTTGGCTTAGATATGGCATTAATCGGGGCTGCTGTTACAAGGTACGGTACACTGGGTGGTGTCACGATGGAGACTCACTGTCTTACAGCTCCGCAGGTCGCGGTCTGAGATCCCCTGTCCCGGACCCATCTCCTTGGCTTGTAGACCACTGTCTTCTCCCTGTGTCCCCGTGTGTGTCTCCAGGTCCAAATATCCCCTTTCTATGGGGATACCCATCCTCAGGATTAGAGCCCACGCTAAGGACCACATTTTACTTTGATTACCTTTGCAAAGACTCTGTTTCCAAATAAGGTCACGTTCTGAGGTCCTGGGGGTTAGCACTTCAGCATAGATCTGGTGGGGGCACCATTGGACCCATAACAAATCCTTTAGATGCCTTAGTATTTGCAAATGTGGCGGAAGTTCAGTGGTGTTGCCTTGTCACTTTATTTCCCTTGATACTAGAGTTTGAGCACATTTCTTACGTATCTATTGCCCATCTGATAATCCCCTTTTTTATTAAGTATCTGGCCAAGGTTTTACTCTTGTTTTTTTCTATTAGCCTGCCTGTTTTTTCAGATTGCTTTAGAGGGGTTCTTTTACTATGCTGCTTTGTTGGCTATGTGTTGCAGTTATATTCTCCTACTCTATGGTTTGCCCTTTACTTATTTTATTTTAATAAAAATAAGTTCCTAAATGTAATGTATAATTACATACGTAGATAATAACATGTGTTATTACATACATTAATAAACGTTTCTTTTATGGTTGGTACTTTTTTTTTTAAGATTTATTTATTTGAGAGAGAGAGAGCGTGAGCAGGGGGAGGGGCAAAGAGAGAGGGAGAAGCAGACTCCTGGCTCTGCTTGGAGCCCAACGCGGGCCGATCCCAGAACCCTGAGATCATGACCTGAGCTGAAGGCAGGTGCTTAACCAACTGAGCCACCCAGGTGCCCCTATGGTTCGTACTTTTTGTGTTATTAAGAAACCCTTCCTTACCCTGAGGTTATGACCATTGTTTTCCTATACTGTCTTCTAAAAGCCTTGTAGTTTTGTTTTTCCCATTTAGGTCATTTTTCCACCCAATATTGTTTATGTTAGGTAGGGGTAATCCCAGCATCATTTATTGAAATTTTACTTTTTCTCCAAAAACTTTCTCTGTGCAAAATTTCCATAGGTCTGTTGATACTACTTTATTCTGTCCTTTTGGTCTGTTTTTCCACCACTATGTCAATATTATACTTTCTTTCTTACCAAGGCCTTATAATAAGTCTTATCTGATAGGGCAAGTCTTTGCAGCTCGTTATGTTTCTTTAAGAGTTTCTCAGCTATGCTTGGCCCTTTGTATTTCCTGGTTTTTTATAGCCATGTTTTGTCAGACCAAGTTCCCGTCTATTCCTGGTTTGGTAAGAGACTTTTTTTTTTTTAATCATAAATAGAAGTTGAATTTTATCAAACCTTTTTTTCCTGCAGCTGCACTTTACTTTTTTGAAAATTCACTACTTCCCAAATGATGTGCTAGATGCTTTATATACATCATGTCTAATCTTCAGATCAGTTTTGCAGAGTAAGTGATATTATTGCCATCTTGTAAATGAAAAAAAAAACGACTAGGTTTAGAAATGCTCAAGTAGCTTGCCCACATTTTTAGGCACTGAGTTGAAAAGCTGGGATTCAAAGTGTGGTGTCTCTGGCCACTTTATATGCTTCTCCGTTCATTTGTACACGGACTTATGCAATATAATGTTATGGAGGGATGTGCACATTCCCCTGGAGTCTCTGTCGTTGCTCCCGTCATCGTCTCAGCACGAGTATACAGAATGCTGCCGTGTGCCCCCATGTCCACCACTTTTCTACGTCTTGGATGAATTCAGATAATCTATCTTTACTTTCTCCTTTATTGCTGTGTTCATAGCACAGACCAAGCCTACGATCACAGGAAAACAAGCAAATGGAGGGACCCTCTGTGTGAAAACGAGACAGCACCAGGATGCCGCAGGATATGCTCCTGCCTGTGTTGAGCAACTGATGTGAAAAATATGGCGTCTCAGTAGAATCAGGCAAATGGAGAGACGTGGTAGTTGTGGGAAGAAGAAAGCGATCGTCATCGTCAACGTTGTGCTGAGTGTTGGTCAAACACTTGTAACGTGTTAGCTGAGCTGTGGGGAACGTGCTGGGGCTGAGGCTGGGTGAGTGTTTGGTCTTCACCAGGAGACTCTGTGAGCATCGGACTGGCGTTAGAAACACCCAGGCAGGCTATTCCACGTGATGTGCTGAGAAAGCTATTTTATGGATGATAGAGCAGAGGCCGTGTGCCATGTGAACGTCGCGATTTTTTCTTCAGATACGGCGGCAATCTTATGGGCACACATGCATGCTGTGGCTGTGAATAAGCACTAATGTAGACCTAGTTCTCATTCAGAAGCAAGCTCTTAGGGGAGTCACATACCTAAGGACTAGGTGATCTTCACAAATCAAACCCAGCGAATTCCCAAGATACGCTACCTGGTAGGACAGAGTTTCTACACATAACGGTCTGCTGGTGCTCCCACCCCATTCCTTGAAAGGTTCAAAAAGTATCGAGTAATCTGAAGACCACTAGACAAACATCGCTTTCTGTATTACTTTTTGGCACTGGATATCGATGTGTGGGGTCTAGACGAGCTTATAATTTGACTCTCCTTCAAACGTTCTTCATCTTAAGTCTAAACATGTTGTTTGTTGAAAATGACTGTGTGGGGTTCATTGGCTATGTGTTCACTGACAGCAAGATTTGAACAAAGTAAATTCCCACAGCATTTTAAAGGATCCCAATGATTCAGTTGTCATGAAATCTAATTTTTGAAAAGTTGTGTTGAGTTAGAGATTACATACGACAAAATTCACCCTGAGTCTATGATTCAATGAGTTCAGGCAAATGCGTGCAGTCATCACTTTCCAACAAACTCAGGATATAGAACATTTCGTCACTTCAAAATTTCCCTCTTGTCTCTTGACAGCTACTTCCCTCTCTTGATCCCCTGCCCCTATCATCACTGACCTATTTTTGTCCCTCTAATTTTGCCTTTTCTAGGATGTCATACCAATGCAATCACACATACTTTTTATTTGTCTTCTTTAGTTCAGCAGAACGTTTTCGAGGTGGATCCATGTTATTGCGTGTGTCAATTTAGTTCATTTATGTTACTGTCGGGTAGCATTTCATCGGATGACTCTACCATAATTTGCTTATTTATTCATCAGTCAATGGACATTTGAGTTGTTTCCAGGTTTTCTTGATTGTGAGGAGAGTCGCATGAACATTTGCACACACGCTTGTGTATGTATTTGTGCTCATTTCTCTTGGAGAAGGATTGCCGGGTCAGTGGGTACATGGAAGCCTACCCTTCAGGAAGCTGCCAGAGTGCTGTCCGAGTGGCTGTACGGTCTGCGTTCGCAGCCGCAGCGTGAGTGCCAGGCGCAGGTGCTGCACACCTTTGACAAAGTTGGTATCGTCAGTCTTCCTGATCACCCATCTGATGATTCCTCAGGTTGAGCTTTTCTTCACGCACCTGTTGGCTTTTTTTATATTAACATTGTTGAAGTGTCTTCTAAATCTTTTGTCCTCTTTGGGAGAACTTGTCTTACTGAGTTTTTTTATATATTCTGGACACAACTTCTTGATCACCTATTTGTTTCGTCAACATTTTTTCCCTGAGTGTAGTTTGCTTCTTTCTGAGTGTGTATAAAAGAAAAGAAGTTCTTAATTTTGATGATGTATACCTTATCAATTCTTCAGTAGTTTCATGCTAAGAAATCTTTGTCTAATTTAAAGTCACAAAGATTTTCTCAGTTGTCTTCTAAAGATTTTTCTTACGTTGTCCATACTGTCTCTATACCATGTAAATCCATGTTCTTCTTTTACTTCTTTTTTTAAGTCGTTTATAATTACACATAAATCACACTCACTAAGCATGATGCTGGGCTTATATAAGTATAGCTATAAAGATTTGTTCAAAACTTGTTTAGATTATTTATTGGCCTTAAAGCAAAGTACTTTTATTTTTTAGTTGACACTATTCTCTCTTCAGTTTTTTGTTTTCTTTGTGTGTGTGTGTGTGTGTGTGTGTGTGTGTGTGTGTGTGTGTTTCTAAGTAATGTGGCTTTTTAGCACTCATGATAAAGGGTTTAAATTTTAGGTAAGGAAACACTCACTGAAGGTAAAAATCATGATACAGTCATCATTTGGTTTCTAACTGGTTTGATTTCAGCTGGGTATGACTGCTTTAGTAGTGATTATCAGCCAGTCGAAATCAGTATTTACACAAGACAAACTTGCAAAACTAACCAACAGAGCTAGATCTGTCTCAGCAGGAGATATTTTTAGGTTTTCATTTACAGACACTATTTATGACTGGCTGCAGTGTTAATTTATTACCTATTTATATGACCATCCCAGGCAGGTGCCCAGCAGACCCTGCTCTTCTACCCGAGGTCTATCCCAGCTGAGTGTGTCCTTGGATCGCAGAGGTCAAGACACTAGACACTGGAGACAATAAACTAAATCCAATCATGGTTCTAATTTCGGTTATTTTAAGGCTACCTAAAGATCTGTTTTCTCTTCTGATAGAGCAACTATCAGCCACTTTACCATTAACATTTTAGACTTGACCATTGCTGATCCCAATCTGAATTGTCTAAAAGTTGCCTGATATTTCCAGATACTCCAGACTTTCAGGCATTTACATATATTTTTTAAAATATTTATTAGAGAGTGTACAAGCAGGGGGAGTGGGAGAGGGAGAAGCAGACTCCCCCCTGAACAGGGAGCCTGATGCGGGACTCGATCCCAGGTTCCTGGGATCATGACCTTAGCTGAAGGCAGACGCTTTACTGACTGAGCCACCCAGGCATCCCACATTTTTTAAGATACTAGAAGCTATAGGGTGGGTTCCTGCTTGGAGGATTTCTGGTTAAGGCCCTCTGTCTCGGCCACTTGAGAACCATTGTCATCATCAACACTAAACGTGCACGTATGTGAGCACTCTGAGCTTTTAGCTCTTAAATTACTGAGAATACTAATAGAGTATTGCTAGTTTTCTCCAGCACTGAGCGGGCAGTTGGAAGAGGCGTCCTCCAGCCCAGCATCCTCCAAGGCGTTTTTTGGTCCTTGGCAAAGTAGGCATGTCAGGAGCCTCTCACCAGAATGAAGAATTCCCGCATCCTGCCCATCGTGCAGCCTGCCCCTGTCATTTTCACATAGGGCAACAGTTAAACTAGAATGAATTTCAGTATACTCCGAGCATGGGTGATAAATGTGGTCATTTAACACTACATAATCTTGGGAAAATATGCATATGATAAAAAATGTTTAAATATATGTACTGTAGGGGCTCCTGGGTGACTCAGTTGGTTAAACGTCTGCCTTCGGCTCAGGTCAGGATCCTGGAATCCTGGGATTGAGTCCCGTATCGGGCTTCCTGTTCAGCAGGAAGTCTGCTTCTGCCTCTCCCTCTGCCCCTCCCCCCTGCTTGTGCTCTCTCTCTCTCTCTCTAAAGTAAATAAATAAAATCTTTAAATATATATATATACTGTAAAGAATACTGTGTCTTGCCTTTCTTTCATGTCTTTAAGAATAATGAAAATGTAAAAGATAACTTCCCTGAGAACCTAAATGTACTTAGTTCTCAAATTATTCTTTAGACCGTGCCTTGTTTTGTTTCCACATCTGCTCTTGATTGGCTGATAGCCTCCCCCTCGCAGCTGGAGAACAGAGGCCGCAGGCGCTCTACCCATGGTGCTGCCTCATTTCCCCTGAAGATAATTGTTTCAACATTTCCTAGAAAATTGAAACTTTTACACGGATGCATTGCTCATTGCTAAGAGGGACTGAAGAATTCTGAGTAACTTTTTCATCTTCTTATATAACTCACTCAATTCCTTGCTGTATTTTGACATAACTGGAGGCCTCAAAAATGATTTAGTATTTTTTTTAAAGATTTTATTTATTTATTTATTTATTTATTTATTTATTTATTTATTTATTTGACACAGAGAGAGAGACAGCCAGGGAGAGAGGGAACACAAGCAGGGGGAGTGGGAGAGGAAGAAGCAGGCTTCCTGCTGAGCAGGGAGCCTGATGCGGGGCTCAATCCCAGGACTCCAGGATCACGCCCTGAGCCGAAGGCAGACGCTTAACGACTGAGCCACCCAGGCGCCCTGATTTAGTATTTCAAATCTATAATTAATCACAGAACAAAAAATAAACAGTCCCACTGAGACCCACGATCGACAGTGAATGGCTGTTGCCTTCCGCACCTGCCGGCTTCTCGGGGTAGACGCACCTCGTCTGTAATGCAGAGCTGCCCTCACTTCGCCAACACCCGGATTCATAAAGTGGATGTCCTGGGACATAATTCAATACAGTTTAAGTAACTCTCTTTACAAAGAAACTTAACACTAATTTCTTTACAAGAGGAGCTGCCATTTGGTGATCGAAATGTGGCCTAACTTCTAAGAATGATTTTACAAGCAATTTCTCAAAAGTGTGTCCAGATTAGGGCCAGGATTCTGGGAAGATGTTGACAACAGAAGAAGCTTCGGGGTTTTTTGTGGGTTTTTTTTTTTAAAGATTTTTAAGATTATTTATTTATTTGAGAGAGAGAGCACAAGCAGGGGAGGGGCAGAGGGAGACGACCGGGATTCTGCCCCAGGACCCTGGTATCATGACCCGAGCCGAAGGGAGATGCTTCACCGACTGAGCCACCCTGCTGCCCCAGAAGCGTCCTTTTAAATGTCTTCCGATTCCCACGTATAAATAACCAAAAACTGATGAACCACATTCACAGTAGAACTGGTGATAAACCATCTGCACGAAGGACGGAAACGGCGGCCGATGGATCAGCCAGCTGCAGCCACGGCTTGGAGCCAGTGTCCAGCCTGCGGACAGGAGGGGGACCCTCTGCGTGGCTGCCGAAGGGCCCAGCAGCGCAGGCGCTCACGGCTGGTGGCTGAGCCTGGGGCGGGCTTG
The DNA here is from genome assembly GCF_023065955.2 of Ursus arctos. NCBI lineage: Eukaryota > Metazoa > Chordata > Mammalia > Carnivora > Ursidae > Ursus > Ursus arctos. Next base: position 98,919 of record NW_026622897.1, on the reverse strand, counting down.
CTCGCTCCAGCCCCGCGCGGGGGCTTACAGGAGCTCTAAACGCCAGAGCAGTCTAGACCCTGTGAAACCTCAGGATGAAGAGTGCAGGTAAACCCGAACGTGGTAAACAGGACAGAGAAGAGAGAAAGCAGCTCACAGGGAGCGGGCGAGCCGCTGCGTATCACGAGTCAGAGACGCCGATCTGAAAAGCCCCCACTCCGTCCGCTGTAGCTACAGGACGTCCTGGAAAAGCCAGGACGATGGAGACAGTGAAAGATCAGTGGTTGCCGGAGGGTAGAGGGAGGGAGGGATGCACGGAGCGCAGCGGCTCCCTTGGGCGGCGAAGCTGTTCTGTGCATCTATGTCGTGATGGAGGGCTGTCATTACACGCTCGTCCAAACTCCTAAGACGAGCCACAGCAGGACTGAACTCTCATGTGACCTGGGGTCTCTGGGGGTTACTGATGTGTTGGTCGGGGGTCACCTTTTCTACGAAAGGCCCCCTCGGGTGGAGGGTGTCGATAGCAGAGGAGGCCGCAGGTGAGCGGGGCAGGGGACCCACGGGAAATCTCTATACCTTCTGCTCAACATTTCTGTGAACCCTAAAACTGCTCTCATAAAGTCTTTGAGAAGGAAGTGGGTGTGTTTCTTTTCATTACTGTGAAACGTTGCCACAGATTTAGGAACGTACAAGACATGTACTATCTCACAGTTTCTGGATGCTCTCGGCCGGTTCTCTGTCCCGAGTCTGACACTAGGGTTTCAGCCGTCTGGGCTCTTACTGGAAGATTCCAGGAAGGATGCCCTTCCCTGTCCATTCAGGTCGTGGCAGGGCTCTGTGCTTGTGGCTGTAGGACCGAGGGTCCCATCTCCCAGCATCTGTTCCGCAGCTCGCTCTCTACCTGCAGGCTAGAGCCCGCAGACCTTCCCTGGCGTGTGGCCCTCTTCATCTCCTCGTGTGGGCTGAGTCCTGCTCACATCTCCTGTCTCTGTCCTCTCTGCTTCTACCTCATCTCCTTCCTCCAGCTGGAGAATGTCCTCTGCTTTTATGGGCTCATGTGACTAGATTGGGTTTAGATAATCTCCCTGTGTTTTGTTTTATGGTTGATAAACGTTCTTATGTCTGCAGAGTGCATTTTGCTGCATAACATACCTGGGCAGAGTTTCCAGGGACTGGGATGCAGACCTCTGTGGGGGAGCACTCAGCCCGCCCAGTGTGCGAGGGGCACAGGGCTCGGAAATCTCGGGAAGCAAGCTGCTGTTCAAAAACAGCAGAAGAGGGAGCTCTGTGACATTAGGAAACTTTCCCCGAACTCTGTTTCCTTCTAGAAGTTCAGAGAAAATAAATTCAGGTAAAACAGACAACAGAATAGTACCACATGGCCTTTTTTTCAAAACAAACTGAAGAACAAAAATATGATACAGGATGGGGAAGAAAGATATTCAACAGAATGAGAGAAATTCAGAAAGGAGGTGATAAAACTGAGGTTTCAGAAATAAAACAAATGTAGCCCAAGAAATAAACACAACAGAGCATGCTTCAGAGGACGCAAGAGTTGGAATAGGGCGATACACCGAATATGAGAGAGAGAGGAAGTGATTCAGAGTCACACAAACAGGACAGGCAATTCAACATGACCATAGTCGAGGTCTCTGGAAGAATTAAAAATGGGTCCAGGGAGCAGAAAGGAGGCACGCACAACAGTAAGTCAAGAAAGCCATTGGAGTGTGTTTGAAATTACATGTTGAGAGCACAGTGAGTCCCTGAGACCACCAGCCCAGAATGACCAGCGTCAAGCTACATTCTGGTACGATGACCGCACTTTAGAAAAACGCTGATTTGGCTTCTAGGCGAAAGTGGCCAGTGATTCCTAAGGGACAGACAATCAGGTTACTGTCAGGCCTTTCCTGATTCAGGAGGTGGGGTCCAGGAAAGAATACCAGCCAGGGACTCACCTTCCAACACAAGGGGTACGGACAGAGTGTGAACAACAAACCAGGGCTCAGGGACACGGTTCCCGAGACCTCTGTCTGAAGGAGCTTTCAGGGAACGTGCGCCTGAGTCCAGAGCGAACAGAGGACCCTCAGCAGAGGCATTAAATGAATCGTTCCTTCTAGAGCTCAGACCGCAGGATTTTCGTGGGGACCGTGTAGAATATGGTCGTACGCGCACACGGAATACGGTCCGACTGCCAAGAAATAGAAGGGGGAGGAAAAGCACGTATGCCAAGAATAAAAATAAAGAACAAAGAACCACATTCCAGGGGTGATAGGGGTGACAGCGGTATTGGGATAGTCGTTTTGAGACGGTTACGTACGTAAGGGGGGATAAAGTAAATGGATATACGTGGGAACATACATCGTTTATATATAAGTGTAAAAAGATAACATCATCTTAATAGATTTCCTGAAGGAGGTGATGCTTAGTGACTGCATGACGCCCCCGAGTCCGATGTGTGCGCATGTGGGCGACACCACGGTAACCCTGGGTTCAGTCCACACGCCTGCTGAGCAGCGTGACCCCTTCCGTCCCCACTTCCTCGCCCCTCACAGACAGACAGTCTGCACATCCTAACGATTCTGCCTCTGGGGGGAGGGTCCTCACATGCGCCCTGTCCTCTCCGTCCGTCCTCACAGCACCTGGACTCTGCGGTCGTCCCCTGACTGGTCTCCTGCATCTCCAGCCCAGTCTTCACACGGCAGGGGGTGTCTATAAAAAACGCAGGAGTACCGGCTCCGTGGCTGAACGCGTCGGTGGCTTCCTGGAGTCTCGCAGTGGCGAGGACACCGTCAGGGATGCAGCCAGGCTGAGTCGTGAGCCCTGAAGGCCCACCAGCGTCTTCCCACTTTCTGAGCCTCCAGCCCCCGGCTTCCCCGGGCTCCGCACACGGACAGCGGCTTCGAGGCCATCGCACTGATTGTTTTCTCCTTCTACGGTGCATTCTCTCCCCCTGCCTGTCTCGCCCCTCGGTTTCCACTGAAGCCTCACTTTCTCCTGAGGAAGACTGCGAGATCCTGACCCCGGACCAGAGACATGGCCTGAGTCTGTCGCTCCCGCGTTCCGGGGAGCGCTGAGCCCTGGTAATTACGTTTTCGATGCCAGTCTTCCCACTGACATGGCAGTTCCATGAAGAGCCCTGTCTGCCCACTTCCCACGTGATCCCCATTTCCCATCACAGAGCAGATACTGATCAAACACTCGCTGAACGATGAGGGAACCGTGTCTAAGTAGACAGGACAGGGGCGTGAAACAGTCTGCTACCGTCCTCATTCTAATCTTCGCAGTTAGTAAAACCGAGTGTGAAGTCCTCTCTTTTATATCCTCGGGAATATTGTTTATAGGATATTTCCACATTCATGGTCATTAATCTGCCTCTCAACTTTTTAAATTAAAACTTTTCCAGGGGCGCCTGGGTGGCACAGCGGTTAAGCGTCTGCCTTCGGCTCAGGGCGTGATCCCGGCGTTCTGGGATCGAGCCCCGCATCAGGCTCCTCTGCTATGAGCCTGCTTCTTCCTCTCCCACTCCCCCTGCTTGTGTTCCCTCTCTCGCTGGCTGCCTCTATCTCTGTCAAATAAATAAATAAAATCTTTTAAAAAAAAAAACTTTTCCAGGCAGGTCATTTAATTTACATGCAAAATATTTCATTCATCCCACCCTAACTTCGAACCACAGTAAAAGCTGGTTAACAGGATCCTCCATTAGTTCGTAATGAGTCTATGTTCTGCTCCTAACAGACCAGGTAAACCACAATGGGGAAAAAAGTCTATTATCATTAATTTTACAAAAATGTAAACAAAACCACAAGTCGTATCCCAGAGTCAGCCCAGTTTTCTACATTGTCTATATTTGAGGTTGTTTGGAATAATGACCCTATGGTCCTGTGCAGTCCCAAGTTATGAAAAAAATGGATTTAATTATCTTGGCCCAAAGGTTGATAAAATCTTCCATGAAGTAACAGAGGTTAACGCACAAAACAAAATGAACAAATTCTTGGACTAGTCACTAAGTTAACCACAAAAATAAATTAACCAGAACTTCTCCCTTCGGAGCATTCTGGGAACCTTTGAACTCCTCTTTTACATGTTATTCTACATTTCCTAATTGCCTCTGGCACCCCGGATGATTTATATGTGTTTATTTTCCCACATAAGTTTTATAGCTGTATGTGAGTGATTATGTGGTTTCTGGTGTGAAGTCAGGATTTCCTAATAAACCATTGTTTTAACTTCTGAAAAATCACATTGGATCACAGAGTCACTTTGCTGTGTAGACGGTGTGTTAGACGTGAGCCACCCCTTGCTAAATACACCATGATTTCTCAGTGTGTATCTTTGTTTCTAAAGATTTTATTTGTTTACTTAAGGGAGAGATAGTGAGACATAGAGCAGGCACGAGCAGGGGGAGAGAGGGAGAAGCAGACTCCCCGCTGAGCAGGGAGCCCGACGCGGGACTCGATCCCAGGACCCCGGGATCATGACGCGAGCCGAAGGCAGACGCTTCGCCGACTGAGCCCCCAGGCATCCCTGTGTATCATTTTTATTTACTCTTCCCTCAACCAGGTCAAGGCTGTGTAGTTACTGAGCTTTGGCGTGTCGTGCTATTCGGCTGCCTACTTCCCCGCCTTCCTTGACATCATGGAAGTGTAAGTCTAGATGGGTGCGTCTGTTTCAGGGTGATGCGGCTTGAAGAGCTTCCTCACGGCTCTTCTGACCCTCACGGTGTTCAACCGCGGTTGAATCTTGCGTGATCCTGAGTGTGGGCAGCGGCGCAGGGGAAGTTAGCCTGAAAGGAGCTGGGACCAAGTGCGGCACCAGCTGCGAGGGAGGGAGGAGATGTCTCGTCTGCAGGGACTTCTCGTGCGAGAGCAGCCGCTGCCCTGGATGGACGGGAGGCCTCCCGATTGGCTCGTAGAGCCTAGCAAACCAGGAAGAACATCTTCTATGGAGAGAAGTTCTGCCTCAAACTCATGTTGGCCTCAGTAGTTTATAAACCAAAGTAAGAATCCCTGAGAGGTGGTGGGAGGCAGCCTGTGGACACAGAGATGCATGTTGTCTGAGTCCTGGTTTCCAAATAGCCGAACTGAATATAGCTCAGCCAGCAGCGGATCTGGGCTTTGTGGGGCCTGGTGCTGATACAATTTTAAGGGCTCTGTTGAAAGAAAATACAAAATTCTGAATATGAGCTTACCAGAGTCCCTCCCCATGAGCGGCACTGAGGTTGAGCTTTGAGCTTTGGATAAATGTGCCCGGGGTCCGAGTGTGCAGGGGCTGCAGGACTTGGGCTGTCCGTGCTTTAGCGTCACAAGTGACCCGTCGGATGTTGGTCCGTATCCATGCGACTCTGCCTCTGTCTTGGGATACACGCCACGTCTCTGACTGCAGAGCCCGCTCCTGCCCTCCCGCCCCACTGTGGCTAGAGCAGGCCAAGGGGAGGCAGGGAGGGTGGTCTGCAACAGGGTGGGTGAGAAGCACGTGAGGGGCAGCGAGAACCAGGACAACAAGGAGCCTGATTCCTGACGGGAAGAGCCAAGTGTAACACATGCCATCAACCCCACCCTGGGAGCGGGGCATGGATGTGGAGGAGTCGTTGGTGTGGGCCCGCGTATTTGGATGGGTTGAAAATACAGCAGGCCATAAAATTCTGTTCAACACAAAAAGCCTCAAATTATGTCTACCTCATTATCATATTCATGGGATTCAGGAAGAATAATTGGCAAATAATCTTCCTGTGGTACAACCAAGCAGATGTTCTTGGAGTCAAGACTGTGAATCCAAATATGTCTTAGACCAGATGCCCTGCGTGTTGCCCGGCGGCCCTGTCACAGCCCCTCACATCCCGGAGGAAAGCCGACTGCCTCCCTGGGCTCAAATCCCTGCTCTGCCCTGGAGGAGCTGGGGACCAAGGGCAGGTTCCTGTGCTTGTGTCCTCCGTTTTCCCATCTGTGCCGCGGGCACTCTAGTAGTAAGGACCTCATAGGATTCTTGGAGGATTGAGTCATCATTTGCAGAACTCTGTTGTGCATGGCACAGAGTAAGTGGTACCTAAGAATTTCATAAGTAGGTGTTTTCCGAGATTCCTCCTGGTTCTGAGATTATTGAGTTCCGTAGAGGAGACTATTCTGCCCCGTCTAGAGCATTCTTTTACTTTGCCTTCAGACGAGTCTGCCTTAAAACAAACGGTTTTGAGAACACCGTGAGGGTCAGAGGACCTCCTTAAAGGACAGAGGCCTGCTCTGTGCATGCTGATGCTTTCACCCAGACCACTGAACTGTTCTAACGAAGCAGCAGAGCGCTCAGAGACGGGGCTTTCTCCGCCAACGCTGCTGGTACCGGGTGTGGACCCCATTTCCTCAAGTCACTCCACCCTTGCTGGTTGATACCTGCCTGTGCCTTAGCCGGTCCCCCCTCCCGCTAACTCTTCCTGAGCTTTCTAGGCTGTGCGTGGAGGGTGAGGCTTTTGTCAGTGTTTGATCTGTACACCCCTGTATCACAAAGTGAGTCTTGACCCATGATCTGGTATTTATTTATTTATTTATAAAGATTTTATTTATTTAGAGAGAGAGCGTGCAAGGTGGGGGGAAGGGGCAGAGGGAGAGAGAGAGAATCCCAAGCAGGCTCCAGGCGCAGCACAGAGCCCAGTGTGGGGCTCGATCTCACAACCCTGAGGTCATGACCTGAGCCGAAACCAAGAGTCAGACCCTCCACCGACTGAGCCACCCAGGCGCCCCCACCAGTCTGGTATTTCAAGGACCTGGGAATTCCTTAGAGGATGTGCCTATTATTGCTTGGTTTCCACTGAAATTCAGTTTATCAGTGGTTGAGAGGAGAAAAACCGTGTCCGTCCGTGGTTCAGTCTCCATCTCCAGGATGTGAAGCTGGGGAAGAATCACTACTGTTGTCACTGTTCCAGATACTAAGTGGACTGAGGGGTTATTTTATAAATTATTCCTTCATAGGCACTCTTAAGTCAACTTAGACTTCCCCAAAACACATAAGACCTTTTTTGGTCTGTCAAAATTGTGTTTGGCTGAAATAATTTTTATTGGCATATTTACTTATGACTTCATGCCCCTAAGTGTGTTTATCTTATATATATATATATATTATTCTAAAATGCACAGGCTAGAAAGCACCCCACGCAAAGGCAATGGTCCAGCATCCCCGTAGGCTTCTAGGGTAAGAGAAAACAGACGACATGTGAGAGTTAATACCAACAGCAATAATAAAACAATGATAATAGCTCTTATTGTGTTTAATGGGTGCCAAATGCCACGCTAAGCAGCTTTCTGTAATGTTTTACCCGTGTAATATAGAGGCCAGCAGCACTCGAGGTATTATTTGCATTTTAAAGACAATTTTTAACCAAAGTATTTCATAACATCATATTCATAAATACTGCACCTACTGCCTTATGATCTCCATGGTGTTGGTAGATCGTACGTGGCGGACACCTGTCCATGTCAGTATCTCAGGGTCTAACAGCCGCGCCGATACTCCATTACTCTGACTTACCTTTTCCATCAAGCGTGCCTAAAATCATGAGAATACATACATGTGACATAAATGTAGTCAAATAGATACAAATCTGGCCATAGACATGGGTATACAGTCAGACATTGACAAAAACAGTTTCTACTCCGTTGCATTCCAGAAAGGATTTGGGGCGGCAGTAATTTGAACATAGCACTAAAAACAACTTAAAAGGAGCAACTCTTTAGTCACTTCATTTTAAAACACATCCCTTTGTGAATAATTTCGTGAAGTTGTTTAATTAATCAATTTCAAATTGCGCACCGTTGTTCTCACAAAAGCTGCAAGGTGTCCATGAAGATAATTAGATATCACAAGCACACACATACACACCCCACTTAACGGAGGCACCTCGTCTATTAGGTTAATAGTACTGGGGCTCTGTCCTAAAAATGTGAATTGTGATATTCCTGTTTTCCCTCAGTGTTACATAAGACCACGTGCTTAGTTCAATCATTATGAGTATAAAATGATCAAAAAAGCAAAAGACTGCTTCATAAATCTTTTAAGTGTCTAGAGGCTTCAATTTTAATTGAATGTGGTGATTTCAAGCATTATTTTTCAAATTGGTGAAAACATGTTCAACCAAGATTCAGAGGTGGTGATTCAACAGAGCCTTGCAAAACCCAGAAAACCCCACTGGGCATTTTCAGGGGAAGTGCAGATTTCAGCAGAAAGTAAATATATTGCAGGAAATAAAAAATAAGAAGAAGAAATAGTTTTTATTCCTGACAAATTATAACTAACTGAAATCACCCTTATGTGGCCTTATCCAGGGTTAGTACCGCTTATAAGGGACCCCACAGCCTTGTGCCCATACGATGTCTTGAAATTATAGCCTTTCACATTTCTTCAGTATTTATGTGTACAGTGAATAGTATAACTCATTAGAAACAGGACCTAATCAGTTATACTTTTAAAAAAATGCATTCCCGTGTTTTGGAAGCCAAGCCCATTTAATTAAATCATCTTTTATATTTAGAAAATTCTAGAAGATATTGACATAAAAACAAAGAGGCAATTCAGGAATCAGACACCTAGAAAAGTCCACTCAGTTAAAAATAACTCTAATTATTGATCTTGATTTTACAAAGGAAAAAGGACACTAAACTATACTTTTGACAGTTAAAAAATATATATAGCTTTTATATAAGCTTCTAAGGGCAGAGAATATATGATAGTTAATTCAATGGTCAGTGTTTAATACAGTTTCCCATGGGAATTAGCACTCAAAACTTTTATGAGGATGATGGTGGTCCTCTCTCCTCTGGAGGAAACAGTTACATTAATTAGAGGCATCTGCATCACCCCACGAGTGGTCACTGTTGAAAGGACAGGCACGTAGCCAAAGAGAGACATTCGTGTTCACACTTTTAATAACGCCTATGTTTTGAGTACTGAACGTGCCAGAAATTGTGTGAGGGACTGGACTCGGACATGGTTCTTGTCATCTTGTAGCTTCCATTCCCCTGAATGACTGAAACACACGGTGATGAGCACCGAGCAGAGGAGGCAGCAGGGGCCACGGGCTCTGGATCAACCGCCTGGCCAGGGGCGCAGGGAAGGGTTTCCTGACACCTGCCTCAGTCCCCATTCCTGCTACCCTAATGCAGGCCACCCTTGTCTGGCCCCCAGCTCCTACCTGGTCATTTGCCCCTTCCCTTGCTCCTCTCCTCTCTAGACCTGATGTGGATGCTCTCTGTGTCACTGCATCACCCTCAGGATGAAGTCCAGACACTGTGGTATAACTCAAAGGACCATCTACCCTTCAAGGCCATATTCCTCCTGGCCCAATTTCTGGCTCTCCTGCTGCACTTGACCCTCAAGGCATATTAAACTACCTTGAGTTCCAAGGGTATGTCATGTTTCTGCTCACCTTCTGCCTTTGGGTCATGCAACCCCTCTTTCTAGAACATCCTTTTCCCATTACTGAACCTTTATCCTTACTATAAGTCTCAGTTCAGATCCATGCATCTAAGCCAGAAACCCGAGTGTCATCCTAGTCTCTTCCCACTGCCTCCCTTTTTATTTTTTAAAGATTTTATTACTTACTTACTTACTTACTTAGATAGCATGTGCTATCTAAAGGACAGGGAGAGAGAGAATCCCAAGCCGACTCCCCGCTAAGCCCGGAGCCGGTCGCAAAGCTCGATCCCAGGACACCGAGATCATGAGTGGAGCAAAAACCAAGAGTCGGATGCTCAACTGATCGAGCCACCCAGGCGCCCCTCTCTGCCTCCTCCTTTCCATTCCATCACCAACTTCCAAAAATTCTAGGGCTAATAAGCATCTTGCTGTGGGCCATCTAAAAATTGTTCCTGTTCATTCAAACATACCTACAAGATCAGTGTTCTTATTCCCCATTCTCAGAGAATGAATTCATCTCAGAGATTAAGTTACTCAGGATCGCACACTCAATAAGTCACAAATCTGGAATACACACCAAATTCCATCTGACCCCAGGGCCAGCGTGCTTTACTATGGCAAGGGATGTACACTAACAACCATTGTTTGTTCCAAAAACATCATTACTTTGAGATGTTTAACTTCATTTTGTTTGTTTCTCCCATGGTTATACAAAAATCGGACTCAACATTTTTACATATTTTTATCTTCTTAACAATTCCTTTTAGATTTCTACTCAAAGTAGTTGCCTATTTTAATTGAGGCAATGAGACTAAATAGTTGCATATGTATTTCTAAAGGTTAGAATGTGAGAAATAACTGGAAAGTGAATGAATTAGGTATTTTTTTGTATCAAAGGAAAATAAATTATTTAAAAAGTAGTGTAGGCTGATCTCACTTACATGTGGAAGCTACAAAGTTGAATACACGGAAGCAGAAAGTAGAATGGTGATTACGAGGGACAAGGAGGTGGGGAAGGGGGAGATGTGGGCAGGGTCACAAAACTGAGTTGTGTGGGACAAGTAAGTCTAGACCTCTAATGGAGAGCATAATGATGATAGTTAATAACACTGCATTGATATTCTTGTGAAAGAATTCCTGAGACCTTCTACGGTACAACTTAGTAAGATTATTCAAGGACCAGGGGGAACAGACCTGTGGGCAGAAAGAGCTGCACTTTTGCTGTATGAAGCTGCTGCTTACATGCTGAGTGCTCAAGGGGGAGGGGACGTGCAGAAAGTCTTAAATCATAAATTTCTACTTCAAATTTCTACTTGTAAAACTACTTTTGCAAGAGTTCTCTGGTGCTTATCACTCAGTTTGATATTAACTATCAGTGAGATGTACAGGCGGTCATGATGCAGGAGATGTTGCGGTTCGGAGCCAATGGCCAAGAAAGAATTCTTGAGATGTCTTTGGTGCAAAAAGTGGTTTTATCAAAGCACGGGGACAGGACCTGTGCGCAGAAAGAGCTGCACCAGAACATGAGGAGTGGCCCATTATATACTTTCAAGTTGGGCGGGGGTTAGGGAGACGATAAGTCTCTAAGGAATTTGGAAGCAAGGTTTCCAGGACCTTGAGGGGGTGAGCTATTGTTGGGAGAAAGTCATTTATTACTCTCTAATAAAACCTTGGTCATGAGACACTTCAGATGTATATCAATGGGCCATATGTTTGGGGGATAATTGCCAACATGAATCTTGGGGGGTTTAGAGATAAAGGAGGTTTCCAAAGGAATCTTTATACGCTAAAGTAGACTTTGAGGATCCTGGCGGAGGGGGGGGTGTCAGGCTAGGATTGTCTTTTGCCGTTATTAGTGAAGTGTCAGCATCAAGGCAGCTGAGTCCCTAGAGGAATGTCGTCCTGCCTGATTCAAGGACTTGTCAGTGGGCTGTAAGTAGTAAGGAGATTTGCTTTTTCTTTTGCCTCTGTTTCCTGCATCCGTGGGAACCTTTAAGAATGTAGCAACCACCACTTAGTTGATCCTTACCAAAACTAGGCAGGCTCTAGGTCAGCTTTCTGGGCTACGGGTGAACATTTTTCGGCTTCTATCCCTCATCAATACCAGAAATTTGCTAAGAGAGTAGATTTCATGTACTCTCAACTCAAAGGAAAAAAATGTAACTATGTGAGTAGATGCATAAGTTAATTAACTTGATTGTAGTAATCATTTCACTGTGTATATCAAATCACCATGTCATATACCTTAAACACACTAAATATATACATTATTTATTAAATAATAAAATAAAATGAAATAAAATAAAGAAATTCTTATCAGGATGGGGCACCTGGGTGGCTCAGTCGTTAAGCGTCTGCCTTCGGCTCAGGGCGTGATCCCGGCGTTCTGGGATCGAGCCCCACATCAGGCTCCTTCGCTGGGAGCCTGCTTCTTCCTCTCCCACTCCCCTTGCTTGTGTTCCCTCTCTCACTGGCTGTCTCTATCTCTGTCAAATAAATAAATAAAATCTTTAAAAAAAAATTCTTATCAGGCAAACATGCCATTAAAATTCTGAATCTCCTATTTAAAAAAACCAAACAACACTGTAGGAAATTCTACCACCTGCCTATAGATAACCATTGCTATCAAATTTTGTTGAATTTCATAGATAAAGATTGCATATACAGAGCTGTGTACACACAGATCATACCACATACTGCTCACTGTTTTGAGAAATGGGGGATCTGGAATCAAAGCTCTTGCAATGTGGTAGAATTACATTTGAAGGTAGAGGGCCTGACAGATGTTAAAACCTGTCTCTCTGTATGTCGGTCACTTTACGTACAGTCCCAGATTTGTAAAAGCAAGACCACAGGAAAGTTAAAAGATCGATGGGATGGGGACTCCAAATGTGGGACATTGACCGGCGGGTGGTGGGGTAGGCAGTGGTGCAAGGGGGGCCATGAACAAAGGAGATGGAGGTTTATTGAATACACCACCAGGGAGCAGTGGGCAGGACTGGAAGAGGCAGTGGGTGGGGGCTGTTTTTGAAGCAAGAAGGTGGGGCGCTGTCTCGTTGTCAGTAACCCGTTGGTTAGTTAAGGCCTGTGGGTATTCTGAGGTGGGTCATCTGATGTACTCAGCCCTGTGGTTGCCAGGGACCTTTCTCCTTTCCATCGCTCAAGCCTGTCTGCCCAATGGTTGCCGCTAAATGAAGTATGAATGAGAAGCTGCTTTAAGATGGAAGGAATGCTACTGAATCATTTGGAGGAAGGCAACTATAGCAGTGAGTAATTCTCTGTTGACTTTGGCAAGCACAAAAACCATCTGCTGGGAGAGATCCCTCCCAAATTAACAGGCATTATAATTTTAAAATGACAAAGGAACACAGGGAGAAGTAAGAGAGGAAAGAATATTTTCCTCAAATGACATGGAAGGGTTAGAAAATTTCACATATAATCACTGTATCCATTCTTAATCTTTTGTATAACATCAGAAAAATTTTAAACAACTTTCTTTTCTACCCACACACACGTGCCTTAAATGATCATTTCAAGTACAGGAGAGTATTTGAGTTGTGATTAGATGTATTTTTTATCTCAAATGTAGAACCACTGAAATGTTGGGCTCGTTGATGAGCTGGAGCCTGCTTAAGAGTCTCTGTCTTCCTCCCCCTTCCCCTCTCGTGTGCTCTCTCTCTTTCTAAAACAAAAAATAATAATAATTTTTTAAAATAAATTTACTCTTAAAAAAATAAAATAAAATAATAAAAATGTTTTTGCTAATGCAAGCTGTGAAATTTATAGGCATAAGTATCTATCATATGCTATCATCTGTTTAATGCTTGTAGAGTCTGTAATGATGCCTCTTTCATTCTTGGCATGAGTAATTTGTACTTTTTGTCTTTCATGTTTCTTTTTTTTTTTTAAGATTTTATTTTATTTTATTATTTATTTGACAGAGAGAGAGACAGCCAGAGAGAGAGGGAACATAGGCAGGGGGAGTGGGAGAGGAAGAAGCAGGCTCCCAGTGGAGGAGCCTGATGTGGGGCTCGATTCCTGGACTCCGGGATCACGCCCTGAGCTAAAGGCAGACGCTTAATGACTGAGCCACCCAGGCGCCCCTGTCTTTTGTGTTTCTAATCTGGGAGATCTTTATAGACTTTACTGATCTCCTCAAAAATCTTTGTGTAATGCTGGCACCAAAGAAACACTCATTTCCTTATAGGCAATGAATTCAGGCCATCCCTGTGCCTGCTTTCCTTCATTTGACAGACATTTCCTGGGAACTCACTGGTGCAGGCAACACTCCATGCATTGAGAATGCACTGGGAAATACACAGGATACCTTCAAGGAACTACATTCTTGTGAGAGAGATAATACAGAAGACAAATAGGTAAACATAGGTGGTGATATGTGGTAAGATGGGGGAAAAGCAGAAAGTGGAGACTTAGAATGTTAAAGATTGGGGCTTTACTTTTCAGTCGTCATGAGGGAAGGCCTCAGTGAGCAGGTGTCTTTTTGGTGCAGGCTTGAAGGTGTTGAGGATGTGCCCGCAGGTATGAGGGGATGATCTTCCAGGCAGAGGGTAGAGGAAGCACAAACGCACACATGTGCTTGGTGCTTCTAGGAGAAGGAAGGAGGTCAGTGTGGCTGGAGCAGAAGGATGGAGTGGGGTGCATCCAATACAGGGTCAGAACATGTGAGGCCTCGTGGGTTGTAGTAGAGACAGCTTCTGTTTTGAGACAGGGAGCCGTTGTAGGGTTTGGGGAGGGGAGGTAGCAGAATCTGAACAATGGTTTAAAAATACTAAAGTAGGGGCGCCTGGGTGGTTCAGTCGTTAAACATCTGCCTTCTGCTCAGGTCATGATCCCAGCATTCTGGGATCGAGCCCTACATCGGGCTCTCTGCTTGGCGGGAAGCCTGCTTCTCCCTCTCCCACTCCCCCTGCTTGTGTTCCCTCTCTCACTGCCTCTCTCTCTGTCAAATAAATAAAAAAAATTAAAAATCTTTAAAATAAATTAAATTAAATTAAAATAATAAAAATACTAAAGTAAAAAGTGAGAAGACTTCCGTGGAGGGAACGAAAGCCAGGCTGGAGATGATGGCAAACATCTAGGAAATATGACCTCAACTAGAGTGAGAGCAAGAGGTGCTCAGACTCTGGATTCATGTTAAGGTACCGTTGACAGGATTTCCTGTTAAATGTTTTTGGGGTATCATAGAAAGAAATAAGTAAAGGATGCCACCAGGGTTTGTTTTTTTTCCTGAGTAATTAGAAGATGGGAATGCCGTTAAATGAAATGGGGAGCAAGATCAAAGAAGCAGGTTTTAGAGAAAAACATCATAACGTAGAATTTTTTCACAAGTTCTCACCTGACTTAAGGTTGTTCAGCGTAGTGTCCATGAAGGTAGATATTCCACTTATTTAAAATAAAGAAATAATCAAATATTATATTAACTGGAATGGCCCTTAGAGATGGCTTTCAGAGGGAGGGAAGCGTTGACGGAGAGGGTAGATGGTGCTTGTCCTGTGGATGCACTGCTGCTGAACATCTGGTCTACCCAGTTGGCCAAGGACTCAGTTGTGTCCATGGTCAAGTATACTCACGGTTTGTGTCACTACCCTGGCCTGCAGCTAAGAGCTGAAGAATATGGACCCAAACAAGCTTTTACCGAGGCCAGTTCTGCTTTTCTCTGGCCACAATCTAAATGGGAATGAACTTTACATCAGCTGTGGAAATATCTAGGGAATAAAACATTGTTTGTTAAATTTGATATCCTGGGCCCCTGGGTGGCTCAGATGTTTAAGTGTCAGACTCTTGACCTCAGCTCAGGTCTGGATCTCAGGGTCATGAGATCGAGCCCCATGTCAGGCTCTGAGGTGGGGTTGGAGCCTGCTTAAAAAAAAAAAATTGATCTTCATCCTGAGAAAATCTCTCTGTGTCAATAGTTTAGGGTTATAAGTGGCTCCTCAGCATTGGGCAAGTTACCTGGGGCCTCAGTTTCCTCACCTAGAAAGTATCTATGTAACTAAAAAATAATTTTTACACATTACCTCTTCTCAAAAAACTGAAGGCAGGTCCTTGAGAAGTGAGAAAGTTGGAAGAGACCATTTCTAAGTGTTCACCTGTCATTTTCGTCTGAGTTCTGCCGTCATTGCTGAGTGGGTAAAGTGGAAGCGATGCAGAAACGTATCCTGCGCGTTCCCACATTGATGTGACTACACCCACCCAACAGTTCACAGCATCGATAAGGAGTCGCAGAGTAGGACCCGCAGAGGAGAGCTAAACTGTGCGCCGGGTTCTCAATTTTAGACTTATTAGCATAGCAATATAACGCAGTTCATAAAAATGGTGGGAGACATGTCGACAGGGACTGAAGTTCATTTTACCCTAAAGGAAGGAGGGTAAGACAAGCATAACTCTTCCCTAGAAAAGTAGAGCCTTGCTTGTTTGTGCGTGTGATTCCGAAGCCTCTGAGGGTGAGTCAGCTACTTTGCTTCGTGTCTTATCAAACCAGTGGTGTCAGTGGTCCTCCTTTTCACCTCCTTTAGGGAAGTCCTACAACTTTCACAGCTCAAGCCACCTTGAAAATCCCGTTTTAAATCCAGGCTCACTGACCAGGCCCCGCATGGCTGAATAGAGCTGCAGGTGGAATGAGGCGCACCCCATTCTTGGCTCAACGAAAGTGGTGACTTTCCAGCTATGGTGGCTCCTCACACGGTATAGCCTGCAGTGTAATTCAGTGTTTCGTTTTTGTGAAATTGGTTTTAAAAATACAGATAAGAAAGGACATGAGGCAAAAGACCTTGGCTAACAACCTTACTCCTAAAGGCATCATGGAAGAGTAGAAAAAAGGGTGAGTCCCCTCTTCCCTTTAAGGGGATTTCTTTGATCTTAATCTCTATAACAGAGTCCAGAGCAGCAGCTCCAGGGAGCCCTGTGTTTCCCAGGACTCACTCAGGGTCAACCCCGACAACCCACAGGGTCCCCTACAAGCTGTCCAAGCAGGGAGTACGCAGTGAGGCGCGCATCCCTCTGTCCATCTTACTATGGGAGCTCTCCTCCAACAGTGGCAGTCCTTCCCTTTTCCTTTTCTGTTGGGTTTGTGCTAAGTATCTACTTTTCCCAAACTAATACTGTCTGTTGTCTAGGGCATGCAAAGATGGAACAGCTATAAAAATAAAGTGTTGTAGCGGCCGCTTGCCAAAGTGCAGGGGCTGACAGTAATTCAGAATGGGCACACGGGGATTTTCCAGGTGATCAGTGATCGAATTCTGAGGTGGGGGAACAGGGCGGGGGAGTGTATAAATGGTGTTATTTTTATTATTAAAATTATAGCTCTATGTTTCACAATAATAAAAATAAGATTTAAAAAATGAAATACGACGTCTGTGAACCTACATATACAATCTTACCACTTACTGTTTAGTATGAGTTTAAGAAAGAGTTTTCTGTGTCTTATAACTAGTTCTAGATATTGTAGGGCTCCAGTTTTTAAGAGTATTGCATCTAGCTGTTTTCATCTGCCCTAAAACAGAGTAACATCAACGCTTTTCCTGATGTGAACCTCTCTGTTTTGGACAAATCCCCAAACATTTCTTTATGTTTGAAGCGGACATAACAAAGCCAACTTCACCAGCCATAGTGAAAATTAAACAAAATAACACGGATAAAGTGATTGGAACGTAGTAACCCTTCAGTAAATGTCAGTTCTTATCCTCACAGTTCTAGTGAAATTAATATAATATACATGGTTGTAAGAGTTTATCTGATAGTTTTACATATAAAACTAACACATTGGGGTAAGTATATAATGAGCTTGCATGCTAATGACAGTTAGTATGCTCAAGACGAAACTCTACCAAAGTGCCCTATTTCATTTTTACTGAAGGTGGTGAGTGTATTTCAGTTTACCGTAAGTAAAAGTTACTTGAAAATACTGTACGATAATAACAATGAAAACTACGCATTGGGCACTTACGATTTTCACGTAGTAAATGGCTTACGTTACCCTTACGTCAGTGAGAACGGTGAGCACTGTAAACATTTGTTACGAGGCTAAGACTTGTAGAGCAGGTAGGGTTATGCCAGGTCTATAAATAACATTTTCCACAATATCGTGATCCTCCCACCAGTCCTGTGAGATAAGATCATTGTAATTCTTTTTGGAGGAAGCCAGGGCCAACACGGGGCCAGACTAGAGCCTGTCTGTGTCTCGTTACTCTAACATCTGTGCTTTTAACCACTGTGAATCTGGGATGCTTGATGAAAATTTATGAATTTGGCCACAGGATGGGGAAAAAAATTGTGTAGCTTAAAAATGTGTGACATTATGATGCTAAGAATGGTATGAAGGACAGAGCAATAGAATATGGATTAGTCTTGAAGGTCATTAGGCAACATTTACAACTTAGAATGTTCTCTAACGCTTTGCTCTCTATGTCAAAAGCACCTGCCCCTGCAGATGATTGGAAGATCTTAGTTGTATCATGTTTTAGTCATGATTTAGTCTTATGAGCGTCCCCGTATTCAGGTATAAAATTCCTTTATTCGCACAGATCCATGATCTAAAAACTGGTGCGTTATTGATTCGATTACTTCCTTGTGGCAGGAGAAATCCTAACTGAATAGGCTGGCATGTTATAGGAATGAGGCGGGTATGGTTACATCCGCAGAGGGGTCTGTGTGCCTTCCCCTCGGCTGTCTGACCACGAAGAGTCACGCTTCCTTCATAAAAACAGGATACGCTTTTCAGAATTTAAGTCCCTGGTGGCAGATGTAGTCCATGTCATACGGTTGTTGCACATTTGGTTGTTGATAAATGACATTCTAAGTGTGTAGTAAAAGTAGGTTCTTGATAGGGAATTACATCATTTGAGAAACTCAAAAATGTGAAAAAACACGATGCTCTTCACTCACTTCTCTTTTCCTACTTCTTTTCCATTATTCCTTCATTTGCAGATTCCTAAGACATTTGGCACTACAGTATGAAGGCAAGTCCAGGTTTCAGGAGCACACGTCTGCAGAAAAGGCGGGGGAAACACACCGTCCAGGAGTGAGGAGGGAGCCGGAACACGAGAACAGGCTTAGGGTTAGGCTGGAGCACAGAATACGCCGAGGAATAAAAATATACTAAGGCAATGATGCCTTTCTAGCATGTTGGTGTACAAAGAAAGAAAACAAACAAGGAAGGGTCAGTGCATTTCGGACCCGCGGTAGAGATTGTAGGGGTGGCACAGGGGCCCCTCAGCTTCCGTCTTGTTTATTCAGAACTCCTTCAGAGTGGAAAGCACTCAATGATGACAGTTAGGAAGGATATTGAAAGTCCGTTGTAGATGATAATCCATTACCTTCAGCTGGAGTTCACAAAACATGAATTGCACAGTAGCCCTGCAAGGGCTTACCCGCTCCCCGCCCTCACCCACCCGCGTTCCAGCCACGGACTCTGAGCCTCGGAGAGACAACCCCGGAGCAAGGGGCCGAGTCAGGGCTCCCAATAAAGCCAGTCCTTCTTCAACACTGTGTTCTTCCAATATGTCACGGGCTTCACAGAGTTGCCTCAAGTCCAGATCCCTAAGAACTCTGTCATCAGCAGTCCTGAATTTGTCCTTAATTTTTCTAAACAGGTGACCTTGAATGATATAAGCTCCAAACCTCTCAGAACAGAACTCCTTGAGCTAGACACCAACCCTTGTGTTCTGAAGCTTGAATCTTCTAAATTGGAATCCTTAGCTCCTGGGGGTTTACCTCAATGTTCACCTTCCTCCCTGAGGTATGAGTCCTAAGCTGAACTGAGAACCGCAATGGAACCCACAGCCCAGCTTCTAACCCTGAGCCTCTCCCCCTTCAGTTCAGCTGAGCCAGGAACCAGAAGTTCCTTGGGGGAGGGAACCCCGGTGCCTTCCAGCTGTCATGGACATCTTTCCCTTTTCTCTGGACTACTGGCATAGACAAGTAGGGTTCTGTCTGCCCAGACGGCTTCTTCCCCTCCTCCCTCCCCTCTGCTGACTTCTCCCTCATTCTTCTGTCTTCAGAAGGCTCTCCTTGATACACAGACTGAGTTGAGAACTACTTGTTGTTAAGTTATATAGTACACAGTATCTTTCCTTTAATAATAGTCATTGTCCTGTAGTCTTATCGACTTCTCTCTTTTCTGTGCTACCTTGAGTGTCTTTCCCTGCTGTCTGTCCCGTGTGCCTAGCACAGTGCCTGGAACTGTAACAATTTCAGCTGATGAATGAATGAATGAACGAACGAACGAACTGTTAGGATCCTGATGGTGGATGTGAGGTTTGAGAGCTGTGTCTAAAATCATACCCCATCAGCAAGGAAAGGCATTCCATAAGTGCAGCTTCTAAACAAGGTGACCCGTGGACTGTCGTCCAGTCATCTTTTCCTCTGTGTGTTCACTGTGCCATATGTGCCAGGCTTGGGTCAACCTGGCCCCTGTGGAAGAGGCTGGGAACGTGTCCATGCCGCGTACTGAACCCCGTGTATTAGCTCTGCTAGCTCCACCGGTCGGCGGCTTCAGCGTGTGCTGGACACACAATTTCAGCAATTCCGAATGTTTCTGTGATGTCACGTTACGTCCCTTCTCACCCTCAGCGTCAGGGTGGCTCGTGCTGAGCCTCCTGTGAGGATTGACTTAAAATGCAGGTGGACGAACCTTAGTTACAGGCTCATTTTTAAAGATACTGCCTGAAGTTGAATGTGGGTGTTTTTCGTGTCAGCGTCTAGAAGGGAAGATAAGCTCAGAGAGATGACAGCCGTTGCATCTGTGATTCAGAGTAAACGTTTGTACACTCGCCATCTTCTCGTTTCCAGTAGCAGTTTCTGAGGGCGTAAATCACGGCGAGGTCGGGCTCACTCTCAGAGCGGGCACTGGGTGATGTTGGCTTGGCCCTCCTGGTCCGCTCTCCACCGTGCCCACTGTCCTCTGCCTGTGGGGGATGGCCATCAATGCAGACTGTGTGGGCTGCAGCCCATGGGAGGCCCCTGTGGGATAACAGAGCGCAGGAGAATGAGGTCAGGGGACCAGTTCCCCGGCTCTCTCCTTGAGGGTTGGTCGTTGCCCTTACCGAAGGTCAGAGACTCTGGGACTGGCCCTTGCCTTACAGTTACCCTGTCTAACTTGCAGTGACTGTGTCGTCCTTACGCTCCTTCTGGACCAAGCCTACACTGTCCTGGACCGGGGTACAGCGTGGCACCACGTTGGATTTCCATAATTCCTGCCCACACATTCCCAGAGTCTCCTCATTCAGCTCCTCACACCCCCAATTTAAGTATGCTCTTTTCTTCCTGCCTCGAATCTGCCTTACACAGAGGTTCCTTGTGGAGTGTGAGATAGGGCTGTGTAATGCGCAGCCCTATGAGGGCTTCTGGTAATGGAAGCAAATCGTTTAAACCTCTTTCTTTGATAATTGGGGTAGATTGCTTGTATTACACATAAACTTCTTAATAGTCTCGAGAGGTACTCTATTAAAATACATCAAAATAGATGCATGTGCCCAGAGAGCTTCCGAAGAACATTTCAAAGAAGGAAGACACGATACGTGGAATAACCTGCAAACTGTTAGCTAACAAGAAACTGACATTTCAGACTTAGTTATTTTATAAAGATCCGTAACTGTTTCATTATTTACTCCTGTTTTCATCCTCTCACAGGCTCAGGTTTCTAATTTATAAAAGCAAAATGTCAATTGGCGATACAAATAAACAAAAAGCATGAAACCTACACAAGACAGGCTGGCTCCCCACTGAAGGTGACAGTGTTGGGGTGTGTGCTCTCCCTCCTCCAACAGGGCCGCCGTGCGACCCTTGCGACGCATCACACGGAAGGACAGTGTTGGGTGGCATGGGACGCCTCCGGGGGAAGTTGAAGCTGATTGAATCAAAATCAAGACTTGCTCTCTTGAAAACGGTGTGGAAGTCACAGGATTTGGTAATACGTTGTGAACGTGGGTGGTTAAGCTGTGCGGGGTGTGAAGGACCGGAGGACAGAGCAGGAAGGGTGACAGGAAAGGATCGAGGCAAGTCACAAGGATGCCGTTAAAAAGTCGTGCTTTTCAAGTTTCCTCTGTCCCCATTAAGCTTGATTTGAAAGGAATATGCAGCAGGACACACTGAGGCTCAACCTTTGTGCTTTGTTTTAAGGGTTGTATTTGCTGTTGGCTTAATGGGAACCAGTGGACTCCAGGCTTTGAACTTTGTTCCTTTAACACTTTGCAGTGTGCCTTCCCGCTAAGCCCTGGGATCTCCTGGTGAATAAGGCAAAACAGTCCTTGCTCCCCTGAGACAGAGAAAACCACTCTCATTGTTTACCCTGAGGGAAGGCCAGGGGTGTGTGTCGCCTGGGATGGAGCAGACAAAGTGAAAACAGTCTCATTGTTATAAAATTAGAATAAAAGTACTTTTATCACTCATCCTCCTAAGTGGTCGGCAAAATGGCTAGTTGTGTTGAGTGTTAATCTCTAAAGACTCAAATTTAGTTTTTCCCCTGGGTAATTGTGCAGATAATAAAGCACATGCTGTGACATTCCCTTTGTTTTCACTTCCTGCTGGCGTCTGACCCTGGTGGCTCCCCAGGCTGCGTGGACAGGTGCATGCCCTTGACATCCTTCAGGCTCCTGCTTTAGCAGGACTGTGCTTTAATTTTACAATTGCAAGGATTTTTGAAGGGAAAAATAAAAAATCAAGCTACGTACTTGACATAAATCTTAGTTTGTATAAGAGCAGTCCCATTTGTTAAGAGCACATTATACCCGAACAGGAAATAGAAGAATTACTACAGATGCTCTGGCCTCACAGCACACAGTCCATTTGACTCAGAAGCTAATTTGCATTGCCGGCATTTTCGGGAGAGATGGGTTATTCCATCTCTCACTCTCTGGGGCAACAGGCAATATTTCGCCAGCAAAAAGAATCAGGAAAATGAGGTATGTAGAAGCTGTTGATTTTCATGACCTAATCAATATTTGAGTACCAAGGGGGCAGTGGCTAGTTACATTCCTTCCTAGAACTGGTATTTATGTTTTGTGATAAAACAAATTTTTTAAAAATAGACATGAAAATGTAGGTTACTGAACATCCAGTCATGCTACATGTGGCTAAATGGGTGAAGAGAAATTCTTAATAAATATTTTTCTTAAATAGAAGAACTGACTTGGCAAAAATGGGCCCTTTGGCTGGAACGAAAATATCTCTTCTGTTGATATATTGCTTTGGGTGGTGGTTCCTCTTTCTAGTAGATTATTTTACTCGGTTTTTTTGCAGTTAATATACAGCTCTACAACATAGCCTTATAAAACCCACTCTTGGAGGGTAATATAATCCAGCAGCATCAAATATCTTTCTTTAAAGTCTTAAAGTTGTTTTACCTGTTTTGCTTTTGCATTTGAAAGGCAGGGATTAAGCAAGACCACTTGTGACAAAATACCAAACAAAGAGCCTTTTCAGACTGCAGTTCGGGGAGGGGAGTCGGGAAGCAGGAAAGTATGGGTTTTGTTTGCCCACCTTGCTGGCAGCCCTCCCTTCCTGTCACCACCCACGCAGGGAGGACAGCCGTCCTTGTGCGTGCAGTGCAGCGGTCATCGTCCTCAAAGCAATCTCACGTTCTGGATCGGGCTCCCCTGTCGACAGAGTGCCCAAGAGATGATAATCCAGGCCTTTTTATAAAAATGTATCTGAAATGTATGTCATTCCAATGGATTGATGTTAGTGCTTACAACAAGTAGACATAAGATGCTTTAAAACTGAAGAAAACGTTCTCTGTGGAAATGGTTTTGCTGTTTCCTCAAAAGGATGGAAGCTGTAGGTATGAAAGCCGTAATAGTCTAGAAGGAAACTGGACATATCCTTAGAAATAGTGGCTTGCCAGAGTTGAACCTACTGTTACTCATAAATAGGCATGGAAGTCATAAATCAGTATTTTAAAATTTTAGAATTAAAGATATCACAACTCTACCTCAGTGTAAGTTTAGAGGTTGTTACATGAATGAATAAAACTCTGGAAACCAGATTAAAAATTGAGGTATGAGTACAGTTCCCGATAATAATTTTTTTTCTTTAAAAAGACAAAAGCCGCTGGATCACCGGTGTAGCCCTTGCCTTTCCGTGGGTTTTGCACTTGAATAAATGGCTGAGAACTGGTAAAGCTGTGAGCTTCTTGTTCATAGACATGCATATTCCTGTGGCTGTAAGAAAGAATGAAGGCCAAATTTAGGTGCTTTCCACATTTGTAATTCCAATTGACCCTGGAAAGGTCCTGTGACAGAGGCTGGAGTAATTATCTCACCCATTCTTACGGAAGAAAAAGACCAAAACAGAGAAGCGGTTCTTGGTCTTTTGGTCATTGGTGTTTTGTGTCCGTTTTGTGCTTTTTTGGTTTTGTTTTAGTAGCACGAGAACTTTTCCCCCAAATCCTCACTCAACAGTACTTTCTTCTTACTTTTATAAATCCCCTCATCTTGGCTCTTTTCTCCTTTGATTTTAGTTTTTCTTTTCCGTGCGTTATCCATGTTCCGCAGACGCTTCCCCTCCCCCTCAGGTGTGAAGTTCCTCGGTCGACAGCAGCAGCTAAGGGGTTATACGTGGGGAGGCAGGACTGGAGGGGGTTCTTAGACGCCGGAAGAGTGACAGAGAGCAGGGAACGGGGTTCAGAACCTCGGAAGGAAGATGACGGATGGCTGCTTTTGTGACGAGTCTTGGTGACCTCTTCGCGGTTCTACCTCCTACATCCTGTTAACTCAGAAGTCATGCTGCTCTTCTAGAAACTCTCCTCCAAGAATCACCTTTTGCCAAAACCGACATTAGCAAATTCTTCTGAGGGAAAATTGCACTCTTTTCGAAAAGACATTGGAGCTAACACTTATTTTTTTAATGGAAAAGAGTATCTACTAGGGATCACTAGCTTTTTGAGGAAAAACTCCGATATAAAATAGAGAGTACAAAGTATTCATTAAAAAGAAGCGTAGGAGTAAATTCTCCAAAGTATTCTGATCTGTGTAGAGTCTTTATCACTAATGTCTCTGGGTTTAGATAAAAGAAGATAGTGTGTCTTTGAAAGTACCAAAGGTGTTATAAAGAACAAAAAGATGAGAATTAAAAACATAATAGCAGAGAAAAACTTTCAAAAGATATGTCAGAGGATAAAGTTAAAAAAATGCCCAGAGTATAATGCAAAAAACAAAAACAAACAAAAAAACACACAGAATTAACTGGAAAATTGGAGAGAAAAGATAAGAAAATTAAATGGTAATCCCAGGATGTCCAGCATCCAAAAGGAGTCCCAGAAACTACACTGACAGCCAGGAACAAAATTACAGAGACATGAGTCAAAAATATTTCTCAGAAAAAGAAAAAAGTATTTCTTAGAAAGGCCACATTTTTCCAGATGAAAAGATTTACTGGGTACACAGAACAATGGAGGAAAAGAGATTCCCTCCAATAAAAAATGGTGTAATTTTAGGGCACCAGAGGCAAAGAGAATATCCAGAATCATATTTCCTAATAGCAACTACAAGAACGAGAATCTAATAGAAGAATTGTTTCCAAATTATTGTCAACCTCGAATTCTCTACCCAGCCAAACTACCAATAAGGTTGTTGATAATACAAAGTCTTGTTTAGACCTGCAACATCTGAAGAAATCTGTGTCCCATGCGTACCTTCTCAGTCAGCTGCTGGAGGGCATGCTGTGCTGGAGCGTGAGCGGGAACTCAGCGGAGGGTCTGGGATACAGTGCGCGAGGAACCCAACGCCAAAGCAAAGCGAAGAGAGTCCTTGGGAGGATGCCAGAAGGAAGATGCAAAGACAACACACATTCGACTCGAGACCACATCCAGGTCCAGGTTAGCAGACCCTCTTCAAGAAGCTAAAATGCAAAACACACGTAGTACGTTGGATAAATTAAAAGAAGATTTAGATTGAAGGAGAGTAGAGTTTTGTTGAGTTAGTCATAAGTACACAGAACATGAAGTATATGAATACGGAAAAAGACTTTCTAACTACTGGGTTTCAGGACACAGGGAAGCGAGGAAAGATGCCTTGGTGTGCTGCTTGCCACGGCTGGGACGAGACCGCATTATCACAGTTACCTGGAGAGACTGACGCCGTAACTGTGGAATGATGGGCCGTGAAGTGTGTTTGTGTGTGCATGTGGGCATGTGTGCGAGGGGAGGGAGATTGTGAACATCAGCCACATGCTCAGCTTTGGTGGGAAGTCCACAGAAAATGACAAACCTGGAAAATCAGAAATCACAATATTACTAAGTTATATAGATACAAGGATTGAAATTACAAAATAATCAACTGAAATAGTTGACATTTTGCCTCTGGGGTTCAGGACGAGGGGGCATGAAGAACAAAGGGTTGCTGTTTTTATAGCAAATTAAATTGTGTATGTGCATAACTTTGATAAAACTAAAACTGGAGCTGAAGAAAAGCAATCGCTATGGAAATCAAACTAGATGTAGAAATCATTCCCTCAGTACTTAACAGAAGTTCCCTGTATGGTATCTCAAGGCCCACTCTATTATTATTTTTTAAAGATCTGATGAGAGTTCACTACAATGCAGTTGACAAGAAAACTAGTTATATCTGTGATACACAACCTTTCAATAATTAGAATAGTTAGAATGTCAAGAGACGACCTTAGATCAGGATACAGGAAAACGTTAGGAATTTCATATACTTTCTGGAACAGTTCTACCGTTTAACCACACAGCATAACCCAACATTTATCATTGATTCGACAATGTTTCTCATGTAACTTAACATACCAAATAAATAAGCCTAATGAGCCAAAATGACTTTTTTTTTTAAAGATTTTATTTATTTATTTAACACAGATAAAGACAGCCAGCGAGAGAGGGAACACAAGCAGGGGGAGTGGGAGAGGAAGAAGCAGGCTCATAGCGGAAGAGCCTGATGTGGGGCTCGATCCCATAACGCCGGGATCACGCCCTGAGCCAAAGGCAGACGCTTAACTGCTGTGCCACCCAGGCGCCCCGAGCCAAAATGACTTTAATTATATCAAATCTTGGGAAGTTTGTTAAAAACCTCTGAAGGGTTTAAAGCACATGCTTAAATAGGATTACAGATCATTACACAACTTGATATTTAATAATCCGTTTACCCAAGATGGCAATAAGAGATTCTACAGGTTTTATAGTTGTTAGCAAAATTCATCTCCTTTAATATTGAGAAGTTTTAACTTTCTTAAGTGATCAAAGACCTGATAAAGACAAAACATAGAAACTTCGGCTTTCTGGGTAGATAAAAGAAAGAATAAACTTTGTTTATAATTTCTTATCAAAAACAGACCAACAGGGGTGCCTGGGTGGCTCAGTCAGTTAAGTGTCTGCCTTCGGCTCAGGTCCTGGTCTCAGGGTCCAGGGATCGAGTTCCGTGTCGGGCTCCCTGCTCAGCGAGGAGTCTGCTTCTCGCTTTCCCTCTGCCCCTCCTCTATTCATACTCTCTCTGTCTCTCTCAAATAAATAAAGTCTTCAAAAAAAAAAAAAAAGGAAAGGAAAAAAAACCACACCAACAATCCAAGAAAACTTTGTCTGACAGAGGAAAAGCCAAATCTCAATCTTACACTAGTGTAGTTTTATTTTTATTTATTTATTTTTATTTTTTTATTATGTTCAGTTAGCCATCATCATTAGTTTTTGATGTAGAGTTCAATAATTCATTAGTTGCGTGTAACACCCAGTGTTCATCACATCACATGCCCTCCTTAATGCCCATCCCCCTTACCCCATCTCCCCACCCCCTCCCCTCTGCAACCCTCAGTTTGGTTCTCAGAGTCCAGAGTCTCCCATGGTTTGTCTCCCTCTCTGATTTCTTCCCATTCAGTTTTCCCACCCTTCCCCCACGGTCCTCCATATTATTCCTTATGTTCCACATAATACTGAAACCATATAATTGTCTTTCTCTGCTTGACTTATTTCACTCAGCATAATCCTCTCCAGTTCCATCCATGTCGATGCAAATGGTAGGTATTCATCCTTTCTGATGGCTGAGTAATATTCCGTTGCATATATGGACCACATCTTCTTTATCCATTCATCCATTGAAGGGCATCTCGGCTCCTTCCACAGTTTGGCTATTGTGAACATTGCTGCTATGAACATTGGGGTGCATGTGCTCCTTCTTTTCACTACGTCTGTATCTTTGGGGTAAATACCTGGTAGTGTAATTGCTGGGTCATAGGGTAGCTCTATTTTTAACATAAAGATCCACTTTAAAAAGTACTGGAATTGTGGCATACGTCTAGCCATTGGCCCTTGACATCATTTTTTATTTATTTTTTATTTTTTATGTTTGCATTTTTAACGATTTTATTTAGAGAGAGAGAGAGCGCGGAGGTGGGGGGGAGGAGCAGAGGGAGAGGAACGAGCAGACTCCTCGCTGAGTGCAGAGCCTGGGGCAGAGCTCGATCCCCGGACCCTGAGATCATGACCTGAGCCGAAATCAAGAGTCGGAGGGTTAACTGACTGAGCCACCAGGGCACCCCCCAGACGTCATTTTTTAAATTTACTAAGTTGTTTCTTTAATAAAACGTCATCCTGGTGACTTTTGAAGAGAAGACCATGGATGGCTGAAGGGCTCAGTGTTGAGTGAGTCTACGGAAAACATTGGTGAACACGGCAGCATATTCAGAGCTGCTTAGACAGCCATAATCCATTTCTGAGTTGCTGACGTCTTGCAACTTCTTTGGGCATCACACTACCATCGACAAGAGATTTGGTGTTGAGATAGTTAGGGACTCGCAGAGAAAGATAATTCGGCTGCGTTGGAGGGGGGGTCGTTTACGGGGTCTTTAGACTGATTTAAGTTCTCTTCCTACTGGGAAATTTGTGATAGTTTTTCGAGGGATGGCTCTATAAACATTTATGAAGAGAGCAAACATCTATCCCATCTATCAGCAATCACACCTTTTTCCTTCTTTCCAGCCCCCTAGCCTCCTAACGTGGCCCTTCCCTGTTCTGCAGGAAATTGCCCATTTGAGTCTCTGGTTGGTGACAGTGATGAGGATTGAGCCTTAAACTTTAAGACAAAGTTATAAATCAATAAGGAAAAAAAAAAATCCCCATTGTAGCATTTGATTGGAGAAGGCATTGCTTTCTTGTATCCCAGACTGAAGCCTTACATTGAAGGCTAGCCACCTCCTCGACCACTGTCTCCATCACAGAAGTGTTCTTTCCCACCTACGCCTTAATCACCATGTTCTCATTTCCAGTGGTGTTTTAGACCACCTCGCAGAGTCCAAGGCCTGTTAATGAAACCTGGGCTGTCGCATCTGGTTGATTCCTCTGCTCTCCACCTGCACCCAGCATGGGGCAGCCAACACACCCTCGCCTGAGTCCTACTCATCCTTCTGTGTTCAGCCTGTAACTTTGTCCTGGAAGCATCGCTAGATGACCCTGCTCTGGGTTTATTGTGACAAACAGCTGATAACAAGGCACTGTGCTGATTCCCAATTTCTCCCGAGACTGTAAGATTTATAAGGGCAGAAAAGTTTCTACTTTTTTCACCATTGGTTTTCCTGGGCCTTACACCCTCCATGACTGAAACACACCTATTAATCCCGATGTGAAAGGCACAGAGAGATTTTGGGAATTGCCAGAGTCTCCACCCCAAATGGAAAACATTAAATTCTGCAAAGTGCTTGGCTTTCTTAAAGGAGAAGCTCTGGGAATCCATTAACAAATAAATACATCTTCATTTATATTATAGTTTGTCTAGAGACGATGAGACAACATCTAATATGCTCGAGGGCTGCCTTAGATGAATGGCAGGTCATTTGGCCCAGTGAAGCGCTCTTAATAGGATCTGTCCCCACTCTGTCTATTTTATTACAGCCGGGACACCGACAACAGACTGGCCCACCGGCGGCAGACGATTCTCCGTGAGAAGGGGAGAAGGTTAGCTAACCGGGGACCAGCATACATGTTTAATGACCGCTCAACGAGCTTATCTGCTGAGGAGGAACGTTTTTTAGATGCTGCTGAATATGGCAACATCCCGGTGGTGAGGAAGATGTTGGAAGAATGTCTCTCGCTGAACGTCAACTGTGTGGATTACATGGGCCAGAATGCCCTGCAGCTGGCAGTGGCCAACGAGCATCTGGAGATCACAGAACTGCTTCTCAAGAAAGAAAACCTCTCTCGCGTTGGGGACGCCTTGCTTCTTGCTATTAGTAAAGGTTACGTTCGGATCGTGGAAGCCATTCTCAGTCATCCAGCTTTTGCAGAAGGCAAGAGGCTCGCCACCAGCCCCAGCCAGTCTGAACTGCAGCAGGACGACTTTTATGCCTATGATGAAGACGGGACGCGGTTCTCCCATGATGTGACGCCCATCATTCTGGCTGCCCACTGCCAGGAATACGAAATCGTGCACACCCTCTTGCGGAAGGGAGCTCGGATCGAACGGCCGCATGATTACTTCTGCAAGTGCAGTGAGTGCAACCAGAAACAGAAGCACGACTCCTTCAGCCACTCCAGATCGAGGATTAATGCCTACAAGGGCCTGGCAAGTCCAGCTTACCTGTCACTGTCTAGTGAAGACCCAGTCATGACAGCTTTAGAGCTGAGCAACGAGCTGGCAGTCCTGGCCAACATTGAGAAAGAGTTCAAGGTAGGTCGTTCACGTTGAGGACTTCGCTCTCCAGGAGCCGGAGTCCAGGGTCTTTATAACCTTCCTTTAGGTGCTCAGCGTTGTGCTAGTTAGTCCCTGTGGACAGGAAATCACCGTCTGTGTTTTTTGAACAAGGTCTTTGTTATAGTGAAATGTAGTAAAACTTTTTAGAGATGCTGTACTCTAGACACTTCACATTTGTTCTAATTCACATCACAGCCTTGAGAAGATATTAGTTGCTTTTCAGATGAAGAGATGGAGGCATAGAAAGGGGATTAAGGCCCAAGACCAATGACTGGTAATTGGCGGAGCTGGGATCAGAATCCAGGCGGGCTGTGCTCCCAAGCCGGGTTCCGTCTCCCGTGGAACCATGTCTGTGTTCAGAGCACGGCGGGAGGTGCTGAAGGAGGTCATGGTGTGACCGGGGAGACGCATGCACAGAAGTGATAGAGAAGTGAAAGGACCACATGAGCTCTGCAAGACCAGAGGAAGCAGCGTTTAGTTCAGCTTGGGTCTCAAGGAAGTTACGGGTACGATGGCATTTCAGCTGTTTAGGGCAGAATGCATAGGATTCGGGGATGCTGAGGAGGGACAAGCTACTTCAGAGCAAGATAATAGCAAAACTAAAACCTTGTAGCTGTGAAAGAAGTCGTCACTGAAGGAACGTTGAGGGGTCTTTTTATAAAGGGTACGTGGGGAGAGCTGCCAGACGCCGCCCGGGCCACGTGCTTGTGCTGCGTTTGGGAGGATAAAAGCCCAGATTCCCAGCACGGGCACCACCATCAGTCCTCTCTTTCCAGCTCAGAGGTGGTCAGGCAAACACTTCTAAGTTACTAATGTGTGGTGTGACCCAGAGTTAACTCAACCTGCCAGATTCAGCCTCTCTTTCAAGGAACCAGAGTCACAGTGCCGCATCTGGCGAATGGTCTTCTGCCAACACTCACTTTCCATGACTTTACCTGTCGATTCCAGAGAACTTAAAATATGAAAACATTTGTGAATGGATTCCCATGGTCTTATTCTTTCTTAAAAAAAAAAAAAAGTGTTGTTTTGTGTGGTTGAGAATTAGCAGTGAACTGGAAGCAATTTTTTAGGTCAGGTATTAAATAATACAATTAAATATTATCAGCCGATGTGGTTCCTACTGAACAGTGTTGCCCCACACTTGAGCGTGCTCTCCTTTTAAATATCTAATTCCGGGGCGCCTGGGTGGCACGGCGGTTAAGCGTCTGCCTTCGGCTCAGGGCGTGATCCCGGCGTTATGGGATCGAACCCCATATCAGGCTCTTCCACTGTGAGCCTGCTTCTTCCTCTCCCACTCCCCGTGCTTGTGTTCCCTCTCTCGCTGGCTGTCTCTCTCTCTGTTGAATGAATAAATAAATAAAATCTTTAAAAATAAATAAATAAATAAATAAATAACTATCTAATTCCACCTGAGCCTTTTTGGAATTCTAGGGAGTGTCGATTTTGCTCCTTACATTTTTGTCTTTAAAAGGACTAAGGATTCATCTAGGAACTGAGGACTACCTCTCAGGCAGGCTGCATGCAGTCAAGTTTACTTTCAGCTGCGTGGGTGCTTACAAATGTCAAGGAAGGGCCTGTTTTCAGATCTTGCCTTTTTTTTTTTTAAGATTTTATTTATTTGAGAGAGAAAAAGTACAATAGCAGGAGCAGGGGGAGAGGGAGAGGGAGAAGCAGGCTCCTCACTGACTGACGTGGGGCTCAATCCCAGGACCTCGGGATCGTGACCTGAGCCAACGGCAGATGCTTCACCCACTGAGCCCTCCAGGTGCCCCAGATCTTGCCTTTGATGACATAAAATGAAATAACCGTGTTTTACTGAGTGCTTGCTAAATGCTCAGCCCCGTGCTAAGTACTTTGCACATGAGATTTAACACTTGTTTAATCTCACTAAACCTCAGTTTTCTCATTCGTAAAATGGGAATAATAATAGCACCTATCTCACTGAATGGTTTTCACCTATGTGAGATCATGTGGCTGAACAATGGAAGATCTGTGATTTGATTACAGGGATATTTACAGGTAGACGTCCCAGCCCCTAGCCACTCTACGTGAGAGACCTGATAGTGGTCCTGGGGAACATATGCACTTGCCTACCTCATCATTTGTCCCCAGGTCCCTCATTGACTGTGGCATGAAAAGGGTGAAGCGGTCTCCTTGTGACTCTGCGTGTTCTCTGACCAGATAGACAGTTTGGAAGTAGCATGAGCCGTTCTCAGTGAAGCATAATTTGTTTGATCAAGTTGCCTGCCTCTTTGCACCTGCAGTTAGCGAAGTGTTGCCTGTGTAGACATCACTGACCTGTAATGGAAGGCCAGTTGGCATGATTTACAGAGAAGAGCCCAAGTTGGTGCTTCATACTTACCCATATAGACTTCCCCCAAATACTACCTTCTTGACTCACATCCAGAGCGTCTTTGTCTCCTGATTCTTTCTAGGGGTCTTTCCATCCTCAGCACACCCGTGGTTTCACGATGGAGGAGACAAGTCGCAAAGCTATGGCTCCCACAGTAAACGCTGCCACTCGGGCTGTGTGACCTCAGGGACCTTAGATTTTTGATGTGCGAAATGGGAATAGTGTTTGCCCTACTTGCTTCCCAGAGATCGAAGTAGAAAAGCATTCTACAAAGAGGCAAAGGGCATTGATTCTTACAGGCAAAGGGTTTGCGGCCAAACAGAGCTGGATTTAAGCTGATTTGATACTCAGTGGCTGCATGATCTTGGACACGTTATTTAACCAAACTAAGCAGGATGACTCCGAAGGTTACAGGAGACAATGGAATCCATTTGCAAAGTTAATAGGTTTTCTGGATTAACATTGGGCTATAAGTGGCCTCATTTCAATGGAAGAGAAAAAACAGGGAGGAAGTAAGTTTTAGAAAGACCTGAATGAAGATGTTAATGCATGGTATATATAAATTAGAGTGCTTTTTTTAATTGAATTGTCATTGACACACAGTGTCACGTTAGTTTCCGGTGTACAACAGAGTGATTCAGCAAGTCTATACCTTTCGCTGCCATCTGTCACCACACAACCCCATTACAAGACCATTGACTGTATTCCCCGAGCTGTGCTTTTATTCCCGGGAACTATTCATTCTATAACTGAAAACCTGACCTCCAGTCTCCTCCGCCCATTTTGCCCACCGCCCCACCCCCTCTCCTCTCTGGCAATCACCAGTCTGTTCTCTTTTATGAGTCTGTTTCTGATTCGTTTGTTTTGTTTCTTAAATTTCACGCATGAGTGAAATCCTATGGTATTTGTCTTTCACTGTCTGACTTATTTCACTTAGCATAATGCCTTCTAGGTCCCTCCATGTTCTTGCAAATGGCAAGATCTCATTCTTTTTCGTGGCTGGGTAATATTCCATTGCATGTACACCACTTCTTCTTCATCCATTCACCTAGCAGTGGCACTTAGACCACGTCCAGATCTTGGCGACTGTAAATAATGCTGCAGTAAACAAGGGGTGCATGGGTCTTTTCAAATTAGTGTATTCACTTTTCTTTGGGTAAATATCCAGTAGTGGCATTACTAGATCCTACGGTATTTCTATGTTTAATTTTGTTTAAGATTTATTTATTTATTTATTTATGGGGGGGTGCACACGTGTGCGAGCAGGGGAGTAGCAGAGGGAGAGGGAGAGAATCTCAAGCAGACCCCTCTGAATGCAGAGCCTGACAAGGGGCTCAATCTCACGACCCTGAGACCATGACCTGAGCCGAAACCAAGAGTCACTCCCTTAACCCACTGAGCCCCCCGGGTGCCCCTTACTTTTCTGAGGAGCCTCCAGATGTTCTCCGTAGCATCTGAACCGATTTATATTCCCACCAACAGTGCATGTGAGTTCCCTTTTTTCTGTATTCTCAGCAACACATTATTTCTTGTCTTTCTGATTTTAGCCATTCTCACAAATGTCAGGTGGTATCTCATTGTGGTTTTGACTTGCATTTCTCTAATGAATAGTAATGTTGAGTATGTTTTCAAGATGTGATTTTTGACATTAAATATGATCTACACTCTAAATCTTCCCAACATAATAGGAGGTCATCAACAATAAATTACAACAAAAGCATTTTCTTAAATATTCTTTTCTCTGAAGAGAAGAATCTTGGTTTCCAGACTTTATATTAGATCTTGTCTTGTGACCCTGATTTTGGTACAGAAAGTCCCTCAATAACAGTTTATTAAATAGATAAATGACATATGTTTGCTTTTCTCTGGAACCTCTCCAAATATCCTGTGTTTCTCAAGTTTACCAGCACAGTTTACAAGATCTCCCAAAGATCTATCGAACGTGGGTTATGCGTCTGCAGATGAAGTCGTGGACGTCAGGGATACTATGTGTGCAAAGTTGTATGATCAGGCTGAGGGGAAAGTTGCTTACTCTGTATTTTTCCTGAACCCACAGGTGAGTTTGGCAGAGTACTCTGATAACTTTGATTATGTTTTAGACAAATCTCTTTTCTTTGGATATGAAGAAAATCTTTAAGGTGTGATATTTCAGAAATCCCTCAGCAGAACAGCAATTAAAGCACATTAAGAGAACAGTAACCTTAAAGATGAAATTTTTGTTTGCTTTCTCTACAAACTGTCAAGTCACTGATAAATTCCACTGCGTGCATAGTAAACGTGCTACTTCCCCATTCGTGATTCTCGTTTTGCTTTGTCTTTCCTAGAATGACTACAAGAAGCTGTCGATGCAGTGCAAAGACTTTGTCGTTGGACTCCTTGATCTGTGCAGAAATACCGAAGAGGTAGAGGCCATCCTGAACGGGGACGTCGAAGTGCGCCACAGCGGGGGAGATCACGGCCGTCCAAACCTCAGCCGTTTAAAACTTGCCATTAAATACGAAGTAAAAAAAGTAAGGTCGGGCCTGAAGCCCCATTTACATTATTTCCGTTCTTCTTGGTGCAACGTCAGGGCGAAGGGCCGGCGTGATTGTCTCGGGCTGGGTTCTCTAATGCACGGGTGCACGAGGCAGGTTGTCTCAGCGATCCGAGGCGCCGAGCTGCGAGTCCTTTAACCTACTCTACACGCCAGTCTTTGAAGTCTAGACTTGTTTATGCCGTGATTGCCGCTCTGCGTTCCTTAACTAATGATGTAACAATGACAGCGTGTGTCCAGATTATAAGGCATTGGCTATGTGAGAGGAACACCAGCGTTTGAGACCCAGTTCCATTTCCCATTTGTTGATGTGTTCCGGCGCGGGCCCGAGCCCTCAGATTCCCGCCAACACTGTTTGTGGAGTACTTTTGTTCTGTGTCCTCACGGAGCACCCCCATTCGTGATTGCTTTCTTAGGTTAGGTATCTTTAAAAACAAAAACAATAGTTTTTAAGGATAGGTTCTATTTAAAAAGTCTATATAGACTTTTTATTATGTAATAAAACAGTCCAATGAAAGTCATATATGCTTATGGTAAGTTTTCAAGCAGTAGAGACATGCCCCCTTTCTGTCTTCCCAATTCTTTTTTTTTTTTTTAAGATATTACTTTTAAATAATATCTACACCTAACGTGGGACTTGAACTCACAGCCCCGAGATCATGAGTCACGTGCTCCAGGGACAGAACCCTCCAGGCACCTCTCTGTATTCCCAGTTCTTAATGGAGAGTAGTTAGTCACTACTGTATTCCTCTCCACAAATTCATATTTTGGACGTCTTCACATTTCAGTAAATAAGCATCCTTCTCATCTTTTCAAAGGCTGTGTTGTTTTATTATTATTTCATTCAATCAGCTTACTATTTAAGAGTTTATTTTTTTTCTTCAGGCTTTTGTTAATTCAAAATATTTGCTACGTTTCCCTTCAGAAAAAGTACCAGTTTACATACAGGCCAACGGTGTATCACAGGGGTTATTTTTTTCTACTCAAAATGTGTGTTATTAAATCTTACCATTCTGAGAAGATACACATTATATCATGTTTTAATTATCTTCAAGGTTAACCACCCTTAAGCATTAATAATTCCTTTATCTAACCTTTCAATATTTTTTATCAATTCTTATTTCACATTATTGCTTTTTGTATATCAAATAATGTTGACCTCTGTCATATGTGGCATTCATTTATAAAAAATAAATATGTGAGAATAAAAAATTCTGAAAAATAACAAGTAGAATTTAATTATAAAGTTTTCTTAATTGGAAGAGTTTATGGCACAGAAATAAAAATATGTCAGTGGAATAGAATAGGCAGTCCAGAAACGGACCCATATACAAGTGGGAGTAAATAGGTGTAGCATTGCAGGTCAGTGCAGAAAAGGTGATGTGCTTTTTTATTTTTATTTTTTTAAAGATTTTAAAAGCGGGGAGTAGGTTCCTCACTGTGCAGAGAGCCTGACATGGGGCTCGACATGGGCCTTGATCCCAGGACCCTGAGGTCATGACCTGAGCCAAAGGCAGAGGCTTGACCCACTGAGCCCCCCTGGCGCCCCAGTGGTGTGCTTTTTTAAAAAAAAGGATTTGAACATCTGGGCCCAATGGGATCTTTATATCACTCTTTCAAGATGGAAAAAACAATATGAGTCTTTGTGCAAAGTATTGATGAATCATTTTATAATATTAAATTTCAGAAATTTTTCTATGCTTTTGAAGAAAGCCCATCAGTCATAAAGGAAGAGTTTGATAGATTGGACTCTTCACGTTTGTATAATTTGGAGCCTCCTGCGCCTTGCTCGATGCCCGTCGACTAGATGTGTTACGGTAGTTCTTATCTCTAACAGTGTTTTCGTCGGGGACCCAGAACAAAACAGTAGAACACGAGAAGGGAGTTGATGAACTTTTCTCTGATCCAATGTGTCGCTTCCCTGCTAGTTTGTGGCGCACCCGAACTGTCAGCAGCAGCTTCTGTCCATCTGGTACGAGAACCTGTCCGGTCTACGGCAGCAGACGATGGCGGTGAAGTTTCTGGTGGTCCTTGCGGTGGCCGTCGGATTGCCCTTCCTGGCTCTCATCTACTGGTTTGCTCCCTGCAGCAAGGTATGTCTGGAAGTGTGCGCCGTCTCCCAGAGGTCTGTCCAGCTGCAAAATTCTGTCTCCCCAGTGAAAATTTCATGGAAGTCTCAGCTGGGCTGAAATAATAGTGTTGTTTTTAACATTATAAAAATAACATCTATTTGCTATAGGAAATAGAGGGGAAAAATGGATAATACCACCACTGCTGAGTTGAGAAAGAAGACCGAGTTACTGTTCCGTGTATTTCCTTTCCATCCCCTCCGTGTCTATTCATATATTTCTATACATTTTAATGAGGTCATAGTATGCGTTGAGCAGATATTTCAAATACAACCCTAAAAGATAAATTTTTTTTTTGTCTTTTTCTCCTCCTCTGGCAAAGTTTGAGATGGAAGTGCTTTTTCTTGTATTTATTTTGGCTAAATGACCAGATAAATCTTATTTTAAGTAAAGAAGAATCGTGTAAACACTGATGTGACGCTTGTGTCAGTGAGGAGTATTTATTTTAGGAGCAGCGTACAGTACCGGGACAGCAAAATCCGTCTCCCAGACCTTGGTGGAAATCATGTGTTCAGATGGACCCGCCTTTCCCGAGTGTGACAGATCGGTCTGGAGTACGGTTGACCGGTCGTGCCGGGAGCAGGCACAGGATTCAGTCAGCAATCCTATTCTTCGTGTTTGTGAAGCCACGCTTCTGGAATGTCTGTCTCAGCTCTGAGAGTCAGACTGCACTAACCCTGCAGCTGTGTGGCTAGGATGTGTGCGGACCGTCCACGTGCCACCTAGAAACGCCGTTCGCACCCTCGCTGTTCTTCACACGGGCATGCTCGTTTTCCACACCTGTGGCAGGTGGACGCAGACGCCTGTGTCCCATGACCAACGTGCTGTCTTCTCGTTACTTGGTTACGAATTTGATGCGTTGGCTCGAAGGGACCTTTCTAAGTGGGTCCTGGCGACAGAATGCCTTCCGGGGCAATGGTGGGAGCTGCCGGAAATGGAGTGTTTTCCCCTCGGGTGGAATCTGTCATCATGGGTCTTCTTCCTTAAAACATATAAGGCCCTCAAATTGAGCTTTTATAAGTAAAACATAAATGATGAAAAGAGTGAGATTTACTAGAATGAGAAATTAGTAGCATAGATCTTCTAGAGAGTTGTAATTTTTCTTTTCTTCCCTTTGTCACAGGGATGGCAGATTTCACTTTGAAACAGAAATTCTGAATTGTCCTTTCTGCCGCACGGGCCACACCTGTGTATGTGGTGTTCTCTTCGTCCCTTACCCTCCCGAGTGTCCAGAGATTGAAGCCGACTGAGTGAGCGGGGACGGGGTGTCCTGAATCACCCTCGCTCCCTGATTACTCTGTGATCAGTTCAATGGTAGTAACTTTCCAAACAGAATGATTGTCCTTCCCCACATCCAGTGAGTTCAGACTCATGCCTCCAGAAGGCTGGGTGTCCTGACAAGACACTATTTGTGGCAGTCCTTAGAGTTTCTTAGATTTCGACTGAATCCTCATGAAGCGGATTTCCTTTACT
This sequence comes from Ursus arctos, assembly GCF_023065955.2. Lineage (NCBI taxonomy): Eukaryota > Metazoa > Chordata > Mammalia > Carnivora > Ursidae > Ursus > Ursus arctos. The sequence continues at coordinate 60,408 of NW_026622897.1, read as the reverse complement.
ATTTCTTCTTCTCTGGCCATGTTTCTTTGCTGGAGTCTCTTTTCCATCCTCATTTATGAACCCTGAGGCAAATAATCAAATTAAAAGGACACTACCAAGATTTTTTTTTTTAATCTAAAATCTATTTTACTGCCTGTTATTTAGCCTTTGGAGTATGATGATAAAATCGGTTTTCACAGTTTTTTCCCTTAGCAGTGAACATAAATATCATTTACAGGTTATGGGGGAATATTGCTTAAGCTATATTAATGCTTTTATTTAAAACACTATTTTAAATACTAGGGGCACCTGGGTGGCTGAGTCGGTTAAGCATCCAACTCTGGATTTCAGCTCAGGTCATGATCTCAGGGTCGTGAGTTCAAGCCCTGCACCGAGCTCCATGCTGGGTGGGGAGCCTACTTAAAAAAAATTCTACTTTAAATACTGAACAGTTTCCAACACATCCATGAGAGCTAAGCCAGACCAGATCGCAACTTGTGCACCTTACAGAGCCCCTGTATCTGTATAAAGTTGGTTTTCTTGCTTCAAGTCTCCTTTCTTCTTGCAGAAGTTTTTTCTTTACTTGTTTTCTTTTTCCACCATAACCCAAATATGTTTTATGATCATTACCATAAAAATAGGTCGAGTGGTGACTTCAAATCATTTTAGCTTAAGCTAGCTTCAACCTTTTTTAGAAAATGTTTTATCAATTAACATATAATGTATTGGTTTCAGAGATAGTTTAGTGATTCATCAGTTGCATACAATACCCAGTGCTCATCACAACACTTGCCCTCCTTAATACCCATCCCCCGTTACCCCATCCCCCACCCACCTCCCCTCCAGCAACCCTCAGTCTGTTTCCTGTAGTTTAGAGTCTCTCATGGTTTGCCTCCCTCTCTGTTTTCATCTTATTTTATTTTTCCATCTCTTCCCCTATGTTCATGTTTTATTTCTTAAATTCCACATATGAGTGAGATCACGTGGTATTGGTGTTTCTCTGACTGACTTGTCTTGCTTCAATGGAATATTACTCAGCCATCAGAAAGAATGAAATCTTGCCATTTGCAATGATGTGGATGGAACTAGAGGGCATTATGCTGAGTGAAATACGTCAGTCAGAGATCGCTTCAACCTTTTCTGTTCCTATTGGTATTGGCAGTTAGCTATTTAGTCATCAATAAATACTTGAAAAAAGTATAATACATAATATCCAAAGCCAAGTGTTTCTTTCAACACTTACCCTCAAATATTTGTCGGGTGCATTAATTATTCACCTTATTCAATTAGTAAGTCCCCTTTTTACAGGTTTTTTATTTTTAGAAATTTGTTTACAGTCTATATATATAGATGACAAATTTTACTGAAACGGGTAATGAAGTCCACTGAATGGTACCAAAATCTCCCTTAGTTTACAGAGAAACAACTCTCAATGATTTGTAATAAGAAATAGAGGATATGGGGGGGCGCCTGGGTGGCACAGCTGTTGGGCGTCTGCCTTCGGTTCAGGGCGTTATGGGATCGAGCCCCACATCAGGCTCTTCCGCTATGAGCCTGCTTCTTCCTCTCCCACTCCCCCTGCTTGTGTTCCCTCGCTCGCTGTCTCTCTCTCTGTCAAATAAATAAATAAAATCTTAAAAAAAAAAAAAAAAAGAAATAGAGGATATGGGGGCACCTGGGTCGTGCACCAGATCTGAAGGCTCGTGAGATCGAGCGCCGTGTGGGGCTCTGACCCCCTCACCCCTGCTCGTGCTCACTCACACGCTCCTGCTCTCTCTTGTGCTCTTTCTCTCAAATAAATAAATAAAATCTTTTTTAAAAAAAGAGAGAAGGGACTAAACTGTATGATTTATTTCAGCTTTAACTTTTATGATTTTGAGAAACACAGACAAGTAAGGTTTGTAGGAACAGAGAATATTGATTTCAATACAGCTTTTAGCTTTTTTCAATATGAGAAGAACCTTCTTTTGTCCTCGAAGAATCGCCACATCTCTGTACTTTAGTGAAAAATATGCAGTTGTTTGCAAACCAAACAGAAGCGCTGACTGTGAAACAAGAATGCCTGCTTTCCGCTCCACCACTTGGGAGCTGAGTGACGTTTAGGCCAGTTTCCAGATCTCCCTTCCTCACATTCGTCAATGTCTACACGGGCATTTCAGCGGCACCTGCCCTCAGACGTTGTCATGGTGACACGAGTGAACAGAGTAAAGCCCTGAAATCATTCCTGGCACAGGCAAGTGCTGGCTAGGTGTTGGTGCTACTAATTCACACACTTTTCTGTTGTAACACATCCAGTTGAAAATCGTTCAAAGAATGAGCCCTCTCCGCAGAAGGACTGCATGTGCATACTGAGTCGTTCAGCATTTCGGGGGATGCAGAGCCCTTGAGACTCATCCGGACGCACACCGCCCGTCTGCCCGCTGAGGATTCGTGCATCTCGCACGGAAACTCATCCTGCACTCACAGGAGCTTTGACCACCTCCGTATGTCACGTGAAGAGTTTGACTTGCACATCATTTAGGACTTTACTCATTGCCACTCAGCTCATGAGGGAGTGAACCTGGAGCCCCAAGTTAGCAGGTTGGGCTTTCAACCCAGCGTCGTTCCAGGACAGCGTTCCGAGTACCTCATGGGAGCTGCCTGCTGTCCAGGTCTCGGTGTTTATGCTTCTGCTCTGGTCAGCAGAACACCTGCACGGCGTCACGAGCGCTGGGGTCACTGACAGACGCCTGCGAGGACGGCAGGCAGGCCAGACACCGACCAGTGCAAAGTCGACTCGGCTCCAGACCTTCACTTCTGCTTCTTCAACACTTCATACCCGCTTCATTAGTTTGCTGTTAACAAAAAATGATGATCCTGTGCTCTGCCTTTTGTCTTAAAATATTATTTTGTCAGTGTTATATTTTAAGAACTTAAGAATCATTGAACAGAAAAGTGAACTGATTGAATTATAAATCCAGAATATCAGCATATGCAGATGAGGGATATGACCAACATCTTCAGACAGCATAAAGAGTTATTATTCTTCTATCAGTTACCTAAATATACATAATGACCTTGGGAGAACATTGGAATACAGCGATATTTGTGCTTGTGTATATGCGTGTGTGTTTTGCAAAGTGTACGAAACGAAGTTAAGATTTTCTTTCGGGGTGTTTCGTGGCAGATGGGAAAGATCATGCGCGGACCGTTCATGAAGTTCGTGGCTCATGCCGCCTCCTTTACCATCTTTCTGGGACTGCTAGTCATGAACGCAGCTGACAGATTCGAGGGCACCAAACTCCTTCCCAATGAAACCAGCACAGATAATGCAAAGCAGCTGTTCAGGATGAAGACGTCCTGCTTCTCGTGGATGGAGATGCTCATTATATCCTGGGTAATAGGTAAACACCGGTATTCTGTCATCATGTGTGTGCGTGTGCGGCCTCACAGCTGGACCGGCCGAGGCTGACCCTTCGCACGTCAGGTGCACGGACGTGTCCAGCGTGATGCGGTGCACCCAGCACCCACCGGGGTCTTCTGTGTGCTGTTGAAGTGTGGTGATCTTGGGTCCAGCACCAGGTGCACAGCCTTCTCACACACCACGTGCTTCTTAAGTTCCCAAGAAAAACCCAGATGAGGACAGTAGGATGGTGTTAGATCTGGCCAGTGAGGAAGTAATGCTATTCGTATTTTGGGATGTCAGATTAAAAACATGTTGCGATTTAGTAGGAAGTGAGCTAATAGTCACTCGCATTTACTGAACAGCTACTCTGCACTGAACTGTTCAAAGCACTGTACGTGCCTTAGATCACACGGTCTCTGTGCCTCGGTTCAGTCCGTAACGTCAGTCCGTAGCGTCACACTAACATCTGTTTTACAGTGTTTGCTTTAGATCCCAAGTAAGTGAGGCCCAGAGAAAGCCGAATCACTGCACTGTCTTGAGAAGCAGTCGTACACGCGGCTTGTTGTCAAATATAATGCAAAGGAGACAGGTATTTCAATCGGATGTTTATGAACAAATAACTTCAGTGGTTAGGCGGTGCCTTTGTTAGGTAAGGAGGGTACCCAGGTGAATGAGGCAGAGCCCTTGCAGGGAAGGGAGTTAAGTGTGGGGGTCAGGTCAATATGTAAGTCAATAACGGACACCCCATGACAAATGTTATAATTGAGACATTATTAGGATAATATGAACATACACAGATTGGGCATCTAAGTCTGAATGAGGTGGGATGTAGAAAGGGCAGAGAAGGCCTCCCCGGGCAGTACCTTCCATCTAAGACTTTGGAGATAAGGCAGTGTTCACGGACTGAGTGTTTGGGGGGTAAGGACACCACAAGGCTTGGAACCGTTGCACGGGAAGCTGTGGAGCTAGGACGGCCCCTAGCACACCTGAAATGTCAGGCCAGGGGCCCCGCTGGAGGGCAGGTGCGTGTCAGGAGCCCCCCCCCCCCCCCCCCCCGCTGGAGCGCAGGTGTGTGTCAGGAGAGGGGCCCTGCTGGAGCGCAGGTCCGGGTCAGGTAGTGGGCCCCGCTGGAGCGCAGGTGCGGGTCAGGTGGGGGCCCCTGCTGGAGCGCAGGTGCGTGTCAGGAGGGCACCCCCCCCCCCCGCTGGAGCGCAGCAGGTCAGGTGCCCCCCCCCCCCCCCCCCGCTGGAGCGCAGGTGCGGGTCAGGAGGGGGGCCCCACTGGAGCACAGGTGCGGGTCAGGTGGTGGGCCCCGCTGGAGCGCAGGTGCGGGTCAGGAGGGGGGCCCCGCTGGAGCGCAGGTGCCCTGGAAGGCAGGGGTGGCGAGATGGCTAACGGTGGGTGGTGGGTTCCAGCATTGGCGACGCGGTGCCACCACATCTTAGCAAGGTCACGGCAGCTGAGAGGTGAGAGTGAGTCCGAGCCTGAGAGAAGGCTGCGGCCTCCCCCACCCCAGTCGGGTGAAGGCAGGGACTCAGGCCTTGAGGAAGCAGGAGGAGTGCACTCTTCACACAGAGGGAGCGGTATGGACTCCACCTGGGATCGCTGGGTGGTGGCTATGCTTCTCTGGGGGGAGGGGGACGGAGGGATGGAGGGACGGAGGGACGGTCCTGCTTGGCACTGGCAGCATGAAAAGGTCTGGGTTGTGGTTGGCTTTGAGCGCCCGTGGGATTTTCAGGTGAAGATGTCCACTAAATACTAGAACGCCCGCTCGCAGGAGAAATAGGGATGGGGGCTTAGCAGGTGTGCTGCATCACCTTAGAGAGAGAAGGAGAGCTTGATCTGTCCCTATTTCTTTTCTAATTTAAGTGACATTTACCAGATACCATAGAACTATGAGAAATAAATTACATTTCACTGAGCGTTTGATGTAAAATAAGAATGGTCATTTGGACCTGGCCTTTGTCTCCTTAAACTACCCGCCCACATGCTGGGTTTTGTGCGTGTGTCAGTATATATAAAGTACGTAGCACCGTGCTTGGCACATAGGGTGTGTGTCTAATACATTTCAGATAATTATGATTATTATTAAACTTTTCTTTAAGAGTTCATGCTACTTTTAGGGGCGCCTGGATGGCTCAGTCGGTTAAGTGTCCAGCTCAGGTGTTTTTTTATTTTTTTAAGATTTTATTTATTTGAGAGAGAGAGAGAGCGCATGAGCGGGCACAACTGGGGGAGGGGCAGTCTCCTGAGCAGGGAGTCAGCATACCTTACCAGCCCGGTGCCCCTGGACGTCTTTTAAGTGCACTTACATGTACAGAATCAGCGGATTAAAGATTGTGGCTTGATGGGGTGCCCGAGTGGCTCAGTCGGTGAAGCACCAATGCTTGCCATCAGCTCAGGTCTCGATCTCAGGGTCATGAGTTCAGGCCCCGAGTCGGGCTCCACACTGGGCGTAGAGACCACTTAAGAAATAAAAAAATAAAGATTGTTGTTTGGGCACTCTTAATCTTTGTCGGATTGCCTTCCGGTGACCCACCGCTATGGCTGGACTGAGATCTGTGGGGACGTGGGCATTAGGGGTGGGTGGGTGGGGTGTGGCCAGATTTTGACGGGTTTCGAATGTGAGGCTGAGACCTTTCAAACTTGTTTTACTGAAGCGCTAAGGCCAGAATGAAATTGAATTGGATCTGTTTTAACCCCTTTCCGATGCAGGCATGATATGGGCCGAATGTAAAGAAATTTGGACGGAGGGCCCCAAGGAGTACTTGTTTGAGTTGTGGAATATGCTTGATTTTGGCATGTTAGCGATCTTTGCGGCATCGTTCATCGCAAGATTCATGGCATTTTGGCACGCTTCCAAAGCCCAGCGCATCGTTGATGCGAATGATACTCTGAAGGACTTGGCCAAAGTCACACTGGGAGACAATGTGAGATATTACAACTTGGGTGAGTCTGTGGTGCGCAATGTCAGTTAATAAAAATGCAGTTTTCCGATAAAAGAGAGTCAGTCGGAGCTCGGTTACGACTCAGTTCTCACAGAACTGCTGGCTTCTGCAGAAGCTCTGAGCTCCTGCCCTCGGTCTTTCTCCTGGAAACCTCTGAATCACAAGAACCCTGTCCCTTTCTCTCCTGGACCAGTTGGCAAACCGCCATTGAGAACGCCTGCCGTTTGTCTTAGACTGTGTTTCTTTGTGTCTATTACAGACAGCCCATGTCTGAGTATCACTTCCATCTAAGACACTAAACTATGGGGCCGCAGGGATGGTAGAATCCCTGGGGAGCTGCTCATAAGTTGCAGCACTCTTCCCCAAACAGGCTCCGAACTCGATCAGAAAAACAAAGCTGTGAGGCCAGATCCCAGCATCCTGTGCGGACCAAGCTCAGGCTGGACGAGCGGGGTCTGAGTCTGTTAGCCCACGGGCTCAGTACAGTCACCCCCAGAATGAGGCAGAAGTGTCCTTGGGTCTCCAGACAGCAGTGGACAGGGCAGCAGGTGTGAGGTGGTGTGAAATGCCTTCATGGGGGAGCAGACAAGGACTCCCAGGAAAAGGAGGATGGAGCTGAACCCCATATGCTCAGTTATCCACCCTCCCAGGGTAGCAACCAGAACAGGTGTTCCACCCCCAGGAGGAAGGGGAGTCAGGATGGAAACAGATTCAGTGGGTGCTTAGGGGAGGTCCCTCCTTGCAGAACCCCGAGGTGGGATCACTTTTCAATACTTGTTTTAAGTCAGTTAACGAACAGCTCACATTTCTGGGTTTATTGGCTGTGTCTTACAGAGATCTCTGTATTAGTATTTTTTAGTATTTATTTTAATGGTTAGCACATTTTTAATATACAGAATCTTAAAAAGTCACAGTTATCTATTTATGCATTGTACTCATAGACTTACTATAAAACAGGAAACTGCTTTTACTGGTTTCTTGTATCCCTTCCTGATTTCACTTCCCAGCAAATAAGCAAATAGAATCCTATTTTTCCTCTTTCTTACACATTGTTTTGCATTTTTCTTCATAATGGTTTCTTTTTTTTTTTTTTTAAGATTTTATTTATTTGACAGAGAGAGAGAGCCAGCGAGGGAGGGAACACAAGCAGGGGGAATGGGAGAGGAAGAAGCAGGCTACCAGCCGAGGAGCCTGATGCGGGGCTCAAACCCAGAACGCTGGGATCACGCCCTGAGCCATAGGCAGACGCCTAACGACTGCGCCACCCAGGCGCCCCCATAATGGCTTCTTAATTGGGTTTTGATGACCTAATATAATAATGCCAGAAAAATGAAAAAATGAATACTTGCTACATTTTTATGGGAAAAATAGATTTATTTGAGCGATCAATAAAAATTATTTCTAGTAAGTTGAAATAACTGTGAGTATTTTGCAAGCTCCAGGTTACATTATAGTGTAATTATAAGTTCAAGGTTCAGTAATACACACCACCCCTTGTGTAGTGCCGAGCGTGTTCTAAACACCCAGTGTATGTTGGCTTATTGAATTTTCAAGTAGATGAAGAAAGGGAGGAGTGGTAACTCACTTTTAAAGATGCAAAAATAAAAGTAAGAGAATTTAAGCAATCTGCAGCAGCTCACGGACACGCACACGCACGCACAGACACACACACACAGGAATTTCTGCAGATACCAAGTCCCTAGCTTGAGCTCTTAACCATTATGCTATATTTTTATGGAAAATTGCCAGCAAATCAGGAGGGTCATTTTCTTATAATTCAGAAGCTTCAATATGCTCGACGCTTAAAGATCCCATTTCCATCAGATTTGTGTTTCCTAATGTAATTATAATTCCAAAGCAGAAAAGAAGTACCTGAGTCAACAACTTCCAGAAACTCATGATGACTCTGTCTTTGCTCTTTCCTAGCCAGGATCAAGTGGGACCCCTCTGACCCTCAAATCATATCTGAAGGTCTTTATGCAATTGCTGTAGTTCTGAGTTTCTCAAGAATAGCTTATATTTTACCAGCCAACGAAAGCTTCGGGCCCCTGCAGATATCGCTCGGGAGAACAGTGAAGGACATCTTCAAGTTCATGGTCATCTTCATCATGGTGTTCGTGGCCTTCATGATCGGGATGTTCAACCTCTACTCGTACTACATCGGCGCAAAGCAAAACGAAGCTTTCACGACGTACGTGACCGCAGACGCTCGGAGGGTGGAGGTCGCAGGTTAACCAGATGTTAGCATAACAGGGTTCATAGGTGTCCCTGGGGGGGTTGATGTTTCTCTTTAGCAGAACGGGAGGATTTTTAAATGAATTGGAAGAACTCGAAAACGTAGGCACCTTCCTAATACGAAGTTGTAATAGCTGACGTTTCTAGCGCCAGTTCTTGTGGTATCTTACCTCACTCGCGTCACTGTACTGTCTCTGTCCACAAAAAGGAGAGACTGAAGCTCAGAAAAGCTAGTAACTTGCTGAACGTCGCGTAGCTGCTAGCGTATGGAAAAGCTGGGGCGGGAGCCCTGGTCCCGGACTCCAGCCTCTGCGCTCTGACCTGCTCGTCAGACGCCTGGGGCACTAGGAGGACAGCTGCTTTCCTAGCCCAGTTCGAGATCTATCACTGAGAAGATCCAGGTTATCCACAGTGACGAGAGTTTCCACTTAGGTTCACCACGGCCGCAAGTGTGTTTTATAGCGTCTGCTTAGGGTCAATCACTCAAGTGCTAGGTCGTGCGTGTTACAATGAGAAGCGTCGACTGAAGCACAAACTGTTGTTAGCCGTCGTCTTGTCAAGTGCAGTTCATCAGAGAAATGAAACCAGCTCAGTTAAGCTGAGGGGCTTCGCTTTGGTCCATAATTACGCATAAAGCATTGACATTCCTACCCAAGACTCGACATTGATTTTGGTAATAGCGTCATTGTCCTATGCTCCTTAAGACACACACTATTATTACCTATTTATCAGACATAAGTAGAAGTATAGATAAGCAGGAGACCTAATAGGACTCTAACAAATTGTATTATTTTTATTAAATAATACATTTAACACTTCCATTGCCAAGGCTATGCATTGCTTGAATGTTGCTGTCTGTGGCGAGGAAGTTATGTTGATAGCATTTGTTAAGTGCTTACACGTTGAGCTGAGTGCTTCACCCTACAACCATCCGGGAGATGGAAGTTATTGTACCCATTGTACAGAAAACAGGTTCAGAGAAGTAAAGAATTTTCTCATGAATATCCAGTAATTGGCAAAGTCACTAAATCAACTCAATTTTATTATGGGATTATTGTCATTTATACACTGTACTATCTCCTTTCTCTCTTTATTTTTCCCCAGAGTGGAGGAGAGCTTTAAGACACTGTTCTGGGCTATCTTTGGACTTTCTGAAGTGAAGTCAGTGGTCATCAACTATAATCACAAATTCATTGAAAACATCGGTTATGTTCTTTATGGAGTCTATAATGTCACAATGGTCATTGTTTTGCTAAATATGCTAATTGCAATGATCAACAGTTCCTTCCAGGAAATTGAGGTATAATTTCTGTACATTTGTATGCTCTGTGACTCCATGTTTTAATGTATTCCAGGCACCAACTCAGCAGTGGTGGGGAACATACAGGGTCCTTTTCCTCGTTTGTTCTTTGCCTGTTTTATATACTTGTCTGGCCGGTAATCTAGAAAATGTTAACTCTTCGCTTGGAGAAATGTTGTCTGATTCATTATTAAAAAAAAAAAACAAAAAACCTTAGAAATACTATGTCACCTTGAATTTATATTTTATTTAAAAAAAATTATTGCTTGCAAATACCAGTAGTCTCCAAATCTTGTTTGTAGTGATGTACAAAATTGACCCTTTCCTGAATTTAGAATGATAGAGTAAGTTTTTGTTCCAGAAATGTTGGTCAAATTTATGATCTCCTGCAGAACAAAAGAGTGAATAATTTTTCATGGTTTTTTTTTTAGAATGTAGAAAAATAGATTTATATCTTTCAGGATATTTATAAACATAAGCACATTTTGAGATCCGTCATTCTGTAAGCCTGGTAAAATTTCAGACAGATTTTGGAAAGAGTGTCTGAGCAGAACTTTAACGTTTAAAACAAATCTTGGCCTGGTCTTCGGGGACCGAGAGTGTTTGCAGGCATCTGGCTACAAGTTGCTGGAAGAATCCGGGTAGTTCTGTTTACGCCTCTTTGCTGAACTGTCCTGTGTATTCTTATAGGATGACGCTGATGTGGAATGGAAATTCGCAAGGGCCAAACTTTGGTTTTCCTACTTTGAGGAGGGAAGAACTCTACCTGTTCCCTTCAACCTGGTGCCAAGTCCAAAGTCCCTGTTTTATCTCTTACTGAGACTTAAAAAGTGGATTTCTGAGATGTTCCAGGGCCGTAAGAAAGGTTTCCAGGAGGATGCAGAGATGAACAAGGTAATTCAACTTGATAATTTAAAATTATATTTTTAAACACTATTCTCATTAAAACCACCGTACTACAACGTGGTCCATGATGACATGTCCAGTCATTCCCAAAACAGCATGGTCCTTTGGCTTGTGTCTGTTTAACAGGAGCTCACTGGACATTTCCTATTTAAAAGAATACAGGAAAAAATCACGAAATGTTAAGTATAATGATGTATTATCTGTAGTGGACGCCATGTTTGCCGTGGCCTCGTGCTCCCAGCCCACCTTCCATTCACACAGCATGGTCAAGCATCAGTAGCCGATTCTGATTTGGGGGAATTTCACAGACTCTTAACTTCTACACTGAAAACTTCAGAAATCAATTACTCGCATGTAATATGGGAGACTAGGCTTGGCATTAAGTAGTTTAAGAAAGAAAGATCGAAGGGTATTAACCGGAGAGAGTTATCCTGTGCGGCACTGCGATCTCGAGAAGCCATAAAAGACATAGAGCATGTAGTTGAATGGGTACTATGTTCAGAAGTGTTTCGGGCACAGGTGGGATGTTGTGTAGAACTGTGGGGGGGGGCAGTCCTCTACACCCAGGAGGACCACTGAGAGATAGATTCATTCAGAGAAGGGCCGGCATGGGGACAGGTGTGGCTAAGGTGTCATATGATGGGGAATGGAAGGAACTGGCTGTTGCTTCCAGAGAAGGAGGATTGAAGGGGAACAAGGTAAATATATTTAGAACTCCCAATTTTGACTAGGATGTATACTTGCCTTTTTTGTCTCTTCAAAAACAGGAAGAGAGGCAATGGGCAAAAGTTGCATGTAGTTCAATTTTAGATCTGTGTAAAAACAAACTTATCATAACAAGATCTATCTAACAGAGTGAGCTCTCTTGTGAAGTAGTGAGTTCCCCATCATGGCAAGCAATCAATAAATGCTGGATGACCAATATTAGGAGTTTTGAGAAGGCCTTCCTACAGTGAGTGGACAGTTGAGCCAAATGGTTGTAAAAGTTTCTTGCAATTCTAAGATCACTGAGAGAAAAGAGAACCATTCTAATTTCTGCTCTGTTTTGCCACTCACCACTTGGGATTCTCAAGTAAATACTAAGCTCTCTGAGCTTTACTTTCTCCAACTGTACTATGGGAATTTACATCTACATCATAAAGATAAAATGAAATAAATATGTAAAAGGACTTTGAGAATTATAAAGCCTTCTTTAAATGTAGTTATTATTATACTATTTGTGTGAAATCTTTGGAGAAATACACCATTTGCTGGATTCCTCCAGTGTCTAACATCTAGAACTCAGTGAGTTGATGGCAGGAATTTCCCACTTTCCTTTTTTTTTTTTTTTAAAAGATTTTATTTATTTATTTGTCAGAGAGAGAGAGAGAACAGAAGCAGGGGGAGCGGGAGAGGGAGAAGCAGACTCTCCGCTGAGCAGGGAGCCCGATGCAGGACTCCATCCCAGATGCTGAAATTATGACCTGAGCCAAAGGCAGACACTTCACCAACAGAGCCACCCAGGAGCCCCATCTCTCGCTTTACTTTTAAGTGTGTCATTTACAGGTCTAATCAGAACTACAACCTGAGGGGGGCTGGGTGGCTCAGGCAGTTGAGCGTCCAACTCTAGGTTTCAGCTCAGGTTATGATCTCAGGGTCATGAGATCGAGCCCCGGGTCAGGCTCTGTGCTCAGCGGGGAGATTCTTCCCTTCTCCCTCTGCTCCTCCCCCCAATAAATAAATAAATAAATAAATCTTAAAAAAAAAAAAAAAAAAGGAACTGCAACCTGAGAGAACTTAGAACTTATTGTCCAGGTGAAGTTGCTAAGTGCTCACCAATGGGAAGAACCCAGTAAGAACATGTTTCTCTTTCTGAACCTTGCTATAGAATTAGACCAGTTGGCTTTTAAAATATGGACTAAAGAATGAAATTTTTTTAAAATTCTAAATGTAGAATTTTGCAATTGTACTCATTTTACTATCTATTTTTAGTTTTATTTTTTTCTATCTATTTTTAAAAGAGAAATGAAGAAAAGAAATTTGGAATTTTGGGAAGTCATGAAGACCTTTCAAAATTACCACTTGACAAAAAACAGGTAAGATCACATTTGAAAATACAGAGTCGTGCATATGACCAGACTTACGTTTTCAGAGAAAAGGACAAACGTTCAGATGCAATTTCAAGAAACAGGTAATAGACTCATGAAAGAAGTAAACTATTTTAATAAAGCCTCAAAGAATCTGTTATTGAGAGGTGGAAATACTCAGCGTATATATTTACGACAGATCTCAGACGTCTATTTCTGGGTACTTACGGGTAATGAAATACAGGAGTCGTGATGCAAGGAAGGAAGAAGTGAAAGGGTGGAGGAACCCATTAGGGACCGAGGGGGTAGGATGCGGGTCCCCGCGGCAGGGCCGGTGTCCAGGACGCACCTGCAGCGGTCGCGAGTAGCCCGAGCCCTGCCGGTGCATTAGCTCCGCACGTGCAGCGGCCGCATTCCCAGCTGCGGGGGCGTGTGCTTCGGGCTCGGCGCATGCGCACGGTAGGGGCGCAGCCCACGCTTGTCGCCAAGGGGCATGATCCGTGAGGTCACCAGAGAAGGGCAGGGCGTCCGGTAGGACTCGCCGAGGGAGGCTCCGCGAGTCTCCCGGGGTTCGTTGTGGTCCATGCAGGAGACGGCCTCACGCCCCCCAGCGCAGCCGCTTCTCAGGGCCAAGCCGCCGCTGACGGTGCTGGGCTCGAAGTGGGCCGCCGGCCACCCGCGGGGCGCAGACGCGTGAGAGGCCGCTTTGCTTTGTTTTCAAGCCAAGTCCGTCGCCTTCCGCAACAAAACCGGACTGCGAGGAAGTACTGGTGGAGTGTCGATGTCAGTGATCGGGAGACTGGGGTCTCACCCCCTCCGGGCCCCGCAGCATGCTTGCTGTCCGTCCCCGATCCGCACCTGTCAGCTAGGGAGGGCCAAGCTGCGGAGCCGGCCTGCTGGACCGCCAGGGACTCGGTGAGGCTCTGCGCACCGCAGACGTACCTGTGCCGAGCGCGCGGGGCAGGCGTGAGAACTGAGCACTGCGCAAATGCAGGGCAGTCGAAATGCCTGTTCTCCGTTATGATAGCAACTGCGCGATCTCTGAAATCAAATAACTCTCTTTTCTTTGTACTTTCTCCAAAAATGTAGAAAATTAAAATTTATTTTAATCATCTGATAAATGCATTTTATATCCTTTCGTGAAAAAGTTTATTTATTTTAGAGAGAGGGAGAGAGCGAGAGAGAGACACACGCATGTGGGGGGGGTGAGCGGAGAGAGAGGGAGAGAGAATCCAGGCAGGTCCCGTGTTGAGCATGGAGCCCAACACGGGGCTCAATCCCAGGTCCCCGAGGTCAGAAACTGAGCCCAAACCAAGAGTCAGGTGCCCAATCGACTGAGCCACCCCGGCGCCCCGCATTTTATATCTTTTGAAGAAGGGCTGGATCACCTTACACTTTCCAATAGCACCTATTTTAACCCTGGATTAAAGCAAACTCTTTAAGAGCAATACTGAGCCTGTAGTATCTGACCCTAGTCGTGAATCAATAAAATGTCAATTCTAATGTCCACTGAACCGCCCAGAGACCCTTTGGTGTGTTTTTTTGTTGTCCATGGTGGCGATGTGCCGCTCATATCTGCTTTCAAGGCATGTGATCAGCGGACAGCCTCCAGCGCCTCTGGGGCCCCTCAGCTTTCCTGCAGTAGCCACACGCTGGGTCCCAGGCATGACTTGCAGGTGCAGGACCCTTCCTGGGGCCATCTTTGTGCTCAGCTCGCTGTCCACCTGGCCGACTCTCTTAGTCTTCATGCTCTCTGCTCTTTGACGGAGAGCCACGCCTTGGGTTCTGGAAGCTTTTCCTGCCTCCCCTGTTCCTACGCCCCATTGTCTCTCAGAAGCTCGATTCTGGAGACATCTCATACTTCTAACTTGGTCTTGGCAGTTGGTCCCATTCCTAGAGGACGAAAGTAACACAGCTATCTACTTTACTTTCCTGGCAGTGTAAGCTTGTGATGAACCAAAATTGGGGCACATACCTTGTCTTTGCTTGATAAGTTAACTAGATTCCTGGGAGAATGCTTTTTAAAGCAGCCATCTGTATTTCTAATCGTTTTTGCCTATTGCTGCTGAGATGGACTCCCACTGGGACACGCTTGGCCCTGATAGGTGTAAGGCAAACTCTCATGGTTCATTCTTCCTTACCCAATGTGTGTGGCTTTGCTTTCTTTTCCATAAAGTCTCCGTCTAAAACAGTTAGGTTTCCATTTCACTTGGATCTTCTCTGTGACCCCTTGAGGATCAAAGAGGCCGGGCTGCACCAGCAGTGTCTTCGCAGCTCTGCAGACGCTCCGCGGAATCCGTGATCTGAGCCACATGAAAGTGCTGTTGCCCCGCAGCTCTGAAGGTCACTGAGCTGGGGGGGGGGGGGGGGAGTGCTAGCGTTAGCTTTCCAGATACAGTCTGAAAGGGAAGCGTAAAGTCGGTTCTCTGCCATCCTGCATGCCTGTGTAAACTCAGAGTGCAAATTACTTCTCGAATAACGGCTCTCTCCAAACTCCGGGAAAGAGCCCGCCCAACTTGGTTTGAGGGCTGCTCGCGTGCCCAACACAGTAGACCGACGCGGAGCACAGACGTTAGGGCGGCATTTTCTGTCCGCTCGGCACTGGGTTGAGTGAGGTGTGGGGATTATGTTTATTACTTATATATCTAGGAACTGTGTCCTTTAGCTTTTGATTAGGTCAGCAGCCGTCGTGTCAATCTTCTGATGAAATAATTATGTAGCATGGTGGTTCTGGTTCGTCTCCGTCACCCAGGCGGCCTCTCCACGTGATTTCGTGCAAGTTCCCAGTCCTCTTCTCCGGGTCTCTGGCAGTGGGGCTTGGAAGCGCGTATTCTCATAAGGCCCTAGCATGTCCTAACGCTCATCTGGGGTGGGAAGCACAGAACATTTCAGTCCCTGAATGACTGTCATGGACGCGTCCGTAAACATCAATATTCAGCAGAGTATCTCTGGAAAACATCGACTGGATTGAAATGCAACATGGAACAGGCCTGAGTCCTCACAGTGGACGTGAGGTATTTATCCTTCTGTACAACAGGGATGGCTGTTACACTTGTAGGGCGCCGACTGTATACCAAGCTATGAATTCTACACACCTTATCTCTTTAATTTCCTCTGGGAGGGAGGGAATAGTCCCTGAGGATATAGAGCTGAAGTAACTGGCCCAGAGTTTCAGTTCAGACAAATGGCAGTCAGAATTCGAATTCAGATCTACGCAATTGGAGAGCAGGGGCTTGAGAAGCCCCAGCCACGTGGGTGTCTCCTGTCTGTGTCTGCACAGTCTGAGCTCCTTGGCTCGCTCCCAGCCTTCGGCTAAATGCTAACATCAAGCTAATTACTGGGAAATGCGCAGAGGAAGCATGAAGAAGGCAGGAAATGTGGTATCAATGCAGACGATAGGCAGCTCCTTCACAAGGGGAGTGCGTCTGCGAGCTCCTCCTCCCCACTCTTGGTGCATCCTCCCGTCAGGATCCCTGAGGGTGAAAGCCATTCCTGCCGCCTCCTGAAGCCCCACTTCAGCTGCTGACGGCCAGTCTGCATTACTGCGTCCTGCCACCAGGGGGCAATGCTGCTGAGGGAGTTTCTCCTGATTTTACCATTTCTTTCCTAGACTTGTTTGACATGTATCTATTAAATACCTACTATGTATTAGAAACTGATTAGAGTTTGTTGTTATATTTGCATCCAGTTTCATATTTCAGGTTTAGAGAAGAGCTAGTCACATAAAAAGGATCCAAGTGAATTTGTAAGTGTTTAATCATAGACAATTGAACAGTGTCCGCGGTTCCCAGCCAGGGGTGGTCTCGATCGCCCCACTACCAGCGCCTCAGGGTGCCTTCGTAATCCCTGGGGACACTGTGACTGTCGCACCCAGAGAGGGGAGCTGTTACAGGCACCTAGTGGGTAGAGGCCAGGGCTGCTGTTAGACATTGTACACGGCACAGGAAGCCCCCACAATAAGGAACTGCCAGCCCAGAGGGTCAGAAATGTTGGAGTTGAGAAAGTCCGGGCTCTGCCCGTGGAGTGCATGCCCTGGTGGGAGGGGCGCTGTATGTTGTGCCGTGACTGTATGAACACGCGGTAGCTGTAGTTACGGACGCTCACCCCCTACGCTCCGGAACATCCGCGACCATTCGCGTTCTCAGGTGAACGGAACTTCACCTCTTCCAAGCCGTCCAGGGCAGGGCATCTGCCTCGTGCCCTAAACTCGTTCTTCCTGTTTCAGACGTGTCTTTACCATGTAGCCGAGCTGTCACCTGCTTGATGAACCCAGATCGTGCGTGTCTTGTAGAGCAAGGGGTCTAGAAAGCGAGGGAACCTTCAGGGACCCAGAGAAGTGCTTCTGGGCACTCCTTCCTTCATCCAGCAACCGTTGCGTTTTGAGCACCTGCCCTGTGTCGGGCGGCACAGGCTCTGGGGACACTGGGATGAGGTAAACAAAGTCCCCCCTCCTGTTCGAGCCTAGGAGCATGTAGACAAGCCGGTGGAAAAGTAGTTGTCATTGTGAAACATTGTAAGGGTTACAGAAGGCCTCGCTTGCTCAAGGTCTCCTTTTCATGGGGTGGGCAGGAAAAGGCTGTCTGAGGAGCTTAGGTTTGAAGCGAAAACCCAAAGGGTGAGGCAGAGCAAATCAGCCGGCCAGGCAAAGGGTGTTTCAGGAACTGGGAACAGCAAACATTTAAAAATTTAAGCCCTTAAATTAGAAAAGAGTAAACGAGGGGCGCCTGGGTGGCACAGCGGTTAAGCGTCTGCTTTCGGCTCAGGGCGTGATCCTGGCGTTGTGGGATCGAGCCCCACATCAGGCTCCTCTGCTGTGAGCCTGCTTCTTCCTCTCCCACTCCCCCTGCCTGTGTTCCCTCTCTCGCTGGCTGTCTCTATCTCTGTCAAATAAATAATAAAATAAAATCTTTTAAAAAAAAAAGAAAAGAAAAAGAAAAGAGTAAATGAACAAGGGCCTTAGTACAATGTTAAGTACCCCCCAAACGACGATCTCCACAGGCTCGCAGTGTTGTGAGCCGCCTTACCTGGGGACGATTGGCACATCGAATATGAAGGTCCACACATTCATCTTCAAAAAATCCCAAAGAAATGTAACTCTTCACTTTCCTATCTCCATGAGCACCTGTTGGAGGTATTAGTGGCCTCCGAGCAAAGAAAGAATATTCGCAGCCATGAAGCTGCGTGTTCATGAGCAGATGGTAAATACATCAGGGGCATGATGCACAAAGCCTCCCGCTGTCTGGACCGTTTTCCTCTAGGAACCTGTCCTCACCCTGCATGCTTTGTCATAGTCGATGGGGATGAAAGTGACCTTCTAGTCATCCCATGTAATGATGCCCTTACGGCGTAAATCAGGGTGAAAGCCAGGAAGATTGTATCATCATAAAAATAAAGGAATAGCTATATTTTTTAAATAAATTAAATATTAAAGATTACATTACTAAAAATATAGTTGAAGTTTGCGTTCATTTCATGAACTCATAGATCAGTAGAACTTGAAGGAGCACAGGTGTCCCCTGGACCACTCCCTTCATCGTTGGACTGAGTGCAGAAAGTTCCATGTGCCCCTGCTGCTCCGTGGCACCTGGGGCAGAACCTGAGTTCAGTCTTCAGGTTTGTGTCAAGGGCTCTGTCAGAGAACCCACTCTCTTTACTAAATTTGGCCCACGGTATAATTTTGTCCTCATGTTTTTTAAAGTTAATATAAACTAAGAAAATGGATATTTTGCTGACACTTGCAGAGAGGTCGAAAGGAGAGCAAAAATAGCTACGTGGAGAGGTGTGCTGTCTACATACTATTTTGGGATTTGCATATGCATTTTATGGGCCTGAGCAGCCTTACCTTATAACACGGCCGGATCCTAATCGTTTTGCTCTTCACTGGATATCCGGACTCTACAGCACAGTGCCTGCCTGTAGACACACGGGCCGTGGGCCCTTGTTCAAGGCACGCATGTGTGCCCAGCTGTTCTCATTCAGCACGTGGCCATTTAAAGCATCAAAGCATTGAAGTTAAGGATTTAATTCTCAACGAGCTCTACTTAGAGCTACTTAGATGTTATTGGGAAATATAAACCATGGCTGTCTTTGAAGATTGTCTTGGAGTTTCCTGTCCCCTAGAAAACAGTTGTACACCCGAAAACCAGCCAACCAACAAACAAAAAAATTGGAGCTACTGTGTTTTGCTCAGGTTCTCCTACTTATTTCGTTTTAAAACCAGTTTTTCTTTTTAGAAAATGCCATACAGAGTGTCTTTAATCGCTCTCTTAGCGATTAGTAATAGGGTCCCTTATAACCTTTACTACCGTAGCTTTAGATCTGTCTTACTTGCCTGTTAACCAAATAGACTTTTTGAAAAGTACTGCCCAAATGTGATACTATGCAGACCCTAAAATTCAAATACGGTAATTAGTTGTTTCTTGGCACCCTGGTGTTAGTCCGGGACCCCATCACACCCTGCTGGAGGTGTGGACATTGTGGTCATTTATGTGGGCCTGAGGCTCCCTTATCCACGGACTCCTGAGATAGCCAGCATTACTTTCCCAGCGTGTTTGCCTCTTCCTCTGTCCGAGACGAACAGGGGGAAGGGTAAAGCGTGACTCCCAGGGCAGCTCTTGTGAGGTCCATGAGGCTCCTCAGACATCATTAGCCATCCAGGGGCTGAGCTCACCTCAGGCACCTGTGATTTATCTTGGAAGACAGACTGTCAAGCAAATTAAATTAAAATGTACATATGTAACGAACAAATTCCTATATGTAACTAATAAATACCATCACATTATTTAAAAGAAAAAGAAGAATTTCTAATTCTTTTCAAATTACAGCTTGGGCATAGTAAGCAATCAAGTGTAAGGAGCTCAGAAGATTTCCAGTTAAACAGTTTCAATAATCCTCCAAGACAGTATCAGGTAAGCATGATATTTTTTCAAAGAACTAAGGCTAGTTATTTGTAATATTTAAAATCCCAAACTATGTGATTCGTTAAATGAAAATGACCTATTATGTTGTTTTTCTCAATATCAAAATAATGCATGAATACAACACATATATGCCTGTACTTTCTAAGTACTGGAGATATGTAAGTAAATAAAATAGATGACGTTTTGGCATCCCAGAGCTTAGAATCTACATGTTCATTTTAAAGTCTACTCTCACAGAAAACATACAGAAGAGAGTAAAATGTACCTCAGATCCCACCACTGAGATTTAAGGACTACTTTTGGTCATCTTCTGCCAGGTGATTATATGTCTATAATTTTACATATACTTCAATATTATATAAATGAGTTAATACTTAAATAACAATAGTTTTTCACCTCACAAAACATACATTCTTGTTAATTTTAATGGGTGTATAGTATTCTTTTGTGCAAATATATGATAATTTATTAAAATAATTTCCTATTGTTGGACTTTGAAGGATTTTTTTCCTACTGTTATAAGTAATACTAATGGAGCTCCTGGGTGGCTCAGTCGATTAAGCATCTGCCTTTGGCTCAGGTCATGATCTCAGGGTCCTGGGATCAAGCCCCACATCTGGCTCCCTGCTCTGCGGGGAGTCTGCTTCTCCCTCTCCCTCTGTGTACCTCTCTCTCAAATAAATATATATATTTATTTGAGAGCCTGTTACTCTGAAGAGTGTGGAGTAAAGGTAACGTTCTCACCGGAGAAACATTGTTACACTGAAACTAGCCATTCCCGAATTACTAGCAAGATTACATTTCTTGGTAAAGGAGGTCAAAAGACATAAAGGAGTGTGCATTTGCTTAATTTCCAGTTTCCACGTGCAGTACTATCCACACCTTTAACCTCCCCAACTGAAAGGCTGTGTTTTTTTCTCTTATACTTTGCAAATTAAGTACGAGCAACGAACATCAAGGAGTGGATGTTTGCTCTAAACCTATTCTTTTCTCAAGAATTAATATCTGAGTCATTGGCTCTAGTAACGTAAAAATTGCTTTAATAATCTGGTGATAGTACACATTCCCTGCCGATAAATCATCCAAATCTTTGTTAGCCTCACTTCTAACGTCCTTAGGAAGAAAAGACTCAGACACTTACTCCAAAGGAGAGATTTGTCATAAACATAAAATTGAGATGGATTTCTCCTTTCTTGGTCTAGAAAATTATGAAGAGGCTCATTAAAAGATACGTATTGCAAGCCCAGGTAGATAAAGAGAGTGACGAAGTGAACGAAGGTGAGTTGAACGGGGACCAGCCACCCCAGAGCTCAGGGAGGGTGTGGGGCCTGAGACTGAGCTGCAGGAAAGCTGCAGGGAGTGGGATGGGAGGGGGAGCCTGCAGGGGAAGAGAGGACGGGTCCCCGTCATCACTGTTGTTAAGGAGTGTAGGGTAATGGGCTCATTGTCCACAGTTGGGGCAGATGGCATTTGCTACATAAGTAACTCTTGCTTCTGGGGGCGGCTGGGAAGATGGAGGAAGGGGTTGGGAAGAGCAGAAGGCTGTTGCCCCCAACTCCTGCAAACATTTGCCACCAATGCCTCCTTTTTACTTTAGGACATTTGTTACAATTCTTTCTCTATAATCTTTTCATTCACCAGAAGCTTAGCTGAGAAAATAGAAACCTGCCCTGCTAGAAAGTTTTTTCCTTTGAAAGGATTCAGACTGATGTGGTTTTGGAATATCGGTGAGATTCAGTGGGGTGGAGTCCGGAGTTGACGACCAAGAAAGAATTCTTGAGACGTCTTTGGTGCAAAATGGTGGTTTATTAAAGCACAGGGACAGGACCTGTGGGCAGAAAGAGCTGCTGCCCCGGGTTGTGAGGGGTGGCTGATTATATACTGTGGGGTTGGGGGAAGGTAAGGAAGAAGGGAGGTTGAGAAAATACTATGTATGTCGAAGAAGACTCAGGATACTGGAGGCCTTGCTATTGTCAAATTAAGGTGGTTTTTCCCCTCTAGCAAGGCATTAACATGAAGATAGTTGGGAATGTCCTGGAGGAACATCACAGGTCCCACCCAGGAGTGGGGGTGGGGTGGTTGCGGGGTGTCCGCTTATGCTTTGTCCTCAGCCAGCCTGCTGCTCCCTCATCAAAACAACAGATATGTGTGGAATTAGGACTGATTTCATTCTGGTCCAGGACCCCTAGTTTCTCTGCATCTGAATTTACAGTTGACTCCCTATCATTCTTGTTTTTCAAAGGGGAACTGAAGGAAATTAAACAGGACATCTCAAGCCTCCGTTATGAACTCCTTGAAGAAAAAACTCAGAATTCGGAAGACCTAGCAGAACTAATTAGAAAACTTGAAGAGAAATTATCAATGGAACCAAATCAAGAGGAAAGCAATAGATAATGCAAAGACTTCCTTTAAAAATCGTATTTATTTGTCCACTTGAAGCCATATTATTTTCCAATTTATTTTTTTAAGTGCCAGCGTGACCACCTTTTAAACAAGAAAATAGCCCAAAGATAACTTGAGTCATCCCATCCTCGGAAACCCTGATATTTAATATTTTTGGTGATTGAATTTCTTTGTTCAGGCTAAAGTTTGCAGATTATGATGGAAATTGTGCCCGGATGTTTGATGCTTGTTTTTATTAACTGCTTTCTTGGGTATAACTATTGCGATGATGTGATTCTGTGTCCTGTCTGCCTGGGGACATCCCCTGTGCAGCATTTCCCTTAAAGGTGACTTCAGGTAACGTCTTGCCTGCTTTATGGCTCCCGTGATGGTGACTTCCAGCCCTGAAACCTAGGGAAAGATGATCTATGGCTATTTGGAGAAAGCTGTTGAATCATCTGTGCTCGGCCCCCACAGACTATGATTGGGAATATCTGTGCAAAAGGCCATTAAATCTTTCCTGAACTTCCTGATTCATCTCGCTGAAAATGTTACACTTAACAGTGAAAAAGTGCTTCCTTTACTGAGTCCTGAAAACATGGTTTAGCGAGTGTGTGTGTGCGTGCTCACACACATGTGTATGAAATGCTTGTCCTGTTGTCTTCTGCAGCCAATACAGACTCTCAGCCCCTCTTTATGTTACGGTTTTTTACTGTGCCTGAAAGATTATTGACCAGATAAGAACCCTTTATTGGAGAAGTATCAAAGTCACAAATGATGGCGGTGATTCCGTCCAATGATAGTGTAGTTTTGCGCCATTTCTGAGGGCATTTACAGGGGAATTCCCACATTTGGCATTGAGTATAAAGGGAAAGGCGTTGTTCTTACTGGTGGTTTGAGGCAGGATCTAAAACGACACAGAGAGAAATGAATGTTCATCTGTGCGACTCGACAAACTGCCAACATTTGAATGACTCTGGCCATTAACTGCCCGTGTTGCTTTAAATTCAACGAAGGGAGGCTTCAAATGCAAATTTTTAACTTCATTCTAGAGATAAAACGGTCACAAAAATCTAGTTAGCCCCAACGTTGGCTTACTTTAAATCAAAGAAGCTTTATGTAACCAGATCAGGAAATGCATCTGAAATTTTACATCCAGTGATTTGTATTTGTGGGTATTATTTATTGAGAAGTTGTTTAGTACTAATACAGAAAAGGTGTGCATTCAAACGTTTTGTGACAATATTTGAATCAGAAGTTGTAAAAACGAGCCTCGTACCAAAGGCGCCATGAGCACATTAAAATAATCCAGTGTCCACAACGCTTGTGTGTTGTGCGAGCCAGAGGCTGGCCTCCGTGCCAAGGGGCGCTCGGGCCGCAAAGGGGCTCGACTCCAGGGAATCGAGAAGAGATCCTCACGCTCCCCAGTGTCTTAAAGTCGGGTTGACCTGACAAGATAAAGGTTTTGGGAAGTGCAATAGGCACGACTACAGCTCTCCCCGTAAAACACCGCCGTTGGGAGCTGCGTGGGACTCAGAGTGTTGGTAGGTCCTCCAGGCGGCACGTTCTCCTCCAAGGGCAGCTGAGTCGGCCCCGCTTCTGATTTCCTTTCAATCGGAACGTGAAAAGAGAAACCAACTGTATGTTAAGAAAGGTTTTGAAAATTGCAACAAGAGCTTAATTAAAGGCATACTGTCTGTCAGAGATGGTCACAAGCATGACTACGTCAGTCTCAGGCCCGTTGGCTGTAAATCCTGTATTCATGTTGCAGTCAGCCTAACCTTTAAAAATAAAGTGATTCCTCTGTTGAAATGTATTTATCCAACCTGTTCTCTCTGCCATATTTCTCTTCTCAGATTTGGTGCTTTCTGGAGGCTGGGGCAGCCCAGTGACGTCTAACTGTGACCACGCGGGTCCTCCGTGAGGGCCGAGCCACAGTCACACCTCCTACTACCACCAATCAAAACCAAGTCCCTGTGTTTGTATGACCAGGCCTAGTTTTACTCTCTGCTTTTCTCCTTATGCCAAAGCTGAGAAATAACACAGATTCAGGGTGATTTTACTAGGCATAGCCAATGAACTACCAGAACCTACTATCTGCTTAAAACATTGCCAGGGACTAAAAAGAATGAAAAATGAGTGTCTGAACTCAAGGAGCTTGCAGCCAAATAACGAAATGGGACTTAACACAACTGTAAGAAATGTTGACTGAGCCTCTACTGTGTGCCAGGCACATGACAGGTGCTTTTCATGAAGTACTGAACTTAAGCTAACACGATGCTGATAACAACTGTTTGAGGAAAACACTGTTAATACCCTCATTTTAAAAATGAGAAAATTGGAGCCTTGATTATTTTTTTAAATTTAAATCCAATTAATTAACATATAGTGTATTATTAGTTTCAGAGGTAGAGGTCAGTGATTCATTAGTTGCATATAACACCCAGTGTCATCACATCACATGCCCTCCCTAATGCCCATCCCCCAGTCCCCCCCCCCCCACCTTCCCTGCAGCAACCCTCAGTCTGTTTCCTATGATTAAGAGTCTCCTATGGTTTGTCTCCCTCTCTGATTTCTTCCCAGTTTTCCCTCCCTTCCCCTGTGGTCCTCTGCTCTATACCTGATATTCCACATATGAGTGAAACCGTATGATAATTGTCTTTCTCTGCTTGACTTATTTCACTCAGCATAATTCCCTCCAGTTCCATCCATGTCGATGCAAATGGTGGGTATTCATCCTTTCTGATGGCTGAGTAATATTCCATTATATATATGGACCACATCTTCTTTATCCATTCATCTGTTGAAGGGCATCTCGGCTCCTTCCGTAAGAACTGGAGCTTTAGAAGCTAAGTAACTTGGACAGAGAACGTCAGAGCCGGGAACAACACTCAGTCTTCACAACAGAGGCTTCACGCTTACGATGTCGGAGTATGGTGGTCCCGTTGTAAAGCTCACATTTCAATCTCTAGGTGAGGAAAAATGGGCTGTGCCTGAAAACCCTACACTCCATTACCTGCCCGATGCAGAGACAGACACCAGTGTTACTCATGGAAGCTGTGGGTTCAGAGAAGATCTGACTTTGAAAGGGTTGCTGAGTAAACACACACACAAGAATAACAGGTGGGGGGGTGGAGGCGGTGTGAGCAAGGCCAAGAGGAGGGCGTGAGTATTTTACACGACGTTCTTCAGAAAGAAACGGTGAAGTCAGTGGCTGTGACTTGGTGAGAACAGGTTTGGCAGTCGGTCCGAGCCATCCAGGACCGTTCCAGGGTGGAACCTGACAATAGTTCTTACCACCATGTGAATGGTAAATCGAACCCAGCATTTAAAATGGGAAGACTATATGCCAGTACTTGTCAACCAGACAGACCAACACCAACAGAATCACTGTCTGGACCGATTGTCAGTTTCAGGCCGAGGTAGGGAAACTGAAGGACTCCATAAAAACCTGCTTTTTGCTCCTTTTCCTGCTTCCATTCCTGCAAGGACCTGGCACCCCACCTGACACGGCCCCCAGAGTGCTCATAGCACATGTCCTCCTTGTAAGGGACCAGGAGTTAATGATTCTCTAGAACAGAGAGTATCTGAGGAAGGACAGGTGACAATGACCAGCTGAAGCGACCATACCACTCCAGGCGGCCAGAGCCGGACATCCAGAGCTGGACATCCTGATGCCAAGACCCCTGGCTTCAGGGACTAAGGGACTCAGGATGGACCCTGGGCTCTTGTCTATTCTGACCAGTTCCTGGATGCCCGAGAGGACAGGTCCAGCAGACCACAGTCCTCAGTAAAAACCCCAGACCCTGAGCAAAGTCGAGACTCTCCTTTCCTTTCTGAGTCTCCTGGACGCTCTCTGTACCTTCAGGAAACTCTGCACTCACGTCCTGCTGGCTCACGCGTGATTTCTCTCCCGCACACAGCCAGGGACCCTCTTGGCTGGTCCTGCAGGACCCCGTCTGGATCCTCGGACCTGGCCGGCCAGCACCAAGGCCAAGGCAGAGCTGTTTCTCTGAGGGGCACCATTAAGTATGAACCGTAGCTGTTCTGATTCTCAGATAGGACCTCCTCCTTCACTCTGAAGTTTTCCTTCTTTGTCATCGTGTGCGAGTGGGGCTTCGGAGAGTCACAGCTGCTGTCCCCGCAGCCCTTCTGAACCCTGCAGGAGATGGCTTCCTAAACAACTGAGTCTCTGCCCTTTGACAGAGAGCCAGCAGATTGGGTCAGTGGAGAAGCAGAAAAGAATATGAATTCCCGACCCAGACCTCTGCGTTGTTCTCCAGAAACCTATCTAATGCGTTTTCTACCTGAGCAAGGTAATCGAAGTTTGTGTAGGAGGAGAGCCCAGCATCCTAACATGGACAGGAGGTGAAAACGCATCGAAACGTCTGTTCTTGTATGAAATCTTGACTCCCAATCCAAGTCTTGACTTTTATTATGTGACTAGCCGAGGTGATGCACTGGGAACTCTGAGGAAGAAGGCAACATATTTTTTTTTTCTGGAATCATTAGAATGAATGCTCACATTTTCTTTTTTACTCTGTATATATTATAGCTACAGCCATAGAAGTCTCCACAGGCACTTTTTCAAACATTTTCCCAGCATGAATTTGACGGTAACACCTAGTGACAAGTTATAAAAAGCTCTTATTTTGGAACCAGTTTTTGTAGAGATTTTTGTACTGTTAAAAAGAAAACCATGGGCCCCAAACGGTGTCACTTAGTTGAGGCCCCACATCAGCACACCGAGACTTTATGCTAACTTAATTGCAGTTTCGATGCACCAGGAATGTAACCTTTAACAGGTCAACATGGAATTTCCCGGTGTCAGCCCTTGGACACTAACTGGTGGTCTCCTTCTGTTCCCCTTTTGAGGGCAACCTTGCCTAAATCAGTGGATTCTTTGCTTATGATTTCCTTTTTCCCGTTCCCATTCTACCTTTCCTTTTGTGAGCCCTTCGGAGCTCCCCTCTGCTTGCTACATGGACTGCTGCCTGATGGGTGAATTGATTCATGAAGCCCATTAGATCTTTAAGATTTGCTCAGTTGAATTCTTGTTACGTAACAGGAATTTGAGAAAATAACTAGAGATACTGACCAACTATATGATAGTTTTTTTTTCTTTCACTTATGCCATTTGATAGATAATCAGTTTATCCAGTGTAAGTAGATCATAGGGATATTGACTCATGTTTTTCAGACTCTTATGAAAATGACATATTGGAGAGCCACCTTATTCAATGTGAAGGGGAATTACACCTGCTAAGGAGATCATGTATTCATAATATTTATACCCTAAGTATGATGTTACCTAGAATATTGAAGTAAAAACCATGAGACAGAATCTAAAAATGTTCACCTTTCTTCTGTTCATAATGCCTACTCTGGGAGCTGTGGCTTTGGTCACTGCCAATGAACAGCAGGAACAGAGTGTAGAAGCAGACAGACAGGTGTGTCTTCAAGGTAACACATGGAACATTATGAATTTTTTTCTAAATCATTAGAAAAAAACTTTGATGATGACATTCGGTAGGTGAGTTTTGAACTCCACTGTCCTACATTTTTGTCCTAATCACTGTCCATGAAAATAGACTTTCATATCATCACAAGAACAATTTCAGAATAAAATGAGTTTACTTAGTATCATATCTCAGACTAAAAGAACCATGGTAACACTCTGCTTCTGCCTTAACATTTTCAGTATGCTGCGATTTCACCACCTGACATTTACACTTCCCTCTTCCTCAGAACATGGACTATCCTGCGGAATAACTGGAAAAGGTCAATTTTTGTGCTTCCTTATATTTCAAAAATTGTTAACATGTCACATTGGTGTTTTGAATTGTTAGTATGCAGAGGAAGGTGTATATACACATAGTCATCTATATAGTTTGTCCCCGTATATAATAGATACCCATAAAATGCATATCTAGTATATACATATATGATCAACCCAAGCACAGTTTTGCTCCTAGAAAAAAACATTATGCTTTAAATATTGATTTTGTTTTTGTTTCCTTTCTTACTCCTTCCTTCCCCCTCCCCTCCCCTCCCTTTCTTTCCTTTCCTTCTTTTCTTTTTCAATGATTCCAACTTTTTTAGTCACTGTATGTTACCTGCCTCTCCTACAGAGTTATTTTCAGCCTGGTAGTTCAGGGTATAGGATCTAAAGCCACAATATGGGGGCCTGAATGTCTGCTCTGCCAGTTACCAGCTGTGCATTCTTCCCTAAGTTTCTTAACGTTCTGGGCCTCATCACCAATTCTACAGATAAGAAAAAGAAAACTAACATTATTACCTGTGTAGGGTATTTGTAAGGATGAAATGAGCTCATACATCTTAGCAAATATCCCCGTTCAGCCAATGTTAGCAGCTGTAGGAAAGGATGTGGCTCTTGGATCCCTCCTCTACATTGTCTCACAGCACCCCCTCTCAAACCTCATACGGTCTAATCAAATTCAGGTTTCCACATACATTTCTCTGACCCTGTGGGACAAAGCGTCTGCAGCAGTGTGTTAAGCACGATTCTGAAGCCTGGGTCACAGTCAGCAGGAAAGAATGATGGATGATTAACAGTATTTGCCAGGGACATAGGGAGTTGGCCTCACGTCACATATTTGTCATCCTTGAAAAAAATAAAAAATATTTGAACAATATCTGGAAAAATTTCAAGACATTTATTATTTTGATTGTAATAATTTTATAATAGTATCACAAGCTGGTTTAGGGCAGGTGCCATATTAGATCCCACTCATAAAACTTTTATTTAAAATCTATTATATTCGTTGCAACATGCCAGGTGCTCTTATCAGTAGTAGTGTTGCAGAAAAATAAGAACCAGGCTGGCAAGAGACCAAGTGACACTCGGAGAAGTAGGAGAACTCAGATTTATTTTGCACTGGCAGACCCACATGAGCTCCTGCTCCAAATTCTGGGCCCCAGGCAACAGGGTTATAGGGCTTATATAGGGGACGCAGGCAGTCAGGCTCCAAGGGCCATGGTGCCTATGGTAGGTGGGTTTGAACTGGGGGAATGGGGGCTGCTTCAGACAGGAAACCTGGTTACAGAAGCAGAAACTCCTGGTTATCTCTTGCTGACAGTAGGGCTTCTGGTTATCTCTAGCTTATTGTTAGTAACTTTCTGTCTTCTGGGGCCTCCTGGCCTGGGCCTGCTGTGGTCCATTTTCCTCTTCGACAGGAGTGCCTGGCGCAGCAACCAGGGATGTTCTCTGTCCTCGGCACCTGTCAGCACCTGTACCCTGTTTCAGGCTGCTGTGAGCACTGGGCAGGGAGGTGGGGGGTTGCTGAGGGTCCTGAAGCGACTCAGTCCTGGGCTGAGGGTGGGCTGGCTCATGGGGGGCCCCACCGGAAGTCCCATAGGGAGCGCCCTCTAGTGCCGGGAGAGGTAATGAGCCTAATTAGCACCACGTGGGGCGGCAGCGGTGGGTCACGTGGGAGGCAGGGGCGGGTCATGTGACCGGCAGGGGCGGTTCCATTCCAGTCACGTGCAGGTCACGTGGGCTCCAGAAGCGAGTCACGTGCTAGTCCATTCAGCAGTTAAGTAGCAAGCGCGCTCTAGTGTTGATAGAGAAAATAACCCTAATTACCACGGGGGGGGGGGGGGGGGGGGGGGCGGTGTCAAGGCGTGTCACGTGAGCGTCACGGCAGGTCACGTGGGTGTCAGGAGTGAGTCACGTGCACTAATCCTGCCCTGAAGCCCCCGCGATGGGCTCTAAATCGTCACTATTCCCAGGGCCTGGGGCTGGATCTTTCCCACGCCTCACTACCAACATCGTGAGGCTCGGCTTCCTCTGGTCTGCCCCAGAGCTGGGCCGTGGTGCCAGTCCCCTGCTCCTCTTTCCCAGGTGAGGCTGGAGGGCCAGGTTGTGTGAGGCCATGAGGGTGGGGTCCCCATGGGAGCAGCAGGAAGGGCTGGGCGGGTGCAGTGGCCCCTTCGAGCCGACACACACCCTTCCCAGCAAGGGCGTGCCGGGCAGCAAGCACAGACGTGTCTTCCGGGCCAGTGAGCGCACTGAGGTGCTGCCGGTGAGGAGGTGCTCGTGCCTTCCGACAACTTCGCCGTCACTTTCCACCGGTCCGTCTCTGGGAAGGAGCAGGTCTGCCTGGTGACCCACACTACCTGCCCCGGAGACATGGTGAGGCCTGATCCGGGTGCCTTGACAGGGAACATCCTGGCTTCGTGGGGACTGGGGGGGCAAGGTCCCCTTGCCCTTAACCTCCATGGCCCCGTGAAAATCTCTGTCCCAACTCAGAGAGACCTGGGGCTAGGAGCAGGCTGGGGCCCTGGGAGGGGAGCGCCCACTGCTTCCCGAAGAGGCACGATTTTGGAGGAAGGTGAAGATTCAGGGCTTCGAGTCGGGGCAAGGGTACAACTCGAGTCACTTGGAGTACACGTTAGTTATCGCACGAAGGACTCTGGTAAGACACTGGGAAGCACTTCCAGCAGCAGCTTGTGAAGGAAGAGGCAGGCGACATTCAAAACACCCTGTCTGGCTGCAGGGACTGGGGGAACTCATTGTCAT
Source organism: Ursus arctos (assembly GCF_023065955.2). Taxonomy (NCBI): domain Eukaryota; kingdom Metazoa; phylum Chordata; class Mammalia; order Carnivora; family Ursidae; genus Ursus; species Ursus arctos. Next base: position 29,745 of record NW_026622897.1, on the reverse strand, counting down.
CTTGTCCCACCTGGGGCCTCCCTGGGAGACGGCACCAGGGAGGAGACAGAGACCTCCTGGGAGGGCCTTGACCATGCCCTCCTGCCCCCCAGCATCTTTCATGCCAGTCCTGGGCATGCTGACCACACACCATATGTAGCCTCACTGTGTTTCCCTGAAGTTGGACCCTCCCTCTGGCTTACAGAGCAATGTCAGCTCTGACTATTGTGTCCTGACCTGGATGGAGTGTCAGTCCTGCCTTGGAGCACCTGACCTCCAGCCTCAGCCGCGAGCTGGCCTTCAAGAAGCAGGAAGAGGCCTAGGAGGTAATGCTGGGTTGACTCCTCCAGGGGCCTCTCTCTCCTAGAAGCAGCAGCTCAGGGCCACCTGTCCTCCCACAGGGGAAGGTGTCAGCTTGGACTAACGAGGAGGGGCGTGCTCAGAGCCAGGGGCGTGACTGTGCCCACGTGTGTTTGTATGCGAGTGTGCCGGTGGTGCACGAGTACGTGTGCTTGTATATGTGAGTGTGCACAGGGTATGCCCATGTAGAGGAGTGTGTGAGTGCAGCGAGCATGTTTGTGTGTGCACCTGTGTCAGTGTGCAGGGGGTAGAGGAGTGTAAGTGTGTGCTCATGGGCCTGTGGCGTGAATGGATACCTGTGCCCACGTGCGTGGGTATGGGTGTGTGTGTGTGTACGATCTGGAGGGCTGATGGACCCTGTCCCACCCTCGCCACCCCACAGCAGGCCCGGCACAGGGATCACATTGTCGGGGTGACCCGGCTCACCCTCGAAGCTGTCGAACTGGACCCCGGTTCCCGTTATGAGGCCTGGCTGTGGGTCCAGATGGCCGCCCTGGAGGATGAAATGATGGGGGAGCTGCACTGTGAGGGCCAGTGGAGCGAATGGAGCCACTCTGCCTTTCCCCACTCCCCAGAGCCCTCCCGAGGTAGGAGTCTCCTCCCAGAGGACCTCTCCTCACTCGTGTGTCACACTGTCCCCCCCTCACCCTCCTGGAACCCCCTCCCTGAGGCGGTTGTGCCTCAGTTGGCCACCCTCCCCTGGAGATCTGAGATTTTTGAGGAGAAAACAAACGCTTGCCAAGCGTTGGGCTTCTTGGAACCTGTAGTAATTGTCTGTCACTGGGAGTTAGTGTGGCCGGGGGCAGCACACCAGGCCTCTGCTTCCATTTCTGGAGCCTGTACCTGGTCTCGCCTCCCTGGGGAGGGCTGGGCTGACCCTTGTGACCTGCTAGGAAGGGTGACTGACTCCTAAGACCTTGCAGATGGAGGAGGTGAGGCCCAGGGGTGGGTGACTCATTTAGCAGGCGTGACACAACCCCTGTGGCCGTCGAGGAAATTTCCACTGTGGCCCAGGGCACTCCTGCGGGGCTTTGCCATGTGGATTTGGAAGAATGTCCTGGTGCCAGGGAGGCTTACAACCCTGGGCCCTTCCTGCCCACAGGCTCCCTGTTCTCACATCGGGGGCAGCCCGACAGCAGCATCCTTGTGGCTGTGCCCGTCTTTCTGCTGCTGACCAGCCTGACCTACCTCGTGTTCAAGCTTTCGCCCGGGTCAGTAGCCAAGGGGTGCGTGTGCCTGTCTGTGAATGTGTTCGTGTGTGCGTGTGGGGGTGTGTGGTAGGTGGGGTATCCTGGGCCAAACCCGCTGTCCTTCCCCACCATCTGGTCCTGGATGGGGTGGGGGGTTTGAAGCCTCTGCCCTGGACCTGTGGAGAGTTCCCCAGTTGTCAGGTGTGTTGGGGGCAGTAGGGCCCCAAAGAGGCTCAGAGGGATCCAGATTCTCCGGGACCAAGCCACCCAGGATCCTCATCTCCTGCCTCTGGAGGTGCTCTGTGGTTTGCTGCTTTTTAAACACCTTCTGTGAAAATATAGTTTGGGGTCTCTGCTGTGCTCAGGACCCTGGTGAGGGCCACAGAGAGCAAAACAGACGCAGGGCCCATTTGGAGTAAATCGTCACCCATGTCAGGTTGTAGGAGGGGGCCCAGAGGAGACTGACCAGGTGTGGACTGGCAGCAGAAAGGACGAGAGGAAGTTGGACCGAGAGAGCGGGGTGGGGCATGGGTGGGGATTTTGGAGGGATGGGGAAGTGAGGGAGGAGATGCTGGGCACACTTAACACGGAGCATGTGAATCAGGGTGCGACAAGGTCTGGTTTGTGTTTGGAAGATAGATTGTGGTGGTATGAGGGGATGGGGAGGACCCACCGGGAGGCCAGTGGTGGTGTCCAGAGGGTGGCGATTTGGTTGGAGTGGGCGGGAGAAGCAGAGAGGGAGCAAAGTGGAGGGAACTGCCAGGCCTTAGGAAGAGAAGCCGAGGGGGCAGATGAGATAGGACCTGGGGACCTGGAGGGGCCGCTTCCTCCCCCTGGGAAGCTGGTGAGGCTGATTGGGACCCGTTGTGTTGGAGCCCTGGGCCACATCCTTTTGGGAGGGCCCTTGGGTCTGTTGCTCGGGGAGGAGTCAGGTGGGGCGGAGAGCTTCCTCCCGTCCGCCAGTGGCTCAGGTATGGTTCCTGGAGGCACTAGCTCCCTCTGTGGGACAAGGACACAACGGTCACCCTGGAGCCTTAAACCCACCATTGCAGCTCACCCCATAAATGATGCCTGTCTCAGTGGAAGTGAGTTCTATGGGATTATTAGCCCGGGAGGCCGCAGGGCCAGGTGCTGGGTTTTGCCCCAAGAACAGGTTTGGATCCAACAAGAGGCAAGGAGGCAGGCAGCACAGATGAGGCAGGGCGGCCTCTGGCTGGAAGGGAGTGAGGCTCCCACAGGGACCTCATGCTTCCTGGAGCTGGGCCTCTGAGGACCCTCCTTGGGTGTGCAGAGGCCCCAGCTGTCCTCTCCTGGCCTCAGGGTGAGGAGAAACTTCTCCCAGAATGTGCCCTCTCCAGTGGCGTTCTTCAGTCCCTCTGCAGTGTGCACAACGGAGACTTCCAGGTGCGTGCACAGCCCGCGGCAGGGATTGGGGGCGGGGCTGGGGTCACCCCTAGGGGTCCTGGGCTGAGGGTGGGCTGGCACACGGGCGAAAGATAGAAGGTTGCAAGCACAGTCGTTGCTTGGCTCTGGGTAAGGACGTCAGGAGAGCTTCCTGGAGGAGGAAGGGAGGCTGCTTCCAGAGAGAGTCCTGAACATGCTGCCTGAGCCCTTCCCACCCCCTCCTGCCATGCTCTCTGTTCTAGACCTGGCTAGGGGCCCACAGAATGGGTCTGCTGCTGAGCCAGGACTGCACCGGTTCCCCACGAGGAGCCTCGGAGTCTAGTGTCTGGGAGGCCATTGCGTGGCTGACCCAGGACCCAGTGGATCCCCGGCAGTCAGTGGTCCTGGAGGAAGAGCGGGAGGGCCCTGGGGCTGGCCTCCCAGAGGCTGTGCTGCTAGGGGGGCATGTGGTCCAGGGAGGGCAGCCACCTGCCTACCTGCCACAGGAGGCCTGGGTCCCCGCGAGCCCCACCTGTCAGCTCCCCCATGCTCAGATTGCAGCAGTGGTGACTACTGGGCCCTGTGCTGCCCCGGGGGGTGGCACCCCTCCACCTTCCCAGAAAACAGAGCTCTGGGCCCAACCCAGCTTTGACCTGTGACCTTTCTTGGGACCAGCAGAGCCTGGATGCCTGGCAAGGAAGTGGTCCTGTGGGAGTCGGTCACAGTGAGAGGCAGGTCCCCGCTGCACGGATCCCTTTAGGACCTCAGGGCCTTCTCTTCGCTCCTACCCTTTGCAGTCACCGGGTTGGATCTAGAACCCTGACTCGGCCGGCTGCAGGTCCTCTGAGAATGGAGACCCTGCACAGACACCCTGACTGGATGGAGGCAGGCAGGCAGGTGACCCCTCCTGCCTCCCCTCCCCTCCCCTCCCCTCCTCTCCCCTCCCCTCAGCAATCCACTGCTCAGCCCCCACTCCCTGGCCCACCACTACCCTCCCTGCTCTCTGGCTCCATCCAGGCCCCTGGGGGGGGGGTGTTAGCCCCACAGCCTGTGCTGCCCTCACCCCCTTAAAGGGCCAGCTTGCTCCCAGCGGACACAGATGAGGTGGTGCTGTGACCTCTTTCTGTGCCTTCCTGGGGTTACCTCTCCTACTGAGGTGACAAGAACTGGCTGCTGGCTGGGAGAGGGGCCCAGAGCAGGTGCAGGGGGCTGGGGTCTGTCTATTCTTGGGCTTTCGGAGGTGGGAGGTGCGGATGTTGGGTTTGAGCAGAGGCCAAATTTCCTCGCATGGCTCCGAGCTGCTGGTGACCCACCCTGCTCTCTCGGAAGCACGGAGGCAAAAGGCACATTTATTTATCTGTTGTTTGATTTCTCTCCTCTGTGTTCAGGTTTTGTGAATATTTTATGTGTCTTGTTAGATTTCTACTTAAGAACCTTCAGTTTTGTACGGTGGTTTTTATTTTTGTTTCATATTCCGATTCCTGTACATCATTGCTGATCACCTCAGTCCAGCGAGGCTGCTGTCAAAATATCACAGACCAGGTGGCTTCTAAACAGTAGAAATCTATTTCTCACAGTTCGGAGGGTGCATGTCTGAGATGAGGGTGTCTCTGGCGGCAGACTGCTTGTTTTATCCTCTCTTGGAGGGAAGGCGCTGGGGTCTCACCCTCACCACCCAATCACCTGTTCTAACACCATCCCATTTCTCACGAGGATTCCAACACATGAATTGGGGGGGAACACAGACATTCACACGAGGGTTCCAACACATGAATTTGGGGGGAACACAGACATTCACACCATCGTCCTGATATCCACTGACTTGTGTACATTTACCTTCTAGTTTGCTTTTTGTCCTCTTTCCCTTTTCCTGCCAAGGGACAGGAATGGTGGGCTGCATTTCAGTTGGAATTTCCAAATGATGACACTAGATACGCAGAACTCTAAATGTCAGAGATTCCCCAGACCTTTCCTGAGCAGGTGAACTGGCCACAGCTAAACTGTGAGTGGGTGGTGGGGATGCCCGCGGCTTCCAGACCATTTGGGGTTGTGCGAACAAAGTAGAGAGACGGTCCTCAGGCCACAGGAGGGAGATCCATGGCGGGTTCCCCAGAGATGTGTCATCCAAGGCGAGCACAGAACCCTCGGTGTCCAACTTTCCCACAGGTTTATTTTTGCTTTCTCCTGTAGCATTTCAGCAGGACGTATCTTACACAAGTGTCCCTTCATTGGGGCTTTGGCCCTTCATAACCATGGCACGCCATAGTGCTTTTCACGGATTCTGCTTCTCGGAGAGGAGAAGCACCGAGAACATCTGGCTGTAAGTGTGCGTGGGGCTGGAGCAGGTGCGTGTGGGGCCGGTGGCCTGGCCACCCTGGGCCCAATGCGAGGTCCTCTCTGCTCCGTGTTGACAGTTGGATGCACGTGAAGTAGGTGTGTTAAAAACGGCAACGTGATTTATGTTTCATTAGATTATTTACACCAAACCGGAATTGCTTAAAAATTAACTTTTCTTTTTTGAATGGAAGGAAACTCATCAACTGGTTTTTTTTCTTTTGTTCAGAAAGTCACGGTTGAATTGGCGGCACATTTCCCTGGAATCCTCCATTCGATGAACTCTATAAATACGTCAAGCTTTGATAGGATCATCAGAACACTCAGGTGTTTCCTATGAACCCATCCGTTTCTGGGGAGTTTTCCAATGGGACATTTCTAAGCCTTACCGTGACCTTTTCATGCTCCTTGGTCTGTTTCTATCTTCCTTCTATCAGGGTCCATTTTGTGTATGTGCATTTTTATTTAGAAATTACCCATTTCCTCTAGGCTTCCAGTGTTCTCTTATTTGATTTTTAGAATTTTTAAAAATGTTATTTGAAGTAAAATTGGCAACGCAGGGCTTAAGTTCAGGACCCTCTGATCAAGACCTTAGCTGAGATCAAGAGTCCGACACTTAAGCTGTTGGGCCACCCAGGCGCCCCGCTCTTATTGGACTTTGAATCTCTATTCTGTTTCTATTTTTTCCAGAATCATTATAGTTAATGAACCAAGATTGGTAACTTAGTACTATCTGAAGGTCAGATTGTGTCCGGTTTCCCTCTGTTCTGCCTTTGCTGCTCTAGGGTCCCACGTGGGGCAGCACATGGCAGGTGGTCATCACGTTTCTTCAGGCTATTCGTGGCTCTGACAGTTTCTGAGATGTGCCTTGTTTCAGTGACCTTGATAGTGTTGAGGAAAGGTCAGATGTTTTGTGGATCTAGCTCCACCTCTATGATGGGATGTGCCTTGTTTCAGTGACCTTGACAGTGTCCAGGAGGAAAGGTCAGATGTTTTGTGGATCTAGCTCCACCTCTATGATGGGATGTGCCTTGTTTCAGTGACCTTGACAGTGTCGAGGAGGAAAGGTCAGATGTTCTGTGGATCTAGCTCCACCTCTGTGGTGGGATGTGCCTTGTTTCAGTGACCTTGACAGTGTCGAGGAGGAAAGGTCAGATGTTCTGTGGATCTAGCTCCACCTCTGTGGTGGGATGTGCCTTGTTTCAGTGACCTTGACAGTGTCCAGGAGGAAAGGTCAGATGTTCTGTGGATCTAGCTCCACCTCTGTGGTGGGATGTGCCTTGTTTCAGTGACCTTGACAGTGTCCAGGAGGAAAGGTCAGATGTTCTGTGGATCTAGCTTCACCCCTGTGGTGGGCGGCTGAGTGTCTACAACAAGCATTTGGAATTCTTGTGCATTGTTTTCTACTCATTACAAAAAAAAGTCTATGTAATTTATTTTCACCACCGTGAACCCTGGGTATGGCTTTGGTTTTATTCCAGCAGTAGGCTGTGTAGTGGATCGATATAGTCCGCTGTGGCTCTTTGTGCCGTCTCCTGTTTCCCTTGACATAATTCCAACTTGGTGGATTTCCATGATTGGTACTTACTCATTTTCTGATATTTCGGGATTATCCTGGCTCCTGCAGTCACTGTTTGGGCTCCTAGAGCCAGCCATCCCTTCCAAGAGCCCTTTTTTAGAGAATGGCATAAAAAAATGATGTACCATGGGAACTAAATCTGCTCAGATTGAAGAGGAAAATTGACCAGAGCAGGCCCAGGCCAGGAGGCTCCAGAAGACAGAAGGTTACTAACAAGAAGCTAGAGATAACCAGAAACGCTGCTGGGAGCAAGTGATCAGCAGCCCTTTCTGCCTCTGTAAAAGGGCTTCTGGCCACAGGCCCCTGTGCTATGGTTCCCGCCTGAAGCAGCCCCCCCCCCCCCCCCCCCCCCAGTTTCAACCTACCTGCCAGCAGTCAGCATAGCCCTTGGAGCCTGACTGCCTGCATTCCCCTATAAGAGCCCTATAACCCCATTGCCCGGGGCCCAGAACTTGGAGCACGAGTTCATCTGGGTCCACAGGCACAAAATAAATCCGAGTTCTCCTACTTCTCCGTGTGTCACTTGGTCTCTCGCTGGCCTGATTCTTATTTTTCTGCAACAAAATGTTGGGGTCCGGGAGCAAACAGAATTCTTGAGACGTCTTTGGTGCAAAAGAGGTGGTTTTAGGGGCAGCTGGGTGGTGCAGTTGTTAGGCATCTGCCTTCAGCTCAGGGCATGATCCAAGGGTTCTGGGATCGAGCCCCACATCGGGGTCCTCTGCTGGGAGCCTGCTTCTTCCTCTCCCACTCCCCCTGCTTGTGCTCCCTCTCTTGCTGGCTGTCTCTCTCTCCGTCAAATAAATAAATAACATCTTTAAAAAAAAAGGTGGTTTTATTAAAGCACAGGAACAGGACTCATGGGGAGAAAGAGCTGCATTGAGATTGTGAGGAGTGACTGATTCTGTGCTTTCAAGTCGGGATGGGGTTAGGGATAGTGGAAGTCTCTTAGGAATTTGGAAGAAAGGTTTGCAGGACCTTGAGGGGTCATTTACTACGGTCTAGTGAAACCTTAAGTCATGAGACCCTTCAGATGTGTATCAGTGGGCCATATGTTCAGAGGATGATTGCTAACATGTATCTTGGGGAGTGGCAGAGGTAAAGGAAGTTTCTAAAGGGATTTTTATATGTTGAAGAAGACTTGCAGGATCCTGGTGTTCGGACTCATGTCAAGCCAAGGTTGCCTTTTGCCCTTATCAAAGTATCAATATTGAGGCAGCTGAGTTCCTGGAGGAAGATCACCCTGCTTGTTTTAACTACCTGTCAGTGGACAGAAGGAACAGATGAGGGAACAGAAGTCTGGCTGCACACAAGGCACAAGCTCGCACCCTGCAACCTCCCCCCACCCCCACTCCTGGGCGGACTTGTGTGACTTTCTTCCAGGAAGCTCCCAACTATTTTAATGTTAATGCCTTGCTAGAGGAAAAAACAGCTCAACCACCAACCCCACCACAAGGCTTCTTTAACATATGAAAGTACTTTCTCAACCTCCCTTTTTCCTTACAAGCTCCCCCAACCCCATAGTATATAATCAGTCCCCCCTGACAACCCCAGTGCAGCAGCTCTTTCTGCCCTCGGGTCCTATCCCCGTGCTTTAATAAATCACCGATTTTGCACCAAAGACGCCTCAAGAATTCTTTCTTGGTCGTCGGCCCCGGACTCCACCCCACTGAACCTCACGTGTATTCCGTGTCCTCATCATATGGCGCCCGAACGTGTGACTTTGAGTCTTTACATCCGGACTCTGAGCTCTGGTGCAAAATTGGTGAGTACTTTCCCTTCTCCTCTCCTCTCCTCTCTGGGGACTCTTCAAGGAGTACGGTCTTATTGGAACCCTTTCATGTCGATAGGTCAGGCTGCAATCCTCTAGCCCATGGCTACTCTATGGGGAGGAAAAAAGCCTGCCTTTTGGCTGGAAGTTAGTACCCTGGCCGGGATGGTAATAAGACCCAGAAACTTGATGCCCTCTCTTTACTGCTGTCCTTTTACAAAGTCGTCTGTCTTGGGCACCGGACAGCCACCTAAGCGACTAGCACAGCTGCCAACCTTAAGACTCCGTGTGAGGTTTCCTCCTGATGGGTCTAATGGGATCGCCTCCACATCCCTGGTCTAGCCGCTTCTGGCTGCGGGACCTCCACTCGGAGCCAGCAGAAACCAGTACCCGAATGTCATGTACATCCCATGGTGGTGGGGGGGTGCGGGGTGTCAGTTCCTGCTTTGTCCTCAGCTTGCCTTCTGCTCCCTCATCATTTGTTGCAAAAAGGTGGTTTATTAAAGCAGGGGGACAGGACCCATGGGCAGAAAGAGCTGCCCTGTGGTCATGAGGAGTGGCCCATTATATACCCTCAAGTTGGGAGGGGTTAGGAGAGTGTAAGACTCTAAGCAATTTTGGAAGCAAGGTTTCCAGGACCTTGAGAGGGCTAGCTGTTGTTGGGAAAAGGTCATTTATTACCATCTAATAAAACCTGAGTCATGAGACCCTTCAGATGTGTATCACTGGGCCATATGCTTGGGGGATGATTGCCAACATGTACTTTGGGGGGGGGGGTCCAGCTGTCCTTTCTGGTGGCCCTGAGTTAAGGGGGTCAACATAGCCATATGGAGATGGGAAGCTCACCACTCTTAGTGATGATGGTGCTATTGTCCCCACCAGTCTAACCACATGATTTCTGAGAGAAATACTACACAATAGCAGCTTCTTGACCTTCCTCAAGGTTTGAAAATCATCTTGTGAGTCATCTTATAGAAAAACGGTTTCAACATGTGCTCTTTTTTCTGGAAAAGAAATAGATCCCATGGTAATTATGGCTTCCTGAGCACCTCCTCTTGGGAGATACCATACTGGCTCTGTGTAGCATTCTCCCTCCTAAACTTCTAAACTAGGGTGTAGATAGAATGAGTCCCATTTTCTAGATGGTTAGACAAGGGCTCAGAGACGATATGAAGGACAGAGGATTTTAGTGTCAGAAACCTAAGTGGGATCTCCAAACTGACTCCAGATCCCTTGTTCTTCCATACAGGGTACCATTTCCCTCTTATCTCTGGTCTTCTCGATCTGGAAACCTAGGAAGTATTAGGATGTTTTTGTTGTGTGGCCAACTGGAATGAATTCGGCTGCCCTTTTCACCTCTGCCCATCATGATCATGAAGATAATTATCTCAGTGGAGGACCTTTGAGTAAGAGACTTAAAGATCCCTAGGAATAGAGATACTATAATATTTTTCTGATTTTAAAGTTACTGAAAGAACTATCCTTTTTTAATTGATGGAGGCTCTGGTCTGTTCAGAGTGTGCTGTAAGGTCGGAAATAGTATTTAAAAACACTCGGCCTCTTCTACAGAGTGAGACAATGCTTCTAAAGATGGCTAAAATATTCCCTTACCTCCGATTATTTACTTCCCAACCATCGCAGTGTTTCTGTGTTAGGGTTATGATTTCCATGGGGCAAAATTTGCAGAGAAAGAACTTAGTGTATCCAGGGGCACTTTCGTGTTGTGACAGTGAGCTATTCTGTTGTGTGCTGTAGTCCAAGGGAATGGTGCCACACATCTCTAAGATGTCTAGCAGTTCTAAAATTCTGACCGTAAATGATCTCTATGCTTCAGAGATTTGGGCAGGACAAGGGGAGGAGTCCAGAGACCGTGAATGCCTCTGTTACCTGTGTTGACCATGGAGCAGGTAAACTTCTGTAGGGGTCCTTTGGATTTCTTTGTACTATATGAAAGGTGCTTTCATCTCAAGTTCCTCCATTTGGTAGTGATGATAAGGAAAAGAGTAATTTTTATCTCCTACCGTCTGTGGGCCCTGATCTTGGCCTCCCAGGGAAGCTATCCTTTAACATTTTACCCAGCTCAAAATGACTGGGCAAAACCTCAAAGCATGGGCCCTATTTCTGCCCCCAGCACATATGGTCCATCTGCTTCAGAAAGAAAAAGAGAACCAAAAAATGCCTTTGCCAACATCAAGGTAAGAACACAAAAGAACCTCTCTGGCTCCCGTAAGATGAAAGTCATGCTGACTTGTACATTCTGAAAACATAAGAAAAAGTCTGTCACTTTCTGGAATCTTCTTCCTCATCGTGCTGTGTAACTCTGTACGTAACACAAAACAGAACAAATATATAACCCTGCCCCACCTATTCCTTCCCTGGAGCACTCCCTTCTTTGTGAAGACTGTGACTCCCAGGCAGCCGTCCTGACTTGGGTTTGAATAAAACTCTCTTCCTGTCTCTCTAAAATGTTTTAAAAGGTTCCTTCATTTAGTGTCGACAATAACACTATGTTTCCTTTTTAAGTGTAAAATAAATGTTCCTGGTTCACAACAGCGACAGCACGGAAGGGCGTCTGTTCTCCATCCTCGACACTTCCCTGCAGAACCAAGCATGTGTATATAGATTCCAGCACAAATGGGCTCATCCTAGAAGGATGCTTTGAAGGTCTGAGAAGCACTATCCACTCCATGGGTGAGACAAGAAGGCAAAGCTATTCCCGCTGGAGCATTCCTTTTTGGGCTTAAAATTGCCTTGGAAATGCATGAAAGCATTGCGTTTCCTAAAGCCCAAGGCTGGAACAGTCTGAGAGCAGCTGACCTTGCCAGGAACCAGGCACACCCCAGCAGGGAGGGCTGGTGCAGAAAGGGAAGGGACAGGGCTCTGAGGGTGGTCTGCAGCTAGAGGGGTCGGCGGAAGGGGCCCTGCGTGCACGCGCGTGTTTGTGTGTGTGTGTGTGTGTGTGTGTGTGTGTGTGTGTGTGTGTGTGTTTGGGGCCCTGCCCACGATCCCACTCATGCCTGCGCAGGGCACTATGCCAAGGAGGCACCTCCTGGACCCCCTGCGCTCCCAGAGTTGCGAGTCAGGGGGGCGGGCTGCCCGGCATCCAAGGGGCTGGAAGCGCCACACTCCCCAACCAATCACCGCGTGGGGGTGGAGCCACGTCTCTGCGGGCGGACCCGGAGCAGCCCGAGGATGCAGACCTGGAGCCAGAGACCCGGAGCTCTGAGAGAGTCGACCTGTGGAGTTCCTGGCTGAGTGAGTGCGTGCTGTGTGCCAGGGTGGGGGTCCGGGAGTAGAGGGCACCCCGGGTGGGAGGCGGGGTTCTGGAAGGGAGTGTGGAGAGAGTTCATCGTGGAGACTAAGGTGAGTTTTCTTTTTCCCTTGCAAGTCTCTTCTGCCCAGTCTCCGTCACCTGGCCGTGTGCCCCAGACCTAGGAACTCCAGGGCGCCCGCTCAGCAGAGCTTTTGTGGGATGGGTCGCAGACATTCCAGGGTTTCCCGTGTTCCCCAGCAAGAGCGAGAGTAAGGACCGCACAGTCCCCAACTTCAGTGGGGTGTCCCCTGTCCCCCAACACAGTGCAGGTGATGGACCTTGAGCAGTTCCCCAAGTTCAGCAGGGTGTTCCCTGTTCCCTCAGGCACAGGTGTGGCAGTAAGAAGCCCCAGAGCTGTTTGGGGGCTTCAGCATTGTGTGCCCTGTCCCCCCAGGACAGAGGGAATGGTCTGTGAAGATAATTACTACTTAAAGACAAGTGTGTGTTTCCCCTTCCCCCAGAAACCGCAGCAGGTGTGCAGGCTTTAGGTCCGAGGAGCCGCCTTCTCCCCAGCTGACAGCACTTCTCTGCTCTGGCTCCGCGAGACCCGAGGTTTTGAACGTCTGCGTCTGAGTCAGTGAGGCCACTTGACACGGGACACCAGCGTTCAGAGAAAGCGGCAGGTCCATTTGGCGAAATGTCATCTCCACGTCAGGACTGGAGGTAAAACCTCTCATTAACCCACCGTCTCCTGGGCTTTTCTCTTTGCTCTAGTTGAGCCATGAAGTAAAACTGAAGTAGTACTTGTCAGCGTTCTGGATTTGCTGAAAGAGGTACGTAGTTTCTGAGCAGGGAGAACTTTGCAGGGCATCCCATTTTCCCTGTTTGTTTATTGCTTATGAATGTATTTTGAACAGCTGTTTCCCAGAAACACTCTTTTATTAGGAAGGGAAGGTGAGATTTACTCTTTGTGTATTTTTAAGATATACTTTGTTCCTCCATCTCACAGTGTTTATTCCGTTGGGCCTAAGGTGTGGTTGAGTGGCCACCATTTAGAGTTAGATGGCTTTTTGTCGTCAGATACACACTTGGATGATGCCTTGTCATTTGTCAAAGGTGATGTTTCATCCAAAGAGTTACAGTGCGGGTTGAGGGAAAATTCAAAATTATTCAAAGCATACTTTTCCTGTTTAAAAGTTGAGCTTGACTATCTAGCTTTCCTAGATGTGTCATCTCAATATTTTCAGGTGCCATATTCTCTCTGTCATTTCTTTGGTGGTGGAGTCAGAAGGAGAGTCTTTGGGAATTCCTTTGGATAGAGGCAAGCTGGTGGCTTCAAGGGGCTTGGCATCAGGAGCCCTGGGCTGAGTTCTGGAACTGCTTGCCTGATGCTGGGTGAGTCAGGTTATCCCACAGAGTTTGTTTCCTCTTTATGAGATTGCTGGAAGGTGAAATGTCAAGGAGAGAAAGACAATTATCATATGGTTTCACTCATTTATGGAACATAAGAAATAAGAGGGAGATCAGTAGGAGAAGGAAGGGAAGAATGAAGGGGGGGGTAAGCAGAAGGGGGAATGAACCATGAAAGACTATGGACTCTGGGAAACAAAGTGAGGGCTTCAGAGGGGAGGGGGGTGGTTGATTGGGATAGGCTGGTGATGGGTATTAAGGAGGGTACATATTGCATGGAGCCCTGGGTGTTATACGCAAACAATGAATCATGGAACACTACATCAAAAACTAATGATGTAGTGTATGGTGACTAACATAATAAAAAATTAAAAAAAAAAAAAAGAAGTTGCTGTAAGGTCATCTCTATGGAAAGGCTTTTTACACAGAAATTGTCCTGCCTAATGAAGAGCAACTAAAAACGAGGTGATTTGGGCTGTATTTTTCTGTAAATAATAATTTTAAAATTATTATTATTATAAATTTAAAACTCCCTGTCCTAGGGATACGGAAGAGAAGGCTGCAATGAAAGATTGAGATCTCAGAGCATGTTCATGTTCCATGGATACGTCACTTAACAGTTTGCACAGGTAGGAAGGTAAGTGGAGAGAAATGACAAGGGGAAAGAAGGTGTGAACCATATATTAGGTAGCCTTCTCCCCTTCTCATGAAAGCCTTGAGCCAGTGTGATTTTGGAAGAAGAGGGGGAATCCTGGAGCTTTGCAGCAGACAGGGTTGTTCCAGGTCTGGGTAGAGGTGACAGGGGTCCCAAAGGAGAGCTGAGTGCATTCTGTAGCAGGGTGTGGGCAGGGCGGGCTCCAGCGGTGGCTGTGAGTCTCCCGTGTGACCGTTGTGACAGGTGAGGGCTGCAAGCAGGTTCCTGGCTGAGGACAGGTGAGGCACAGGTGGAGAGCTGGCCGAGCCCCTTCTTCAGGGCAACCAGCCTCACCAAACACACACAGCCTCATTGTTTGTCCCTGTCACTCCAATTCAGACTGTCAGAGTTGCCAGGCTGAGATGTTTGGTGCTGCTTCCTTCCTTGCATGCGTGAGAAGTTTCAAACCTGAGGTGATGGACATGGTGGGTCCTCAGAACATCTGTTACTCTTTTATTTCCTGCTCTACTTTCCATCAGTGAAGTGAATCGGACCTGCTAGTGGAAGGAGCTATCTGTGCGTTTTTATTTTCTGGTTTAATTAAACAATGGGAAAAGTCTTCTGAAATATTAAAGGAATCCTTTGTGGGTATTCATGTTTTTCTCTTCTGTGAGCCACATTCCGACATTAGAAATTATTTGTTAAAACAGCCTCAGAGCTGTCACAGGGTTTGGTGGCCTTTGTGAGAGGGAGAAAGGGAGAAGGAGTGTGGGTTCTCTAGGACTTCGGGGAGTGCCACATTGTGCTCCCAAAGGAAATGGAGCCCCCCGTTAGCTTTCCCTGGGGGGGGGGGCTGCTTACCTTGAGGCTCATCCTGGGCTCTGGAAGCTTGACCTGGTGAGTCACTTGCGACTTGAGTTGGGGAATTGATGAAGAAAACAGAATGAATGCTGGGGGTTGCCTGTATCCTTTGGACTCAGACAACTCCATGTAGCAAAGGAACTCTTCACCCATGAGGCATGTTGGCATCCCTGAGGATGTGGGGTTTGCCCTGAGGATGTGGGGTTTGCTTCATGGGCTGAGGTTGTGTCTTCATCCTTATCTAGACCAGAGCCATGTTGTCTGGCTATGGAGATCCAGACCCTTAGGTGACCATGTCATCATCATTATCATTATTATTACTTATTATCATCATTATTATTTATTATTATTATTATTTTAACAAAGCAATAGAGACATTGACTTTGATATAAAAATACTGAAAGGAAAAACACAAGGTCAAATATATACGTGACGATTGAACTTGTGGTATCTCTCATTGATCGGGGTTTTGTAGGGCTGCCCGGATGAGAAAGAACAAGGAATTCGATGTGGATAGAAGTGTGCTGTGCACAGGGAGTGTTTTATTCCACCATTTGACCTCTCTCTCTGAAGGGAAAATAGAGTGGTGACTGGAGCTTGGTTTCTGATTGGAAGGACTGGGAGGCCAGTGAATTGAAAGAGCAGTGCTCCTGCTGACATGGTGCTCAGTGCCCAGTGAGCAAAGGTTGGAAGCTTGGACTCAGAAGTGTTGGTGTTCAGGGAGGATGTTGTCCGAGTTTGCAGCACATCGAGTCACTTGGCTGGTCTGCCTAATCGGGCCAGTTTCTGCCTTTCTAAGGGCAGCTTGAAAGTGGCTTGCAACCCTAGGGCATTTGCGGAGTAGTCTGCATGGGACCCCTGTGTGGGCCAGTGTAGACACAACCCAGGGAATTCCAGAGCTAAGGATGAACACGTTTGTGAGGCTGGAGTTTGCTTCTCTGTGACACGGATTGAGCTGGAGTGCAAAGAAGTCTCTGGGTCTTAGGACTCACTGAGAGGGTCCAAGCCTGGCAGGGTGGTCGGATCAGATGTCTGTTTCCCAGCACCTTAGCCAGAGGGAGATTTGGACCCTGGGAAGCATCTCTGCTCAGCTTTCTTGGGTGAGCACCTCCGGCAAGGGGAGGAAGCGTGTGTGCTCACCTGTCATCGAGGAAGGTGTCTGGTTTCAGGTTTCATGTGCAGGTGGATTCCTCGTATGGCTCCCTTTCCTGATGGTGTTCAGGGTGCAAGAGGTGGGTGGACCCCTTGTCCCGGGCATCCCAGCTGTGCAGGAGCCCCCGGGGCACCTTTTCCCCTAGGGATTTGGACCAGGAAACTGGGGGGAGCCGGTGGTGAAGCCATCAGTTTATGCCTCAGTTTCTTCCCTGCCGAGATGGAGTGGAGACTATAATAAGTGCTATGGAAATATAAAGCAGGAGACAGGGCTGGGGATGCTGAAGGGGAGGTGGGGGTGGTGTTTGCTATTCACATAGGGGCCAGGTGGTACTTCACTAGGAGAGTGATGATACTTGAGACAAGATCTAAAGAAGGTCAGTGATATCACATCAAGAGCCCTCTAAATAGAAGGGGAAGCATGTGCAAAGGCCCCGGGGCGAGACCATACCAGGTGTATGCAGGAGCAGCAAGAAGGCCCTGTGGCCACAGCAGACAGCATAGGACATGGCCTCAGGGAGGTGACAGAGTGTGACAGAAAGTCATTGCAGGCCTGTGACCCCATGGGACCCTGTTTTGGTGGGCCATCCTGGCTGCAGTGTTGAGAACAGATGCCAGACGGTTGAGGATGGGCAAGGGAGGTCAATGATGATGCTTTTCCAGGAACTCAGGCAAGAGATGGGCTCCAGCATGGACCAGACAGGGGGCCTTGGAAGGAGTGGTTAGTCCTACTCTGGGTACATCTTAATGATGGAGCTCACAGGGTTTGTTGACAGCTTAGATATCGGGGATGGGAGAAAAGAGGAACTGGGGTAACTCCCAGCTGTTGTGGGTTGTCCTGAGTGAGGGGAAGGAGAAGGTTTCTGGGGGTAGAAGGTAGTCTGTGTTCCGCATACTGAGGAAGGTGCCTTTCCCGGGGGATCTGCTAATGTTTGTATCCGGGAGAACCTTTCACATGTCCTCCCTCAGCAACGTTCAAGTACAGGTATCCCCCACTTTTTAAAAGTTCATGGGAAGACAATTGGCTTTTTGGAAAGATCTCCGTTATTATCTGGTTTCACTAATGGGAAGAAACCTGAAGAGGATTTTCCTCTTATGAAAAGAGTCGAACGGTGAGCATCGCGTTCAGCATCTGTTTTGGGGAGAAGCACAACAGAGGCGGTGTGCACCCCAACCAGCTCCTTCCTGGGAACCGCTCTCCACGTCCAGCCACCAGCGCTTTGAATTGTGTCTGTGAGCGTCTGCTGTGCTTTATCTCCATGTATTTTCAGCATCCATTAGGAGTTGTATCCCAAGGCCTAAGAAAAGCTAAAGAAAAGTCATTTTTGGAGTCTGAGCGTGCTCACTCATTTTTCCGTATAAATTAATGGTCATTCCTTCTTTACATCCTTTCTGCTGTGAAAGATTTCCTAGGAGCACTGTACTTTCAAAGAGCAGGGGAACCTGTACCCCATCCTGCGGGGTTAGCTTTAGTCTCCATGCTGCACAGAACATTCCATGACTGTCGGATTTTCTCACTCAGACACTGCATCTTTGACCGCCTTCACCCGTCCTCCCCCCCCATTCCCCGAATCAGTGAAACACCCATCTGTTCTGAGTACCTATGTGTTCAGTATTTTCTTTCCATGTGGTATGTACATGAAAGCATCTGTAATTGCCTTTCTGTGTCTGAGTTCCTCAAGAGGGAGCCCCATCAGTCGCCTGACATAACACTTCCATGGATCCCCTGTGAGGCGAGGATGATGCCCTGCCCTGGAGGGGGGCCACAGGTCCCCCCTCAGGAGCCACGTCTTCCATTCCAGCCTTCTCAGAATGGACCTCTCACAACCAGAACTAGGGTTAGGGGTAAGGCGTAGGAGAATGGGAGTTCTGCTAGGGGGGATGTGTGGAGAATTTCCACGCTGTGGGGGGTGTTGATGTTGTGGGTTGGGGTGAGTGTCAAGCAGTGGGTTTGAGGCCAGGGGACCAGTGAATGTGGGGGATCGAGGTAATTGAGTATGGTAGACATTAGGATTTCTCCCCCTCGACATCCTTTCTGGAGTCCCAAATGAAACGGTTTCTTTCTGGGTGGCATGCTGAGGCCTAAGGTATGACTCAGGTTTCTCCAATCTCCATGGCTTTGGAGCCAGACCTCTGGGAGTGGACAACTCAGAACCCAAACTATGATTCGTGTCATGGAGGGGAGGATGGAAAGCCCGATCAACTGGCTATGTCACCGACTCGGGGGCTGAGTGGTGGGTGTGGGTTGAGGAGAATGTTGGTGTCACGGATGAGGGACCAGGGTTCCCCTGAAAGTAGGGTTTCGCGGGGCTTAGGTCAGGTTTTCACCAAGGTCTCCTTGGAATCCTTTTTGGAGTCCCATATGGCACAGTTTAGTTCTGTGTTGCAGGCTACGTGTCCTGACACTGCTCAGTGGTCCCTGTTCCCTGGGCTTTGGAGCCAGGCGTATGGGACTACACCTCACAGACCCCAACCTAGAGTTAGGGCGCAGGTCTAGGGACATGACTATATAGATCAGCCAGCCATTGTGAATTCCAGGGGCCTAAGAGGAGGGCGTGGTTTGGGTTCAATGTCAGACACAGCAGTTGGGGGCAGGGGGGCTTGAAAGTGGGGGCTCACTGGGATTAGATCACATGGGCATTCTTATTTCTCTGGCTCTGCATTCCTTCAGCAGGTCCAAATGGCACGGTTTCCTTCTGTGTGGCATGCTGATTCGCAGGTATGGCTCAGGTTTCCCCAGTCGATATGTGTTTGGTGCATGGCATCTGGAATGAACTCTGGGAACCCAACCTCGACTTTGGTTAGAAACCATCTCGTGGTTTTGAGCGCACCATCCTGGGGGCCTGATTTGACTAGGCAGGTTGTGGAGAATGGAAAGCTCAGGGTTTCTGTCCAAGGATCCGCTGAATGCGGGAGTTGGCTGGGATTGACTCAGTGGGACATGCAGATTTCTACTGCTCTGAATAGCCTCTGGAGTCCCAGATGGCATGCTTTCTTCCTGTGTGGCATTCTGAGGCCTTAGAAATGGCTCAGGTTTCCCCATTCCTGATGTCTTTGACCCAGGTCTCTAGGAGTGCACCTCTGAGAACCCAACCTACAGTTACTGTCAGGCCCTAGGAGGCTGGAAAGCCCAATCGATTGGCTCTGCAACCCTCTCGGGGCTGAGGGGAGATACAGGGTTAGGGAGATAGTCCGCACAGTGTTTAGGTGCCAGGGATCCGCTGGAAGTAGTTTTCTCTGGGCTTGGGTCTGGTGTTCACTTAGGTTTCTCCTCAAAATGCTTTCTGGAGTCCCAAATGGCACAGTTCTCTTCTATGGCAGGGTATGCGTCCTGACGTGGCTCAGCGGTCCCCATTCCCTGGTTTTGGAAGCAGTCGTCTGGGAATGGTTCTCGCAGACCCCAGCTTAGAGTTAGGCTCGGGTCGAGGGGCAATGGCTGTTCCGATCAACAGCCTCTGCACCCTTCCAGGGGCCTGAGAAAGGGCATGGTTTGGGTTGAATGTCAGACACAGGAGTTGCCAGTAGAGGGGACTGTGAAAGTGGGGGCTCACAGGGATTGGATCAGGTGGGCACTCTTCTTTCTCTTGCTCTGCATTCCTTCTGCAGGTTCAAGCAGCACGGTTTCCTTCTGTGTGGCATGCTGATTCGTAGGTATGGTTCAGGTTTTCCCAGTGCTATGTGTTGGTTCTTGGACCCTGGAATGACCTCTTGGAACCCAACCTAGCATTTGGGGTAGGGCTTAGGAGCATGGGAAAGACCATCGCCCGGTTTTGAGAGAAGCATCCCGGTGGCCTGATTTGAGAAGGCGGGTTGTGTAGGTGGAAGGCTCAGGGTTTTGGTCCAAGGGTCTCCTGAATGCGGGAGTTGGCTGTTATTGAGTCAGTGGGATATGCAGATTTCTCCTTCTCTGAATTGCTTCTGGAGTCCCAGATGGCACGCTTTCTTTTTGTGTGGCATGCTGAGGCCTCAGATATGGCTCAGGTTTCCCCATCCCTACATCTTTGTGCCATGTCTCTTTGAGTGCACCTGTGAGAACCCAATCTATGGTTAGTGTCAGACCCTATGAGGATGGAAAGCACAATTGACTGGATCTTCAACACTCTCATGGCTGAGTGGAGAGAGTGAGTTGGGGAGACTGTTGGCACTGTGTACAGGTGCCAGTGATCTGCTGGAAGGGGTTTTTTCTGGGCTTGGGTCAGGTGTTCACTTAGGTTTCTCCTTCTCAAAATGCTTTCTGGAGTCCCAAATAGCACAGTTATCATGTTTTGCAAAGATTGTATCCTGACATTGCTCAGCTGTCCCCATTCCCTGTCATAGATGTCATAGACCCCAGCATGGAGTCAGGGCTCGGGTCCAGGGGCATGTCTGTTCGGATCACCAGGCTTTGGGACCTTCCATGGGCCTGAATGGAGGGTGTGGTGTAGGTTGAATGTTATACACAGGAGTTGCCGGTAGAGGGGGCTGTGAAAGTGGCTGGCTCGCGCAGATTGGATCCGGTGGGCATTCTTTTTTTCTTTTCTTTTAATAATAATATTGTTTTTTTATGTTATTCACCATACAGTACATCCCTGGTTTTTGATGTAAAGTTCCATGATTCATTAGTTGCGTATAACACCCAGTGCACCATGCAATATGTGCCCTCCTTACTACCCATCACCAGCCAATTCCATTCCCAACCCCCCTCCCCTCTGAAGCCCTCAGTTTGTTTCCCAGAGTCCATAGTCTCTCATGTTTCATTCCCCCTTCTGATTACCCCCCCTTTCTGTATCTCTTTCTTCTCCTACCGATCTTCCTACTTCTTATGTTCCTTAGATGAGTGGAACCTTATGATAATTGTCTTTCTCTGCTTGACTTATTTCACTTAGCATTATGTCCTCCAGTGCCGTCCATGTTGCAGCAATTTGAGAAATCATTCTTTTTGATAGCTGAGTAATATTCCATTGTATATATGGACCAAATCTTCTTAATCCAGTCATCTGTTGAAGGGCATCTTGGCTCCTTCCACGATTTAGCTATTGTGGACAATGCTGCTATGAACATTGGGGTGCCTATGGCCCTTCTCTTCACTACATCTGTATCTTTTGTGTAAATACCTAGTAGTGCAATGGCTGAATCATAGAGTAGCTCAATTTTTAACTTTTTAAGGGACCTCCACACTGTTTTCCAGAGTGGCTGTACCAACTTGCATTTCCACCAACAATGTAGGAGGGATCCCCTTTCTCCACATCCTCTCCAACAATTGTTGTTTCCTGCCTTGTCAATTTTCTGCCATTCTAACTGGCGTAAGGTGGTATCTCAGTGTGGTTTTGATTTGAATTTCCCTGATGGCTAATGATTTTGAACATTTTTTCATGTCTCTGTTAGCCATTTGTATGTCTTCATTGGAAAAGTGTCTGTTCATATCTTCTGCCCATTTTATGATTTGTTTATTTGTTTCTCGTGTATTGAGTTTGAGAAGTTCTTTATCGATCTTGGATACCAATCTTTTATCTGTAGTGTCATTTGCAAATATTTTCTCCCATTCCGGGGGCTGCCTCTTCGTTTTTTGACTGTTTCCTTGGCTGTGCAGAGCTTTTTATCTTGATGAAGTCCCACAAGTTCATTTTATCTTTTGTTTCTCTTGCCTTTGGAGATGTGTCATGAAAAAGATTGCTGTGGACAATGTCCTAGAGGTTGCTGCCTATGTTCTCCTCTAGGATTTTGATGGATTCCTGTCTCACATCGAGGTCGTTCATCCATTTGGAGTTTATCTTTGTGTATGGTGTGAGAGAGTGGTCCAGTTTCATTCTTTTGCATGTAGCTGTCCAGTTTTCCCAGCACCATTTATTTAAGAGACTTTCTGTTTTCCACCGGATGTTTTTTCCTACTTTATCAAAGATGAGTTGCCCAAAGAGCCGAGGGTCCATTTCTGGGTTCTCTATTCTGTTCCATTGGTCTATGTGTCTGATTTTGTGCCAGTACCATGCTGTCTTTGTGATCACAGCTTTGTAGTACAGCTCGAAATCTAGCATTGTGATGCCCCCAGCTTTGTTTTTCCTTTTCAACACTTTCTTGGTGATTCGGGGCCTTTTCTGGTTCCACACAAATTTAAGGGCTGTTTGTTCAGTTCTGCGAAAAATGTCATTGGTATTTTGATCGGGATGGCATTGAAAGTGTAGATGGCTCTGGGTAGCATGGACATTTTAACTATGTTAATTCTTCCGATCCATGAGCATGGAATATTTTTCCATTTTTTGTGTCTTCTTCAATGTCTTTCAAGAGTGATTTGTAGTTTCTAGAATATAGATCCTTTACGTGTCTGGTTAAGTTAATTCCAAGGTAACGTATGGTTTTTGGTGCTGTTGTAAGTGGGATGGATTCCCTAATTTTTCTTTCTTCAGTCTCATTATTCGTGTATAGAAATGCAACTGATTTCTGAGCACTGATTTTGTATCCCACCACATTACTGAATTGCTCTATAACTTCTAGTAGTTTGGGGGTGGAGTCTTTTGGGTTTTCCATATAGAGTGTCATGTCATCTGCGAAGAGAGACATTTTGACTTCTTCTTTGCCAATTTGGATACCATTTATCCCTTTTTGTTCTCTGATTGCTGTTGCAATGACTTCTAGTACTATGTCGAATAATAATGGCGAGAGTGGGCATCCTTGTCATGTTCCTGATCTTACGGGAAAGGCTTCCAGCTTTTCCCCATTGAGAATGATATTTGCTGTAGGCTTTTTATAGATAGTTTTTATGAGATTGAGGAATGTACTCTCTATCCCTACACTCTGAAGGGTTTTAATCAGGAAAGGATGCTGTATTTTGTCAAATGCTTTTTCTGCATCTATTGAGAGGATCATATGATTCTTGATTTTTTTCTTGTTGATATAATCTATCACACTGATAGATTTGCGAATGTTGAACCACCCTTGTATCCCAGGGATGAATCCCACTTGGTCATTGATGGATAATCCTTTTAATGTACTGTGGGATCCTATTAGCCAGGATCTTGTTGAGAATTTTGGCGTCCATATTCATCAGGGATATTGGTCTGTAATTCTCCTTTTTGATGGGGTCTTTGCTTGGTTTGGGGATCAAGGTAATATTGGCTTCATAGAATGAGTTTGGTAGTTTTCCTTCTGTTTCTATTTTTTGAAACAGCTTTACAAGAGTAGGTATTATTTCTTCTTTGAATGTTTGGTAGAATTCCCCGGGGAATCCATCAGGCCCTGGAGTTCTGTTTTTTGGAAGGTTTTTAATCACTGTTTCAATCTTCTCATAATTAATTGGTCTGTTTAAAAAATCAATTTCTTCCTGTTTCAGTCTTGGTAGTTTATAGGTTTCCAGGAAGGCATCCATCTCTCCAGGTTGCTTAGTTTATTGGCATAAAGCTGTTGATAAAAGTTTCTAATGATCCTTCCTATTTCATTGGTGTTGGTTGTGACTTCTCCCTTTTTATTCATACTTTTATTTATTTGGGTCCTTTCTCTATTCTTTTGGGTAAGTCTTGCCAGTGGTTTATCTATTTTATTTATTCTTTCAAAGAACCAGCTTCTAGTTCCAGTTGATCTGCTCTACTGTGCTCCTGGTTTCTTAATCATTGATCTCTGCTCTAATATTGATCAACTGCTTTCTCGTGCATGGATTAGGACTTTTCTTCTGTTGCTGTTCCAGCTTCTTGAAGTGAGAATATAAAAACTGCATTTTAGATTTTTCTATTCTTTTGAGTGAGGCTTGGATGGCTATGTATTCTCTCCTTAGGACTGCTTTTGCAGTGTCCCATAGGTTTTGGACCATTGTGTTTTCATTCTCGTTGGTCTCCATAAATTGTTTAAATTGATCTTTGATTTCCTGGTTTATCGAATCATTCTTGAGCAGCATGGTTTTTAGTCTCCAAGTGTTTGAGTTTCTTCCAAATTTTTCCTTGTGATTGAGTTCCAATTTCAGAGCGTTGTGGTCTGAGAATATGCAGGGAATAATTTCAGTCTTTTGGTATCAGTTGAGACCTGTTTTGTGTCCCAGAGCATGGTCTATTCTTGAGAATGTTCCATGGGCCTTAGAATAGAATGAGTATTCTTTGGTTCTGGGGTGTAGTGTTCTATATATATCTATGAGGTCCATCTGGTCTAGTATATCATTCAAAGCTCTTGTTTCTTTGTTGATTTTCTGCTTAGGTGATCTATCTATTGCTGATAGTGGAGTGTTGAGGTCCCCTACTATTAACGTATTTTTATCTATATGTCTCTTTATTGTGTTTAAGAGTTGGCTTGTGTATGCTGCTCCCCTGTTAGGGGCATAGATATTTATAATTGTCATATCCACTTGTTGGATACATCCTTTAAGAATAATATAGTGCCCTTCTGTATCTAACTACAGTCTTTAGTTTAAAATCCAATCTGCCTGATATGAGAATTGCTACCCCAGCTTTCTTTTGAGGTCCATTGGCATGAAAGATGGCATTCCATCCCTTTACTTTCAGTCTGGATGTATCTTTAGGTTCAAAATGAGTCTCTTGTAGACAGCAAATGGATGGGTAATGTCTTTTTATCCAATCTGCAATCCTGTGGCTTATTATGGAAGCATTTAGGCCATTCACATTGAGAGTGATTATTGAGAGATATGATTTTAATGATGTCATGTTGCCTGTAAAGTCTTTGTTTCTATAGAATGTAAATTTCTGTTCTGTATCACTCTTGGGACCTTTTTACTTTTATAGAACCACCCCTTAATATCTCCTGTAAGGCTGGTTTCGTGGTTACGAAATTGGTCAGTGACTGGTGATTCTGGAAGGTCCTTATCTCTTCATCAATTCTGAATGATAGCCTTGCTGGATAAAGGATCCTTGGCTGCATGTTTTTGTCTGAAAGAGCTTTAAAAATGCCCTGCCAACCCTTTCTCTCATTCCAGGTTTGTGTAGACAGGTCTGATGTAATTCTGATAACTTTGCCTTGGTACGTGAGAAATTTCTTTGCCCTGGCCGCTTTCAGTACTGTATCCTTGGATCTAATATTTGTGAATTGCACTATGACATGACGTGGCGTAGGTTTGTCGTGGTTGAGCTTGGGAGGGGTCTTCTTTGCCTCTTGGACACGAATGCTTGTTTCCTTTGCTAGATTAGGGAAGTATTCCGCTACAATTTGTTCAAATATCTCTTCTAGACCTCTCTTTTTTTCCACCCCCTCGGGGATGCCAATGATTCTGACATTGGAACGTTTCATGGAGTCAGTAATCTCCCGTAACCTACATTCTTGAGATTAGAGTTTTTTGAGCCTAGTTTCTGTTTTAACTTTCTCTTCTACCATCCCATCCTCCAATTTGCTGTTTCGTTCTTCTGCCTCATTCACCATGGCCATCAGAGCATCTAGTTTTGACTGCATTTGATTCATAGCATTTTTAATTTCTGCCAGATTCACTCTCATTTCCACCCTTATAGATTCTATATTCTCATTAATATTTTTTTCAAGTCTACACATCATCTTGACCATTGTTACTCTGAACTCCATTTCTGATAATTTGGTTATATCCATATCCCTCAGTTCTGTGGCAGAGGCCACAGACTCATTGTCTTTTGTTTGCTGGGGGGGGGGGGGGTTCTCCTTTTTGTCATTCTGATGAGGAGAGGTTGCGGGGTTGTCCAGAGCCGAAATTATTGACCAGGACCCATGCAGTGTGCACTTGTTTTATAGGGACCTTAGGGATGTGGGCTTCTTGAATTTTTCAGCCTGCTTTCTGGGGGGAGGGGCCTGCAGTGCTGATACTCAGGCAACCCTGTTTGGGGAGAGTCTCCGTGTCCCCTGCGAGGGGGGATGGGGATGGGCACAATGTGAGCTGGTATTTCCAGGGTTTTGTTCTCTGGCGGCTTTCCATGCCGGTTTGCTGTGCCTCTTCTGAGAGTCAGAGCAGCAGTGGCCGAATCCCAGCCTCTGTCCCAGAACAGAGAGATCGCAGTCCGCTCTCCAGTGAGCTCTTCTGGCCTCTTTAACTCTGTTTCTGTTGGTGCTGCTAAACCCTGCAGCATCCCGGGATGTGCCCCCACAGCCGGCGTCCAAGCCCTCACTTCCAGGGCTGGCGCATCTCTGTCCTTCGTGTTTCTAACATTGCCAGCGGCCAGTCTCCCCTGCACATTCCGGAGCTCCAGTTTTCAGTCTGGTCGTGTGCGTTCCCTGGCTCATGGTCTCAGTCCGCTCTTTCGCGGGTGCCGGTCTCTGAGTCCGCCTGGTCCCCAGTGCAGGTGACTACCGCTTCCCGGTGCCCAAAAGCGGAGGCTCCCTCCCCCTTCCGTTTATCTTCCGATATCTGTGCCTGGATTCACAGCTCCCTGCTTCATACCTCAATATTCAGTGCTACAGATGTTCATTCGTCTACGTCTAAGTGTATCTTCCTATGTCTCAGGCTGATTCCATGGGTGTTCTAGTACCTATCCAGCTCAACTCAGGGGACCAGCTGAAAAAGGGAACCCCTACTCCTCCACCATCTTAACTCCTCCAGGTGGGCATTCTTATTTCCCTTGCTGTACCTTCCTTCTGCAGGTCCATATGACACGGTTACCTTCTGTGTGGCATGCTGATTTGCAGGTATGGCTCAGGTTTCCCCAGTCGCTATGGGTTTGGTTCTTGATCCCTGGAATCTTCTCCTAGAACCCACAGTAGCATTTGGGGTAGGGCTTAGGAGTATCGGAGGGACCATCACCTGCTTTGGAGCACAGCATCCCGGTGGCCTGATCTGAGAGGCGCCTAGTGGAGAATGGAAGGCTCAGGGTTTTGGTCCAAGGGTCCCCTGCATGAAGGACTTGGCTGGGATTGACTCAGTGGGATATGCAGATTTCTCCTCTGAATAGCCTCTGGAGTCCCAGATGGCACGCTTTCTTGCTCTTGCCATGCTGAGGCCTCAGGTACGGTGCAGGTTTGCCCAAGCCCTATACCTTTGTGCCACGTGTCTAGGAGTGAATCTCTGAGACCCAAGCTCCGGTGACTGTCAGGCCCTAGGAGGGTGGAAAGCCCAACCGCCTGGCTCTGGGACCCTGCCTTTGCTGAGGGGGGAGTGGGGTGGGGACACTTTTGGGACCGTGTTTAGCTGCCAGGGACCCGCTGGAAGTGGTTTCCTGTGGGCTTGGGTCCAGTGTTCACTTGCATTTCTCCTTCTGAAAATGCTTTCAGGAGTCCCAAATGTCATAGTAATCTTATGGGTTGTCCGGTTTGTGTCCTGTCATTGCTCAGTGGTCCCCATTCCCTGGTTTTTGGAAGAGGGCGTCTGGGAAAGGATATCACAGACCCCAGGTTACAGTTAGGCTTGGGTCGAGGGGCAGTGGCTGTTGGGATCATCAGCCTTTGCGACCTTCCAGAGGCCTGAGAAAGGGCGTGGATTGGTTTGAGTGTCAGACACAGGAGTTGCCCCCAGAGCGGGCTGTGAAAGTGAGAGCTCGCAGGGATTGGGTCAGGTGGGCATTTTTATTTCTCTAACTCTGCATTCCTTCGGCAGGTCCAAATTGCACCGTTCCTTCTATGTGGCATGCTGATTCGCAGATATGGCTCAGGTTTCCCCCAGTGGCTCTAAGTGTGGATCTCGGTCCCTGGAATCACCTCTGGGAACCCAACCTAGCATTTGGGGTGGTCTTAAGAGCATGGGAGGGACCATCACCTGATTTCAAGCACAGCATCCCGGTGGCCTGATGTGAGAGGCGGCTTGTGAATAATGGGAGGCTCATGGTTTTGGTCCAAGGGTCCCCTGAATGCGGGACGTGGCTGGGATTGACACAGTGAGATATGCATATTTCTCCCCCTCAGAATAGCCTCTGGAGTCCCAGATGGCACGCTTTCTTGCTGTGTGCCATGCCGAGGCCTCAGATACGGCACAGGTTTGCCCAATCCCTGTACCTTTGTGCCACGTGTCTCAGAGTGAACCTCTGAGAACCAAGCTCTGGTGACTGTCAGGCCCTGGGAGGGTGGAAAGCCCAATCACCTGGCTTGGGACCCTCTCGTTCCTGATGGGTGAGAGTGGTTTGGTGACACTGCGGGATACTGTTTAGCTGCCAGGGATCCTCTCGACGTGGTTTCCTGTGGGCTTGGGTCCGGCGTTCACTTGCCTTTTCCTTCTCGAAATGCTTTTTGGAGTCTGCAATGGCACAGTTGTCTTCTGTGTTGCCGGGTTTCCGTCCTGAGATTGCACAGTGGTCCCCATTCCCAGGTATTTGGAAGCAGACATCTGGCAATGGATCTGACAGACCCCAGCTTAGAGTTAGGCTCGGGTCCAGGGGCAATGTCTGTTGGGATCAGCAGCCTTTACAACCTTCCAGGGGCCTGAGAAAGGGCTTGGTTTGGGTTGACTGTCAGACACAGGAGTTGCCACCAGCGGGGGCTTTGAACGTGGGAGTTCTCAGGGAACGAATCAGGTGGGCATTCTTATTTCTCTGGCTCTGCATAACTTCGGCAGGTCCAAATGTCACAGTTTCCTTCTATGTGGCATGCTGATTCGCAGGTATGGCTCAGGATTCCCCAGTCGCTACTGGTTTGGATCTTGATCCCTGGAATCACCTCTGGGAACCCGAACTAACATTTGGGGTAGGGATTAGGAGCATGGGAGGGACCATCACCTGCTTTGGAGCACAGCATACCGGTGGCCTGATGTGAGAGGCAGCTTGTGGAGAATGGAAGGCTCAGGGTTTTGATTGAAAGGTTCCCTGAATGTGGGACTTGGCTGGGATTGACTCAGTGGGATATGCAGATTTCTCCTCTTTGGAATAGCCTCTGGAGTCCCAGATGGCACGCTTTCTTGCCGTGTGCCATGCTGAGGCTTCAGGTTCGGCGCAGATTTGCGTAATCCCTATACCTTTGTGCCACGTGTCTAGGAGTGAATCTCTGAGACCCAAGCTCCCTTGACTGTCAGGCCCTAGGAGGGTAGAAAGCCCAATCACCTGAAGCTGGGACCCTCTCTTTGCTGAGGGGGGAGAGTGGGGTTGGGACACTGTGGGGACACTGTTTAGCTGCCAGGGATCCGCTGAAAGTGGTTTCCTGTGGGCTTGGGTCCAGCGTTCACTTGCCTTTCTCCTTCTGAAATGCTTTCAGGATTCCCCAATGGCACAGTTATCTTCTGCATTGCCGGGTTTCTGTTCTGACATTGCTCAGTGGTCTCCATTCCCAGGTTTTTGCAATCGGGTATCTGGGAATGGATCTGACAGTCCGCAGCTTAGAGTTAGGCTCGGGTCGAGAGGCAGTGGCTGTTGGGATCACCAGCCTTTGCCACCTTCCAGGGGCCTGAGAAAGGGCATGGATTGGGTTGAGTGTCAGACACAGGAGTTGCCGCCAGAGGGGGTTGTGAATGCTGGAGCTCGCAGGGATTGGATCAGGTGGGCATTCTTATTTCTCTGGGTCTGCATAACTTCGGCAGGTCCAAATGGCATGGTTTCCTTCTGTGTGGCATGCAGATTCACAGGTATGGCTCAGGTTTCCCTAGTCGCTATGGGTGTGGTTCTTGATCCCTGGAATGACCTCTGGGAAACCAACCTAACATTTGGGGCGGTCTTAGGAGCATGGGAGGGACCATCACCTGCTTTGGAGCACAGCATCCTAGTGGCTCGATTTGAGAGGAGGATTGTGGAGAATGGAAGGCTCAGGGTTTTGGTCCAAGGGTTCCCTGAATGCGTGGCTTGGCTGGGATTGACTCAGTGGGATATTGAGATTTCTCCTACTCCGAATAGCCTTTGGATCCCAGATGGCACGCTTTCTTGCTCTTGCCATGCTGAGTACTCAGATATGGCGCAGGTTTGCCCAATCCCTGTAACTTTGTGCCACGTATCTCAGAGTGAACCTCTGAGAACCCAAGCTCCGGTGACTGTCAGGCCCTAGGATGTTGGAAAGCCCAATCGC